>NC_090841.1:41149599-42547099 GCF_028021215.1 Eschrichtius robustus
TGAGACTAGATATCAATTACAGGAAAAGATCTGTAAAAAATACAAACACATGGAGGCTACACAATACACTACTTAATAACGAAGTGATCACTGAAGAAATCAAAGGGGAAATCAAAAAATACCTAGAAACAAATGACAATAGAGATACGACGACCCAAAACCTATGGGACGCAGCAAAAGCAGTGCTAAGAGGGAAGTTTATAGCAATACAAGCCTATCTCAAGAAACAGGAAACATCTCGAATAAACACCTAACCTTGCACCTAAAGCAATTAGAGAAAGAAGAAAAAAAAAACCCAATGCCAGAAGAAGGAAAGAAATAATAAAGATCAGGTCAGAAATAAATGAAAAAGAAATGAAGGAAACAATAGCAAAAATCAGTGAAACTAAAAGCTGGTTCTTTGAGAAGATAAACAAAATTGATAAACCATTAGCCAGACTCATCAAGAGAAAAAGGGAGAAGACTCAAATGAATAGAATTAGAAATGAAAAAGGAGAAGTAACCACTGACACTGCAGAAATACAAACGATCATGAGAGATTACTACAAGCAACTCTATGCCAATAAGGTGGACAACCTGGAAAAAATGGACAGATTCTTAGAAATGCACAAACTGCCGAGACTGAACCAGGAAGGAATAGAAAATATGAACAGACCAATCACAAGCACTGAAATTGACACTGTGATTAAAAACCTTCCAACAAACAAAAGCCCAGGACCAGATGGCTTCACAGGTGAATTCTATCAAACATTTAGAGAAGAGCTAACACCTATCCTTCTCAAACTCTTCCAAAATATAGCAGAGGGAGGAACACTCCCCAACTCATTCTACGAGGCCACCATCACCCTGATACCAAAAGCAGACAAAGATGTCACAAAGAAAGAAAACTACAGGCCAATATCACTGATGAACAGAGATGCAAAAATCCTCAACAAAATACTAGCAAACAGAATCCAACAGCACATTAAAAGGATCATACACCATGATCAAGTGGGGTTTATTCCAGGAATGCAAGGATTCTTCAGTATACGCAAATAAATCAATGTGATACACCATATTAACTAATTGAAGGAGAAAAACCATATGATCATCTCAATAGATGCAGAGAAAGCTTTCGACAAAATTCAACACCCATTTATGATAAAAGCCCTGCAGAAAGTAGGCATAGAGGGAACTTTCCTCAACATAATAGAGGTCATATATGACAAACCCACAGCCAACATTGTCCTCAATGGTGAAAAACTGAAACCATTTCCACTAAGATCAGGAACAAGACAAGGTTGCCCACTCTCACCACTATTATTCAACATAGTTTTGGAAGTGTTAGCCACAGCAATCAGAGAAGACAAAGAAATAAAAGGAATCCAAATCGGGAAAGAAGAAGTAAAGCTGTGACTGTTTGCAGATGACATGATACTATACTTAGAGAATCCTAAAGATGCTACCAGAAAACTCCTAGAGTTAATGAATGAATTTGGTAAAGTAGCAGGATACAAAATTAATGCACAGAAATCTCTTGCATTCCTATATACTAATGATGAAAAATCTGAAAGTGAAATTAAGAAAACACTCCCGTTTACCATTGCAACAAAAAGAATAAAATATCTAGGAATAAACCTACCTAAGGAGACAAAAGACCTGTATGCAGAAAATTATAACACACTGATGAAAGAAATTAAAGATGATACAAATAGATGGAGAGATATACCATGTTCCTGGATTGGAAGATTCAACATTGTGAAAATGACTCTACTACCCAAAGCAATCTACAGATTCAATGCAATCCCTATCAAACTACCACTGGCATTTTTCACAGAACTAGAACAAAAAATTTCACAATTTGTATGGAAACACAAAAGACCCCGAATGGCCAAAGCAATCTTGAGAACGAAAAATGGACCTGGAGGAATCAGGCTCCCTGACTTCAGAATATATTACAAAGCTTCAGTAATCAAGACAGTTTGGCACTGGCACAAAAACAGAAATATAGATCAATGGAACAGGATAGAAAGCCCAGAGATAAACCCACGCACATATGGTCACCTTATCTTTGATAAAGGAGGCAAGCATATACAGTGGAGAAAAGACAGCCTCTTCAATAAGTGGTGATGGGAAAATTGGACAGGTACATGTAAAAGTACGAAATTAGAACACTCCCTGACACCATGCACAAAAATAAACTCAAAATGGATTAAAGACCTAAGTGTAAGGCCAGACACTATCAAACTCTTAGAGGAATACATAGGCAGAACACTCTATGACATACATCACAGCAAGATTCTTTTTGACCCAGCTCCCAGAGAAATGGAAATAAGAACACAAATAAACAAATGGGACCTAATGAAACTTAAAAGCTTTTGCACAGCAAAGGAAACCATAAACAAGACCAAAAGACAACCCTCAGAATGGGAGAAAATATTTGCAAATGAAGCAACTGACAAAGGATTAATCTCCAAGATTTTCAAGCAGCTCATGCAGCTCAATAACAAAAAAACGAACAACCCAATCCAAAAATGGGCAGAAGACCTAAATAGACATTTCTCCACAGAAGATATACAGATGGCCTACAGACACATGAAAGAATGCTCAACATCATTAATCATTAGAGAAATGCAAATCACAACTACAATGAGATATCATCTCACACCCGTCAGAATGGCCATCATCAAAATATCTAGAAACAATAAATGCTGGAGAGGGTGTGGAGGAAAGGGAACACTCTTGCACTGTTGGTGGGAATATAAATTGATACAGCCACTATGGAGAACAGTATGGAGGTTCCTTAAAAAACTACAAATAGAACTACCATACGACCCAGCAATCCCACTACTGGGCATATACCCTGAGAAAACCATAGGTCAAAAAGAGTCATGTACCAAAATGTTCATTGCAGCTCTATTTACAATAGCCAGGACATGGAAGCAACCTAAATGTCCATCATTGGATGAACGGATAAAGAATATGTGTCACATATATACAATGGAATATTACTCAGCCATAAAAAGAAACGAAACTGAGTTATTTGTAGTGAGGTGGATAGACCTAGAGTCTGTCATACAGCGTGAAATAAGTCAGAAAGAGAAAAACAAATACCATATGCTAACACATATATATGGAATCTAAAAAACAAACAAAAAAATGGTCATGAAGAACCTAGGGGCAAGATGGGAATAAAGACACAGACCTACTAGAGAGTGGACTTGAGGATATGGGGAGGGGGAAGGGTAAGCTGGGACGAAGTGAGAGAGTAGCATGGACATATATACACTACCAAATGTAAAATAGATAGCTAGTGGGAAGCAGCCGCATAGCACAGGGAGATCAGCTCGGTGCTTTGTGACCACCTAGTGGGGTGGGATAGGGAGGGTGGGAGGGAGGGAGACACAAGAGGGAAGAGATATGGGGATATATGTATATGTATAACTGATTCACTTTGTTATAAAGCAGAAACTAACACCCCATTGTAAAGCAATTATACTCCAATAATGATGTTAAAAAAAATAAAAAAAATAAAAATTAAAAATAAATTCTGGAGAAGGTGTGGAGAAAAGGGAACACTCTTGCACTGTTGGGAATGTAAATTGATACAGCCGCTACGGAGAACAGTATGGAGGTTCCTTTAAAAACTAAAAATAAAGCTACCATACGACCCAGCAATCCCACTACTGGGCATATACCCTGAGAAAACCATAATTCAAAAAGAGTCATGTACCAAAATGTTCATTGCAGCTCTATTTACAATAGCCAGGACATGGAAGCAACCTAAATGTCCATCATCGGATGAATGGATAAAGAAGATGTGGCACATATATAAAATGGAATATTACTCAGCCATAAAAAGAAATGAAATGGAGTTATTTGTAGTGAGGTGGATGGAGTTAGTGTCTGTCATACAGAGTGAAGTAAGTCTGAAAGAGAAAAAGAAATACAGTATGCTAACACATATATATGGAATCTAAGGGGAAAAAAAAAAAGGTCATGAAGAACATAGTGGCAAGACAGGAGGGAGGAGAGAGGATGGCGGAAGAGTAAGACGCGGAGATCACCTTCCTTCCCACAGATACAGTAGAAATACATCTACACGTGGAACTGCTCCTACAGAACACCCACTGAACGCTGGCAGAAAACGTCAGACCTCCCAAAAGGCAAGAAACTCCCCCCGTACTTGGGTAGGGCAAAAGAAAAAAGAAATAACAGAGACAAAAGAATAGGGACGGCACCTGCACCAGTGGGAGGGAGCTGTGAAGGAGGAAAGATTTCCACGCACTAGGAAGCCCCTTCGCGGGCAGAGACTGCGGGTGGCAGAGGGGGGAAGCTTCGGAGCCACGGAGGAGAGCGCAGCCACAGGGGTGCGGAGGGCAAAGAGGAGAGGCTCCCGCACGGAGGAGCGGTGCCGACCAGCACTCACCAGCCCAAGAGGCTTGTCTGCTCCCCCGCCGGGGCAGGCGGGGGCTGGGAGCTGAGGCTCGGGCTTCGGTTGGATCGCAGGGAGAGGACTGGGGTTGGCTGCGTGAACGAAGCCTGAAGGGGTTAGTGCACCACAGCTAGCCGGGAGGGAGTCCGGGAAAAGGTCTGCAGCTGCCAAAGAGGCCAGAGACTTTTTCTTCCCTCTTTGTTTCCTGGTGCGCGAGGAGAGGGGATTCAGAGCGCCGCCTAAACGAACTTCAGAGACGGGCGCGAGCTGCGGCTATCAGCGCGGACCCCACAGCAACAGGGGCCCAGAGGAAAAAACGGAGAGATTCCCGCACAGAGGCTCGGCGCCGAGCAGCACTCAGCAGCCTGAGAGGCTTGTCTGCTCACCCGCCGGGGTGGGCGGGGCTGGGAGCTGAGGCTCGGGCTTCGGTTGGATCGCAGGGAGAGGACTGGGGTTGTCGGTGTAAACACAGCCTGAAGGGGTTAGTGCACCACAGCTAGTCGGGAGGGAGTCCGGGAAAAGGTCTGCAGCTGCCGAAGAGGCAGGAGACTTTTTCTTGCCTCTTTGTTTCACGGCGCGCAAGGAGAGGGGATTCAGAGCGCCGCCTAAACGAACTCCAGAGACAGGCGCGAGACGCGGCGATCAGCGTGGACCCCAGTGGTGGGCGTGAGACGCTGGGGCTGCTGCTGCCACCTCCAAAAAGCCTGTGTGTGAGCACAGGTCACTCTCCACACCACCCCTCCCGGGAGCCTGTGCAGCCCGCCACTGCCAGGGTCCCGTGATCCGGGGAGAACTTCCCCGGGAGAACGCACTGTGCGCCTCAGGCTGGTGCAACGTCACACCGGCCTCTGCCAATGCAGGCTCGCCCCGCCTCCTCTGTACCCCTCCCTCCCCGCAGCCTGAGTGAGCCAGAGCCCCCGAAGCAGCTTCTCCTTTAACCCCGTCCTGTCTGGGCAGGGAATAGACGCCATCAGGCGACCTACACGCAGAGGCGGGTCCAAATCCAAAGCTGAACCCCGGGAGCTGTGTGAACAGAGAAGAGAAGGGGAAATCTCTCCCAGAAGCCTCAGAAGCAGTGGATTAAAACTCCACAAACAACTTGATGTGCCTGCATCTGTTGAATACCTGAATAGACAACGAATCATCCCAAATTCAGGAGGTGGACTTTCAGAGCAGGATATATTAATTTTTCCCATTTTCCTTTTTTTTGTGAGTGTATATGTATATGCATCTGGGTGAGATTTTGTCTGTATAGCTCTGCTTTATAATAGCTTTATTTTACTTCACTATATTATAGCCTCTTTCTTTCTTTCTATTTTTTCTCCCTTTTACTCTGAGCCGTGTGGACGAAAGGCTCTTGGTGCTCCAGCCAGGCATCAGGGCCGTGCCTCTGAGGTGGGAGAGCCAACTTCAGGACACTGGTCCACAAGAGACCTCCCAGCTCCACGTAATACCAAATGGCGAAAATCTCTCAGAGATCTCCATCTCAACATCAAGACCCAGCTTCACTCAATGACCAGCAAGCTACAGTGCTGGACACCCTATGCCAAACAACTAGCAAGACAGGAACACAGCCCCATCCATTAGCAGAGAGGCTGCCTAAAATCATAATAAGGCCACAGACACCCCAAAAAACACCACCAGATGTGGATGTGCCCACCAGAAAGACAAGATCCAGCCTCATCCACCAGAACACAGGCACTAGTCCCCTCCACCAGGAAGCCTACACAACCCACTGAAACAACCTTAGCCACTGGGGACAGATACCAAAAACAACGGGAACTACGAACCTGCAGCCTGTGAAAAGGAGACCCCAAACACAGTAAGATAAGCAAAATGAGACGACAGAAAAACACACAGCAGATGAAGGAGCAGGGTCAAAACACACCAGACTTAACAAATGAAGAGGAAATAGGTAGTCTACCTGAAAAAGAATTCAGAATAATGATAGTAAAGATGATCCAAAATCTTGGAAATAGAATAGACAAAATGCAAGAAACATTTAACAAGGACGTAGAAGAACTAAAGAGGAACCAAGCAATGATGAAAAACACAATAAATGAAATTAAAAATACTCTAGATGGGATCAATAGCAGAATAACTGAGGCAGAAGAAAGGATAAGTGACCTGGAAGATAAAATGGTGGAAATAACTACTGCAGAGCAGGATAAAGAAAAAAGAATGAAAAGAACTGAGGACAGTCTCAGAGACCTCTGGGACAACATTAAACGCACCAACATTCGAATTATAGGGGTCCCAGGAGAAGAAGAGAAAAAGAAAGGGACTGAGAAAATATTTGAAGAGATTATAGTTGAAAACTTCCCTAATATGGGAAAGGAAATAGTTAATGAATTTCTGGAAGCACAGAGAGTCCCATACAGGATAAACCCAAGGAGAAAGACGCCAAGACACATATTAATCGAACTGTCAAAAATTAAATATAAGGAAAACATATTAAAGGCAGCAAGGGAAAAACAAGAAATAACACACAAGGGAATCCCCATAAGGTTAACATCTGATCTTTCAGCAGAAACTCTGCAAGCCAGAAGGGAATGGCAGGATATACTTAAAGTGATGAAGGAGAAAAACCGACAAACAAGATTACTCTACCCAGCAAGGATCTCATTCAGATGTGATGGAGAAATTAAAACCTTTACAGACAAGCAAAAGCTGAGAGAGTTCAACACCACCAAACCAGCTTTACAACAAATGCTAAAGGAACTTCTCTAGGCAAGAAACACAAGAGAAGGAAAACACCTACAATAACAAACCCAAAACATTTAAGAAAATGGGAATAGGAACATGCATATCGATAATTACCTTGAATGTAAATGGACTAAATGCTCCCACCAAAAGACACAGGCTGGCTGAATGGATACAAAAACAAGACCCATATATATGCTGTCTACAAGAGACCAACTTCAGACCTAGAGACACATACGGACTGAAAGTGAGGGGATGGAAAAAGATATCCCATGCAAATGGAAATCAAAAGAAAGCTGGAGTAGCAATTCTCATATCAGACAAACTAGAGTTTAAAATAAAGACTATTACAAGAGACAAAGAAGGACACTATATAATGATCAAGGGATCGATCCAAGAGGAAGGTATAACAATTGTAAATATTTATGCACCCAACATAGGAGCACCTCAATACATAAGGCAAATACTAACAGCCATAAAAGGGGAAATCGACAGCAACACAATCATAGGAGGGGACTTTAACACCCCACTTTCACCAATGGACAGATCATCCAAAATGAAAATAAATAAGGAAACACAAGCTTTAAATGATACATTAAACACGATGGACTTAATTGATATTTATAGGACTTTCCACCCAAAAACAACAGAATACACATTTTTCTCAAGTGCTCATGGAACATTCTCCAGGATAGATCATATCTTGGGTCACAAATCAAGCCTTGGTAAATTTAAGAAATTGAAATCGTATCAAGTATCTTTTCCGACCACAACGCTATGAGACTAGATATCAATTACAGGAAAAGATCTGTAAAAAATACAAACACATGGAGGCTACACAATACACTACTTAATAACGAAGTGATCACTGAAGAAATCAAAGGGGAAATCAAAAAATACCTAGAAACAAATGACAATAGAGATACGACGACCCAAAACCTATGGGACGCAGCAAAAGCAGTGCTAAGAGGGAAGTTTATAGCAATACAAGCCTATCTCAAGAAACAGGAAACATCTCGAATAAACAACCTAACCTTGCACCTAAAGCAATTAGAGAAAGAAGAAAAAAAAAACCCAATGCCAGAAGAAGGAAAGAAATAATAAAGATCAGGTCAGAAATAAATGAAAAAGAAATGAAGGAAACAATAGCAAAAATCAGTGAAACTAAAAGCTGGTTCTTTGAGAAGATAAACAAAATTGATAAACCATTAGCCAGACTCATCAAGAGAAAAAGGGAGAAGACTCAAATGAATAGAATTAGAAATGAAAAAGGAGAAGTAACCACTGACACTGCAGAAATACAAACGATCATGAGAGATTACTACAAGCAACTCTATGCCAATAAGGTGGACAACCTGGAAAAAATGGACAGATTCTTAGAAATGCACAAACTGCCGAGACTGAACCAGGAAGGAATAGAAAATATGAACAGACCAATCACAAGCACTGAAATTGACACTGTGATTAAAAACCTTCCAACAAACAAAAGCCCAGGACCAGATGGCTTCACAGGTGAATTCTATCAAACATTTAGAGAAGAGCTAACACCTATCCTTCTCAAACTCTTCCAAAATATAGCAGAGGGAGGAACACTCCCCAACTCATTCTACGAGGCCACCATCACCCTGATACCAAAAGCAGACAAAGATGTCACAAAGAAAGAAAACTACAGGCCAATATCACTGATGAACAGAGATGCAAAAATCCTCAACAAAATACTAGCAAACAGAATCCAACAGCACATTAAAAGGATCATACACCATGATCAAGTGGGGTTTATTCCAGGAATGCAAGGATTCTTCAGTATACGCAAATAAATCAATGTGATACACCATATTAACTAATTGAAGGAGAAAAACCATATGATCATCTCAATAGATGCAGAGAAAGCTTTCGACAAAATTCAACACCCATTTATGATAAAAGCCCTGCAGAAAGTAGGCATAGAGGGAACTTTCCTCAACATAATAGAGGTCATATATGACAAACCCACAGCCAACATTGTCCTCAATGGTGAAAAACTGAAACCATTTCCACTAAGATCAGGAACAAGACAAGGTTGCCCACTCTCACCACTATTATTCAACATAGTTTTGGAAGTGTTAGCCACAGCAATCAGAGAAGACAAAGAAATAAAAGGAATCCAAATCGGGAAAGAAGAAGTAAAGCTGTGACTGTTTGCAGATGACATGATACTATACTTAGAGAATCCTAAAGATGCTACCAGAAAACTCCTAGAGTTAATGAATGAATTTGGTAAAGTAGCAGGATACAAAATTAATGCACAGAAATCTCTTGCATTCCTATATACTAATGATGAAAAATCTGAAAGTGAAATTAAGAAAACACTCCCGTTTACCATTGCAACAAAAAGAATAAAATATCTAGGAATAAACCTACCTAAGGAGACAAAAGACCTGTATGCAGAAAATTATAACACACTGATGAAAGAAATTAAAGATGATACAAATAGATGGAGAGATATACCATGTTCCTGGATTGGAAGATTCAACATTGTGAAAATGACTCTACTACCCAAAGCAATCTACAGATTCAATGCAATCCCTATCAAACTACCACTGGCATTTTTCACAGAACTAGAACAAAAAATTTCACAATTTGTATGGAAACACAAAAGACCCCGAATGGCCAAAGCAATCTTGAGAACGAAAAATGGACCTGGAGGAATCAGGCTCCCTGACTTCAGAATATATTACAAAGCTTCAGTAATCAAGACAGTTTGGCACTGGCACAAAAACAGAAATATAGATCAATGGAACAGGATAGAAAGCCCAGAGATAAACCCACGCACATATGGTCACCTTATCTTTGATAAAGGAGGCAAGCATATACAGTGGAGAAAAGACAGCCTCTTCAATAAGTGGTGATGGGAAAATTGGACAGGTACATGTAAAAGTACGAAATTAGAACACTCCCTGACACCATGCACAAAAATAAACTCAAAATGGATTAAAGACCTAAGTGTAAGGCCAGACACTATCAAACTCTTAGAGGAATACATAGGCAGAACACTCTATGACATACATCACAGCAAGATTCTTTTTGACCCAGCTCCCAGAGAAATGGAAATAAGAACACAAATAAACAAATGGGACCTAATGAAACTTAAAAGCTTTTGCACAGCAAAGGAAACCATAAACAAGACCAAAAGACAACCCTCAGAATGGGAGAAAATATTTGCAAATGAAGCAACTGACAAAGGATTAATCTCCAAGATTTTCAAGCAGCTCATGCAGCTCAATAACAAAAAAACGAACAACCCAATCCAAAAATGGGCAGAAGACCTAAATAGACATTTCTCCACAGAAGATATACAGATGGCCTACAGACACATGAAAGAATGCTCAACATCATTAATCATTAGAGAAATGCAAATCACAACTACAATGAGATATCATCTCACACCCGTCAGAATGGCCATCATCAAAATATCTAGAAACAATAAATGCTGGAGAGGGTGTGGAGGAAAGGGAACACTCTTGCACTGTTGGTGGGAATATAAATTGATACAGCCACTATGGAGAACAGTATGGAGGTTCCTTAAAAAACTACAAATAGAACTACCATACGACCCAGCAATCCCACTACTGGGCATATACCCTGAGAAAACCATAGGTCAAAAAGAGTCATGTACCAAAATGTTCATTGCAGCTCTATTTACAATAGCCAGGACATGGAAGCAACCTAAATGTCCATCATTGGATGAACGGATAAAGAATATGTGTCACATATATACAATGGAATATTACTCAGCCATAAAAAGAAACGAAACTGAGTTATTTGTAGTGAGGTGGATAGACCTAGAGTCTGTCATACAGCGTGAAATAAGTCAGAAAGAGAAAAACAAATACCATATGCTAACACATATATATGGAATCTAAAAAACAAACAAAAAAATGGTCATGAAGAACCTAGGGGCAAGATGGGAATAAAGACACAGACCTACTAGAGAGTGGACTTGAGGATATGGGGAGGGGGAAGGGTAAGCTGGGACGAAGTGAGAGAGTAGCATGGACATATATACACTACCAAATGTAAAATAGATAGCTAGTGGGAAGCAGCCGCATAGCACAGGGAGATCAGCTCGGTGCTTTGTGACCACCTAGTGGGGTGGGATAGGGAGGGTGGGAGGGAGGGAGACACAAGAGGGAAGAGATATGGGGATATATGTATATGTATAACTGATTCACTTTGTTATAAAGCAGAAACTAACACCCCATTGTAAAGCAATTATACTCCAATAATGATGTTAAAAAAAATAAAAAAAATAAAAATTAAAAATAAATTCTGGAGAAGGTGTGGAGAAAAGGGAACACTCTTGCACTGTTGGGAATGTAAATTGATACAGCCGCTACGGAGAACAGTATGGAGGTTCCTTTAAAAACTAAAAATAAAGCTACCATACGACCCAGCAATCCCACTACTGGGCATATACCCTGAGAAAACCATAATTCAAAAAGAGTCATGTACCAAAATGTTCATTGCAGCTCTATTTACAATAGCCAGGACATGGAAGCAACCTAAATGTCCATCATCGGATGAATGGATAAAGAAGATGTGGCACATATATAAAATGGAATATTACTCAGCCATAAAAAGAAATGAAATGGAGTTATTTGTAGTGAGGTGGATGGAGTTAGTGTCTGTCATACAGAGTGAAGTAAGTCTGAAAGAGAAAAAGAAATACAGTATGCTAACACATATATATGGAATCTAAGGGGAAAAAAAAAAGGTCATGAAGAACATAGTGGCAAGACAGGAGGGAGGAGAGAGGATGGCGGAAGAGTAAGACGCGGAGATCACCTTCCTTCCCACAGATACAGTAGAAATACATCTACACGTGGAACTGCTCCTACAGAACACCCACTGAACGCTGGCAGAAAACGTCAGACCTCCCAAAAGGCAAGAAACTCCCCCCGTACTTGGGTAGGGCAAAAGAAAAAAGAAATAACAGAGACAAAAGAATAGGGACGGCACCTGCACCAGTGGGAGGGAGCTGTGAAGGAGGAAAGATTTCCACGCACTAGGAAGCCCCTTCGCGGGCAGAGACTGCGGGTGGCAGAGGGGGGAAGCTTCGGAGCCACGGAGGAGAGCGCAGCCACAGGGGTGCGGAGGGCAAAGAGGAGAGGCTCCCGCACGGAGGAGCGGTGCCGACCAGCACTCACCAGCCCAAGAGGCTTGTCTGCTCCCCCGCCGGGGCAGGCGGGGGCTGGGAGCTGAGGCTCGGGCTTCGGTTGGATCGCAGGGAGAGGACTGGGGTTGGCTGCGTGAACGAAGCCTGAAGGGGTTAGTGCACCACAGCTAGCCGGGAGGGAGTCCGGGAAAAGGTCTGCAGCTGCCAAAGAGGCCAGAGACTTTTTCTTCCCTCTTTGTTTCCTGGTGCGCGAGGAGAGGGGATTCAGAGCGCCGCCTAAACGAACTTCAGAGACGGGCGCGAGCTGCGGCTATCAGCGCGGACCCCACAGCAACAGGGGCCCAGAGGAAAAAACGGAGAGATTCCCGCACAGAGGCTCGGCGCCGAGCAGCACTCAGCAGCCTGAGAGGCTTGTCTGCTCACCCGCCGGGGTGGGCGGGGCTGGGAGCTGAGGCTCGGGCTTCGGTTGGATCGCAGGGAGAGGACTGGGGTTGTCGGTGTAAACACAGCCTGAAGGGGTTAGTGCACCACAGCTAGTCGGGAGGGAGTCCGGGAAAAGGTCTGCAGCTGCCGAAGAGGCAGGAGACTTTTTCTTGCCTCTTTGTTTCACGGCGCGCAAGGAGAGGGGATTCAGAGCGCCGCCTAAACGAACTCCAGAGACAGGCGCGAGACGCGGCGATCAGCGTGGACCCCAGTGGTGGGCGTGAGACGCTGGGGCTGCTGCTGCCACCTCCAAAAAGCCTGTGTGTGAGCACAGGTCACTCTCCACACCACCCCTCCCGGGAGCCTGTGCAGCCCGCCACTGCCAGGGTCCCGTGATCCGGGGAGAACTTCCCCGGGAGAACGCACTGTGCGCCTCAGGCTGGTGCAACGTCACACCGGCCTCTGCCAATGCAGGCTCGCCCCGCCTCCTCTGTACCCCTCCCTCCCCGCAGCCTGAGTGAGCCAGAGCCCCCGAAGCAGCTTCTCCTTTAACCCCGTCCTGTCTGGGCAGGGAATAGACGCCATCAGGCGACCTACACGCAGAGGCGGGTCCAAATCCAAAGCTGAACCCCGGGAGCTGTGTGAACAGAGAAGAGAAGGGGAAATCTCTCCCAGAAGCCTCAGAAGCAGTGGATTAAAACTCCACAAACAACTTGATGTGCCTGCATCTGTTGAATACCTGAATAGACAACGAATCATCCCAAATTCAGGAGGTGGACTTTCAGAGCAGGATATATTAATTTTTCCCATTTTCCTTTTTTTTGTGAGTGTATATGTATATGCATCTGGGTGAGATTTTGTCTGTATAGCTCTGCTTTATAATAGCTTTATTTTACTTCACTATATTATAGCCTCTTTCTTTCTTTCTTTCTTTCTATTTTTTCTCCCTTTTACTCTGAGCCGTGTGGACGAAAGGCTCTTGGTGCTCCAGCCAGGCATCAGGGCCGTGCCTCTGAGGTGGGAGAGCCAACTTCAGGACACTGGTCCACAAGAGACCTCCCAGCTCCACGTAATACCAAATGGCGAAAATCTCTCAGAGATCTCCATCTCAACATCAAGACCCAGCTTCACTCAATGACCAGCAAGCTACAGTGCTGGACACCCTATGCCAAACAACTAGCAAGACAGGAACACAGCCCCATCCATTAGCAGAGAGGCTGCCTAAAATCATAATAAGGCCACAGACACCCCAAAAAACACCACCAGATGTGGATGTGCCCACCAGAAAGACAAGATCCAGCCTCATCCACCAGAACACAGGCACTAGTCCCCTCCACCAGGAAGCCTACACAACCCACTGAAACAACCTTAGCCACTGGGGACAGATACCAAAAACAACGGGAACTACGAACCTGCAGCCTGTGAAAAGGAGACCCCAAACACAGTAAGATAAGCAAAATGAGACGACAGAAAAACACACAGCAGATGAAGGAGCAGGGTCAAAACACACCAGACTTAACAAATGAAGAGGAAATAGGTAGTCTACCTGAAAAAGAATTCAGAATAATGATAGTAAAGATGATCCAAAATCTTGGAAATAGAATAGACAAAATGCAAGAAACATTTAACAAGGACGTAGAAGAACTAAAGAGGAACCAAGCAATGATGAAAAACACAATAAATGAAATTAAAAATACTCTAGATGGGATCAATAGCAGAATAACTGAGGCAGAAGAAAGGATAAGTGACCTGGAAGATAAAATGGTGGAAATAACTACTGCAGAGCAGGATAAAGAAAAAAGAATGAAAAGAACTGAGGACAGTCTCAGAGACCTCTGGGACAACATTAAACGCACCAACATTCGAATTATAGGGGTCCCAGAAGAAGAAGAGAAAAAGAAAGGGACTGAGAAAATATTTGAAGAGATTATAGTTGAAAACTTCCCTAATATGGGAAAGGAAATAGTTAATGAATTTCTGGAAGCACAGAGAGTCCCATACAGGATAAACCCAAGGAGAAAGACGCCAAGACACATATTAATCGAACTGTCAAAAATTAAATATAAGGAAAACATATTAAAGGCAGCAAGGGAAAAACAAGAAATAACACACAAGGGAATCCCCATAAGGTTAACATCTGATCTTTCAGCAGAAACTCTGCAAGCCAGAAGGGAATGGCAGGATATACTTAAAGTGATGAAGGAGAAAAACCGACAAACAAGATTACTCTACCCAGCAAGGATCTCATTCAGATGTGATGGAGAAATTAAAACCTTTACAGACAAGCAAAAGCTGAGAGAGTTCAACACCACCAAACCAGCTTTACAACAAATGCTAAAGGAACTTCTCTAGGCAAGAAACACAAGAGAAGGAAAACACCTACAATAACAAACCCAAAACATTTAAGAAAATGGGAATAGGAACATGCATATCGATAATTACCTTGAATGTAAATGGACTAAATGCTCCCACCAAAAGACACAGGCTGGCTGAATGGATACAAAAACAAGACCCATATATATGCTGTCTACAAGAGACCAACTTCAGACCTAGAGACACATACGGACTGAAAGTGAGGGGATGGAAAAAGATATCCCATGCAAATGGAAATCAAAAGAAAGCTGGAGTAGCAATTCTCATATCAGACAAACTAGAGTTTAAAATAAAGACTATTACAAGAGACAAAGAAGGACACTATATAATGATCAAGGGATCGATCCAAGAGGAAGGTATAACAATTGTAAATATTTATGCACCCAACATAGGAGCACCTCAATACATAAGGCAAATACTAACAGCCATAAAAGGGGAAATCGACAGCAACACAATCATAGGAGGGGACTTTAACACCCCACTTTCACCAATGGACAGATCATCCAAAATGAAAATAAATAAGGAAACACAAGCTTTAAATGATACATTAAACACGATGGACTTAATTGATATTTATAGGACTTTCCACCCAAAAACAACAGAATACACATTTTTCTCAAGTGCTCATGGAACATTCTCCAGGATAGATCATATCTTGGGTCACAAATCAAGCCTTGGTAAATTTAAGAAATTGAAATCGTATCAAGTATCTTTTCCGACCACAACGCTATGAGACTAGATATCAATTACAGGAAAAGATCTGTAAAAAATACAAACACATGGAGGCTACACAATACACTACTTAATAACGAAGTGATCACTGAAGAAATCAAAGGGGAAATCAAAAAATACCTAGAAACAAATGACAATAGAGATACGACGACCCAAAACCTATGGGACGCAGCAAAAGCAGTGCTAAGAGGGAAGTTTATAGCAATACAAGCCTATCTCAAGAAACAGGAAACATCTCGAATAAACAACCTAACCTTGCACCTAAAGCAATTAGAGAAAGAAGAAAAAAAAAACCCAATGCCAGAAGAAGGAAAGAAATAATAAAGATCAGGTCAGAAATAAATGAAAAAGAAATGAAGGAAACAATAGCAAAAATCAGTGAAACTAAAAGCTGGTTCTTTGAGAAGATAAACAAAATTGATAAACCATTAGCCAGACTCATCAAGAGAAAAAGGGAGAAGACTCAAATGAATAGAATTAGAAATGAAAAAGGAGAAGTAACCACTGACACTGCAGAAATACAAACGATCATGAGAGATTACTACAAGCAACTCTATGCCAATAAGGTGGACAACCTGGAAAAAATGGACAGATTCTTAGAAATGCACAAACTGCCGAGACTGAACCAGGAAGGAATAGAAAATATGAACAGACCAATCACAAGCACTGAAATTGACACTGTGATTAAAAACCTTCCAACAAACAAAAGCCCAGGACCAGATGGCTTCACAGGTGAATTCTATCAAACATTTAGAGAAGAGCTAACACCTATCCTTCTCAAACTCTTCCAAAATATAGCAGAGGGAGGAACACTCCCCAACTCATTCTACGAGGCCACCATCACCCTGATACCAAAAGCAGACAAAGATGTCACAAAGAAAGAAAACTACAGGCCAATATCACTGATGAACAGAGATGCAAAAATCCTCAACAAAATACTAGCAAACAGAATCCAACAGCACATTAAAAGGATCATACACCATGATCAAGTGGGGTTTATTCCAGGAATGCAAGGATTCTTCAGTATACGCAAATAAATCAATGTGATACACCATATTAACTAATTGAAGGAGAAAAACCATATGATCATCTCAATAGATGCAGAGAAAGCTTTCGACAAAATTCAACACCCATTTATGATAAAAGCCCTGCAGAAAGTAGGCATAGAGGGAACTTTCCTCAACATAATAGAGGTCATATATGACAAACCCACAGCCAACATTGTCCTCAATGGTGAAAAACTGAAACCATTTCCACTAAGATCAGGAACAAGACAAGGTTGCCCACTCTCACCACTATTATTCAACATAGTTTTGGAAGTGTTAGCCACAGCAATCAGAGAAGACAAAGAAATAAAAGGAATCCAAATCGGGAAAGAAGAAGTAAAGCTGTGACTGTTTGCAGATGACATGATACTATACTTAGAGAATCCTAAAGATGCTACCAGAAAACTCCTAGAGTTAATGAATGAATTTGGTAAAGTAGCAGGATACAAAATTAATGCACAGAAATCTCTTGCATTCCTATATACTAATGATGAAAAATCTGAAAGTGAAATTAAGAAAACACTCCCGTTTACCATTGCAACAAAAAGAATAAAATATCTAGGAATAAACCTACCTAAGGAGACAAAAGACCTGTATGCAGAAAATTATAACACACTGATGAAAGAAATTAAAGATGATACAAATAGATGGAGAGATATACCATGTTCCTGGATTGGAAGATTCAACATTGTGAAAATGACTCTACTACCCAAAGCAATCTACAGATTCAATGCAATCCCTATCAAACTACCACTGGCATTTTTCACAGAACTAGAACAAAAAATTTCACAATTTGTATGGAAACACAAAAGACCCCGAATGGCCAAAGCAATCTTGAGAACGAAAAATGGACCTGGAGGAATCAGGCTCCCTGACTTCAGAATATATTACAAAGCTTCAGTAATCAAGACAGTTTGGCACTGGCACAAAAACAGAAATATAGATCAATGGAACAGGATAGAAAGCCCAGAGATAAACCCACGCACATATGGTCACCTTATCTTTGATAAAGGAGGCAAGCATATACAGTGGAGAAAAGACAGCCTCTTCAATAAGTGGTGATGGGAAAATTGGACAGGTACATGTAAAAGTACGAAATTAGAACACTCCCTGACACCATGCACAAAAATAAACTCAAAATGGATTAAAGACCTAAGTGTAAGGCCAGACACTATCAAACTCTTAGAGGAATACATAGGCAGAACACTCTATGACATACATCACAGCAAGATTCTTTTTGACCCAGCTCCCAGAGAAATGGAAATAAGAACACAAATAAACAAATGGGACCTAATGAAACTTAAAAGCTTTTGCACAGCAAAGGAAACCATAAACAAGACCAAAAGACAACCCTCAGAATGGGAGAAAATATTTGCAAATGAAGCAACTGACAAAGGATTAATCTCCAAGATTTTCAAGCAGCTCATGCAGCTCAATAACAAAAAAACGAACAACCCAATCCAAAAATGGGCAGAAGACCTAAATAGACATTTCTCCACAGAAGATATACAGATGGCCTACAGACACATGAAAGAATGCTCAACATCATTAATCATTAGAGAAATGCAAATCACAACTACAATGAGATATCATCTCACACCCGTCAGAATGGCCATCATCAAAATATCTAGAAACAATAAATGCTGGAGAGGGTGTGGAGGAAAGGGAACACTCTTGCACTGTTGGTGGGAATATAAATTGATACAGCCACTATGGAGAACAGTATGGAGGTTCCTTAAAAAACTACAAATAGAACTACCATACGACCCAGCAATCCCACTACTGGGCATATACCCTGAGAAAACCATAGGTCAAAAAGAGTCATGTACCAAAATGTTCATTGCAGCTCTATTTACAATAGCCAGGACATGGAAGCAACCTAAATGTCCATCATTGGATGAACGGATAAAGAATATGTGTCACATATATACAATGGAATATTACTCAGCCATAAAAAGAAACGAAACTGAGTTATTTGTAGTGAGGTGGATAGACCTAGAGTCTGTCATACAGCGTGAAATAAGTCAGAAAGAGAAAAACAAATACCATATGCTAACACATATATATGGAATCTAAAAAACAAACAAAAAAATGGTCATGAAGAACCTAGGGGCAAGATGGGAATAAAGACACAGACCTACTAGAGAGTGGACTTGAGGATATGGGGAGGGGGAAGGGTAAGCTGGGACGAAGTGAGAGAGTAGCATGGACATATATACACTACCAAATGTAAAATAGATAGCTAGTGGGAAGCAGCCGCATAGCACAGGGAGATCAGCTCGGTGCTTTGTGACCACCTAGTGGGGTGGGATAGGGAGGGTGGGAGGGAGGGAGACACAAGAGGGAAGAGATATGGGGATATATGTATATGTATAACTGATTCACTTTGTTATAAAGCAGAAACTAACACCCCATTGTAAAGCAATTATACTCCAATAATGATGTTAAAAAAAATAAAAAAAATAAAAATTAAAAATAAATTCTGGAGAAGGTGTGGAGAAAAGGGAACACTCTTGCACTGTTGGGAATGTAAATTGATACAGCCGCTACGGAGAACAGTATGGAGGTTCCTTTAAAAACTAAAAATAAAGCTACCATACGACCCAGCAATCCCACTACTGGGCATATACCCTGAGAAAACCATAATTCAAAAAGAGTCATGTACCAAAATGTTCATTGCAGCTCTATTTACAATAGCCAGGACATGGAAGCAACCTTAATGTCCATCATCGGATGAATGGATAAAGAAGATGTGGCACATATATAAAATGGAATATTACTCAGCCATAAAAAGAAATGAAATGGAGTTATTTGTAGTGAGGTGGATGGAGTTAGTGTCTGTCATACAGAGTGAAGTAAGTCTGAAAGAGAAAAAGAAATACAGTATGCTAACACATATATATGGAATCTAAGGGGAAAAAAAAAAGGTCATGAAGAACATAGTGGCAAGACAGGAGGGAGGAGAGAGGATGGCGGAAGAGTAAGACGCGGAGATCACCTTCCTTCCCACAGATACAGTAGAAATACATCTACACGTGGAACTGCTCCTACAGAACACCCACTGAACGCTGGCAGAAAACGTCAGACCTCCCAAAAGGCAAGAAACTCCCCCCGTACTTGGGTAGGGCAAAAGAAAAAAGAAATAACAGAGACAAAAGAATAGGGACGGCACCTGCACCAGTGGGAGGGAGCTGTGAAGGAGGAAAGATTTCCACGCACTAGGAAGCCCCTTCGCGGGCAGAGACTGCGGGTGGCAGAGGGGGGAAGCTTCGGAGCCACGGAGGAGAGCGCAGCCACAGGGGTGCGGAGGGCAAAGAGGAGAGGCTCCCGCACGGAGGAGCGGTGCCGACCAGCACTCACCAGCCCAAGAGGCTTGTCTGCTCCCCCGCCGGGGCAGGCGGGGGCTGGGAGCTGAGGCTCGGGCTTCGGTTGGATCGCAGGGAGAGGACTGGGGTTGGCTGCGTGAACGAAGCCTGAAGGGGTTAGTGCACCACAGCTAGCCGGGAGGGAGTCCGGGAAAAGGTCTGCAGCTGCCAAAGAGGCCAGAGACTTTTTCTTCCCTCTTTGTTTCCTGGTGCGCGAGGAGAGGGGATTCAGAGCGCCGCCTAAACGAACTTCAGAGACGGGCGCGAGCTGCGGCTATCAGCGCGGACCCCACAGCAACAGGGGCCCAGAGGAAAAAACGGAGAGATTCCCGCACAGAGGCTCGGCGCCGAGCAGCACTCAGCAGCCTGAGAGGCTTGTCTGCTCACCCGCCGGGGTGGGCGGGGCTGGGAGCTGAGGCTCGGGCTTCGGTTGGATCGCAGGGAGAGGACTGGGGTTGTCAGTGTAAACACAGCCTGAAGGGGTTAGTGCACCACAGCTAGTCGGGAGGGAGTCCGGGAAAAGGTCTGCAGCTGCCGAAGAGGCAGGAGACTTTTTCTTGCCTCTTTGTTTCACGGCGCGCAAGGAGAGGGGATTCAGAGCGCCGCCTAAACGAACTCCAGAGACAGGCGCGAGATGCGGCGATCAGCGTGGACCCCAGTGATGGGCGTGAGACGCTGGGGCTGCTGCTGCCACCTCCAAAAAGCCTGTGTGTGAGCACAGGTCACTCTCCACACCACCCCTCCCGGGAGCCTGTGCAGCCCGCCACTGCCAGGGTCCCGTGATCCGGGGAGAACTTCCCCGGGAGAACGCACTGTGCGCCTCAGGCTGGTGCAACGTCACACCGGCCTCTGCCAATGCAGGCTCGCCCCGCCTCCTCTGTACCCCTCCCTCCCCGCAGCCTGAGTGAGCCAGAGCCCCCGAAGCAGCTTCTCCTTTAACCCCGTCCTGTCTGGGCAGGGAATAGACGCCATCAGGCGACCTACACGCAGAGGCGGGTCCAAATCCAAAGCTGAACCCCGGGAGCTGTGTGAACAGAGAAGAGAAGGGGAAATCTCTCCCAGAAGCCTCAGAAGCAGTGGATTAAAACTCCACAAACAACTTGATGTGCCTGCATCTGTTGAATACCTGAATAGACAACGAATCATCCCAAATTCAGGAGGTGGACTTTCAGAGCAGGATATATTAATTTTTCCCATTTTCCTTTTTTTTGTGAGTGTATATGTATATGCATCTGGGTGAGATTTTGTCTGTATAGCTCTGCTTTATAATAGCTTTATTTTACTTCACTATATTATAGCCTCTTTCTTTCTTTCTTTCTTTCTATTTTTTCTCCCTTTTACTCTGAGCCGTGTGGACGAAAGGCTCTTGGTGCTCCAGCCAGGCATCAGGGCCGTGCCTCTGAGGTGGGAGAGCCAACTTCAGGACACTGGTCCACAAGAGACCTCCCAGCTCCACGTAATACCAAATGGCGAAAATCTCTCAGAGATCTCCATCTCAACATCAAGACCCAGCTTCACTCAATGACCAGCAAGCTACAGTGCTGGACACCCTATGCCAAACAACTAGCAAGACAGGAACACAGCCCCATCCATTAGCAGAGAGGCTGCCTAAAATCATAATAAGGCCACAGACACCCCAAAAAACACCACCAGATGTGGATGTGCCCACCAGAAAGACAAGATCCAGCCTCATCCACCAGAACACAGGCACTAGTCCCCTCCACCAGGAAGCCTACACAACCCACTGAAACAACCTTAGCCACTGGGGACAGATACCAAAAACAACGGGAACTACGAACCTGCAGCCTGTGAAAAGGAGACCCCAAACACAGTAAGATAAGCAAAATGAGACGACAGAAAAACACACAGCAGATGAAGGAGCAGGGTCAAAACACACCAGACTTAACAAATGAAGAGGAAATAGGTAGTCTACCTGAAAAAGAATTCAGAATAATGATAGTAAAGATGATCCAAAATCTTGGAAATAGAATAGACAAAATGCAAGAAACATTTAACAAGGACGTAGAAGAACTAAAGAGGAACCAAGCAATGATGAAAAACACAATAAATGAAATTAAAAATACTCTAGATGGGATCAATAGCAGAATAACTGAGGCAGAAGAAAGGATAAGTGACCTGGAAGATAAAATGGTGGAAATAACTACTGCAGAGCAGGATAAAGAAAAAAGAATGAAAAGAACTGAGGACAGTCTCAGAGACCTCTGGGACAACATTAAACGCACCAACATTCGAATTATAGGGGTCCCAGAAGAAGAAGAGAAAAAGAAAGGGACTGAGAAAATATTTGAAGAGATTATAGTTGAAAACTTCCCTAATATGGGAAAGGAAATAGTTAATGAATTTCTGGAAGCACAGAGAGTCCCATACAGGATAAACCCAAGGAGAAAGACGCCAAGACACATATTAATCGAACTGTCAAAAATTAAATATAAGGAAAACATATTAAAGGCAGCAAGGGAAAAACAAGAAATAACACACAAGGGAATCCCCATAAGGTTAACATCTGATCTTTCAGCAGAAACTCTGCAAGCCAGAAGGGAATGGCAGGATATACTTAAAGTGATGAAGGAGAAAAACCGACAAACAAGATTACTCTACCCAGCAAGGATCTCATTCAGATGTGATGGAGAAATTAAAACCTTTACAGACAAGCAAAAGCTGAGAGAGTTCAACACCACCAAACCAGCTTTACAACAAATGCTAAAGGAACTTCTCTAGGCAAGAAACACAAGAGAAGGAAAACACCTACAATAACAAACCCAAAACATTTAAGAAAATGGGAATAGGAACATGCATATCGATAATTACCTTGAATGTAAATGGACTAAATGCTCCCACCAAAAGACACAGGCTGGCTGAATGGATACAAAAACAAGACCCATATATATGCTGTCTACAAGAGACCAACTTCAGACCTAGAGACACATACGGACTGAAAGTGAGGGGATGGAAAAAGATATCCCATGCAAATGGAAATCAAAAGAAAGCTGGAGTAGCAATTCTCATATCAGACAAACTAGAGTTTAAAATAAAGACTATTACAAGAGACAAAGAAGGACACTATATAATGATCAAGGGATCGATCCAAGAGGAAGGTATAACAATTGTAAATATTTATGCACCCAACATAGGAGCACCTCAATACATAAGGCAAATACTAACAGCCATAAAAGGGGAAATCGACAGCAACACAATCATAGGAGGGGACTTTAACACCCCACTTTCACCAATGGACAGATCATCCAAAATGAAAATAAATAAGGAAACACAAGCTTTAAATGATACATTAAACACGATGGACTTAATTGATATTTATAGGACTTTCCACCCAAAAACAACAGAATACACATTTTTCTCAAGTGCTCATGGAACATTCTCCAGGATAGATCATATCTTGGGTCACAAATCAAGCCTTGGTAAATTTAAGAAATTGAAATCGTATCAAGTATCTTTTCCGACCACAACGCTATGAGACTAGATATCAATTACAGGAAAAGATCTGTAAAAAATACAAACACATGGAGGCTACACAATACACTACTTAATAACGAAGTGATCACTGAAGAAATCAAAGGGGAAATCAAAAAATACCTAGAAACAAATGACAATAGAGATACGACGACCCAAAACCTATGGGACGCAGCAAAAGCAGTGCTAAGAGGGAAGTTTATAGCAATACAAGCCTATCTCAAGAAACAGGAAACATCTCGAATAAACAACCTAACCTTGCACCTAAAGCAATTAGAGAAAGAAGAAAAAAAAAAAACCCAATGCCAGAAGAAGGAAAGAAATTATAAAGATCAGGTCAGAAATAAATGAAAAAGAAATGAAGGAAACAATAGCAAAAATCAGTGAAACTAAAAGCTGGTTCTTTGAGAAGATAAACAAAATTGATAAACCATTAGCCAGACTCATCAAGAGAAAAAGGGAGAAGACTCAAATGAATAGAATTAGAAATGAAAAAGGAGAAGTAACCACTGACACTGCAGAAATACAAACGATCATGAGAGATTACTACAAGCAACTCTATGCCAATAAGGTGGACAACCTGGAAAAAATGGACAGATTCTTAGAAATGCACAAACTGCCGAGACTGAACCAGGAAGGAATAGAAAATATGAACAGACCAATCACAAGCACTGAAATTGACACTGTGATTAAAAACCTTCCAACAAACAAAAGCCCAGGACCAGATGGCTTCACAGGTGAATTCTATCAAACATTTAGAGAAGAGCTAACACCTATCCTTCTCAAACTCTTCCAAAATATAGCAGAGGGAGGAACACTCCCCAACTCATTCTACGAGGCCACCATCACCCTGATACCAAAAGCAGACAAAGATGTCACAAAGAAAGAAAACTACAGGCCAATATCACTGATGAACAGAGATGCAAAAATCCTCAACAAAATACTAGCAAACAGAATCCAACAGCACATTAAAAGGATCATACACCATGATCAAGTGGGGTTTATTCCAGGAATGCAAGGATTCTTCAGTATACGCAAATAAATCAATGTGATACACCATATTAACTAATTGAAGGAGAAAAACCATATGATCATCTCAATAGATGCAGAGAAAGCTTTCGACAAAATTCAACACCCATTTATGATAAAAGCCCTGCAGAAAGTAGGCATAGAGGGAACTTTCCTCAACATAATAGAGGTCATATATGACAAACCCACAGCCAACATTGTCCTCAATGGTGAAAAACTGAAACCATTTCCACTAAGATCAGGAACAAGACAAGGTTGCCCACTCTCACCACTATTATTCAACATAGTTTTGGAAGTGTTAGCCACAGCAATCAGAGAAGACAAAGAAATAAAAGGAATCCAAATCGGGAAAGAAGAAGTAAAGCTGTGACTGTTTGCAGATGACATGATACTATACTTAGAGAATCCTAAAGATGCTACCAGAAAACTCCTAGAGTTAATGAATGAATTTGGTAAAGTAGCAGGATACAAAATTAATGCACAGAAATCTCTTGCATTCCTATATACTAATGATGAAAAATCTGAAAGTGAAATTAAGAAAACACTCCCGTTTACCATTGCAACAAAAAGAATAAAATATCTAGGAATAAACCTACCTAAGGAGACAAAAGACCTGTATGCAGAAAATTATAACACACTGATGAAAGAAATTAAAGATGATACAAATAGATGGAGAGATATACCATGTTCCTGGATTGGAAGATTCAACATTGTGAAAATGACTCTACTACCCAAAGCAATCTACAGATTCAATGCAATCCCTATCAAACTACCACTGGCATTTTTCACAGAACTAGAACAAAAAATTTCACAATTTGTATGGAAACACAAAAGACCCCGAATGGCCAAAGCAATCTTGAGAACGAAAAATGGACCTGGAGGAATCAGGCTCCCTGACTTCAGAATATATTACAAAGCTTCAGTAATCAAGACAGTTTGGCACTGGCACAAAAACAGAAATATAGATCAATGGAACAGGATAGAAAGCCCAGAGATAAACCCACGCACATATGGTCACCTTATCTTTGATAAAGGAGGCAAGCATATACAGTGGAGAAAAGACAGCCTCTTCAATAAGTGGTGATGGGAAAATTGGACAGGTACATGTAAAAGTACGAAATTAGAACACTCCCTGACACCATGCACAAAAATAAACTCAAAATGGATTAAAGACCTAAGTGTAAGGCCAGACACTATCAAACTCTTAGAGGAATACATAGGCAGAACACTCTATGACATACATCACAGCAAGATTCTTTTTGACCCAGCTCCCAGAGAAATGGAAATAAGAACACAAATAAACAAATGGGACCTAATGAAACTTAAAAGCTTTTGCACAGCAAAGGAAACCATAAACAAGACCAAAAGACAACCCTCAGAATGGGAGAAAATATTTGCAAATGAAGCAACTGACAAAGGATTAATCTCCAAGATTTTCAAGCAGCTCATGCAGCTCAATAACAAAAAAACGAACAACCCAATCCAAAAATGGGCAGAAGACCTAAATAGACATTTCTCCACAGAAGATATACAGATGGCCTACAGACACATGAAAGAATGCTCAACATCATTAATCATTAGAGAAATGCAAATCACAACTACAATGAGATATCATCTCACACCCGTCAGAATGGCCATCATCAAAATATCTAGAAACAATAAATGCTGGAGAGGGTGTGGAGGAAAGGGAACACTCTTGCACTGTTGGTGGGAATATAAATTGATACAGCCACTATGGAGAACAGTATGGAGGTTCCTTAAAAAACTACAAATAGAACTACCATACGACCCAGCAATCCCACTACTGGGCATATACCCTGAGAAAACCATAGGTCAAAAAGAGTCATGTACCAAAATGTTCATTGCAGCTCTATTTACAATAGCCAGGACATGGAAGCAACCTAAATGTCCATCATTGGATGAACGGATAAAGAATATGTGTCACATATATACAATGGAATATTACTCAGCCATGAAAAGAAACGAAACTGAGTTATTTGTAGTGAGGTGGATAGACCTAGAGTCTGTCATACAGCGTGAAATAAGTCAGAAAGAGAAAAACAAATACCATATGCTAACACATATATATGGAATCTAAAAAACAAACAAAAAAATGGTCATGAAGAACCTAGGGGCAAGATGGGAATAAAGACACAGACCTACTAGAGAGTGGACTTGAGGATATGGGGAGGGGGAAGGGTAAGCTGGGACGAAGTGAGAGAGTAGCATGGACATATATACACTACCAAATGTAAAATAGATAGCTAGTGGGAAGCAGCCGCATAGCACAGGGAGATCAGCTCGGTGCTTTGTGACCACCTAGTGGGGTGGGATAGGGAGGGTGGGAGGGAGGGAGACACAAGAGGGAAGAGATATGGGGATATATGTATATGTATAACTGATTCACTTTGTTATAAAGCAGAAACTAACACCCCATTGTAAAGCAATTATACTCCAATAATGATGTTAAAAAAAATAAAAAAAATAAAAATTAAAAATAAATTCTGGAGAAGGTGTGGAGAAAAGGGAACACTCTTGCACTGTTGGGAATGTAAATTGATACAGCCGCTACGGAGAACAGTATGGAGGTTCCTTTAAAAACTAAAAATAAAGCTACCATACGACCCAGCAATCCCACTACTGGGCATATACCCTGAGAAAACCATAATTCAAAAAGAGTCATGTACCAAAATGTTCATTGCAGCTCTATTTACAATAGCCAGGACATGGAAGCAACCTAAATGTCCATCATCGGATGAATGGATAAAGAAGATGTGGCACATATATAAAATGGAATATTACTCAGCCATAAAAAGAAATGAAATGGAGTTATTTGTAGTGAGGTGGATGGAGTTAGTGTCTGTCATACAGAGTGAAGTAAGTCTGAAAGAGAAAAAGAAATACAGTATGCTAACACATATATATGGAATCTAAGGGGAAAAAAAAAAGGTCATGAAGAACATAGTGGCAAGACAGGAGGGAGGAGAGAGGATGGCGGAAGAGTAAGACGCGGAGATCACCTTCCTTCCCACAGATACAGTAGAAATACATCTACACGTGGAACTGCTCCTACAGAACACCCACTGAACGCTGGCAGAAAACGTCAGACCTCCCAAAAGGCAAGAAACTCCCCCCGTACTTGGGTAGGGCAAAAGAAAAAAGAAATAACAGAGACAAAAGAATAGGGACGGCACCTGCACCAGTGGGAGGGAGCTGTGAAGGAGGAAAGATTTCCACGCACTAGGAAGCCCCTTCGCGGGCAGAGACTGCGGGTGGCAGAGGGGGGAAGCTTCGGAGCCACGGAGGAGAGCGCAGCCACAGGGGTGCGGAGGGCAAAGAGGAGAGGCTCCCGCACGGAGGAGCGGTGCCGACCAGCACTCACCAGCCCAAGAGGCTTGTCTGCTCCCCCGCCGGGGCAGGCGGGGGCTGGGAGCTGAGGCTCGGGCTTCGGTTGGATCGCAGGGAGAGGACTGGGGTTGGCTGCGTGAACGAAGCCTGAAGGGGTTAGTGCACCACAGCTAGCCGGGAGGGAGTCCGGGAAAAGGTCTGCAGCTGCCAAAGAGGCCAGAGACTTTTTCTTCCCTCTTTGTTTCCTGGTGCGCGAGGAGAGGGGATTCAGAGCGCCGCCTAAACGAACTTCAGAGACGGGCGCGAGCTGCGGCTATCAGCGCGGACCCCACAGCAACAGGGGCCCAGAGGAAAAAACGGAGAGATTCCCGCACAGAGGCTCGGCGCCGAGCAGCACTCAGCAGCCTGAGAGGCTTGTCTGCTCACCCGCCGGGGTGGGCGGGGCTGGGAGCTGAGGCTCGGGCTTCGGTTGGATCGCAGGGAGAGGACTGGGGTTGTCGGTGTAAACACAGCCTGAAGGGGTTAGTGCACCACAGCTAGTCGGGAGGGAGTCCGGGAAAAGGTCTGCAGCTGCCGAAGAGGCAGGAGACTTTTTCTTGCCTCTTTGTTTCACGGCGCGCAAGGAGAGGGGATTCAGAGCGCCGCCTAAACGAACTCCAGAGACAGGCGCGAGACGCGGCGATCAGCGTGGACCCCAGTGATGGGCGTGAGACGCTGGGGCTGCTGCTGCCACCTCCAAAAAGCCTGTGTGTGAGCACAGGTCACTCTCCACACCACCCCTCCCGGGAGCCTGTGCAGCCCGCCACTGCCAGGGTCCCGTGATCCGGGGAGAACTTCCCCGGGAGAACGCACTGT
This sequence comes from Eschrichtius robustus, assembly GCF_028021215.1. Lineage (NCBI taxonomy): Eukaryota > Metazoa > Chordata > Mammalia > Artiodactyla > Eschrichtiidae > Eschrichtius > Eschrichtius robustus. Next base: position 41,178,532 of record NC_090841.1, read on the forward strand.
GCGCCTCAGGCTGGTGCAACGTCACACCGGCCTCTGCCAATGCAGGCTCGCCCCGCCTCCTCTGTACCCCTCCCTCCCCGCAGCCTGAGTGAGCCAGAGCCCCCGAAGCAGCTTCTCCTTTAACCCCGTCCTGTCTGGGCAGGGAATAGACGCCATCAGGCGACCTACACGCAGAGGCGGGTCCAAATCCAAAGCTGAACCCCGGGAGCTGTGTGAACAGAGAAGAGAAGGGGAAATCTCTCCCAGAAGCCTCAGAAGCAGTGGATTAAAACTCCACAAACAACTTGATGTGCCTGCATCTGTTGAATACCTGAATAGACAACGAATCATCCCAAATTCAGGAGGTGGACTTTCAGAGCAGGATATATTAATTTTTCCCATTTTCCTTTTTTTTGTGAGTGTATATGTATATGCATCTGGGTGAGATTTTGTCTGTATAGCTCTGCTTTATAATAGCTTTATTTTACTTCACTATATTATAGCCTCTTTCTTTCTTTCTTTCTTTCTATTTTTTCTCCCTTTTACTCTGAGCCGTGTGGACGAAAGGCTCTTGGTGCTCCAGCCAGGCATCAGGGCCGTGCCTCTGAGGTGGGAGAGCCAACTTCAGGACACTGGTCCACAAGAGACCTCCCAGCTCCACGTAATACCAAATGGCGAAAATCTCTCAGAGATCTCCATCTCAACATCAAGACCCAGCTTCACTCAATGACCAGCAAGCTACAGTGCTGGACACCCTATGCCAAACAACTAGCAAGACAGGAACACAGCCCCATCCATTAGCAGAGAGGCTGCCTAAAATCATAATAAGGCCACAGACACCCCAAAAAACACCACCAGATGTGGATGTGCCCACCAGAAAGACAAGATCCAGCCTCATCCACCAGAACACAGGCACTAGTCCCCTCCACCAGGAAGCCTACACAACCCACTGAAACAACCTTAGCCACTGGGGACAGATACCAAAAACAACGGGAACTACGAACCTGCAGCCTGTGAAAAGGAGACCCCAAACACAGTAAGATAAGCAAAATGAGACGACAGAAAAACACACAGCAGATGAAGGAGCAGGGTCAAAACACACCAGACTTAACAAATGAAGAGGAAATAGGTAGTCTACCTGAAAAAGAATTCAGAATAATGATAGTAAAGATGATCCAAAATCTTGGAAATAGAATAGACAAAATGCAAGAAACATTTAACAAGGACGTAGAAGAACTAAAGAGGAACCAAGCAATGATGAAAAACACAATAAATGAAATTAAAAATACTCTAGATGGGATCAATAGCAGAATAACTGAGGCAGAAGAAAGGATAAGTGACCTGGAAGATAAAATGGTGGAAATAACTACTGCAGAGCAGGATAAAGAAAAAAGAATGAAAAGAACTGAGGACAGTCTCAGAGACCTCTGGGACAACATTAAACGCACCAACATTCGAATTATAGGGGTCCCAGAAGAAGAAGAGAAAAAGAAAGGGACTGAGAAAATATTTGAAGAGATTATAGTTGAAAACTTCCCTAATATGGGAAAGGAAATAGTTAATGAATTTCTGGAAGCACAGAGAGTCCCATACAGGATAAACCCAAGGAGAAAGACGCCAAGACACATATTAATCGAACTGTCAAAAATTAAATATAAGGAAAACATATTAAAGGCAGCAAGGGAAAAACAAGAAATAACACACAAGGGAATCCCCATAAGGTTAACATCTGATCTTTCAGCAGAAACTCTGCAAGCCAGAAGGGAATGGCAGGATATACTTAAAGTGATGAAGGAGAAAAACCGACAAACAAGATTACTCTACCCAGCAAGGATCTCATTCAGATGTGATGGAGAAATTAAAACCTTTACAGACAAGCAAAAGCTGAGAGAGTTCAACACCACCAAACCAGCTTTACAACAAATGCTAAAGGAACTTCTCTAGGCAAGAAACACAAGAGAAGGAAAACACCTACAATAACAAACCCAAAACATTTAAGAAAATGGGAATAGGAACATGCATATCGATAATTACCTTGAATGTAAATGGACTAAATGCTCCCACCAAAAGACACAGGCTGGCTGAATGGATACAAAAACAAGACCCATATATATGCTGTCTACAAGAGACCAACTTCAGACCTAGAGACACATACGGACTGAAAGTGAGGGGATGGAAAAAGATATCCCATGCAAATGGAAATCAAAAGAAAGCTGGAGTAGCAATTCTCATATCAGACAAACTAGAGTTTAAAATAAAGACTATTACAAGAGACAAAGAAGGACACTATATAATGATCAAGGGATCGATCCAAGAGGAAGGTATAACAATTGTAAATATTTATGCACCCAACATAGGAGCACCTCAATACATAAGGCAAATACTAACAGCCATAAAAGGGGAAATCGACAGCAACACAATCATAGGAGGGGACTTTAACACCCCACTTTCACCAATGGACAGATCATCCAAAATGAAAATAAATAAGGAAACACAAGCTTTAAATGATACATTAAACACGATGGACTTAATTGATATTTATAGGACTTTCCACCCAAAAACAACAGAATACACATTTTTCTCAAGTGCTCATGGAACATTCTCCAGGATAGATCATATCTTGAGTCACAAATCAAGCCTTGGTAAATTTAAGAAATTGAAATCGTATCAAGTATCTTTTCCGACCACAACGCTATGAGACTAGATATCAATTACAGGAAAAGATCTGTAAAAAATACAAACACATGGAGGCTACACAATACACTACTTAATAACGAAGTGATCACTGAAGAAATCAAAGGGGAAATCAAAAAATACCTAGAAACAAATGACAATAGAGATACGACGACCCAAAACCTATGGGACGCAGCAAAAGCAGTGCTAAGAGGGAAGTTTATAGCAATACAAGCCTATCTCAAGAAACAGGAAACATCTCGAATAAACAACCTAACCTTGCACCTAAAGCAATTAGAGAAAGAAGAAAAAAAAAAACCCAATGCCAGAAGAAGGAAAGAAATTATAAAGATCAGGTCAGAAATAAATGAAAAAGAAATGAAGGAAACAATAGCAAAAATCAGTGAAACTAAAAGCTGGTTCTTTGAGAAGATAAACAAAATTGATAAACCATTAGCCAGACTCATCAAGAGAAAAAGGGAGAAGACTCAAATGAATAGAATTAGAAATGAAAAAGGAGAAGTAACCACTGACACTGCAGAAATACAAATGATCATGAGAGATTACTACAAGCAACTCTATGCCAATAAGGTGGACAACCTGGAAAAAATGGACAGATTCTTAGAAATGCACAAACTGCCGAGACTGAACCAGGAAGGAATAGAAAATATGAACAGACCAATCACAAGCACTGAAATTGACACTGTGATTAAAAACCTTCCAACAAACAAAAGCCCAGGACCAGATGGCTTCACAGGTGAATTCTATCAAACATTTAGAGAAGAGCTAACACCTATCCTTCTCAAACTCTTCCAAAATATAGCAGAGGGAGGAACACTCCCCAACTCATTCTACGAGGCCACCATCACCCTGATACCAAAAGCAGACAAAGATGTCACAAAGAAAGAAAACTACAGGCCAATATCACTGATGAACAGAGATGCAAAAATCCTCAACAAAATACTAGCAAACAGAATCCAACAGCACATTAAAAGGATCATACACCATGATCAAGTGGGGTTTATTCCAGGAATGCAAGGATTCTTCAGTATACGCAAATAAATCAATGTGATACACCATATTAACTAATTGAAGGAGAAAAACCATATGATCATCTCAATAGATGCAGAGAAAGCTTTCGACAAAATTCAACACCCATTTATGATAAAAGCCCTGCAGAAAGTAGGCATAGAGGGAACTTTCCTCAACATAATAGAGGTCATATATGACAAACCCACAGCCAACATTGTCCTCAATGGTGAAAAACTGAAACCATTTCCACTAAGATCAGGAACAAGACAAGGTTGCCCACTCTCACCACTATTATTCAACATAGTTTTGGAAGTGTTAGCCACAGCAATCAGAGAAGACAAAGAAATAAAAGGAATCCAAATCGGGAAAGAAGAAGTAAAGCTGTGACTGTTTGCAGATGACATGATACTATACTTAGAGAATCCTAAAGATGCTACCAGAAAACTCCTAGAGTTAATGAATGAATTTGGTAAAGTAGCAGGATACAAAATTAATGCACAGAAATCTCTTGCATTCCTATATACTAATGATGAAAAATCTGAAAGTGAAATTAAGAAAACACTCCCGTTTACCATTGCAACAAAAAGAATAAAATATCTAGGAATAAACCTACCTAAGGAGACAAAAGACCTGTATGCAGAAAATTATAACACACTGATGAAAGAAATTAAAGATGATACAAATAGATGGAGAGATATACCATGTTCCTGGATTGGAAGATTCAACATTGTGAAAATGACTCTACTACCCAAAGCAATCTACAGATTCAATGCAATCCCTATCAAACTACCACTGGCATTTTTCACAGAACTAGAACAAAAAATTTCACAATTTGTATGGAAACACAAAAGACCCCGAATGGCCAAAGCAATCTTGAGAACGAAAAATGGACCTGGAGGAATCAGGCTCCCTGACTTCAGAATATATTACAAAGCTTCAGTAATCAAGACAGTTTGGCACTGGCACAAAAACAGAAATATAGATCAATGGAACAGGATAGAAAGCCCAGAGATAAACCCACGCACATATGGTCACCTTATCTTTGATAAAGGAGGCAAGCATATACAGTGGAGAAAAGACAGCCTCTTCAATAAGTGGTGATGGGAAAATTGGACAGGTACATGTAAAAGTACGAAATTAGAACACTCCCTGACACCATGCACAAAAATAAACTCAAAATGGATTAAAGACCTAAGTGTAAGGCCAGACACTATCAAACTCTTAGAGGAATACATAGGCAGAACACTCTATGACATACATCACAGCAAGATTCTTTTTGACCCAGCTCCCAGAGAAATGGAAATAAGAACACAAATAAACAAATGGGACCTAATGAAACTTAAAAGCTTTTGCACAGCAAAGGAAACCATAAACAAGACCAAAAGACAACCCTCAGAATGGGAGAAAATATTTGCAAATGAAGCAACTGACAAAGGATTAATCTCCAAGATTTTCAAGCAGCTCATGCAGCTCAATAACAAAAAAACGAACAACCCAATCCAAAAATGGGCAGAAGACCTAAATAGACATTTCTCCACAGAAGATATACAGATGGCCTACAGACACATGAAAGAATGCTCAACATCATTAATCATTAGAGAAATGCAAATCACAACTACAATGAGATATCATCTCACACCCGTCAGAATGGCCATCATCAAAATATCTAGAAACAATAAATGCTGGAGAGGGTGTGGAGGAAAGGGAACACTCTTGCACTGTTGGTGGGAATATAAATTGATACAGCCACTATGGAGAACAGTATGGAGGTTCCTTAAAAAACTACAAATAGAACTACCATACGACCCAGCAATCCCACTACTGGGCATATACCCTGAGAAAACCATAGGTCAAAAAGAGTCATGTACCAAAATGTTCATTGCAGCTCTATTTACAATAGCCAGGACATGGAAGCAACCTAAATGTCCATCATTGGATGAACGGATAAAGAATATGTGTCACATATATACAATGGAATATTACTCAGCCATAAAAAGAAACGAAACTGAGTTATTTGTAGTGAGGTGGATAGACCTAGAGTCTGTCATACAGCGTGAAATAAGTCAGAAAGAGAAAAACAAATACCATATGCTAACACATATATATGGAATCTAAAAAACAAACAAAAAAATGGTCATGAAGAACCTAGGGGCAAGATGGGAATAAAGACACAGACCTACTAGAGAGTGGACTTGAGGATATGGGGAGGGGGAAGGGTAAGCTGGGACGAAGTGAGAGAGTAGCATGGACATATATACACTACCAAATGTAAAATAGATAGCTAGTGGGAAGCAGCCGCATAGCACAGGGAGATCAGCTCGGTGCTTTGTGACCACCTAGTGGGGTGGGATAGGGAGGGTGGGAGGGAGGGAGACACAAGAGGGAAGAGATATGGGGATATATGTATATGTATAACTGATTCACTTTGTTATAAAGCAGAAACTAACACCCCATTGTAAAGCAATTATACTCCAATAATGATGTTAAAAAAAATAAAAAAAATAAAAATTAAAAATTAATTCTGGAGAAGGTGTGGAGAAAAGGGAACACTCTTGCACTGTTGGGAATGTAAATTGATACAGCCGCTACGGAGAACAGTATGGAGGTTCCTTTAAAAACTAAAAATAAAGCTACCATACGACCCAGCAATCCCACTACTGGGCATATACCCTGAGAAAACCATAATTCAAAAAGAGTCATGTACCAAAATGTTCATTGCAGCTCTATTTACAATAGCCAGGACATGGAAGCAACCTAAATGTCCATCATCGGATGAATGGATAAAGAAGATGTGGCACATATATAAAATGGAATATTACTCAGCCATAAAAAGAAATGAAATGGAGTTATTTGTAGTGAGGTGGATGGAGTTAGTGTCTGTCATACAGAGTGAAGTAAGTCTGAAAGAGAAAAAGAAATACAGTATGCTAACACATATATATGGAATCTAAGGGGAAAAAAAAAAGGTCATGAAGAACATAGTGGCAAGACAGGAGGGAGGAGAGAGGATGGCGGAAGAGTAAGACGCGGAGATCACCTTCCTTCCCACAGATACAGTAGAAATACATCTACACGTGGAACTGCTCCTACAGAACACCCACTGAACGCTGGCAGAAAACGTCAGACCTCCCAAAAGGCAAGAAACTCCCCCCGTACTTGGGTAGGGCAAAAGAAAAAAGAAATAACAGAGACAAAAGAATAGGGACGGCACCTGCACCAGTGGGAGGGAGCTGTGAAGGAGGAAAGATTTCCACGCACTAGGAAGCCCCTTCGCGGGCAGAGACTGCGGGTGGCAGAGGGGGGAAGCTTCGGAGCCACGGAGGAGAGCGCAGCCACAGGGGTGCGGAGGGCAAAGAGGAGAGGCTCCCGCACGGAGGAGCGGTGCCGACCAGCACTCACCAGCCCAAGAGGCTTGTCTGCTCCCCCGCCGGGGCAGGCGGGGGCTGGGAGCTGAGGCTCGGGCTTCGGTTGGATCGCAGGGAGAGGACTGGGGTTGGCTGCGTGAACGAAGCCTGAAGGGGTTAGTGCACCACAGCTAGCCGGGAGGGAGTCCGGGAAAAGGTCTGCAGCTGCCAAAGAGGCCAGAGACTTTTTCTTCCCTCTTTGTTTCCTGGTGCGCGAGGAGAGGGGATTCAGAGCGCCGCCTAAACGAACTTCAGAGACGGGCGCGAGCTGCGGCTATCAGCGCGGACCCCACAGCAACAGGGGCCCAGAGGAAAAAACGGAGAGATTCCCGCACAGAGGCTCGGCGCCGAGCAGCACTCAGCAGCCTGAGAGGCTTGTCTGCTCACCCGCCGGGGTGGGCGGGGCTGGGAGCTGAGGCTCGGGCTTCGGTTGGATCGCAGGGAGAGGACTGGGGTTGTCGGTGTAAACACAGCCTGAAGGGGTTAGTGCACCACAGCTAGTCGGGAGGGAGTCCGGGAAAAGGTCTGCAGCTGCCGAAGAGGCAGGAGACTTTTTCTTGCCTCTTTGTTTCACGGCGCGCAAGGAGAGGGGATTCAGAGCGCCGCCTAAACGAACTCCAGAGACAGGCGCGAGACGCGGCGATCAGCGTGGACCCCAGTGATGGGCGTGAGACGCTGGGGCTGCTGCTGCCACCTCCAAAAAGCCTGTGTGTGAGCACAGGTCACTCTCCACACCACCCCTCCCGGGAGCCTGTGCAGCCCGCCACTGCCAGGGTCCCGTGATCCGGGGAGAACTTCCCCGGGAGAACGCACTGTGCGCCTCAGGCTGGTGCAACGTCACACCGGCCTCTGCCAATGCAGGCTCGCCCCGCCTCCTCTGTACCCCTCCCTCCCCGCAGCCTGAGTGAGCCAGAGCCCCCGAAGCAGCTTCTCCTTTAACCCCGTCCTGTCTGGGCAGGGAATAGACGCCATCAGGCGACCTACACGCAGAGGCGGGTCCAAATCCAAAGCTGAACCCCGGGAGCTGTGTGAACAGAGAAGAGAAGGGGAAATCTCTCCCAGAAGCCTCAGAAGCAGTGGATTAAAACTCCACAAACAACTTGATGTGCCTGCATCTGTTGAATACCTGAATAGACAACGAATCATCCCAAATTCAGGAGGTGGACTTTCAGAGCAGGATATATTAATTTTTCCCATTTTCCTTTTTTTTGTGAGTGTATATGTATATGCATCTGGGTGAGATTTTGTCTGTATAGCTCTGCTTTATAATAGCTTTATTTTACTTCACTATATTATAGCCTCTTTCTTTCTTTCTATTTTTTCTCCCTTTTACTCTGAGCCGTGTGGACGAAAGGCTCTTGGTGCTCCAGCCAGGCATCAGGGCCGTGCCTCTGAGGTGGGAGAGCCAACTTCAGGACACTGGTCCACAAGAGACCTCCCAGCTCCACGTAATACCAAATGGCGAAAATCTCTCAGAGATCTCCATCTCAACATCAAGACCCAGCTTCACTCAATGACCAGCAAGCTACAGTGCTGGACACCCTATGCCAAACAACTAGCAAGACAGGAACACAGCCCCATCCATTAGCAGAGAGGCTGCCTAAAATCATAATAAGGCCACAGACACCCCAAAAAACACCACCAGATGTGGATGTGCCCACCAGAAAGACAAGATCCAGCCTCATCCACCAGAACACAGGCACTAGTCCCCTCCACCAGGAAGCCTACACAACCCACTGAAACAACCTTAGCCACTGGGGACAGATACCAAAAACAACGGGAACTACGAACCTGCAGCCTGTGAAAAGGAGACCCCAAACACAGTAAGATAAGCAAAATGAGACGACAGAAAAACACACAGCAGATGAAGGAGCAGGGTCAAAACACACCAGACTTAACAAATGAAGAGGAAATAGGTAGTCTACCTGAAAAAGAATTCAGAATAATGATAGTAAAGATGATCCAAAATCTTGGAAATAGAATAGACAAAATGCAAGAAACATTTAACAAGGACGTAGAAGAACTAAAGAGGAACCAAGCAATGATGAAAAACACAATAAATGAAATTAAAAATACTCTAGATGGGATCAATAGCAGAATAACTGAGGCAGAAGAAAGGATAAGTGACCTGGAAGATAAAATGGTGGAAATAACTACTGCAGAGCAGGATAAAGAAAAAAGAATGAAAAGAACTGAGGACAGTCTCAGAGACCTCTGGGACAACATTAAACGCACCAACATTCGAATTATAGGGGTCCCAGAAGAAGAAGAGAAAAAGAAAGGGACTGAGAAAATATTTGAAGAGATTATAGTTGAAAACTTCCCTAATATGGGAAAGGAAATAGTTAATGAATTTCTGGAAGCACAGAGAGTCCCATACAGGATAAACCCAAGGAGAAAGACGCCAAGACACATATTAATCGAACTGTCAAAAATTAAATATAAGGAAAACATATTAAAGGCAGCAAGGGAAAAACAAGAAATAACACACAAGGGAATCCCCATAAGGTTAACATCTGATCTTTCAGCAGAAACTCTGCAAGCCAGAAGGGAATGGCAGGATATACTTAAAGTGATGAAGGAGAAAAACCGACAAACAAGATTACTCTACCCAGCAAGGATCTCATTCAGATGTGATGGAGAAATTAAAACCTTTACAGACAAGCAAAAGCTGAGAGAGTTCAACACCACCAAACCAGCTTTACAACAAATGCTAAAGGAACTTCTCTAGGCAAGAAACACAAGAGAAGGAAAACACCTACAATAACAAACCCAAAACATTTAAGAAAATGGGAATAGGAACATGCATATCGATAATTACCTTGAATGTAAATGGACTAAATGCTCCCACCAAAAGACACAGGCTGGCTGAATGGATACAAAAACAAGACCCATATATATGCTGTCTACAAGAGACCAACTTCAGACCTAGAGACACATACGGACTGAAAGTGAGGGGATGGAAAAAGATATCCCATGCAAATGGAAATCAAAAGAAAGCTGGAGTAGCAATTCTCATATCAGACAAAATAGAGTTTAAAATAAAGACTATTACAAGAGACAAAGAAGGACACTATATAATGATCAAGGGATCGATCCAAGAGGAAGGTATAACAATTGTAAATATTTATGCACCCAACATAGGAGCACCTCAATACATAAGGCAAATACTAACAGCCATAAAAGGGGAAATCGACAGCAACACAATCATAGGAGGGGACTTTAACACCCCACTTTCACCAATGGACAGATCATCCAAAATGAAAATAAATAAGGAAACACAAGCTTTAAATGATACATTAAACACGATGGACTTAATTGATATTTATAGGACTTTCCACCCAAAAACAACAGAATACACATTTTTCTCAAGTGCTCATGGAACATTCTCCAGGATAGATCATATCTTGGGTCACAAATCAAGCCTTGGTAAATTTAAGAAATTGAAATCGTATCAAGTATCTTTTCCGACCACAACGCTATGAGACTAGATATCAATTACAGGAAAAGATCTGTAAAAAATACAAACACATGGAGGCTACACAATACACTACTTAATAACGAAGTGATCACTGAAGAAATCAAAGGGGAAATCAAAAAATACCTAGAAACAAATGACAATAGAGATACGACGACCCAAAACCTATGGGACGCAGCAAAAGCAGTGCTAAGAGGGAAGTTTATAGCAATACAAGCCTATCTCAAGAAACAGGAAACATCTCGAATAAACAACCTAACCTTGCACCTAAAGCAATTAGAGAAAGAAGAAAAAAAAAAACCCAATGCCAGAAGAAGGAAAGAAATTATAAAGATCAGGTCAGAAATAAATGAAAAAGAAATGAAGGAAACAATAGCAAAAATCAGTGAAACTAAAAGCTGGTTCTTTGAGAAGATAAACAAAATTGATAAACCATTAGCCAGACTCATCAAGAGAAAAAGGGAGAAGACTCAAATGAATAGAATTAGAAATGAAAAAGGAGAAGTAACCACTGACACTGCAGAAATACAAATGATCATGAGAGATTACTACAAGCAACTCTATGCCAATAAGGTGGACAACCTGGAAAAAATGGACAGATTCTTAGAAATGCACAAACTGCCGAGACTGAACCAGGAAGGAATAGAAAATATGAACAGACCAATCACAAGCACTGAAATTGACACTGTGATTAAAAACCTTCCAACAAACAAAAGCCCAGGACCAGATGGCTTCACAGGTGAATTCTATCAAACATTTAGAGAAGAGCTAACACCTATCCTTCTCAAACTCTTCCAAAATATAGCAGAGGGAGGAACACTCCCCAACTCATTCTACGAGGCCACCATCACCCTGATACCAAAAGCAGACAAAGATGTCACAAAGAAAGAAAACTACAGGCCAATATCACTGATGAACAGAGATGCAAAAATCCTCAACAAAATACTAGCAAACAGAATCCAACAGCACATTAAAAGGATCATACACCATGATCAAGTGGGGTTTATTCCAGGAATGCAAGGATTCTTCAGTATACGCAAATAAATCAATGTGATACACCATATTAACTAATTGAAGGAGAAAAACCATATGATCATCTCAATAGATGCAGAGAAAGCTTTCGACAAAATTCAACACCCATTTATGATAAAAGCCCTGCAGAAAGTAGGCATAGAGGGAACTTTCCTCAACATAATAGAGGTCATATATGACAAACCCACAGCCAACATTGTCCTCAATGGTGAAAAACTGAAACCATTTCCACTAAGATCAGGAACAAGACAAGGTTGCCCACTCTCACCACTATTATTCAACATAGTTTTGGAAGTGTTAGCCACAGCAATCAGAGAAGACAAAGAAATAAAAGGAATCCAAATCGGGAAAGAAGAAGTAAAGCTGTGACTGTTTGCAGATGACATGATACTATACTTAGAGAATCCTAAAGATGCTACCAGAAAACTCCTAGAGTTAATGAATGAATTTGGTAAAGTAGCAGGATACAAAATTAATGCACAGAAATCTCTTGCATTCCTATATACTAATGATGAAAAATCTGAAAGTGAAATTAAGAAAACACTCCCGTTTACCATTGCAACAAAAAGAATAAAATATCTAGGAATAAACCTACCTAAGGAGACAAAAGACCTGTATGCAGAAAATTATAACACACTGATGAAAGAAATTAAAGATGATACAAATAGATGGAGAGATATACCATGTTCCTGGATTGGAAGATTCAACATTGTGAAAATGACTCTACTACCCAAAGCAATCTACAGATTCAATGCAATCCCTATCAAACTACCACTGGCATTTTTCACAGAACTAGAACAAAAAATTTCACAATTTGTATGGAAACACAAAAGACCCCGAATGGCCAAAGCAATCTTGAGAACGAAAAATGGACCTGGAGGAATCAGGCTCCCTGACTTCAGAATATATTACAAAGCTTCAGTAATCAAGACAGTTTGGCACTGGCACAAAAACAGAAATATAGATCAATGGAACAGGATAGAAAGCCCAGAGATAAACCCACGCACATATGGTCACCTTATCTTTGATAAAGGAGGCAAGCATATACAGTGGAGAAAAGACAGCCTCTTCAATAAGTGGTGATGGGAAAATTGGACAGGTACATGTAAAAGTACGAAATTAGAACACTCCCTGACACCATGCACAAAAATAAACTCAAAATGGATTAAAGACCTAAGTGTAAGGCCAGACACTATCAAACTCTTAGAGGAATACATAGGCAGAACACTCTATGACATACATCACAGCAAGATTCTTTTTGACCCAGCTCCCAGAGAAATGGAAATAAGAACACAAATAAACAAATGGGACCTAATGAAACTTAAAAGCTTTTGCACAGCAAAGGAAACCATAAACAAGACCAAAAGACAACCCTCAGAATGGGAGAAAATATTTGCAAATGAAGCAACTGACAAAGGATTAATCTCCAAGATTTTCAAGCAGCTCATGCAGCTCAATAACAAAAAAACGAACAACCCAATCCAAAAATGGGCAGAAGACCTAAATAGACATTTCTCCACAGAAGATATACAGATGGCCTACAGACACATGAAAGAATGCTCAACATCATTAATCATTAGAGAAATGCAAATCACAACTACAATGAGATATCATCTCACACCCGTCAGAATGGCCATCATCAAAATATCTAGAAACAATAAATGCTGGAGAGGGTGTGGAGGAAAGGGAACACTCTTGCACTGTTGGTGGGAATATAAATTGATACAGCCACTATGGAGAACAGTATGGAGGTTCCTTAAAAAACTACAAATAGAACTACCATACGACCCAGCAATCCCACTACTGGGCATATACCCTGAGAAAACCATAGGTCAAAAAGAGTCATGTACCAAAATGTTCATTGCAGCTCTATTTACAATAGCCAGGACATGGAAGCAACCTAAATGTCCATCATTGGATGAACGGATAAAGAATATGTGTCACATATATACAATGGAATATTACTCAGCCATAAAAAGAAATGAAATGGAGGTATTTGTAATGAGGTGGATGGAGTTAGAGTCTGTCATACAGAGTGAAGTAAGTCAGAAAGAGAAAAACAAATACAGTATGCTAACACATATATACGGAATCTAAGGAAAAAAAAAAAAAGGCCATGAAGAACCTAGTGGCAAGACGGAAATAAAGAGACAGACCTTCTAGAGAATGTACTTGAGGATCTGGGGAGGGGGTGGGGTGAGATGTGACAGGGTAAGAGAGTGTCATGGACATATATACACTACCAAATGTAAAATAGATAACTAGTGGGAAGCAGCCGTATAGCACAGGGAGATCAGCTCGGTGCTTTGTGACCACCTAGAGGGGTGGGATGGGGAGGGTGGGAGGGAGGGAGACGCAAGAGGGAAGAGAAATGGGAACATATTGTATATGTATAACTGATTCACTTTGTTATAAAGCAGAAGCTAACACACCATTGTAAGGAAATTATACTTCAATAAAGATGTTTAAAAAAAAAAAAAACTACAGTGAGGTACCACTTCACACAAGTTAGAATGGCCATCATTAAAAGTCTACAAATAACAAATGCAGGAGAGGGTGTGGAGAAAAGGGAACCCTCTTACACCATTGGTGGGAATGTAAATTGGTGCAGCCACTATGGAAAACAGTATGGTGGTTTCTCAAAAAATTAAAAATAGAATTGCCATATGATCCTGCAATCCCACTCCCAGTTCAGATAAATGGGCATATATATGGACAAAATTATAATTCAAAAAGATACATGCACCCCTATATTCACAGCAGCACTATTCACAATAGCCAAGACATGGAAACAACCTAAATGTCTATCAAAAGATGAATGGATAAAGAAAATGTGGTACATATATACAATGGAATACTACTCAGCCATGAAAAAAGAATGAAATCATGACATTTGCAGCAACATGGATGGATCTAGAGATTATCATACTAAGTGAAGTAAGTCAGAAAGAGAAAGATAAATATCATATTATATCACTTATATGTAGAATCTAAAATATGACACAAATGAACTTATCTACAAAATAGAAACAGACTTGTAGACATAGAGAACAGACTTGCGGTTGCCAAGGGGTTAGGGAGGTATGAATTGGGAGTTTCAGATTAGCAGCTACAAAACTATTATCTATAGAATGGATAAACAACAAGGTCCGACTGAATAGCACAGGGAACTATATTCAGTATCCTGTGATAAACTGTAATGGCAAAGAATATGAAAAAGAATGTGTATATATGTATAACTGAATCACTTTGCTGTATAGTAGAAATTAGCACAACATTGTAAATCAACTATACTTCAATAAAATAAATTGACAAAAAAAAAAAAAAAAGAACTTAGTGGCAAGACAGGAATAAAGACACAGACCTACTAGAGAGTGGACTTGAGGATATGGGGGGGGGGATGGGTAAGCTGTGACAAAGTGAGAGAGTGGCATGGACATATACACACTACCAAACGTAAAATAGATAGCTAGTGGGAAGCAACTGCATAGCACAAGGAGATCAGTTCTGTGCTTTGTGACCACCTAGAGGGGTGGGATAGGGAGGGTGGGAGGGAGTGAGATGCAAGAGGGAAGAGATATGGGAACATATGTATATGTATAACTGATTCACTTTGTTATAAAGGAGAAACTAACACACCTCTGTAAAGCAATTATACTCCAATAAAGATGTTAAAAAAAAAAAATACAATAGTGAAGATAATCCAGGACCTCGGAAAAAAATGGAGGTAAAGATGGAGAATAGGCAATAAATGTTTAACAAAGACCTAGAAGAATTAAAGAACAAACAAACAGAGATGAACAATACAATAACTGAAATGAAAACAACACTAGTAGGAATCAATGGCATAATAACTGATGCAGAAGAACGGATAAGTGACCTGGAAGACAGAATGGTGTAATTCACTGCTACTGAACAGAATAAAGAAAAAAGAATGAAAAGAAATGAAGACAGCCTAAGAGACCTGTGGGAAAACATTAAACACAACAACATTCCCATTATAGGGGTACCAAAAGGAGAAGAGAAAGAGGAAGGACCTGAGAAAATATTTGAAGAGATTATAGTTGAAAATTTCCCTAACATGGGAATGGAAATAGCCACCCAAGTCCAGGGAGCTCAGAGAGTCTCATACAGGATAAACCCAAGGAGAAACACGTTGAGACACATAACAATCAAATTGGCAAAAATTAAAGACAAAGAAATATTATTGAAAAGAGCAAGGGAAAAACGACAAATAACATAAGAGGAAACTCCCATAAGGCTAACAGCTGACTTCTCAGCAGAAACTCTACAAGCCAGAAGGGAGTGGCATGATATACTTAAAGTGATGAAAGGGAAGAACCTACAACCAAGATTACTCTACCCAGCAAGGATCTCATTCAAATTCAATAGAGAAATCCAAATCTTTACAGACAAGCAGAAGTTAAGAGAATTCAGCACCACCAAACGAGCTCTACAACAAATGCTAAAGGAACTTCTCTAAGTAGAAAACACAAGAGTAGAAAAGAACGTACAAAAACAAACCCAAAACAATTAAGAAAATGGTCATAGGAGCATACGTATAGATAATTACCTTAAATGTGATTGGATTAAATGCTCCAACAAAAAGACACAGGTTTACTGAATGGATACAAAAACAAGACCCATATATTTGCTGTGTACAAGAGACCCACTTCAGACCTAGGGACACATACAGGCTGAAAGTGAGGGGATGGAAAAAGATATTCCATGCAAATGGAAATCAAAAGAAAGCTGGAGTAGCAATACTCATATCAGATAAAATAGACATTAAAATAAAGAATATTACAAGAGACAAGGAAGGACACTATATAATGATCAAGGGATCAATCCAAGAAGAAGATATAACAATTATAAATATATATACACCCAACATAGGAACACATCAATATATAAGGCAACTGCTAACAGCTATAAAAGAGGAAATCACAGTAACACAGTAATAGTGGGGGACTTTAACACGCCACTTTAACCAATGGACAGATCCTTCAAAATGAAAATAAATAAGGAAACAGAAGTTTTAAATAACCCAATAGATGGGATAGATTTAATTGATATTTATAGGACATTCCATCCAAAAGCAGCAGATTACACTTTCTTCTCAAGTGTGCATGGAACATTCTCCAGGATAGGTCACATCTTGGGTCACAAATCAAGCCTCAGTAAATTTAAGAAAATTGAAATCATAAAAAGCCTGTTTTCTGACCACAGCGCTATGAGATTAGAAATGAATTACAGGGAAAAAAAGGTAAAAAAGACAAACACATGGAGGCTAAAAAATATGTTACCCAATCACCAAGAGATCACTGAAGAAATCAAAGAGAAAATAAAAAAATACCTAGAGACAGATGACAATGAAAATATGATGATCCAAAACCTATGCCATGCAGCAGAAGCAGTTCTAAGAGGGAAGTTTATAGCTTTACTAGCCTACCTCAAGAAACAAGAAAAAATCTCAAATAAACAATCTAACCTTACACCTAAAGGAACTAGAGAAAGAAGAACAAACAAAACCCAAAGTTAGCAGAAGGAAAGAAATCATAAAGATCAGAGCAGAAATAAATGAAATAGAAACAAAGAAAACAATAGCAAGGATCAATAAAACTAAAAGCTGGTTCTTTGAGAAGATAAAGAAAATTGATAAACCATTAATCAGACTCATCTAGAAAAAGAGAGAGAGGACTCAACTCAATAAAATGAAAAATGAAAAAAAAAATCTCAAATAAACAATCTAACCTTACACCTAAAGGAACTAGAGAAAGAAGAACAAACAAAACCCAAAGTTAGCAGAAGGAAAGAAATCATAAAGATCAGAGCAGAAATAAATGAAATAGAAACAAAGAAAACAATAGCAAGGATCAATAAAACTAAAAGCTGGTTCTTTGAGAAGATAAAGAAAATTGATAAACCATTAATCAGACTCATCTAGAAAAAGAGAGAGAGGACTCAACTCAATAAAATGAAAAATGAAAAAGGAGAACTTACAACAGAAACCACAGAAATACAAAGCATCCTAAGAGACTACCACAAGCAACTCTAGGCCAATAAAATGGACAAACTGAAAGAAATGGACAAATTCTTAGAAAGGTATAACCTTCCAAGACTGAACCAGGAAGAAACAGAAAATATGAACAGACCAATCACAAGTAATGAAATTGAAACTGTGATTAAAAATCTTCCAACAAACAAAAGCCCAGGACCAGATGGCTTCACAGGTGAATTCTATCAAACATTTAGAGAAGAGCTAACACCTATCCTTCTCAAAATCTTCTAAAAAATTGCGGAGGGAGGAACACTCCCAAACTCATTCTATGAGGCCACTGTCACCCTGATACCAAAACCAGACAAAGATAGAACAAAAAAAGAAAATTACAGACCAATAACACTGATGAATATAGATGCAAAAATCCTCAACAAAATACTAGCAAACAGAATCCAACAACACATTAAAAGGATGATACACCATTATCAAGTGGGATTTAACACAGGGATGCAAGGATTCTTCAATATATGCAAATCAATCAATGTGATACACCATTTTAACAAATTGAAGGAGAAAAACCATATGATCATCTCAATAGATGCAGAATAAGCTTTTGACAAAATTCAACACAAATTTGTGATCAAAACTCTCCAGAAAGTGGACATAGAGGGAACCTACCTCAACATAATAAAGGCCATATATGACAAACTCACAGCAAACATCATTCTCAATGGTGAAAAACTGAAACCATTTCCTCTACGATCAGGAACAATACAAAGATATCCACTCTCACCACTATTATTCAACATAATTTTGGAAGTCCTAGCAATGGCAATCAGAGAATAAAAAAAATAAAAATAATACAAATTGGAAAAGAAGAAGTAAAACTGTCACTCTTTGCAGATGACATGATACTAAACATGGAGAATCCTAAAGATGCCACCAGAAAACTACTAGAGCTAATCAATGAATATGGTAAAATTGCAGAATACAAAATTAATGCACAGAAATCTCTTGCATTCCTATATACTAATGATGAAATATCTGCAAGAGAAATTAAGGAAACACTCTCATTTACCATTGCAACAAAAGAATAAAATACCTAGGAATAAACCTACCTAGGGAGAGCAAAGAACTCTATGTAGAAAACTATAAGACACTGAAGAAAGAAATTAAAGATGATACCATCAGAAAGAGAGATATACCATGTTCTTGGATTGGAAGAATCAACATTGTGAAAATGACTCTACTACCCAAAGCAATCTACAGATTCAATGCAATCCCCATCAAATTTCCAATGGCACTTTTTACCGAACTGGAACAAAAACTCTTAAAATTTATATGGAGACACAAAAGACCCAGAATAGCCAAAGCAGTCTTGAGGGAAAAAAGCAGAGCTGGAGGAATCAGACTCCCTGACTTCAGACTATACTACAAAGCTACTGCAATCAAGACAATATGATATTGGCACAAAAACAGAAATATAAATCAATGGAACAAGATAGAAAGCCCAGAGATAAACCCATGCACCTATGGTCAGCTAAACTATGACAAAGGAGGCAAGGATGTACAATGGAGAAAAGACAGTCTCTTCAATAAGTGGTGCTGGGAAAACTGGACAGCTACATGTAAAAGAATGAAATTAGAACACTCTCTAACACCATACACAAAAACATACTCAAAATGGATTAGAGACCTCAATGTAAGACTGGACACTCTAAAACTCTTAGAGGAAAACATAGGAAGAACACTCTTTGAGATAAATCACAGCAAGATATTTTTTGATCCACCTTCTAGAGTAATGGAAATAAAAACAAAAATAAACGAATGGGACCTAATGAAAATTCAAAGCTTTTGCACAGCAAAGGACCATAAACAAGACAGAAAGAAAATCCTCACAATGGGAGAAAATATTTGCAAATGAATCAACGGACAAAGGATTAATCTCTAAAATATATAAATAGCTCATGCAGCTCAATATGCAAAAAGCAAAGAATCCAATCCAAAAATGGGCAGAAGACCTAAATAGACATTTCTCTAAAAGAAGATATACTGATGGCCAAGAAGCACATGAAAAGCTGCTCAACATCACTGATTATTAGAGAAATTCAAATCAAAACTACAATGAGGTACCACCTCACCCCAGTTAGAATAGGCATCATCAAACAATGTACAAACAACAAATACTGAAGGGGGTGTGGAGAGAAGGGAATCCTCTTGCACTGTTGGTGGGAATGTAAGATGATACAGCCACTATGGAGAATAGTATGGAGGTTCGTTAAAAAACTAAAAATGGAATTACCATATGATCCAGCAATCCCACTACTGTTCATATACCCAGAGAAAACCATAATTCAAAAAGACACATGCAACCCAGTGTTCATTGCAACACTGTTTACAATAGCCAGGTCAGGGAAGCAGCATAAATGCCCATCGACAGATGAATGGATAAAGAAGGTGTGGTACATATATACAATGGAATATTACTCGGCCTTAAAAGGACCGAATTTGGGTCATTTGTTGAGACCTGGATTGATCTAGAGACTGTCATACATCATGAAGTAAGTCAGAAAGAGAAAAGCAAATATCGTATATTAACGCATAAATATGGAATCTTGAAAAGTGGTACAGATGAACCAGTTTGCAGGGCAGAAATTGAGAAAGAGATATAGAGAACAAACATATGGACATCAAGGGGGGAAAGCGGCAGGGGATGGGGGTGGTGGTGTGATGAATTGGGCGATTGGGATGGACATGTATACACTAAGCGTATAAAACTGATGACTAATAAGAACCTGCTGTATAAAAAAATAAGTAAAATAAAATTCAAAAACAAAACTTTTCCTCTTTATCATGTATGCCAATGGTAATTAATGAAATATAACAAATATAACATATATTTATTATATAAAATAAAAAAATAAAGCAGCAAGGGAAAAGCAACAAATAACATACAAGGGAATCCCCATAAGGTTAACAACTGATCTTTCAGGAGAAACTCTGCAAGTCAGAAGGGGGTGGCAGGACAAATTTACAGTGATGAAAGGGAAAAACCTACAACCAAGATGACTCTACCCAGGAAGAATCTCATTCAGAATTGATGGAGAAATTAAAACCTTTACAGACAAACAAAAGCTAAGAGAATTCAGCACCACCAAACCAGCTTTACAACAAATGCTAAAGGAACTTCTCTAGGTAAGAAACACAAGAGAAGGAAAACACCTACAATAACAAACCCAAAACATTTAAGAAAATGGGAATAGGAACATACATATCGATAATTACCTTAAATGTAATTGGATTAAATGCTCCCACCAAAAGACACAGACTGGCTGAATGGATACAAAAACAAGACCAGTATATATGCTGTCTACAAGAGACCCACTTCAGACCTAGGAACACATACAGACAGAAAGTGAAGGGATGGAAAAAGATATTCCATGCAAATGGAAATCAATAGAGAGCTGGAGTAGCAATTCTCATATCACACAAAACAAACTTTAAAATAAAGACTATTACAAGAGACAAAGAAGGACACTATATAATGATCAAGGGAACAATCCAAGAAAAAGATATAACAAGTGTAAATATTTATGCACCCAACATAGGAGCACTTCAATACATAAGGCAAATGCTAACAACCATAAAAGGGGAAATCAACAGTAACACAATCATAGTAGGGGACTTTAACACCCCACTTTCACCAATGGACAGATCATCCAAAATGAAAATAAATAAGGAAACACAAGCTTTAAATGACACATTAAACAAGATGGACTTGATATCTATAGGACATTCCATCCCAAAACAACATAATACACTTTCTTCTCAAGGGCTCATAGAACATTCTCCAGGATAGATCATACTTTGTGTCAAAAACCAAGTCTCAGTAAATTTAAGAAAATTGAAATCATATCAAGTGTCTTTTCCAGCAACAATGCTATGAGACTAGATATCAATTAGAGGAAAAAAACTATAAAAAAATACAAACACAGGGAGGCTAAACAACACACTACTAAATAATCAAGAGATCACTGAAGAAATCAAAGAGGAAATCAAAAAATACCTAGAAACAAATGACAATGAAAACATGATGAACGAAAACCTATGGGATGCAGCAAAAGAAGTTCTAAGAGGGAAGTTTATAACAAAACAATCCTACCTTAGGAAACAAGAAAAATCTCAAAAAAAAAACCTAGTCTTACCCCTAAAGCCATTAGAGAGAGAAGAACAAAAAAAAACCCAAAATTAGAAGAAGGAAGGAAACCATACAAATCAGGTCAGAAATAAATGAAAAAGAAATTAAGGAAATGATAGCAAAGGTGAATAAAACTAAAAGCTGGTTTTTTGAGAAGATAAACAAAATTGATAAACCATTAGCCAGACTCATCAAGAAAAAAAGGGAAATGACTCAAATCAACAGAATTAGAAATGAAAAAGGAGAAATATCCACTGACACTGCAGAAATACAAGGATCATGAGAGATTACTTCAAGCAACTATATGCCAATAAAATGGACAACCTGGAAGAAATGGACAAATTCTTAGAAAATCACAACCTTCTGAGACTGAACCAGGAAGAAACAGAAAATATCAATAGACCAATCCCAAGCACGGAAATTGAAACTGTGATTAAAAATCTTCCAACAAACAAAAGCCCAGGACCAGATGGTTTCACAGGCAAATCTTTTCACACATTAGAGAAAAGCTAACACCTATCCTTCTCAAACTCTTCCAAAATATAGTAGAGGGAGAAACACTCTCAAATTCATTCTACAAGGACACCATCACCCTGATACCAAAACTAAACAAAGATGTCAAAAAAAAAAAAAAAAGAAAACTGCAGGCCAATATCAATGATGAACATAGATGCAAAAATCCTCAACAAAATACTAGCAAACAGAATCCAACAGCACATTTAAAGGATCATACACCATGATCATCTGGGATTTATCCCAGGAATGCAAGGACTCTTCAATATATGCAAATCAATCAATGTGATACACCATATTAATTTATTGAAGGAGAAACATCCTATGATCATCTCAATAGATGCAGAAAAAGCTTTTGACAAAATTCAACACTGATTTATGATAAAAATCCTCCAGAAAGTAAGCATAGAGGGAAGTTACCTCAACATAATAAAGGCCATATATGACAAACCCATAGCCAACATCATTCTCATGGTGAAAAACTGAAACCATTTCCTCTAAGATCAGGAACAAGGCAAGGTTGTCCACTCTCACCACTATTATTCAATATAGTCTTGGAAGTTTTAGCCACAGCAATCAGAGAAGAAGAAGAAGTAAAAGGAATCCAGATTGGAAAAGAAGAAGTAAAGCTGTCACTGTTTGCAGATGACATGATACTATACATGGAGAATCCTAAAGATGCTACCAGAAACTACTAGAACTAATCAATGAATTTGGTAAAGTAGCAGGATACAAAATTAATGCACAGAAATTTCTTGCATTCCTATACACTAATGATGAAAATCTGAAAGAGAAATTAAGGAAACACTCCTATTTAGCACTGCAAGAAAGAGAATAAAATACCTAGGAACAAACCTACCTAAGGAGACAAAAAATCTGTATGCAGAAAACTGTAAGACACTGATGAAAGAAATTAAAGATGATACAAACAGATGGAGAGATATACCATGTTCTTGGATTGGAAGAATCAACATTGTGAAAATGACTACACTACCCAAAGCAATCTACAGATTCATTGCAATCCCTATCAAACTACCAATGGCATTTTTCACAGAACTAGAACAAAATATTTTAATTTATTGAAAAAATACTTAACCTGATTACCATAACTAACAGATGCCGGTGATGAGAACATATGGTTCATTCACAATACCTAAAACTAACCTTTAAAACCCTAGTGTTTGTCTCAATTTTTTTTCTATGTAAACTCCTTTCTAGCTTTTATATCTCAAGTTTACACTGTTATATTTCATTGTCCGCTTAGAGAAAGGGTCTCTTCAATGTCTTCATCAGTTTTACATATACAATGGAGAAAAGACAACCTCTTCAGTAAATGGTGCTGGGAAAACTGGACAGCTACATGTAAAAGAATGAAATTAGAACACTCAGTAATACCATATGCAAAAACAAACTCAAAATGGATCAAAGACGTGAATGTAAGACCAGACACTATAAATCTCTTAGAGGAAAACATAGGCAGAGCACTCTGTGACATAAATCACAGCAAGATCCTTTTTGACCCACCTCTTAGAGGAATGGAGATAAAAAGAAAAATAAACAAATGAGACCTAATGAAAATTAAAAGCTTTTGCATAGCAAAGGAAATCATAGAGATGAAAGGTAGCCCTCAGAATGGGAGAAAATATTTGCAAATGAAGCAACTGACAAAGGATTAATCTCCAAAATATACAAGAAGCTCATGCAGCTTGATATCAAAAAAAAGAAAAAAACCCGATCTAAAAATGGGCAGAAGACCTAAATAGACATTTCTCCAAAGAAGATATACAGATTGGCAACAAGCACATGAAAGGATGCTCAACTTCACTAATCATTAGAGAAATGCAAATCAAAACTACAATGAGGTATCACCTCTCCCCAGTCAGAATGGCCATCATCAAAAAATCTACAAAGAATAAATGCTGGAGAGGGTGTGGAAAAAAGGGAACCCTCTGCACTGTTGGTGGGAATGTAAATTTATACAGCCACTATGGAGAACAGTATGGAGTTTCCTTAAAAAACTAAAAAGAGAACTACCTTATAACCCAGCAATCCCACTACTGGCCATATACCCTGAGAAAATCATAATTCAAAAAATGTTATGTAACCCAACGTTCATTGCAGCACTGTTTACAATAGCCATGACATGGAAGTTACCTGTGTCCATCAAGAGATGAATGGATAAAGAAGATGTGGCACATATATACAATGGAATATTACTCAGCCATAAAAAGAACCTAAATTGAGTTATTTTTAGTGAGGTGGACGGACCTAGAGTGTGTCATACAGAGTGAAGTAAGTCAGAAATAGAAAAACAAATACTGTATGCTAACACATGTATATGGAAATTTAAAAAAGTAAAAGGTTCTGAAGAACCTAGAGATAGGACAGGAATAAAGGCACAGACGTAGAGAATGGACTTGAAGACATGGGGAGGGGGAAGGGCAAGCTGGGACGAAGTGAGAGAGTGGCATTGACATATATACACTACAAAATGTAAAATAGATAAGTAGCAGGAAGCGGCTGCATAGCACAGGGAGATCAGCTCGGTGCTTTATGACCACCTAGAGGGGTGGGGTAGGGAGGTTTGGAGGGAGACACAGGAGGGAGGGGATATGGGGATATAGGTATACGTAAAGCTGATTCATTTTGTGATACAGCAGAAACTAACACAACATTGTGAAACAATTATACTCCAATAAAGATGTTAAAAAAATAAAATATAAAAAAAAATTTAAGAGAGGGCTATAATGAGGTTCCCATTGTCATGAAAGATAGGTGAATCTGTAATTTCATGACACATTCAAAAATTATTTTCCCTTTTGGTGGACTAGAAGTAGTGTTTCTTTTTTCTGGAAACCAAGGGAGTATTTGCTGGCATCTAACAAAATATGTTATGAGTAAATTTAGCTCAGTGAGCTAAAGGAAAAAGGTGTAAGTAAGTCATGCTGATAGATGAAATGGAATAGAGTCCTTTGTATTACATTAGGAAACACTCTTCTTTTTACTCATTACTTGCATTTTCTCTCACTATATTCAGAAAAACCTAAGTAATGAATGTTAGAGGCTTTCAGTAAAGAACTGATTTTTGAAAGATGAAAGGAATTCAGAAAGAAAAGTGGTGGAGTTTTGTATTAGCTTGGGGAGTGGGGGAAATTGTACTAACTAGGAAATTAACCAGATTGATTAATTCTCCCACATTATTGAGAACTTTGCAGATCATTTTATGAAAATTCTATTACATGTCTATTTTAGTCTGTTCAGGCTGCTCTAACAAACTACCATAGCCTGAGGGGCTTATAAATAGCAGAAATTTATTTCTCTCACTTATGTACGCTGGAAGTTCAAGGTCAGGGTGCCAGTGTGGTGAGGTTCTGTTGGGAACAGTTTTCTGGACTGCAGACTGACAACTTGTCACCCTGTCCTCACATGGCAGGAGGGGCAAGAGAGCCTTCTGAGGTCTCTTTTATAAGGGCACAGGTTCCATTCATGAGGGCTCCACCCTTGTGACCTAATCACCCTCAAAGGCCCTACCTCCAAATACCATTACATTGGGGCTTAGGTTTCAACATATGAATTTTGGGGAGAGACAAGTATTCAGTCTATACCTATGTCTTTCCAGAGATAAGCTCCTTGTGTAAATAATACAAATGTATAAAATATTGCTTTCTCACATTGCCAATTAGCATTGCTCTTTATTTACATCATAGAAAATGGTTTAACATTTGATATCCTTCATTATATCAACATATTATCAAATTTTCCTGTACTAAGTGACTAAAAACTTCTAAGTAGTGTTTCTTCAAGCCATTAACATGCAATATTTTCAATTACAAATACGTGAAGCTGAGAGTTGGGAGAAAGATAAAACATAGCCACTAAGTAGAAGTATTTTAATGTATTGGAAATTTATAAGATGAAAAAGTTCTGAGTATTTTAGATTTTACTTTATTAATCTTTATAATAAGTCTGAAACAACAGCAAAGAATTTCCACGAAACATACAGAAAAGTATAAAAATATATCTTATTTGTTTTAAAGTAGTTTTTTACTTCCAGATGTGATATTTAATACTTGTGGAAAGCACCAAAAAAAGTTCAAATTTTCTAAAATTAACAACCTACAATGTTCCTTTTGCCAAACTAATCATAGCTAAAATTTCCTCTATCCACTAAGTGAGAATTTGAATAAAAGTTCCTTTGTGTATCATAAAACAACCATATTTGATTTCTTAAAACATTAAATGACATTTATTCTATTATTTTATCATTGTATTCTACAACTGTCTTTTCACTTCCCTTTTCTCTTCTAATTCCTAAAATATCAAACGAGATTCTATGTATCTACAAAATATCTCTGGACCTGAGGATGATGCCTTAAATTTCTAGCATTTGAAAGAATTAAAATCAGGTAAAATTCCCAAGGACTTGAAGCCAACACATATTTTGATCTAAGACTTTTTTTTTTTTTTTGGTTTCATAGGGAGAAGTGTCTGAGAGATTAATGTTTTACTGGCTTAAAAAGGCACTTTTCTCCTCTTCAATTGCCAACAAACACTGAATAGCAAAAGAATTGTTTGTATTATCTTTAGGATTGGAAGTTCCTTTGGGAAAGTATTTCCTTCACAAATTATTTTGAGAATTAAAAATATATTTGCACCAATGTTTTAGAAGGGCCTCTGGACTAACATCTTGATTATAGAGGGGAAATCACATTGATGTTGAAGGCAGTTAAAAATTTTTTTCTACAAAGTACCCAATGATGCCTCAACCCTGTACTTTATTTCATCAATTAGTATTCTAATTTTATAAACCAGAATAGTGCACCATATACTAACTCTACTCACATTCCCTCTGTGATTTTGGTCTTTGAGTTTCTTCATTTGTAAAATGGGTATTTTAACTTAATTGTTATTAATTTCCTCCATTTCTTATACATGATGTTTCTATGGAGTTAAATGAATATGAGTTTAAATAAATATCAGGATGGCTGGTGAATTGAAGAAAATAAATATTGAGATAGAATGAAACTTTTGGATATTTGTATTTCCCCCCAGAATCTGAATTAAGTTTACACGTATTACATTTTCTTTTTCTGCCAGCTAGCATTACTCTAATTAGGGAAGACTATCAGGAGTTAGAAACCTACAATTCAGGTATTCAATTATGCCCACTTTTAGGACATGTTCATGGATATTTTTGAGGATTTTAATTGAAGATATTATAAATGGTCAACACCCTAAAACCTCAAAGGTGGGTGTGAGTCTAATCAAATAAATCCAGCAATTACTCAAATTTAGGCTTTTGCACTTTAAATCAAATTCAGAAAATGCGTTCTCTTCTCATCTTTAAGGTCATTGGAATAGGGCTACTTTTTTTCTCACTTTCTTTTCCTAATTCGCCTTCCTAGACTCCCTTCTCAGACTTATCCATGAACAAATATATGGACTTAAAAAACAAAGGTATTGGGCTTCCCTGGTGGCGCAGTGGTTGAGCATCTGCCTGCCAATCAATGCAGGGGACACGGGTTCGAGCCCTGGTCTGGGAAGATCCCACATGCCGTGGAGCAATTAGACCCGTGAGCCACAACTTCTGAGCCTGTGCGTCTGGAGCCTGTGCTCCGCAACAAGAGAGGCCGCGATAGTGAGAGGCCCGCGCACCACAATGAAGAATGGCTCCCGCTCGCCGCAACTAGAGAAAGCCCTCGCACAGAAACGAAGACCCAACACAGCCAAAAATAAATAAATTAATTAATTAATTTAAAAAAAACAAAAAAACAAAAACAAAAACAAAGGTATTTAGCAAAGAACTGTGGAAAAAATATTTAGATATTCATATTATGTTAAAGAGTCCAAGCAGGATAATTACTTATGAGTTACTAAAGATATTACTAGGCACACACTATGTTCCAAAAGGTGTCTGTGTAATCTTAATATGATAAAAGAAAAACATTAGGGATACCCTTGGACATGAATAAAAATAATTCTGTTTCTGTACAGATGAGCCTGAGATGATAAGCCATTCAATGATTTTAAAATATAAACTGAACACAAAAATCAGTACTGCATATGTAGTAACACTATAAGCTATAATCTATATGTAAAACAGTGACATAAAAATTGTGAGAAAGTTTAAGATTTTTGAATTGACAAAGACAGAGAAAGAATACAAACATTCAAAGGAGAAAGTTACATTAATAGCTCTTATTTAATAGTTACCTTTCTCATGAAGTACTACTCTTTTGTCTCTTATATTTTGGTTTTCTGTATTATGAGAAAACAGAGTCAATTTTTGAGGTTGTTTACATTTTCAATTTCAGGTAAAAACAAGAAGAAATGAAGGACAAAGGAATGAAGCAGAAAAAAAAAAAAATCCCTTCAGGCAAATCTTGAACTCACCTTGTTATGTTATTAATGCGGTAACCTCAAAGGAATCAATAGTCCTTTGAGGTTAACACATTAGGAAATCGAATCTCCTTTTTTATTTGAAGCTCTTTTAGAAATACTAGTTATGTGAACTATGGTTTTGGAATTTTAATTCTCTTGTATTTATTTGCATAGCAATTTATAGTTTATAAAATACCTTAATATGCATCATTTAATTTTTGTTTTTATCTATACAAGCACTGTGAGAGGAAGGCAAAACAGGCATTAATATCAGATTTTATAGAACAGAAGGGTGAAACTGATAGATTGGGAATTTCTTGCTCAAGTTTACGAAGCAAGGAAGTGAACCCAGTTTCCATGAATTTAAGCCCACCATATCGCATGACTTCCTCTAACAGTTCATTGATTATAGACACTTTGTAAACATATTCCAGCCCCAAAGTCCATTTCCCACGTATTCATTCAGTTTTTTCCATGAAAACCTGTTGTAAAAGAAAAGTGAAAGTTTCCATAGTTTGGAAAGACAAGAACAGAAGATATTGGCTGCCTTGCAAAAAAAATATTTTTTTTCCAATACTTGATAATACAACTTAAAATTTTTCCATAGGTGTTTACAATAGGTTAAGCCTGAAATAATTAAAACTCAGAACAGTAATGTGCATATTTTTAATATTAAATAAAATTAAATATTAATCCACAATAATGCTGCCTTTCTTTAAAGAAATCTTAGAAGTAGGAAAAATGAGAAGAGTTGTGTCTTATTCAGTCTCATACCCAGTGTAAGAAGCTTCATGAATATTGGTAAACTGACCTTGTGTAACTGGTTTTCAATAGGCTAATAAACCTAACTGCCATCTTCCAAATTAAACTACGTTGAAAAATGCCCCATATTTGATATCATTTATTGATATGTTTGAAAATGATTTATATTGAACACTTATATTACAGATTGAATAAAATTATAAAATGTATAAATTTAATATAGATATTAAATAGTAAATTTAATATAGTATATTTCAGTACCTTCAATTTGACTTAAATATATTATTTTATGATTATACTTTGGTTATAGTATTTTTCAGTTATAATATAGATATAATAAACACTTCTTGAAGTTATCAAAACTTGGGGCAGAGAATGAGTTTGTCAAAAGTATTGAAATGATGCATGCTGAAGAATTATGTGACAAAGAAGAATTCAGAACCCACATATCCATAATTTACACAGAAAATTCTACACAGAAAATCTCCAGCTCTAGAAGATGTGAAGCCCTAAGCTGAGTTATGGCTAATTAGTCATCCAAGTGCCATCATGCAGCCAGGCAGCAGTGGTCTCTGTAGTGGTTCTCTATCGTATTTTTGAGACCCTACATATAACTTCTAAACCTTTCAGTGTGCAAGGTAGGGAATATAGCTTTGCACAAAACACACATTAAAGTTCAGTAAGACTAAGAGTCTCGGATGGATATAAGATAATTTCTCTCTTTGTTTATACACATAATTTCTCTCTCTGTTTAGGTGTATGAGAGTTTATGTATAAATTTCTCAAAATAAAGATGGGCAAATGTCAGTAAATTAACCCAAATTTAATACTCAGTGGAAAAATATTCCCCTTGACCTGGATTAAATAGAATCTCATAGTTTATTGTACCATAGTTTGTTAAAATTAGATATTTAATGAAAAAATATCCACATTAATATGTATATAAATATGCATTTTCATTTAAAATATATACTCAAATACACATTTCTAAAAGAAATACACATAATATTTAACTAAATTCTATGATAAAAATAAATTATTGGATAAAATTATTAAAAGTAAAAGTTTGGGGCTTCCCTGGTGGCGCAGTGGTTGAGAATCTGCCTGCCAATGCAGGGGACACGGGTTCGAGCCCTGGTCTGGGAAAATCCCACATGCCGCGGAGCAACTAAGCCCGTGCGCCACAACTGCTGAGCCTGCGCGTCTGGAGCCTGTGCTCCGCAACAAGAGAGGCCGCGATAGTGAGAGGCCCGCGCACCGCAATGAAGAGTGGCGCCTGCTTGCCACAACTAGAGAAGGCCCTTGCACAGAAACGAAGACCCAACACAGCCAAAAATAAATAAATAAATTTAAAAATAGAGCAATAAAGTCATCAATTAAAAAAAAAAAAAAAAGTAAAAGTTTGGCAGATAATCTAGAAATTTGAGCATTTAATGTCACTAGACTTTATATTATTAAATTTTGTTAGAATTAATAGCTATAATTTTAATAATGTGGCATCTCATTATTTTTTAATTCTTATGATTTTTTGTTCAAATAAATTTTTAAATAGTATACTTCTACCGTCATTGAACTTATTAGTCTCTTAAGGCTAACTGTACACTGTATAAGTATATTTTTATAAGTTCATAAAATATTGTGACAAAACTACTCATAAAGCCAAGATATAAATGTTACTTTTTATTGTTTTCTTAGCAATGAAAACTTACCCAAAGCAAACAAGCCAGAACATAGAGCAACTGGGTAAATAGATAATGCTTGGAAAATTAATACAAAAAACCCTTATTTATTGTTTGACTTCAAATTCACATTTTGTTTAGTTGACCAGTGGCCTACATTGCCATTAGCATAACCAATCAACCAATAAATAATTATTAAACACCTACTATGTGTCAGATAATATTTTAAGTTTGGTTCTAGGAATGAAAAAATGATGAAAATCTTTGCTATTTTAGAGTTTGTATCTAGTAGGAGAAGGCAGACAATAAACAAAACATATACTTTCAAATGATGGTGAGTGCTTTAGAGAAAATTAAGTGAAGGGCCTAGGATATCCCAGCTGTTTGTGTGCTTGTGGTTGGAGCATGGTTTGGAATTTTATGTAGAATGATCACAAAAGCCAAGGAGAAAATGTCATTTAAGCAGAGACCTGAAGAAGCTGATGGAGCAAGCCAAAGAAAAGAACGTTCTACACAATGGAAACAGGAAGTGCTAAACTGTAAGACTGGGGTTTGTCTGCTATACTCAAAAAGGAGTAAAGAGGTGAGTAGTAGAAATCAGATCACATGGAGACCCCTAGGACATTGTAAGTCCTTGTCATTTACTCTGAATGACATTGAAGGGGTTGAGCGGAGGGGTGCCTTGATCTAACTTAATTTTGTAAAAGACCAGAGTAGAGCTGTTGAAAAAAGAGAGAATTCTGAACACATTTTGTTTTTGAACTCATTTGAGTTCATAAGGCAAACAACGAATTTTTAACCCATATAACTGCTAAATCCATCTGTGTGGTGTGAAAACATGCAGTAGAAATGTGTTCAGTTTGTTTCATTGCTATGTATGCAGGAGACCATTCATTCTTAAGTTGTGAATTGATTTGTATAGTATTATATCACAAAAATATTTATACACAACTAAATTGTTAAGAGGAGTTAAAATTATTTTAATTAAAGATTTCTTACATTTAAACTTTGTTATTTTCATTTTTTCTTTTGTACCAATCATTGATAAAAGTTAACAGGACTAGAGAAAATAGAGGCACTAGTCCTATTCAACATAAATACACAATATTTACTAATAAGTTTGTACCTGTCAAAAAGGAAAATGTCCAATGAGTTATTTACATGATAACATTTACATTTACATGAATACCGTGTATTTTCCTAAAGATGTTAAAAATATCATATAATAAAAAGATGGGAAAAAGTTGATTCAGAATGCCTTTTCATGTTGCCAGAGTTCTATACTGAACTGTCCTTAGGTATTCTAAAATCTGTACATTGTACCAAACAGCAGGCCTCATGAGAATGTTTGTGAGCTTTGGTTAGGAGCCAGTATATGGCTGCCTCCATCTAATGCATCCCTATAGCAGAAAACCTAAAATGAACACACACTGTTGTCTGCTCTGAAAACAATGTACCATAATAACCAGAGGTCATCTTCCAGACCAGTCTATCAGCAGGATCGTTGGGGTCCAATGAAAATCCGACAGAGAAGCAGTCAATGCATGCAAGCTGCAAGCTGAGACCTTCTTCAGTTAAATGTACTATAGTAGATTTGACCTTGCCTCTGGGTTCCAAAAAATTCATACTTTACATGAGCTATTTTATGTTAACCACAGACTCAGTGATTCTCACTGTTTGGTTTTTGGGTCTTAATGATTTTCTGCAGCATATTTCCTTTAAAAGACATGATTATACAACAGTAGAAATCACTTAGAATATACACAAAAATGGATACCTGGGATGCAGTATTCTTTTCACAGTGATAGTTTCCCTTAACTTTCAAATTTCATGTGAATCTAAGCGCTCTCTTGCTCTACTGTTGTGTGATTTTAGACAAATGAATTTTATCATAGCATAAGTAATGGGTCACTGTGTAGAAATCAAAGTAAATAATTACTTATTTTGGCTTTGTGAAATATTACCCACATGACCTTGGAAAATCTCTTTGACCTACAATTTCTTAGTTTATAAAAAGAGGACAATAATATCTGTCGTGTTTATCTCACAGAGATGTGGTAAAATGTTTTTAATTGTCAAATGCTAACATGTGTAAGATGTTTTAAGTATAGGTTTTTTTGTCTGTTTTTCAGTATGTATGTCATTGGTATTGGTAAAGATAGTCCTTGATTGAGTAATAAAGTGTGACATTTTTGGAACATAAATTGTTTCAGATATTATCCAATGTAACCTAGATGAATGTCTTCTACAAACATTGGGTTTGGATTCCTATCTTGACTGCAACATTAAATACTAATATCATTACTAGTTACCCTATTATTAAGTATTTTAAAAATTAATTTCTTGAATAAATTAATAAATGTAAATGAATTGAGAAATTAGTGATTTATTTCTTCAGTACTTATGTATTTACCTATCTCTACACAAAATTGTGGATAGACACTTGAATTCAAATATCAATAAAGCAATTTATAAATATCTATTTTATATGAAAGTTTGAGGTCTACCCATTGTTTATTTTTTTCAGAAATAAGGGTCTCAATTTCGATTCTAAATATTTTCTGCAAACCCTTGGGCAGGTTTTCATCTTATTGAACACATTATATGACTGTCTGATTTCCTGTCCCAAAAGAGTTTAGAAGGTTATATGTGCTTCCTCAAGTTTTCATGTGGCTATATCAGTCCAAATAACTTATAGTCACTAAAAAAATACTAAAATCATCTTTTAAAAAGGGAGAATCATTGGTAAAATTCTGAGATAATTAGGAAATATAGAATGAGGATAGTGCTTTATACAGAAAGTTGAGTGATTCCTTAAAATGATAAATGATTTTATTTTCTGTCTTTCTGGTTAGCTTATGTAATAGTACATATCCATGAAACTGTCTGTTAATTGATGACTAATTAAAATTTGCTGATCAAATGATGTCGTTGGGAATAAATAAATCTCAACAAGAAGTATGGAGAAAGAGTACTATTATCCTATGTTGCAGGATTTATGTGAATGTGGTTAAAATAGGACGTAAACAATATTTGTCAGAGATGACATTTCTTTTTGACACAGAACAGAAGAACCCACCAATCACCAAAAGAGGTCAGTTTTAGCCTAGGAGCACCAGTCCTGACTGAATGAGTAATTCCATTTTAAATATACATAAAATGTAATGTTTAAGTGTAACAGTAAAATCATCTCATGTTTTACAATGCTTTACAGTATTTCCAAATTTTGCCAGTTAGATGAGTAAATTTGTCTCTAGTTTTCATTAATTAAAGCAGTAACCACTAACCAAATCCTGTGGAAATATGATTTGATACATGATTGAGACCAACCGACACCTGGCAAAATATGTGTCATTTCCATATTTATATAGGTCTTAACATTACTATCCAGAAACTTTCACATAGAAAATTTTGTGTGTATGTATGTGTGTAAGTATATTTATTCACACACTTGCACACACATGTGCATGATTTTTCTAGAAAGATCTGTTTGCTCCCATGAGTGTAATTATGAAACATGCCACATGTCACCCTCAGAGACTGAGTCCCAACAGTATTGAAAATTAAGAGAACTGGAAGATATCCATATGTTTTCTGAAAGAGAGGAAGAGAGATTTGAGCAGTAATAAATAAGTTGTCTAATCCTATTCAGTTATGAGGACAGCTGGTTTAGACGCTAAGCTAATCTCTGAATTCGTTTTGGTGTGCTTAGATAAATTAGCTTGAAAACAGCAGAAATAGCTGCAAACTGATTCACTTAAGTCCCTTTATAGCATATTTGATCCTCTACTACTTGCTCTTCTCCACAGGTATTGACACCAATGCCTGAAAAAAATCTTCCTAATTTCCTGTTTTTTACTATTGGCCTAACACCATATATGTACATTTCTTCAGGTTTTAACCACTTATTTTGTTTGTGCTTTGAATTTCTATTTGTACTTTCCAGTTCTAAAAAGCATAAGGAATTCAGTTTTTCTTATTCATTAACTATTATGTTATTTTATATTGTAAGCTCTCAATAAACAATCATTACTCTGGGTAGAAAAGTTAAATAATTTCTAAAATTATTAAAAAGTATTATTCTTAATAAAAATATTATTTTATTTAATTATTTTTAACAATTATTCTTAATTATTGTTAGTTAAGCTGAAAGCTGCAAACAAAATATTTTTAAGTGAAATTCAAGTTTGTGTGATGAAAATGAAGTGAAAAGCAGACGAAGTAAAAATACATATGAATATATGATATGTAAAAATTTTATGATATTCAGCAATACAATAGCAATTTACTTTATAAGTCTGTTTATGTGAGTGCTAAAAAAACAGAATCTAATCAAAATTTTTTTTTCTTTACTTTATTGAAGTATAGTTGATTTACAGTGCTGAGATTAACATAAACACACTACTATATATAAAATAGATAACCAACAAGGACCTACTGTATAGTACAGGGAACTATACTCAATATTTTGTAATAACCTATAAGGGAAAATAATCTGAAAAAGAATATATATATATACATAAATAACTGAATCGCTTTGCTGTACACCTGAAACTAATACAACATTGTAAATCAACTGTACTTTAATAGAACCTAATTTTTTTTGAATGAACAACTCAGTATATTAAACACACATAGATATGCATATTATTGTGAAATATTTTTTATGAAAACATGAACACTTCAGTTATGTGTGTGTATCTACCCTTCAGGGCCTGAATAGAGAAAAAGGTAGAGAAATTTTGATTTCATTCTCTGCCTGACTGTGTGAGCTGGGACTTTGATCTTTTCCTGACCTAGGCACTCCTGGTTCTCAGGCTTTTAGACATGGACTAGAATCTACACCAACAGCTCTCTGGCTTTCAGGCCTTCCAACTACAACACCAGCTTTACTGGGTCTCCAATTTACAGATTGCAGATTGTGGGACTTCTCAGCCTCCATAATCTCATGAACCAATTCCTTATGAGAAATCTCATAAAAGAGGGAGAAAGGGAGAGAGAGAAATGAGAAAGTGGGACAGAGGGGGAGTCCTTGTGGTTCCGTTTCTCTGGAGAACCCTGATACAGTCGAAAAAATAACAAAGCATAGATATTGCTATAATAGGAATTTCTGATTACCTTTAAATTATATTGAACGTTTCTACTATTTTTCATATTATCATATTCACCACATAAATATAAATAACACTTCTGCTGAAACAAAAAAGTGAATGCACGTATATAATACAGTTGTTTGTGGGGGAATGTAGAAGCAAAACATTTAAGGTATTATAATGATTAACACGATTATTAAACTTAAAATATTTAGCTCCTTATATATAAGAAATTCTATATTATACAGTAATAGGGATGAGCAACCTTCATGGAAAATTCATTATCCCCAGGATACTCTCAATATCTCCGCAAACATGTTCATGCTTATGATTACTCTTATGATCCTTGTTTTATATTTAAGAATACTTAGGCTTATAGTTCACAGTAACTTTTCCCAAATTAGTAGCTAGTAGATGAAATCTAAGCAGTCTTGCTCTAAAGTCTGAATTGTATACTACCATAAAGCTTCAATATATAACCATTAAGTCCTTTGAAATATAATAAACAGTCTAAAATGTGAAAATTTCTAAATATTTTTGGAAATTTATACAATATAAAAGTCATAAAAATAATGAGTGGCAAGTTATTTGTTAAATAACACTATTTTTTTAAACTTAAAAAAAAAAAAAAAATTCTCTGTCCAAACTTCTAAAGAATTTGATTCTGGATATAATTGTTGACCTCTGTTACAAAAGTATGTAAGTTTCAACAGCCTTTTCCTAGCTATGTTAACAAAAATGTTTGGTGGCAGAAGGCACTTGCTTTTCACATTATTTAGCTCCAAAAACTTCTAATATGATATGAAGCATAACAGCGTCCTCTTTATAAACTAACTGAGGTTGTTGATCTTTAACATAATGTTTAATTTAGCTATTACATTTAACAGGGAAATTAGTTTTTAATTGCTTTTGAAGATAAATTTTTAAAATATTATCAATGAAAACAATCTCAAAGTGTTGTCTTTATCTATATTACCCTCAAAATAAAATACATTGCTAACATTCATTGTAAAATGTAATTCTTGTTTGTAGAAAAAAAGTTTTGCTTATCTTGATAAGATGATAAAAATGACTTGATAATTATTGGGGGCTATATGTTAAAAGTGAATGGAAGTTATTATGTAGAAAATTTTGTTTTCTTTTTTGTTTTTTGATGAGCAAAATAACACCTCAGTAACAGCATATAAATACTTTTAATTAAAGATAACCTTCAACTAACTTGTTTCCTTAACACACACACACATGTAATTTCCTTTTAACCTATTTTGCAATAGCTTAAAATTATTTTTGATGGTACAAAAATATTTTAAAATTGTCCATAAATCTCAATAAAAATATCAGATTTACAAAACAATTTGTATAAAGGAAATATGGCTTGTAGCAAATATGTAACTCCATTCAATTTGGAGATTTTTTTCTGCATCATTTTTCTTAAAAAACCTTGTGGCAATGGCTGTCATTTTGCATTTTGAGTTTGTAGCGTGAAACACTCAAAAATTGTTTTCTTCATAGATCCTCTCTAGAAATGAGGATAGTTGTTAGTAATTTGAACAGATTATTGAAGTCATAGGGCCCTATTTTTTCATAAGATTTTGTCAAGAATGAATACCTTTTAAACAAAGATAAAAACTTGTTTAAAATAACTGGGTGTTATAATAAAACAAATCTTTATACACTTTAGATAAACTTTTTCTCACTAACTTTTTAATCATAGTTTGATTTAATCTCTTCCTTAATCCTTAGTGGTGTATTTATTGCAGTATTACAGTATAGCCTCTCTTAATGCCAAAAATTTATGAGGATTGGTACAAGTCTCTGGAATTTCAGCTTATTTTCACTACTATATATGGGCACTCTATCTTAGGAGACATTCCTAGGGATGTCATTATTCATGGTATGCTACAGAGATATTGCTTCAAAACATGGACCTTACAGAAAATAGTTTCAAATACTAGCTCTGACTCTAATTACACAAGATTTAATTTTTTCTGAGTTTCATGAATCTTAAATGTAAAATGAAAATGATAATTCTTACCTCACATCAAGATAATGTTTCTCTAACACCTGACATAAAATTGCATTTAGTTTACCTTCACTTTCCTCCTGAAATCTTGTTCTAATTTATTTTTTGAGTGCATAATAGATTTTTTCCTTAATATATAAATGAAATTTATTAAATTATACAATAGGATAAACATCACATTGGCCCTTAGAGAGGCAAGCAGCCTGTGTTTCTGGTTCATAAAATTCAGGGGACATCAGCCTGATACTATCAGGGAAAAGATAAAAAAAGGAATACCTTCAGATTAATAAGGCTGTGTTTACTAAGGTGGTATATATCCCAACAGTTTAGGTTAAGAAAGTGAAGACAACAAACAAAATATAGGTAGAAAACAACTGATTGTATGTTATAATAATTGTGGTAGTAGAAAAATATGGCTAAGCCATTAAAAGTCTAGAAATAAATGAGTTAAATAGATTGGGTACTTTCACTAGGTAGACATTTCATATTGTTTAGTACTTGTCTCTGTGTAGTATATCTTGGTGATTTAGTAATATTGTCTGGATTCTTATACAGTTGGCTCTAAATTGCTTATTGGTGGAGGTAAGGGGGTATTAAGCATGAGAGCATAGTCAGCAATCATAAATCTTGGAGAAAATAAAAGGAAGGGAGCACTAATATAATAAGATAATAAGGAGAACAAGTTCAGAATGGTGATATGAGGAACTCGGCACATCTTTTCCTGACAAAGCAAGTTTAACTGATGAAAATTATTAAAAACAAACAAACCCACAACCATTTAAAGTCTTTGGGAATTTTTCTAAAGGCAGAGAGTAAATTAAGAAGTATTTATTCAAAAAAATGTAAATCTCACTAAGAATAGCAATAGTCTGTGATGTTTGAGCTATAGCCCACTCACTTCCCCCATCAGTTCATTGTAAAGGAATCTGTAATCCTGGTAAGAATGTTCAAGAGCTTGGTGCTCCCTCTTCTCCTACATACCAGCAAGAGATAATTTATCTCCGCAGAAGGGGGAAGCTATCAAGTTTTCCCAATCCCACAGCTCTACTTTTTGGAAATTGTATTCCAGGTAAGATAATCTGAGCCATCTGGGACTCCTTTCTCCACCCAAACCACATTTATAGGGCAGAAACTGAAAATAATGGAGTCCTAATCATCCTTGTTGTACCTTACCCATAGTACATTGGTTCCACCCAGGGAGAGTAAATCTGAGAAGACTGGAGGCTAATGTTCTGGACCAGCAAAGAAATGGACAAATATCTGCACACCCAGCTCCAGAGCAGCAGCAGAGATGTTTTGACCAAAGGGAGAGGCAGGCTATAAGAACAGAGAGAGACTTTGGAAGTTCTTCTCAATAAAATTGACTTCATTTGAAAGAGTGAATGGGGATGTCAAAAACAATGGAGATTTTGGTGGTAGATAATTATGAGTAGGCTGGTCACTCTATGAGAGCTAAACATTAGACCATCTAGAAGTTTAACAGAGAGAACTAAAGGGAGGAACCCTCCTGAAGTTGGAATGAACCTCAAAGACTGCAGTTTTAAAACTCGTTTAAAATTTCCCTTGTAAAGGACTAAATTGAAAAGGATCAAAATTTGGAGCAATTTATGCCTTCAGGTAACTGTCAAAACAATAGAGCATGCAGTCTGCAATTAATGAAGACAAACAGCTGGCTGTGATACGAATAGAGGCAGACTGCTTAACAGAAATATTTGAGAAGGAGACAGCCAAAGATAGCACAGCTACTCTAAGTGTTATCTCAGGGGACAGAGTGCAGAGCAGGGTTACTGATTAGAAGGAGCAACATAAGAAACTGATCTTATAAGAAGAAATAAGCTACATTAAATAGTATATCCAAGTAGTAAGTGACTGAGCGAACAAAGAGCAACAACAAGCCATAATGGGGAGTGGGGGGGAGTATTGATTTTGGTACAATATATTATCTAAAATGTCCAGTTTAAAAAACCACTTCTTTGCAAAAACCAGGGAAGTGTGATGTATACTCAGTAAAAAAAAAAAAAAAAAAAAAAAAGACAATAGAAATAGCCTTTGAAAGGGACCCAGAATCAGATTTAGTAAGCAAAGATTTCAAAGCAGCTATTGTAAATATTTACAAATATTTTCATTGAAGGAAACAATGCTTAAGAAGTAAAGGAAGATATGTTGGCAATGTCTTATCAGTAAGAGAACATGAGTCAAGAGATAGAAATAATAAAAACAAAAAATCAAATGGAAATTCTGGAATTGAAAATACAATAACTAAAACTTTTTAAAAAAGTCATTACTAGTGCCAAACAGTATGTTTAGATTGGCAGAAGAAAGAACAGCAAAATTGAAAATAGTTTAACAAAGCTTATGCAATCAGAAGACTAGAAAGAAGAAGGAATAAAGAAAAATAAACAGAACCTCAGAATTATGGGACACCATTAAGTGCACTAACATATGCATAAAAGAAGTATGCCAAAAAGAAGAGGGAGGAAAAGAAGCAAAAAAGAATATTTGAGGAGTAAGGCTGAACACTTCTAAAATGTGATGAAATTATTAATCTACATATTTAAATGAACTCTAAGTGGATAAACATGAAAACATTCACCACCAGACATATCATAGAAAGAATGCTGAAAATCAAACACTGAAAAAGTAAGCCTTGAAATGAGCAAGAGAAAAATAACTTGTCATATACACAGAAACCTCAATAAGATTGACAGCAGACTTCTCATCAAAATCAATTGAGGTCACAAGACAGTAAGATGACATAGTCAAAATGCTGAAAGAAAAAAAAAAGTCAAACAAGAATCTTATCAGCAGTTAAATTATCTTTCAATAATTAATGTGAGATAAAGACATTTCCAAACAAACAAAAATGGGGAGAAGTGGTTGCTAGAAGGCCCACTTTACAACAAATACTAAATGAATTTCTTCAGGCTAAGAACAAGTGACACAGAGAGTAGTTTGAATCCACATGAAAGAAATAAAGAGCACTGATAAAGGTAATCATGCAATTTTAAGACAGTATAAATGTATATTTTTTCTTTACTTGCTAAAGTGACTGTGTAAAACAACATATATATATATATATATAATATACATTTAGCAATATATATGCATATAATCTATCCTACTGTCTTTTAAATATATATCTTTTAATATGTATATTTTAAAAATACATACATACATATATATACTATTGGTCAAAATACATGCAGAAATTTAGTATAGTGTTTGATAATAGCCCAAAAGAAGTGAGTGGTAGAAAACCTGCACCAAATAAGGAAATGAAATCAGATGTTAACTTGAACTCTCAGTAACAAATTAAGAGAACAGGAAAGGGTAAATAAGAATGTTGATATAAACAAATAATATATTGGGTTGGCCAAATAGTTCATTCAGGGTTTTTCTGTGACATCTTACAGAAAAATCCAAACGAACTTTTTGGCCAACAATAAATATATAAATATAGACTTGTTCATTCTCTCCCTGGATTAAAAAATAATGCAAGATCCAACTTTGTGCTTTCTAGAGGAGGCACACTTTAGATTCAAAGACATAAATATAATAAAATTTAAAAGATTTTTAAAAATATGTCATATAAACAGCACCCATAAGTATGGCTGTACTCATCAGGCAGAAAAAAGAAAAAATTCCTTTAAAGCAAAAATTTCCTACAGCAAAGAGGGACATTTTATGATGATAAAACGTCAGTCAATCATGAAGCTATAAAGATCATATACATATATGCACCTAACAACAGAATCACAAAATACATTAAGTAAATTCTAAGAGAAATAAAGGAATATTGATAATACAATAATGGTTATAGTCTTCAGTACCATACTTTCAATAATGGAGATAAAACTAGGCAGAAGATTAATAAGAATAAAGGCACCTCAAACAAAACTATAAACCAAATAGACTTAACAGACATCTATAAATCATTCTACCCCCCACCCCCCAAGTAGTGGAGTATATATTCTTCTCAAGTGCACATTGAACAGAGAACATTCTCCAGGATAGACCACACACTAGACCACAAAACATTCCTGAATAAATTTGAAAGAAATAAAGTCACACCAAATATGTTATCTGACTACAATGCAATGAGATTAAAAATCAGTATAATAAGATATTTAGAGAATACGCAATATATGAAAACTAAAGAAAACACACTGCTAATCAGTGAGTTAAGGAGATCACAAGAAAAATTAAAATGTACTTTGAGATGAATGAAAATTAAAACACTATATACCAGAAATTTTGTGATGTATATAAAGCAGTGATTAGAATTAAATTTATGTATGTTAATGACTTTATTCAAAAATAAAAAATCTGAAATCAATAAGCTAACATTTCAGCTAAAGATACTGATATAAGAGCAAACGAAGTCTAAAGCAAGCAGAATAAATAATAGAGCAGAAATTGGTAAAAGAGAGAATAGATAATTAAATGAAAACAAAAGTTAGTTTTATAAGATCAACAAAAATTTACAAAGCTTTAGCTAAACTAAACAAGACAAAAAGAAAGAGGAGACTCAAATGATTAAATCAGGAATGAAAGAGAAAGTGTCAGTATTGACCGTATACATATGAAAGGCATATTAAGAGAATAATGTGAGAAAATATATGACAACAAAACAGAATTTGACTGCAGAAACAGACTAAAGAAGATATAGAAAGTATGCATATGTGTAAAACAAGTAAAGAGATTGAATTGGTCATTAAAAATTTCACACAAGGAAAAGACAAGGCTTAAATAGATTCACTTGTGAATTCTAATACAAATTTAAAGAATAATTATTATTAATTCTTTAGAAAGTTTTCCAAAAAGTAAAACAGGAGTGAACAAAAATAAATGTCTACACACAAATTTTACACAAGCCTTCATAGCATCATTAATCATAAAAGCCAAGAAGTAGAAACAACCCAAGTGTCCATCAACTGATCAATAGATACAAAAAATGCAGTATATACATGCAATGGAATACATTCAGCAATAAAAGAATGAAGTACTGTTACATGATTCAATATGAATGAAACTTGAAAACATGTTAGGTGACAGAGCCAGCTATAAAAGGTCACATTTTTTATTCCATTTATATAAAATGTCCAGAATAGACAAACCTGCTGAGAGAAAGTAGATTAGTGGCTTTCTGGGGCTCAGGGCTCAAGAGATATTGTGAAATGGGAAGTCACTGCTAATAGTTATGGGTTTCTTTTTGGGTTGATTGAGAATGTTCTAAACTTAGATTGTGTTGATGGTTGCCTGACTGTTTGAATATAAAAAAATGAATTGTACATTTTAAGTGAGTGAATTGTACAGCTCCTGAAATATGTCTTAATGAGAGGAGTGTGGGGGGAGGAAGAGAGAGAGAGAATGAGAGAACAGCAGGGGACATTTAGAAAAAGTAGACCTCATAACAGATCTATCTATTATTGTGTGATATTTTACTAAACCATTTTATTTCTCTAATGGTTTAAGTTTCCTCAGGCACTCATTAATTAAAAGAAAATTTATAACCTCCTTATAGAGAAGGATAATAAGAGAATATCAACAGATGAGGGGTTAACATTTATAGCAGTTGACATTTGACAACCATTCTTTGAATATGAAATTAATTCCATAGCCAAACAAATTAATAAACTGGTGCTTGAATTTGTGAATGTATGACCCACGTGGTCCTCTCTCCTTTCCTACTCTCACGCTTTAAGGAGAAGATGTTTTCTTTTTTCTTTCTTTCTTTTTGCAGGGGAGAAGAGTGTGGAAGCATGTGGTTTACAGCTGAGGGTAATTCAAGGTGAGATGCAGATGAAGGGGACACTAAACAGCTAAATACCTTGAAGAAGCTGATTGCTGATAGATTTTAGAAATGAAATTAACACTAGAGAAAATTGTAGGTATTGACAAATTTCAGTCAGCATGAACTAATCATGCTATTGAGATTTTAGGTGGCCATCACCCCTCCAAATCAAAGAAAATTACTTCCTGGTGTTCCAGCTACTGATTCCAAGTGCTGGTAATGACAAGAGAAAACTGCTTCATTATCTTTCTCTCCAATCACTCATTAAGACTAAAAGTAAAAATCCATGTATTAATATTCATCCTTCTTACTTTTCAAGGACATAAACTTAAGTTTAAGAATGTTCCAAGGTATGGGACTTCTCTGGTGGTCCAGTGGGTAAAACTCTGTGCTCCCAATTCAGGGGACCTGGGTTCAATCCCTGGTCTGGGAACTAGATCCCACATGCATGCCACAACTATGAGTTTGCATGCTGCAACTAAGAAGTCCACATGCCACAATTAAACATGCCACAGTGAAGATCCCACGTGCCACAACTAAGACCCGGGACAGCCAAAATAAATAAATAAGTAAGTAAATAAATAAATATATATATATATTTTTTTTTTTTATTTTTTAAAGGAATCTCCCAAGATACTATAATTGCTGACTACATTGCTGGCATATGTGTATAGGACATTAAAAAATTCACTCCCTCTGCTATTTTTGGTTATTTCCCGGAAGTGCTTCTTTCTTGTAATATAAAGCTTGTCTACTCAGAAAAAACAAAACAAAACAAAATAGAATGTATCAGGCATATA
Source organism: Eschrichtius robustus (assembly GCF_028021215.1). Lineage (NCBI taxonomy): Eukaryota > Metazoa > Chordata > Mammalia > Artiodactyla > Eschrichtiidae > Eschrichtius > Eschrichtius robustus. The sequence goes on from NC_090841.1 coordinate 41,223,374, forward strand.
ACCCACTGAATGACTAGTAAAGGTAACAATCCTGATTACCCTGAAATAACCATTCTAATTTCCTCTTCAAATCTCAACAAGATGTTACAACAACATCCTGTTCCCTCCCCAGGGATAAGATTGACATTTGCCTCAAACCTCTTCCATTACATATTTCTTTCAGTAATAGTTCAGCATGAACAACAGCAACAACAACTCTGTCACATTTCTCTCAGCATAGGTAGCCAATTGGTAATTTACCTTCTGGTCACAAATGTAGTATTTAAAAATATGTTGATGTAAAATTCATTATTTTGTATAAAAGTCCTGTTTTTTTTCTCCTAGAAAAATATCTCTGAAAATAGTTTTAATCTATTTAAACTTATTCACTAAAGTGTACTCTTCAGAAAATCCCATAGTGTTAGGCTATTATACATACAGTATAAATTAAAAGAAAAAAGTAAAGATTCATCATGACATCTTGTAAGAAGATTAGCATTCATCTTATGTTAAGAATGAATAGCCATTAGTGTCCAGCCTTAAATTTAGGTCTTTAATCTAGAGTTTATTTTTGTGTATGGTATTAGGGAGTGTTCTAATTTCATTCTTTTACATGTAGCTGTCCAGTTTTCCCAGCACCACTTACTGAAGTGACTGTCTCTTCTCCATTGTATATTCTTGCCCCCTTTGTCATAGATTAGGTGACCATAGGTATGTGGGTTTATCTCTGGGCTTTCTATCCTGTTCCTTTGATCTATATTTCTGTTTTTGTGCCAGTACCATACTGTCTTGATTACTGTAGCTTTGTAGTATAGTCTGAAGTCAGGGAGCTTTATTCCTCCAGCTCCATTTTTATTTCTCAAGATTGTTTTGGCAATTCGGGACCTTTTGTGTTTCCATACAAATTGTAAAATTTTTTGTTTTAAACTGTGAAAAATGCCATTGGTAATTTGATAGGGATTGCATTGAATCTGTAGATTGCTTTGGGTAGTATAGTCATTTTCACAATATTGATACTTCCAATCCAAGAACATGGTATATCTCTCCATCTGTTTGTGTTGTCTTTGATTTCTTTCATCAGTATCCTGTAGTTTTCTGAGTACAGGTCTTTTGTCTCCTTAGGTAGGTAAATATAGGCAGAACACACTTTGACATAAATTACAGCAAGATCTTTTTTGACCCACCTCCTAGAGTAATGAAAATAGAAACAAAAATAGACAAATGGGACCTAATTCAACTTAAAAGCTTTTGCACAGCAAAGGAAACCATAAAATGAAAAGACAACCCTCAGAATGGGATAAAGTATTTGCAAATGAAGCAACTGACAAGGGATTAATCTCCAAAATATACAAACAGCTCATGGAGCTCAATATCAATAAAACAAACAACCCAATCAAAAAAATGGGCCGAAGACTAAATAGACATTTCTCCATAGAAGACACACAGATGGCCAACAAACACATGAAAAGCTGCTCACCATCACTAATTATTAGAGAAACGCAAATCAAAACTACAATGAGGTGTCACCTCACACCGGTCAGGATGGCCATTATGAAAAAATCTACAAACAATAAATGCTGGAGAGGATGTGGAGAAAAGGGAGCCCTCCTCCACTGTTGGTCGGAATGTAAATTGGTACAGCCACTGTGGAAAACAGTATGGAGGTTCCTCAAAAAGCTAAAAATAGAACTACCATATGACCCAGCAATCACACTCCTGGGCATATACCTGGAGAAAACCATAATTCCAAAAGACACATGCACCCCAATGTTCATTGCAGTACTATTTACAATAGCCAGGACATGGAAGCAATCTAAATGTCCATCAACAGAGGAATGGATAAAGAAGATCGATACATATATACAATGGAATATTACTCAGCCATAAAAAGGAATTAAATAGTGCCATTTGCAGAGATGTGGATAGACCTAGAGACTATTATACAGAGTGAAGTAAGTCAGAAAGAGAAAAATAAATATCGTATAATATTGCTTATATGTCATATCTAGAAAAATGGTACAGATGAACTTATTTTCAAAGCAGAAATAGAGACACAGACACAGAGAAAAGACCTATGGATATCAGGGGGGAAAGAGGGAGTGGGATGAATTAGGCGAATAGGATTGACATATATACACTTCTGCATATAAAATAGGTAACTAATGATAACCTACAGTACAGCACAGGGAATTCTACTCAGTGCTCTGTTGTGACCTAAATGGGAAGGCAATCCAAAAAGAGGGGATATATGTATACGTATAGCTGATTCACTTTGCTGTACAGCAGAAACTAACACAATATTGTAAAACAACTATACTCCAGTAAACATTAATTTAAAAAAAAGAATGAGTAATCATTAAAGGTTTTAAAACAGAAAAGGGATATGACCATTATGTCCTTTCAAGAAGTCACTCTTTCTACATTTTGAGAAATGGGTTAGTCATATCAGAAAATTGATTAAAGATTATGTTAATAACTCAAATGGCAATGATTGGGCTTAGGTGAAGATGTGTAAGTGAAGAAAAAAAAACATAAATGTATTAAAGGTGTAATTGAAAGAAGTTTTTATGGTCATGAGGGAATCAGAGAGGGAGGTTCAGAGAATAACACTAGGTGTCTGGCTTATGCAATTCAAAAGATGATGGTTCATCCACTGAGATGATGGTCCACCCTGAATTGTAGTTCCAGGGTGGAGATAGAGAAAGTGTGAATCATGAGATCACTTTTGGACAAGCTGAATGTGTCTTTGAGACATGTATCTGAGGATATGAAAGTAATTTTGAACCTTAGAGAAGAGTTATATGGTAGATATAAAATTGGGAGTTAATAGCATGTAGGTTATGACTAAAGTCTAGCAAAGATGTAACGTGTACACTGCAGAGTTAAGTGCCTTGAGAAAATACCCTCCTAACCTTGTTAAATGTTAATTTTTAATGGAAACACTAAGTGTTTCAGTATCATGCTGACTAATGAGGAAATGTTCATTATGGGGTGGGCAGCTAAAACAGACCAGTAAGAAAAGAAGCTCTTTTAATAAACTTAAAACATTTCAAAATAAATGTAAGTTTACCTAAAATTTATAAAGATATTAGGGTTCCCATATACCCCAAACCCAGTTTATCCTATAATTAACTACATTAGTATGGATCATTTGTCACTCTTAATAAACCAATATTGGTGTATTGTTATTAACTAAAGTCCATACTTTATTCAGATTTCCTTAGGTTTTATCTAATGTCATTTTTAAGCACCAAGATCTCATCTAGGATACCACATTTGATTTAGTTGTATCTTCTTAGAGTTCTTTCCACTGTGTAAGTTTCTCAGACCTTCCTTGTTTTTGATGACCTTGACAATTTTGAGAAGTATTAATCTGTTATGTTTTTGAATATCTGTCAATGGGATTTTATGATGTTTTTTCTTGGATTAGGAGGAAGACCACAAGAGGTAAAAAGCTATTTTAATCAAATTATCCCAATGGTCCATACTATTAACATGACTTCTCCATGTTGATGTTAAATTTGATCACCTGACAGTGGTAGTATTTGTAGGGTTTCTCTGACGTAAAGTTACTTATTCTCCTTCTTAACATACTATACTATTGTCAGGTATGTCACTATACGCAGCACACACTAAACAAGTGAGGAGTCATGCTTTACCCTCTGGAGGGTGGAGTCTGTACATAAATTATTCAGAATACTTTTGCATGAAAATATAGTCATATGGATATTTATTTAAAATTCAACATTATTGATATGATCATATGATTTTGTTTCTGTAGTCTGTTGACATAATAGATTAAACTACATAATTGATTTTCAAATATTCAACCAGCCTTACATACCTGGTACACATACCACTTGGTGTATAATTTTTTATACAGTATTGGATTCAATTTGTTAGTAATTTGTTGAGGATTTTGGTATATATGTTCATGAAGTATATTTGTCTATAATTTTCTTTTCTTGTTTTATATGTGATTTTGATATTAGGGTAATGGTGGACTCATAGAATAAGTGGGAAGTATTCCCTCTTCTTCTGTCTTCTGGAAGATAGAGAATCATTATAAATTCACCCTTAATTTTTCAGTAGAATTCACCAGTGAACCCAGCTAGATCTGGTTCTTTATGATTTGAAAGGTTATTTGTTATTGATTCAATTTCTTTAATAGATACAGTTCTATTCAAATTATTTCTTCCTTTGTGAATTTTGGCACATTGTGTCTTTCAAGGAATTGGTCCATTTCATCTCAGTAATCAAATTTGTGGACATAGAGTAGTTCATAATATTTTTTTATTATATTTTTAAGTCCAGGGCACCTGTAGTGATGTCTCCTTTTTCATTTCTAATATTAGTAATTTGTGTCTTCCTTTTTTTCTTAGCTTGGCTAGAGGCTTATAGATTTTATTGGTCTTTTTAAAGAACCAGATTTTAGTTTGGTTGAATTTTCTCTATTGATTTTCCATGAAATTCAATATCATTGATTTATGTTCTGCTTTTTACTACTTTTCTTCTCTCTGTTTAGTTTGGATTTAATTTTCTCTTTTCTTCTAGTTTCAAAGGTGGAATCTTAAATTATTGATTTTAGGCCTTTTTCCTTTCTAATATATGCTTTTCAATGTTATAGATTTCCCTGTAAGCACTGCTTTCACCAAATCCCACAAATTTTAATATTGTATTTTTTATTGTCATTTAGTTCAAAATGGTTTAAAATGTATCATGAGATTTCTTTTTTAAATCATGTATTTTTTAGAAGTATGTTTTTAATCTCTAAGATTTGGGGCCTTTCTTTTATTGACTTCTAGTTTAATTCTATTGTAATCTAAGATCAAACATTGTACAATTTCTATTCTTTAAATTTTATGTGTTTATGACCCAGAATTTGGTCTATCTTAGTAAATGTTTCATGTGAACCTGAGAAGAATGTGTAATTTTCTTTTATTGAATAAAGTAGTCTATAGATGTTAATTTTATCCAGTTAAATGATGGTGTTGTTGAGTTCAACTGTGCTCTTACTGATTTCTGTGTGCTGGGTCTGACCATTTCTACTAGAGGGACGTGAAAGTCTCCATCTATAATAGCAGATTTATTAATTTCTCTTTGCAGTTCTATCAGTTTTTGCCTCATGTATTTTGATGTTCTCTTATTAGAGACATACACAATAAGGATTATGTCTTCTAGAAGAATTGACCCATTTTTCTGTAATGTCCCTCTATATCCCTGATAACTTTCATAGTTCTGAAGTCTATTCTGTTTGAAATTAACATATCTAACCCCTCTTTCATTTGATTAGAATTTGCATGGTAAGTCTTTCTCCATCCCTTAACTTTATCCATGTGTGTCTTTATATTTAAAGTGATTTCTTGTTGACAATATACAGTTGAATCTTGTTTTTTGGTCCATTCTGACAATCTCTGTCTTTAATTAGTGCATTTAGATCATTGATATTTAAAATTATTGTTAATACAGTTGGGTTAATATCTACCACATGTGTTACTGTTTTCTATTTGTTTCCCTTTTCTTTGTTCTTATTTTTGTCTTCCATTGTTTTTCTGCCTTTTATTATTTTAATTGAGATCTAATTCCATTTTGTCTCCTTTTCAGCCTATCAATTATGCTTTTTAAAAACATTTTTCTAGTGTCTATTCTGGAGTTTGCAGTACACATTTACATTTAATACAAATCCACTTTAAAATAACACTAAGTGCTTTATGGGTAGTGCAAGTGCCCTATAATAACAAATATTTCTCACTTGTCCTTTGTAAGATTGTTGTCATTCATTTCAATTATGCATAATCAAACATAAATATTTATTTATGTATGTATACTTAGATATAAATACATCATTTTGAACAAGGACTTATCTGATCAATTAAGAGTAAAAATAAAAATTTTTATTTTGTCTTCACTTATTAATTTTCATATGTTCTTCCTTTATTTAAGTAGATACTAATTTCTGATCTATATCATTTTCTTTTTTACTGAAGAACTACTTTTAACATTTATTGCAAGGCAGATCTACAATAACAAATTTGCTCAATTTTTGTTTGCCCAAGACTATTTAATTCAACTTCAGTTTTAAAGGATAATTTCAAAGGGTACAGAATTCTAGGTTGGTGGATTTATTCTCTTGCAACACTTTATACTTCACTGCACTTTCATCTTGCTTGCATTGTGAAGAGAAGTCGGATGTAGTTCTTAACCTTACTTCTCTATAGGTAAGGTGTTCTTTTTCCTCTGGCTTCTTTCAAGATTTTTTCTTTGTCTTTGTTTTTCCATAGTTTAAATATGATATGCCTAGTTTTGTGTTCACTGAGCTTGGCGTTCTCTGAGCTTCCTGGATCTGTGGTTTGGTGTCTGACATTAATTTGGGGAAAATTCTCGGTCATTATTGCTTCAAATTTCTGTTTTCTTCTTTCTCTTTTTTCTCCTTCTAGCATTCCCATTATGACTATGTTACTCCTTTTATAGTTGTACTACAGTTCTTAGACATTCTGGACATTTTTTCAGTATTGTTTTGGTTTGCTTTTCAGGTTTGGAAGTTTCTATTTTCATATTCTCACTCTAAGATATTCTTTCCTCAGCCATATCCAGTCTACTGATGATATTATCAAAGATATTTCTGTTACAGTGCTTACTACAACATTACAGTAATAAAGACAATGTATTACTGGTGAAAGAATAGACAAATAAATAAATGGAACGGAATAGAGAGCCCATAAATAGTCCCACACAAATACTGTAAACTGATCTTTGACAAAGGATTATAGGCAATATGATGGAGCAAAGATAGTCTCTTCAACAAGTGGTGCTGGAACAAGTGGACATCCACAAGTATCAAAACAAAATCTAGACACAAACCTTACATCTTTCACAAAATTAAATCAAAATGGACCTAGACCTAAATGTAAAATGCAAAATTATATAACTTTTAGAAGATAACATAAAACAAATTCTATATGTATATGTATAGCTGATTCACTTTGTTATAAAGCAGAAACTAACACACCACTGTAAAATAATTATACTCCAATAAAGATGTTTAAAAAAAAAAGTCTTGATTGTGGGGGGCATTAGGTGAAGGTGGGGATTAGGCAGAGGTGGTAATCAGGTGAGGGTGGGGCCTATGCTTAGGACCCACACTGCTGGAAAATGCCCTGGGTGTTTGGGGGCGGAGCTTAGGCTCAGCGTGGGCGGAGCTTAGGCTCAGCTTGGCCGGAGGGACCCTGGAGTGCCTCTGGCCTCAGAGTGTGGATGATCAGGCCCGGGACCTCAGCTGCTTCTCGGGGCCCAAGTGGGTGGGCAGGAAACACTAGCCATGCTTACCTCCCCAATCCTCTGATCCCAGTGGTCCCTCTCCATCACCTCTCCTCTAATTTGCCCCTCCCTCCTTCCTATGCCCCTAGGGCCCACACAGTTGGAGGGTGCTCTGGAAAGCTGGGGACAATGCCCAGGAGCCCAGCAGGCTCCCAGAAGTCTGCGTGGGTGTGAGACATGCTAGCTGCCTTTCCCCCGATCCGCCAAACTCCCGAGGATCCCTCCAGGCATTGGACGGGCATCCCTTACCCCAGCTACCCCTCAGGGATGCCTGTCTCATCTGGCCTCCACCTCTCCTCCCCTCTCGCTCCTCCCCCATGTCCTACCCACTCACTCAGGGGTTCCTCCCATCCCCTTGGGTGTCGAGTCCCCCACCAGTGCCTGGTAGGTGCCCTAGTTGTGGTGAGATGTGAACTCCGTATCCTCCCACTCTGCCATCTTGATTCTGCCCCTAATTGTTTTCTTTGGTGTACTGAGTTTTTAAGTTTGCTCTACTCCCATTTGTCTATTTTTGGTTTGCTGACTGTGCCATTGATGTCACATCCAAGAATCATCATCAAATACAATGTCCTGAAGATTTTTTGCTATGTTTTTTTCAAGGGTTTTTCCATTTTAGATCTTATATTTAGGCCATTAAAATAGTTTGAGTTGATTTTTATATGTAGAGTAAGGTAAGGATCCAACTTTATTCTTTCGTTTGTGGATATCCAGTTTTCCCAACATTATATTTTGAAAATATTCCATTTATCATTGGGTAGTATTGGCAACTTTGTTGAAGATAATTTGACTATATACACAAGAATTTGTTTCTGGGCTCTCTATTCTGTTCCATTCCTTTATATGCCTGCCTTTATGCTAGTATCACACCATTGTGATTACAGCTGCTTTGTTTTATATTTTGAAATCAGGTATGTGAGTCTTCCAACTTTGTTGGAAGATTGTTTTAGATATTTAGGTCCCTTGAATTTTTATATGAATATTAGGATGGATTTTTCCATATTTGCAAAAAATGCTCTAGGGTTTACATAGAGATTGCATTGAATCTGTAAATCACTTTGGGCAGTATGGGCATTTTAACAATATTAATTCTTCCAACCCATGAATATGGAATGTTTTTTCATTTATTTATATCTTCCTTGATTTCTTTGAGCAATGTTTTCCATTTTCAGTGTACAAGTCTTTTGCCTCTTTTTTTAAAATTTTTATTTCATATTGGATTATAGTTTATTAGCAATGTTGTATCAGTTTCAGGTGTACAGCAAAGTGATTAAGTACACATGTATCTGTTCTTTATGAAATTCTTTTCCCATTTAGGTTATTACAGAATATTGATCAGAGTTCCCTGTGCTATACAGTAGATCCTTGTTGGTTATTTTAAACATAGTAGTGTGCATATGTTAATCCCAACTCCCAATTTATTCCTCCCCCACCACCCACATTTCCCCTTTGGTATCCATAAGTTTGCTTTTGAAGTCTGTGAGTCTGTTTCTGTTTTGTAAATAAGGACATTAAGGACATTTGTATCACTTTTTTAAAGATCCCACATATAAGCATTATCATATGATATTTGTCTTTCTCTGTCTGGCTTACTCCACTTAGTATGATAATCTCCAGGTCCATCCATGTTGCTGCAAATGGTAACATTCCATTGTATATATATATCACATGTTCTTTATCCATTCATCTGTCGATAGACATTTAGGTTGCTTTCATGTCTTGACTACTGTAAACAGCGTTGCAATGATCATAGGGGGGCAGGTATCCTTTCAAACCATGTTTTTCTCCAGATATATGCCCAGCAGTGGGATTGCTGGATCATATGGTAGCTCAATTTTTAGTTTTTTGAGGAACCTGCATACTGTTCTCCATAATGGCTGTACCAATTTACATTCCCAACAGTGTAGGAAGGTGCCCTTTTCTCTACACCCTCTCCAGCATTTATTTTTTGTAGACTTTTTGATGGTGGCTATTATGACAAATATGAGGTGATATCTCATTGTAGTTTTGATTTGCATTTCTCTAATAATTAGCAATGTTGAGCATATTTTCATGTGCCTCTTGGCCATCTGTATGTCTTCTTTGGAGAAATGTCTATTTAGGTCAATCCATTTTTTGATTGATTTGTTTTTTGATATTGAGCTGCTTAAGCTGTTTATAAATTTTAGAGATTAATCTCTCGTGTGTCACATTATTTGCAAATATTTTCTCCCATTCTGAGGGTTGCCTTTTTATTTTGTTCTTTTGCCTCCTTGGTTAAGTTTAGTCTTAAGTATTTTATTCTTGTCCGTAATATTGTAAATGGGTTTTTAAAATTTTATTTTCCAGGGCTTCCCTGGTGGCGCAGTGGTTGAGAATCTGCCTGCTAATGCAGGGGACACGGGTTCGAGCCCTGGTCTGGGAAGATCCCACATGCCGCGGAGCAACTGGGCCCGTGAGCCACAACTGCTGAGCCTGCACGTCTGGAACCTGTGCCCTGCAACAAGAGAGGCCGCGACAGTGAGAGGCCTGCGCACCGCGATGAAGAGTGACCCCCGCTTGCCACAACTAGAGAAAGCCCTCGCACAGAAACGAAGACCCAACACAGCCAAAAATAAATAAATAAATAAAGTAGCTATTAATTAAAAAACAAACAAACAAAAAAAAACCCCTCAGGTTCTTCCCATCTTAAAAAAAAAAAAAAATATTTTCCAGATTGGTCACTGTTAGTGTATAAAAACACAATTAATTTTTATTAGTTGTTGATTTGTATCCTCAAACTGCCAAAATCATTTATTAGGTTTAACAGTTCGTGAGTGTTTGTGTGGGATCTGTAGCGTTTTGTAAGTACAAGATCATGTCATCTGCCAAGAGAGATAATTTTACTTGTTTCTTTCTAGTTTGGATTTTTTTTTTCTTGTCAAATATTTCTGGCTAGGATTTCTAATACTATATTGATTAGAAATGGTACAAATGGGAATCCTTGCTTTCTTCCCAATCTTAGAAAAAAGCTTTTAGTCTTTCATCATTGGATATGATGTTAGCTGAGGGCTTCTCATATATAAGCATTTATATACTGAATTTCCTTCTATTACCAGTTTCTTGAATTTTTTATCCTAAAGTATGTTGAATTTTGTCAAATGTTTTTTTCAGAATCAATTGAGATAATTATGTGGTTTCTTACCCTAGATTCTGTTAATGTGACATATTACATTAATTGATTTTCCTATATTGAGCCATGCTTGCATGGTATAAATCCAATCCAGGTATAAATCTAATTTGATTATGGTGTATAATGATGTTAATGTGCTGTTAATTTGTCTTGCTAGTATTTTTTGAAAAATTTTACATCAATATTTATCAGGGATATTGGTCTGTAAATTTTTTTCCTGTTGTTTCTTTGTCTAGCTTTGATATTAGGGTAAAGCTGACCTCATAGAATGAGTTGGGGAGTGTTCTTTTGTCTTATATTCTTTGGAAAAGTTTGAGTAGGATTGATGTTAATTCTTCTTTAAATGTTTGGTAGAACTCTCCATTGAAATGATCAGTCTCTGAACTCTTAGTTGGGAGTTTTTTTTAAATTACTGTTTCAATCTCTTACTCTTCATAGGTCTGTTCATATATTTTTATTTCTTTAGAATTCAGTTGGTAATTTCCTATTTTGCTATCTTGCTTGCATCACTCCTCCTTGAAGTGTTTCTTTTTTAATCCGATGTATTAAAGGTAGATTTATGTGACCTAATCCAATAATATTTTTCCCTGCTATCCATCCAAAAGCTAATAACGTTCCATTAATGTGAGAAATGTTATTCCAAACAATAGGAAATGAAAGAATATGGGTAATATTTTTGATAGAAACAATATCATGTGGTGTAAAATAAATGCTACAATTTCAACCTTTGATTTTAGACTATAGTCAATACTTATAAAAAGATTTTTGCTTTTATTAAATTTCTATTTTGTAATGCAAAAGGAATCTATTTGATCTGGACAATTAATAGTTTTTAGTGAGAGCAGGGGATGAAAATTTACAGAGGGTTGATAATATAACATTTATAATTTGAGTGTATTTTTCTTTGAACTTATTGTGCCCTTGATTAGAAGACATATTATGATAGAAGTTGAGGAATATAATTTCATACATATTATAAATTTAGGCTCTGGAATCAGATAATTATAAGTGAAAATACTCCTCCTTCACTTCAGAATTGGGTGATATTGCACAAGTTATTTAACCTTTCTGAATCTCACATTCTCTTACATAAAATATTGTAAGAATAATACACATTTCACAGGATTGTTTTGAGGATTAAATAGTACTAACAGTAATAATGGTGGTAGTGGTAGTTGCAGTAGCAGCAGCAGCTAACATATGTTGACTGCTTACCATGTGTAAGACCCACTGTTAGATTTACTTGTATTAACTTATAGCACACTTTCAGGAACATAATATTCACATTCAGTAAATGTTAACTCATTGCCATTATTACTGCCACAATTCATGAAAACACCAAGTTGGATTTGATTACAAAATTACATGACAGACCACTATAAAAAGCCTATGTTGAAGGATGTAATAGACAATTATAATTTTGGAGGACAAATACTGTCATTTGTAATGAAAAATTCTGTATATTTCTTACTTGAGAATCAGAATTTGTTTTAAGTAAAATTTGGGATGGACAAAATTTTTCTTTATCTACGTCTGTCCCCTCCAAATTTTTTAGTAGATACTTCCTTTCCATCATTGATATTCTTTATTTTCCCATTCTGAAGCTTCTTCTGTCCACCTGAAATCACTCATTTTATGTTTCCATGAATCAATTTTAATTTTTTCACCCATACATAATCAAAATTTGTCAGGACTTATTACATTATATGTCTCAACTCTTAGAAGTGTCTGTGGAAATAAATAGACTGACATGTTTTAAGTATCTATATGACTATATATCAGACATTCTCATTAAGGACTCCTTAATACACACACACACACACACATATCTATCTATCTATCTATCTATCTATCTATCTATCTATCTATCATCTATCATATATCTAGCTGGTAAATTTACATTTCTATCTACATAGCAAATGCATTATAAAATAGATCTTAAACTATATGTTTCTGGTGCTCTTGCTCTGACAAAAAGTTGAAAATATGTTTTGGTCTAGTTGGGTTTTAGTGACCCCTTGAATTCACCACATATGTTTGTTCTATACTGCCCACAGTATTCCTGAGGCCATCTTTAACCAAGAAATTTGTGGGATCCAGATTATTAGTAAATATGCTCCGTGTTTTCCATGCCCTAAAACATCACTTGACTCCAGTCATCCTTACAGCATTTTGAAAATACTGACATCTGTATTTTTCCTCAAACTATATTTAACTAATTCATTCTGGGTGGGGCCTGCTTATTCTTTTTGTAAATAAGAAAGTCCGAAATTTATTTTGAGCGACAAAACATGGTTGAGAACACCAATTTAGGACTTAAATGTAGAGAATAAGTCTTGTTCTCATTTAGAGTTCCCTATACTAACATTGGAACTCAATAAATGCAGTGTCTTTGGGGCACCAAAGCATAAGCAAGAAAAGTGCTAAACTATGTCAGGGAGAAAATATCCATGATAATCAGTAAAAAAATTTCTTTACATCTGTACTCGTCAGATTTTAGGCCTCTTTCCCAGAAAGACTCGAGGCGTATCAGTCTGCTACTTGAGCAGTGCTCTGGAAATGAGAGTCTGACAAGAACTTTCTCTCTTGGATTATTATAGTCACATGGAACCCAGGAAAGCAAGCCCCCTGGCCTCTAGAGCCAGGCAATCAAGGGGCATCCCCCAGGGGACAGCTGCCAAAAACAGGTTATTAAATGTGAAAACCAGGGCACCAGACGTGTAGAAACCACTCTCTGGGAGGTACTGGTGCTCTGGAGTGTGGCAGAGGGGAGTGCAAAGATGGCACTCACTAAAAAAAGGGAAAAAATAGAAAAAGAAAAGAAAAAATGGAAAGAAAAAAAAGAAAAGAAGAAAAAGAAAGAAAAGAAAGAAGAAAAAGAAAAGAAGAAAAAGGGAGAAAAAAAGATGATGCACGCCAGTTTTCACAGGGCAGAAAGAGCAAAGAAGAAAATGCCCACTGGCTGGAGCATAAAGACTGCACCCTTGAGAAAGGAAAAAACAACAAAAAGAAAGATAACACCTGCTGGCTTTAGGAAGGCAGAGAGAGAGCAGGAAATGATACCCACCAGCCTCCATCTCAGCAGATCCCTCCCCCTTAGATCAATGTTTTAAAATTAGGAAATGATTCTCTTTCCCATAAAGTGTAAGCAATTTTCAAAGGGCTGCTTCTACTCTGCGCCCTGAGGCGGGTGTCTATATTGAGTTATTCAGTTCACCATATCCCATTATGTATCCTGGGCAGGAGCCCATTGGTTTTCAAAGCCAGATGTTTGGGAGGCTCATCTCTCAGTTGTTGGTTTTAAAAGTTGGTGTGCCCAATGTGGGGTATGAACACTTCACTCCTCAGGGAAAATCTCCAGATTTTGAGCTGCCTCCTGACTGTGGGTCACCATGCTACAGTGGAGTTTATAGTGAGATTTCCTGCCTACTTTGATGTGGTTTCCCTTTTGTTTGCCCAGTGTGACAGGGTTGCTCTGCCAGATTTCAGGTTTTTTTCCAGAGGAAATTGTTCCACATATAGCTGTAGATTTGTGTGTCTACAGGAGAAGGTAAGTTCAGGATCTTCCTACCTCAACTTCTTCAACCAGAATGGCTTCTCAGATTTTAATGTGCCTAGGAATCACTTGGGAATCTTGTAAAAATGCAGATTCTGATCCACTAGGTCTGAAATGTGATTCTCATTTCTAACCAGTTCCCAGGGGAGCTGCTGCCAAACACATATCCTGAGAAATAATTTAAACTCAAGAAAATTGTTACAATGTCATTTAAAAAGTATTCAGCAAAAATAAAAGGGAGCTCAAAATCTCTGTTTTAAATAATATAAAATTTATTCTCATGTAAATCAAACACTTAAGTCAGACAACTGAACATTCGTTAATGTAGTGTGTAATTTAAGATGACAAAAATACATTCTTACTGGAGATATGTGTGAAATCTATTAGGTAAGTATGGTGTACATCAAAATTTCTTTTAGGGCTTCCCTGGTGCCACAGTGGTTAAGAATCTTCCTGCCAATGCAGGGGACTTGGGTTCGAGCACTGGTCTGGGATGCTCCCACATACCGCGGAGCAACTAAGCCCATGGGCCACAACTACTGAGCCTGTTCTCTAGAGCCCGTGAGCCACAACTACTGAAGCCTGTGCACCGAGAGCCCATGTTCTGCAACAAAAGAAGCCACCACAATGAGAAGCCCGCGCACCGCAATGAAGAGTAGCCCCTGCTCACTGCAACTAGAGAAAGCCCACGTGCAGCAACAAAGACCCAATGCAGCCAAAAATAAATAAATAAAATAAATAAATGTATTTAAAATTTTTTCTTTTATTTTTTTGAGTTTAGCTGTCTATTGCATGATATATCATACAGTGCATTTTGCACTATGCTGAAATGATAACAATGGTGACTTGATCATTTGTTAGGGATATTTCCAAATATTTCCTGTAATTGTATCATCAAAAGAGATCTTCATTAGGATAATCAGGATTATCCTTATCCTTCATTAGGATAATTTCCTAAAATTTATTTTGAACTATTTCAAAGTAATGTGATCAACATAGCTTGTATTACATAAATAAACACTTTTATTTAATTTATTTATATATCAGTTAAATTGAATTTGCTAAAATATTTGGGATTAACAAGGTGGTTATTTGTGTGATATTAAGTATATTCATATGCTTGAAATTAATTATTTCTTAAAAAGTCATTAATTTATTTAAAAGATGCATGAGGAAGAAAATTAATGTCTTAGGTACTTGAGAAACTTTATGCCTAATATTTTTATACTTCTCTATTATCTACATTATAAGCCCTTGACAAACACAGTAAGATGATCTTTTAAAGTACTCATTATACATGATATTCTATTATCTTACAACCATTATAACTTGTTAGAAACTTTTAATAATGCATGACTCCAGAAGGCAATTCCCCATAATAGATGCAGATATTTAAATATTATTCCATCTATATTTTATTACTTTACGAAGCATAGTGGCAACTGAGCCAGTAATTTTGTCAGAAATGAAGGGTTACTAAGCAGTTTCAAAATTATCCAAAATATTAAATATGACAGCATAAAGTAGCAAATCAATTTCATTTTTTAAAAAAATGTTATTTCCCAGGAAAGAAAGAAGAGTTATTTGAAGCTTTCTTATGATCTTAAAAACTCAATTAAAAGGTAAGATAATCATCTAGATTTGATAAATTTCCAATATATATATGATATTATCTCTATCAGAATGCTATAATTTAATGATATTTGTATTAAAAACATTTATTTTTGGCAAAATATTATCTATTGTCTTCTCTGATTAGTATAAAGAATAAAATGTAATCAGACTCATTAAATTATAGCATATCTCATGTAAATAAAACATCTACTATTTGAATTTGTTTTCAATTGGAAAAGAGGAAGAACTTCAATTTTATTTTAGTCTGCTGATATAAAATCATTCCATTTTGGAGGCATTTGTAGGACCATTTTCCAAAAATAAGTAATATGAACTGTATAGAAGAAAAAAAATGTTCTAGGATACGAGTAAACAGCTTTTGTAAGAAATATTAAAATCAACATTGCTAGATCTGAGTAATGTAGTAAATATTTTTAGTAAATGTAATCCAAGAGTTTACTTACTATTTATAAAATGGTGATTTTACATTACATGTTTAATAAAGAAGGGTTACATGGAATAGGAAATGTTGCCTGTGACAATTTTCAATGTTTATGAAATTGACAAAAGAGTAAATAGATAAATATGACTGGAATATTGTTAAGAACTTTATCAAAAGCAGAAACAAAGTGAATTATCTCTAGATTAAGAATGTCCATGATCATGTAGAAGATGCTACAACTTCCTTGACAATCCACTCTTACATTTAATTTTCTAGTCAATAAATATACTGCACATATTAAATATGTTCTGGTACCTTTTCAGTTAGCCCCAGTAATAAATAATAACCTAATTCAAACTTCCATGAAATTACCAATGTCATCTTCAGATCAAATAAACACCAGATATCATACACCTGGAATTTATGAAAATAAGTATTTTTACATTTACAGTTCAAACTTGAAATTATTTTTAATAGGTTATATTTTTTTATTATAATGGCAAGTTAATGGCTTGCCACATGCATCCTACAAAGCCTACCTCCTAAATGGATATTTTGTAGACATATATATAGAATGTATCTTAGTGTTCAGTATAGTGGCACCAACATTCTTTAATGCTAGAGCAATAAACAGGATTTCTAGCAATTGTATGATAGGTGTTCTTAATATGTGTTATTCTAGCAAATAAATTATTTTAAAATATAATTTTGCTAATTAGGCCATTTTTGTAACTCTTTTCTGCAGTTTCTCAAAATATTTTAATCCATCATAAAGCGTTACTACTCCTTCCAGCATGCTATTTTGTCTGACCATTTTGAATATATTTTTCTTTTTCAATTTTAAGTTTTCATGAGTTATATTATATAGACTTCTTTCGGTTACTTTCTCACCTGACATTCCAGATGAAAAAATTGAAGTCTTATTCAATGGGAACAAAAGAAGTCTCACAAAAAGAAATATACATTTTTAACAGAAAATACAGATAGTAAAATCCATTTAATGCTGCTGTCTGGTAATAAGGATAATACTTGTATGTATTGTATGTTTATTGTAAGACAGATAAATGATGCAGATCCAGGAATTGTAATTTAATATGTAACATAACTGAATATGATGCTTGGTGAGGCAATTTATCTTTAGGTTTTATTTTATGTTTACATAAAATTTAAAGTATTATAATCTAATGTCCATCTCGAGTACAAAATGTAATCATTGATCCTAGGTACTGATTAGTTTAGTCCACAGACTTGAATTTGATTCTATACAGGCAACTGAAGAGTTCTGTCATGTTCACTTTCCCAAGAACTGGATTAAAATGCTTTAAAAATTTATCCTATGAAAAATATAGTACACAGCTTCATAAAACAATAAGCAGTCAATAGAGCATTATTCATACTTCTATATTACTTTCTTTGTATTTCAATTTAATTAAATAATTAAACTGTCAAGAAAAATATTAAAAGAAAAAGTATGCAGTTCATTTAATTATTTACATCTCAAGCCATTACAAAGTTTGCCTAGTCTTAGAAAGATATATTGTGGAAGTCTTAGTTTAATGTAGGTTTTCAGAGCTGTTTCACTTTTTTATTAGAAAAAGGGGCACTAATACAACTTATAAATATTAATAAAGCTATACACTAAAAGTGGAGCTAAAAAAAGTCAGTCAGTGTTTTTCTGCAATTCTTTAAACACATAGTTTAAATATATGAGAATAGAATTCTTGGCTCTTTTTCTTTTCTTTGCCTTACCCTGAGATTAAATTTGCAGATCTTCCACATTAGCACTACTAGAAAAATATGTGTAATGTTCAATAAAATTGTACCACATTTGTTTATTTTTGTTTTTATTTCCATTTCTCTAAGAGGTGGGTCGAAAAGGATCTTGTTGTGATTTATGTCATAGAGTGTTCTGTCTATGATTTCCTCTAAGAGTTTTATAGTGTCTGGCCTTACATTTAGGTCTTTAATCTATTTTGAGTTTATTTTTGTGTATGGTGTTAAGAAGTGTTCTAAATCCATTCTTTTACCTGTAGCTGTCCAGAATACTACTCAGCCATAAAAAGAAATGAAATTGAGTTATTTGTAATGAGGTGGATGGACCTAGAGTCTGTCATACAGAGTGAAGTAAGTCAGAAAAAGAAAAACAAATACTGTATGCTAACATATATATATAGAATCTAAAAAAAAAAAAAAAAAAGGTTCTGATGAACCTAGGGGCAGGACAGGAATAAAGACAGACATAGAGAATGGACTTGAGGACACAGGGAAAGAGAAGAGTAAGCTGGGATGAAGTGAGAGAGTAACATTGACATATTTACACTACCAAATGTAAAATAGATAGCTAGTAGGAAGCAGCTGCATAACACAAGGAGATCAGCTCAGTGCTTTGTGACCACCTAGAGGGGTGGGATAGGGAGGGTGGGAAGGAGGCACAGGAGGGAGGGGATATGGGGATATATGGATACATACAGCTGATTCACTTTGTTATACAGCAGAAACTAACACAACATTGTAAAGCAATTATACTCCAATAAAGATGTTAAAAAAAAAAAGAAAACATACTAGGCATATAGTTGCTATAGATTGAAAAATAATGTACTACATTAGTGACTGTGAACAGCATTCAATAAATGGTTTTAATATTAAGCATGTTTAGCAAATATACATAAAATCATATTAAAACTGAATTATTCACAGAGGACTAGTTTTCTAAATTTGAATAAGATACATTAAGGCACCAATTTTGGCACATACCTTCATTATCCCTTTCCCTTGCCTCACAGCTGGCTAATTTAAAAGCAAGTAGGGAGACTGTGTGCATTGCTTTATTAATTGAAGGAAAATGAGCAATAAAAAATCCATTAAGATTATAACTTGGGAAACAATACAAATGTATGTGCATATATCTAATATAGACATGCATATGTTAGAAATACAGATCTCTCTATATATTAGTGACAGCCTTGTGAGTGTCATGATTTAAATATTCTCTTAATTAGCAATGGGATATTTTCTACCAAAAAATGTTAAACAAAACTCTAACTATCTTCCATATTAGTAAATGTATTTACTCTATTATTGGAATAATAAACAATCAATAAGAACTGAAAGTGCTTGCTATATATCCAGCATGATGCTAAGTTATGCTTGGTACCTACAGTTTCTTATTTATTTAGTTTGAAATTATCCACCAAAATTAATATAATTGTTTGCAAGTGTATCTGTATGCAAAAAAAAAAAAAATCTGTTGGCATAATATTCATAGGGTTTTGAGTTAAATAATGTAAGTTAAATGCTGTATTGTAGTATGGACATATAAGTGGGCTTCAAAAGAATTATTAACTGAATTATGTTTGTATTCTCCCTAACCACATTGCACCTCCTGCAAATAAAGTTTATTTTTACTGAATTATGCTTAATTGATATTCTATCAGCCAATATTTAGAAAAGTACTTTAAAAGTCCTCTCAAAGTTATACTGTATTGAGGAGGATTTTGTTATATTACACAGTTTTCTTATTAAGTGGTGTCTTGTAGAACTTTTCTTGCTCTCTGAAAAGTGTATTTGCTTTATTCTTAATGTACTGGTGAATTAAAAACTAATTATGTTTAAACTTTTCTTTTGACTTCTAGAAAAAAAGTTAATTTTTTATCAAAAGTATTCTCTGATTTCCTCATTTTTAATTTAATTAATTTCTTTTATTTCTTTTTCTCAGAAGTTATTAAGGCATCATATCAGGATTCAAAAATTAGATCAAGATGATATAATTAACAACAGAAAGAAATTAAAAAAAAAATGTAGTAGTGTTATTAAAGTTGAATATGTAGCCATGGTGGCAAATACTTCTACAAAGTTATATTCGACTTCTAGAGTGGCCAGCTTCCAGTGTTACACAACTCACGATAGGCAAATATTTAAAACCAGATAATTTCTTAGTCATAGTGCTACCATATTTGGTCCATAAACAATTAAAAATATTATCCTAAAATATTAAAAAAGAAGTCTATTCTGTATTCAACAGTATCCTTATTGAAAATATAGTGACAGATTTCTGAAGAATATAGTGACAGATTCCTTAAGACTCATTTCTTGGAGAGTTTGTCACCATAGCTTAATGACATATAATAAAAACATGATTAAATTCATGGGTATTAATTACAAGAACAATATGATACACCACTTTGAAGGTCTGGGGAAACCTACAGGTATATTTCATAGAGACCAGAGGAACACATGAATTTTTACATCCTTCAGGCAATCCTTCACACATATCATTTCTCTGAACTAAACTTTTGATAAACACTGAATGGTTGTAAGCTTGAAATTATCCCCCCTGGGTAATGCCTGGAGTGTAACTCTGCTATTTGTGGGTTGAAATCTGTCTCATGTGCCTGACCAGTTATCTTGGTTCTAGAAAGTTAAGCATCTTTCATGAAAACTGAGGAAGCTAACAAAGGCTTAGGACAAAATAGCATGTATATTATCACTACAATATATTCATTCAGATTTGAGTCAGAGAGTGTCTGAATATAAAAAAAGGATTTTCTTTAAAAAATAATCTTTACCCATGGACACATTAATAAAGTTGTTAAGGTTCCATATTATTTAACTATATGAAATATAAACAAAATTATCTTGACATACTTTTGATTCAGGCAGTAGTAATAAAAAGTCCCAATTCTCTAACAAAGTCAAATCTCAATACAATATTAACATAACTAGCTTGGAAGAATAATGGATCAATGAGTATAGATATAGCTGTCAAGAAAAACAGAAACAGGAAAGGACTGCAGTAGGAAATGGATGATCTACATACCAGTGGTAAAAGGGGTAGTTTTGGGATCCACACTGCCTATGTTCAAATCCAAACTTATGTAGTCATGGGAAATTTACTTACTCTTATTAAGTCCTTCATCCAAATATCAAAATAATAATTAATTTGAAGCTTACATAAGATAGTATCTGAAACACATTTAACATGGTCTCTGGAATGTTTACAAACTTTTGGAGTTTAGAGTCAGGAGCTACTAAAAATGAGCATGAGAAAACATGCAATTATAAAACATCTTAAGTTAACATTTACTCTAAATCAGGTTAAAATAATGATCACTAAATAACTTGAATGGATATCCTGGGGGTGAGGGACAAATATTGGTAGAAAGTTTCCCTAAAGAAAAACCTTCTAAAATTTGGAAAGCTTCTCAGCTTACCTCATAGGAAAAGCCTCTTTTATCACTCCAAATTAGAAGCCCGTCAAGTAATTGACATGCTCCAGGCATATACAGACTTCAGTCATCTTTCTCATTCTGTTAAAATGATGACTTTAGAAAAGATTAACTTATACAACAGAGAAGTCAAACTGAACCTTCATCAAATATAAGAAAGGACCACCTAAGATTAATATGCATATAAAGAAAACTCATGGAATTAAAATAAATTTAAAAACACTGAAATAAATTATAAAATGAATCCCAGAGGACAAAAATATGAAATAATTCAGAGACTCAAGAGCAAATTGCTATTATTGAATTGACAGGAGCCAACAGAGAAAAGAAAATGCCCTTGAGAAATTTTTTTTAGGTTTTAGAAATAACAACATTTCAATCATTGCATTAGAAATTAAACTTGACAATATTTCACAGAACACAGAACAAAAATTCAAAGAGTTGGAAAATGTAAAATAAGATGAAAAATATAAGAACTATTCAGAATGTATAACAGCCTATTAATATGAGTGCAATAAAGAAAGAAAGAAACTGGAGGAGGAAAATTATCAACAAGAATAAAAAATGTTTCCAAAGACGAAAAAGTTCTTGCATCTTAAGAATGAAAGGATTCTTTGAAAATAAAATAAGATAAATAAAGAGAGAATTAAAATTAGTCTTGAAAATTTAGGGTGAGAGTGAGTGGTTAGCAATACAAAATAAAAAATTCAAAATAAGTGAGACAGGCTTCAAATCTCTAGATGACAGATAAAAAAGAAGAAAAAAGCCATAAGTTAAAAGTTCTGAGGGAAAATATTTTTATATCTTTACAGACCAAATTATCAACTAAAGGCAAGGAAAAATAAATACATTATTATACACTTATGAAAACACAAATTAACATATATATGGATTTTTTGCATTACAAAATTAAAACATAAGTATATATACACACACATATATATATAGTTAACATCTATACCTATATCCATATCTGTATCTATCTTTTCTGAAGAAATTAGTTGAGAACATACCCCAATAAAATGAGAGTGAAAACCTGTATGGAACTTAATTCAGAAAGTAGTTGATCTGGCTCAAGTTTAAGTTAAAAGAAATTCAAGAAAAATTTCTACGTCTAAGTAGGAGGTCATAAAAGATCAAAATTTGCATTAACAGCAACTAGAAAGAGGAGTACATTTTAAAAATATCATAATTTTAAAGCATTAGATTTCTGTGGAAGTAACAAGGAGAAAAAGAGTAATATTCTAGAGAAAGAATATTTACAAGTGAGCTTCTATCAGGTAGCTTCCCCTCTCTCCTGGGATCATTAGTCTGATCTAAGATGGGGGATCAAGATATGGGCAAGGAAGACTACAGCAAGTAGGAAAGAATCCAGGAAGGGACACAGGATGAAGCTTCAAATCTCTAGATATTAATGTACAGTTGGAAACGTTTCCAACAGTCCTCAAAATGTTTATGTATTCCCCTTTCTCCAGTGTACTTTCTGAGTAAATGGAAGATTGTCTCTTTGTAGAAGAACTGGATATATTGGGTTGGCCAAAAAGTTCGTTCGGGTTTTCCTTACGATGTTATGGAAAAACCCAAAGGAACTTTTTTGGCCAACCCAATATTATTATCATGTACATTTGCCATGGTGTTGCAGAGTTATTGCTACTGAGGATCCAAACTCTCTTTCAGTCATTGTGTCCTTTGAAGAAAACTGGTTCAGGTCCAGTGATTTAGTTTGGCTGCCCCTCAGACCGTCATTCATTCATTTGCCAAAGATTGTTGGATAATCTGTATTGCTCATCATATTGCAATAATCATTTCTTAGCATGCTGCAATTTTAATGGCATCATTCATTATTGTATTTTCTCCCACCTTGCTTTTGACAGTTAAACTTTGATAGTTGGGCCTCTATTATTTCATGATTCTTTAACTCTTTTGATAGTACTGAGACTAATGCTGTAATAGCATCTTCTGCCACCACTGGAATCACCTATATAGAGAGGAGTTACCACTGTATGTCTCAGTGATGCTTTTTCCCCTCACCCCAGTCCATTTCTTATCACTCTAGTGAATGTATTGACATCAAGGCCTTCCAGTAGAATGTAGTTATCTGGTGAGTTTCCCTACTTTACTAACCCAATTCCTGGAGCATTTTTAGTCCCTACTACCACAACCTGACATGGTAACTCTAGCATTTCCACTTCACCTTATAAGGGGCTTTGCTTTCTTATGGTATGTTAACACTGATTCTTGCCAAGAAATTAATCCTATGTCATGAGAAACTTCTCACATAATGATAAAATATCACCTTTCTGTTTGGCATGGTTGATTGAGCATCTTCAGATCCAGTATCAGATATATTCCCTGGATTTCTGCTCTTACATATTAGTGAGATCCTGAACTTCTTCCAGGATACGGTTACTTTTCTCTTTTACTAGATGTAGAGTGTTTCTGGTTATGTCAAGTAATCTGACCTGAATAGTTATGTGACTTCACAGTAATTATTAGTTTGGTGGACAGGGAAACAGGTGTCTTCTACCTTGAAGAAAACACATGTTTTCTTGCAAGCAGAGACTTTTGCATCATTTTCAGGCTTAGGGATAGTGTAAAACTTCAGAGAGGGGAGTAGGCCTCTTCCATAGGTACCACATACACATGAATTCTGAGGATTTAATATATTCATGTGTACAAATCCAACTGCCCACATATACAAACTCAGAATCTCAGTACTTCTTAATCAGCCCTCAGGGTTTGGTGTAGGGGACTTGCCAAAACTGAAAACTCAAACTTTCTTTGTATCTCTGTTAATTATGTAAATCCTGGGCTTGAACATTGTTTTATTTTTGTTTTTGTTTTGCCCTCCAGCTATAGGAAATAATAATATTTTTATGGTACCAAGAAAGTCTCCTCAAAGTCACTCTTAACCTTTAATTGGTGATTAATCACCCTTAACCTTTTGTTATCTTTTTCCAGTGAATCAATTTTCTCAGGCAAATACCACCTAATTCCATAATCTTTATAATTAGAGCTTTTCACTGTAGTCCTTATATGCCAGATTCCTTACATTCATCAGATAATTCCCATTAACTGCACCCATTCCAGTGCACCAGAGATGAATGGTTTAAGAATTAGATTACCACCACAAGCCAAGGATTATTATTTCTCCACCTACTATTAGTACTTGATCTTTATTACCAGCTAACCAGTATGTGATCTGACTCCAATTCCCATTTCACAGTTGCTTCTTTAGCCCATTCTTGCTTTTGACTCTTTTAGATTTTGTTCCTTAGGAAATAAACACAGAGAGAGATACAAGAAGTTTGTGGGGAAATGCTCTCAGAGTCAACATATGTTTTCACATATGAATGTAGGAGGATTGGGCAGAGGAAGGAATTGAACTGCAGCAGAGTTGAAACAAAGGCCTCAGCTAACCCCACAGGTATTTTATTAAGGCCCTTCAGATATACCCCAAATTGAGGTAAGAAGACCAAACCTTTATACCTTTACATCAAATAGGTATTAGATGTGGACTACCATCAGGCAGTATGCATGACTTTGGATGAGGTGACTCTTTTCAGTAGAAGATGATTTCTGGACAGAGATTCAGTTGAGAGCTATTAGCCAACTGGGAATATGAAAAGAGAATCTTTAGTCTTGAAAGGAGAATCTGGGTGGCCCACCATCACCTGATCTACATATATGTTTATACATACATATTTATAAATGTATATAAATGCCTAGAAACATGAAAGCCATAATGATAACAAGTGTTTACTTCTAGGGAGGAAATCAGAAACTGTGGCAACCAGGGATTAAGAATATATGTTTTTCCCTTTCTGCTTAGTTAAATTTTTTCATAATAAGAATGTATTGGCATAGTCTTCTTATGATAAAAAATATCCATGAACTAAAAATACTGTTTATTTTCAATTGGTACAAATATTAAAAGAAATGTTTTCTAAATATAGTGGGACTTGGATGCAAGTCAATAAAATAAGTGAATAAAACCAGGAAGATCTTACAGATATTGTTAAATTAAGTACATCTTTATTTTTCAAATTGAATAAAGCATGCAATAACAAATAAGGAAAATCAAACAAAGAAAACACAACCCCAAGTTTTGTACAAGAAGTTGTTACTCAAATATGATACAAATGAATTTGAACAACTGATACTATTAAGAAAAAAATTATCTTCCTTTAAGAGAGTTCTCCTTTAATTGACATAGGATTTTTCCCCCCATTGGATTATAGAGGAATATATGCAGGTATATCTCGTTTTATTTCATTTCGCTTTCCTGTGCTTCACAGGTATTGTTTTTTTCACAAATTGAAGGTTTGTGACAACTCTTCAACAATTATACTCACTAGGAAACCAAAAAACTTGTGCAACTTGCTTTATTGCAATATTTTATTACAGTGGTCTGGAACCGAACCCACAATATCTCCAAGGTATGCCTGTGTATGATCTTTGCATCCTTATTGTTTTTAACAGAAACTGTATTCAACTAATGTACACGTTATATGTTGGCTTTTAATTAGACATCCACAATGCAGCAAAGGCAAAGTCTGAAGATTTAAAGGAGGTTAACAAGAAGATTAAAAACTCTTAGTATGATTATATATTACAATATTATTGCATATTAATATTGACAATTATTATGATACCATTTCATTATTCTTATTACTTTATTACAGTTTATTATATGAGTAGTATATTTTTTGTTTTGGCCATGCAAACGTGAATGTAATATTAGTAACAAATTTTTAGTGGAAACAATTTGGTTTAACCTCATTGTATGGAGATAAGACATACTATAGAAACCTGATAGAGTAAGAAATACAGTTTTAAATATGTTATTCAAATTTAAAAGAATCATTCAGAGAAGGATTTTTAATTATTTAAAAAAAAACAGTAGATGTTGAGGGAAATTGAAGTAGTGTGATTGAGCTGGATGTTCATCTTATATAGAATGTACACTTTGGAGAATATGCAGGTTGATGGATCAAAAGATAGAGACTTAATCATGTTATTTAAAATGATAAGGGATCACAAGAAAGAATCCGTCCCCACCAAAAAAAAAAAAAAAAAAAAGGTTATAATTGTTTATGGGTAATGAGGCTGGGGGGAGAGAAAGTTAGGCTGAATGACTATTGAATCTTATTGAAAGTCCTTGTATCTATTTGATATTGTTTACACTGTGCATACACTGCTTCTAGTAAAATTAAAAATTGGCAGAAATGGAGGCTTATCCTACAAATAACCAGTTTTACTCCTATGGTAGTGGTAAAATTCAGGTTTCACTATCTCTGAATTTTTTGTAAACATTGCAAGATTTTATGGTATGCATTGAATGTGCTCATTTTATTCCTGGCTTCATTTTAAATACTCATCCATCCTTGATTCCCTAATTCATTGATTCATTGTCTAATTTAGTTATTGAATTCCTTGATTAGTTATGAATTCCTTGATTCATTGTCTAATTTAGTTATTTTCCAAGTTATCACTCCATATTTTATGAATGTCTGCAAGATGACTTAACCATTCTCTGGATTAAGGCATTGTAAACTAAATATTTTTAACTTTGTTTAGCCAGATTTCTCCTTTAATATCATACTGTGGACTGTGGTGTAGTTGCTCCATCTGACAATATAGTGGGTAATCCTTTCTCTCTCCTCTCTTTCTCTCTCCATTAATAATCATTAAAGTAAATAGGCAAGATCACAATTTATTGAATAAATTGGGAAACATACACATTCTGAACATTCTAAATGTAGTAGAAATTTCTGTTATTATTCTCATTTAAAATTTACATAATATATTAAGAACATTGCACTGCCATTTCAGATTTAAAAAACAAATAGGTGATTTCTTTTGAGAAAATATTTAAGTTTTGTATATAGTTGAAAGACTGCATTAAAACTGACACTTTATGGAAGAAGAAGTTCAAGAATTAGCCCTCTTCCATTAAATCACCACAGTCATCTCTGAAACTTAATTCTTTGTAAAAAAAAAAAAAAGAAAGTAATTAAACTTTGGTACGCTTGTTCAAGTGAGGTTAACACTTGGTACTTTTTGTTTTTTAATTTTTGTTGGAGTATAATTGATTTACAATGTTGTGTTAGTTTCAGGTGTACAGCAAAGTGAACCAGTTATACATATACGTATATCCACTCTTTTTAAAATTCTTTTCCCATATAGTCCGTTACAGAGTATTAAATAGAGTTCCCTGTGCTATACAGCAGGTTCTTATTAGTTATCTATTTTATATATAGTAGTGTGTATATTTCAGTCTCAATCTCCCAATTTATCCTGCCCCTCCATCACCTGGTAACTGTAAGTTTGTTTTCTACATCTGTGACTCTACTTCTGTTTTGTAAATAAGTTCATTTCTACCCTTTTTTTAAGTTTTCAAATATGAAAATATCATATGATGTTTGTCTTTCTGTGTCTGACTTACTTCACTCAGTATGACAAAAACAGAAATATAGATCAATGGAACAGGATAGAAAGCCCAGAGATAAACCTATGCACCTATGGTCACCTAATCTATGACAAAGGAAGCAAGAATATACAATGGAGAAAAGACAGTCTTTTCAATAAGGGGTGCTGGGAAAACTGGACAGCTACATGGAAAAGAATGAAATTAGAACACCCCCAACACCATACACAAAAATAAACTCAAAATGGATTAAAGACCTACATGTAAGGTCAGATACTATAAAACTCTTAGAGGAAAACATAGGCAGAACACTCTTTGACATAAATAGCAGCAAGATCTTTTTAAACCACCTCCTAGAATAATGAAAATAAAAACAAAAATAAATAAACAGCACCTAATTAAACTTAAAAACTTTTGCACAGCAAAGGAAACCATAAACAAAGCAAAAAGACAGCCCTCAGAATCAGATAAAATATTTGCAAATGAAGCAACTGATGGATTAAATCTCCAAAATATACAAATGGTTCATGCAGGTCAATATTAAAAAAAAAAAACCCACAAATAACCCAATCAAAAAATAGGTGGAAGATCTAAATTGATATTTCTCCAAAGAAGACATACAGGTGGCCAAAAACACATGAAAATATGCTCAACATCACTAATTATTAGAGAAATGCAAATCAAAACTACAATGAGGTATCACCTAACACTAGTCAGAATGGCCATCATCAAAAAATCTATAAACAGTAAATGCTGAAGAGGATGTGGAGAAAAGGGAAGCCTCCTACACTGTTGGTGGGAATATAAATTGGCAAAGACACTATGGGGAACAGTGCGGAGGTTCCTTAAAAATCTAAAAATAGAACTACAATATGACCCAGCATCCCACTCCTAGGCATATACCTGAAGAAAACCATAATTAAAAAAGATACATGCACCCCAGTGTTCACTGCAGCACTATTTACCATAACCAGGACGTGGAAGTAACCTGAATGTCCATCAACAGAGGAATGGATAAAGAAAATGTGGTACTTATATACAGTGGAATACTATTCAGTCATAAAAAAAGAACAAAAACGCTCAGTACTTCTTTTCTTTTTTTTTAAATTAATTAATTATTTATTTATTTTTGGCTGTGTTGGGTCTTTGTTTTTGTGCGAGGGCTTTCTCTAGTTGAGGAGAACGGGGGCCACTCTTAATCACGGTGCGCGGGCCTCTCACTATCGTGGCCTCTCTTGTTGCGGAGCACAGGCTCCAGACGCGCAGGCTCAGTAGTTGTGGTTCACGGGACTAGTTGCTCTGCGGCATGTGGGATCTTCCCAGACCAAGGCTCAAACCCGTATGCCCTGCATTGGCAGGCAGACTCTCAACCACTGTGCCACCAGGGAAGCCCCGACACTCAGTACTTCTTATTCTGACTTTTGTTAGCATCTAAGACATCCTGCGTGGCTGAGTGAACATTGCCACAGAAAAGGATGGTAGTAAGAAATTAGTGGAGAGAGTATAATGGCATAATTTCAACAAATTGCCTGAGATTGTATTTGTTCTGAAAAATCTTTTGATCATAAATTTATGGATTATTATTAAATTTCTCCTTTATAGGTAAACACACATAATCTTTCCATCTCTTATGCAAGTTGTTTTGCCAGCATTTCCATACAAAGACTTGAATTAATGCACTGATGTACTAAAGTAAGTAGTCAATCTAAACCTCCTTTTTGCACAGAATTCTTAAAAAGCCAGTATTGTTTCTTTAATATTGTTTTGCTAATCACATAAATCTACCTGTCTAAAGAAAGGCTGCTAAAACACTTCAAACAGTAGTTTCACTAAACCTGATTCTCCTCCACTAATTGTGCTTTAATGATAGTTTTCCATTTTGTGGATAACAATGTTTAAATATTCAGAGAACAGATTATTAAAATTTTTGCTGAATGACTCATACAGGAACACTAATTAGAACAGGAAAAACAGAGTTGCATTTTTCCAAAATAGTAACTCTGCCAGGTGAACTCAAGAAATACTTCTGCTAACTGAAACTTTTATAGAAACTGGCAAATAATACATGTAATAATGATTAATGGTTTTGTTCTGGATATTTAAAAATGAATTGCTTCCAACAAGTCAGGACCGCTGGTTCTTATTCTAAGTTCTGTCACTCAAAATTTTACTGATTGACCTTTAGTAAGTATTCTATTTTCGTCTTAATTCTTTTCTCAAAATATAATCTGGGGATTATAATTAAAAACAAACAAATAAATACATTTGATAAAGTGACAAAATGAAAAATATCCTCTAGTTAAGAGGTTCTGACTTAAATTTTGTTCATTTTCCATATTTAATGTTAATGAAATCTAATTGCATCAACCACTGTAAAAAAATGTCTTGCCATCAAAGTACTTACACTAAATAGAAAACAACCTTAGGTCATTTTTTCTTTAGATATTTTCCTCTTTTAAGAGAATACCTAATTAAAATATGTCATACGTTTCAAGGTTCTAAATTAAAGTCAGAATTTTTAGTAACAGAGCATAAAGGCCTCTACTTGCTAAAGTATATAGTAGGAAAAATATTACTTTTTACAAATCTGAAACAGAAAATAATGACACAGATACACTTTTCTGATTATTTCAAATTAATACTTCGAAATTAATACCTAAAAGGACTAAGGTCACTATATAGTTTATCTTAAATTTTCTTTCAGGACAGCAAATGACAATTTTTTTTTCTGTCATGACACATAATACCATAACAAATCATTTAAATTCAAATTATATCATACCACTAATTTAAACTCATCATTTTTCTGTTAACAATTAGGCAGCCCCCTCTCCACTCTCAGTTGCGACTTTTTGTGCCTTTTCCAATGTGCAGTGCCACCATGCCTGGTAATTGTTTGTGCTCATGACATTTCCAAGCAAACACTTTCAAAGATCATTTCTCTCAACACAAACATCTTTAGAAGGATGGGAGGTTTACTTAAGATCAGACGGTCCCTTGTTCAATCTTTGCTAATGCTACAGCATTTGGAAGTCTTCCTGAAAATAAATTGTCTGATGTTTTTCTGTAGTATGCAGAAAGTACTGTACCTGAAAGATTGTACCAGTCAACTCAGCACATAAAATTCCTTTTCTGGCACCAAACTAAGTTCCAAGGAAATAAAATGATCTGCCCTCTCTACAGTGCTTTGCACATATAGATGCTCATTAAGTATTTGGTGCTGGAAAAACTTTTATTCCCTATCCATATTGCAGTAGTAAAGCCTCTGCCACTGACTATTTTTTTCATCTAATTTTTCACTATAACTCTCAGGGCCATTAAAAATACCACCTGCTATGTCACAATGCATCTGTAGATTTACAATAAATTCAGCATTCTCACTTCATTTGTTATCAGATGCTGAACTATTCTGGAATGAACTGATTCTTTGTAGTATCCTGTAGGAATTAAATTTGTTGTGGGGTTTTGAAGTGTTGAAAGATCTAATTTTTTATTTACTTAATTATTTGTTCTAGGTAGAGTTCAAAATCAAATGCTATACAAATAAATGTAAGGAAATTTTAAAAAAAATAGGTAAATCAGCAACTCTGTATTGGAAAGAAACCCAGTTGTAACTATTTATAGTCAATCGTAAATTTGCAGAAATTCAAATGACAAGAATTTTCTGAGTTTAATTTAAACTTTACTAACAGCTTATGTTTTCATATATTTATTTTAAGTGGAGAAAAATAAGGACCAGTGAAAGGAAAGATGTATGTCTGAATCACAGAAATGAAACAAAATGGCTTTTTAACATCAAAACAAATTGTGCTCTTCAAGCTTCTGATCTTGATTTTTTTTGTTTTTGTTAGTACTTCCTTTGACCATTTCTTTTTCATTTAGGATTGTAATAGAACTCAGGTTTGGCTGCTCACTGCTCAAAAGCCAATAGTTGAGGGGCAAGTGTTGGTAGACAGGAAAGCAGCTTTATTCAGAAAAGCTGGCAATCTGGGAAGAAAGTGGACTCATATCCTGAGACCAACTCCAAAGATTCTGTTCAGCCATGACAATTTTTAAAGGGAAAAAGGGGAAACAATCTCAGTTAATTATTAAGGTAGGAGGTCAGATTTTTTGTCACTTTCCCACTGCATGTAGACCTACTGACTTCTCCTGATCTTCCTTTGGATGCTATCTTGCCTGTGTGGTCTGCCTGCAAATTTGCTAAGGGGGAAGCTAGGTGTAGACAGCCAGTCATTCTTTAACTACTTAATTCTTCATTCCTACTCCTCTGAATCCAGGAAAGGTATCAACAGATTAGGTAAGACATTGTGTACATTCAGTAGAGCAGAAGTCAAAAAATAGGTTAAATGTTACCTAGTAATTTCATTTATATAATTAAGGTTTGAGGGGAACAGAAATAGACAAACAAGAAAGGGGCAAAAGAGCTGCTTACAAATCCCCACTTGTCTCATTTCTATGGGATTAGGGGCAAAATCTGTCTTCTGTAACTTCTTCATACTGACATAGGGTGCCATATTTTCAGAGTGGAAGATGTTGACATGGGTATGTATCACCTCTTTGCTGACAATTTTATTTGCCCACTTACATATAGGGGCAGAGCAAGCTACAAATATGTTGATGTCCACAAAGATATAGATTATTATGAGCAATAATGTTAATCTCATTCTCTTGAGGCCAGTCCTTGAAATTGTGCTAGCCATAGATTCAGTACTGCTCAAGATAGAACAGCTTATGTCATGGTTACAGTCTGGTCTTCACACAGTTACTTTTTCCTTCTGGTGTCAGTATCTGTAAAACAACTCAAGAATATGTATCAGACACTGAGTCTGTGACTCTATTGTCCTAATCGTTAACTGGTCGAGCCTGCTCTTTTGTGATTCAGGGAGGCCCGGGAGACTTCAGTTTTTCTATAAACAGGAGGCAGGGGACATAGAGGGGTCTTTATACTTGGGGGGTTCTGCAGGGTTCTGCTCAGTTCCAGGATTACACTGCAACACTACAATTCTAGGATTTTGCATCCTCATAGGGAAAAATGTTACTTACCCAAATCAGCAGCTTGATGATTTTCTCATTGGCACAAGAGAGTGAGAACATCAAAAACTCATATAAATTTTACTAAACATACTTCCTTAGTGTGGACATACCCACTTAATTCCTTAGCATGGATGATGAACTCCATTCCTTAGCATGACTATACCCACTCAGTGCCTTAGAATGGAAAAACGTACTTCATTCGAAAGAGAATATGTGAAATTACAGGAATGTAATTTGACATTAGGTCAGAATCTTTTCCAACCCTGTTAGTTAACTAAAATCAGTTTAACCTAACAACGGAAATCTTGAGAGTTTCTTCTGTAGGAAAATAAATTGTTCAGGTAAGGTGGGCCTGGATGGGAAGAAAAAGAGATTAAAAAATGAATAAGTTATAGTAGTTGAATAGGTGAAGAGTAGATGAAAAGAGAAAAGAAAATAAAGCACCAAAAAAACTATCAGTTTTGTTATTTTGCCAATTAACCCCATCGTAATTCTACACAATTCTAGTCAAAAGTATTTCTTGATGTATCCGTATAACAAGGTTAGTGGCATTCCTATTATGTGTTGCTGTGTGCATCTTTAAATTTAAAAAAAATTAATTTATTATAGAAAATTTTAAATGTCTGCAAAGTAAAATAGTATAATTAACCCCCATGTGCCTATCATCCACCTTCAATAATTGTCACCTCTTGGCCTAATTTGTCTCATCTGTAACTTATCACTCTCTCTTACCTTATCCCAGATTATTTTGAATCAAATTAGACACCAGAATTATTTTACCTAAAATTATATAAATCTATACCTTCAAAATACAAGAAATCATTTATATGTATATTCTAACAAGTATACCATTATCACATTTAAAAAGAAATTACCAAGAGTGGTCAAGATGGTGGAATAGGAGGACCTGGGGTTCACTTCTCCCCACATGTACACCAAGAATACATCTACAAGTGGAACAATTTACACAGAGCACTTGGTGAACACTAGCAGAGGACCTTAGACACCTAAAGGACAAGAAAAGATCCCCACATAACCAGGTAGGACAAAGGAGGAAAAGGGAAGAAAAAGAAAAGAGAAAACGGGATGGGACCACACACCTCCAGGGGAGCTGAAAGAGAGGAGAGTTTACCACACCCAGGAGGCCCCCTCACCGGAGGCAAGATATACTGAAATAGAGGGGGGGCTTTGGGAGCTAGTGGAAGAAAGTGCAATGGCCAGTCTGTGGCAGGCAGGACATAGAGAGACTTGCATGGGCTATCTGTGTCACAGCTCTGCATGCCCCAGCTTGAGACAGATGTCTGCCAGTGCTGGTGGGGTCTGGGTGCTGAAGTATGGGGTTAGGAGAGTGGACCCGGGAAGAGGACTGTTTTTGGCTGCACGGAGACAGCCTGAAGGGATGGGAGTGAGGAGCTCCACAGCCGAGAATGCTCCTGGAGGAAGCATGGACTGCCTTGGAAGTGAAGTGCCATTGTTGAGTGGCATGCAATGGGCAGGGCTACCATTGCAGCCTCTCTCTCTACACTCCAGCCCCTGCCTCCTCGGGCACTGGGAGGGACTCCCACCAGAGCGAGTGTGCATGCCCCAGTCTATGACTGCTTCCTGCCGGCCCCGGCGTCTGCGGGCACTGGAGGGGGAAACCATCAGTGCAAGTGTGTTTACTGCAGTCAGTCAACTTACGCCCCTTCTGCCTGAGCAAGCATGTGTGCACCAATCGGTTGCCACCTCTGGCTCATCCCACTTAATCAAGCAAGCATGGTCCCCCTCAGTTGTGGTCTTTGCCCCCTCTCACCTGTGTGGGGAGCAGACCCTTGAGGGTGGCCCACATGCAGAGGTGGGGTCAAAACCAAAGCTAAGCCCCAGGGGCTGTGCAACTAAGGAAGAGGAACTGAAACCTCTCTGTGCAACTGTACAAGCTATAGATTAAACCCCCAAGATTGGCCTGGTATATCCAATGCCTGCAGAACATCTGAATGGATAACAAGCACTCCCACAACTGAGACTGGTCGAGCTTTAGCAGCTGTAGACTTTGGGGACATGTACAAGTAGGGTACAGAATCTGAGCTGCCCCCACACTGCTAACAGCAGGTCCAGAGACCTACCTAGAGGTCTTGGTGGGCCTCCTGGGGAGATGAGGGTATGCGGAGGTTCACTGTGGGGGCAAGGACACTGATGGTAGAGGCTCTAGGGAATTTTTTTGTTGTTGTTTTGTTTTGTTGTTGTTTTAATTATATTTTTAATTTTTAACATTTTTTGATTATTAGTTTTAATTTTTAAATGTATATATATTTTTGTCTCTTAATATTATTTTTTGGTTTTTTGTTTGTTTTTGTTGTCTTTTTTGTTTTTTGTGGGTTTTTGTTTTGTTTTGCTCTCATTTTGTTTGTGTCATTTTATTTTTTATTTTCTTTGTTTTTTTTGTTTTGATTTTGCTTTTTGCTTTTTGTTTTTGTTAGTTTCCTTTTTATTGTTTGTTTTTGTTTTTTTGTTTCTTTGTTTTCTTCTTTTCTGGTTTCTTTGTGTTTTTCAAGTTTTTTGCTTGCTTATGTTTTTATTGTATGTCTTGTCTTTTCTTTGTCTGTCTGTTTGCTTTCTTCCCACCCCCCCCATTTTATTTGGCCACACCATGTGGTTTGTGGGGTCATGGTTCCCCAGCCAGGAGTCAAGCCTGGGAGCACCAAGTCCTGGCCACTGGACCACCAGAGAATTTCTGACCCCAGGGAATATTGATCAGTGTGAGCTCTCCCCAAGGTCCCCATCTCAGCACCAAGACCCAGCTCACTCCCAACAGCCTTCAAGCTCTAGTGCTGCTGGACGCCTCAGGCCAAACAACCAGCAAGACAGGAACACAAGACTACCCATCAACAGACAGGCTGCCTAAAGTTGTACTAAGTTCACAGACACACCAAAACACACCTCTTGACACAACCCGGCAAACCAGAGACACAAGAGCCAGCTCCACCCACCAGAGTGCAGGCACTAGTCCTTACCACCAGGAAGCCTATGCAAGCCCTTGAACAAACTTCACCCAACAGGGAGTAGACACCAGAAGCAAGAGGAACTACGACACTGCAGCCTGTGGAAAGGAGACCACAAAAACAGTAAGTTAGACAAAATGAGACAACAGAGAAATATGTTGCAGACAAAGGAGCAAGGTAAAAACCTAAAAGACCAAATAAATGAAGAGGAGATAGGCAATCTACTTGACAAAGAATTCAAGTAAAGAAAATAAAGATGACCCAAGATCTTGGAAACAGAATGGAGGCATGGATCAAGAAGATATAAGAAATGTTTAACAAGGACCTAGAAGAACAAATAAACACTTATGAACAATACAGTAAATGAAATGAAAAATACAGCAGAAAGAATCAATAGCAGAATAACAGGTAAGTGAGCTGAAATACAGAATGGTGGAAATCACTGCCAAGGAACAAAATAAAGAAAAAAAGAATGAAAAGAAAGGAGGACAGTCTCAGAGACCTCTGGGACAACATTAAATGCAACAATATTCAAATTATAGGGGTCACAGAAGAAGAAGAGAAAGAGAAAGGGTCTGAGAAAATATTTGAAGAAATTATACTCAAAAACTTCCATAACATAGGAAAGGAAATAGTCACCGAAGTCCAAGCAGTGCAGAGAGTACCATACAGGATAAACCCAAGGAGAAACATGCCAAAACACATATAATCAAACTAACAAAAATTAAATACAAACAAAAAATATTAAAAGCCACAAGAAAAAGCAACAAATAACATACAAGGGAATCCCCATAGGGTTATCAGCTGATTTTTTAGCAGAAATTCTGCAGGATAGAGGGGAGTAACATGATATCTTTAAAGTGATGAACGGGAAATACTTACAACCAAGAATACCATACCCAGCAAGGCCCTCATTCAGATTCAATGGAGAAATAAAAAGCTTACAGACAAGCAAAAGCTAAGAGAATTCAGCACCACCAAACCAGCTCTACAACAAATGCTAAAAGAACTTCTCTAAGCGGAAAATACAAGAGGAGAAAAGGACCTACAAAAACAAACCAAAAGCTTCAGATGAAACACAATCCTTCCGACCCCCTGCGTATTCGGCGAGTAGGTTGGTTTC
Organism: Eschrichtius robustus; assembly: GCF_028021215.1. NCBI lineage: Eukaryota > Metazoa > Chordata > Mammalia > Artiodactyla > Eschrichtiidae > Eschrichtius > Eschrichtius robustus. The sequence goes on from NC_090841.1 coordinate 41,260,220, forward strand.
CTGTCACAAGGGCGTGGGCTCCGTGCTACGTGCGGGATTCGTGGCAACCAAATGGAATAACAGCTGTACCCTCAAGGAGCTTACATGAAGTTATGCACAACAAACAATTGCTAATGCCCTATAAGGTCAAAATATGACTGGTGTTTAAAGATGAGTAAAAACTTCCTTAGGGACCAAATCAGCACGTAGACTCAGCTTTGGGAGCCATTACCCTGGTCCACCTTGATGTGTCAGCACAACAGAGAGCAGCTTACTTCATACCCAGCCCTGTAATGCTTGAGTCACTCAGATGGTGGTAAAGAGGCAAACTAGATTGTTTCTAACTGATACAGTAGAAATACATCTACACGTGGAACTGCTCCTACAGAACACCCACTGAACGCTGGCAGAAGACGTCAGACCTCCCAAAAGGCAAGAAACTCCCCACGTACTTGGGTAGGGCAAAAGAAAAAAGAAATAACAGAGACAAAAGAATAAGGACGGGACCTGCACCAGTGGGAGGGAGCTGTGAAGGAGGAAAGGTTTCCACACACTAGGAAGCCCCTTCGTGGGAAGAGACTGTGGGTGGCAGAGGGGGGAAGCTACGGAGCCACGGAGGAGAGCACAGCCACAGGGGTGCGGAGGGCAAAGCGGAGAGATTCCCGCACGGAGGATCGGTGCTGAGTAGGACTCACCAGCCCGAGAGGCTTGTCTGCTCACCCGCCGGGGCGGGCGGGGACTGGGAGCTGAGGCTTGGGCTTCGGTGCTAGCCGAGAGGGAGTCCAGGAAAAAGTCTGCAGCTGCCGAAGAGGCAAGAGACTTTTTCTTGCCTCTTTGTTTCGCGGCGCGCAAGGAGAGGGGATTCAGAGCGCTGCCTAAACGAACTCCAGTGACGGGCGCGAGCCGCGGATATCAGCGCGGATCCCACAGCAACAGGGGCGCAGAGGGAAAAACGGAGAGATTCCCGCACAGAGGCTTGGCACCGAGCAGCGCTCACCAGCCCAAGAGGCTTGTCTGCTCACCCGCCGGGGCAGGCAGGGACTGGGAGCTGAGGCTTGGGATTCGGTGCTAGCCGGGAGGGAGTCCAGGAAAAAGTCTGCAGCTGCCGAAGAGGCAAGAGACTTTTTCTTGCCTCTTTGTTTCACGGCGCGCAAGGAGAGGGGATTCAGAGCGCTGCCTAAACGAACTCCAGAGACGGGCGTGAGCCGCGGTTATCAGCGCGGACCCCAGAGACGGGCACGAGCTGCGGTTATCAGCGCGGACCCCAGAGACGGGCAGGAGACGTTAAGGCTGCTGCTGCCGCCACCAAGAAGCCTGTGTGCGAGCACGGGTCACTCTCCACAGTGCCGCTCCCGGGAGCCTGTGCAGCTCGTCACTGCCAGGGTCCCGTGATCCAGGGACAACTTTCCCGGGAGAACGCACTGCGCGCCTCAGGCTGCTGCAGCATCACGCCGTCCTCTGCCGCCGCAGGCTCGCCCCGCCTCCTCTGTACCCCTCCCTCCCCCCGGCCTGAGTGAGCCAGAGCCCCTGAAGCAGCTGCTCCTTCAACCCCGGTCTGTCTGGGCAGGGAACAGATGCCCTCAGGCGACCTACACGCAGAGGCGGGTCCAAATCCAAAGCTGAACCCCAGGAGCTGTACGAACAAAAAAGAGAAAGGGAAATCTCTCCCAGCAGCCTCAGAAGCAGCGGATTAAAGCTCCACAATCAACTTGATGTGCTTGCATCTGTTGAATACCTGAATAGACAACGAATCATCCCAAAATCAAGAGGTGGACTTTGGGAGCAGGATGTATTAATTTTTCCCCTTTTCGCTTTTTTTGGTGAGTGTATATGTGTATGCTTCTGGGCGAGATTTTGTCTGTATAGCTTTGCTTTCACCATTAGTCCTAGGGTTAGGTCCGTCCGTGTTTTGTTTTGTTTTTTTTCTTACTTAAAATTTTTTTTTTCCTAATAAGTGTTTTCTTAATAATTTTTTCCTTATTTTCTATTTTTAGAAATTAAAAAAAAATTTAATAAGTTTTTTCATATTTTTTATTTTAAAAAATTAAAAAAAAATTTTCTTAATAAATTTTTTCTTAATAATTTTTTTCTTATTTTTTACTATAAAAAATTAATAAATCTATTTTTCAAAATAAAAAAAACTTTCTGAATACATTTACTCTTAAAAATTTTTTTTTCTTATTTTTTATTATAATAGCTTTATTTTATTTTACTTTATCCTCTTTCTTTCTATTTTTTTCTCCCTTTTATTCTAAGCCGTGTGGATGAAAGGCTCTTGGTGCTCCAGCCAGGCATCAGGGCTGTGCCTCTGAGGTGGGAGAGCCAACTTCAGGACACTGGTCCACAAGAGACCTCCCAGCTCCACGTAATACCAAACGGCGAAAATCTCTCAGAGATCTCCATCTCAACATCAAGACCCAGCTTCACTCAACGACCAGTAAGCTACAGTGATGGACACCTTATGCCAAACAACTAGCAAGACAGGAACACAGCCCCATCCATTAGAAGAGAGGCTGCCTAAAAACATAATAAGGCCACAGACACCCCAAAACACACCACCAGACGTGGACGTGCCCACCAGAAAGACAAGATCCAACCTCATCCACCAGAACACAGGCACTAGTCCCCTCCACCTGGAAGCCTACACAACCCACTGAACCAACCTTAGCCACTGGGGACAGATACCAAAAACAATGGGAACTACGAACCTGCAGCCTGTGAAAAGGAGACCCCAAACACAGTAAAATAAGCAAAATGAGAAGACAAAAAAAACACACAGCAGGTGAAGGAGCAGGGTCAAAACACACCAGACTTAACAAATGAAGAGGAAATAGGCAGTCTACCTGAAAAAGAATTCAGAATAATGATAGTAAAGATGATCCAAAATCTTGGAAATAGAATAGACAAAATGCAAGAAACATTTAACAAGGATGTAGGAGAACTAAAGAGGAACCAAGCAATGATGAAAAACACAATAAATGAAATTAAAAATACTCTAGACGAGATCAATAGTAGAAAAACTGAGGCAGAAGAACGAATAAGTGACCTGGAAGACAGAATGGTGGAATTCACTGCTGCGGAACAGAATAAAGAAAAAAGAATGAAAAGAAATGAGGACAGTCTCAGAGACCTCTGGGACAACATTAAACACACCAACATTCGAATTATAGGGGTCCCAGAAGAAGAAGAGAAAAAGAAAGGGACTGAGAAAATATTTGAAGAGATTATAGTTGAAAACTTCCCTAATATGGGAAAGGAAATAGTTAATCAAGTCCTGGAAGCACAGAGAGTCCCATACAGGATAAATCCAAGGAAAAACATGCCAAGACAAATATTAATAAACTATGAAAAATTAAATATAAAGAAAACATATTAAAAGCAGCAATGAAAAACAACAAATAACACACAAGGGAATCCCCATAAGGTTAACATCTGATCTTTCAGCAGAAATTCTGCAAGCCAGAAGGGAGTGGCAGGATATACTTAAAGTGATGAAGGAGAAAAACCTACAAACAAGATTACTCTACCCAGCAAGGATCTCATTCAGATGTGATGGAGAAATTAAAACCTTTACAGACAAGCAAAAGCTGAGAGTTCAGCACCACCAAACCAGCTTTACAACAAATGCTAAAGGAACTTCTCTAGGCAAGAAACACAAGAGAAGGAAAACACCTACAATAACAAACCCAAAACATTTAAGAAAATGAGAATAGGAACATACATATCGATAATTACCTTGAATGTAAATGGATTAAATGCTCCCACCAAAAGACACAGACTGGCTGAATGGATGCAAAAACAATACCCATATATATGCTGTCTGCAAGAGACCCACTTCAGACCTAGAGACACATACAGATTGAAAGTTAGGGGATGGCAAAAGATATTCCATGCAAATGGAAATCAAAAGAAAGCTGGAGTAGCAATTCTCATATCAGACAAAGTAGACTTTAAAATAAAGACTATTACAAGAGACAAAGAAGGACACTATATAATGATCAAGGGATCGATCCAAGAGGAAGCTATAACAATTGTAAATATTTATGCACCCAACATAGGAGCACCTCAATACATAAAGCAAATACTAACAGCCATAAAAGGGGAAATCGACAGCAACACAATCATAGTAGGGGACTTTAACACCCCACTTTCACCAATGGACAGATCATCCAAAATGAAAATAAACAAGGAAACACAAGCTTTAAATGATACATTAAACATGATGGACTTAATTGATATTTACAGAACATTCCACCCAAAAACAACAGAATACACATATTTCTCAAGTGCTCATGGAACATTCTCCAGGATAGATCATATCTTGGGTCACAAATGAAGCCTTGGTAAATTTAAGAAAATTGAAATTGTATCAAGTATCTTTTACGACCACAACGCTATGAGACTAGATATCAATTACAGGAAAAGATCTGTAAAAAATACAAACACATGGAGGCTACACAATACACTACTTAATAACGAAGTGATCACTGAAGAAATCAAAGGGGAAATCAAAAAATACCTAGAAACAAATGACAATGGAGACACGACAACCCAAAACCTATGGGATGCAGCAAAAGCAGTTCTAAGAGGGAAGTTTATAGCAATACAAGCCTACCTCAAGAAACAGGAAACATCTCGAATAAACAACCTAACCTTGCACCTAAAGCAATTAGAGAAAGAAGAACAAAAAAAAAACCCAAAGCCAGCAGAAGGAAAGAAATCATAAAGATCAGGTCAGAAATAAATGAAAAAGAAATGAAGGAAACAATAGCAAATATCAATGAAACTAAAAGCTGGTTCTTTGAGAAGATAAACAAATTTGATAAACCATTAGCCAGACTCATCAAGAGAAAAAGGGAGAAGACTCAAATCAATAGAATTAGAAATGAAAAAGGAGAAGTAACCACTGACACAGCAGAAATACAAAAGATCATGAGAGATTACTACAAGCAACTCTATGCCAATAAAATGGACAACCTGGAAGAAATGGACAGATTCTTGGAAATGCACAACCTGCTGATACTGAACCAGGAAGAAATAGAAAATATGAACAGACCAATCACCAGCACTGAAATTGAAACTGTGATTAAAACCCTTCCCACAAACAAAAGCCCAGGACGAGATGGCTTCACAGGTGAATTCTATCAAACATTTAGAGAAGAGCTAACACCTATCCTTCTCAAACTCTTCCAAAGTATTGCAGAGGGAGGAACACTCCCAAACTCATTCTACGAGGCCACCATCACCCTGATACCAAAACCAGACAAAGATGTCACAAAGAAAGAAAACTACAGGCCAATATCACTGATGAACATAGATGCAAAAATCCTCAACAAAATACTAGCAAACAGAATCCAACAGCACATTAAAAGGATCATACACCATGATCAAGTGGGGTTTATTCCAGGAATGCAAGGATTCTTCAATATGTGCAAATCAATCAACGTGATACATCATATTAACAAATTGAAGGAGAAAACCATATGATCATCTCAATAGATGCAGAGAAATCTTTCGAGAAAATTCAACACCCATTTATGATAAAAGCCCTGCAGAAAGTAGGCATAGAGGGAACTTTCCTCAACATAATAAAGGCCATATATGACAAACCCACAGCCAACATTGTCCTCAATGGTGAAAAACTGAAACCATTTCCACTAAGATCAGGAACAAGACAAGGTTGCCCACTCTCACCACTATTATTCAACATAGTTTTGGAAGTGTTAGCCACAGCAATCAGAGAAGAAAAAGAAACAAAAGGAATCCAAATCGGAAAAGAAGAAGTAAAGTTGTCACTGTTTGCAGATGACATGACACTATACATAGAGAATCCTAAAACTGCTACCAGAAAACTAGTAGAGCTAATCAATGAATTTGGTAAAGTAGCAGGATACAAAATTAATGCACAGAAATCTCTTGCATTCCTTTATACTAATGATGAAAAATCTGAAAGTGAAATTAAGAAAACACTCCCATTTACCATTGCAACAAAAAGAATAAAATATCTAGGAATAAACCTACCTAAGGAGACAAAAGCCCTGTATGCAGAAAATTATAGGACACTGATGAAAGAAATTAAAGATGATACAAATAGATGGAGAGATATACCATTTTCTTGGATTGGAAGAATCAACATTGTGAAAATGACTCTACTACCCAAAGCAATCTACAGATTCAATGCAATCCCTATAAAACTACCACTGACATTTTTCACAGAACTAGAACAAAAAATTTCACAATTTGTATGGAAACACAAAAGACCCCGAATAGCCAAAGCAATCTTGAGAATGAAAAATGGAGCTGGAGGAATCAGGCTCCCTGACTTCAGACTATATTACAAAGCTACAGTAATCAAGACAGTTTGGTACTGGCACAAAAACAGAAATATAGATCAATGGAACAGGATAGAAAGCCCAGAGATAAGCCCATGCACGTATGGTCACCTTATTTTTGATAAAGGAGGCAAGCATATACAGTGTAGAAAAGACAGCCTCTTCAATAAGTGGTGCTGGGAAAATTGGACAGCTACATGTTAAAGTATGAAATTAGAACACTCCCTGAAACCATACACAAAAATAAACTCAAAATGGATTAAAGACCTAAGTGTAAAGCCAGACACTATCAAACTCTTAGAGGAAAACATAGGCAGAACACTCTATGACATACATCACAGCGAGATCCTTTTTGACCCAGCTGCTAGAGAAATGGAAATAAGAACACAAATAAACAAATGGGACCTAATGAAACTTAAAAGCTTTTGCACAGGAAAGGAAACCATAAACAAGACAAAAAGACAACCCTCAGAATGGGAGAAAATATTTGCAAATGAAGCAACTGACAAAGGATTAATCTCCAAGATTTACAAGCAGCTCATGCAGCTCAATAACAAAAAAACAAACAACCTGATCCAAAAATGGGCAGAAGACCTAAATAGACATTTCTCCAAAGAAGATATACAGATTGCCAACAGACACATGAAAGAATGCTCAACATCATTAATCTTTAGAGATATGCAAATCAAAACTACAATGAGGTATCATCTCACACCGGTCAGAATGGCCATCATCAAAAAATCTACAAACAATAAATGCTGGAGAGGGTGTGGAGAAAAGGGAACACTCTTGCACTGTTGGTGGGAATGTAAATTGATACAGCCACTATGGAGAACAGTATGGAGGTTCCTTAAAACCTAAAAATAGAACTACCATATGACCCAGCAATCCCACCACTGGGCATATACCCTGAGAAAACCATCATTCCAACAGAGTCATGTACCAAAATGTTCATTGCAGCTCTATTTACAATAGCCAGGACATGGAAGCAACCTAAGTGTCCATCATCGGATGAATGGATAAAGAAGACGTGGCACATATATACAATGGAATATTACTCAGCCATAAAAAGAAATGAAATGGAGGTATTTGTAATGAGGTGGATGGAGTTAGAGTCTGTCATACAGAGTGAAGTAAGTCAGAAAGAGAAAAACAAATACAGTATGCTAACACATATATATGGAATCTAAGGAAAAAAAAAAACTCATGAAGAACCTAGTGGCAAGATGGGAATAAAGACACAGACCTACTAAAGAATGGACTTGAGGATATGGGGAGGGGGAGAGGTGAGATGTGACAGGGTGAGAGAGTGTCATGGACATATATACACTACCAAATGTAAATTAGATAGCTAGTGGGAAGCAGCCGCATAGCACAGGGAGATCAGCTCGGTGCTTTGTGACCGCCTGGGGGCGTGGGATGGGGAGGGTGGGAGGGAGGGAGATGCGGGAGGGAGGAGATATGGGAATGTGTGTATATGTGTAGCTGATTCACTTTGTTATAAAGCAGAAACTAACACACCATTGTGAAGCAATTATACTTCAATAAAGATGTTTAAAAAAAAAAAAACAACCAAAAACAATTAAGAAAATGGTAATAGGAACACACATATCGATAATTATTCTAAATGTGAATGGATTAAATGCTCCACCCAAAGGACACTGGCTCACTGAATGGATACAAAAAGAACACCTGTATATATACTGTCTACAAGAGACCCACTTCACACCTAGGGACACATACAGACTGAAAGTGAGGGGATAGAAAAAGATATTCCATGCAAATGGGAATCAAATGAAAACTGGAGTAGCAATACTCATATCAGATAAAATAGACATTAAAAGAAAGACTGTTACAAGAGATAAGGAAGGACACTACATATGATCAAGGGATCAATCCAAGAAGAAGTTATAACAATTATAAATATTTATGCACCCAACATAGGAGCACTTCATTACATAAGGCAAACGTTAACAGCTATAAAAGAGGAAATCGACAGTAACACAGTAATAGTAGGGGACTTTAACACCTTACTTACACCAATGGACAGACCATCCAGACAGATAATTAATAAGGAAAAACAAGTTTTAAATGACACAAAAGACCAAAAAGATTTAATTGATATTTGTAGGACATTCCATCTGAAAACAGCAGATTACACTTTCTTCTCAAGTGCACACAGAACGTTCTCCAGGATAGATCACATCTTGGGTCACAAATCAAGCCTCAGTAAATTTAAGAAAATTGAAATCATATCAAGCATCTGTTCCGACCACAATGCTATGAGATTAGTATTAAATTACAGGGGAAAAAATGTAAAAAATACAAAAACATGGAGACTAAACAATACGTTACTTAATAACCAAGAGATCACTGAAAATATCAAAGAGGAAATCAAAAAATACCTAGAGACAAATGACAGTGAAAACACAACAACCCAAAACCTATGGGATGCAGCAGTAACAGTTCTAAGAGGGAAGTTTATAGAAATACAATCCTACCTCAAGAAGCAAGGAAAATCTCAATTAGCAATCTAACCTTACACCTAAAGGAACTAGAGAAAGAAGAACAAACAAAACCCAAAGTTAGTACAAGGAAAGAAATCATAAAGATCATAGCAGAAATAAATGAAACAGAAACAGAGAAAACAATAACAAAGATCAATAAAACTAAAACCTAGTTCTTTGAGAAGATAAACAATATTGATAAACATTTAGCCAGACTCACCAAGAAAAAGAGGGAGAGAACTCAAATCAATAAAATTAGAAATGAAAAAGGAGAAGTTACAACAGACACCGCAGAAATACAAAGCATCCTAAGAGACTACTACAAGCAACTCTATGCCAATAAAATGGACAACCTGGAAGAAAGGGACAAATTCTTAGAAAGGTATAACCTTCCAAGACTGAACCAGGAAGAAATAGAAAATATGAACAGACCAATCACAAGCACTGAAATTGAAACTGTGATTAAAAATCTTGCAACAAACAAAAGTCCAGGACCAGGTGGCTTCACAGGTGAATTCTATTAAACATTTAGAAAAGAGCTAACACCAATCCTTCTCAAACTCTTCCAAAAAATTGCAGAGGATGGAACACTCCCAAACACATTCTACAAGGCCACCATCACCCTGATATCAAAACCAGACAAAGATACTACAAAAAAAGAAAATTACAGACCAATAACACTGATGAATATAGATGCAAAAATCCTCAGCAAAATACCAGCAAACAGAATCCAACAATACATTAAAAGGATCATACACCATAATCAATTGGGATTTATCACAGGAATGCAAGGATTCTTCAATATATGCAAATCAATCAATATGATACATCATATTAACAAACTGAAGAATAAAAACCATATAATTATCACAATGATGCTGAAAAAGCTGTTAGCAAATTTCAACACCCATTTATCATAAAAACTCTCCAAAAAGTGGGCTTAGAGGGAACCTAACTCAACATAATAAAGGTCATGTATGACAGACCTACAGCTTACATCATACTCAATGGTGAAAAGCTGAAAGCATTTCCTCTAAGATCAGGAACAAGACACAGATGTCCACTCTTGCCACTTTTATTCACATAGTTTTGGAAGTCCTATCCATGGTTATCAGAGAAGAAAAAGAAATAAAAAGAATTCAGATTGGAAAAGAAGAAGTAGAACTGTCAGTGTTGGCTAATGACATGAATTAGACATGTTTAGTATCATGGCTAATGACATGATACTAAACATGCTACCAGAAAAATACCAGCACTCATAAATGAATTTAGTAAAGTTACAGGATACAAAATTCATACACAGAAATCTCTTGCTTTCCTGTACATTACCAACAAAAGATCAGAAATAAAGATTAAGGAAACAATCCCATTCACCACTGCATCAAAAAAAAATAAAATACCTAGGAATAAACTGACCTCAGGAGGGAAAAAAACCTGTACTCAGAAAACTATAAGATACTGATGAAAGAAATCAAAGATGACACAAGCAGATGGAGAGATAAACCACGTTCTTGGAGTGGAAGAATCAATATTGTGAAAATGACTATGCTACCCAAAACAGTCAATGCAATCCCTGTCAAACTACCAATGGCATTTTTCACAGAATTGGAGCAAAAAGACTTACAATTTGTATGGAAACACAAAAGACTCCAAATAGCCAAAGCAATCCTAAGAATGAAAAAAGAAGCTGGAGGAATCCAACTCCCTGACTTCAGACTATACTATAAAGCTACAGTCATCAAAACAATATGGTATTGACACAAAAACAGAAATATAGATCAATGGAACAGGATAGAAAGTCCATAGATAAAGCCACACACTTATGGTCACCTAATCTATGACAAAGGAGGCAAGAATATACAATGGAGAAAAGACAGTCTCTTCAGTAAGTGGTGCTGGGACAACTGGACAGCTACATGTAAAAGAATGAAATTAGAACACTCCCTAACAGCATACAAAAAAATAAACTCAAAATGGATTAAAGACCTAAATGTAAGGCCAGATACTCTTCAAGGAAAACATAGGGAGAACACTCTGACATAAATCACAGCAAGATCTTTCCTGATTCACCTCTTAGAATAATGAAAATAAAAACAAAAATAAACAGATGGGACCTAATTAAACTTAAAGCTTTTGCACAGGAAAGGAAACCATAAAAAAAACAAAAAAGAGAACCCTCAGAATTGTAGAAAATATTTGCAAACAAAGCAACTGACAAGGGATTAATCTCCAAAATATACAAATATCTCATACAGCTCAATAGGATAAAAACAAACACCTGAATCAAAAAATGGGCAGAAGATCTAAATAGACATTTCTCCAAGAAGACATAGAGAGAGCCAAAAAGCACATGAAAAGATGCTCAACATCACTAATTATTAGAGAAATGTAAATCAAAACTACAATGTGGTATCACCTCACATCAATCATAATGACCATCACCAAAAAATCTACAAACAATAAATGTTGGAGAAGGTGTGGAAAAAAGGAACCCTCCTAAACTGTTGGTGGGAAATCGAACTGATAGAGCCACTATGGAGAACAGTATGGAGTTTCTTTAAAAAACTGAATATAGAGCTACCATATGATCCAGCAATCTCACTCCTGGGCAAATATCTGGAGAAAACCATAATTCGAAAAGATACTTGAACCCCAATGTTCATTGCAGCACTATTCACAACAGTGAGGACATGGAAGCTACCTAAATGTCCATCAACAGAGGAATGAATAAAGAAGATGTGGTACATATATACAATGGAATATTGCTCAATCATAAAAAGGAACAAAATAATGCCATTTGCAGCAACATGGATAGACCTAGAGATTTTCATACTAAGTCATACTGAGTGAAGTATGTCAGGGAAAGACACATATCAAATGATATTGCTTATATGTGGAATCTAAAAAATGGTTACAAATGAACTTATCTACAAAACTGAGATAGTTCTACAGATGTAGAAAATAAACTTATGGTTACTGGGGTGCAAGGGGGGAGGGATAAATTGGAAAACTGGGATTGACAAATACACACTACTATACATAAAATAGATAACTAATAAGGACCTACTGTATAGCTCAGGGAACTCAATACTCCCTAATGGGAAAAGAATCTAAAAAAGAGTGGATATATGTATTTGTATAACATTCACTTTGTTGTACACCTGAAACTAACATAACATAGTAAATCAATTATACCCCAATAAAATTTTTTTTTAAAATGAAAAAACAAAAAGAAATTACCAATTTTTCCTGTTCATCTTATGTTTTTTATAATTTCCTTGTTTGAATTTGTATCAAAATAAAGTCCCTACATTTAGTCTAGTTGATATGTCTCATAACTGTATTTTAATATATATGTTACTATTCCATCTTTATTTTTTCTTTCTTGAAATTAACTTTTTTGAAAAAAATGTGATATTTGTTCTGTAGTATTCTCTGAAGTCTGGATTTTGCTGATTTTTTTCCTCATGGCATTTTTAAACACATTTTTTGTACTATGTATTTCCTGAAATTGTTAATTAGGTAGGTAGTAGGGTTTGGCAAATTATAGACTATGACCAAATACAGCCTGCAGCTTATTTTTGTAAAAAAAAAATTATTGGAATATAGCCACAACCATTCATTTATGTATTCTGTACGGTTTTGGTCACTTAAAAAGTCAGAGTTGGGTAGTCACAATAGAGACCTCATGGTGAATAAAACCTAAAATATTTACTTTCTGACTCTACAGAAAATATTTTCTGTCCCCTTATTTTGAAGACTGAGGTTTTTTCAAATTTGTTTTGTACACTTCATATTTGGATTGTATACCTTTTAGGAAGTAAATAATGCCCAATTGACTCCCTTTTTGTTGTGTTAAAAATCATTAATGAGCATTTCCTGGATCTATCAAATTTTTGGAAATGCTTAAGGATATGCAAGCTGATTCTTTCAGTGCCATGACCTAAAACTATTTCCTTGAGATCTGATTATTATAAGGGTCCTGCAAATATTGCATTTATATAACTCCTTGCATTATTTTATAGGGTGAAAGTTTATAAAAGTTTTGAAAATATGGACTGATGAAAAAATGTCAGATTGAATTGGGATTGAATCATGGCTTCAGAAATGAAAGTTCTTAATATGGTTGAGAATAAATTTTCTAATATGTAAAATAGAAATATATAATTTGTATATATATATATATATATATATGTACATATATATAATAGGTGTATATATTATATATATATTATGAAATGTTATGTCAAAGGACTGAAATTCCAGTACTCCATCCAAATTATGACTAGCATAAAATATTTTACCACCATGATATGAATACTCTAAAATTAACATCAGAAACTCAGTTTTCCAGTTTCTTCTATTAGCCTAAATCAATCATATTATTTTTTCACTTCTCATTCCTTGTCAGTCGCTGTTAGACTGAGGAACAAGTCCTGAGAACAGGTGAGGGGATTAAAAAGAGACGGGGTCAGGAGCATGGTGTACAAGCACACACACCTTTATTTCCCATCAAAACTCTTTTTATAGATTGCAGTAGGCAATACATGTTTTTGTTAAAATCACAAGACAGAATCATCAGACAGTATTTCCTTAATGTTGAAGTTATAGTACAAAACATACTGCGAACCAGAATATAAACATGCGTGAGAACAGACTGTGATTGCCAAAATATGCCAAGGACAAACTATAGTTAGAGAAACCGCAAGCAACCTCACGGGCCAAGACTCATATCTTCTCTAATAACTCTTTCAGGTCCTGTCAGGAATTAAGCAGGATTTTGCCATGCTTTAAGCTGCAAAGACTGTGTCAGCTTGCAGCTGGTTCCCGACATGTCCCCCTTCCTTATTTTTTAATGTGAGGTGGTAGAATCCGACTCGGAGTTCTGCAATTAGTCGTAAGCCAGTTCGCAGGAGGACTGGAAAACAACAAATACACAATAATATTAAAATACCAATAACAATTATAAAGGAGTGTAATAAGAGACCTTGGGGCAAAAGTATGTGTAATCTGGGTGAATATGTCTCGAGCAATTTCCACTGGATTTACATCTAGGGGAGCTGCATGCTGGATATTTGTGATATCCTCATGTAAGCGAACAATATCAAGGGATAGACTGGAATGAGACCAAATTCCCAATAAGTGATTCTTAATCTGAGGCCAAGGCCATTGCAAATGATTATATGGCTTAGAGGTTACACAGATTGCAGAAAATTCTGCATGACAATGCATAGAAAAGGCAGTTTTTAAAGCAGCTAATTTGTCTCCAGGAATAAGAGCAACTTCTTCCAATGCATTAACATGACTTTCTAATTTTCTGTCAATAGATTCCTGAGTTCCCAAAGCATTAGAGACATTAGTGGCTAAGTTATTCACAAATGTGGTAGTATGGATACTTTGAGTCAGCGCAGTAGCAGAAGCAGCTACAGAAGCAATAACTGCAATGAGCGCTGTAATTCCAGCTATAAGTAGCCCCAAAAATCGCTTGGGCCGTTGTAAAAGAAGGGAAAGTTCATGTATGACCTGCAAACCTGAACTAGAATACCAAGGACCTGTAACATTTACAGGGAGCATAACAAAGGGAGGCTGATGAACAAGAAGAAATCCCCGATTGGACTCCCCCGTGGTTATACAATTTGTCAAATTACAATTATCACAACGTATGTCATAAAACCCTTTTTTTTTGGAAAACGTACACAGAACCAGTAAGAATAGCTAGGGTGATGGAACACAAGCCGTAACAAAAGTGGTTAAGTTCCTAATAGGATGTTGTCTAGTCCCATTCTCTTCATATGGTGGGGGAGGGAATTCACCATCAGGTCCGGATCCATAACGCAGGGAAGGGAGTTCTCCATTTGTTCCGGATCCATAGAATCTCACCAGGCGCTCAGGCACCCAACGAGGATCCTCAGCGTCCCTAGGAAACACACAAACATGCCCTCGACCCCATATTAATACAGGATCTGGACCATTCCATTGATTAGTAAGAGGATCCCGTCAATGGACTTCAGCAAAAGGCAAGGCACAAGGATGCCAAAATCTTTCTGCAGCTGTCTGCCCTTGCTTATCTACATTCAAAAAATTTAAAGTATATAAAGAGAGTCTCAATAAATTGTGCGGGGTTATGGTATATTTCCCCTTCTTTATTTTAAACCCCGAAGAAGGTATATCTTCCCCCTGCATAGAAGCTTGAAATAAAGCAGTTTGGAGTGGAGAAGAAAGACTCACAGGCAGAGAGGAAGTAGAAGAAACAGACATAGACCCCCGAGCCACTGAGGGAAGCTCATCAGGAACTTTCGCTGGCAAGGAAAAACCAGAATAATGCGCAACAGGGGCTAGGGAAGCATCTTGAGTAACATCATGTAAATGTTTCACCCAAGTTAAAGCTTGGGCTAGAGCAGTAAATGAAGTTTTGTCTAATATAGGGAAGTTTTCAGATCCCACAGGTGCATTCTTAAGGGCTGCAAAAATGCCATCATCAAAATCAGGATTGTGATATCGTGCAGCCTCTTCCTCCAACGTAGCCTCATCCTCTGAGGATAATTTATCATCATCCTCCAAGGACTCTGAAGATGGCATGGTCGTCAACAAGGAAGGCGCAGTAGGAGAGACAGGCTCAGGTTCCTCAGACAAATTTTGTACCTGAGGGGCAGAAGGAGAGCGGCGTAAAGACGCTGCTTTGGATAACTTCTGAATCTCATAAGTTGGGTCAAGACAGTCCCTTATCAAATTCCAAAGTGAAAAAGTAACTACAGGAACCTTAGAAGGTCCATGAAGCGAATAGAAAGTTTTCAATTGCTGACCTATTTTTTCCCATGTTTGAATATTAACAGCTCCTCCTTCTGGGAACGATGGACAAATTTCCTGCACAAAATGAAGAAAACGATCAAGCTGTTTATGCGTAACCTTAACGCCCCGAGTGGATAACATAGAGTACAGTAGCTGAACGAAAAGTTGTCGTTCCTTAGATCCAGTTTGCCCCATTTTTACTCCTGATGAGAATAAAACAGAAAGAAAAACTACATGTAAAACATCCCCAGGCACAATCTCATTTACCTTATGCGTGCACGCGAAGTATCTCCGGGGTCCCTCTCAACAGCCCACGTACTCAGGTCCCTGTTTGGGCGCCACTTGTCAGTCGCTGTTATACTGAGGAACAAGTCCTGAGAGCAGGTGAGGTGATTAAGAAGAGACGGGGTCAGGAGCGTGGTGTACAAGCACACACACCTTTATTTCCCATCAAAACTCTTTTTATAGATTGCAGTAGGAAATACATGTTTTTGTTAAAATCACAAGACAGAATCATCAGACAGTATTTCCTTAATGTTGAAGTTATAGTACAAAACATACTGCGAACCAGAATATAAACATGCGTGAGAACAGACTGTGATTGCCAAAATATGCCAAGGACAAACTATAGTTAGAGAAACCGCAAGCAACCTCACGGGCCAAGACTCATATCTTCTCTAATAACTCTTTCAGGTCCTGTCAGGAATTAAGCAGGACTTTGCCATGCTTTAAGCTGCAAGGACTGTGTCAGCTTGTAGCTGGTTCCCGACAATTCCTCAGTCTTCTAACATATAAAAATACATTTTAGAATCTTAAACATGTTTTTCATTATAAATTTTGTATAAATTCATTAAAAATTAGAAAGATAAAACATTCTTCTTAATGCCATGATACAAACTAAATACAATTATTTTTTACATTTTCTTTCAATTTATTTTCTTATTTTCTCTGGAATTAATTATAATGTATATAATTATTTGATCTTTCATATTCTTATACCATAATATCTCTCCATGTTTCCTGTCATTTTAATTATTAAATGTTAATAGTTAATATTAAAATATTTCATTTAGTATTTGGGAACAATTCAATTTACTATTATTCTATGTTGAATACATTTCCCATGTTTTTGGTTAAAACACCTTGCATTAAACATAGTAACCTCCTAATTTTTTTCTTCTTTTGGATCAAAGTTCTTGTCTTTAACTCCAACTCCAATATGTGGAGCATTAGTGCATCTCTTTCTTTTGACTGATTTTGTTTTTTTTAAATTTTATGTCACATTGCATCTTTGCATGGCTTGCAATGCTTTACTCTTGCATGTAGAGAACAATAGAGGTGAAGCAGATTGTGTATGTGTGTGTGTGTGTGTGTGTGTGTGTGTTTACATATGTATTCTCCCACCTCCACCTGAGGGAACATTCTTCCTTCTGTAAGAGACTAGAGTTAGAGGTTGATCAGTCTGACACAGTCAGAAGTGAGCTGTTTAGGAATTTCATTGTAGTTCTAGCCCTTCTAGGACATTCTTGAAATTTAAACACTAGGCATCAAAGGAGATCATTGTTTTTGTCTATATACCCCCCATCTTATGCCTCCATAATCACCCTGAGACAAAAATTAAAAAAAATACTACTACTAGTAGTAATAACAGAAAACACTTAATAAACATTATTTTCCAAGCACTATTTTAAAAACTGTATATATATTAATTTATTTAATCCTTACAAAAATTGGTAAGGTAAGGTCTATTATTATCATTTTATAGATAAGAAAGTTTATGTAATGTGCTAAAATCATACAGATATAAGTAGCAGAGGAAGAAATATTATAAATATAAATATTATAAATTTGTCTGGGGTACAGATAACAGGGTGGGTTTTTTATTGTTTTTGGCCAGAACTTCACACAGCACACGGGACTTCCCTCACCAAGGATCCTGACTAAGGGTCAAACCCGCGCCCCCTGCAGTAGAAGTGCAGAGTCTTAACCACTGGATCAGCAGGGAAGTCCTGTTTTGTTTTTTAATAAAACAGTAATTTGATTTTAAGCCGTCTGGTAACAAGAGTAATCCTTAATTTGTATTCCTTGGGCCTGCAAAGGTGCAGGGAAACAAGGTTTTCAACCTGCAGGCTCAGTAAGGAAACTAAGTTCAAATAATAATAATTGTAGTAATAATTAACCTTAGCTGAGACCCTGTGGATTTGTGCCAGTTTACTTCCCATTCTGAGCACATGGGAAGATTGTACTACTTATTCCCTCAGATTTAATTATGATCATATGACTTACTTTGGCCAATTAAAAGTCAGCAAAAACAACGTGTTCCTTTCAGTCAAAGTATTCATGATCCAGAATAAATTCACTGTGTACTCTTAGTCTTGCCACAGCATCTTGTATGGATCCCTCTGTTAGGCTCATGAATAATGCTGTATGAAACAGAGATGGCTGCTGCTCTGCAGAGGACATATTTAGTAAGAGTAAATCTTTATTTTTCAGGTCACTGTTGTTTAAAGTTTATTTGTTACAGTGGGATAACTTAGCTTATCCTTATTAGTGTAGTTCGAATTACTTTTTGTCAACACACATTGAACTTGGATAAGCCTTTGTGATTTGGCCTGGCTCACTTAGGTAGACATAATGTTCAACACAAAAGACCTCAAAAGAAATGTATATTTATTTCTATGTCATTTCTTTTAATTAAGCTTATTAAAACATATATAGAAACTGTAGATGTTTTTCAAAAATGAAGAAAAACAAAAAGAGAATTATCATTATGCATAGTTTCCCAAAATCTGTTACTATATTTATGTATGTGCTTACATTTTGAATCCCAGTAGTATGTGTGTAAATATGAAAATATTAAAAGTTCAACAGTTTTTGTTTTTTTTTTAGTTCAACAGTTTTTATAGAATTTCTTTAAAATATTTCTCTGTCTCATCTTCCATTTTTATCGTCTTACATTTACTATGCAGCAGAAACAGCTACATTCACATATTTGAGGCATTATTTTAGGAATGGTTTAAATCTCTAAATAAGCTAGTGTTGCTGTATTTATTTTTAAAACATATGTATTCTCTTCCCTCAGTGAAGAGTAAGCATTTAATCTGTTTCTGTTTTTAACTACAATACACACTCATCACTTTCCACCCATCACCCCATCCTCTCATTATGATTTGTCATAATTTTGGTTAAATAAATATTTGTATTTATTTCATGATTACTGTATGTATGTTATTCAGATCTAAGTAAAAAACTTTAATTTTTTAGTCCCTGCAATCTATAAAAATGTCTATATTAGACTAACAGTTGAGTGATAGTTTGCCTGATTATGAATCTAGTTTAGTTTTCACTTTTCTTCTGAATTTTTAAGGTATTTTCCACTTCTTTTTAGTTTCTATTGTTTCTCATAAAAAGCCTGAGGACATACTAATGACTGTGGCTCAGTGTGTACACTGTTTTTTTTTTTTTCATCTGGAATATTATAGGATCTTCCCATTTAACCCAATATTCTGAAATTTCACAATGATGTTCCTTTGGCATTGGTCTAGTTTTCTCAACTAGTTATGCACATTTAATGAAGCATTGAAATTAAAAAAAAACAGCATGCCCTTAATACCTATGAAAACTACTCAAATTATTTATTTAATATATTTTTCTTTTTAATCTCATGTAGTTTCTTCTTCAAACTCCTATTATTTGGATATTTGAATTAATGGAACATGTCTCTCATTTTCTTACACTTCTTATGCTCTTCTCCATTCTTGTCTTTTTCTTCGTTTTTTTATTTTCTCTTCTTTCTGCAAGATTTTCTTAACTTTATCTTTCAACCATAGTATTGATTTTTTAATTTCCAATTGCAAAACAATGTCCTTTTGTTTATACATATATGTAATACATATACATGTACACACATACATTTATGTGTATACCCACATATATTATATATAATCATCCTGTTTGCTTCATGAATGCAATATTTTCCCCTCTTTTTCTTGAGAATTTGTCTTTTTTTTCTAGAGTCTAATTTTATTCTATCATTCCCTTTTTTAAATAGACTTCATCTGTTAGCTTAGAGGTTTGTTTTTAAAATGTTATTTTCTCTGTAGCTCAGAGAATTGCTAATCAACTAGTCATATACTTTTATATATGAACAGAGGATAAGATATCTAAAGAACAAAATTTTGTTAAGGATTGAGGAGACCAAAAAGGAAGAAAAGAAAAACATGCTTGACCGACACAAAGAAAATGAAATTTGGCAAAAATGACTTTAAATAGAGATGCAAAAAGAGACCCTTTGTTCTACCCTCTTCAGAGAATAATTCTCAGGCTTTTTTTCCACAGTAGAAGATGGCAGATACTGGCTTTCTTTCATATTGTAGGGCATCAAGAAATGTAAAATATTCTTTGCAGTCTGTTGATTAAATCTCCTTATTTTAGCCTAATTTTTGCCCTCCTCCCCATTCTCAGTGGTAGGTGAAAGCTTTGGGAATATTTTGAGGTATAAACTCAGTCATTTCTTAGCTTTCCTTACTGCTAACCAAGGATTCAATTTGGGTAGCTTTTCTAAATAGTTTTAGAACTGATCCATTTTATTTCCAACATCAATAGTTTGTTGATGATATGTCATTTACTATTCTCCTTTCTGGGTGTTTACTATGCCATAAAAAAAATAAACAAATAATTTACATATATAAATTATTTTTTTAATCTTTACCATTGCTATAATGGTTTTTGAGGATATAGCAGAGTAGATATATGTATTCAAATTCCTTCTTAATTAGGAGGTATGCTTTTTTTTTTGTTTACATTACATTGTCAGAGTTTCTCCAAAACTTTTAATTCTTTTAGGAAAACAATTTTAGTACTGTGTTGGTATTCCATCATATTGAAATAGTTTATACCTTATTTAACCATTTCCTTTTGTTGCATAATTAGTTTCCCATATCTCATTAAAAATATTGAAAATCTTTTAATATATTTTGAAAAATGTGAATCCTATAACATTTTTCCAGTCACAAATTCTTCAATTCATAATTATCCACATTTTCAACTTTCTTCTCTTATACTCTAAACTTAGTTGTAAAGATAAATTTATTTGTAAGAGCTTAAATATAAATAACAGCAATTTATTTTCAGAACATGAACAAAATGGCATAGTAGGCAGCTCTTAGCTCTTGCTCCTCCCCACCCCCCACAGAAACATCAAAAACAAGCAGAAACTATCAGAACCAGCTTTGTTAGAACTCTGGAAGAGTCAAAGGTTTACAGCAACCAAGTAAAAGCTGGATTAAGAAAAAGGCAACTTAATAATGGTAGGAAAACTGCAGCATTTTTATCTGTGCTTGCCCCACCACTTTCCCAGTGCAGTGTGCTCTCAAAGACAGAAGTCTGAGTTCCCAGTGTGGGACTCTGGTCTGCGGTTTAAGAGAGCATAGAGAGCATAAATTTAGTTGAAAAGCTTTGTGCGTGTCTGTTCTAATCTGTCTGAGGACTACCTGAAGGATTTGGTGTTTGGATCTGTCTTAACTAACGTGGTTCTCAAGCTGGAAATGGTGCATTACTTGAAAACACTGTAAGACTCACTAAAGACTCACAGGTAACCTGACATTAAAACATTACAACGGAAACATACAATAGACCACCTGGGAGAAAAATCGGCTGAGAGTGTCTTTGGGAAATTAGGACATGCAAATGTATATAGGAGAATTTAGAAGGTCACAACATGCCCAAGAAAAGACCTGGGAAAACCCTAAGCTTTCACCTGGAGCTGATTCCTAGGCTCAATGAAAGCACTGGTGGTCCAGTGGCTAAGACTCTGCACTCCTAATTCAGGGGACCCGGGTTCGATCTCTGATCAGGGAACTAGATCCCACATGCATGCCACAACTAAGAGTTTGCATGCTGCAACTAAAGATCCCTCATGCCACGATGAAGATCCCACATGTGGCAATGAAGATCCTGCGTGCAGTAACTGAGACCTGGTGCAGCCAAAATAAATAAATAAATAAATATTTTTAAAAATTAAAAAAAAGTCAAATGAGTGCTCCAGCACAGAGCCTAATTGCAAAAATTGGGACAGGTGTTTGTTTATTTGTTTTTTCTCCCAAAGAATGCACAAGAAAGTAACTAGAGCAATAAACAAATGCATCAAAACTACAGGGTGTAAAATCAACACATTAAAATCAGTCGTGTTTCTATGTACCAGCAATGAACAATCTGAGAAAGAAAATGAGAAAGCAGTATCACCTATAATATCATGTAAAAGAATAAAATAGCTTGGAGTAAATTGTCAAAGAGGTGAAAATCTTGTAAAGAAATGTAAAGATATCCTACATTCATGGATAAGAACACTTGATATTGTTCTACCCAAAGCAACTCACAGATTCAATGCAATCCATATTAAAATTCCAGCAGCACTTTTTTTGCTGCAATGGGAAAGCCAATCATCAAATTCACATGGAGTTGCAAGTGGCTCAAATAGCCAAAATGATCTTAAAAAATAGGAACAATGATGAAAGACTCACATTTCCTTATTTCAAAACCTAGTACAATGCTACAGTAATCAAAACAATGTTTCACTGGCATAAGAATAGACATATGCACTAATGAAATGTATTGATAATTGAGATATGTCATTAAAAGCATGAACAACAAAAGAAAAAACAGGCAAATTGTACTTCATCGAAATTAAAAACTTGTGAGTATAAAAGGACATCATCAAAAAAAAAAGACACACTAAGAAGTTGTAGAAAATATTTGCAAACACTGTATCTGATAATGGTTTAATAGAATATATAAAGATCGTCTGCAACTCAACAAAAAGGCAAACAGCTCAATTAAAAAATCAACAATGGACTTGAATAGACAAAGAATATATACAAGTGGCCAGTAAGCACAAGAAAAGATGCTTACAATTATTAGTCATTAGGAAAATGCAAATTCTAACCATGAGATAATATAACTAGTATGGCTATTTTTTAAAAAAACAACAAAATGAAATACAGAAAATAGCAAGTGTTGACAAGGATGTGAATAATTTGGAACACTTGCACATCACTGGTGGGGATGTAAAATGTTGCATGTGGTAGCTGCTATGGAAAACAGTTTAGTGCTCCTCAAAAACTCATCATGAAATTACCATACATCTCAGCAATTTCATTTGTAGGTATATACTCCAAGAATTGAAAACAGTGACTCAGCCAGATACTCATACGCCAGTACTCATTGCAACATTATTCACAATACCCAAAGATGAAAATGACCAAAGTGTGCATCAACAGATGAATGGATAAATAAAATGTGATGTATACATACAGTGGAATATTATTGAGCTATAAAAAGGAATGAAGTTCTGATATATGATATAACATAGATGGACCTTGAAAAAATTTTGATAAAGTGAAATAAGCCAGACACATAAAGAAATTATGGTATGTTCCCATTCACATGAAATACCTACAATAGAGGAATAGTGACAAAAAGTAACCCCTGGTTACCAGGGGTTGGGAATAGTGGAGAATGTTATTATTTAATGGTAACAGAGTTTCTGTTTGGAGTGATAAAAACTTTTGGAAATCAATAGTGGTGATAGATTACACAGTATTGTGAATGTAATTAATGCTATTGATTTGTACTTTTAAAAGTGGTTGAAATGGAAGAGATATTGTATATATATATTGTAACACATTAAAATCTTTTTTAAAAAAATTATGTCCAAATTTCTTTAGGTGGATATTATAGAATTAAATTTTAAGTTGCTATGAAATGCATGTTTGTATGTGCTTATGTGATATTTTCTGAAAGGTACAATAGCAGAGAAAGAACAGCTTGTCACTTAAGTGTGAGCTGTCAGTCTTGAGCTTTCAAGAGTCAGACTGCTAATGCCATGCAAAATCTTGGAACTATACCTTGCTAGGTGAACATACTTAGGAAGGTTACTTATATTGCTCTTTTCTCAGTTTCTTCATCTGCAAAATAAGCTTAAAATTTTCCATACAAGATTCTTTTGAGGATATAATGGCCAAACTTATGCAAAACACCTAAGGGAGCATACAGTAATGTCAAAAATGCGAGCAATTATTATACTCCCTGAATTTACACTGGATAGTATTCTTAAAATATTGTCAAAATATTCAGGATAACAAACCTACACTGACTTTCAAGTGAAGAAATTTCTGTTGATATGCCTATACATGACAAGTTAACAAAATAGAAAATTTAGTTAACTATCTGAAGAATTTCAGCCCTCTCATTTAACTGATAGTATAAAATCATACTGGAACAAAAGAACAACATCCCCACTCTGAATTACATCAATAAATCTCATAACCTTCTATCAATTTCACAAGTATAAAGTTTTTCAACACTATGAAGACTATGGAGCAAAACAAAAATAACGTGTAAAAATAAACATAAAATAGACTTATAAGCCAATGAATTTATAACATACTTTGAATAATGCCTAGTAAATTTTAATGTAGGCCTTTATATTTTGAAATACATACCTATTAATGATGATTACACCTCAAGACAGCAGAAATTTGAAAAACAAATACTAGTAGTCTCTTTTTAAAGCAGCTTTATGTAGTTTCTAGCAAGCTACCTCATCTGAACAAATGGCAAATTCTATCTCTGATAGCTGAACAATTTAACAACCTGCTGGGTCACAGATGCACAAATCCTAATACATACAGACTATAATCTTGCCAAACACAGAGACTCACTGTTAATTACTTTTTTCTTTCTGTAAGTTATATTTACAACTTTTTGCACGTTCTTAAAAGGCTAAAGGTTTACCCACAGGATATTATGTCAATTTATTTTTCATCTATGTGTGATACCAACTCCAAAATCTTTTTTTAACTGTGTTATTTCAGTTTTTTAAAAAATTAATATTCTTCATGGAAAATCAGTAGTGGGTAGTGAATGATGTAGTTAATATATTGGGGTTCCTTTTGTAGTTTGTAAGAAATGTACAGGTTCTGTGTGGCTATAGCCATAATATTAGCTGTAATTTTGATGTACTGCTGATGAAAAGATTTTTTAAAATCAGTGGTACAGCAGTTTAGCACTTACAAATCACTTTTCACACTCACAAATTATAATAACACTCATTGTCAGTAGAACAAAAATGACATCCTATGAGACTTGCTAAAAGAACACATGAGAGATCACCATTATATACACATAATTAGTTCTAAAAAAAAAAGACACTTTAAAGTAGTTAAAACATTCATCATAATTTCATAGAAGAATGGTTAAAAAAAAGATGTGATTATGATTTTATCTAGAAAATGCATCTAAAATAATGTAAATATTTAAAACAATTCAATTTATCTTATAAGGTACAATAGGATAAGGTTATTTTAATGACATTAATTATTTGAATACTTCAAGAATGCATTAAGCTAACTTGTGTTTGTGTATTTGTTTGGGTTTGTAATTTTGCCAAAATTTAATAGCATATTACACTGTGATTGTTTCACAGAACAATCACAAAGAAGGCCATTTTGCCAAAATATTTTAGGGCTTCATCAAATTTCCCAAGGACCTCTTTCAATTCTTTGATAGTCAAATCATTCTCTTTTGAAGCATATTTTCTATCATCATTCTTGTCAATATTTTTCTTCAATTTTTAACCAGTCTAACTCTGCTACACCCTCATTTGTCAAAGACTTTCTTTACTTGTGACCCAAGTAATTCTAACTTTACTTCATCAGGTTCATGAAGTCATGTAGTTCTTATAAGATTGCAATTCCACTTTGCATTATACTACATGGGTTTGTCAGATGTATACAGTAACCCAAAATCAAAAGGAAAATTACTGAAAAAGATGTTGCTCACTGTATTGGGATAAATATTGTTGGGAAGCAGAAGGAAATTAGAAGTGGGAACCAGTTAAATCAGTGTTATTAGTAAAAAATGTCATGCTATGATGACTTTTATTTTCTATCAAAGTTGTACATAATAGCTACTTGGGCACTGAAAATTCCCATACACCTGGAAATTTGAGTAGAATTTTTGCATCAAAACTTTATTTATCATTTGTTTTTGGTTTTCTAAAAATGAAAATATCATTAATTATGTTTAAAAGACTTTCAACTTCATCTTACAATGGCTAGTGAGTAAGACACCTTTGCTTATCATGGAAATTTTGATGACATATCTGAAGTCTAATAGTTGAAATGCTAACTGAAATAATGTATCCATTTATACATTTATGTATAATATTTCTGGAAAGGGGTCAACCATCTTTTATTTGAATAGCAGCCCTCAAATGCAGTTTATTACTCCACCACATTAGCCCATTTTATTTTTAACCTTTCTCAGTGTCAGAAAATACATCCTAACATTTGTTCTATATTAGAAAGCAGTCTCTCAACGCACATTCTTTTGTTGACTCTACTGAAGGATTCTGCACCTATGCAGACTAAGGCACATTTTTATTTCATAAAACAATATTATATGTATATATATATATATATATATATATATATATATATATATATATATATATATATATAAAGTTTACAATTTGGTATGCTGCTTTAAGTGTTGTCTCTTCCAGGCTAAAGTTCTCTAGTCCCTTGTATCTTTCCACATGACATCTTTATGCCCCATTGTTACAATGTCTGGATTCAATTTGTTTGTAGATGTCCATCTTAAAATGAGGTATCCAGAACTAATCAAGTCCTTTAAGAGACATCCCTCAAGGGTATAAAGGCTTTGATTATTTTTGTGATGGTTTTCTCAAAGAATAAGACATTCTTATTTCCTAAAGTTCCTGCTTGTGCTGAAACTGACAAGTAGTGATCTGTTACAACCCTTTATTAAGGTGACTTATGCCTCATGTCATTTCTCTTACCTCAAATCCTACTTGTGAAAAGCAGAATGTCTTTTTTTTTAAATGACTGTATCTTATCTCTACTGCCACACTGTGTCTCTTTTTAATCAGTTTGTGTCTGTAAAATACTGAAGTACATTACACATATCTATTATGCATGCACACTTACAAAAAAGTTCCAAAACATCTTGTCATAAAATAATGCTTACGGGCCCTCTAAAAAAGTTTAAAATTTTAAAACTCTATATGTTTTATATACCCTTTACATTCTCCTTCATTCGTAAGAGTAGATCACAATTTTTCTCTTATTTCCTACCCTTTATACGAATTCAAATCGGGTTTAAATATATTTGCTGGAAAAGAACAAGAATTATAATATACACACATTCTTTTAACTTCCAAATTATTGTTAGATTTTATGACTTTTGATTTAAAAATTTACATAAACAACATGCTCCCAAAGAATATGAAGAGTATAGAAGTAAGACAATTGTAATTACAAAAACATTCTGGTTACTGCAGTAAGCCCAGAAATCCCAATATTACAACCGAACAGAGTACATGATTTCAAAGAATGTATATTCTAGAGGGAGAGAAAGAAAACAGATAAGTAAAAATTGTTTTAAGTTGTAATAAATATTATAGCAAATATGAAACATAAACAAAATGAAAATCTAGTGAAGGGCCTACTTTTCACAGGATGGTCAGAAATTTTCTGACTAGGCAACGATTCAGCTGAAATCCAAGTATATATGTATATATATAGAGAGAGAGACAGAGAGCGAGAGAATCAGCTAGTTCGTGAAAGAGGCAGGACACATATTCTAGAAATAAGAATTTTAAAACATCTATTCTTCACTAGAAGAAGAAGTCTGCTATTAGAAGACATTGAGATATCTTCAAATTTTTGTGGAGAAGAAATCCAACACAATGAAATTCTCAATTCAGAAAAAATTGTTATTAAAGAGTGGGGACAAACCAAAAATATATTTAAATGCAACAAATGAGAAGGTTTACCACTCAAAGATCTTGGAGTAATAATTACAGTGTCCTTAGGAATAAGGTGAGAGACTGAATATACAAATGGACAATGGCCAGACTATATACGAGAATGGGACTCTCACCCCAAAACTCTGCAGCAAACATCCAGGAAGCCAAACAATAAATTCTGGAGCCATTTGCCCAGGAATGACCAAGACCTGGTCACCAGCTACCAACTTCCCTATAATTTGCCTGTATTTCTCTAACACAGCACAAAACAGATGAAACCAAATATGCTTTCCCAACCAATTACATAAGATGCCCCATTTCTACTTAGTCTTCCTCCAGTTTCCCCATGCCAACAACCTCCAATAAGAACACTCCTGAAGTCTTTGAGCCTTTGAGTCTCTGCCAAAGCAAATGGTAGTGGTTGCCCAGCTTGCTATAGTAATCACTGAATGAATAGTCTCTGCTTATTCTCAGTTGCATGATTCAAGTTTATTTTCAGAAAGGAAATAGGAAATTTAAAAGACTGACTTGGACGGATGACAGAAGGAACAGGGAACAGAGACTATTAAATATATAGGCAAGTCAAAATAAACATTGCTAGTAGAACAATAATTCTAATAATTATATTAACTAATGGAGTTTAGAAAAAAAGGAAGAAATAAAATACAAGATGGTAATAATATAGATGGCATGATGAGGTAACTCACCCAAATGTCCTCATCTTATTCTGGTAGAGGGGTGATATTTACTATTTGTTAAACCAAGTATTTACATGAACAATTTAAGAATAAATATGCAATGACTTATGAAATGAAGAGAAAAAAAGAGACAAAAATCAAGAAAACTTTAACAATTCTTTAGATAGCATAAAAGATATAGATTTAGCAGAACCCTGGATAATACTAGAGAAGGCAAAAAGCTGAGGTTATTATAAGATTCTTACTTTTTTTCCTATTTTTCTTTCTTTGAAAAATTTGATACGTCTGTCTGAACATCTGTCACAGTTGCTGTGAAAGTTAGTACTCTTCTTTTTCAACATCTATGGCCACATCAGTTTCTTCACAGAGTGCACCCTTCATTCACAAGTGGATTTCATTTGAGCTTGACATGTGCATGTCAGAGAGAACAAATATTGCTATGCCTATCACATGGATGAGAGTATTTATATATATATATAGTTTATGTAAATCTTGTAAGTAATTTAAGTAACACAAATGGTAGACTGGTTACTAGTCCTCAGGTGGAACTTAACACAATAGTATTCTTTTCAGCATTCTAGTAGCCTCCAGATTGATTGCCAATGAATCATATGCTTTATTCTCCAGACGAATGAGGTTGAGAGTAAGATATAGTCAGCATATTAGAAACTCAAAGAACAGTCTCTGTGTTGGACGCAAAGTGACATTTTAACATTATTATTCAGTTAGAAAACTTCCTATTAGTATTATGAAAGTCATTCAAAAGTGATGCCAGTGACATCTACCAGCATGTTAATCAGATGTGATTTGATTGTCCCAAGCACTTCTTGCCCAGTGAATTTGATTTTTGTCCAGGTGGAATTTAAAGAAAAGTATGCTGTAGTAAACACTACAAATCTTGCAAACTGCAAAGTGGATAATTCAATTTAAGACAATCTCTCAAAGTAGTATTTTTTCTTTAACATACAGGTGAAGAGAATATTTCCATAGCTAAAGCATGTTTTAAAATGTTGTCTCCTGCAATTTTATTTTCTGAACTTTATATTTTTCTAATGACAAATATGTCTTTTGCTTTGTTTTTAAGAACATTAAAAATATATGTATTTCACCATGTGTAATCTATTTCTACTTATACATATTTTATAGAGAGGCTTATGATACTTAAAATCTTATATCTGAAATAAGTTAACTCCAAGTTAATTTTTTAAAATATTTACTTATTTGCCTTAAAAGCTACTTTAAAACTTAAACTTCCAAAATCAGTAGTAGTCCAGGCTGACAATTTTATTATTATTTCTTAGCTTCTGGGCACATTTGAGTATCAGAGTTCTAATCATGAAGACCCTTTTAGCATCACAAAATTAAGCTATAACTAGATTATGGCTACCAGGTAATATTTATTTCTATAAACTGAAATAGCATATTATATTACTATTCTGATATTTAATTTACTCCCCATAGATTACTTTTGAATATGTGGCTATCGAAGATAAGAGAATGTTAATAATGTTAAACAGTTTAGCCTAAAGCATAAACATCTTTAATTCATATATTTGATAAGAAAGTTAACCTAAAGAATCCAAACATATAAATCCTTTCATTCATTGTATATCCTTGAAAGAAATTCAAATGTACTTAATGGTCCAATTAATTTTAGATAATATACATCTTTTCCAAGTAAAATTAAAATTAAACAGAGAAAAATATTTTATTTAACATACTGTTTGTTGTGAAAAATAATTATGTTGAGACTGCTAGTTTGCTTACCTTTGAAATTTCTAAGATATGGGAAAGAGTAACACATAGTTTTCTATTTTATTCATCTTTTTTTAGCTTTTGAGTTCTAGTTTTTCTTCTTTTCCAATCTCAAACTTTTATTCATGTATTCATTTACCCTATATGTACTCATTGATTAGCCATTATATGCCAAAGACATATTAAGCAGTAATGAAGAAGATAAACTTAGACTGTACCATCATGGACATATGCCATGGTTTCAAAAATATCTAAAGCATCATCATTTTTCACTACTTTATAAAGGTTGAAATATAAAATAAAATTCAGCCATCTCACTAAGTGAACATGAGAAAAATATATATATCCACTTTTTGAACACTCAGTTTTTACATATTATATATGAAAATATTATTTTGCTAAAATGAATGTAAAGCACATATTTACTTTCTATTTTTAGAAATTTAATACAGTATCAGATTGATATACAACTATCCAGATACTTAATTCCTCTATATAAATTACTAATCTTATTTTCTTTTTATGAAACAATGTATGGGGAAAGACATGCAATTTTATTAACTACACAGTATTCAATTACGCTATAGCAAAATGATTTTATCCCTGGGTTTCCAAAATATATCAGTTCATAATTAAAAGATCAGAAATATATATGTGAGTATCTGCCTTAATTTCTTACTAATAATACAGCATATAATTTTAAATTATATTAACATTGAATAATGAACACATGAAATTTTATACATGCTAGATTTCCATTGGTTAATTATCTATCATAACTCCACAGTTTTATTATGTATTTTACAAAAAAATACTTCAAAGCTCAGAAATGTATAATTAAATTTACAAATTTTGTTTTTTCTAAGGCTTTCACCAAATAGGAGTTGGTTAAAAGAAGCAGCGGGCAAGCAAATTACCCCTACTGTAGTTTAGTTGTGATAAATGTGTAGGTTACACTTTATTTTAAAGTGTTATTTGTCCCATGTATTCCTGCAAGCCTATCAAACTCAGATATGTTTATGGGCTTGGATGTAACAGTGGCAACTATTCAGTGCAGTCACTGTATGGCCCACACTGCAAATTCATAAAGCAAAGAAACTTTCACTACACATCTTCTTTATATATTAAGAATGAATAAAATAGCTATACTCACAATGATCAATGAATATGACTTCACATTGAGCAGGATCTTTGAAATATGCGATGAGCTGATGGGTTATAATTTTTTCTTTGTAAGACTTAGCCTTTAGGATATTAAATATATTGATGAGGGTAATGTAAATGACTTAGCATCTTCCAGAGATTTAAGTGGTCACTTGCTTTTTGTAGAAATGCCTGTTTAGATGAAACAGTGGTAATTTTTTAACTAAAAGAAATTTGGAAGATAAAGAGCTCTGTTGAAAAAGCTCTTTCTTTTCCTTTTGAAATTTTTAATTGGTTCCAGAGGCACCTCTTAAATTTATTAGCCAGTGTTTTTAAAAAAATTAATAGTATCTTTTCACTTTGTCTACTGTGTTTCTAATTGTTTACTTTAGATTTCTTCCACAATTAAGAAAAATCTATTTCCCCTATTTAAAAATAAGGGGGGGGGAGCTATTTTCCTAACAGAACATACCTAAGAAATCTCAACTCCTTTCATTTAATACCTATTGCTCTCATATAGATAAACTCCCAAAACTGTTTGTGTTAAAAGTACAAAGACCAATATTCCTGTAATGGTGTGAGTTTACCTGATGTTTACTAGATATGGACATGTGTGACATTACTTCTTTCCCTGTGGGTTCTTAAGTCTTCCTAGATTCTGGTGGTTTGCCGACAAGCTTCAGCGTTCCTTGGCTTGTAGCAGCATAACCCCACTCTCTTGCTTCCTTGTTACATGGTGTTCTCCTTGTGTGTCTCGGACTTCGTATGGTTTTGTTGTTATAAGGACACTAGTCATATTGGATTAGGGGTCCATCCTACTCAAGTATGATGTCCTCTTAAGTAATTGCATCTACCCTATTCCAAGTAAAGTCATATTCTGATGTAATGAGGAATAAGACTTCAGCATTTATTTCTTGGAAAGACAAAAGTCAACCTATAACAGACAGACAGAGCTCACTTAACACACGTAAAGAATGGATCATGTCAGATAGAAAGAAAAATGTTAATAATAAGTTTAAAAGTGATAATGTTAAGCCTAGTAATCAACCTAGGCCACAATATAAGGAAGAGCCAAGTAGCAAAATTGCCAGAATGTAGAGCTACTGGATTCCTCCTGAAGAGAAATGGAATTTGTGGAAAAGCCTGAAAGAGTTTCAATTGTGGTGCTTGAAGTATTTAAAGGCAGGAGGCAGGTAATATAAACATAAAGAGGAGAAAAGCACAGATCCAGCTTCACAAGACTTATAGTGGTGAAGGTTGAAAAAGACACAAGAAAAGAATGCAGCTGTTAGTAAAAATAGCAAAATATGATGTGCCCCCAGGAATGATCTTAAAGATTAAAAAGGCAAGATAGCATACTCCGTCACTTTGTCTCATTATTTAAGAAATTGGGCATGCTCACTAGAGCCTGGCTATTCAAATCGTGGTCAGCGATCAAGCTATAGCAGCATTTCATTGGAGCTTGCTAGAACCCTGATCAACTTTCTAAGAACATCTCCTTGGGAATCCATATGTACACTCAATATTGAGAAGCACTGCACTACTGGTTTGAATATATAAGAATTTCAATTTCTACACTGCTACAAGCTTTTTATGTTAGCTGAAATGTGTGCTTCTGGATCTATAAAAGGATGATTTGAACAGATTCTTTTTGAGATAGTCAAACTTTGTGATTCCATATATAACAAGTTTGCCTCTAAGTTTTCAAATTTATGTAAAAAAAGTTGTCCTGTCCCAAACATATAATAAAATGGACTCCCCCCCCTAATATTCACTTTTCAGTTAACAAGAATAATAACATATTTTCCATGAAAAGAGGGAAATTTTAAAAGGGGAAATTTTAAAATTTGCTCTTTCCTTTGGTTTATTGAATTAGAGAAATACAAAACTTTGGTTAGTATTTTCACTAAACAGAATAGGTGAGCCTCTGAAAAGATATTTCAGAGTGATTATTTATGCTTATTATTATTAATAGTTACCCACTATCTCTTATTCCCTGGAACAACAGTATTTCAAGATATATAGTTAAATTTAATCACACAGTGATTATATATGAGTAAGAATAGGCTGATGGTTTCATTTAAAACAGTGTTGTGAATATTCTAGAAGTCAGTAAGAACTGCAGAGTTTAGACTTGAACCCAGAATCAAGCTAACATTCAATTATTAAAAAAAGAAAACTGGATAAGCCTGGCCAGAATCCAAGGTATGCTGTTCATATAACATGATATAACAGATAAACACACACACAGGATAGTTTCTATCTATCATCTACCTATCTATCTATCTATCTATCTATCTATCTATCTATCTATCTATCTATCTATCTATCTATCTCAGTCTGCTGTTTATCAGTCTAACTGCAAATAAACCAGCTCTTCCCCAGGGTCATCTAAAAAGTTCCATGTGCTTCAACATTTATTGTGTTAGGAGAGTAATTCTCCAAGACAATTATATCAGCAAACAATGTGTTTATGTCCACATTTGAATCACATATTTTGTGCCATGTCTTTGCAAGAGGGCTGCCCAATTATAATTTTGTAAGGTACACCAATGATTGGACCTGCATAATTTGCACATAAATTAAACACTGAGAGTAATGATTAGGATAGTAAAATTCCTGGTACTTATCTTCAGAAACAATGGAAAACTAGGGGTTGATGTGTTTATAAGGACAACAAAAAGACTACCTTAAAATGATTATACATTGATTATGAAATAAATTCCGTTTAGTTTAATAAGCTAAGAAATTTTGGCATAACTATACGTAGAGCTGGTTACTTCCTTGTATTAGAGCCAGGAAACAGATTGGAGAAAATGCTTAGTTTCATTACAAATTTGTTTGTCATAATCTTAAAGCTACTGAAGCAGTCTGACATATAATACACAGATTTCATAAGCACAATTTCTATTATTCAAATTTTCATTTCCTAGTCAATTTCTCACAATTCAGAAACTTCTTTAGACAGAATCTCCCCCATCACTCATGTACTTTGCTGACACATATAGCAAATATACTGACAAAAATGAATGGGTGGAAGACGTATTATAAATATTATAGAACTTCAAAAATTCTGTGTGTGGGATAAATCATATATATATATATATATATATATATATATATATATATATATATATATATATATACACACACACACACACGTATATACACTCTATCACTTCAATGCTGGTTCAATTGTTTTCTATCTTACTGAAAATTTTTTCCATCTTACTGATTTTTTTTTTTTTTTGTACTATCTTACTCCAAAGACCTTTTTTCTACAATTGATTTCTGTTTCCTTCAAAAACAGTGTTTCTCAAATTTCAAGCTGCTTATGTATAACCTGGGACCTTGCTGAAAGGGAGAATTGGATTCAGCAGACCTGGGGTGAGCCCTGTATTCTGCGTTTCTAACAAACCCCCAGGTGATACTAATGCTACTCATCCATGTGCCACATTTTGAGTAACACGGTTTTAAGAGAGTTTCTCTCCCAAACTTGCAGTTAAAACAAGTATGACTAAAATCTTTCTTCTGGAGACCTTATTGGGGAATAGACTAAAAAATTTAACCCACATTTTATGTGGGATAAACAGACAGAAGCACAGGATAAAGTGTGATACGGGGAGAAAAAAAAACTATTTATCAGACAACTTAAATTTGATTATAAGTTTCAGCACTGAATTCATGTAACATTATTTTTAAAAAAAAACCTTTCATGTAAGATTGAGATTATTATTCCATCTAGAAGTTCCTCAAAAAATGAAAAATAGAACAACCATATCATCCAGCAAGCCCACTGTTGGATTTATATCAAAAGGAAATAAAAACAGGATATCAAAGAGATGTCTGCACTTCCATGTTTATAGCAGCATTATTCACAATAGCCAAGATATGGAAACAACTGAAGTTTCTGTCAATAGATGAATGATAAAGAAGATGTGGTACTAATATATGACAGAATATTATTCAGCCATGAGAAGAAGAAAATCCTGCCAATTGTGACATGGATAAGGGAATTATGCTAAATAAGACAATTCAGATGAAGAAAATACTGTATGGCATTACTTACATGTGGGAATAAAAAAAAAGGTGAACTTATAGAAACAGAGAGTAGAATGATGGTACCAAGGGGCTGAAGGGTGGGAAATGGGGAGATGTTGGTCAAAGGGTACAAACTTACAATTAGAAAATGAATAAGTCCTGGAGATCTAGTGCACAGCATTGTAATTATAGTTAATAATACTGTATTATACACTTGAAAGTTGTTGAGAGATTAGATCTTGTGTTCTCATGACAAAAAAGAAACTATAATTATGGGACCTGATGGAGATGTTAGCTAATGCTACAGTGGCAATCATATTTCAATATATAAATGTATCAAGTCAACGCATTGTGCACCATAAACTTACACAATGTTATATGTCAATTATATCTCAATTAAAAATATTCTAAGATTCAAATAGAATGATATACCTGAAATTGCTTTTTAAATGATAAAGCACTATATAAGCATATTATATTGTTAATGTATGCATAGGTGCTTTCCACCCCTCCCCTGCTCAGCATCAGTGCCACAGTCTGTGCCCTTCCTTTTCTTAGCTGTGAAAACTGCTTAAGAAACTGTCATTCAGCAGCTGCAAAGACTGCCAGCACTAAAGCAATTTGATAGAAGGATACAAGAGGGGAGAGGAATGAAGATTTTCTTTCCTCTGTAGTTCTAGTTATAAAGCCCAGATATAAAAGGAGAGAATTGTTGTGGTATGGCATATGAATTTTAAGATGCTTTCCTTGAGTTCATTCAAATACTAGAGTGGTGACCTGAAGAGTTTTTGCCTTAGAAAGTAAATATTTATAAATACATATATATGTGTATATATGTATATATTGTCTTTTTAAAAAAATTTTTAGAGGAATATGTTATCTTCACAAAGATGGGTTAATATAGTCATTGATCATGTAAGTAAGTACATAGAAAAGATTCTGGACTTACTTGTAGCTAGCTACAAACCAACCAACAGCTTCATATTTGATTTATAGATGAAGTGAAATTGCTTTAAAACTAATGCAGAATTTATTTGTAGTGAACAGTTTATTAGTATGCAAGAAGATGAATTAGAACCTGCAAGCTATATTAAATTTAATGCATGAGAAAGGGAAGTAATGAATTACTTGAAAATCATGTTAAAGCATCATTGTGAATGCAGCTGTTAAACCGCAATAGCACTAACTGCAGAGGCAAATATTATTAAAACTGCCAGAGTCCCCAAACTGTGTTTTACACAATTCTTTAAAGAAAGTAAGCAAAGGCATTTGACTCCTAGCTTCATGTATACATACGGTATGAAAGTATAGGCACCAAATCTCAAAAAAAATGGCTCTTCGTAATTTGATTCCCACAAAAGAATTTATTCTACTTGGTTAAAACAAAAGTTTCTTTAATTGTTAGAGGGATGGAACATGAGATTTATTAACTTCACATTTCTGATGGATGAAAGAAAATGTAATAAATGAAGAGATGAGCCTGAAACTGCACTTGAGGGGCTTTATTTAGCTCAGTTAGCTGACTTCACTATCTTGAGCTCTAATATTGTACTGGCTAAGCCTTTTAGTGTGCACTAAATCCCAGCCACATAAAAGTGAAGCTAAAT
Organism: Eschrichtius robustus; assembly: GCF_028021215.1. Classification (NCBI taxonomy): domain Eukaryota; kingdom Metazoa; phylum Chordata; class Mammalia; order Artiodactyla; family Eschrichtiidae; genus Eschrichtius; species Eschrichtius robustus. The sequence goes on from NC_090841.1 coordinate 41,296,901, forward strand.
AGTATTTACAGACCTTTTTCATACAAAGTACTAACCAGCATTCCATTTATAATCCTATAATAACCCTTTGTAATCTGCATACCAATGCAGTGCAAATAACACATTTACTTTAGAAATGAGCATAATTAGATTATATAGACCCTAGTTGAATTAGACTGAGTGACCTTTTGCTAGCATCCTCTGGTAACTCAAGAAAATTTTATTACTTGGCTGCCTTTTCTCTTTTAATCTAAATGATCAGTTTTTGGCATGAGCCTCGAAAATCTTCAGAATCTTTCACAGTTTGGTTTATATGAAGATAGTTTTTTTCCCCAGCAGGAAAAAAAATTGTAGTGTTGAACACAGAGCTAGAGTGAATGTTATCTTGTAAACACTCGAGATAAGGAGTTGAAACATAAAACATAAAATAAAAAATGATGTAAGAATTATTTATAATTGGGTTTAGTATGATTTTTGTAATTACATTTTTAATTAATGTCTTGGAGGATATGCTTTACTTCTATGCATAATTTAAATCAAATTGGTATTATATATTACATAGTTCAAGCCTAGCTTTCCACTTAACAGTGTATCAGAAATTTGCATCAGATAATTCAACCTATTCTAGCCATTTATTCATAAAATAGTTTTGTGTACCTATTATGGGTCTCTTACATTTGGTTAAGTGGTGACAATTGCATGCTTGTTTCAAAGAATTCTCCTCCTGGAACACAAATGATAATCAAAGATAAGGCAGAGAGTGTGATAACAACAATGTAAACCAATTATTCATAAAGGAAATCCCAGCTCTTCTGGTTAAGGAAATGCAAATGTATTAAGAGCTATTTACAGCCCTAACACATTTCTACTCTCGCTTCTAGGTCCTCCCAATAAGCACAAATCCATATAAAGTAGGCATGCATTTCTACATACATGTCACTGAAAAGGACTCTTGTACTCTCAAGATAATGGAGGGTTAAATCCACAGCATGCTTCTATCCATCTCTTTATTCTTCCACCAGGGAAATTTTAAAACTTAGGTAAAATAACACAAAGACAGATTGGGAGACTATCCTCAAGAATATTTGTTGTTGTTTTTGTTGTATTTCTCTAACTCTCCTGTAAATTCCACAAGGGAAAACTTGTTTCAAGGTCTTCTCTGCTCAGAAAACAATCTCAAGAGAGTAAAAGTGCCTCATTTTTTTTTGGGCTCAGCAGACTATATTTACAGGGTAGTTAAGAAATATCATAAGGTTGTAATAAATATGAACATTTACTTAATTTAAAAAACAGGCAAATACGGGCTTCTTCAGAGTCCTATATCTCAAAGTATGTAATAAATGTGTGTGATTGTATGTGTATCTAAATGTCAAATGTTTTTACATGTATAAAGATACATAATTGTGATTTACTCTTTTGTATTTTATATTATGCCTAATAAACAAACCACAACATTCTCATAGTTAGTTTCTGTCCTTTTCCTCACCCAGACCCTTAAAGATACATTGCGAATTTTTGCTGACATCATTTTAGCCCAAGCTGCCCTGAGAGCCCCTAGAAGCCTCTTCTAACTGGTCTCTTGCTTCCATTCTTGTAATGTTCAATTAATTCTCTATACTTCAGCCAGAGTGATGTTTTAAAAAAATGTCATCTTTTTATTTAAACTATTCAGTGTACTCCCATCACCCTCAAATGATAATGCAGTGTTTAATCACAGCTATTCAGTTGTATGTAATATGGCTGTTTCTCACCTCTGCAAACTCGACCTAAACTATTTTATTTCCTACACACTACTCTCGTCTAGACACACTGGTCTCCTTTGGGTTCTCTAAACACAAACTTTTCCCTTCCTCTAGGCCTTTGCATGATTTACATTCAATAACTGTAAAGTTACTTCTTCAAAGGCTGGTTTTGGTGTTCTGAACTAAAACTGTCACCTTATGGAGGCCATTCTGTAGTTCCTCATTTAAAGTGGCCTTTACTAGTTCAGTTTTTATCCCATCATTTGGATTTTTGTTATTCCTTCATAACAGTTGTTCCAGTCTCTGAGAGTAGTATTTATTGTTTTACTTGCTTATTGTCTATCTCTTGCAAAAGTATAAGCAGAGGATTAGGGTCCTTGATTTCCTAGTTCACCTTTTTATTTTTGTACTTGACATAGTTACTGACATCTAGGAGCCACACAGCTGAATGCTAGGTGAATGTGTTGTATATCCTGGTGGCAAGAGGAGGGAAGTACGTTCCCATCCTGGGATGATTATGGATCTCAGTGGCTTCTGCTTAAAATTATAATTATATATACACAATCATCTACAGAACGTGGTTATTTTATATCTCCTGGCTGTAGTAAAGTTGCAGAAAAGATTTGTGTAGCTCAAGAGTTTTCTAATATTTACATTTTTTTAAATTTACGTGAATTATTTTGTCCATAGCATCAGCATCCCTTCATATTTTTAATTCTTTCAATCCTCTTCTGGAACTTTCCCTTTTTTCTCATTTGGTTCTATTGATTCTAACTTTTCTCTTAGTCCTATATCCTTCATTCTTATCTTTATACTTTGCTAAAGAAGTTTACCAATGATCTTGACTCCATCTACTACATTTACATTGAAAACCACTTGTCCAATATTGATCTTTTACATGCAAGACCATAACCTAACACCTTGAAATGTGGCATGATTTAGATAACGGACTTTTACCTCAGTCTTGCCAGGTTAAAAACAAATCAATTTTCTTCTTCATATGTCTTTCTCCTTACAGATTTTCTGTTTCTTTTGTTGGTATGTCCAAGGCTAGAAATTTTGGCGTCATCTTTAAATCAATATTCTTTATTTTTGTCTTTTTTTGCTTTCTTTGCTCTTAGTACTTCCTTCACGGTCCCTCTTGAACATATCCTTTATATTTCTTTTCCCATAACCCTCACTCTAATCCCTTAACTCACTCTTGAATAACTATAAATATTTTCTATCTAGTTCACTGCCTCCAGATTCTTTCTACAATCCACCACCACCAGACTGTATTTGAAAAGACATTTTTCATTATTTTTGCCCCCATACAAGAACCCAGAGTGGTTTACAGTAATCTATGTAAAAAGAACACACACACACACATTCCTCCCAAACCAAACTTCTAAAATATTTTGATAAGTTTGGCTCTTTTAAAAACTAACTTACTATTTTATTTATTTTCTTAGCAACAGTGGACCATATTTGTTTTCTCCTCCATATCATTCAGTATGTTAGTACCCAGCTTCAAATTATTTTATTTTTTCTTCCCTTCTCTATACCCATATGAAATACATCATTTACAGCTAAATTTAAATATCTCTGTTAATTCTCCTTCCACCCCATGTTGAACTATTTCTTCTTTATATGTTTTTTAAAAGATTTTACTGGAGTATAGTCGATTTACAATGTTGTGTTAGTTTCAGGTGTACAGCAAAGTGAACCAGTTATACATATACATATATCCACTCTTTTTTTTTAGATTATTTTCCCACATAGGCCATTACAGAGTATTGAGTAGAGTTCCCTGTGCTATACAGCAGGTTCTTATTAGTTATCTATTTTATATATAGTAGTGTGTACATGTCAATCCCAATCTCCCAATTTATTCCTCACCCCATCCCCTGGTAACCACAAGTTTGTTTCCTACATTCATGACTCTAATTCTGTTTTGTAAATAAGTTCACTTGTACCCTTTTTGTAGATTCCACATATAAGTGATATCATATGATATTTGTCTTTATTTCTTCTTTAGATTTCAAACTCCCTTATATCTTGTACCATGAATATTATTGCTTAAATATGTATGTCTTATTTATGTATTTACTTCCTGCAATGTGAGAAGCTACCTTTTATATTCTTAGTCATGCTCATCAAGGAAGTACAATTTAAACTATCTTCAAATATTAAAGTTGGAAAGTGGTTTATAAATCTAAATGTAGGTAGTAAAAGAGTTAAATTTATAAAAAAATACTAATTTACAAATAACTATGTGTACATACTATATTTGTAACAATTCTTACATGCCTGCACTAATATAAATTACTTTAAGTCAAAAGTGATAGAGTTTTTAGTTTTGTTTTTTTTTTGTTTTTGGCTGCACAGCAAGGCATGTGGGATCTTGGTTCCCTGACCAGGGATTGAAACGGTACCCCCTCCAGTGGAAGGGTGGAAACATTGGATTGCCAGGGATGTCCCTAAAAGTGATAGAGATATTTTTAAAAGCACCTTGAGAAAATATCACTCCTCCTTTTACATGAAGAGATACTTAAAATTCCCCGATGTGCCCAAAGAGGATATAATGAATAAATACATTTTAAAATATCCTTACATTTTGGAATCCATCATCTTTACAAATATTTAAAGCCTAAAGTCCCAAATGTTTTATAATTTTTCTTAGGAATGTAATATAATAATATTAATAAATTGGTATTGGTGGGAAAATGAAGACCATCAATAAATGCTATAGTTCTACACTAAATTTATCTTACACCTAAGACTAAGTCTTTGACTCTACAATACAATTTTGAAATATTTCACTTTGCAAAGCTGCTCAAGACAGCAGAGACAAATAGTATATAATATGTTCATAGTTAGTAATGCTGCTTTCTCTTCATTTTGACACATCTGGGGCATGCAATTATTCACAAAGGTCACTTTCTAAAGAAGAAAAATAACAGTGACTAAAGGCAGCATTTAGGTTTCAAATAGACTATGACAATTTAATCAATGACAAACTCCGAATGTCAAGAACAATCTTATTCCTATGTAGACAGAGAATGACATTTCATCAGAGCTAAAGTACAATTGCCCACATTAAAAACTAGCCAAAAGGAAAAAAAAAAAAAATTAGTATGGACTCTGAGTAAGATTTAGAGAAAAAAGAGAGGAGAGAGATACAAAGTTATTTTAACTTTAAAAGTGAATACAACTTTACTTTCTTGACTGGCATTTTCAAAAATGTCTTATTATGAATTAAGTAATCTTAAGGATACATGAAATTCAAAGCTTGGATGAGAGAATATAACTTACCACCTCGCCCCTCCCCCACCCCATTAAACACTTTCCAAATTTGTACTGCAATTTATTGACTGAGAAATATAACATGTTAAGATTTCCCTTTCAGCTGTTTTTTTGTTTTCCAAAATCAAAGTGATGTCTTAAATCATGTGTATAACACATTTTAAGTTGTTTTGAAATGTAGCTTAAAAATATCTTTCTTGAAATATTCTGGAATGCCAACTTTTATATTTGTTTTAAAAATAGTATTCCTCAGTATTTTCAATCAGCATCGATAACACTTCAATCTAGGTATATATAGGCTATAACTGTTATTATTATTTACCTGGGAGAGTACTATTTTTAATAATATTTCAAATCTGATACTCAGTTTCTATTAGTTAAAATAAATGTAGCAGTACTTTAATACACATGAGGCTTTGAGATGATTCAGCAACACAGTATATATAAGCCTTAACAATGTTTTAGACCTATATTTTTCAATAAATTTTTTAATGTATTAATCATTCTGTGCTTACTTCATATTCTTCAAAATGTATATCTTTTTTTCTATGAGATACTCTGGGCTCTTTTGTGAAATACTCTAAAACAGAAAGGCATTGTGATAAGATATTCACATAACCTTTGTTCAAACACTTTCAAAACAGTATTTTAGGAGAGAAGGAGAATAAGACAATCAGCCTGATTTCCAATGGAAATAGCTAATCTAACCATGATGTGATGAGATAGCAGATGTGTGCTAGAGTTAAGGATCATGAGATTCCTGAAACAGGTAGAATAGTATTAGAAAATGGAAAGTGTCAAATAAAAAGTGTTTTACTCTAGTATGTTTCTGCAAGCTGAAATGCCTGGATTAATTTTACTAAATAATAAAATTTTCATTTCATATTAAGAAAAAGTATATGTTATAGGCAATTGTAGTTGGGAAAACAGCATGCTCTTTTTTCCCAGACTACCACTACTAGATATGCATAAATATTAAAGACTATATAATTAAGAGACGAGGGTAAATTAAGTGTGAAACTTATGGATTATATAGCTAAACTAGTTTTACCTGCAAACATTTACAAGAATATCCAAGAGAGAGAAAAATTGCAATTAAGAAGGAAAATTCTACATTTTCTATAAATAGAAGAATTGCTATTTGTTAACTAGAGAAGAAAAAAAAAGAATCAGAATAGTTGGAAAAATAGATTAAGCATTGTAATAGTCAATCTTCAAATTACAGTTTTTCAAGAGTCTGTTACACTGTCAATTTTTAAATTTTACTTTGTTTTCACATTCTTCAACTCTAAATGGCCAAAATCTTTCCATTTCACCCACCCACCTGATCACCTTAAATCTTTCCTGTTGATTGTCATTTCCCACACTCCATCTTGTTTTACTTGAAAGTATCTGAGATTGCTGAGTATGAAATTGATAGTGATTACTTTGCATTTTAGAAAAGGCTCTCAGTAAGCTAATTTCTCCCGAATAAACTTCAAACTGTACAATACCTACAAATGTTTACAATAGAGCTGTGATTCTGTGGGTGGGTATTATGTGATTAAATCCATGAATCCTATCTAAAGCCCCTTAGAAATGTTGAGATAGGTTTATTTCTAAACCCTTGACTATAAAGTGACTATGACTAAATTTTTCTTCAATTTCTCTTTTTTTCAATTTTATAACAAGAATTGAAAGATAGTTTATAAAATTTTAAAATATCATCATTGGAATCTGAAACAAATGTTCTAATCTACTTAAAGTAAATCCCTTGTAGATTTTACAAAGTATAACCAACATCAGTGACATATTTTTCACCTCTCTAACTCATCATGTGTACACGTAAATCATGTTATATTTAGATACTATAAAAAAGATTGAAAATGTTTACTGACACATTTACAGAATCCCCACAATAAATCTGGAGTTTCTAAATCATGCATACATAAAAGACAAAATCTTCTATTGTATACAACTACTTTACACCATTAAAATAATAGATTGCTGCAGTTTTCTTTCTTAATAGCAACAGAATAAACTAAAGAATATCATTAGATTTCAATATCCTAGGTCACTTTTATGCACAGAGTAGATAAACATTTAGTGTTAATTAAGAAAAATCCAAAGGAGGTTTTATTTTTGAGGTTAATCCTTTTATCCCTAGGCTTTGACCCCTATTAAAATTCAAAGATCCCCTTGGGAGAAGAGATACTTTATCAACTATAAGCCATTAAGTGTGAATAAAAGGTCTGAAATCTAAATGGCAATGGAGACAGGAGAATATGGTATTGGTAAAAAATTTTTTTTTTTAATTTTAAAATTTAAAAAGAATTTTTAAAAATTGGTAGAAAGAATTGCCTTTCTCATGGGAAGCATGAGAAAAAACATTTTCATTTATTTTTTTCCTCAAGTCTTCAGAAGATGTAAAGCAATGTGCATACTGACCTTTGAAACCAAGATAACTATTGTGGTCTTCAAAATTTTTGTCATTGTGTTAAATTATGTACAACTGAACCATTTCAACATTTCCTGGTGTATGAAGGGTGGTGATACTATAACATTTTCTGATGCTTCTTTCCTGAGGTTCCTCTTTTCATCTTTGCCAAAATTAGACCAGAAGATGGAAGATAGTGAAAATGGGGGAGCAAGGAATGAGATTCATATATATATACATTTGTAGAATACATAATATGGCTTAGAGGATCCACCCAAGAACATTAATTTGAGCACTGACTATAGGTTAAGTTCACTGCTAGACTTTAGGGATACAAAATTGATTAATCCTTGATTACAATCACAGTTCAGATTCTAATGTTAATATGAATACCAAAGTCTGTTCATTTTGGCCTAACCTGAAGGAGTCTTTCATTTGCCCTTTTATCAAATTGAAGTATAGTTGATTTACAATATTGTATTAGTTTCAGTTGTACAAACAATAATTCGATATTTTTATAGAAGATACTCCATACAGAGTTATTGTAAAATATTGACTGTATTCCCTGTGCTTATTTATTTTATACATCTTATTTTATACATCTTTTAATTCCTTTCACCTATTTTGCCCCTACCCCCTCCCCTCTCCCCACTGTGAACAACTAGTTCGTTTTCTGTATCTGTAAGTCTGTTTCTGTTCGGTGATACACATTTGTTTGTTTATTTTTTAGATTCTCCATGTAAGTGATAAGATAGAGTATTTGTATTTCTATGTCTCACTTATTTCGCTAAGCTCAACACTCTTTAGGTTTATCCACTTTCTGCAAATCACAGAATGTCTCTTTTTAATGGTTAAGTAATATTCCATTGTATGTATAAATACCATATCTTTTTTGTCCATTCATCTGTTGATGGACACTTAGGTTTCTTCCATATCTTAGCTATTGTGAATAATGTTGCTATAAACATTAAGGTGTATGTATTATTTCAAATTAGTGTTTTTGTTTCCTTCTGATATATACCCAAGAGAAGAATTCCTGAATCATATGGTAATTCTATTTTCAGTTTTCTGAGGAACCTCCATCTTGTTTTCCAGAGTGGCTGCACCAATTTACATTCCCACTAACAGTGTATGAGTGCTCCCTTTTCTCTACATCCACACAAACATTAGTGACTTGTGATTTTGATGATAGCCATTATAACAGGTATGAGGTGATATCTCATTGTAGTTTTGATTTGCATTTCTCTGACCATTAGCTATATTAAGCACCTTTTCATGTGTCTGTTGGTCATCTGTATGCCTTCTTTGAAAAAATGTCTATTCGTGTCTTCTGCTCATTTTCTAATCCAGGTTTTTGTTTTTTGACATTGAGTTGTATGAGGTGTTTATATATTTTGGATATTAACCCCTTAACAGTCATGTCATTTTCAAATATTTTCTCCCATTCAGTAGGTTGTCTTTTCATTTTGTTGATGGTTTCCTTTGTAGTGCAAAAGGTTTTAAGTTTAATTATGTCCCATTTGTTTATTTTTGCTTCTGTTTCTTTTGCCTTAGGAGACAGATCCAAAAATACATTGACATGAATTATGTCAAAGATTGTTCTGCCTATGGTCTCTTCTATGAGTTTATGGTCTCTTCTATGAGTTTCAGGACTCACATTAATGTCTTTAATCCATTTTGAGTTTATTTTTGTATAGGGTGTGAGGCACCATTCTAATCTCATTCTTTTACATGTAGCTGTCCAGTTTTCCCAGCACCACTTATTGAAGGACTGTTTGTTCTCCATTGTATTGCCTTAGCCCTTTGTCTTAGATTAATGGGCCACTTGTGTGTGGGTTTAATTCTGGACTCTCTATTCTGTTCCACTGATCTATATGTCTGTGTTTGTGCCAGTATCATACTGTTTTGATTACTGTAGCTTTGTAGTATAGTCTGAAATCAGGGAGTGTGCTACCTCCAGCTTTGTTCATTTCTCTCAAGATTGCATTGACAATTTGGGGTCTTTTGGTGTTCCATATAAATATTAGGATTATTTGTTCCAGTTCTGTGTAAAATGTCATGGGTATTTTAGTAGGGATTACATTACATTTGTAGATTGCTTTTGGTAGTATGAGCATTCTAACAATATTAATTCTTCCATCAAAGAACACTGAATATCTTTCCATTTCTTTGTATCATCTTCAATTTCCTTCATCAGTGTTTAACAGTTTTCAGAGAATAAGTCTTTCACCTACTTGGTTAATTTAATTCCTGGGTATCTGATTCTTTTTGACACATTTTAAACAGGATTATTTTCTTGCTTTCCCTTTCAAATAGTCCATTATTAGTGTATAGAAAAGCAACAGATTTCTGTATATTCATCTCGTATTGTGCAACTTTACTGAATTCATTTATTAGTTCTAACAATTTTTTGGTGGAGACTTTAATGACACCATATGTGTGTATATATATATTATATATATATATATATATATATATATATATATATATATATATATATATATATATAATATATATAGTGTCATGTCATCTGCAAATAGTGACAGTTTTACTTCTTCCCTTCCAATTCTGGTGACTTTTATTTCTTTTTCTGTCTGGTTGTTGTGGCTAGGACTTCTAATACTATGTTAAATATAAGTGGTAAGAGTGGGCATCCTTGTCTTCTTCCTGATTTTAGAGGAAAGGCTTTCAGCTTTTCATCATTGAATATAATATTAGCTGTGGGTTTGTCATGCCTTTATTATGTTTCCTCTATACTCATGTTGATGAGAGTTTTTACTCCTAAGTGTATTTTGAATTTTGTCAAATGATTTTCTGCTTCTATTGAGTTGATTGTGTGATTTTGTACTTCCTTTTGTTAATGTGGTGTATCACATTGATTGATTTGTGAATATTGAACAATCCTTGTATCCCTGGAATAAATCTCACTTGATCATGGTATATGATCTTTTTAACATATTTTTGAATTTGGTTTGCTAATACTTTGTTGAGGATTTTTGCATCTATATTTATTGGCGATATTGGCCTGTAATTTTCCTTTTTTTTTTAGTGTCTTCATCTGGTTTTAGTGTCAGGGTAATGGCAGCCTTGAATGAATTTGGGAATGTTCCATCTTCAATTTTTTTGGAATAGTTTGAGAAGGATAGGTATTAGTTCTTCTTTATATGTTTGATAGAATTACCCTGTGGAAGCTGTTGGGTCCCAGACTTTTGTTTGCTGGGGTTTATTATTATTATTATTATTATTATTACAAATTCAATTTCATTAATAGTGATACGTTTGTTCAGATTGTTTGTCCCTTCCTGATTCAGACTTCAAAGTTTGTATGTTTGCAAAAATGTATCCATTTCTTCTAGGTTGTCCAATTTTTTGGCATATAACTGTTCATAGTATTCTCTTACGATTTTTTGTGTCTCTGTGGTATTGTTTATAATTTCTACTCTTTCATTTATTATTTTGTTTACTTAAGTCCTCTCTCTTTTCTTTTCAATGAGCCTGCCTATAGGTTTATCAATTTTGTTTATCTTTTCAAAAAACTAACTCTTGGTTTCGTTAATTCTTTTTATTGTTTGTTTGTTTGTTTTTGTCTCTAATTTATTTCCTCTCTGATCCTTATTATTTCCTTCCTTCTGCTGACTTTGGGCTTTGTTTGTTCTTGCTTTTCTAACTCTTTAGATGGTAGGTTAAGTTGTTTATCTGAGATTTTTCTTGTTTCTTCAGGTAAGCTATATCACTATAAATTTCCATCTTAGCAATGCTTTTGATGCATTCCATAGATTTTGGAAAGTCATGTTTCCATTTTCATTTTTCTTCTGGTATTTTCTGATTTCCTTTTTAATTATGTACTGGACCTATTGGTTTTTTAGTAGTATGTGGTTTAGTCTTCATATGTTTGTGCTTTTCTCATTTTTCTTTCTGTAATTGATTTCTAGTTTTATACCATTGTGGTTGGAAAAAATGCTTGATATAATTTCTATCTTCTTAAATTTGTTGATACTTGTTTTGTGGCCTAGAATGTGATCTGTTTTGTTTGTTTGTTTTTGGCCATGCAGCACAGCTTGCAGGATCTCAGTTGCCCAACCAGGGCCTGAACCTGGGCCATGGCAGCAAAAGCCTGAGATCCTAACCACTAGGCCACCAGGAAACTCCCAAATGTGATCTATTTTTGAGAATGTTCCCTGTTCACTTGAAAAGAGTGTATATTCTGCTGTTTTCTAATGTAATGTGACGTAGATATCTATTAAGTCCAACTGGTCTATTGTGTCACTGTTGCCTTATTGAGTTTTCTGTCTGGATGATTTGTCCGTTGATGGAAGTGGGGTGTTAAAGTCCCCTACTATTATTGTATTATTGTCAATCTCTCCCTTTATGTCTGTTAAGATTTGATTTTATAGTTAGGCACGCCTGTTTTGCATGCATATATGTTAACGAGGGTAATATCCTCTTCTTTTATTGGTCCCTTTATTGTTTTATAACATCCTTCTTTGTCTCGTTTTATAGATTTGTTTTAAATATTATTTTGTCTGATGAGTATTGCTACCCCTGCTTCCCTGTCATTTCCATTTGCATGAAATATCTCTTTCCATCTCCTAACTTTCAGTCTGTGTGTGTCTTTAGCTTTGAAATAAGTCACTTGAAAACGGCATATAGATGGATCTTGTTTTTTTAATCCAATCAGCCATACTATGTCTTTTGATCGGAGCATTTAGTCCATTGACATTTAAAGTAATTATTGATAAGTATGTATTTAATGCCATTTTATTACTTGTTTTCAAGTTGTTTTTGTAGTTCTTCTCTGTTCTTTTCTTCTTTTTGTTTCTTCTCTTGTGGTTTGATGATTTTCTTTAGTGGTTGCTTGTGTTCTTTTCTCTCTAGTTTTTGTGTATCTATTTTAGGTTTTCTATTTGTGGTTACCATGTGGTTCATATATGTTAACCTATAACTATATCTACTTGTTTTAAACAGGTAGTCCTTTAAGTTCAAACACATTCTACTGTACCTACATTTTTTATTCCCCTCCTTCACTTTTTGTGTTTTGGATGTCATGTTTAACATCTTCATGTTTATCCTTTTACTGATTATTATCATTACAGTTGATTTTATAATTTTTTTGTATTTTAATCTTCATACTAGCTTATTTAAGTGGTTGATCTTCAGCCTTCGCTATATATTTGCCTTTATTTGTTGGATTTTTCCTTTCCTATAGATTATTTCTTCTTCTTATAGCATTTTTTCCCACTTAGAGAAGACCCCTTAACATTTCTTTGATGGTAAGTTTATTATTGATGAACTCTTTTAGTATACGCTTGTCTGAGAAGTTCTTTATCTTTCCTTCAATTCTAAATGATAATCTTGCTGGGTAGATTACCCTAGGTTACAGGTTTTTCTCTTTCAGCACTTTGAATGTATCACAGCACTCCTCTCTGGCCTGCAAAGTTTCTGCAGAAAAATCAGCTGGTAGCCTTGTGGGGATCCCCTTGTATGTGACTCTTTGTTTTTCTCTTGCTGTCTTTAGAATTATCTCTTTATCTTTACCTTTTGCCATTTTAATTATGATATATCTTTGTGTGGGTCTCTTTGGGTTCATTGTGTTTGGGTCCCTCTGTGCTTCTTGTACCTGGATATCTGTTTCCTTTTTCAGGTTTGGGAAGTTTCAGCCATCATTTCATCATATGCATTTTTGACCCTCTTCCCTCTTTCTTCTCCTTCGGGGAACCTTATAATGTGAATGTTGGTAAGCTTGATGTTACCCCAAGATCATTTAAACTGTTCACATTTTTAAAATTTGTTTTTTGTCTTGCTGTTCTCACTAGGTGATTTCCATTATTCTTCTTCTTGATCATATAAGCATTCTTCTGTATCACCTAGAATGCCATTCATTTCTTCTTGTGTGTTTTTCATTTCAGTTATTTTAGTCTTAAGGTCTGACTCATTCTATTATATATTTTCTAGTTCTTTGTTAGAGTTCTAACTATGTTCATCTATTATTTTCCCTAATCCAATTACTATTATTACTACTAATGCTTTGAATTCTTTATCTGATAAGTTGTCTGTTTCTGTTTCATTAGTTGTTTTTCCAGGGGTTTTCTCTTGTTCTTTCAATTGAGATGAATTCCTTTGTCTTCTCATTTTGCTTAACTTTTCCTGTCTCTGTGAAATTATGTGATACAGTTACCTATTGTATTCTTGAAGAGCTTTACTTGTGTGTGATTGTCCCTATATAGTTGGTGTGCCCAGTGGTTTTGTGGGAGAGCTGGATTGATGTGAACACGAGTCACATAGTTTCTCAGGTTTTTTTGGCATCTCTCACCTTGGTGGGAGGTGGGGCTGAAGATGAGATGTCTAGAGCCAGAGCTAAGTGTGAACTGAGGCTTCCTCTCTTCTCAGTGGCCATCACTGCCTTATCAGGGTGGAGATCTGGTCTCAAGTTGCTGGAGCAAAAGGCCTGAGGGTCAGGTCTGAGCTGGCTTTTTTCCCTGTAAACATGCGCTCTCCCACCTCCCAGCACTGGCAATCTCACCCCCGAGGTGAGCGGTGCTGAAGCAAGCAGTGTTGGCATGGTGGGGCTGGTGTTGGCATTCAGCATGTGTCAGGACACAGGCTGTGGTGGTTTGCCTGGGGTTCAAGATCCAGACTGTTTCTGATGCCGTGTGTTAGGGCCTGTAATGGCTGCCCATACCTTGCTCAGATGCCATGTAGGTCTGAAGATGACACCTCTTTGTCTTACAGCTGGGTCTGAGTTGCTTTCATGTCTCACAGCCAAGCTCTACTTTTGTGCCTCACAGCCAAGCCCTCTTCCCAATGCAGAGCTGCATCACAAATCAAGTGGTGTTAGACCAATCGCTGGGGTCAGGAAGGGGCATGTGTTGGTGTGCTCATGGAAAACTGACCAGCCACTGGTGCAATTTTTAATCCACCTTCACCTCCCTGATTCAGGAGCAAGCATGTGTGCACATGCTCCTCACAAGGAGAGTCCAGGCTTCCTGCAGACTTCATGTTAGTCCTACTGGCCTTCCAACCAGCTAAGGTGGCTCTTCTTCCTTGTGGCAGACCACAGGACTGGGGCATCCAGTATGTAGCTTGAATCACTCACTCCCCAGGGAGGATCTCTGCCCATGTAATCTCCCTTTTCCTCTGAGTCCCCTCCCAGGGACACAGGTCCCAACCTAATCACTTTTCTTCCCTTCTTACCCAATTCTGTGTGGATTTTCCTTACAACCTTGGTTGTATGGGAGTCTTTCTGCCAGTCTCCAGTTAGTTTTCAGTGATAATTGCTCCCTGTGTAGATGTATTTTTGATATGTTTACAGAGAAGTTGAGTTTCACATCCTCCTACTTCACCATCTTGGTCTCCTCCTTCATTAACCATTTTAATCATGTTTTTTCCATTAGTAGATAGAAATACATATTATTATTAATTATTAGATTATCTGCCTCAAAGCATATGTGTTGAGTTCCAATTTTCTACTAAAATGTTGATTGTGATACAAGGAAAATAATACACTAAAGATCAATTCAATCATTTCAAAATGTCTAATAAACCACATCCTTTAAGGGCAACACACAGTTTTCCCTAATTTCTGCATTCCAAAATTTCAACTACATCCACAAACCAAGTTCCTATGATTATACAAGAATTTGAAAAGAGACATAGAAGAAACATCCTGCATATTTTAAATATGTGTAAAATAATATATGCAAAAAAATCAATAAAATAACTGATATTTTGATTTTTACTTATAGTTACATTAGGATTCAATACATTGAGATACCTTTACTGTTAATTAAAACTACATAAGTTAATTTAAAAATGTTCATCAAGTGATATCAATGTCTGATTTTTAAATGTTTTGAAGTTTTTGAAAAAAAGGTTCTATACTTTATTGTTCTATTTTATTCTTACAAGAAATAAGTGAGTGTTTATAACAAGTTATTTCTATATTTTAAAAGTGATGAAACAAAAATTCAATTATAAATAAAACCTGGATACTTATTGCTAAAGTCAGAACAAGAAATTGGAGTTTGTTTCCGTGTACTGCTTCTTAATTGCCACTCCAATATTGATAATCCATATCACCTCTATTCACTGTATACAATGTCAAAACTTTTAACAGTGGAGATGAGACTAATAGAGGAGCCATAGACATCTGTGTTGGTATATCAAATGTATTTGGTGATGAAACTTTGTAACATGGGATAATTTAAAATTACAGGAGGTGAAAAGGAGGAAGGTCACCTGTGCAAGGACAGGACAAGGTCGATATTTTTAAAAGAGGAGGTTAAAATAGTACATGTAATTTATACCTTTCAGTAAATTTACAAGTGCCAAAACAGAACCCAAATCCTGTAATCCCACTGCTACCCTTTCTAGGGAAAATGAGGGCTACAAGAAGAAATAATATTTTGTTAAGGGACAAAATGGATTTTGACTTTTTTACAGAGGGTTTTCTTATGAAAAGACATTCTAAAATTCCTCAAGCAGGAATTGTTTCAGAAAAGCTTTATGAATAGTGTGTGAGTAGTGATGATTCTTCTCCTCTATCTTTCCTCCATTCATTGATGTCTGAACTTTTACACATAACAATAATAAATATTTCAATATACAATAAGATAAATTATTTTTTAAATGAATATTTCTGCTTGGAAAAATTTACAGTCTGACTGAAATCAATACACAAAAATATGAATATGAAGCTTTGAAAACTTTGAAAGAGTATGACAAAGAGGGACCTCTAATTTTGAAAGTAAAACATTGAAAGTATATAATTTCTTTCACATTTGGAAGACATTTAGAAAGCAAAGGAGCTATTGATAACTGAAGGGGAAAGATACAAAATAAAACAAAACTGTAATTAAAACTGAATATTATGAAAAAGATATTAATGTCACCATATTCAAATAGTCCAGCAGTTCTTACTTTTAAAATTTACCTGACTTATGTATATCATCATCATCATTATTATCATCATCATCTCCATTGATCAATTTTTTATTTGGGGTGACACTGAATTAGATAATTTCCTCAATATTTATCTTTTTTTCTACCTTTTTATGGAGAGTAATATATATAATAAAATAAAATTCATAGGAATTAATTCTTTACTTCCCATATACTATAAGATTTCTAAGTACTGCCTTATCTGCATGTTACAAATTTTGATGTTTTTATTATCATTTAGTTCATATGTTTAAAAAATTTTTCTTGATTTCTTGAATCATGGACTATTTAGAAATATATTATTTTATCTCCAAATATCTGGAGTTTTTTAAGATAAAGTACTGTTATTTATTTCTAATTTAATATCGCTTTGATCAAAGAGCACATTCTGTATTATTTCAATCATTTGAAATGTATTGATACTTTTTAAATGGATGTTTTATGTGCAAGTGAAAATAAATATGCATTCAGTGGTTGCTACAATGTTCTGCAATTGTCATTTAGGTCAAATTGTTTAATAGTGTTGTTCAAATCTTTTATTTTCTAACATTTTTTATTAGCCTAATTGTTCTATCTAACACCGAGAGAAGATTCTCCAAATCACATAATATTCCTGTGACTTTTTCCTGTAGTTCTGTCAGTTTTATTGCTCTAAAGTAGTTTTGTTATTAAATGTGTACACATTTAAGATTATTATAACTTGATGAATTGACTCTTTTATACTGTGAAATATCCCTCTTTAACTTGGCCATAATGTGTATTTCTGTATTAATGTAGCTACATCAACTTTCTAATACTCAATGTGTTTGCAATGATACATGTTTCTCCCCTTTTATTTCCAGCTGTTCTGTTCTCAATATTTAAAATATGTTTTTAAACAGCATATGATTCAATATTTTTAAATCTCTGCCTTTTTTTTTTTTTTTAAAGAATGCCTAATATTCCCTTCTAGTCAACTTCTTTCTTTTTAATTTTATTTATTTATTTATTTATTTATTTATTTATTTATTTATGGCTGTGTTGGGTCTTCGTTTCTGTGCGAGGGCTTTCCCTAGTTACAGCGAGCGGGGGCCACTCTTCATCACGGTGCGCGAGCCTCTCACTATCGCGGCCTCTCTTGTTTTGGAGCACAGGCTCCAGATGTGCAGGCTCAGTAGTTGTGGCTCACGGGCCCAGCTGCTCCGCGGCATGTGGGATCTTCCCAGACCAGGGCTCGAACCCGCGTCCCCTGCATTGGCAGGCAGACTCCCAACCACTGCGCCACCAGGGAAGCCCCTAAATCTCTGCCTTTTAATTAGTGTGTTTAGTCCATTTACTTTTATGGTGATCATTGATATGGTTGGGTTAAAATTTACCTTCTTGTTATTTGCTTCTGTTGATCTATGATTCTCTGTTTCTCATTACCATACTTCTTTCAAGTGAATCAACTATTTGTTAGTATCTTACTTTATCTTGCTTATTGATTTTTTAGATCTATTTATGTGTTATATGTTAGTTGTTGTTCTAGATAGTAGAGCAAGTATCTTTAAGTCATCAGGTTATTCCAGAAATAATCTACATCCTGAACAATGTAAGAATTTTACTTCAGTTTAATTCCATTTACTACCTTTCTATTTTTTGTGTTCTTGTTCTCATATATTTTATGCCTACAATGCACTAATCCCTTAGCAATGTTTTAACAATGTAGACATATCTGTTTATGAATAACAATTTTATGAAAAGCTTTATATATTTACCCACATATTTACCTTTTACTATTGCCTTTTTATGCTTTTCATTTATATGCACAAATTTTCATATAAACAGTCCAAAGGCCACCACACTGTAAAACTCCAAGGAAACAAATTATTGTTGTAATTTTTATGAATAGCAGCTTTTAGAGATGTGCCTTGAACATCTTGTATAGCCTTATATGGTATGACTGTAGTCTCCAAACATTAACTAAAACATGCACTTTAAAATTACTTCTTTGACTATTTCCAAAGTCATTACCTTAAACTTATTTTTCTCAATATGTCTCTCATTTTATGTTGTCAATGCCAATATACCTTTGGACTTCAAAGTACTTCTATAGTATGTACATAGAAACATAAAAATTAAATTAATATCTAAAGGCATTATTTTTCCAAGTCATATTTTTATCTGTAAGTGACTGTGTGTAATTAAGGAGAAATGATAAAAGACCTATCAGATAAAAAAGTGTCATGTATAAATATAATTAAAAGTGAATAAATTATCAGTGTTATAACCTTACTAGATACAGTTGTAAATAATTTCAGTAGTGAGAGCAAAGTTGAAGATATTTCAAAGTTACAGTTATAAAAGAAGTATATCTGGAAGATAAATTATTTCAGGAAATAAAATGGTGAATGGGATACATAAATAGCCTTCAATGGTAAACAGTATATTGGAAAAATTCATACGTGCATAGTTTATAATCACCTTTCAGTCTATGTAAATTGAAATTTGTCAGTATGTATTCTTCGTGTGTTTTACCTTACAGGCAATTAATTCATCTGTTGGTTAAAAAAAACCAAGAAGAAAGAAAATGATACCCTATAGCATACACCCATAATGTTGGAGTCATAGGTTAATCTGAAGGTCAAATCTAAACCGATGTTGAAGGCAAGCCACTCAGTAGCTATAGCAACAGCTACATTCATGTAAGAAATGGGAGAATTTGCTATTCACACCCTTGCCTGCTTTGTAGCTATTTTAATCCTTTATTTTTCATAAAATGTAAATATGAAGTCAAACAAATTCATGAGTGTATTAAAGTTTACTGAAAAGTTAATTACTTTCTTTCATCAACATAAGTAAATTTGTTTTAATACGTTACAGTTGAAACAAAGTTTAAAATTAATTAAACATTTCTTTTTCAAAAATGCCTTTCCTTAACTTTACATTTTTTCTTGTCAGGTTTTAAAAATCTTTTCTATTGGGGCTTCCCTGGTGGTGCAGTGGTTGAGAATCCACCTGCCAATGCAGGGGACACGGGTTCGAGCACTGGTCTGGGAAGATCCCACATGCCGCGGAGCAACAGGGCCCGTGAGCCACAATTACTGAGCCTGCGCGTCTGGAGCCTGTGCTCCGCAACAAGAGAGGCCGCGATGGTGAGAGGCCCGCGCACCGCGATGAAGAGTGGTCCCCGCTCGCCGCAACTAGAGAAAGCCCTCGCACGGAAACGAAGACCCAACACAGCCAAAATAAATTAATTAATTAAAAAATTAAAATTAAAATCAGGTTTAAAAAAAAAAAATCTTTTCTATTAACTTAGAAAAAATGTAGATTATTAAATAAATGAAGAAAGTGGTATTACATTTAAAAGTATTAACAATAGAAATTATTCAAAGCCAAATTTTACTTCAAAAACTTACTTAAAATAACTAAAATTTGTTTATAACCATATTTAAAATAAAATTTTAATCATCCTTTCTTTGGATCATTCACATTCAATATGTACAAGCAGCTTGAAAATATGAACAAATTCCTTGAATATAGAAATAATGGCAAATTCAATCACATACATAATCATTTATTAGTCCTAATGATATTTACTAAGATCTTTTTAAAATTTGACAACATGTCCTATTGAAAAAGAATAATTAATGGTATTCAATGTTAATATTAATATAACAAATATAGATTGCTAAATTGGATATACTAATTGAATTAGTGTATTATTATCTATTATCTATTTGAATTGTATGCTGGCTGAGATTATTGATATTCATTCTCCTTATGTCTGAATTTTGAAAAAGAAAGCTACATATTTGGCATAAAAACCTCTCTTCAAACTACTGTTTCTATTTAATTAGAGGAAAAAAGACTATATCAATTTTTCATATCCAAACAATCTTTTAGGTATAGTATTAGTCATTTAAACATCATGTACTGATAATCAATATGTTGTTGTTTCTTCATTTCCTTTTATAATATTTGCATTCTATATTTTGTGATTACTTGCAATCTGAAAATTACTAAGCTAACATTTTATTCAATGGACTACACAGATAGGACCTATCATTACACAGGTACTGTATTTTAGTCTCTGTCTTCCCTTCAAATTTTCTTTTACCTAAGGTACTTTATTTTAAATAGAATTTAAACTCTCCAGTTTTATTTCTTCTTGCTTGTGTGTGTTGGTGGGAGAGGAGCATGGGGTGTGTGTGTCTATATGTTTGTGTGCATGCACATGTGTATAAAGCTTAAGGATTTAGCTACTGATGTTATTTGTTAACTTGGCCTGAAAACAGTGTCTAATACTACCCCCAATGTTTTCCTGTTAGAAAAAGTTTAGAGTTATTTTACCAATAAGTACAACATTATATACTAAATCACATATAATGTTGCTCTTCCAAGGTGGATTCAAAATGCTGGTTGTAGTTAACATCCACACTGACTTGTAAAAGATATGGCAAAGTAGGGTGTAAAAACAAAATGATCTACCAGTCACATACAAAAATGTGTGATTTACCAATACGAATGCATTTGCTTAGATTATTAAGAACTTTTGAAATTAACATTGCCTCAAGTTAGCAACAGTTCTCTGTATCAATGAGTTACTTCAGTGGAGTTATTTACCTATTGTTGTGCCAAAGCACTTAAGGCCTCTTGGAATCATTACCACCATTTCCTTTATTTTTCTTTCTAGAGTGAAGGCTTTTTAAAGCAAAAACAATCTGAATATCTGTATACTCCAGCTGTTTTTCTCTATCTGCTTCCTTGATCCTTTTTTATGTCAGGAATTAAATGTTAAACACTATTTTCTTCTTACTGAAATTAAAAAAAAAAAAAAACCAACATGACTAAGGTAAATTTATTCCCTATCATTCTTAATAAGAAATTCAAATAAATTTATCTCAAATTAGCATATATTAGATATGACTCTAGATAATGTCAAAGTTCAAGTAAACTAAGTCTCATAATCATACTATAAATCTACAGTGTACCATATAACTGATGATCATAAATAGCTTTTTACATTTCTGTTTTCTGATATATATTAACTTACTGACATGAAATAGTTGAAGAAACTTTCCTAATGATTTTTGGAAAACTTGCAAAATTTGCACATATTTTAAAGAAAAATTAGGTACTTTTAATATAGTGTCCAGTAGTTTAAAGTCAATACTTTCAAGAGCCATAATGGCAATATACATAATTCATAGCCTGCAACTTTTTAAAGGTATCTCCTTAAAACACCAAATATATTACATTTTTCAACAGTTATATTTATGGCATGCATACAGCATGACATATCCTCAAAGCACTTTATAATTTATACAATATCATGGGGAAACCGCTAATATTATTGTCCCCTTGATCTTGATGAGGCACCTGAAGTATAGAGATTTTGAACTTGTTACAGGCTTATTTTGGAAATCAGTAAAATGCAATAACATTGTAGTAATCTTTTTCTGTAAATCTATAAATCATTTTACTAAGGCACGGATTCTTATCTTTCTAAATTAAATAAAAATATAAATATTATAAAATTCTATTTGTTAATAATAATCAAATTTCTTTTTATCTTACTCTTCATAAAATATATGACTTACTCTGAAGAATAGTTTACAGAAGCAAGAATCTGAACTGTTGAATTGTTTCTATTTGTTAATGATACTGTAAAACAGGAACTCAGAACAGGATCTCATCCTAACCTGTATTCAACCACCTTAGTTGGAGATGAGCATATGGTTTCAGTTTCATTTTGATATGAAACACTCTCTCAAAGCAAGGATTCTTGACAAGGCCATTATGTTATCATTTGAATTAGGACCATACACATATTCCTAAAGGTGGCAGTCCCTGACTAAATAGGGAGAACAACTCTACATATACTATCCACACACTCTTTAGATACTTAAAAAAGTGGAAATTCTCCTTGGAATGAAATAATTTGTAGTGTCCCAATACTGCCTTGCAGATGTTCAAAATTCATTCCACATTTACTCCATTATTACAATGAGCTATATTACTGCACTTCTTTTTCCTTTGGATATTATATGTAAAAGTTTTTGAGAATGGAGAAGTACCTCATTGCACTGACTTTCATAGTGTTATCATGTCAATAAATAGTTAACTACTATGTGTATATTACTATTAGATTTTATAACAATCATACAGAATAAAGAATGTTATAATAATATAAAATATTCAAATTAGGTTCAATAATAATATTAATATAAAAATCATAAATTTCATTCATAAAAAGAAAAATCAAGTAAGAAAAAGCATATAACCTGGATGTTTGGTATGTGTGCGCATGTATTTTCGTCTGGCACTAACATATAACTAGCAAAGTGTATCCAAGGCCTAAAGTGAGACTCTGATATATTGAATATAATAGAGCTGGTATTTTAGATCAGTGTTGAAAGAATATAATATTTAAAAATATGTTTTTATCTCTCTATATACCATGTGTCAAAACAATTGCTAGTGTTATCTGGGCTTACATTAAAAATTCAACATTTTAGAACCTTTAAAACCTTTAGGAGAAAACATGGGAAAATATTTTTATAGACTTGCAGCGGTAAAGTATTTCATAAGCAAAACAAAAGCCAATCTATGCATGATAAGAATAATGACTTCAAACATATTAAAATTCAAATTATATTCACTAAAGTATATCCCAAAAAAGTAACAAATATAAACCTCATACTGAAAGTAAATGTTTCAACACGTATACCATAGCAGGATTCATATGAAGAATATAAACGACACCTAAAAATCAGTTAACACCAACAACCCAGGAGAACAATGGCTAAATATCATCCACAAAACTTCCCAATAAATAAAACACAAACAGAAACAGCACACAATTATATAAAAAAGTGCTCAACTTCACTTTAGGAATCAGGAAAATTCAAGTAAAAGCTACGAAGGATAATTATTTGCTACTGAGATTGTAAGTCAAAGGGATTTCCCATGCATTGCTAATAGGGTATAAATTGATGTAACAACTTTGAAAAACAATTTGCCATTATCATGCATACACTTTATGACTTGAAATTCTATTCTAGGTTTTGTATACACAAACACACACACACATCTATATCTATATATCTATATCTATATCTATACACCTATATAGGCATAGAGATATACAGATATATTGCCTAGCAAATGTCACCAGGAGACATGAACGTGAAGCTGTATTGTTTATCACAGAAACAATATGGAAATAGTCCAAACGTTCATCAGTGATGGAATGGCTAAATAACTTGAGGCATTTTTTAAAAAATGGAATATTACAGTTGTGAAGATGAATAAAATAATGCAACGCATATCAATATTGAAACATCCGAAAGTAAAAATATGAAGAAAACAAATCATGAAACAATGCATATAATATAAAATAATTTATATGAAATACAAAAGTATGCATATGTCACAAAATCTTTAAAAAACATTTAAAGTGCAGGATAGTCTTTGCTTCCTGGGGAATGTAGAATAATGCAACTGTGGAGGAGAACACAGGTGGTTTTGAGTTTTTTGGTGATTTTCCATGTTCTATGGTAGGTAATGAGTAAGTGGGTGTTTCTTTATTATTCTTTAGACTGCACAAATTTACTAAATAGGCTTTTTACTGTGTAAAATGTATTTATTGTAAAAATGTTAAAATATAAATAGGATACACTACATTAAAAGCAGTGGGTGTAAATTGGTGGAGGTAAATGTTTTGATTGGTTTGGCTTAGAGAAGAGACTTGTTCACATTCAGATGCTGGGGAAGCAGGAGAAAGAAATTAAGGTTTCAAAATAAAGGAAATGAAGGAGAGCAAGGTCTACGAAGAAGCAAGTGGCAATTAGCACACACATGGATCTAGAAACCTCAGGCAAGAAGAGAAACATTTCCCCAATTCTACAGGAGGGAAGGAAAGAAGATAGTGGATATAAATACATTTTTAAGTGGGGCAGGAACATATAGAACAATAAAGCTATTATTATCTTGCTCTTTATTTTCCATGGGAAACAGAAATTAATATTGTCAACAGATAGTGAAGGCAGAATAGGGAGTTGAGGACACTGCAAGCGAGAAATGGAGAAGAAACAGATAATGGAAACAGAATAATGTGCAGACATTACTGAGGATAAAGATAAGGTTTTTTACAAGTATATTACCACTAATCTATACAACTGGGTGATTTTTTCATTAATGCTTAGAAACGGGGTACAGAAATGATAAATATATTGATAAATGAAGAACTGCTGTCTTCATATAGAAGATGGAGCAGAGAGTTTCAAGTCACTGAGAAGAAAATGATGAAAGTAAAGGAATCCTGATTTCCAGATGAAGAAGTAAGGATATAATCACAGGAGCCACAGAAAAATTAGAAGAGAATTCAGGGTCAGAAGACGGTTAGACTCATAGTTATACCTGAAGCAAGGAAAGGAAAGGAAAGGCTGTAGTTTGAGCTGGGATATTGAAGAAAGTTATTTCAAGGATTAATGGCAAAGTCCAGGGCAGGACCTTGAGTCCAAGTAAAGAAGAGTATATCACTGGATTGTAGTTGAAAATGTAGCAAAATATATTATGGTGAATTCCATTGCTTCAGGGATCAGTGACCGAAGGTTAGGAGAGGAAGCACCAGGAAAAATGCTTCACCCCGTGACCCAAAGCCCTGAGATGTTTATACATTCACATTTAACCATCTAACATCAACCTATTATATCCATTGGCTGCTAGGTAAAAAGACTAGGGTATGTAGTATTTCTCTTTGCCTTCACAAATCTCCTATGCTGCATTTTGAATTTTATTCCTTTTTTTTTTTTTTTTTTACCAATCTTTACGTATTTAGAATTATCACTGATATCAATTTTAATGATTTTGTGTGTGTGTGTGTATGTGTGTGTGTTTTAAATATTGAATCCTCATATAAAGTGCTAGGGGGAAGAAATCCACAATATGATTGGCTACAAGGCTTGGAAGAAATTGTCCATACATTCAACTATGCAACACACTTACTGTATGACATGTAAAAAACCACCTAATCTCTCTAGCCCACACATTCACTCATTAGTTGGCATGGCAGTACTGTCTCTCTCTCTATCATAAACTTGAAAAGAACCAAGCAAGATCATGCATCTCAGAGTAAAATGAAAATAAAGGTCTGACGTTTATGATTCTACAAGTAAGCATTAAACTCTGAGAAAGTTATCAAGTAAGATTAAGAGAACTAAACACAAAATGAGATTCTCTACAAAAATGAATTTGAGTTAACATATTAACTTTGATCCATGTTGGATTATTCAGAGATTTGGTTTATATAGAACTGTTATAGTGTTAGTATATTATATTTTTGATATAAATAATTGGATAAACTTAATTTTAAATAATTGGATACATTTATGAGACTTTATTTTATTTGATAAAATGCTAAAATATCTTTTTAGTGTTACCTATTTTTTCATAAAGTATCTTTTCCTCCCTGACATTGTATATAGTTTTCCATGAAATGTAAATTAGCTTCAAATGAAAACAAGTAAAACATAAGGGGAGTTCTTATATGATGAAATAAACTACATAGGATAATGTTTTAATACACCATACATCATTTCATCTTTTCATGTTCAAAAGGAAATTAGCATAGATACATTATAAAAAATAAGTTTTTTTTAATGGATTAAAGTTTATAAACCTCCCAAAATTAGAGATCGAAAGATACTACTTTCTAATTACAATATATTTTCTATGGACTGACAAACATTCATTAGAGGTATTAAATACCCAAAGCAGTGTTATTTAAATTGTATGTGTATATTCCAAATTAATATAACTTAACACATGTAAGTTTTTTTTTATTCTGCCTGTGTTTAAAATTCACAAGTCCATATGAGTTTAAAAACCATAGCACACTGTTCAGTTTCAATAAAATGAATTGCTTCTTAGATGATCAGTACTTTTGCCTGAAATTTAAAATATTATGCAAGTAAAGTCTAGATTATTTCTTTTTAAAAATTCAATTTATGAAATTTGGCACTTATAAATTAGTTGTGTCACTAAGGTTTTTAAATATTACATAAAATTATAATGTATGATATATGAGTATTATATATTTTATGTATTAATATAATGCATTTATATTACTTGAATAATATTTACATAATATGTATACATACTCTCACATTGTCCAAAATATAGTTTAAAGGTTCTGTCATATTTGTATACCAACCTTTGGCATGTTGAAAATAATCACTGTGATAAGCCTGCAAGAATCACTTCTTTAAGAGTATGTTATAGGAGAAAGCCCAAATGTTTCTTTCAGATATACATAAAAGTTTACCTAAAAAAATTGAAAATATAATTATGATATGATTCAAGAATCCCATTTCAGGGTATTTAATCAAAAGAATTAAAGTCTGGATCTTGAAGAGATATATGCATCCCCAGGTATATTGTGGCATTATTCAGAATAGTCAAAATGTGGAAACAACCTAAATGCTCATTGACAGAAAAATGGTAAGAAGATGTGGTATATACATAAAAAGGAATATTATTTAACCATAAAAAAGGAGACACTGCCATATGAAATATCTTGGATGAACTCTGAGAGCATTATGCTAAGTGAAAAAAGCCAGACACAGAAAGACAAATACTGCATGATTCCACTTATATGAGGTATCTAAAGTAGTCAAACTCATAGAAGCAGAAAGTAGAAGGGTGATTACCAGGGCTCTGGGGAGGGGGAATGAGGAGTTGCTGCTTAATGGATAAAAATTTCAGTTGTACAAGATGAATAAATTCTAGAGATCTACTGTACAACATTGTGCCTATAGTTAAGGATACTATATTGTGTATTTAAAATTTATGGAGAGGGTAGATCTCACATTATCTGTTCTTACCACAATTTTAAAAAATGGTAAAATTTTTTAAAAGTTTACCTTATAAAATGTGTATAATATTGCCTTGCTCAGGAAGATGGAATATAAGACTTGCATATCCTAGTGCTAAATCTATTTCCTCAAAGGATAATGAGTATCTCAATTTGATTTTCTTTATTTTAAAATCGTTTACCTGTCACCTGCTGCAAAGAGCACATGGTCACGTGCAAGAAGATAATTACAGCTATGGAGACATTCTTTGGACAGTGTAAAAGATCCTTTGCTATTTATCTGCATTGTCCCATAACAGTAGCAGAATAAATTTAAATACAGTTAGAGCTGCAATTATTTATTGTTATCTTTTGCGTTATCTTTTACCTGGGTAACACAGAAGAATAAACATAATCAGTTCCAGCTGGAAACACTTCTACACTGTGTCAAGGACAATAAGTTCACAAATTGACTTTACCTTCTATTCATGTGGTACACAAAAAGAATTGGTCAAAGGGGAATTTAATTACTGTGTCTCATAGTAGGAATAAATAGAAAAAAGATAGATTACTGATTACATTGAAAATGAGTAGCATGCTTAGCTGTAAACAATTGAGCAGAGGCAGTTTGCTAGCATTTCTTTGGTCACAGAAATTTTGATTTTATTAGATTATCTCATGTGGAATCTAACTGGTACAAGATTTTATGTATAAATGGTAAAATGAAATTTTATTATACTTATAAATATAGAGACTTCTTATCAAAAATGATACAATGAAAAGAATTTACACTGAAAAATTAAAAGATTATAATATTTACTGAAGACTTTATAGATACAAAGAAGCAAGCAGAGAAAGAAATAATACCAAAGAGTATTTATTTTTTTATCTAGGCTCCCCCTCTTTAAAACTAGAATAACAAAGCAATAGGTATCTCTGGTTCAATGAAGCACACTATCAAAGATATTTTTATCACATATGTGTTATTACCATTTACTGTCATAAAAAATGGGAAAGAATTTGAAAAAGTAAAAATCAGGAACTTTATTCAGTACCAATTGTATGCTGGTAATTACTAGAGATAAACTATGTAAAGGACACATATAATATTGATATTTTCATTGTGGAAAAATGAACCTGTACATTGCCTTAGCATTCACATAAAAAAGAGTAAACACACATACACATTAATAGATTTTTTTAAAAATTGGTAAAGTAATTTGTATCATTTGACATCACATTATATCTTGATATTTAAGATCTAATCTAACCTTCTTTTTCACTTATGTCCCTTATCTATTGTCTTTGAATTAGCAGACAGCCTCGTTGTTGAGTCATGCAAAAATAGCTTAGTTTTCTGCTTGATTTGTGCTGTGTGAGGAAACCAAATAAAATGGGTGCATGCATTTATACATTTTTTAAATAAAACTTGAGTGTCTAGTATATTCAATCCTATTAAGAAAGGTATCTTTACCTAAAAGAAAAAAACAAAACAAATGGACAAACATGACAAAACAGAAACCGTCATTGATACAGAGAACAAACAAGTAGTTGACAGAGGGGAGACAGGTTGGGGGATGAAAGAAATAGGTGAGGGAGACTGAGTTACAAACTTTCAGTTGCAAAATAAATGAGTCATGGATATAAACATATGGTATGGGGAATAGAGTCAATATTTATGTAATATATGTGTATGGTGGCAGAGGGTGACTAGACTTATCATGGTGATAATTTTGTAATGTATAGAAGTATCAAATCACCATGTTGTGTACCAGGAACTAACATAGTGTTGTAGTTTAATTATACTTCAAAAGCAAGAAAACAAACTCATAGAAAAAAGGAGATGAGATATGTGGTACTAGAGCTAGAGACTGGAGGGAGGGGGAATTGGATGAAGGCTGACAAAAGGTACAAATTTCCAGTTATAAGATAAATCAGTACTAGGGCTGTACTGTACAACATGATAAATATAATTAACACTGCTTTATGCTACATATGAAAGTTAAGAGTGTAAATCCTAAGAGTTCTCATTAGAAGGAAACATTTTTTTCTATTTCTTTAATTTTGTATCTATATAAGATGATGGATGTTTACTAAATTTATTGTGGTAATCATTTCATGATGTATGTAAGTCAAATCAGTATGCTGTTCTACCTAAACTTATACAATGCTGTATGTCAATTATATCTCAATAAAACTGGAAAAAAAACAAAAAAGAAAACCTAAAAGGGATGTCAACAAGGATGCTCCTGAAATTCCCTCCTCCCATGAAGGCATACAACTACCCATAAATCAATCCTCTCTGAGAGAATTCCAGAAACTACACATTGAGCAACAGAAAATACCCACATTGAAACGGATAGGAAAGGCTGAGACACTCTCAACCGTAAACTTCCCCACCGACACAGCCACAGAACGTTGCAGTCAGGAGGGAACTTCCAACTCCCAGCTTCTCCCTGAGGAGTGAAGGATTTGGACTTAACATTTAGCACCCCAATTTTTAAAGCTGCTAGCTGAAGAAAGGGCCCCCAAGTCATCTAGCTCTGAGAGCCAACAGGGCTTGTGTTTATGAATCCCACAGGACTACAGAAGACAAAGAGGGGGTTATCAAGTTGGTGTGTGAGCACACTCGTGGCTACACTCTCCAGGCTCAGTCTGGACGGAGAAGACAAAAACACCCATCTCTCAGATTTTCCCTGGAAGAGATTTAACTTTATGATTTCTCAGATGTTGCCTGAGGGCCTGGCTCCTAATTAGCCCACATCTAGGTGCTGAATGGGATCCTCTCTGGAACCTGAAAGAGCCAGTGGGCTTTTCCCCTACCTTCTCCCCCTGGCTAGTTCCAACAACAAAACCAAGTCTCCAGCTTCTCCCTGGAAGCAACTTGCCAATACAGCTACAACCCCAAATTTTGCAGCTGCTACCTGAAAGATAGACCCTCAAATCACCTAGCTCTGATAACCAACAGGGCTTTGCATTCACAAGTCCCACAGGAACATATTAAACAAAAAAAAAAAAAACAATTTTCAAATGGGCACACAAGCACTTCCAAAAGCTCCTTCCCAGGATTCAACAAAGAGGGAGCAGGCAAAAACACCCACCTCCTAGTTTCTCCCTGGAAGGGATTTTACTGCCTCATTCCCAGATGATGCTTGATGTTCCAGCTTTTAACCTGCCTGCTGCATGTAGGAGATGACCAGGATCCTACAGAGTCTGGCAGAGCTGGTGACATGTCTCCCATGTCTCCCCCCAGCTGCCTCCAACAGTCACACCAAGCCTCCAGCTTCTCCCTGGAAAGAGCTTGTCCACACATCAAGCACTCGAACTGCTATGGCTGCCACTTAAGGGACTGGCTCCCAATCAACTAGCTCTGACAGAGAACTGGCAGAGATTGACGTTCATGACTTCCTCCCGTACCACACAACAAAGATGCGGTTCTATCTGGGCACCTAGTCACTCCCAATGGCTGTTCCTCTGGCTCAGCACAGAGTGAGTATAAGCAAAAACATCCAGCCCCCAGTTTCTCCCTGATAGGGGTTAGACTGCATATCTAATATCTTGGTTTTCCCAACTGCTGCCTGAAGGTGGGGCTTCCAATTAGCCTGCAGTGGGTAACTGAAGGGGCAGGTAATTTGCAGTCCTTTGGGGCCTGAACACACTAATGGGCATTTCCCAAGTTTTGGGGACACTGATAGGTCTTGGCACACCCTCAACTATGGGTAGCCACTAAGAACAAAGTTGGATGCTTGGATGATCACAAAGGTTTGAAAGGCAACCAGGAGCTTGGGGCCGGCTGATTGACAAGGTTCCTTTCCTATATGAGGCCAATCTGTCAAGACAAGGAGAGGTGGCTACTTTATCTACTATGCAGAAACCAACACAGAGAGTCAAGGAAAAGGAAAAAAATAAGATAATATGTTTTGAATGAAAAAACAACATAAATCTTCAGAAACCAATGTAATGAAACAGGGATAAGTGATTTACCTGATAGAAAATGCAAAATAATGGTGCTCACTGAGGTCAGGAGAGCAAAGCATGAATAAAGTGAGAATTTCAACAAAAAGATAGAAAACAGTAAAAAAGTACCAAAGACAAATCACAGAGAATACAATAACTAAACTGAAAAATTCAATAGAGGGGTTTAAATCAGTCTAGGTCAAGCAAAAGGAAGGATCAGCAAACTTGAAGACAGAGCAGTGGGGGACGTCCCTGGTGGTCCAGTGGTTAAGACTCCACACTTCCACTGCAGGGCACCCGGGTTTGATCCCTGGTTGGGGAACTAAGATCCTGCATGCTGTGCAGTGCAGCCAAACAAACAAGAAGATAGAGCAGTGAAAATTAACCAATCAGAAGAGAAAAAAAGGAAAAGAATGAAAAGACCCAACAGACTTATGGAATATAATAGGGGTCCCAGAAGGAGAAGAAAGAGAGAAAGGACCAGAAAACTAGAAATAGAAGAAATAATGGCTGAAAACTTCTTCCATCAGCAGTGTTACCTACTATCTTTGTCTAAACCACCATTATTTTATGTTTGGATATGTGTCTCTTTTATTAATAGAGAAGACAGAGTGATAGTTTTAAAACATGAATTGTCACATTTAAAAAAAGCCTTATAATGGTCCGATTTTTCTTTAATAGTAAAAGCTAACAATAGCCTTTGATGACCTACAGGTTCTGACCTTCTATTATTTATCTATTCTTCTACTAATCCCCCATATTATTGTCACAATGACCTTTTTGTTGTTCTTTAATTGTACCAGGAATATTCTTGCAACACCATCTTTGCATTACCTGTTTCCTATACCTGGAATGTTCACCGTCCACACCCCAGACATATGCATGAGTTGCTTCCCTACCTTTTTGTTTTTATTCAAATGTCAAATTCTCGATAAGGTTTACTGCAACATCCTGACACCCACCCTTACATAGCCTGATTTTTTTTCCAAAAGTAATTATTATTTTTTTAACATACAATACCCTCTAACTGTACTTATTTCAGTCCCACATATTGCAATATTACTTTCATAATGACTGATTATGTTCTATTGAATTCCCAGCTGTCCTCATTGCCTTAGATGTCACCTGTTGCATCTAAATAGTATTTGTTGAACTAACATTAAACCAAGGCATCTTTGTGAAGTTCTCTAGCAGACCACTGAAAACTGAAGATTAGAACTCAGGAAATCAGTCAGGGTTGGAGATGAATATTTAGGAGTAATTGATGGGCAATATGGATTTTAAACAAAGTCACTAAGAACAAGGTAGAACCTCTAAAATGGCTAGAATTAAAGAACTGGAGGAAGTTTAAGTGGAAGCTGAGAATAAGCATTAAGGAAATAAGACTTCTATTATTAAATTCATTTTAAAGAATTTAACAATTATTATTTCCTATTTAAAAAAGAATTACTAAAAATTTATGAAAAATCTTTTTGGAAGGATGTATTTCTTTGTATGTCTTCATCCCCGCCCCTACCTCCCAGGTTTTTTTATAGCTGGTCAGCAAATGCTGAATGGATTTAGAGCATAATGATTAACTAATTCCAATATTAGGAAAGGAAAACTAATTTCTTAGCATGGATGTAGAACTAAAATTTTTGGTTGTGTAATGTAGTTACTGTTATTAAAATTTTTACATTTTCTTTTCCTGATGGAAACATTTTTTAAAGTCACCTATCTACTGTTTTAAAAAATCTAAGAATTCTCTGATATACATTAAATAATATTACTTGAATATATGTATCCTAGAGAATAGATTAATGTAATTTGATTACCAATTATGTACAACCTGTGCTTTTTAGTAGCCTTTCAAAATGACTGTGAATCTTCTTCCTAGTAACCCTGTTTAACCATCTTTTCTAGCTCACTGCCAAAGGTGCACTGGGAATCAAAATTGCTTAGAAGAGATATTAAGAACCTGTTTTCTAGGTACTTTTATTCTGTGATAAAAAGTTGTTACTGATATTAAGAATATAATGCCAAAAGATTACACAATATTTCAAAGAGAGCAATTTAGTCAACTATTCAGACAAATGCTATATTTAAATGCATACGGTAAAATGAAAAGAATATATAGATTGATAAATGAAGGAGCAATCCTGAATTGTACTGTGGTGTGGTAAATCTTTTCTAGTTAAGTAGTTGGAAATCAGAATTATAAGATATCTCCCTATATGGTATAATGCTTTGTTTTGCTTCACAGGAAAGTAGTGAAGATCTATGGGGTGATCTCTACAAGTGCTTAGCTCTTTGAAAGACAAAACTACTGTGAATTTTGAATGGATACATCATAAAAACAATAAAACTACATTGATTTTTCACTTTAAAAAATCAGGAAAATAATTTAGAAATAAAATGTGATAGATAATTAAGGTTTCTGGTGACATTCTGATGACATTAAGGTTTCTGGCAAAGATGAGGAAGAAATACTAACAACAGATGCCACTGTTAAAACTACCCATGCTGGACTGAAATTGAAGAAAGTTATATTTATCTTAGATATTTGAAAAACTTTTTGACAGTAAGGTCAATCAAACTGTAGAAAAGTTTTATTAATGAAGTAGATATGGCAAAGACATAAAGATATGTCTGTAGAAAGTTTTACTAATGAGGTAGATATGGCAAAGACACTAAATGTCTTTAAATAGTTTAGCCATATTAATGGAAATGGTAGGAGAGCTCTTGTTTGGACTATACATTTCTTCCAATCATTGAATTTGCTTCCAACCTAACCACCTAAAATTTTCCATATGCTACCAGTCTCCAGTTAACTGGCATTTTCAATGACAGTTCTTAATCTTTCTGTCTACCTCAGGGCATCCAAGGCCCCTATTAAGAACAGTGGGAACCTTGAAGCCAAAGATTAAAAATCTTGGTTTGCAACAAGCACAAAATGTAACATGGGAAATTGGGCACAAAAAACAAACCAATGTAAAATTTAAGGTAAATTATTTAATCTCCACGACTGAATTTCTAACAGTTTCCAAATATCTGGTAGAAAGTATTATACAATATATAGATGCAACTCAAAATATATCTTTTTAAAAAATTGCTTTTTGACAGAGAGAGATTATTATTTGACATATGTTAGGATCAAGATAAATTTCTACTTTACTTATGAAAAATAGCAGGAAATGGCCATAGATTATTGCTATACCAATGTGGAAAATTGTAAATCACATATTATATAATCTGCAAACCATACATTTGGAAAAAATGATTAGACAGTTTAATAAGGCAAATACAGAGGAATTAAAATAAAGAAAATTTAATCAGATCAAAGATGGATCCTTTAAGGATATGAGGATGTTCACTAAAAGAGAGAAATAATTTTTAAAAAATATATTGTGGTTGGTCCTGTCCTTCACAAAGTAAAGGAAAAAATAAGAATTATTCAATTATTTTAAGTTTTATTGTGCTTTAGATATACAATTCAGAAAAGGAAGCCCAATTTCATTCAATTGTCGGGGGACCAAATAATGTTATTTTTTTAACAGCACATCTTCTGATATTTGAAGACAAGAAGACATAATCTCTTGCCAAAGATTTATTAAAATTAAATAATATCTATTAGATTTGTAACTAAATCATGCCCTAGAGGTTGATTTATGTGCACACACATTCATTCCAACTACAACTATTTCCTTACTAAATAATTTTCCCAGGCACTGTGCTGGGCATCAGATATATGAAGATGAAAAATGCAAGATCTTCCTAGAATTCAGTCACAAGTCAGTTTCAAACATAATTCATAAGGAAATTTTATTCACTTTCATTTAAGCATGCCTTCCAAAACCATTTTTTTTTTACCACTTTTAGTTTCTTTTCACATAAAAAATGTACAGTAATATTGGCTGGAAAACACACCTCATTCTGCATGGATTCTACACATCCTTCAGGCACCAACACTGTGAATGGGAACTACTGAATTGTTACTGGTTTTATATAGACCATTAAGAAAAAATTTATACATCTGCTGGTAATAACATGTGGTCAGGCACAGTGCTGAACATTTTCTGTGCATTTTATTCCCAATAGCCATCTGAGTGCCCCTTTATACAGATACAGTAACTGAAGCTAAGAGAAGTTCACAACTTGCCCAGGGCAAAAATTGGGTAAATTGTCAGGTATATGATTTCAACTCTCAGATGGCCTGACTCCCGAGACTGATCTTAACTACTTCACTATATCCTACCAGTCACAGATTAACTGACCTTCCAGGAAAGTTCCCAAAGCAAAAATCTCCTTGTATGTGAAAATTCCTTAACACAATTATACAGCAATTATTGGACTGCTGTATGATTGGACACCTGCAAACACGTATCTAAACATGCTATATGTTTTGTTTGCATATAGTACTAGTCTTTATGCAACAACGTTTGGAAACTAGACATCATTGTACATAATTGGGAAGATAGCTTTGACAGGAATTTTCTTCATAAGAATATAATATTTTTGTTTATTGGTAATACTACTAAAATATTTGGTAAGAAATCAGCCATGATACTCAATGAATACTGGTGGCCAGAGTTCTTTGGGGGAGTGACTGCTCTTTGCAAAAGCTGCTGCAATCTGAAGCGCTGCTTCTTCACCTGGCTACACACCACCTTTGCTGCTCTGATTTCTCCACAGTGGGTTGGTCTTTCCCCTGATATTATTTCCTAGTATTCTGCAGCCATGCTTCATTACTTGAAATTGTTCTTCAGTGTGTCTGGATAATGTTCCTTCAGCTTGCCCTATTTGATATCTCCCCACTTCAGCTCACCATACAAGAACTGGCCAGGGGTCCTGCTGCCATCCATTTTTTACACTTTTGCAGTCCAGTGGAGCTGCATTGTGACAAATATAACCTCACTGCTGCTGGGTTGGCTGTATTCCAGGATTGTGTGTTGGTGAATATGTCCCTACTTGTGATGCTAATGTTAAACATAAAGACCAATATTCTGTTCATTTTGAAATTATAGTGTGTTAGTAAACATCTCCATACCTTTCCACTCTAAATAGTTTTTTCATTAATCAAAATATTCATTTATTTAGTTGATAACATAATCTTTTTAGAATGACTTAAATACAACATTATTAATACATTAGAAATTTGAAAAAGTGATGCAGTTACCTTGACCTTACATGCTGTATTTTAGGTTATATGTTAATCAATATCTGGTGAATTATTCAGAAATTTTGTAATGTGCAGTTGTGCAAAAAAAAATTATAATCATCAGCAGTCTCTAGGAAATATTAAGGTTGCACCAGACAAAATACCTGTAGAACCACAAACATTGTCATAAACTTCCCATAAGATATGGAAAAATGTTCAGAACAACAGCCTAAATTTTGCAAAGCTAATTTTTATAAATATCAGTAAGAAACCTGATATTTACAAAAAAATATGATCTAGTCACTAATAAGTTTAAGATATTGGTCTGTGTATTATTTTGAGCTTCAAACATAGCAAAATATCGAAAAATTGTTACTTTTTGAGCTACCTTGATGCATAAATGATTCCACAGCTGACTTGATATTCAGTTTCCACACACTTCTACATAACATACTCTTAAATTATAGTTAACATGAAATAGCTAAATACATAAAAGTGAGATCATTAGTGAGATCATTATCATAAATGATAGTGTCAGACCATCTCTTAGCTTTCAGTGGCTCTTTTTCTCTTTGTCAAAGCAAATTGTCCAAGGACACTAAGGCACACTATAGAGAACGTTTTCAAACACCTATACAATGATAAAACAAGAATCCCAGTCTGTTGTTTTGTGCATTGTACCACAGTATCACTCTTTATTCTGTTAGAGCCCTTTCCCTACTTCTTTCTACACCACCTAACCATGTCACATCACCATGGTATAATTCCAGTATGCCAATATTTGATGTATATATCGAAAATGATTTAAAAATTATAATACGTAGTTAAAAATGGATAGTGTTAACTGGAGTACAGATCTTCCTTGACATACGATGGGGTTGCCTCTCGATAAACCCATAGAAAATTGAAAATTTCCTAAGTTGAGATTGCATTTAATACACTTCATCTACCAAACATCAGAGCTTAGCTTAACCCATTTTAAACGTGCTCAGAACACTTACATTAGCCTACAGTTGGGCAAAACCATCTAACACAAAGCCTATTTTATAATAAAGTGTTGACTACTGTAGCTTATTTAATACTGTACTGAAACTGAAAAACAGAATGGCACTATGGGAACAGAATGGTTGTGAGAGTAAAGATTGTTTACCCTCGGGCTTCCCTGGTGGCGCAGTGGTTGAGAATCTGCCTGCCAATGCAGGGGACACGGGCTCGAGCCCTGGTCTGGGAGGATCCCACATGCCTCAGAGCAACTAGGCCCGTGAGCCACAACTACCGAGCCTGCGCGTCTGGAGCCTGTGCTCCGCAACAAGAGAGGCCACGATAGTGAGAGGCCCGCGCACTGCGATGAAGAGTGGCCCCCGCTTGCCACAACTAGAGAAAGCCCTCGCACAGAAACGAAAACCCAACACAGCCAAAAATAAATAAATAAATAAATAAAAATGTAAAATAATGCAGACATACACTTAAAAAAAAAAAAAAAAGATTGTTTACCCTTGTGATCCCTTCACTGAGTGGGAGCTGCAGCTCGCTGTTGCAGCCCAGCATCACGAGAGTAGCATACCACAAATTGCTAACCTGGGAAAAGATCAAAACTAAAAATTTGAAGTACAGTTTCTACTAAAAGGGTATGCTTTTGCACCATCATCAAGTCTCGAAGTTGAAAAATTGTAAGTGAAACCATCTTAAGTCAGGGACTGTTTATATAGGTTACACATATGTAACTGGTAAGCATCTTATTCCATAAATTCAATTGTACAAAACATTTATTGCCACCTTTCAAACATGCAAAGGGCTTTGTTTTTCTGTTCCGCACACAGAAGATATTGATTTTCAGTCAATTCAGCTTCTTCCCATCTCCTGTCCCCACTTGCTTCAGTTTCCTGTGGTTGAATCAGAGTTGCAAGGGCTTGAGACATTAGAAGACTATTGTATGTTAAGAGGTATTAACATCTAATTTCACTGATTTACACAGAGACCTACTTTTGTAACTGATCTTTAGAGGTCTGTGTATTTCATGGCTGTTTCCACCTCATCCAGACTGCAAAATCCATCAAGTTTATTGGTTCTTGGCACTGTGTCCATGGTACTCTTAGGTACATGGAAAGCACACTGGAGTCAGAAAAAACTGTGTAGGCTGCCTCAGACACACTTGTGTAGACAGTTCATGAAGACATTTCTGCTCATCTCTTACCACATTGGTGCAGGGACACTTGGAGACTTGGGTGCTGGAGGGCTCAGACAAAGGACCCTACTCTCAATTGCCCAAATTATCTGGATATTCTAACAACACTCTTTCTTAGAGTCAAGTAGGAATAAGCTTCTTAGCATCTGGTTCAATCATTTACTTTTTCTCAATCTAAGGCATCCTTATCTAGTTCATTTTAGTCTTGACTCAATATACTCTACTTAATCTTTGTTTATAAAATTAATATTTCTTAAATCCAACTTTCTAGCCTTGGCTTTTGAAATTAACTATTTTGAGGGAGGTCAAGGGGTACATTGTAATATATGGAAGATGACCTAGTTTAATATCTCAATGTAATATTCTACCAGATATATTTTTGAAAGAAGGAACATTATTAGCCATTCAACTTTGCTTTTAGTTATTCTAATGTGTACTTATATCAGTTTAATAAGAAATAAAATTTTAAGATATAAATTGGGTTTCAATATAATAAAATATCATTGTATTTTGAAGTGTGATATTTTTGACCTGACAATTTCCAATTGTTAGAATCCTCATCAGTTTTATTATTACCTG
The DNA here is from genome assembly GCF_028021215.1 of Eschrichtius robustus. Lineage (NCBI taxonomy): Eukaryota > Metazoa > Chordata > Mammalia > Artiodactyla > Eschrichtiidae > Eschrichtius > Eschrichtius robustus. The sequence goes on from NC_090841.1 coordinate 41,335,934, forward strand.
TGGAATATATATATATAATTTAAAAAACAGTAAGAGATTTCTTACATTATATTCTGCAGAAGTAATTATTCTATACAATGGCAATGTTTCCCATTTACTGAAATAAAGAATCAGAAAATACAAGAATTTTTTATTTTGAGTTCTTCTTATAAGATATAAATAACCCAACTTTATGTTCAGAACCACAGGGAAATGATTTAAATTAAGTTTTCCTTGGGTTGCTGTCCTGTGTGCAAAATCATGGGGTGATTTTTTATTTTTCCCCAAACTGTAAATCCTTAAGGGGATAACAAACTTTTAATGGGATCACTGCTGGAACTGAAACTTCTTTAGAGTTCACCAGGTAATGACCATTTAAGAGACCCACACAAATGTGTTGCTGTTGTAGACTGCTAAGTGCAGCATTCCAGAAAGGAGATTTCATCCAGATTTCCATAAGGAGTTCAAAGATATGATGCAGTTCTAAATATGTCTTATGACTCTTCAAACTTAAGTTCTTTTTTGTGTCACTGGGATATTCTGAGAAAGCTACTATTTTGGATGATAGATGATCTGTATAATAAAATAAATAAATGTGCTCCACTGAGGACCTCAAAATGACCTAAGATGATCTCTTTTTCAGCTTGGAAACTTTGAAGTTTCAGTTGGCTTTAAGCTTTGAGGATTTTTGTTTAATAAAACTACATTGTTAAGATGATAAATCTAAAAATTTCTATTTAAAAATCTTAATAGATTTTAAATAGGAGTGGACATTTTCCAAAGAAATAACTTTTAAGCATATACATCAGTCACAGCAAAAGAAATTTAACATCTAAGAAACCCAAATTTAGAAGGTTACTCTTAGCAACCCACAAAATTAACATTTAAACTTCTACTAACTTTGATTTTAAAACTTGAAGAAAATAATAGATTTTTTCTTTTATTCCATTAGATGACAGATAAAGGTAAGGGACTATTTTAATGTAATTTATTCCAAGCGTCGTGAACTTTGTCCAATTGAGTGTAGAATTTAGCTTACTTTGGCAGCATATGAACTAGATTTGGAATCAGTAGCGCCCTGAAAAGTCCAGTGTGACTCCTTTTCGCATGGTTGAAAGTTATCCTTACCAAATATTTGCTTGCTAAACAGATGCTGACTTCATCGGCTAACATTCAATTTAGAACTGTTTTATTCGTGTCTGTGAAATATGAAGCAAGAAATCCAGTTTGATTTATTAAGCATGAATGTCCAAAAATATTTTTCTGATTTTGAATTTTTTAGAAAAAACACAAATTTTAAACCTTTGTAGGACAATTTTGCCACATCCACGTAATTAAATTCAACAGATATTTATTAAGTGCAACTCATTTCCTTGGTCAGGACCTATAGCTTAGAGCTATAGAGCTATAGAGTAGCTTAGAGCAAAGAAAAGACAAATTCTTAGTTTTATATTTTTACTAGTATTCACTGGTTCCTTTAAACATCCAAAGAAAAAGTGACAGGTCCTCTTCATTTGGGCCTCACCATATCCATTTACACCCTTTTTAAGAGAAATCACTTATGATAAGTTTTTAAGAAAAGTCATTATTTCTTCCGTGAGGCTAAAAATGGTTTTCCATATAATGAAGACAATTCAAATTAAAAATAGAAAAATTAAAAATTCTAAGATCAATAGCAAAGTAACCAAGTGTAGAAGAAATAAATAAAAGCCCGGAAACTGAGTTGGCATATCTAAATGGATAGAAAGAATGTGAATTGTAATGTGATCACCAAGTACAAGAATCACACAGATCTTTATCTCTGAGAATCTGAAGCAATTAGAAAAAGTAATCCCCTTCAACTAAATGTTCTCTTCCTCTGCTCTTATTATTATTGTTGTCCCTTCTAATAGTCTTCAGTACTGAAGGCTTGCTCTATTATAACCTTCCCCTCTACCATCTTACTTCAGTCAGGGCTTTATTCTCCTGCTCTAAAGCTACTTCTCCAATCTCTGCTGTATGGTAGCTAACCCACTCACTAAGAAGAAATAATAATAACAACAACAACAACAACAACAGTAATAATGCCTATTCCTAAACAATCAGGGCTTTGTACATATGTTATCTCAGTTGATGCTCTCAGTAGTCCTGGAGGTAGATAAGTCAAGCCTTCTTGTCTTCATTTGAAACATTAGTAAATAAACTTTAGCAACACTGTGAATCTGCAGTTGCTAGTTTATTTCCAGCTTCTCAGGCTTATCAAGACTTTCCCCATGAAACACACAGAGAAACTTCAACAAATGCAGAAACTTCAACCAGGTTCTGAGCCAATTGCATTCAATGAGAACAGCAGCTATTCTCATATTCTCAGCACTTTCTCACCCCCATTTTAGAATACAGGAAACTTTTGCTTTGCTTTAGTCTATTAGGTATCATCTATTTTATGTATCTGAAACTGCAATTCAGCATGTCTGGTTCAATATCTGAACACCCTCATAGACCCTGCCTTGTTAAAGTAATTACCTATCCCCTTTTTTCTCCTTGGTAAACCAGTAATCCCACTGGACAACTCCATCGCACTACACCCCAATCCACCACCACCTTGTTCATGCACTTGCCCACACACGTCATATTTAGTCAACCCCTTGTGTCTCCTATTCACAGGACTAGCCACCACTTCATCACTGCTGCCTCACTTCCTTGCCTTTGGACAGTTTTTCCTGTGGTGGGTAGGAGATTAACTCAAGCCACTCCCACTTCCAAGGCCACTAATCCTTCTCTGAGTCCTAACCTTATTTTGCTGCCCATTCTTTATATTAGTGTTTGGACCCTCTTCTTGTTTATCTAGCAGCTAATGGCTCCAATCTTTTTTCTTCCTTTCTTTTCTTTCTTTTTTTTTTTTTTTTTTACTTCAGCCTACATCAAATAATGTATAACCTAATGAGGTAATACAAAAATTCACACACACACAAACACACTTAAATACATGTATTAAATAATACTAACCCTTTGCAAGTGAATTGACAAGTGTCAGCATTCTGAATTTTCTATTTTTTCCTATTTTATTCTATCCTAGTCTACTTTTTATTCTAGTCTTCTCTCTCATTTAATCTAAATAAATGATCAATGATACACTGATCAAAATAAAATAAAGTGAGTTTATAATTTGCTAAATGGGCCATGGCCCACAATTTGATAAGGCAATGCTGTACCTTGGTAGTAGTGTTCCTCCCAGGAAAACATTTACCCAAAGGATAATATCTGCTGCTCACCAGGCTGCCAAAGTCTTTGACCTCAAATTTAGGAACTGGTGACCAAGTTTCAAATAAATATGCATGCCTTCCAACAGAGGTTAAGAAGATATGAACTAATACCATTTGGTCGCCAGTTCATAGGACAGTTATTATTAATAAATCTTCTAGCTGTTGCTTTTTTCTAAAATCTATTTGTAGATACATGAGAGCAGATAATTTGTTTTATTAATTGATGTAGCTCTTGTGTCTAGACAGATGCTGGCACATAACAGGCATCAAATACTTGTTGAATGAGTCAATCAATGAATCAGCGAATGTTTGAAAGAGGCTTAGTAGACCTTTATTCATTCATGTAGTCTCTCACTCAGTAACCATCTGATGAATAACCATATGTTAGTCACTGCCTGTTCCTGTTACATTATACAATTGATTCAAACCAAGTCCTTATTTTTGAGACTCTCCTGAACTAGTGGAATATTAAATAATAGATTAATACCTATCCCTTGCTATATATGGAGCACTTATGTGACATGCATATTAATTTGTTCCTTGTCCATCAGTCAATAAATATTTAAAGAGAACATGGAATGTGTTGCATTGTTCTAGGCCTGGGAGATGGAATGACAAGCAAGAAAAATTCCATAATTTCAAGGAGCTCACAGTTCAGTGGGGCAGAATAGAAACACAATATAAACAAATAGACAAATAAGAAAAAGTAACTAGCATTAGATACAATGAAGAAATAAAACATGGTGAAGAAATGATATGGGAGGAGGGGGAAGGTTAGAAGAAAGAGAGAGTTCTACTTTTAAAAACTACTAGAAGGCAATGGGAAACTGTGATATCAAGGAAACTGGAAAAAAAGGTGAAAAGCTACCCTTTTCTTTCTCAATTCAGAAGGACACAATGTTTTCACTGTTCAAAGTTTGAAGAAGAAAAAGGCTTTCATGATTGCTGGTCATTCATCCTCCACGAAGTAAAAACTCACAAAAATTTAAAACAAGAAAGAAAAGAAACAGAACCTTCTCTTTTTAAACAACCAAGGTTAATACAAAGTATTTGCTGGAAAGGAAGACAGGGTATTAAACTGAACCCATGTTTAAGGGGAAACGATTGCTATGACATGCATTTCTCATACCAGAGCAATTTAGATAGGAAATAACCAGTAAGCAGATATTTTGTATTATAAATGAAAAAAATCCTGAAAGGATTATTGTTGCCTTTTTCACTGAACAAATCAGCAGGAAAAATTATTCAGCCTCAGGCAGAGGAAATAAACATCATCAAGTACAACAGTGTTGTTTGGATCTTTCTCCTATCCTCAAGGACTGTCATGTTTCCAATACTCATTTCTTTGTATGTCGCCTTTCAGTACACATCCTTATGTCTTGTACACACTCAATCTGTTCATTTTTGATTGCTGCCATTGTGAACTTCTAGAATCTTAAGCATACCGAGGACAACTGCTTTTCCTGAAATAATATTATGATGCATAAACTAAAAATAAATACAATTTGAACAAATCTGTAGTAACTTTATATAAGTAGACTGTTTTAAATCTTTACAGTTAAAAACTAGATTTCATTTTCTTGGAAGTCAGAAATAGACAATATTTAGTATACTTCGGATGATGTTATAGTAATCTCTCAGTAAAAACAAGCTACATAGAAAAAAAAAAGGTAGTAAAGCAATTCTATTACTCTGAAAAGAAAAACAGAAATATACTGCCTTAAGATCAATTCCTCACTCTTTGCTTTCTCTGCTTATATGATAAGGTTCCTGACCTTCGAGGGCTTAATTTCCTGAGCTCTCAAGGCAGCAGACATCTGACTCTGGCCAATGGGAGGTCCTGGTAGGAGACAGGGAATGGGAGGAAGGAAGAAGCCAAAGGATTTCTTTCCCTTTGCAAATTTTTTATTACTCTGCCAGTGATAACTCCAGCAATGTCTATATCTCCTCTGGGGCTCCAACTCCCACTAAACTGGACTGCCTGAATCCAGCTGTTGCAGATAAACCTTTCCCCTGGACACAGGTAACATGGCCTCTTTCCTTTGTACCTCTAGCCAAAAAATACTATTGGTTCCCCATTGTTGCCGATATCTGCAACATATCATTGTCCCCATTTTCTTGCTCAGTTTTTCCATTGCCAGTGCAACCAATTTTCTTTATTAAGTTCTCTCTGCTTTAAAATTGTTGGTTTCATTTTCTTAGTTAAAACTTGAAGAATACAGCAATATTTTATCTATTCTATACATATATGCAATATTAAAATGCTTTGATGGCTACATTGAAATATAGTCTTCTCATAAATCTGGTCATAATTACATATTTCTATATTCTTTTCCATTTCCAATTTTTTATTAAATTTATTTGGCTGCATTGGGTCTTAGCTGCAGTACGCAGAATCCTCGTCGCGGTGAGCAGGCTCTTTGTTGCAGTGTGCGGGCTTCTCTCTAGCTGTGGCACGTGGGCTCCAGAGCTCACGGGCTCAGTAGTTGCAGCACACAGGCTCTCTAGCTGTGGTGCACCAGCTTTGTTGCTCCACGGCATGCAGGATCTTAGTTCTCTCAACCAGGGACTGAACCCACGCCCCCTGCACTGGAAGGCAGATTCCCAACCACTGGACTGCCAGGGAAGTCCCTCCATTTCCAGATTTTAAGTTGGACATTTATATAAATGTTCTAGAAGGCAAGGCTTTCTTATTTCAGTGTGGTTAATACTTGATAAATTTTAGTAAATCGTTCCTCTTTCCAGAACACTTCCTCATTTTATGAAAGCAAACCACCTTTCTCGGTAGTTTTCTCCTACTTACCTCTTCCATACTGTTCTCACAGGAGTTGCTTGTTTTTACCACAAATTCAATCTCCCATATTTGATTGGTCCAAGCAGGCGAAGAAGATGAAGAAGACGAAGACGATGACGAAGAAGAAGAAGGAGAAGAAGAAGAAAAAGAAGAAGAAGAAGAAGAAGAAGAAGAAGAAGAAGAAGAAGAAGGAGAAGGAGAAGGAGAAGGAGAAGGAGAAGGAGAAGGAGAAGGAGAAGGAGAAGGAGAAGGAGAAGGAGAAGGAGAAGGAGAAGGAGAAGGAGAAGGAGAAGAAGGGGAAGAGGAAGGAGAAGGAGAAGAGGAGGAAGAGGAGGAGGGGTTGGGGGGAGAATGGGGAGGAGGAAGAAGAAAAATAAGAAACAGGAGGAGGAGAAGAGAAAAAGAAAAAAATTACTTCTTTTAGAAGTTTTAGATAGGACTGTGCTATTGTTGGTTGACTCTGGTTTCTGCCTAATAAAGGAAAATAATCTGCAGTGAAGTTATGAACCTATATCCAAAGAGAAACAGAAACGAGAAAGGTAGATTTCAAGATACTCTTTGCAGTTCTTTTGAAGTCAACCTTCATTCCTGCCCTTCCATCTATGTTTTTTAAGTATAAATATAAGTATACATATATAAGTACATATACATATTAATTTAAGTAATTGGAGGATGTACTCTAAGCCAATATAATCTTTTGATTAAGCTAGGTTGAGTTCATTTTCCATCACTTGCAACCTGATATGCCTTAAGTAATACAAACAGCATTTTACTGTATTGTATTACTGTGTCATACTGGTAAACCTGTTCCTTGGAATAAGGACATTCCTTGTGTTATGGTAATGAGGTCTCACATAGAAGTTAAATTATTCTTGTTGTCTAGAATCCATTTTTAAAGGCTTGAATCCCAGATTCCAACTAGAGTTGAGAGCAAAAGCCACAGGTGGGCTGCAGGTGCAAGGCTCTTCTAGGCCTTGACATGAACAAATCAAAATATCTACCCATGTTGGGGGTGAATTTTAAGATAGAATAAAAACATATAGCAAGCTAGAAAGAGGAAGAAATAATAAAGTATATCAGGGAAGTAGAACCAGGTCTTTGAGATGCAGTATATATATTGCAAAGCAATGGGTGGAATACAGTTAATAACTGAGATATCTAAATAAGTTAGCTGACAAGAACACAAAAATTTGCAAAGTGAAATTATACTTTTTTGTTTTATTTAATGTATTCATTTATCTCCTGTTCCTCCTTAAATAAATGAAAGAGAAGGCTCCAAGGCCAAATGATATTCTATTGATGGAGACAGCATGGCAGGTCAGAGTTGGCAGCCACCTTTGAAATGTCTATTTTATTTTTGTATATATTTATAAAGATACTTTATTTATTTATTTATTTATTTATTTTTATTTTTTTTTAATGTGATGATCCATTTATTTATTTATTTATTTATTTATTTATTTATTTTTGGCTGCGTTGGGTCTTCGTTTCTGTGCGAGGGCTTTCTCTAGTTGCAGCGAGCGGGGGCCACTCTTCATCGCGGTGCGCGGGCCTCTCACTATCGCGGCTTCTCCTGTTGGGAGCACAAGCTCCAGACGCGCAGGCTAAGTAATTGTGGCTCACGGGCCTAGTTGCTCCGTGGCATGTGGGATCTTCCCAGACCAGGGCTCAAACCCGTGTCCCCTGCATTGGCAGGCAGACTCTCAACCACTGTGCCACCAGGGAAGCCCTATAAAGGATACTTTAACATCTAGGTATTCAGAGCACAATTTGGAGAATTATTCTAATTAAGTTCCCTCTAGTATTTACTACCACTTTAAAAAAATGCTATATCACATTTTTTTTTTTTTTTGAGAATGGTACAGTTGTATTTAACAACATAAAATATTTTAAGAGAAGTACTTCCCTAGGCTGACAGGGAAGAAAGTTTATTCAAAGTCCCCGACCCTATGCTTTATCTCAACACACGTTTTTGACCCTTCCTTAGGGTCAAACGTAAACACATGCTCACTCACACACAAAAATTTTGTTTAACTAAGGCAAGGATGTCTAAAAAATGAACCTTTGGCAAATTAATTAAGCAGGTAAATTTGTCTAGTTATGCTTTGCTTTCCCCATTTCTTTTTTGTCTCAGAACCTTCAGAGTATATGTGCTGAGACAAAGTTGGGCACGTGCTCAAATAATTCACTGAGGTAAATACTTCACTAAATTATTAGTCAAATATTGCAAAAGTATGATTAAGGATTATAAAATCTCCTATTAGACTCTTGAATTCATTGTCCATAAGCAAGATAATTTATCTATCGCTTATCTATTGCAAGTTTTTTCCTTATTAGCTAATATCTTATTTAGGGATCTTAGGACTTAGGGCCAATTTTTACATGTTCTGTTTAAACTTAAGTTCCTTTTCAATGACATACAAAATGAATCAATGTACTGTCTCCTTCATAGAATAATGACTAGATACATGTCCAGATAATCTAGGTTTTTTTGGGAGGGAGAGGTTTAAATTTAATTCAATTAAGCTCTGTCATGAGAACAATGATAAAATTCCTTGACAGGATTTTTAGAAAGTTTTTTTTTTTTTTAATTGGGTCAATTTAATCAACTTAAAAATATTTCAGTGAAAGAGTGTATCTAATAATGATAAATACCAGGTTTGACCTAAGTATAAAAGAGTTATGGTGGAATGGGCATCTAGCAGAGGTTAGCTTTTCAAATCTTGAACTTCATATCATTTCATATTACTAATAGTATTTTTTTTCTAGAATTGTCTATTCTTTAAACTTATGTAGGATTTACATTTTCAAAAGTGTGAAGGGAACCATTATTGATTGTTTTGTTTAATGAAAAATTCCTTGTGACCAAGTTCCATTTATCTCTGGAATGTTATTTCCTATTCCACCACCTGATGGTAAATTACTCAACCATTAATTCTGTGTCTCAAAGATTTCCTTTGCAGATTCTCAATGTCTGCCTGCTGTAGTTAAAATAACCATATAGCTAGGACCATACAGGTCAGCTTGATTTTACATACTTTTAAAAAATCGTTTAACATAATTTTTAAATTATTTGTAAGGTTGTTCATATAAATGATTTCACAAGTTAAAAATAATCCTCTGGTAGACTTCTGGTAATGAGTTTATTTTGCTAAACATGGCCTCCATAATTCCAGTAAGGGTTTCCTATCCTTATTAAAATACTTCTCAGCTGCTGTTACAGTTTTACTGCTGTCAATCTTACATTACCTTCTCTTGGTTCCTGTGCAACCATGTGTAGCATTACCTTAAACACTGTACCTATTGCGGTCTGTTCCCATAACTCTTAGCATAACATATTTTTTGTAACTGTCACTTGTTCAAATCGAGCTGCAGGTGCCTTGTCATTGTAGCATATCATTGCTCTCATTGGTCTTTATCTCCCACCACTGCCATCTTCAAAGGAAAGTGATCCTGTCTTTGACTCTACAAGTTGTACTGTTGCAGTCAAGACTGGCTCCACACTGACCATTAAATCTTTCCATTCTAACAGATCCCATAAGTCATTCTGGTTTAGTACTAAATGCAGTGTGATGCTAAGCTGTAAGCCGATGAGTTATAGATGCTAACATTTTGATTTATTCACTTTTACCTTCTATGTGCATTCTGCGTATTGGGATAAAAGAGATATTTTCCAGGAAGAATGTCACTAGAAGGCCTTTTAGCATCTGTTCTATAGGGTACCTGATAATATCCTCAGAATGATACACACAATATTTCTGAAAGCAGAACAGGTAAACTTGGTTAAAATATAAATGTTCAAGAATATGTAAAAATAAAAATACATGGAAAATGTTTATGTTATAATAAAGTTTAAAAGTGAGATTTATATCAAATACAAAACAAGTGTTTAATATGCCATTCTGTGGGATAAAGCTACGTGTAATCACAAGAGTGACATCCAAGAAAGAAAGTAAAATTTCAAGAGAATAAAGCAGTTTTTTTAAGGTGAAAGAGAATGATACATTTAAAAAGCAGAAATAAATCAGTATGAAATATTATACATTAATAAAATATGGATAGTCAAACCATTTACCAAATAAATTAAAAAAATATAAGAATGTAATTAAATTCTAAATTTTGTTTTTTATTCTTTTAAAGGGACCTAACAAAGTTGGAAATGTCAAGGTATAAATTAAGTATGAATAGACATATTAACAAACCTATGTACAAAATATACATAGGTTAATTTCCTTTGTATTCTGAATCCTTGATTCTAGGAACACTAGTAAACACTTGTACAAGATACAGTGTTCAGTGATTTGAGAGACAAAAAATGGAATAGAATATGGTGCTGAAATAGGAGTTGAGAGATGCTTATGTATGGTTATGGAAGACTTTATGGTTAGAAGATGCCTTTTCAAATATGCAAGAAAGAGGAAGAGCTATAAAATCTGAAGAAACATCATGGAACAAGGTGCAGAGGCTTGGAAATGTCCATTAAATGTAGAAACTGATGAGGAGTATATCACCTCCAACTTCCCTTTCAAGTCTAATGATTATCATATGAGAGAGGCAGAACCATCTTTGACAGAGGATAATACAAGTCCAAAATACATTAGGAGAAAACAGGTGAGCACCTTGGTACTCTAAGTAATTTTGGGTGTCCTGAGTCTGACAAATTATTTTCTGAGGTACAGTAAGATCTGCACTGATATCACAGAACTACAGTTAATGATATCTGAGGAACTGTGTTGAAAATAACACAGTCCCAGAAGTTGTCAGGCTGGCTAATTTGTGGAAAATGACAGACACAGCTTAAGAAGGTTTTATCAAGTAGATGCCTCTGAGAACTTAGAAAGGCAAGAAGGGAAGAGGTCATTGTTAACAGAATAAAACCACAAAAAACAAACAAAGATCAAATCTCAACAGCATACCTCCTTTCCTCTTTTCTTCCGTCCTTCCTTTCCTTTTTCTTTCTCTTTCCCCCATCCTTCCTTCCTTCGTTCTTTCATTCTTTCCTTCTTTATTTGTATGCACGTGCCATAGCTAATTGAAGAAATGATATAGATTAGGTTTCTCAATGTTGGCATTGCATTGTTATTATCCTGAGTCTGATATTTTTTTGTTGGGAGAGGGAGGTTGTCTTCTAGGATGTTTAGCAGTGTTCCTGGCTTCAATCAACTAGATGCTAGAAGGATCTTTCCTTCCCTCTCAACTTCCTGGTGTTGTAACAAACTGTCTCTTCCCTGGTGGGTAAAATTTCACATGGTTGAGAACAATTGTTATAGATAATGTATCTGAAAATTTTCCAAGCATTTGACAGAGTCATTCATGATATTATTTGGGATAAAATGAACAGATATAAATGGACGGTTTCTAATAATTAAGTGTATTCTTATCTGGCTTATTTACTTATTCACAAATATTTATTGAAAATCTACTTATAGTCAGGCAGTGTCTGGTGTTGGGATCAAAAACAATGTGAGTTAATATATCAATATCAATTTTCAAGAAGTTTTTCATGCCTCTATCTTTAGTCCTGTAAGGTTCAATATTTGACTGATGGTCTGGCTGTAGACAAAATGTTATTGGTTCCTAAGCACATCTGGGAGCCTTTATTAAGTGGATTTTCAAAGATTGGTAAACATTTGTTATTCCAAGGGCAAGGGAGAAAGGTGAAGTTGGAGGATGTTTTAGGATGAAGAAATAACAGTCTGAAAGTGCTTATGTGGAAATCACAAGGCCTGCTAGATCTTTAAAAAACCCTTTCAGTCTGGAGACAGAGTGAAGGAAAAATGTGGGCGAGCATGAGTATATAAATGTAGTGAAATAGCAATGCCATGATGAGCTTTGTAAACAATTCTTAGAGTGTTTTATTTTACATAGAGCAATGAGTGAGAAAATATCAAAGTGTATTAAGAAAGAAGTATCTGATAGGAAGAGATTTTTTGTTGGTAACATGAACTCACTATGCAATGTAAATAGGCTGAAAACAAAGAAGAGCCATGGCAATAACCTAGATGTAGCCTTGATTAGAATGGTGGCAGTAGACTGGAAAGAAGTAGAGGGATCTGAAAAAAAAAATTAGGAAGTAGTGAAAGAAGATGCTGTTGTGCAAGATCCAGACCCAGACCCACCTCTTTCAGAAATGAAGCAATCCCACAACTTCTAGGGATTGTCAGTTGGAAGCTGTCAGTTCTCAACTGATTGCCTACCTGGAAATTGCCTTCCAGAAGAGAGCCACCTCACCCAAAGTCATGACTTGTTCTGTGGTCAACCTGCATCCAATGAATGGTCAATGCAGAATTGTGCAATCTTGGATATTTGTTACACATAAATAGTAACTAGAATGTGCCCATTGTTTCAGAATACCTTGTAAGCTATGTATGACTAATGTGATTAAAAGAGTACTCCTAGATAAAATATCTGCATCTCTCATAGACACTCTATTACATTAGTAATGATGTTGTATGAAAATTGCTCTGAGAAGTGGTGGCTGTCACAGTAGTGAAATGTGGTGAGGTGATTACTTTCTTGACTAGGCTTGAGGTATTTCCTAATTAACTTTTACTGTTTAGAAGTTTCAAAGATTCTATTTATTCTGCTGCAATGTCAAAATTGTATTTATAGCCAAAATACACACAAGATGTCACAATCTCCACTTGGAAACATTTTATGTGATAGGCTAAGTGACAGCCAAAGTTAAGAATACACCTACCATCCCAAAAGAAGAAAATAATATAGTAGCTAGGAAAATAATTACTCAAACACTGATACTATGAAGCACTCAAATAGTTCTCAGAATATACTTGTTTCCTATTTTCTCTTCAACATCACAGATTTGCTAAATCTTTCACTCTAAATTTTAGAAGGCTGAACTACGTACCTGCCCTACAGTTCCATTAAAATAAAAACAAATCTCCACCAATGAATATTGACTCAAAGTGGCTTGCTCCTGTCCACCTTTGCATTGCCCAAGAATGTTTGCTGTGTGGTTATTAGAATGACCGAGGTAATTGACACACATATGCTGATCCTTTTGGCTGCAAGGAAAGACTCTCCAGGAGTTTCATCCCTATTTTTCTTTAGTAGCTTTGTTCTGAAATGAGTCAAGAAAGGTGTGCCTTCTGAGATGAGCCACAGTTCAAATAGTCTTTATTTTTAAGTTTTTCAATAGCTTCTCTTTCTGGAGACATTTATTTGAGTGTTCTTGATTATTATTAAACCTGGCTGATTCATCCTGAGTGCCTGCAGTGCACCAGCTCCTTTTGGAAAGCTGGAAGCAGGAGAGAGTGACTGCTGTATAGAGAATAACATCCGTCTGAAATAGCACTGAGCTTTGACCTTGGCAGTTTCTCTGTAGCTGCTTCAAGTATTTATTCAGAGTGGGCAGTGACTCATCGGCTCTGTCACTACCTCAGTCATGTTATATTAATTCTAAAGACTTCATGCTGCAGACCCTCCATTTTTAATCTTTATTTGTGCACCATAGTGTTCAGACTTGAATACACTTAACTTTCAAAATAAACTTATTTTATTCTCTTGAACATTCATTTGGAAATAATAAAGTTCCGGTTATGAGACAGCATTTCTAATTGTAGAATAATGTTAATATAATCACTTGTTGGACTAGCTTATGGATGGCTACTTTATCCTGGCATTTAAAAAGTACTTTACTGACCTTTCTTCCCATGATGAGAAGAAGAAAATGCTCCTTTTACTTCATCTCTCCAGGTTCATTAGAGTGGGAAATTTATTTACATACCCACATACAAAATTAATATTTTTTATAACTTAACATAAAAAAGTTATGACATTTATTAACCTATATATATATATATATATATATATATATTTAAGTCCATCTATACCATTGGAATTATTTAAACTAGTGAAGATTTACATGATGGTAAAGTAATAAAATGTAGAAATTATCTAACATGTTTCCCCTATTCTCATCATGCTATACATATATATACATATATGTATATATATATATACACACATTTTTCACTGTATATATTTTTATCCACAAACATGAAAGTTTACATATTGTGAAATTTATTTTCATTTGGAAACAGTTTTTGAAAAATATGCCATATCCTCCCATTAATATGATCTATATTTGAAAAATAAAACCTGTCCATTTTCATTGAGAAAATAGAGAAATGTGCATTTAGCATTAAAAAATACAGCACTAGGAAAAAAAAATACAGCCCTACTGTGAGTACAAAATATCACATATATGTAGTTCATACAACATCTATATTTTCTGCAACTATGAAACACAAATTAACTCAGAAGGAAAACTGGACATTTTATGTAATTCACTGTAAAAAGTAGACTTTATTTCCCATAGCAGAAATTTAAATCTTCTTCAATTATGTCCGAATTGCATATTTCCAAAAGAATTATCCTTCCAATTTCATACTTAAAGTACAGTTTTAAAACTCTATCTTAATTAAAGTTAATCTTTTTCTATAGTGAATTTACCATTTTATATAAAGTACATCTGATCATTTATTTCTTTTGAATAGTGAGTGGGTAAAATTATACACTTCCTCTCCCACATTTTCCCCTGGTTATATTTTGCTGTACCTCTTTTATTGTTGTTCATCAATTGAATTAATGAACTGTGAAATCAGTTATTATTCTGTATGTATATAAATTATAATTTCAAAATCAATGCTTCCTTTAACCCATACACATCTGGGAAGCATTTTTCATGAGTCTTTCAAAAAAGAATTAAATAAATAACAACAACATAAAAATAACTGCCAGTGAGTTAGGAAGAGTAGGTCACTAGCTATGATTCCAGCTGAGGCATTGTGCTGTGTACAGCAAGCTACATACAAGTAAATGGTGTTGAAAGTACTCTGTCAGGATGAATCTGTCCTCTGGGTCTCCACTGAATGTAATTAGTTTCATGTAAAATGACTGGTTTTCAAGTTTATTGTATATGAATTTAATATACCAAATAGATAGAATACAAGAAATGATAAGTGGAAAAAATTTTTGAAGATATATATTTCTCCAATGAGTACAAAAATAGCCTCTCCTGCATTCTTCTCAGTTTCTGCTAGATGTATATTACTCTGGCTTTTCCCACAAGTGAAGTGATTAACGTTTTGTGAGGGGCTTTTTATTCTTTCATTTTTTCTTCGAAGGTTAAAAAAGAAAAAGCCCATAAAGAGGATACATAACTGAGTTTGTGAAATTAAAGAGCATGTAAAACTTACACCTCCTCTATATAAAATGTTTGAAATATAAGAATCCCTGAATGATAATTTTGGAAAATTTGATAGGTGCCTTTCAGTTCAGTTCAGTTTATCTAATTTATTTGTTATTGGTAATATTAATACAACAGGGAAATTAATTTGATATATTTAACTCTGCTTGTTAAAATTGTCCATGATCACGTATTTTTGGCAGTTTTTATTTTTATAATACATTAATAGTGACTTCTACAGTATTTTATATTTATTTTTTCTTAGTATTAGACATGTATATTTTCCTTATACAGAAGTCAGGTTTTTCTACGATATTTTCCTTCTGTTTCAACAAAAGTTCTTCCTAGTCAGAAATAGTTCATTGTAAACTATATATTTGATAGATCATAGAATTTATACATGCTCAGGTGTTATCTCTTTAGAAAGCTCTTCTCTGACCACCTGTTCTAATATAGTTTCCTCAGTCACTTCCTACATATTATTCTGTTTCATTCTCTAAGATTTACTGTTCTCTGACACATCTTCATTTTTTTTTGTCCTGGTATATTTTCCCCAACCGCCATCATTCCCACACATTAAAATATCAGTGTGCTTGCCAAACCGGTTAATTTCTTTGTCCTTAATACCTAGGATTTAGCCATGCACCACTAGGAATCAGGAATATAACTTGAAAAATATACTTCTAGATATTGAGGACAAAGGATAAGTAAGTAACATATATTACTACATATTGTAAGCATCAACGATGATTCTGACAATAAACTACAAACACATATAAGGTGTGTGTGTCTGTGTGCATGTGTGTGTGTGAATGAGTATGTGTGCGTGTGTTACTGGGTCTTAAAATGAAGTTTTGACTGAGGTATTTTCCAAAATGTGGTGCTAACACCGTGATCCAAGCATCTGCAGTTTATTAGGCAAAAACCACTTAGACTGGGAGTGTGGAGATTGAGAGAAAGAAACAGACAGAGATGAACAAAGAAAACATGTAAACAATGTAGGAAGCATACATTTAGGATAAAAACTATTTATACCTTTGACTCCCCTGTGCTCCTGTCTACTCAACATTCTGTGAACATGTTCCATACAGTCACAATTCCAAATACAACAGTTTATTTCTTCACTCAAATAATTGCTGCCCCAATTTTTCTCCCAGAGAGATTATTTAGAGTATTTAAGGTTTAGCTCAGTTGCCATGACTTCTCTAAGCATTTTCTAATCCCGCCAGAATATAACCACAGTGTGCAAGTACTTCATTAGATCTTGGGAGATACTGTGTAATTCATATCTGTTTTCCCCACTAGATTTTACAGCTCTTCATTATAAGCTCATACCTTATTGATCTTAGCAAGCTGGTACAGGATACCTTGTATGTAATTTCCTATAAATAATACAGTGCAGTGTACTGAAGTGGAAAGGCTGTGGGCTAGGAAATCACATGAGAGGACTTGTCTGCCAGAGGGCTTTTCCACATCCCTCCCAGTCAGCAGTTTACACACGACTTCTGCCACTTCTGATAAGAGAGCTTGGTTCCCTAATACTCCCTTTACTGCCTATGAATTCAGAACTCTAATGCTTACCTCATAGAGTTTTTAATAATAATTACATTAGTTAATACATATAAAGAGCTAAGGCATTCCATATATTACAATTGTTATTGTTAATATTTTAATAATAGCTCTTTTTAATGGAAATCAATTTAGTTAAAATGATTAACAAATACAATCATAGCACTTGTGAGCTGTCTCCTTCTAACCCTTGTTCAGTATGTTCATTTTCTATTGCTGTGTAACAAATGCCACAAACTTAGTGACTTAAAAC
Organism: Eschrichtius robustus; assembly: GCF_028021215.1. NCBI lineage: Eukaryota > Metazoa > Chordata > Mammalia > Artiodactyla > Eschrichtiidae > Eschrichtius > Eschrichtius robustus. The sequence goes on from NC_090841.1 coordinate 41,352,982, forward strand.
AACAGCTTTTCATTTCTTACAGTCTGTAGGTCGAGGCTCAGCAGGGGTCTCTACTCTGGTTCTCATAAGGCTGCATCAAGTGTCAGCCTGGATCAGAGTCTCATCTGAGGTTTCAGGTCCTTTCCCAAGCTTGCAGGGTTTTGGAAGAATTTACCTCCTTGCAACTATAAGACTCGAGGAGGCTGTATATTCAAGGTCAGCAGGAGAGCGTCTCTCTAATGTTTCACCTTTTTTAAATAAGGCTTAACTGGCTACATCAGGCCCACCTAAGATAATCATAAAACTTCAGGATAAAGACAAACTAATGTTCTACTTTTTAATTAGTGAGGATAGAGGATTCTAGTAAAAAAAAAAAAAAAAAAATATATATATATATATATATATATATATATATAGTACAGTAAGGAAAAGCATTCATTTTGGTCAGCAAGTCATTGACTGTTCTTTGAACAGCACAAATAGGATAATCAATGAGTGTTTGAAGAGAATGAAAGAGAGAGAAAGAGGGAGGAATGGGGAGAGAGAGGGAGAAAGAAAGCGAGAAGAGGGGGAGAGAGAGGAAGAAAGAGCCAGAGAAAGAGAGAGAGAGGGAGAGAGAGATGAGAATGGAGGAAAAGGAGTACCTCATTCTGTTCCCTTCACCACAATAAAGACAAAAAGAGATGAAAATGAGCATCAAGAAAGTGACCTAAAACCAAAACTTTAAAATATATCCAGACAATTACATAGAAAATTAATCAGGAAAATATTCAGAAAGAAATTATATAACTAATTATAATTTATTACTAAATTTTAGGAATCAAACTTTTTTAAACAAAAAGAAGCTTAGATCATGAAATTATTTCAACATTATTTTTAAACTTCAGAAACATCACACCTTGCATAACTGCTGCCCACATACTCTAGAAGCAAACAAAAGATTCTTATTAACAAACGGACACATTTGTTTTGCATTTCTTCTGTGGTATACAGGAATGGATTTGGGCCAAATTTTGCATGTTTTGGATATCATTTCTCAGAAGCAAAACTTGAGGAAAGATTTTTTTTCTAATTAACTTCACTTTTGCAGTATATTAAATGGGTTCATTTCTTGAGCATGTTCCCTGTAAAACTCTGAAGTGATGGTGAAAAGTTTAGTCCATGTAAGCATATACTGGCATAATTCCACACTGAACAGCTAAGTGTGTATGACATGAAGATTGGGTTCTGCTGGAGGAGGGTAATATAAGGTTACAAGGCCTAAGAATGAAATGGAAAAAATTTTTGTATGCTTTTACTTAATAATAAGTAAGGAGGCCTTTTCTGAAAATTTACTTGGGGTTACAGTAATTAAACTAATCCCTTGGGACATTAAAAGTCAAATTCAGAGACTATTGTTGTCGACATACCTGGTTCAGACCTAATTGTTGGAGAAAGCTATAAACATCTCTTTAGGGTACTTTAGACATCTACTTATCTAAAAACAGAAAATGGAATGGCATTGCTATAGATAAAGGTTAATTTCTAATGGAGTTTGATGGTTTTTATGTCCAGAGATGCAAAAACACTCAAATCTTGCCCTAGATGGAGATTTATTCAAAAGGAATATTGCAGAGTCAATTAAGCTACCACTTTATAAATAGCATTTATACCCCCTACACACCATCAAACTCAAGAAAAGTCTGCACTGTAACACAGGGTTAGAATCGAAGGCTAAACGAGACCCTAATCATCTCAATGTCCTTCCTCTCTCTGCAGTATTTTGGGACACCTGTTATCAGGCTAATGGTGAGAGAGAAATAGAGAAATCTGCAGTGATAGCCTTGGCTTGATTAAACTCACATAACAGTATGCTTGCAGAATTTCCAAAATAAGAGAAAGAAATCTGACACTGAAAACTCAGTCAGCCCAAGGAATGAAACTTTTCATAGGTCTACTTACCACATAGGGGCATGTAGCTCAAGAAAAAGAGTGGATTCCTGACTTTAAAGCATAAAACCTGTCCTGGTTAGTAAAATATAGCTCAAGGGGCAAAGAGAAGTCTTTGCAAATAGGTCCAAGCTGTTGTGCAAGAGGCCCTGTAGCTTGAGGATCTTACTCAGTGAACACGATGATACTAAAGGCCCCCGTGTGAGATGGAGAAGCTGTATGTGGTCTCTAGAAAGCCCTAATTAGAGAATCCTGGCACAGATGCTCGTGTTCTACAGCAAAGCCCTGTCTTCAGCAACAAAGAGCTACTCTTTGTGTGAAAAATAGCTCCTATTATATGGATGAATGCCTGACCAAAAAACAGCAAGGGACACTTTATCAGAGCAGCCCAACATCATCCCCGTATTGTCAGGTTACCAAATCATAAGGTCAGGTGGTTGCAGAAGTAATCAATTGTGTAATGGAAATAGTACATCCTGGAACTGGTCTGAACAGAGCTGAAGGGCACAAGAAAGTTGCATAGGCAGGTAGCCTGGCCTCTGTTTTACTAGTGTGTCTTCCTCAGCTCCCAACTCTGGTCACATGGCTTACAAAAGCACAGTTCACAGATGGGCTGGCTTCAGAACTTGATGCAAGATGAAAATGTAAAACCACCACAGGACAGACAATGAGGAGTTTATCTGTTTCCTTGGACTGTCATAAAAATGCACCACAGGCTGGGCAGCTTAACACAACAGAAATGTGTTCTCTCACAGTTCTGGAAACGAGAAGGCTGACTCCAAGGCTCCAGGGAAGAATCTTTTCCTGCCTCTTCCTAGATTTCGGTGGTTGCCACAAATCTGTTTTTCTTTGTCTTGCAGCTGCACCACCCCAGTCTCTGCCTTGATTGCCTCACGACATTTTCTGTGTGTGTGTCTCTGTGTCCAAATCTCCCTCTCCCTTCTCCTATAAAGATGCCCATTATTGGATCAGGGGTCACCCTAATTCATTATGATCTCATCTTAACTTGATTACATCTGCCAACTTTCCAAGTAAGGTCACATTCATAGGTACCAAGAGTTAAGACTTCAACAGATCTTTGGGAGACACATTTCAAGACAACAAGGAGTGGCACTAAAGGGCAATGACAAGGGGACTCTTCTCTGTGAGCGGAACTGGGAGGAGTATACTTGGTCAGTCACTTGTCCTAAAGAAAGATTTGAAGTGAGGTCAGGTTACACAAGTTGTCTGGACAGTTGATGAGGGGCCTGAGATGAGTGAGATTAGAAGTTCAGAGTCAAAGAGGTCTGGGAAATAGTGCACAGATAGACTTACAGGAGTCAAGATTTTTGAATCTCAAATTAATGCCCAGTAATGTTGATATGACACAAAGGACACATTCAGAAATCAGTGGACAGGATGAGCCAACCAGCGGACATTAGCCAACTTCTGCTCTTTACCACTTTTGTTTGTGGAAGAAGTCATGAGTAGACTCCTTGTAGCAGGGATGGAGGCTATGCACGGGCCTAATGGTTTGAGCTTCTTCTCAAAAAGCCAGGTCTACCTTCTACTGATGCTTGAACGTCTGAAATTTTCATTGCAGAGACCAATGCTGAGCCCATGAAGTGGTCCTGTCCTTCAAGGAGACTTGATCAGTCACTTCATGGCAAGCTAATTACATCAGGCCCTTCCATCTTGGAAGGCCGTATTTCATCCCAAACAGAATTGAATCTTATGTTAGTACTCACTTGCCTTGCCTGCCCATAGGTTTTGCCAACATCAACATCTAAGACTTATAGCATGTGGTGTCACCTCAGTCTAAAAGGTCGATTTAACAGGGAAGGTAGTGTGATGATGGGCACATGACTATGAGACCCTCTGATTCTACCCTATGCAGTATTATCCAGAACCACCTGGCATAACAGAATATCTTACTAAAGATTCAACCAAGGCACATGTTTTTGACAAAACACTTCTCAGGGTTGAGATGTTGTCTGTCTGGATGCAGTGTATGCCTTGAACTGATTTCTTGAAATAAGGAGCTTAGTATCCAATAACTAGAACATGCAGTGCAGAGATCAAGTAGGTTTGGCTTCTCTCACCATCACTGCCTGTGACCTATGAGGAATTTATGCTTCCTTGACCAATACCCTAGCTTCTGCTGGATTAGATGTTCTGGTTCTTGGGGGTAGAAGGGTGAGGGCATTTGTACTCAGGAACATAGCAGAACTAGGTTCTCTGGGGGCAGGGAGTATGTGTGGACATCAGGGGATCTACTTGGGCCTCTCCTGGTGCTTATATACCTAGTACTATGGTGAAAGGACTTTTGCAGCAATTACTGTTAGGGTCAAGGATCTCCACGCTTAGACTTCTCAGAGATGAAGTTTTGGGTGATTCCATCAGACAAGCAACCAAGAACAGATGAAATGCTGCTTGAAGAGGAGGCATATCTAGAATTGGTGGTGGAGAAGGGACATGATAAACATCACTAACAGCCTTAAGCTGTTTCAGAAAAGAGGACTGTAGCTTATCCCTCTAACCCTTGCATAGTAAGTCATCAGTAGAGACCTTGAAGACTCAATAACAGAGTGAACTTCATGCAGGGCACTTGTGGATGGAGTGAAGGGTGGACTTTTCACCCCTTTATTGCTAATGCTCCACCCTCACATCCTCTTGGCCTTTCCCAGGGTTTCTGCAGGGTAGAAGTAGGAAGTGCTCACAGTGTGGGCAGGTCAGCAGTACAGGTGTAAGCACTCTGAAGTAAGCAACTTTTGATCAACTGACATGAGCAATGTTGGAAAAATGCTTTAAGTAGACAATCCTGGAAGGCATTCCCTGTGCTTCCTAGAAGCATCTCTTACATACAGCAGTGGAATTGATAATGTGCCTTTACACTGGTTTTCTTCCCTCTCTGCCTCACTCTTTCTGTTCTTCCCACTTATTCTCTGGCATTGCTTCTCAAACTATCTGCACACAAGTCATTGTCTCAACCCTATTTTGAGGACACCTAAGCTAACACAGGAGACCATTTTTTCTGTTCCTTTTGGTATTTGAATCATCGTTGCAAAATTGTATTCACTGTAACACCTGACTGTAAAATGTAACAAACTACAAAAGCAGAATGTGTCCCATAGCACAAACTACTAACACGTAGACTAACATACTTTCATGTTTTTCACAATAAAATATCAATATTAATTAATAAGACATAGAATCGTATGTGTTTGCTTTTGAAGTTCTCAAGAAGGGTTGATAATCTGTCCTTTATAATATAATGAGTGGTCATCTGAAAGCTGCATACCCATCACTGAAAGAAGTATTTCAAAGCATGTTCTTTGTTTTTTGCTCATGAAGAGACAGCCAGAAGAATCTGGAAAAGTGGCACTCTGAGGAATTTTTCTGAGGTAACTCAAGAGAACCATGAACAATATTCTACTTGTTGCTTATAGAGACCTTTACAATCATTCTTTCATTCTTTCATTCAGATCACTAATTTTTTTTAAGCTCAGCTGTTTTCCAAGTAGTTTTCTAGATGCTTAGAATGCAACAGTTAACAAGATAATCTCTGTTTCATGGAACTTACACTCTGTTTGGTAAACAGAATGAAATAATAGATATATAGTACATAGTGTTGTAAAGCAGGCTAAGAATAAAATAATTAGGAGAGTAAAGGAATAAAGAGGGATAAGTATTGACATTTAGATATGGGGCTAGAAAAGAACATCCTGAGAAGAAGGTACTTTTAGTGTCCTAAAGGAATTGAGGGAATGGGCCATCAACAATCTGGGAACAAGTTTTCAAGACAGAGGGAATAATGAGAAAAAAGACCTAAGACAGGAGCATACAGGGCACACAGAGGAAGAGTGCAAAGGCCAGTGCTGGGTGCAAAGGGGAGGGAGGTAATCAGGGGGCAGATCATGGAGGGGCTTGTAGGCCATTGCATGACTTTTGAGGATTTTCCTTGGTGTAATGGAAGGACACTGAGGTGTTTTGAGCAGGGGCATGGGATCTGAAAAAAAAAGTTTGAAATGGCTCCTTTTGACTGTTCAGTGAAAAATATATCTTTATTGCACCAAGTAAAATTGTATTTTTTTTAAAATATGAAATCCTGCAAAGAAAATGGAAAACTTGAGGATAAATAAAAATGATTACATTGCCTTGTTGGAAATGTCCATAGACCTAGAGTCATTTTGTTAGTTTAGACATGTAGATATTTGTTATATATAAAATGATTTAATAAGCTTTTGGATATTTCTTCCTCTTGCTCTTTTTCCCCATTCATAGTAACCCTCCACTATGATCTTCTTGCCTTTTAACAGAAGACACCAAGATAATCAGCAGGAGTAAAATGTTTCCCTAAAGAAGCTATTTGCTTCTGCTTAAAGAAAGGCCCCATGGATGTTGTCAAATAGCCTTAAAGACCAAGAAGGTCCAGGGTGTACAATCAGGTCAACATCAACAGATTGCCCTGGACGTAGCCAGTGTTCCTCAAGAGGGTGTGGTCCTGCAATTAGTGATGGGAGAAAGTGAGTTCCACAAAGATGGTGAGTCATATTTTTATCTATCTGTCTAGCTAATTCTATATCTATATAGATATAGATATAGATATAGATACGGTACCTGGCACAATTAAGGGCAAAGTTAGTGTCTAGTAAGTATTGACTGCAACTGAAAAAATAAAGGTAGAAGAAGCAAGAGAAGAATTTCGGATCTCTGAGCTGCTGTCTTAGAGAAGACACAGTTTGTGCTATTTATCTTTACTCCGGAAAGACCAGCCCAGCACTTAACAGGTCACTAACAAGCATATGTTCCTAGAAGTCCAAGATGGAGCATGAGCTGTAGTGAGGCTGGGAGTTCATTCCAATTTGGAGAGCCAGGGATCATGGAGGGGTGCCTGAATTAGAGGATTTTTTTTAAAGAATATCATGCCATTGACTGTTATTTGTGGATAAAAATATTTGGCATTTATCTCTTTTATGCCCAGGGAAACCTTGACACAAAAGGAAGATGAAAAACAGAAGTATGATCTTGACCCTAAGCAGGTAGTGTCTGAACAATAGAGTCTCAGGGTTCCATTCACCATCAAAGCACACAAAGTTAATTGGAAAATTAAACATTTATAAAACAATTTAAAGCTCACTTTAACTCTGGGGTAAATTGAATTAGGTTTTAGGAAATTCTTCTCTCTTCTCTCTCTCTCCCTCTGAATATCTAGGACTGTTAAAATATGAGTAGCTTTACCATAATCTGTTATGAAACATTTTTGAGAAAAAGTTGTGATGGCCTCTCTCTAAGAGTTTCACAGACAGAATGCAGATGGCAGGGAATAATGCTGAGCCTCAAACCTCAGGGATTGCTGTTGGTTAATTGCAAAGTTTATTTTTTTTCTCTTTTTATAACGCTGCGTCATCTAGAGGTTCCCAGCCCACTGGCATGGGTCCTGTAGCTTAGTTCCTCATGTCTACCAAACAGCTGCGAAATGTGGCAGCCTGGTGTGCTGAGACCCCGAGTCACATTTGCAGCACTTGTCCCCACGTTGCCATCATCATTTCACATTTTTAAAGGATATCAACTGAAAATGAGTGGTCCAATTTCAAAAGCATTACAAAACTAGTTTAGATAGATAGTAGGTAGAAAAACAGGCATAAAATTTAACGTTCATACAACCTTTATTTTCGATAAAAAACAGAAACAGTTCATTAACACCAGAATTATTCATTGATTAAGAAATCCCAAAGTGATTCTATAACATGTATTCTATTTTTATATATCATTAAGCGTATCAAAGGGAAAACATCACTGCTATTTTCAGGAAACCAGCCTAAGGTTTAGAATGTGTCTTGTATAACTATGTCTTTGGTTTTTTTTCTTAATTGGGTAGATTTTGAAAATAGCTCTCATGAAATTCAATTACCATTTCTTAATGTGCCAGGGTTTTCAGAGAATATGATTATAGTAAATCCTCAGAGATTATCCCATTGGCCAATGGAATGTGCTTGCAGGGTAAGAAAATGTCACCCAATCTGCCCTCAAAAACAACTTGTCTACCAAAGGTGGTCTTTATGGTAAACCTGTAAGCAATTATATGAACCCCACCTTGTGCCAAGAACCACACTGGTTTTCCAACTCTGCATTTCTGCCATATGAGAGCACAGCCAGGAGAGTGAGAAGAAGCTGGTAAAAAATGAAAAAGCGCACCAGCAGGTGTCTCATCACAGCCTCTGTGCTCTAATATATTTGAGTTTCCTAAGCAACTGTGCTCCCTAGGAAACTGGTTAAACTGCTTCTATAGAAACTATTAACTGAGCAATTCCTCCTTCAAACCAGCTTTATGGAGAGAGTACAGGAAAATGATGGGAGAATATTTTCCGCTGCCTCAGTTCTAGAAATTTTCTTGTGGAGTATTTCAGAACAATACTGGATAAATATGAACCTACATTTCCCTAGATTTTCATTAATTTCTGTTTATTTCATTGACTGTAATATAGAGACTGCAATGTTGTTTCTTCATTTGAAAGTTTTGGAGGACTAGGAATATTTCCCAGTTTGCTTATGGGATTAATTTGACCTTTTTCTCTCCTAAGCAATGGTACACAAATTAATATGATTAACCTTGGGCTCACTAGAACATTGCATTTACCTGTCTCATAATGAATTACATCTTACCATTGCTAAACTGCATCACCTTTATGCATTATCATGAGAAACATGAGGGTACTTTTTTAATAAAATGAAAATTCACATGTTAAAGTACATATATTCTTGTGATTTCCATATTTTATTCACATTTTTATGAAAGTTATTTTTTATTGCTACTTTGACCTCTTTAGCCAACTCTTGTTCATTAATTTTGAGACTAGGCAAGATAAGCACTCCAGGGTAAAAATTGTCTAGAGCTGAGATATTTAAGGACAGGAAAAAGGAACAAGAGATACTTATACAAAATAAATCTTAATATATAAAATTCTTGGCCTGTGTTACAGAACTTGTAAAGTAAAAAGTTAAAAAAAAATTAAAAGAATGCACTTATTTTGAGATTTAATCCAGTAAAATACCAATCTTATGAGGGCATGAATATAGTTTTCGTTCCTAATTCCTTACTCAGAGAAGACAGTCATAAACGTCCATTCAGTAAATCATTAAAAATGTACACGATAGAATTGTAGACACCAAAAATATCAAGGAAAGCTGAGTCCACTCATTTATTCACGAGAAAGTATTTGTTGCTTTTCTTTGCATTATATTAAATTTACAAATATTAGTACGTGAAAGGAAATAAATATCACCTAAATTCTCACCTCCTTAAAATAAACTCCATTGAGAGACTATAATTGCATGCATCTCTTTACACAGATATATATGCTATGCATATATACATACACACATGTACTTTTACTTAAATAAGACAATGTAGTGTTACTTTTACCATATACATATTTGTTTTCAATGTTTTCCTTTCTCTTACTCCACTCCTACTGTAGACTTTTCATTTTTGGTGTTTGTAAAATTAATATATAAGAGAGTCATTTATTATAAATGTTAGCATTAGAAATAATTTTTTGATTAGTTTTCTTGACTTGGCTTATGATATATCTTGTGATATTTTGCATATATATGTATATATATAACCAAATATTTTTATATATTCTTCTATAACTTTTAGCTTTCCAAATTTTTAAAATCCCTCAGATTCTATATTTTCAAATTTTTGTTGGTTTTATTTTCTACATTCATGTCACTTATGAAGATAAAATTTCTTTTTGTTCAGTGTAAAAAGTCCAAATATATGTTCTTCTACCGTGAGCTAAAAGGAATGTTCCCCTATTTCATCATATACATAGAGAACATGCATAGAGAACATAAGACTAATTAGCCATACAAAATCCTTTTAATCTTGGAAATTAGCTGTTATTCATCATAGAGTTTCCAGAGAACATCAACACCTAAATTACATAATAATATTAGTACTAACTTCAATGTAAATCTTTCTAAAAGACACTTCACATATTCTTGCTTTGTTGAGTAATGCTGACTTGGCATAATTTAATGTTTTACTCATAGCCAGGATTATCATTACAAACATCAGCAATTCCATTGCTCATTGATGAACTTAGCCATTTTCTGCCTTCGTCTTACTCCTCATAATAGAATTGAATGCTTTTTACCACTCCTGCCTTAATTACTCTCTTCACTTAATGTGGTGTAAATACATGCCTGACTTCCTCCTAACTAACACTCCAGACCTTCCATCAGGGCCTTCACCACAAGAAATCTAAATTCCTCAAGTGTTCATTGCTAAGTTTGTTTCTTCTTTCTCTACGCTCTCTTTATAGGTGACAGTTATGGGCTGAATTGTGTTTCACAAAAAGATATGTTGGAGTCCTGATCCCCAATACCTCAGAATGTTACCTCATTTGGAAATAGTGTCATCAGAGATGTGATTAGTTAAGATGAGATCATACTGGAGTAATCTGGGACTTTCATCAAATATAATGTGTCCTTACAAGAAGAAGTGAGAGATATACACAAAAAGCAGACATCATATGAAGACACGGAGACACAGAGGGAAGATGGCCATATAAATATGGGAACCTAGATAATAGTTATACTGCCACCCAAAGAACACCTAGTACTTACAGAAGCTGCAAGAAAAAAAGCTTAATGTCTCCCTTTAGTGACTTCAGAGGGAGCATGACCCTGCAGACACCTTGATTTATTTCTTAAAACATCCAGCATCATGAGAAAACAATTTTATTGTTTTAAGTCACTCAGTTTGTTGTACTCTGTTACAGCAGTCCTAGGAAACTAATAGAGTGACCTATTCTCTCCCCAAGATTAAATTCCACTCAAATTTACATCATCAATGCAAGTGTCAACTGAAAAAATGCACAACCTAAAAGTTAAGAGCTATGTTTTATTTGGTGGACAATCTAAGGACTTCAAGCCTGGGAGACACGACTCTCAGATAACTCTAAGGGACTGTTCCCAAGAGGCAAGGGCAGGGGCAAGGGGGAGCCGGGACATATAGAAGTTTTGCAACAAAGACAAGGTAGTAGGAACATCTAAAGATCACTGTTAATTAAAGAAAACCAGGTATTTCAAGTTAAGGCATTTAGCGCTTTTCTATGTACAGGAAGATGCAAGAGTCTGGGCTCACTGAAATCATCCCTTTGATATGCACCTCAGCTATCTGGGGTCACTATCCTGTGTTTTCTTATCCTGAGTTCCTCAGGGTACACCATTAGGGGTGGCTGGAGCAGCTGACTGCTAGATGGGCATAATGCCTCCATCCTGAGTTCCCTCAGGGCTCACCATCAGGGCTGCTGTAATATGATGGCTTGATGGCTGCAACATCCTTTGTTTATTGATATGGCAGACAATATATATTTTTTGGGGAGGGGGGCTTTTATTTATTTATTTATTTTTCAAAATGTATTGTTTCTCCTTCTTTCTTTCTCTTTCTTTCTTTCTCTTTCTTACTTTCTTTCCTTCTTTCTTTCTTCCTTCCTTCCTTTCTCTTTCTTTCTTTCTTTCTTTCTTTCTTTCTTTCTTTCTTTCTTTCTTTCTTTCTTTCTTTTTCTTTCTTTCTTCTTTTTAACATCTTTATTGGAGTATAATTACTCCACAATTGTGTGCTACTTTCTGCCCTACAACAAAGTGAACCAGCTATACATACACATATGTCCCCATATCTCCTCCCTCTTGTGTGTCCCTCCCACCTTCCCTATCCCACCCCTCTAGGTGGTCACAAAGCACTGAGCTCATCTCCCTGTGCTATGCTGCTGCCTCCCACTAGCTATATATTGTACACTTCATAGTGTATATAAGTCCATGCCACTCTCTCTCCTCATCCCAGCTTACCCTTCCCCCTCCCTGTGTCCTCAAGTCCATTCTCTACATCTGTGTCTGTTTCCTGTCCTGCCCTAGGTTCTTATTAACGTTTTTTTTTTTGGTTGTTTTTTGTTTTTAGATTCCATATATATGTGTTAGCATATGGTATTTGTTTTTCTATTTCTGACTTACTTCACTCTCCAAGACAGACTCTAGGTCCATCCACCTCACTACAAATAACTCAATTTCGTTTCTTTTTATGGCTGAGTAATATTCCATTGTATGTATGTGCCATGTCTTCATTATCCATTCATCTGATGGACACTTAGGTTGCTTCCATGTACTGGCTATTGTAAAGAGAGCTGCAATGAACATTGTGGTACATGTCTCCTATTGAATTATAGTTTTCTCAGGGTATATGTCCAGTAGAAGAATTGCTGGGTCATATGGTAGTTCTATTTTTAGTTTTTTAAGGAACTTCCATACTGTTCTCCATAGTGGCTGTATCAACTTACATTCCCACCAACAGTGCAAGAGGGTTCTCTTTTCTCCACACCCACTCCAGCATTTATTGTTTGTAAGTTTTTTGATAATGGCTATTCTGACCAGTGTGAGGTGATACCTCATTGTAGTTTTGATTTGCATTTCTCTAATGATTAATGATGTTGAGCATTCTTTCATGTGTCTGTTGGCAATCTGTATATCTTCTTTGGAGAAATGTCTATTTAGGTCTTCTGCCCATTTTTGGATTGGGTTCTATGTTTATTTCATATCGAGCTGCATGAGCTGCTTGTATATTTTGGAGATCAATCCTTTGTCAGTTGCTTCATTTGCAAATATTTTCTCCCATTCTGAGGGTTGTCTTTTCATCTTGTTTATGGATTCCTTTGCTGTGGAAAAGCTTTTAAGTTTCATTAGGTCCCGTTTGTTTATTTTTGTGTTTATTTCCATTTGTCTAGAAGCTGGGACAAAAAAGATCTTGTTGGGATTTATGTCATAGAGTGTTCTGCCTATGTTTTCCTCTAAGAGTTTTATAGTGTCTGGCCTTATATTTAGGTCTTTTATCCATTTAGAGTTTATTTTTGTGTATGGTGTTAGAGAGTGTTCTAATTTCATTCTTTTACATGTAGCTGTCCAGTTGTCCCAGTACCACTTATTGAAGAGGATGTCTTTCTCCACTGTATATACTAGCCTCCTTTATCCAAAATAAGGTGGCCGTATGTGCATGGGTTTATCTCTGGGCTTTCCATCCTGTTCCATTGATCTACATTTCTGATTTTGTGCCAGTATCATACAGTCTTCATTACTGTAGCTTTGTAGTATAGTCTGAAGTCTGGGAGCCTGATTCCTCCAGCTCCATTTTTCTTTCTCAAGATTCCTTTGGCTATTCGGGGTCTCTTGTGTTTCCATACAAATTGTGAAATTTTTTTTGTTCTAGTTCTGTGAAAAACGCCATTGGTAGTTTGATAGGGATTGCATTGAATCTGTAGATAGCTTTGGATAGTATAGTCATTTTCACAATGTTGATTCTTCCAATCCAAAAACATGGTATATCTCTCCATCTGTTTGTATCATCTTTAATTTTTTTGATCAGTGTCTTATAGTTTTCTGCATACAGGTCTTTTGTCTCCTTAGGTAGGTTTATTCCTAGGTATTTTATTTGTTTTGTTGCAATGGTAAATGGGAGTGTTTCCTTAATTTCTCTTTCAGATTTTTCATTATTAGTGTATAGGAATGCAAGAGATTTCTGTGTATTAATTTCATATCCTGCTACTTTACCAAATTCATTGATTAGCTCTAGTAGTTTTCTGGTAGCATCTTTAGGATTCTCTATGTATAGTATCCTGTCATCTGCAAACAGTGACAGCTTTACTTCATCTTTTCCAATTTGGATTCCTTTTATTCCTTTTTCTTCTCTGATTGCTGTAGCTGAAACTTCCAAAACTATTTTGAATAATAGTGGTGAGAGTGGACAACCTTCTCTTGTTCCTTATCTTAGTGGAAATGGTTTCAATTTTTCACCATTGAGAACGATGTTGGCTGTGGGTTTGTCATATATGACCTTTATAATGTTGAGGTAAGTCCCATCTATGCCTATTTTCTGGAGGGTTTTTTTTATCATAAACGGGTGTTGAATGTTGTCAAAAGCTTTTTCTGCATGTATTGAGAAGATGATAAAGTTTTTCTCCTCCAAATAGTTAATATGGTTTATCACATGGATTGATTTGCATATATTGAAGAATTCTTGCATTCTGGGGATAAACCTCACTTGATCATGGTGTATGATCCTTTTAATGTGCTGTTGGATTCTGTTTGCTAGTTATTTGTTGAAGATTTTTGCATCTATGTTCATCAGTGTTATTGGCCTGTAGTTTTCTTTCTTTATGCCTTCTTTGTCTGGTTGATGTATCAGAGTGATGGTGGCTTTGTAGCATTAATCTGGGAGTGTTCCTCCCTCTGCTATGTTTTGGAAGAGTTTGAGAAGGACAGGCGTTAGCTCTTCTCTAAATGATTGTTAGAATTCACCTGTGAAGACATCTGGTCCTGGGCTTCTGTTTGTTGGCAGATTTTTAATCCAGTCTCAATTTCAGTTCTTGTGATTAGTCTGTTTATATTTCCTATTTCTTCCTGGTTCAATCTTGGAAGGTTGTGCTTTTCTAAGAATTTGTCCATTTATTTCAGGTTGTCCATTTTGTTGGCATATAGTTGCTTGTAGTAATCTCTCATGATCCTTTGTATGTCTGCAGTGTCAGTTGTTACTTCTCCTCTTTCATTTCCAATTCTATTTATTTGAGTCTTCTTCCTTTTTTTCTTGATGACTCTGGCTAGTGGTTCATCAATTTTGTTTATCTTCTCAAAGAACCAGCTTTTAGTTTTATTGATCTTTGTTATTGTTTCCTTCATTACTTTTTCATTTATTTCTGATGTGATGTTTATGATTTCATTCCTTCTGCTAACTTTGGGGGTTTTTTTGTTCTTCTTTCTCTAATTGCTTTAATTGTAAGATTAGGTTGCTTATTGGAGATGTTTCCTGTTTGTTGAGGTAGGATTGTATTTCTATAAACTTCCCTCTTAGAACTGCTTTTGCTTCATCCCATAGATTTTGGGTAATCGTGTTATCATTGTCATTTGTTTCTAGGTATTTTTTGATTTCTTTTTTGATTCCTTCAGTGATCACTTGCTTACTAAGTAGTGTACTGTTTAGTCTCCATGTGTTTGTATTTTTTACAGAGCTTTTCCTGTAATTGATATCTAGTCTCATAGTGTTGTGGTCGGAAAAGGTACCTGATATGATTTCAATTTTCTTAAATTTGCCAAGGATTGATTTTTGACGCAAGATATGATCTATCCTGGAGAATTTTCCATGAGCACATGAGAAGAAAGTGTATTCTGTTTTTATTGGATGGAATGTCCTATAAATATCACTTAAGTCCATCTTGTTTAACATATCATTTAAAGCTTTGCTTTCCTTAATTATTTTCATTTTGGATGATCTGTCCATTGGTGAAAGTGGGGTGATAAAGTCCTCTATTATGATTGTGTTACTGTCGATTTCCTCTTTTATGAATGTTAGCATTTGCCTTATGTATTGAGGTACTCCTATGTTGGGTGCATAAATATTTACAGTTGTTATACCTTCTTCTTGGATTGATCCCTTGATCATTATGTAGTGTCCTTCTTTGCATCTTGTAATAGTCTTTCTTTTAAAGTCTATTTTGTCTGATATGAGAATTGCTACTCCAGCTTTCTTTTGATTTCCCTTTGCATGGAATATCTTTTTCCATCCCCTCACTTTCAGTCTGTATGTGTCCCTAGGTCTGAAGTGGGTCTCTTGTAGACAACATATATATGGGTCTTGTTTTTCTATCCATTCAGCCAGTTTATGTCTTTTAGTTGGAGCATTTAATCCACTTACATTTAAGGAAATTATTGATATATATGTTCCTATCACCATTTTCTTAATTGTTTTGGGTTTGCTAGTTTAGGTCTTTTCCTTCTCTTGTGTTTTCTGCCTAGAGAAGTTCCTTTAGCATTTGTTGTAAAGCGGGTTTGGTGGTGCTGAATTCTCTTAGCTTTTGCTTGTCTGTAAAGATTTTAATTTTTCCATCAAATCTGAATGATATCCTTGCTGGGTAGAGTAGTCTTGGTTGTAGATTTTTCCCTTTCATCACTTTAAATATGTCCTGCCACTCCCTTCTGGCTTGCTCAGCTTCTACTGAAAGATCAGCTGTTAACCTTATGGGGATTCCCTTGTATGTTATTTGTTGTGTTTCTCTTGCTGCTTTTAATATTTTTTCTTTGTATTTAATTTTTGATAGTTTGATTTATATGTGTCTTGGCGTGTTTCTCCTTGGATTTATTCTTAATGGGACTCTCGGCACTTCCTGTACTTGATTGACTCTTTCCTTTCCCATATTAGGGAAGTTTTCAACTATAATCTCTTCAATTATTTTCTCAGTCCCTTTCTTTCTCTCTTCTCTGGGACTCCTATAATTTGAATGCTGGTGCATTTAATGTTGTCCCAGAGGTCCCTGAGACTGCTCTCAATTCTTTTCACTCTTTCTTCTTTATTCTGTTCTGTGGTAGTTATTTCCACTATTTTGTCTTCCAGATCACTTATCCGTTCTTTTGCCTCAGTTATTCTGCTATTGATTTCTTCTAGGGAATTTTTAATTTCATTTATTGTGTTGTTCATCATTGTTTGTTTGCTCTTTAGTTCTTCTGGTTTCTTGTTAAATGTTTCTTTTATTTTCTCCATTCTATTTCCAAGATTTTGGATCATCTTTACTATCATTACTTCAAATTCTTTTTTAGGTAGACTGCGTATTTCCTCTTCATTGGTTTGGTCTGGTAGGTTTTTACCTTGCTCCTTCACCTGCTGTGTGTTTCTTCTCTCTTCTCATTTTGCTTAATTTACTGCGTTTGGGGCCTCCTTTTTGCAGGCTGCAGGTTCCTAGTTCCCGTTTTTTTTGGTGTCTGCCCCCCGTGGGAGAATTTGGTTCAGTGGGTTGTGTAGGCTTCCTGCTGGAAGGGTCTTGTGCCTGTGTTCGGGTGGATGAAGCTTGATATTGTCTTTCTGGTGGCAGTATCACATCCAGTGTTGTGTTTTGGGGTGTCTGTGACCTTATTATAATTTTAGGCAGCCCTTCTGCTAATGGGTGGGTTGTGTTCCTGTTTCACTAGTTGTTTGGCATAGGGTGTCCAGCACTGTAACTTGCTGGTCGTTGAGTGGACCTGGGTCTTAACTTTGAGATGGAGATCTCTTGGAGAGCTTTTACCATTTGATATTACGTGGAGTCGGGAGGTGTCTGGTGGACCAATGTCCTGAACTTGGCTCTCCCACTTTAGAGGCACAGGCCTGACACCTGGGCAGAGCACCAAGACCCTGTCAGCCACATGGCTCAGAAGAAAAGGGAGAAAAAAAGAAAGAAAGAGAGAAAAAACATAAAATAAAATAAATTTATTATAATAAAAAATTATTATTAATAATAAAAAAATTAAAAGCAATAATAAAAGATAAAGTAAGAAAGAAGTGAGCAACCAAACCAAAAAACTAATCCACCAATGATAACCAGCACTAAAATCTATACTAAAAAAAAAAAAAAATGGACAGAGAGAACCCTAGGACAAATGGTAAAAGCAAAACTATTGAGACAAAATCATACAAAGAAGCATGCACATACACACTCACAAAAAGAGAAAAAGGAAAAAAATATATATATTGTTGCTACCAAAGTGCACCGCCTCAATTTTGGGATGATTTGTTGTCTATACAGGTATTCCACAGATGCAGGGTACAGCAAGTTGATTGTGGAGGTTTAATCTGCTGCTCCTGAAGCTGCTGGGAGAGATTTCCCTTTCTCTTCTTTGTTGGCACAGCTCCTGGGGTTCAGCTTTGGACTTGGCCCCGTCTCTGAGTGTAGGTCACCTGAGGTTGTCTGTTCTTTGCTCAGACAGGACAGGGTTAAACTAGCCTCTGATTAGGGGGCTTTGGCTCACTCAGGCCAGGGGGAGGGAGGGTTATGGAATGCGGGGCAAGCCTTGGACAGCAGTGGCCAGCATGACATTGCACCAGCCTGAGGCATGCCGTGTGTTCTCCTGGGGAAGTTGTCCCTGGATCACGGGACCCGGGCAGTGGTGGGGTGTACAGAGTCCTGGAAGGGGAAGTATGGATAGTGACCTGTGCTTGCACACAGGATTCTTTGTGGATGCAACAGCAGCCTTAGCGTTTCATGCCCGTCTCTGGTGTCTGTGCTGATAGTCGTGGCTCGCGCCTGTCTCTGGAGCTCGTTTAGGTCGTGCTCTGAATCCCCTCTCCTCCTTCACCCCAAAACAATGGTCTCTTGCCTCTTAGGCAGGTCCAGACTTTTTTCTGGACTCCTTCCCAGCTAGCTGTGGCACACTAGCCCCCTTCAGGCTCTGTTCACACAGCCAACCCCAGTCCTCTCCCTGGGATCTGACCTCCGAACCCTGAGCCTCAGATCCCAGCCCCCACCCATCCCAGCTGGCAGGTGAGCAGACAAGCCTCTCCAGCTGGTGAGTGCTGGTCGACACCCAACCTCTGTGCAGGAATCTCTATGTTTTGCTCTCTGCATCCCTGTTGCTGAGCTCTCCTCCATGGCTCCGAAGCTTCCCCACCACCACCTCCGTCTCCACCAGTGAAGGGGCTTCCTAGTTTGTGGAAACCTTTCCTCCTTCACAGCTCCCTCCCAGTGGTGAAGGTCCCATCCTTATTCTTTTTTCTTTTTTCTTTTGCCCTACCCAGGTACATGGGGAGTTTCTTGCCTTTTGGGAAGTCTGAGGTCTTCTGCCAGCGTTCAGTAGGTGTTCTGTAGGAGTTGTTCCACATGTAGATGTATTTCTGATGTATTTGTGGGGAGGAAGGTGATCTCCACATCTTACTCTTCAGCCATCTTTAAGGTCTCCAAACACAGACAATATTTTTCATTCACACAGTTCTCTCATTTAATGTATAGAAAAGCAAACAAAATCTACTTTTAAATGTAACATATGCAATAACAAACTGTCACCTTTCCCCTCTCCTTCCCTCCCCCAAAACACCAGGCATTCACACTTCAGTGAATCGTATTACTATTTGCTGAGTCATTCAAGTTGAAAATTGAGGAATAACACTAGATTCTCCTCATTATGTCCCAGAGAACTCCATATCATCACTAATTCTGCAAAATTGCCTCAAAAATCAAACTTACATTCTTTCCAGTTTCCTACTTCTCTTTGCACTAGTCCGCACCATCACCCACACTAACCTGGATAATTTTAATAGACCACTAATTTGTCTACCTCTTTCTTGCTTGCTATATTTCTGTACAAATTACAGAGATATTTTATAAATATAAAATTCAGCTTATAATCCCTTCACTTAGCATTTTCAACGTTTCTCCATTGCACTTAGACAATAATTCAAAGTGCTTAATGTAGATTGTAAGACCTGTCTGATACAGCCTATGCTTATTCCTCTAACTTCAAGGCAAATGACTCTTGTGCTTACTCAATACCATTTGTCCACAAGACCCATCTTTCACATGCAGAGTCTAACTGTTTATGCTAGTCTCTTGAGTGAATTATTCTCTCCCTTAAACACATTCTTTTTCAGGGATGTCTCCTCTTCATTGTTCAAATATCATTATGTGCTACTTTCTCAGAGACTCTTTCCTTAACTGTGCTATCTAATGCTGTAGTTATACTCCCTACCACTATTAATTGATTTCAAAATCTTTGGCCATTGACTTCATCATACTTGTCATAATACACATTATACAAAATTTCATATTTATATTTATTTATATACAATTTTGATAGTTTACTATCTCCCCCCCTGACTCTAAGCTCTATGAAGGGAACTACCACATTATTGCACTGTCCACTGAATCCCATATCTTAGCATAGGGTCTAGAAATAAAATAGCAATCATCATTGAAGGAGGGAAGGAAAGAAAGAAGGAAGGGAGGAAGAGTGGAAGGGTGGAAGGAGGAAGAAAGAAAGACAGAAACAAAATATATTATCTCAAACCTTCAATGACTCCCATAAACATGCTGAAGAACTGGGTAGAAATAGACTCACCTATTATCAGCTGTTCCTTGTGACTACTGGCATGTATCCAGCAATTGGGATCTCCTGCATCATTCTAAATATCCAGAGAATGACTGTAGTTTCCAGATGGTATAAATTTGGCTAATCTTTGTATTTTTTCTAAATTTTTGTTGAACAGTTTGTTTTTAAATTTAAAGTTGGAGAAAATCTTATTCTTGTTCCATGAAGATATTATTACCTCTACCCACAATCCTTAATATATTCATAGGACATGTATTTATAGAACATGCATTATCAGTAGCTAATTGTGACAAGGAAAATACTAAAGTATTATTTTCAATATGTGTCATATATGAAAAAAATTTGTTCATCAAAATAAAGAACTGAGTTCTCTGATCAAACTGCAGATTTTGGAAAAGAAAATATTCAGTTCTTACTGAATGTGAACAATGCAGGGTGAGAGAAGTTATCTGAGTTTTCAGCAATATAATTGTCTAGTAAATTTTTGTATAACTTTACAGAATTATGGGAAAATTAAATATTTCCATATACATATATTAGGGAGGAGAGAGATAATTTTTTCCTTCAAATTTTTTCTACTCTTACAATTTGTTTGCTTCTATATTTGAGATGCAAAACAGAGAAATCAAGGAAAAGACAGCAGACAAAAACAATACTTTAGAGGTCTACTCCCTAGTTAACTGGGCATCGTTCATTTCAGAATGTTCACAAGCATATGACATTCCCTCAGAACATCTCCACAAACTACAGTGATAGAAGGAAACAACATAATGGGTTTCAATGCTTCAGTCATGAGTGTCTTACCAGGATATCTTAGATAAACCAAAGTCACTGAGCTTTACAGTATCTTTACCAAAGAAAATTAGATAGCCATAGATGAATTTAGTGGTCTTTTTGTTTATGGTCTTTTTGTTTATGGATTCTGACCATGTTAGCAATTAAGAATCACAGACAGTGTAATTTTTTTTTTTTTTTTTTTTTTTTTGGAAAAGACAGCTTGAGTTGATCTAATAAATCCTGAAAGCTCATTTACATGTGGATTCAGAATAAGGTTTACATTATATACCTGTCAGCAGAAAAGCAAAAGTCTGAAAAATGGACAAGACTAGGTCTAGACTATTTACCTCTGATTTATTCTTGCCTCATACTATTGAGGATAGAATTTTTCTGCTTATATTTTGTATTTTTACTATTTTTCCACAATAGGAAAAAAATAGCTGAAACTACATATTTCATGGCTTTTTAATTAATGCAGATTTAATGTTCAACCATGTCCATGAATGGGAAAATGCAATCTTTTTTTTTTTCTTGCAGTAACTACTAATTTAGTTTATCTCCTAACAAAGTTGGCACTTTCAAAAAATTAAAATACTCAATCCAAAGAATTAAAAACCATCTTGACATACGTATGGTAATGCTAGACTTTCCCTCATAGCCTTGAATTTAAAGCTTAATTTTCTTAAAATTTTTTATGTTTCTTAGCAAATTGGTAGTGTTACTGGCTTAAAAACTTATTAAGTCTCAGAAAAGACCATGTATCTTTTCTTTTAATGTTCATCATATGTATCTTTTCCAGGAAAAGTAGTTAAAATTTGCCTCCTACATTCATATAGGATGTAAATTGCATTTAGCAATGGCATTTAGCAATTTAGTTCATTCTTCTGTGTTAAGCAATGACTGTTTCCACTGAAAAATTTCAGACTGATAAAAAATCAATCCTGTTTTTCACAGAAGTTTATAACAAGTGACTGTGAGAGCTTTTTATCTAATAACAGTGTGCAAATTTCTTTATTGTATGAAAATTATTTTTCAATTTATGTCTACTGTCACAAAGCCAAAAAAGAAGTTCCAGAGATAATTTATCCACCCTGTTGTTTTCATATAAGAAAGTATTTGAATCATTAAGATGACTCATGGTCTATTCTATTTTTAAAGATCTTTGCTTAAAAGCTTGCTGAAAAAAATCACACATATTTTATTTAATAATAAAGTAGTAAGAATTTTAGGACAAAGACTCTGAAGACAAAAACACTGAGTCCTACTCATTTTTTAAGTTTATAGTCTTGGACAAGTTATTTCAATTATCTGATACTCAGTTTTCTCATTTGTAAAATGACAATAATAATACACCCTCATATGTTTATTCTAAGAATTAACAGCCATGATTCATATTGAGTTCTTAAAAAGTATCATGTATATTTATAGTATTGCCATAGCTTTTCCAATAAAGATTGCTAAATATTAACTTTCTAAAGGTATGAAGTCAATCAATCTTTCATATAGGTAAGCTGGGCATTTATCTATGAGGTGTGATTTAAGGAAAAAGTGGTATGGCTTAGAAATATTTCATACTTAAATCATAATTGCCACATCATACTTCAACAGGGCCTATTAATAGTTTGAACCAGATTAAATTCTGAAAGAACATTAGATCTTTTCTAATTTGTGAAATATATTACACTTCCCAAAATATATTATGTAAAGCATCATACCATATGATCATTAATGAATAAGGGATTTCATGGTCTTCCATGTTTAATAAGCACTGACTATTTCCCACTGGGGATTTCAGCATTATTATACTGAAGATTGGGAGAAGATGTGCATTAAAGTTGCATGATTAACTTTACTTCAGTGGTATTTACCATACCTATTTGACAATAGACTCTTTTCCCCTTTAGAGATAACAATTAATATACTATGGAATTAACATTTTGTGGAAAACTTTTTACCAAATGCCTAAATGCTCATTTTAGTCAAGAACATTGCATATTTTTCTGGCAATGGCTGTTTAAACACTACTTAAATTCCAAGGATGAAGAAACTATTACCTCTGTAGACACATGATTTTTTAACTATACAGTTATAAATATTAAGAAGTTTATGCTGATATTTAATTGTAATTTACTTCATGTAATTTCTATTCATTTGTGCTGGTTATGACCTTAGATTTTAATCTCTTGATCCCCTGATAGTCACTCTAATATTTGAAGATGTTATCAAGCTTCACTCTTTAGCTTTTTTTTTTAAACGAAATCCTTCTAATTCATTTTTACCTCTCATAATTAGAATTTGTCATTTCCTAATCACATTACTCCATTAAATGTAACCTAGCTAGTCTCCTAAATCCTTAAGTTAGCAGTTAGGAATTGTTCTTTCCTTTTCTGATCCCCTTCCCTTTCTCAAAGACAAGGTTTAAGCCCCATGTCTTTTGTTTATGTCCTATCCCCCCACAGTTTTAAGCTATAAACCCACCTGGGTTTTTATATTAGCTAATAACAAACATAAAGTATTGTGTATCTTAAAGGTTATTTGCTTTTTAAGGGGAATCTTTTTTTTTTTTTTTTAATTAATTAATTAATTTATTTATTTATTTTTGGCTGTGTTGGGTCTTTGTTTCTGTGCAAGGGCTTTGTCTAGTTGCGGCGAGTGGGGGCCACTCTTCATCGCGGTGCACGGGCCTCTCACTGTCGTGGCCTCTCTTGTTGCGGAGCACAGCCTCCAGACGCGCAGGCTCAGTAGCTGTGGCTCACAGGCCTAGTTGCTCCACGGCATGTGGGATCTTCCCAGACCAGGGCTCGAACCCGTGTCCCCTCCATTGGTAGGCAGGTTCTCAACCACTGCGCCACTAGGGAAGCCCCCTAAGGGGAATCTTGATGAGCAAAATCCATTAAAGTAAATAAGTCCTAATGGTGGGGTGACGTTATGTGATGGGATTACATTTTAGAAAGAGTTTAAGGCTACATCGAATTGTAATATTGAGAAAGATTCTAACTACCCAAAAGAAGTCATACTCTTAAAAATTCATTGAGACAAACTCCTAGATTTCTTTACATTTCCATAGGGCTTTGCTTTACATTCAAAAGACCATGCCTATTTCAGTTGGAAACTATTAGATGAGTACGAGACCTTTGTGATTATCTACTCTCCCCTATATCTATATCTTAAATCTAGTAAATCTAGTCATCCTACATCTTAGTCTATTTTTGTTGTCTTAGCCCCACGAAACCACTACCAGTTGATGTTTGTGGGGATAAGGTGTTGTTTTGGACAGTAGGAAACTTATTCTGGAGTTAGCATTTTGTCCGTAGTTGTTATATATGCTTATGCAGGGAGAGAGGAGTTTTAATTCCTTCATATTTTAGAAGACACATTACTAGAAATGTATATGCCCCGTGGAATAAAATATTTGCTTACGATGACATTAGAATCATCCAAGTTACCTTTGAAATATGTGTTTATCTCTTTTTGAGAGTTAATTTCTATGCAATCACAAACTTAATTGGAACTTAAGATTAGTAGGCAGGTGTCTGCCTTAGTGAGCCATTCAAATTCAATAGCATCTAATGGCTATTTGATTGGCATCATCAATACAATATGTCTTTTCAAGCAGAAACCTATATCATGCACAGTAATTTTAAAAATTAACACAAATTATGTTTTAAGCCAAAGGTTTAATCATTGTCTCTTCTTTCAGAATAGAATTGAGAATAGTTGTTCAGGCAACTGTTAGATAATGTTGTCTGGTGCCTGGGTTACTGTGATTAAAACAATGGCCTTCAGTTTGCAGTGCCATCAGCCTGGTACATGTCACTAATACTGAATTCATTTTTTAGAGCAGAACCATACACCCATCTTCCATTGCAATTACTGCAGAGGAGGAGAGATTGAGAAGTAAAAATGAAACATTTCAAGGATGAATGGGCACAGAAAATTGGTAAAGTGGCAGGAAAGTCCAAGTTTGAAGAATGAAGAAGTAAATGTACATAGAAAAAGCAGTTTGGAAAACATGAAAAAAATGATATTTTGCAGAAATATCTGTTTGCTGTTGCTGAAATATTTTAGCATTTAAATGTTCTCATTTGGGCTCTGAAGTTAGCACTTCCCTGAAGTAGTTCACACCTTTGCTATTGCTCCTGTTCAGCAACAGATCGTTTTAGGCAAGGCTGATCTTAACAAGAAAACCATGCATTAATTTACTATGTGTGGAGTATTTTAAAAGTGGAAAATTCTAAGCTTTAGTGAAATTTTGGAATCTGAAAAAAATAGAAATGCTTATGTAAAGCATAATGCACATAAAATCATATCCTGATTAAGATCATTAGAAAATTCAGTTATAAAAAACAGCTTCTAAACTAGCCGATTTTCTATGACTCTGCAGTCTCTTTTCACTAGTGAATCAGGTATAATCTCAGACATCGTTTAGCAGTACTATTTTACATCTTTCTCTTTCACCTGCTTGCTCTCACTCTCACTTTCCCTTTCCATTCTCTATCTCTTCTCTCTTCAATTCTCATTTCACTCGTTTATTTCCTGTTTTTTAATTTTCCTTCTCTCTTTTTCTTTCTGCTGTCCCTCTTCTTTTTTGCTGTTTCTTACCTTTTTTAAATTTCAAATATTTTATTTGTGTCCCTAATGAAAGAATAAACTTGATAATGAGAGCCTATTCACCCTCTCTGTTATCTCCCACATTGAAGTAGTTAATATTTTGGAGTGTTTTATTTATGAAATATCTTAATGTTTTAGATGCAATTAAGATAAGCAATAGAGCTACCTGGGCATTGTATATGTATCTTCACCTATGTATTTTTTGGCAAATACCAAACTAACAGACCAAATTGATGCAAATTTATAGATTCTGTTTCATTGTTTCACTGAATAAAGTCCATCTAATTAAAATCATAAATATTAAGTTAGGTCCTTTTATTTTAAATGATAAATATTGAAGCTGTAAAGGAACACTCTTCTAATACTTTACTCTTTCTTATCAAAGTACCATGATAATTCAGTATCCAAATGGAAAAGAATATAAACAGTATTGGGTACTTTATGGACTAAATTCATAATATGTAGTAGAGAAGGAAGGTTGTGTTTGTTTTATACATTTGGGACAGACACCAACCTTCAAATAATAATGGCCCAAGAAAATAACTAAGTGAGATGCGTGTTTATTCTTCTTTTGATATTTTTATACAGGCAAATTAAAGTAAGGAAAGGTATTATCATAAGGCAAGAAAATATTAGTAAGGATTCTGAAAATGTTATCTAATGACAACATAAACTCACGCATGGATGGTGGTGGAGACAGAGACAAAATACAAATATTGTTGACTATGTTGCCATAGGACTGCCACTAGTTGCCAGTCAAAATACTTATCCCCTGAGCCACTGTCCAGGCTGAAATGAACAGAGGGCTCAAGGGTCATGCTGCATCACACGGTCAACTCATCCTAGAAAATCTAATTAGGAAATATAAGCACTGTTCCCTGGATGTGTGATAGTCTATCATGTTTACAGAAACATTCTTCAAAGTATGTGAATAGTTATTAAACATAAATTTAACATATATAAACATAAAATATATGAATAAAGATAGATGCAGATAGATAAATATAGATAGATAATGAATAAGAGAATGACTTTTCCTTTGTCACATTTGTAGAACTTACACCATATTCAGTTCTTACCTTTCTCAATCTTAAATAATTTCCCAATACTTAATAGATTTACAAAATGTACTGCGTCTCTTACTCAGAGTGAAATTCTGTATGTAATAAGCAAGTTCTACTAACTGGTAATGTTGCTTTTTGTTGTGAAACAAAAATGCCTAAGATATGCCCATTCTTACAGATGCCAAAATGGGAAGAATACAAAGCTACAACATGCTAAGTACAGGAATAGTTTATTGAGGTTCTGGGAACAGAGAAGCAGAGGTAGAGTAATCTATTCTGAAAAAGTCAAAGTGATTACGCTCTTTCCTCACCTCACTTCTTAAAATTACATTAGGCTAGGAATATGTTTTGCACTTAGATTACAAAAGATTGGTCCTGCACTAGTTTTCAATTGGTTTCCTTTTGACTAATCAGTCAGTATCATTATTTTCTTATTCATTCTTTTATCTGCTTCTTATTCCTACTTGATTCTTGTTTTTATTTATTTTTTCATCCTTTACCTTTGTCTTTTTCATGCATTGCTCCACCTGTAATTGCTAAGCAATGCAAATAGGCATACATGCACATATAACCATACTTCCGCCTGTATCTGCATCCAATTTTATTATTAATTTAGTCCAAGCTTATTGAATCCTGACTAATCCAGAGTCATTGTATATTCACTTATTATATCAGTAATCCACATTCCTTCCTTTACTTATGGGAAAAATATTCAATATCCTTCCTATATGAGAAGACTTCTAAAAGAGGAGCATTAAATGACTATAATGTAAAGCAGAGACCCTGGTGAATGAGAATGTACAGGAACCAAAGCTGTACAATTGTTTTTAACCCCCCCTTATGGGTTGAGTTTTAATCTATTTCCCCTCAGCTTCAAACAGCCCTTTTACTCTTTGCTATGTAATGCTGAGGCTGGGACTCTGGAAAACACATTCAGCTTTCCCAGAAGACCCTTGTTAAACTCTGCCAGCAGAAAACTCTGAAGGAGACCTAGCTACCAGAGTAGGAAGAAGGGGCACTCCACTTCCTGTGAAGGTCCACCAGCAGTTCTTCACCCTGACTGTGGCTGTTGGCTCCTCCAGTAGCAGCTGGCTTCAGTTTGAGTTTCCTATATTCCCAGAAGAAGCCCCTCATCTTCCTTCAGAAGAACAACTTGTAGCCTGTTGAGCCCCTTTTTCAGAAATCCAGTGTCCCTCCTCCCAGTATGTGAAGTATAATAATTTTTACCTCTTCCCACTCTAGATGTGGTAGATACTTCAAACAGTTACGATCTTACTGTCCCCTTCTGTCTTTTAGTTTCTTTAATACTTGGTTAGCAATTCCTTACATTAAATTCTCTTTGTTAAAATAATGATGTTGCCTCTAATCTCTTGAATGGACCTTGCTTGATATACTATTTTTAATTTTGGCAATTAGCACCTAGCTACTAGTAGTTGAGTAGAAGATAAAAATTCAAAGTTAATTTCCCTCCTTCATTCCTTTGCATGTACAGTTTCCCCTTAGAAAACACTGGATCATAAGACTGATTTATAGTATTTTCCTCTGGCAAAAAAGCTGTATCCTGCAGGTATCTTACTGGGTTTTATTTCCACATATATCATTTTTATAAAAAAAAAAGAATAATTTTCATTACAACCTACTTGAAGTAATTGTATTTGAAAAAGGATAGAGTTTATAAAGTTACTATAGTGAGATATATTTAAGTAGGCAAAAACAATATAAACCCACGGAATAAGAACACTGAGCAAGGTAATGTTTAAATCATTCATTCATTCAAAAATAAACATTGATTATGTGACAAACATGATCCTTCAAGGCATGAAAAAATCGGTTCTTATTTTCAAAGATTTTATATCCCATGAAGAGGAGAGCTTGACAGATCATATGATATTGAAAATATATCAAACATACACTATGACTTTTTAAAAATTCCAGTGTAAGAGGAATGCAGGACATATGGGGAGGGGGAATGAAAGAAATTTGAAGAGTAGTATATAATATCAGTGGAGGCATCAAGGAGGACACAGATCATTCAGCAAACAAACAACTTGATGTTTTAATGATGATGGTAATTGTCTGAGAATACAGAATAAACCTCAGAAATAGCCCTCCTTCATAAAGTCCATTACCTAAAAAGGTAACTTACATGGAGTTTTATTCTTTTAAGATCATCTAATGTTTCATAGCAAATAAAACCTAGTGGCTTAAAACAACAGCAATCAATTATTTTGCTTCTGAATCTGCAATTTAAATCAGTCATCTCTGTTTTAATCAATTTGAAATGCAGCACCTCCATTTGGGCTGGAGGACAATTTCTAAGAAGATAAGTTCACATAGCAAGTAAATTGGTACAGGCAGTCAGCTGGAAGCATAGCTGCAACTAGTAGTAGGACCTGGGTTCCCCTTTATGTGAGCCCCTTTGTGTGGGGAAGCTTGAACTTCCTCACAAGGTGGTGGCTGAGTTCCAAGAATAAGTATTCTAAGAGACAGGAAGTAGAAGCTGCCCGTTCTGTAAGGCATTGGCCCAGAAATGGGCACAATCCACTTCTTCTATATTCTTTTTGGTTAATTAATCACAAGGCCCTCATAGATTCAAAGGAAGGGACCACAAACCCCACATTTTGGTGGAGGATTGTCCAAGAATATGAAGCCATCTCCAAAGTACTATATATACATTCTGTAATATTTGTACCTATCTCTTACTTATGTTAGCATATATTCAGGTAATCAGTTTAAAGATGCCAACATCAAAACATCAGGAATAGCTCACAATTTAAAATTATATGCAAAGGCTGCCTAATTCATTTTTTAAAGTACATTAGATATATCTATGGGCAGTGCTTCTTAAAAATAGGCATGGGTATTTTTGGGAGGAAGAAATTTTTCTTTACCCTCCTTGGTTCTTCTGATTCATTTAAAAATCAAAAAAAATTTAAATTTATTTATTTTATTTTTGGCTGCATTGGTTCTTTGTTGCTGCGTGCAGGCTTTCTCTAGTTGTGGTGATCAGAGGCTACTCTTCGTTGCGGTGCACGGGCTTCTCACTGCAGTGGCTTCTCTTGTTGCAGAGCACAGGCTTTAGGTGCACAGGCTTCAGTGGTTGTGGCTTGCAGGTTCTAGAGTACAGGCTCAGTAGTTGTTGCGCATGGGCTTAGTTGCTCTGCGACATGTGGGATCTTCCCGGATTAGGGATCAAACCCATGTCCCCTGCATTGGTAGGTGGATTCTTAACCACTGCACCACCAGGAAAGCCCTCTAAGAATTAAATTGACATTAGACAGATTAACAGGACAACAATCAAACAAAAACTTGATAACATTTTTAATACATGGGAGAGACTGGGGTAAAATGAGTAATTCACCAAAATGGCCAAAGTTCTACCATAAATACAATACCATCTTCAGTTAAAGACTAAAGAGGATGTTGTGGGTAGTGGTTTGGGACTTCAAAGGGGTGGAATGTAATTCACATGGAGATGAAAAAGCAAATGTTTGGTAAGCAAATGTTTTCTGGGACACCTAGAGACAATGGGACACAGAAAGGAATTTTAACAAGCAGACTTCGCTGGGTTCCTCCCTCTCTATACACCTAGCTCTTACTATAGTTATCTGTGGGGATAGCTCCCATTCTGTAACACTTCCTCTATCTACATTCTTTTAAGCAGTTAGGGGGAAGGTCGAAGGTTTTTCCTGAGTCAGGCGTTTAAAATGATGAACCTAAATTAATCCTCATGCCAAGGAGACACACTTTGGGGTGGCAAATTTTGCTCCCCTACAGACATTTACTGCTACATCTTGAGCCAGTAACTCTGAACACATCTACTCACAGATGAGTAAGAAGATGATAATAAACAGGGAGTTGAAAGTTTTCTATTCCATTCCTCTTGTCTTAGTATTTTAAAATGTCACAGTGTGTGTTTGACATATGGCTTATCATCACTGTTGTTTTCTTATCCATTTCTATCTACCTTTCTATAATGTAAGCTCCAGGATGGCAAGAGTTGTCTTACAATGTATTTTTCAACTAACAAAAATAGTAAGTTGCTAAGGAAATGTTAATAATGAAAATGAGTTATAGTAGTTTGGGATGGTGATAACTGCTCTCAATTAATTAATTATTCTACGGAAAGGAAACAGTATATATGTACAAACAGTATATTATTGTGGAATATATATCTATTTATATATATACATATATAAACATTTTTGGACTGATAGTCTTTGTTGTTTACCATAATGCTAATTCTGCTTAAGCTGTTGATTTAAGGAAATTTTATGATATCTGGGATTTACTTCATATCAATTCAGAGGGAGGAGAAAAAGGTGGGAATATAAATGGAAAAGTATTGGTCATGAATTGATAATTGGAGGTTAATTAAACTATTCATACATTTTTAAATGTCTAAAATTTTCCATAATAAAAAGTTAAATACAGAAGTGTTACTCATAAAAAATATTAAGAAATGTATATCAGTAATACTTCTGGGTTTGCCTTTTGAAAGAAAGTTGTTAAATATTACTAATCTTAAAAGAGTTTGAGAATATAAATTTTCAATCTCTGTCGGTTTAATGATGATCTCTAACGATTAAGAAGCCAACATATATTACTTAATCAAAGAGAAGAACCTTTAGACATACTAACATATTTCAAATACAACAGTCATTTGAAATCCACAAATCCTATTCCTTGTAAAAAGCCTATGTTTAAACATGAAGTTTTAGTCCCCTTCAGCAGCAAAAAATAGTCTTCACTATGTAAATCGATGCAAGGTTGTCACACAAGGCCTGCAGCCAAACAGACTGAAACAATATGACCAAAGCTGATATTATATTTCACATATTAATGAAGCGTTACTTTAGGAATAAAAGAGGAACAATTTAAATATTAACACTATTAGTACAGTATATCAAAACAAATACCTTCCTTCATACATATTTAAACTCTGGGAATGAGATAAAGTCTTTCAACATCAGGCTCTATTCTTCCTGAAATAGACAAGGATAACCCATCATAGAACAGTACTTTCCCTCACTGCAGTTTCACCAGTTGGTATGAACCATAACATTTAGATAGAAAATTATAGTCTTTGTTTGCTTTTCTAGTGAGTAAGATAACACATTTTATAC
Organism: Eschrichtius robustus; assembly: GCF_028021215.1. NCBI lineage: Eukaryota > Metazoa > Chordata > Mammalia > Artiodactyla > Eschrichtiidae > Eschrichtius > Eschrichtius robustus. The sequence goes on from NC_090841.1 coordinate 41,384,351, forward strand.
TCATGCTAGGAGGAAAAAAAAGTACTTGTGTTTATGTACTATTCATGCATATTTACTTACATCCTAGCTCACTTGGGCAATAAAAACGTGCTGAATTTTGTTAGTACCTATAGTACTCTATTATCTGTTTGGGGGTTAAAACACTTACTTTATAAATGAAGTAGAAGACATAAGAAAATTTAAGGTAACAGAAAGAGAAACTCTAGACTTCATGAAAACTAACTCTGTTTTCTATTTTGTGGTGTCTCTCTACTTCCTGGAGCTTCAGAGTCATGAGAAAAAAGTGAGAATTTTGGAATTATATGGCTACTTACTGTAATAGTTTCTGTAGGTCCTGTAATTGTTAGGATAATAATGATCATTCTAAGGGATAAACTCTAGTGAAATTTTCCTTCTCAATCACTGAGCAGTCCAAGTGGGTTTTCATTAAGAAACTTTCTAGGAAGCAATTCAGGGAGTCAAGTTCCTTCCAAATTTTGTCTGCATCATCAACATGTTTCCTCAAAAGTCACTATTTAAGGAGTAAGTAAACATGAGAAAGGTAGGCTCATTTCTTAACAACTTCAGCCCCAAAATGACACACACATCCTGCTCTCTTGATGGTGGCATCGCTGAGTCCATTCTAGTGTCCCTACTCATTCTTTGTGCCTCTCCTGGCACAGGCATAGGGCATGGAGGTGCCACATGCCTGGAGGAGGTGAGGACAGAGGAAGGATGAAGGGAAGAAAGGGATGAAGAAAGTGCCACCAGAACCCAGCCAGCCCAAGGGGGATAGACTGAGTGACTGAAGACCTCCCAGGATGCTTTCCACAGACTGTCATAAACTGGTGCTCCAGCTTCCATCCTCCCCAAAAGATTAACAATTAGACATATATTTTTAGTTTTTTAAGGACCCTCCATACCGTTCTCCACAGTGGCTGTATCAATTTACATTCCCACCAACAGTGCAAGAGGGTTCCCTTTTCTCCACACTCCAGCATTTATTGTTTGTAGATTTTTATTATGGCCATTCTGACTGGTGTGAGGTGATCCCTCATTGTAGTTTTGATCTGCATTTCTCTAATAACTAGTGATTTTGGGCATCTTTTCATTTGCCTCTTGGAGGGAGGTCCAAGAGGGAGGGGTTATAGGTATACATATAGCTGATACACTCTGTTGTACAGCAGAAACTAACACAACATTGTAAAGCAACTATACCCCAATAAACAAAACAAAACAAAACAATTAGACAGCTATACACACAGCTATACCAAAACAACTCTGGGAGAGCTCTGGAGTCTACTTCAGAAGCTTCGACAACACAGAGGAACAAAAAACTTGAGAATAACCACACAGAAAGAGAAGGAAGAACAGCTTTATTTTGGTTGCATTATCCCATCCCAAAAGCTGTCATTGCTCAGCAGCAAGAGGAAACTCCCCACCTAGAAAGAGTTCTCCTTCCTGGGAAACTAAGAACTGAGTGAGCAAGGTGTTGCCCCAGCTTTTTTGCATACCTCCTGCAGATCTGCTTCAGTTTCACCCCCCACTAAGAGGTCAGCAAAGCTAAGATTCATAGAGATGGCCAATAACAAGAAAGAAAAGAAGAAGCTACCAATACCAGCCACACAGCAGGAGCAAGAGTGTTCCCAGTAACATGCTCTGTAGACAACTGCAGCAGTCTTTGCCACTGAAGAAATCAACAGCCAGCAGAGCTGCCGTAGACCCCTGTAGATTTCATCAGCTCTCCCCTCTCTTCTGACACTGGTCTGCACCACTGTGTTCACTCTTCCAGCTGCACACCTGACAACCCTTCCCCAACTCCCATCACTAGCCTCCAATGCTGTCCACTCACGGAGACACCCAGCAGTCATGGCAGTGCACACTGACAGCCAGGGCCCCTACAGCTTCTATTGTGCTCAGTTGGCCCCAGCCCTTGCTGCATACCTTAGTTCTCACCACTACATGTTTTTGTAACTGGCCCCTGCTACTACACAAACACCTGCAGCTGGCCCCCACAACTGAGTTTGTACACACCACTGGCTCCAGGCAATACCACTGCTTGTCATGATCTTAGATGCTAGACTAGGAGGCACCATTGAGGACCATAAAAGCCCTTGCAGTCTCTGTGGATCATCCCACAGTGTTTGCCAAGGACCATATGATTGTTGATGCCGAGGACTACAATGACCTAAGCCAATGAGTCACCATGCCCTGAGACCTGGTTTGAACAGGCTTCCACACTTGGTTTCCTTCACTAAGCATAACAAGCTTCAGCATCCCCCTGTCCACAGGTGAAGATCCTCTTATTGGAGACAGTTTATAAAATTTGGAAGAGGTAACAGTGTCTTCAAATGCAGAGGTACAAGGTTACAGGGATTATGAAGAACCAAGGAAATAATTCTTCATGAAAGGAATATGGAACACCTTTAGTAACTGGGCCCAAAGAAATGGATATCCAGGAATTGAAGACAGATAATTAAAACATTCCATCCAACAGCAGCAGAATACACATTCTCCCAAGTGCACACAGAACCTACTCCAAGAAAGAACATATGTAGTCACAAAACAAGCCTCAGCAAATTTAAGAAGATTAAAATTATCTTAAGTATCTATTCTAAACACAATGGTATAAAACTATAAATCAAAAAGAGGAGGGAAACTGGAAAATTAATGAATTTGTGGAAATTAAATAACACACTCCTGAACATCCATTGGGTGAAAAATGAAATCAGAAGAGAAATTTAAAAATATATTGAAATAAATGAAAATGAAAATACAGCACACCAAAATTAATGGGGGGGCAGCAAAGGAGTACTAAAGGGGAGTTTATAGTGATAAATACCTACATTAAGAAAAAAGAAAGATATCAAATAAAATCTAACTTTGCTCCTCAAGGAACTAGAAAAAAAAGCCCAGAATTATCAGAGAGAAGGAATTAACAAATATCAAAGCAGAAATACATGAAATAGAGAAGAGAAAAATAATAGAAAAGATCAACAAAACTAACAGATGGTATTTTGAAAAGATAAAACAATTGACCAACCTTTAGCTAACTTACCAAGAAAAAGAGAGAGAATTCAAATAGTTAAAATTATAAGTGAAAAAAAACAAAATGTTACACTGCATTACAACTTTTACCATAGAAATACAAAAGCTCAAAAGAGAATACTGTGAAAAATTATATGCTAACAACATGGAAAACCTAGAAGAAATAAATACATCTCTAGAACCATATAACCTATCATGTCTGAATCATGAAGAACTAGAAAATCTGAACAGAGCAGTAACAAATAAGGAGATTGAATTAGTAATAAAAAAAAAAAACCTCCCAATTAAAAACAAAACAAAACAAAACTAGCACCAGATCATTTCATGGGTTAATTCTACCAAATATTTAAATGAGAATTGATGTCAATTCTTATAATTCTTCTCAAACTCTTCCAAAAAGATGAGGGAACGCTTACCATTTGATGAGGCCAGCATTACCATGATACCAAATCTAGACAAGATAACTACAAGAAAAGGAAACTATGGGCCAATATCCCTGATGAATATAGATGCCAAAATTCTCAGTAATATACTATTAAACTGAATTCAACAGCATACTAAAAGTATCATACACTGTGATCAAGTGGGATTTATTCCTGCAATACAAGGATGATTCAATATATGCATATCAGTAAATATGATACACCACATTAATAACATGGAAGACAAAAATCATATAATCATCTCAATGGATACAGAAAGAGCATTTGACAATATTTGAGACACTTTCTTGATAAAAACTTCCCAAAAATTGAGCATAGAAGGAAACATACCTCAACATAATAAAGACAATAGATGGCAAACCAACAGTTAACATCATACTCAAAGGTGAAAAGCTGAAAAGCTTTCCCTCTAAGATCAAGAACATGACAAGAATGAACACTCTCACCACTCCTATTCAAGAGGGTGATGGAAGTCCTAGCCAGAGCAATTAGACAAGAAGAGAAATAAAAGTCATCCAAATCAGAAAGGGAGAAGTAAAATTCTCTCTGTTTGAATATGACATGATTTTATATGTATAGAAAATCCTAAAGACTCCACAAAAATAACTGTTAGAACTAATAAACAATTTCAGTAAAGCTACAAGATACAAAATCAACATACAAAATCAGTAACATTTCTATACAATAACAATGAACTATTTGAAGAAGAAATGAAGAAAACAATCCCGTTCACAATAGCATAAAAACAATAAAGTACTTAGAAATAAATTTATCCGAGGAAGTGAAGTGTCCATCACTGAAAACTACAAGATATTGATGAAAGAAATTGAAGACACAAATAAATGAAAGGACTGGAAAAGTTAATATTGTTAAAATGTCTATACTACCAAAAGCCATATAGAGCCCATGCAATCACTATCAAAATTTCAGTGGCATTTTTCACAGAAATAGAAAAAAAAAATTAAATTTGCATGAAACCACAAAAAAACCCAAATTGCCAAAACAATCTTGATAAAGAACAAAGCTGGAGAGATAACACTTCCTGATTTCAAACTATACCACAAAGCTTTTATTATCAAAAGAGTATACTATTGACATAAAAACAAACACATAGACCAATAGGATAGAATCAAGAGCTCAGAAATAAATCCACACATGTATGGTAAATTAATATTTGCAAAGTTTCCAGGAATACTCAATGGAGAAAATAGAGTCTCTCCAGTTAATGGGGTTGGGAAAACTGGAAATCCACCTGAAAAAGAATGAAATTGGACCCCTAACTTATAACATTCATAAAAATTAAGGGCTTAATATAAGGATTTAGGACTTAAATGCAAGACCTAAAACCATAAAACTCCTAGAAGAAAACACAGGGGAAAAGCTCCTTGACCAGGGTTTTGCAATGACTTTTTTTTTTTTTTTAAACATCTTTATTGAAGTATAATTGCCTTACAATGGTGTGTTAGCTTCTGCTTTATAACAAAGTGAATCAGTTATACATATACAATATGTTCCCATTTCTCTTGCCTCTTGCATCTCCCTCCCTCCCACCCTCCCCAGCCCACCCCTCTAGGTGGTCACAAAGCACCGAGCTGATCTCCCTGTGCTATGCGGCTGCTTCCCACTAGTTATCTATTTTATATTTGGTAGTGTATATATGTCCATGACACTCTCTTACCCTTTCACAACTCACCCCACCCCCTCCCCATATTCTCAAGTCCATTCTCTAGTAGGTCTGTGTCTTTATTCCCGTCTTGCCACTAGGTTCTTCATGGCCTTTTTTTTTTCCCTTAGATTCCGTATATATGTGTTAGTTTCTGACTTACTTCACTCTGTATGACAGACTCTAACTCCATCCACCTCATTACAAATACCTCCATTTCATTTCTTTTTATGGCTGAGTAATATTCCATTGTATATATGTGCCACATCTTCTTTATCCATTCATCTGATGATGGACATTTAGGTTGCTTCCATGTCCTGGCTATTGTAAATAGAGCTGCAATGAACATTTTGGTACATGACTCTTTTTGACCTATGGTTTTCTCAGGGTATATGCCCAGTAGTGGGATTGCTGGGTCGTATGGTAGTTCTATTTGCAGTTTTTTCAGGAACCTCCATACTGTTCTCCATAGTGGCTGTATCAATTTACATTCCCACCAACAGTGGAAGAGTGTTCCCTTTCCTCCACACCCTCTCCAGCATTTATTGTTTCTAGATTTTTTGATGATGGCCATTCTGACCGGTGTGAGATGATATCTCATTGTAGTTTTTGATTTGCATTTCTCTAATGATTAATGATGTTGAGCATTCTTTCATGTGTCTGTAGGCCATCTGTATATCTTCTTTGGAGAAATGTCTATTTAGGTCCTCTGCCCATTTTTGGATTGGGTTGTTGGTTTTTTTGTTATTGAGCTGCATGAGCTGCTTGTAAATCTTGGAGATTAATCCTTTGTCAGTTGCTTCATTTGCAAATATTTTCTCCCATTCTGAGGGTTGTCTTTTGGTCTTGTTTATGGTTTCCTTTCCTGTGCAAAAGCTTTTAAGTTTCATTAGGTCCCATTTGTTTATTTGTGTTCTTATTTCCATTTCTCTGGGAGCTGGGTCAAAAAGAATCTTGCTGTGATGTAGGTCATAGAGTGTTCTGCCTATGTTTTCCTCTAAGAGTTTGATAGTGTCTGCCCTTACACTTAGGTCTTTAATCCATTTTGAGTTTATTTTTGTGCATGGTGTCAGGGAGTGTTCTAATTTCATACTTTTACATGTACCTGTCCAATTTTCCCAGCACCACTTATTGAAGAGGCTGTCTTTTCTCCACTGTATATGCTTGCCTCCTTTATCAAAGATAAGGTGACCATATGTGTGTGGGTTTATCTCTGGGCTTTCTATCCTGTTCCATTGATCTATATTTCTGTTTTTGTGCCAGTACCAAACTGTCTTGATTACTGAAGGTTTGTAATATAGTCTGAAGTCAGGGAGCCTGATTCCTCCAGCTCCATTTTTCGTTCTCAAGATTGCTTTGGCTATTCGGGGTCTTTTGTGTTTCCATACAAATTGTGAAATTTTTTGTTCTAGTTCTGTGAAAAATGCCAGTGGTAGTTTGATAGGGATTGCATTGAATCTGTAGATTGCTTTGGGTAGTAGAGTCATTTTCACAATGTTGATTCTTCCAATCCAGGAACATGGTATATCTCTCCATCTATTTGTATCATCTTTCATTTCTTTCATCCGTGTCTTATAATTTTCTGCATACAGGTCTTTTGTCTCCTTAGGTAGGTTTATTCCTAGGTATTTTATTCTTTTTGTTGCAATGGTGAATGGGAGTGATTTCTTAATTTCACTTTCAGATTTTTCGTCATTAGTGTATAGAAATGCAAGAGATTTCTGTGCATTTATTTTGTATCCTGCTACTTTACCAAATTCATTGATTAGCTCTAGGAGTTTTCTGGTAGCATCTTTAGAATTCTCTATGTATAGTATCATGTCATCTGCAAATAGTGACAGCTTTACTTCTTCTTTTCCAATTTGGATTCCTTTTATTTCTTTGTCTTCTCTGATTGCTGTGGCTAACACTTCCAAAACTATGTTGAATAATAGTGGTGAGAGTGGGCAACCTTGTCTTGTTCCTGATCTTAGTAGAAATGGTTTCAGTTTTTCACCATTGAGGACAATGTTGGCTGTGGGTTTGTCATATATGGCCTTTATTATGTTGAGGAAAGTTCCCTCTATGCCTACTTTCTGCAGGGCTTTTATCATAAATGGGTGTTGAATTTTGTCGAAAGCTTTCTCTGCATCTATTGAGATGATCATATGGTTTTTCTCCTTCAATTTGTTAATATGGTGTATCACATTGATTGATTTGCGTATATTGAAGAATCCTTGCATTCCTGGGATAAACCCCACTTGATCATGGTGTATGATTCTTTTCATGTGCTGTTGGATTCTGTTTGCTAGTATTTTGTTGAGGATTTTTGCATCTATGTTCAACAGTGATATTTGCCTGTAGTTTTCTTTCTTTGTGACATCTTTGTCTGGTTTTGGTATCAGGGTGATGGTGGCCTCGTAGAATGAGTTTGGGAGTGTTCCTCCCTCTGCAATATTTTGGAAGAGTTTGAGAAGGATAGGTGTTAGCTCGTCTCTAAATGTTTGATAGAATTCACCTGTGAAGCCATCTGGTCCTGGGCTTTTGTTTGTTGGAAGGTTTTTAATCACAGTTTCAATTTCAGTGCTGGTGATTGGTCTGTTCATATTTTCTATTTCTTCCTGGTTCAGTCTCGGCAGTTTGTGCATTTCTAAGAATCTGTCCATTTCTTCCAGGTTGTCCATTTTATTGGCATAGAGTTGCTTGTAGTAATCTCTCATGATCTTTTGTATTTCTGCAGTGTCAGTGGTTACTTCTCCTTTTTCATTTCTAATTCTATTGATCTGAGTCTTCTCCCTTTTTCTCTTGATGAGTCTGGCTAATGGTTTATCAATTTTGTTTATCTTCTCAAAGAACCAGCTTTTAGTTTCATTGATTTTTGCTATTGTTTCCTTCATTTCTTTTTCATTTATTTCTGACCTGATCTTTATAATTTCTTTCCTTCTGCTGGCTTTGGGGTTTTTTTGTTCTACTTTCTCTAATTGCTTCAGGTGCATGGTTAGGTTGTTTATTCGAGATGTTTCCTGTTTCTTGAGGTAGGCTTGTATTGCTATAAACTTTCCTCTTAGCACTGCTTTTGCTGCGTCCCATAGGTTTTGGGTCGTCGTATCTCCATTGTCATTTGTTTCTAGGTATTTTTTGATTTCCCCTTTGATTTCTTCAGTAATCACTTCGTTATTAAGTAATGTATTGTGTAGCCTCCATGTGTTTGTATTTTTTACAGATCTTTTCCTGTAATTGATATCTAGTCTCATAGCGTTGTGGTCGGAAAAGATACTTGATACGATTTCAATTTTCTTAAATTTACCAAGGCTTGATTTGTGACCCAAGATATGATCTATCCTGGAGAATGTTGCATGAGCACTTGAGAAAAATGTGTATTCTGTTGTTTTTGGGTAGAATGTCCTATAAATATCAATTAAGTCCATCTTGTTTAATGTATCATTTAAAGCTTGTGTTTCCTTATTTATTTTCATTTTGGATGATCTGTCCATTGGTGAAAGTGGGGTGTTAAAGTCCCCTACTATGATTGTGTTGCTGTCGATTTCCCCTTTTATGGCTGTTAGTATTTGCCTTATGTATTGAGGTGCTCCTATGTTGGGTGCATAAATATTTACAATTGTTATAGCTTCCTCTTGGATCGATCCCTTGATCATTATATAGTGTCCTTCTTTGTCTCTTGTAATAGTCTTTATTTTAAAGTCTATTTTGTCTGATATGAGAATTGCTACTCCAGCTTTCTTTTGATTTCCATTTGCATGGAATATCTTTTTCCATCCCCTCACTTTCAGTCTGTATGTGTCTCTAGGTCTGAAGTGGGTCTCTTGTAGACAGCATATATATGGATCTTGTTTTTGTATCCATTCAGCCAGCCTGTGTCTTTTGGTGGGAGCATTTAATCCATTTACATTCAAGGTAATTATCGATATGTATGTTCCTATTCCCATTTTCTTAAATGTTTTGGGTTTGTTATTGTAGGTGTTTTCCTTCTCTTGTGTTTTTTGCCTAGAGAAGTTCCTTTAGCATTTGTTGTAAAGCTGGTTTGGTGGTGCTGAACTCTCTCAGCTTTTGCTTGTCTGTAAAGGTTTTAATTTCTCCATCGAATCTGAATGACATCCTTGCTGGGTAGAGTAATCTTGGTTGTAGGTTTTTCTCCTTCATCACTTTAAGTATATCCTGCCACTCCCTTCTGGCTTGCAGAGTTTCTGCTGAAAGATCAGATGTTAACCTTATGGGGATTCCCTTGTGTGTTATTTGTTTTTTTTTCCCTTGTTGCCTTTAATATGTTTTCCTTATATTTAATTTTTGACAGTTTGATTAATATGTGTCTTGGCGTGTTTCTCCTTGGGTTTATCCTGTATGGGACTCTCTGTGCTTCCAGAACTTGATTAACTATTTCCTTTCCCATATTAGGGAAGTTTTCAACTATAATCTCTTCAAATATTTTCTCAGTCCCTTTCTTTTTCTCTTCTTCTTCTGGGACCCCTATAATTCGAATGTTGGTGCGTTTAATGTTGTCCCAACGGTCTCTGAGACTGTCCTCAGTTCTTTTCATTCTTTTTTCTTTATCCTGCTCTGTAGTAGTTATTTCCACCATTTTATCTTCCAGGTCACTTATCCTTTCTTCTGCCTCAGTTATTCTGCTATTGATCCCATCTAGAGTATTTTTAATTTCATTTATTGTATTTTTCATCATTGCTTGGTTCCTCTTTAGTTCTTCTACGTCCTTGTTAAATGTTTCTTGCATTTTGTCTATTCTATTTCCAAGATTTTGGATCATCCTTACTATCATTATTCTGAATTCTTTTTCAGGTAGACTACCTATTTCCTCTTCATTTGTTAAGTCTGGTGTGTTTTGACCCTGCTCCTTCATCTGCTGTGTGTTTTTCTGTCGTCTCATTTTGCTTATCTTACTGTGTTTGGGGTCTCCTTTTCACAGACTACAGGTTTGTAGTTCCCGTTGTTTTTGGTATCTGTCCCCAGTGGCTGAGGTTGGTACAGTGGATTGTGTAGGCTTCCTGGTGTAGGGAACTAGTGCCTGAGCTCTGGTGGATGAGGCTGGATCTTGTCTTTCTGGTGGGCACATCCACGTCTGGTGGTGTATTTTGGGGTGTCTGTGGCCTTATTATGATTTTAGGCAGCCTCTCTGCTAATGGATGGGGCTGTGTTCCTGTCTTGCTAGTTGTTTGGCATAGGGTGTTCAGCACTGTAGCTTGCTGGTCATTGAGTGATGCTGGGTCTTGATGTTGAGATGGAGATCTCTGAGAGATTTTTGCCGTTTGGCATTACGTGGAGCTGGGAGGTCTCTTGTGGACCAGTGTCCTGAAGTTGGCTCTCCCACCTCAGAGGCACGGCCCTGATGTCTGGCTGGAGCACCAAGAGACTTTCGTCCACATGGCTCAGAGTAAAAGGGAGAAAAAATAGAAAGAAAGAAAGAAAGAAAGAAAGAGGCTATAATATAGTGAAGTAAAATAAAGCTGTTGTAAAGCAAAGCTATACAGACAAAATCTCACCCAGAAGCATATACATATACACTCACAAAAAAAAAGGAACAGGGGAAAAATTAATATATCCTGCTCCCAAAGTCCACCTCCTGAATTTGGGATGATTCGTTGTCTATTCAGGTATTCAACAGATGCAGGCACATCAAGTTGTTTGTGAAGTTTTAATCCGCTGCTTCTGAGTCTGCTGGGAGAGATTTCCCCTTCTCTTCCCTGTTCACACAGCTCCTGGGGTTCAGCTTTGGATTTGGACCCGCCTCTGCGTGTAGGTCGCCTGAGGGCGTCTATTCCCCGCCCAGACAGAACGGGGTTAAAGGAGCCGCTGCTTCGGGGGCGCTGGCTCACTCAGGCCGCGGGGAGGGAGGGGTACAGAGGAGGCGGGGCGAGCCTGCGGCGTCAGAGGCCGGCGTGACGTTGCACCAGCCTGAGGCGCGCAGTGCGTTCTCCCGGGGAATTTGTCCCTGGATCATGGGACCCTGGCAGTGGCGGGCTGCACCGGCTCCCGGGAGGGGCGGTGTGGAGAGTGACCTGTGCTCACACACAGGCTTTTTGGAGGCAGCAGCAGCAGCCCCAGCGTCTCACGCCCGTCTCTGGGGTCCGCGCTGATCGCCGCGGCTCGCGCCCTTCTCTGGAGTTCGTTTAGGCGACGCTCTGAATCCCCTCTCCTTGTGCGCAGCGAAACAAAGAGGCAAGAAAAAGTCTCTTGCCTCTTCGGCAGCTGCAGACATTTTCCCGCTCTCCCTCCCAGCCAGCTGTGGTGCGCTAACCCCTTCAGGCTGTGTTCACGCAGCCAGCCCCAGTCCTGTCCCTACTATCGGACCGAAGCCCGAGCCTCAGCTCCCAGCCCCGCCTGCCCCGGCGGGGGAGCAGACAAGCCTCTCGGGCTGGTGAGCGCTGCTCGGCGCCGAGCCTCTGTGCGGGAGTCTCTCCGCTTTTTCCTCTGCGCCCCTGTTGCTGTGGGATCCGCGCTGTTAGCTGCGGCTCGCGCCCGTCTCTGAAGTTCGTTTAGGCGGCGCTCTGAATCCCCTCTCCTCACGCACCAGGAAACAAAGAGGGAAGAAAAAGTCTCTTGCCTCTTCTGCAGCTGCAGACTTTTTCCCGGGCTCCCTCCCGGCTAGCTGTGGTGCGCTAACCCCTTCAGGCTGTGTTCACGCCGCCAATCCCAGTCCTCTCCCTGCGATCCGACCAAAGTCCGAGCCTCAGCTCCCAGCCCCGCCCGCCCCGGCGGGGGAGCAGACAAGCCCCTTGGGCTGGTGAGTGCTGGTCGGCACCGCTCCTCAGTGCGGGAGCCTCTCTGCTTTGCCCTCCGCACCCCTGTGGCTGCGCTCTCCTCCGTGGCTCCGAAGCTTCCCCCCTCTGCCACCCGCAGTCTCTGCCCGCGAAGGGGCTTCCTAGTGCGTGGAAATCTTTCCTCCTTCACAGCTCCCTCCCACTGGTGCAGGTGCCGTCCCTATTCTTTTGTCTCTGTTATTTCTTTTTTCTTTTGCCCTACCCAAGTACTGGGGGAGTTTCTTGCCTTTTTGGAGGTCGGACGTTTTCTGCCAATGTTCAGTGGGTGTTCTGTAGGAGCAGTTCCACGTGTAGATGTATTTCTACTGTATCTGTGGGAAGGAAGGTGATCTCCGCGTCTTACTCTTCCGCCATCTTCTCTCCTCCCCCTGCAATGACTTTTTGATACGACACCAAAAGCACAAGCTAAAAAAGCAAGACAAAACAAAACAAAGTGTGACTACATCAAACTAAAAGCTTCTGCACAGCAAAAGAAGCAGTCAACAAACTAAAAAGGCAGCCTATAGCATGGGAGAAAATATTTGCTAACCATGCATCTGATAAGAGGTTGATATCTAAAATATATAAGGAACTTAGACAATTCAACAGCAAAAAAAAAAAAAAAAAAAAAAATCCAATTAAAAAGTGGGCCAAAAATAAAGTTACAAGGTGGACCTGAATAAACTTTTTTCCAAAGTAGATATACAAATGGCCAACAGGTACATGGAAAAGTGCTAAATATCACTAATCATTGGGATAATTAAAATCAAAATCACAGTGAGGTATCATTTCACATCCATTAGAATGGTAATCAAAAAGACAAGAGGTAATAAATACTGGTGAGGATGTAGAGAAAAGGGAAATCCAGTGCACTTTTGGGAGAAATGTACAATGGTATGCCCACTATGGAAAACAGTATGGAGGTTCCTCAAAAAAATTAAAAATAGAACTGCCATATGATCCAGCAATCCTACTTCTGCATAAGTAGCTGAAGAAGATGAAATCACTATCTCAAAGAGACATCTGCACTCCTGTGTTCATTTCAGCATTATTCACAATAGCCAAGGCATGTAAACATCCTAAAGTTCCAAGCATAGATGAAGGGATAAAGTAGGAATTTGGTATCCTCACCAAGTAAAGATTTGGTATCCTTTGGTATAAATGTACAATGGAATATTATTCAGTCATTAAAAAAAAGAATGAAATCACTCCATTTGTGACAACGTGAATGGACTTTGAGGGCATTATGATAAGCAAACTAATCAGACAAAGACAAATACTGTATGTTTGCAGAATTGGAAAGCATTGAACTCATATAAACAGAGAGTAGAATGGTGGTTTCTAGGGCTGAGGGGTGGGGGAAATGGGGAGATGGTGGTAAGGTTACAAACTTCCAGTTCAAAGAGGAATACGTTCCAGGGATCTAATGCACAGTATGGTGATTAGAGTAACAATACTATATTGTATTGAAAGCTGCTATGAGGTTAGAGGTTTAATGTTCTTACCATAACTACAACAACAACAAAATGGTAATTATGTGAGGTAAACAATGTTTTAACTAACCTTATTGTGGTATTTCACAGTATATACACATAGCAAATCATCAATTGTATGCATTAAACATATACAATATTATATGTCAATTTTATCACAATAAAGCTGGCCAAAAAAAAAAATAATGAAGAAAGAAAAAGAAAGAAATGGATGTTCTTTTGTAGGAGGATTATCTCTTAGTAATCCTTGAGTTGACAGCTTGGGCATGCATTATCTTCTATGGACACATCTGAATTGGACACAGGGGAGAATGGACAGGATCTTAGTCTGTTTCCTATGAAAGTTGTTTTAATGCTTGTCAAACTATTGCAGGCTGCTTTTTTTAAGACCATGTAGGTGGTTTCTTTTAGGAAAAATTGTCTCAAAAACTTAGTATAGGCTGATTTCATACTTTTCCCTATTCCTCCTGCTAAAGAAGCACAACAGAAAACCTTGTCCATTATGTATAAACAGATGCTTAATGACTCAATGTTAAAGAGAAGAAGAAAGAGTAGCTGGTGACCTCAGGTCCTGAGAACAACATGGTAGTGAATTTTGCCACCAAAAATGTAATCTATAAAAAGAAAAATCAATAAATTTCCCCTTAACAAAATTAGAAACTTTTGCTCTATGAAAAACTCTGTTAAGAGGATGAAAACTCAAGCTACAGACAGGAAAAAAGATATTTGCAAATCACAAGCACAAATCAAACAAAAGACTAGAATTTAAAATATAATTTTGGAAACTCAAAAGTTAAAAAAATCCAATTAGAAAATGGGCAAAAGACATGAAGAGATATTTCACAAAAGTGTATATGCAGATGGCAAATAAGTACATGAAAAGATGTTCAGCATTATTAACCATTAGGGAAATGTAAATTAAACACAATGAAATATCACTACACACCTATTAGAATACTTAAAATTAAAAAAATAAAAACCATAGTGACATCAAATTTTGGCAAGGATGGAAACTGGATCATTCATACATTGCATGTCAGAGTGTAAAATTACACAGCCCCTCTGGAAAACAGATTGTCAGCTTCTTTAGAAACTAAACATGTAACTTTCATTTGGCCCAGTGCTTGCATTCCTGAACATTTATCCCAGAGAAATTACAACTTATGTCCACACAAAAATCTGTACAGAAATAATTATAACAGTTTTATTCATAATAGCAAAAATAGATTTTCCAAAATCTGGAAACAACTCAAATGCTCTTCAATGAGCAAATGGTTAGACAAACAAGGTATATCCATACCATAAATGATATTGAGCAATAAAAAGAACTATTAACATACATAACAGCATGATACATCTCCAGAAAAGTATACTAAGTGAAAAAAGCCAATCCTTAAAGGTTACATAGTAGAAGATTCTATTTCTATAAAATTCTTGAAATTACAGAATTATAGAGGTGGAAAACATATTAATGTTTGCCAATGGTTTGTGATGGTGGGGAGTAGGGTGTTAGCCTGACTATAAAGAGATAACATGAGGGAGATCTTTTGGTAATGGAATATAGCTTGTTATCTTGATTGCAGTGGTGATTATTCAAATCTACACAAGTGATAAAGTGATATAAAATTATACACAGACATTATACCAATGTCAAAATCCAGGTTTTGATATTGTACTATAATTATGGAAGAAGTTACCATCGGGAGAAACTGTATGCAGAATACATGGGACCTATTTCACTATATTTGCAACTTCCGGTGCATCTATAATAATTTCAAAATTAAAAATTTTAGAAATAGTATATGTGATATATGTTTTCAAGTCTGTTCCATGTAAAGTAACCATACTCAGAGTCCCTTCCTGTAAATATTTTTTAAGCCCTTTTTTTGTTGTATTTGTGTTTGGCTTCCCTGCATCCATGGTCCCTGTCCCTTTTAATTTTCTGACAGCTACCTTAAGGCAATCCAAAACAAAAGGCTCAGATCTTTAACATCACAGAAAAGATTAAAGCCTATTGTTACAGATTAGAGCTCTAATGCTAATGATGCTGTCATTTGCTTAAATGAAAAGTCTTACAAGACCTTTGCCACTCAAGGCCTATTCCTTCAGTCTTCAGTCATCTGTATTGGTAGTATAACTGGAGTTACTCTGTAATATAAAAAGAAATTGTTGCACTGGCATAAGGGTCAGGCAGTGTGAGAAAAGTAATATCAGAGATTGGAAAGCTAGAGATCTTTGTCCGGTGATGTCAAACTATTTGGCAACTCATTATAAATACCTTGGTAGGCAGATCACATGCCTCCTGAGCTTGAAGTTCCATTAAATGGTGGTAGAGAGCCAAAGTTTCTGTGAGGTGCCACTCTTGGTTGAATGGTAGCCTCTGCCATAATATCAACTAGCATTGTTTTTCAACTGGCTTTGGTATTTTGAAGACATCATATATTGTTTGTACTATAGTAAAAATTGTTTCTAAAGGTTAATTGCCAGGAGGCTACAGATATCCTCAAGTAGTATTAAATACTCTTTAATGCAATGATAATTTATATGATGATGTGGACATACCAAAATTAATATTTATGTCAATTATGATTTTTTGCTACAAGAAATAGAATACACTTTTTTTAAGTGTAAAATATTTATTATTCTAACATAATAAATATACTTAGGTTGGAAGTTCCAGAGTTTGTTTAGTGACTCCATAATGTCAGGGATCTGGGTCAGCTTCTCTGTGGCGCTCTTGACCATCTCTTTATGGTTACAAGATGGCTTTTAGTATGTCTAAGAAGCATAAAAATGTCCAAAAAGAAGAAAGAAGTATGAGATGAAGGGATAGTGAGATAGCTTGAGTAGCATTTCTTTCTATTAAATAGTTAAGTATTTTGAAGAAATTCTCTTTACTATAAAACCTCCTCTTATATATTTTTGCCAAACCTGGTTATATAACCATTTCTAAACGAATCATTAGCAAAATGAGTGAGTTCATTCTCTAGAGATATCGTCCAGTATTTGACAAACTCCAGAACAAACCGCATAACTCTTTTAGCCAGAAAGGAGAGATAGAACACCAACAGTAGATAACACACCATGAAAAGACAAAACTTAGAGGGCAGTTATGAGTCCTAATAAAATCCAGTGCACCTTAATAAATATAACAGAAATTACATGGGGCAAATGTATTAATTTAATAAGAATTGGATGGATTAAATTCAGATCTCACTATTTAGTGCATAGTCAAGATTAGAATCTCATAAAATATTTATCATTATAATCTACAGGCATATAGTTTTCTATTCCATGTCACTATATATGATCTTGAAGTGAGGTGATTCTTTTCCCATCTCACCCTCCCCTATCGATGATGGAAGCTTTGAATAAACATAGTACCATACTTACTAGATTTTCTATGATAATCATAATTTCAAATACTCCATACCATTAATCCTTAAATATAATTGTAAATTCTAGATCAAATATCTCAAATATACCGTCCATAATCGTCCATAAAATTCTCCACTTTTATTTACACCACCCACATACACATGTTACCATTGACTATGATGATTCTCAAGTTGATGAGAAAGGCAGGGAACTGCAGAGATGGGGAAAATATAAGTCATTTACCCTCTTCAGGCAAGTGGAGAATTATTTGTAATAATTCAAAAGAAATACCGATGGAATAAATGTATTTTGAATATTTAATAAAATAAGACATTAAATAATAAAGATTTATTTACTTATTTTTCAAAAAATATGTCATGCAATTATTGTACATAGAATCAACATTTACTATGAGCAAATACCATGTAATGCCATTGGGTACTACAAAGATTAATCAGACCTGAACATCATCTTAAAACATTTAGGTTCTAATATAGAAGTGAAGTCAATAACGGTTCAGTTCAGTTCAGTTCCTTTCCAGAAGATGTCAATGTCCTATAAATGTTCAAAGAAATAAAAGTTATTCTCCACTTTCTCTCTTTCTCCTACTCCATTGAGGACAGATAGAGCAGAGAAAATACCAAGAAAATTTCAAGAATCAAGGAAATCTCAGTGTTAGAAGAGGCATTTTATCAAAGCTTTGACACTCAGAACTTATATTTGTAAAGACAGATAAAAGAATTTCAGGTGGAGAATTCCGTATAAGGAAAGATACATGATAAAATTAGGGGCACATTATGGAGGAGCATAAATGCTAGCCTAAATTATATGGAATTTATATAGTTCAAAATTCAGCATATTTAACTGCATACAAAGAATTCAACAGGAGCTAAACTGAAAAATCTGTCAAATAGGGAGACAAGATGAATAATACGCCAGAAGACTAGAACATGATTTTTATTAAATAGTAATTTTATTTTTTTCTCCCTTTTCAGGGACTCCTTACATTTAGCTTTCTGCTTTGGCATGAGTTGCCTCTTATAATGTCCTTTCTTTTCTATTTTTTTCTAATCTCTGTGACAATACTCAACAATATTCAAAGATAGGAGATAAATTACCTGTGAATAGGAAAATAAGATTTCTTTAAAATTAATAAACAAATATATAACTCTTCTTCATTAAAACCCTTCATGAATTCATATGCTAATGATGCTTATTTATTGGTGTAGTTATAAATAGAAAATATTCAGAATTTTTATAACTTCAAATGGCAGAAGCCCAGGCGACTTTTTATGTGTCCCCCTTAGAAACCATTTTTTTGAACGTTTGATGGATGCCCTGCCCTCTTCACTAACAAGTGCAGATGCAAAGGGGAAGAGAAACTGGGAGTTGGAGGAGGGCTGCATTCTTCCTCAAAGCAGCTGGACAGGCAGCACATTGTTGGGCTGTGTCTTTCACTTCCTCAAAGCACAATGTGACAGGAGTGTACAGCATGGGGAAGCAAGGCATCTGCTTCCCCACTCTGCAGGGATAGAAGCCTATAAATTGGAAGAAAATCCAGTACAGTGATTTCTTAAGGAAAGTAAGGTGCCACACAGAACTAAACCCTAATCTACAATCGCTTCCTCAAGGGAAAGTTGCAGCTTATACATTTTTAATGCATAGACTAGTTTAACATGAAGTTGAAAGTAATCATGGTTGCACTACAAACAGTGTTTTCATTGTTCAAAGTAGGAGAAAAAGAAACGCAGAGATGTGTACTCAAAGCAACAATACCATTAAAATACTTTTAGTTATTAAGAAGAAAATAACATTTTTCATTTGATTGATTCATATGTTTGTTTAATTGTCTAGAATTATTAATTTTTTTAACATCTTTATTGGAGTATAATTGCTTTACAATGTTGTGTTAGTTGCTGCGGTATAACAAAGTGAATCAGCTATATGTATACATATATCCCCATATCACCTCCCTCTTGCACCTCCCTCCCACCCTCCCTATCCCACCTCTCTAGGTGGGCACAAAGCACCAAGCTGATCTCCCTGTACTATGTGGCTGCTTTCTACTAGCTATCTATTTTATATTTGGTAGTGTATATATGTCCATGTCACTCTCTCTTTTCGTCCCAGCTTACCCTTCCCCCTCCCCGTGTCCTCAAGTCCATTCTTTATGTCTGCATCTTTATTCCTATCATGCCCCTAGGTTCATCAAAACCATTTTTTTTTTTTTTTTTTTTTTTTTAGAATCCATATATATGTGTTAGCATATGGTTTTTGTTTTTCTCTTTCTGAGTTACTTCACTCTGTATGACAGACTCTAGGTCCATCCACCTCACTATAAGTAACTCAATTTCATTTCTTTTTATGGCTGAGTAGTATTCTGGACAGCTATAAGTAAAAGAATGAATTTAGAACACTTCTTAATACCATAAACAAAAATAAATTCAAAATGGATTAAAGGGGAGGAGAGAAGATGGCGGAAGAGTAAGACGCGGAGATCACCTTCCTTCCCACAGATACAGTAGAAATACATCTACACGTGGAACTGCTCCTACAGAACACCCACTGAACGCTGGCAGAAAACGTCCGACCTCCAAAAAGGCAAGAAACTCCCCCCGTACTTGGGTAGGGCAAAAGAGAAAAAAGAAATAACAGAGACAAAAGAATAGGGACGGCACCTGCACCAGTGGGAGGGAGCTGTGAAGGAGGAAAGATTTCCACGCACTAGGAAGCCCCTTCGCGGGCAGAGACTGCGGGTGGCAGAGGGGGGAAGCTTCGGAGCCACGGAGGAGAGCGCAGCCACAGGGGTGCGGAGGGCAAAGCGGAGAGGCTCCCGCACGGAGAAGCGGTGCCGACCAGCACTCACCAGCCCGAGAGACTTCTCTGCTCCCCCGCCGGGGCGGGCGGGGGCTGGGAGCTGAGGCTCGGGCTTCGGTCGGATCGCAGGGAGAGGACTGGGATTGGCGGCGTGAACACAGCCTGAAGGGGTTAGCGCACCACAGCTAGCTGGGAGGGAGTCCAAGAAAAATTCTGCAGCTGCCAAAGAGGCAAGAGACTTTTTCTTCCCTCTTTGTTTCCTGGTGCGCGAGGAGAGGGGATTCAGAGCACCGCCTAAACGAACTTCAGAGACGGCGCGAGCCGCAGCTAACAGCGCGGATCCCACAGCAACAGGGGCGCAGAGGAAAAAGCGGAGAGACTCCCGCACAGAGGCTCGGCGCCGAGCAGCGCTCACCAGCCCGAGAGGCTTGTCTGCTCCCCCGCCGGGACGGGCGGGGCTGGGAGCTGAGGCTCAGCTTCGGTCGGATCGCAGGGAGAGGACTGGGGCTGGCGGCGTGAACACAGCCTGAAGGGCTTAGCGCACCACAGCTGGCTGGGAGGGAGACTGGGAAAAAGTCTGCAGCTGCCGAAGAGGCAAGAGACTTTTTCTTGCCTCTTTGTTTCACTGCGCGCAAGGAGAGGGGATTCAGAGCGCCGCCTAAACGAACTCCAGAGAAAGGCGCGAGCCGCGGCGATCAGCGCGGACCCCAGAGACGGGCGTGAGACGTTGGGGCTGCTGCTGCCGCCTCCAAAAAGCCTGTGTGTGAGCACAGGTCACTCTCCACACCGCCCCTCCCGGGAGCCGGTGCAGCCCGCCACTGCCAGGGTCCCGTGATCCCCGGACAAATTCCCCAGGAGAACGCACTGTGCGCCGTCTGGTGCAACGTCACGCCGGCTGGTGCAACGTCAGGCTGGTGCAACGTCACGCCGGCCTCTGCTGCCACAGGCTCGCCCCGCCTCCTCCGTACCCCTCCCTCCCCACGGCCTGAGTGAGCCAGCGCCCCCGAAGCAGCTGCTCCTTTAACCCCGTTCTGTCTGGGCGGGGAATAGACGCCCTCAGGCGACCTACACGCAGAGGCGGGTCCAAATCCAAAGCTGAACCCCAGGAGCTGTGTGAACAGGGAGGAGAAGGGGAAATCTCTCCGAGCAGCCTCAGAAGCAGCGGATTAAAACTCCACAAACAACTTGATGTGCCTGCATCTGTTGAATACCTGAATAGACAACGAATCATCCCAAATTCAGGAGGTGGACTTTGGGAGCAGGATATATTAATTTTTCCCCTGTTCCTTTTTTTTTGTGAGTGTATATGTATATGCTTCTGGGTGAGATTTTGTCTGTATAGCTTTGCTTTACAATAGCTTTATTTTGCTTACTATACTATAGCCTCTTTCTTTCTTTCTTTCTTTTTCTTTCTTCCTTCCTTCCTTCCTTCCTTCCTTCCTTCCTTCCTTCCTTCCTTCCTTCCTTCCTTCCTTTCTTTCTTTCTTTCTTTCTTTCTTTCTTTCTTTCTTTCTTTCTTTCTTTCTTTCTATTTTTTCTCCCTTTTACTCTGAGCCGTGTGGACGAAAGTCTCTTGGTGCTCCAGCCAGACATCAGGGCCGTGCCTCTGAGGTGGGAGAGCCAACTTCAGGACACTGGTCCACAAGAGACCTCCCAGCTCCACGTAATACCAAATGGCAAAAATCTCTCAGAGATCTCCATCTCAACATCAAGACCCAGCATCACTCAATGACCAGCAAGCTACAGTGCTGAACACCCTATGCCAAACAACTAGCAAGACAGGAACACAGCCCCATCCATTAGCAGAGAGGCTGCCTAAAATCATAATAATGCCACAGACACCCCAAAATACACCACCAGACGTGGATGTGCCCACCAGAAAGACAAGATCCAGCCTCATCCACCAGAGCTCAGGCACTAGTTCCCTACACCAGGAAGCCTACACAACCCACTGAACCAACCTCAGCCACTGGGGACAGATACCAAAAACAACGGGAACTACAAACCTGCAGTCTGTGAAAAGGAGACCCCAAACACAGTAAGATAAGCAAAATGAGACGACAGAAAAACACACAGCAGATGAAGGAGCAGGGTCAAAGCACACCAGACTTAACAAATGAAGAGGAAATAGGTAGTCTACCTGAAAAAGAATTCAGAATAATGATAGTAAGGATGATCCAAAATCTTGGAAATAGAATAGACAAAATGCAAGAAACATTTAACAAGGACGTAGAAGAACTAAAGAGGAACCAAGCAATGATGAAAAACACAATAAATGAAATTAAAAATACTCTAGATGGGATCAATAGCAGAATAACTGAGGCAGAAGAAAGGATAAGTGACCTGGAAGATAAAATGGTGGAAATAACTACTACAGAGCAGGATAAAGAAAAAAGAATGAAAAGAACTGAGGACAGTCTCAGAGACCTCTGGGACAACATTAAACGCACCAACATTCGAATTATAGGGGTCCCAGAAGAAGAAGAGAAAAAGAAAGGGACTGAGAAAATATTTGAAGAGATTATAGTTGAAAACTTCCCTAATATGGGAAAGGAAATAGTTAATGAATTTCTGGAAGCACAGAGAGTCCCATACAGGATAAACCCAAGGAGAAACACGCCAAGACACATATTAATCAAACTGTCAAAAATTAAATATAAGGAAAACATATTAAAGGCAGCAAGGGAAAAAAAAAACAAATAACACACAAGGGAATCCCCATAAGGTTAACATCTGATCTTTCAGCAGAAACTCTGCAAGCCAGAAGGGAGTGGCAGGATATACTTAAAGTGATGAAGGAGAAAAACCTACAACCAAGATTACTCTACCCAGCAAGGATCTCATTCAGATTCGATGGAGAAATTAAAACCTTTACAGACAAGCAAAAGCTGAGAGAGTTCAGCACCACCAAACCAGCTTTACAACAAATGCTAAAGGAACTTCTCTAGGCAAGAAACACAAGAGAAGGAAAACACCTAAAATAACAAACCCAAAACATTTAAAAAAATGGGAATAAGAACATACATATCGATAATTACCTTGAATGTAAATGGATTAAATGCTCCCACCAAAAGACACAGGCTGGCTGAATGGATACAAAAACAAGACCCATATATATGCTGTCTACAAGAGACCCACTTCAGACCTAGAGACACATACAGACTGAAAGTGAGGGGATGGAAAAAGATATTCCATGCAAATGGAAATCAAAAGAAAGCTGGAGTAGCAATTCTCATATCAGACAAAATAGACTTTAAAATAAAGACTATTACAAGAGACAAAGAAGGACACTATATAATGATCAAGGGATCGATCCAAGAGGAAGCTATAACAATTGTAAATATTTATGCACCCAACATAGGAGCACCTCAATACATAAGGCAAATACTAACAGCCATAAAAGGGGAAATCGACAGCAACACAATCATAGTAGGGGACTTTAACACCCCACTTTCACCAATGGACAGATCATCCAAAATGAAAATAAATAAGGAAACACAAGCTTTAAATGATACATTAAACAAGATGGACTTAATTGATATTTATAGGACATTCTACCCAAAAACAACAGAATACACATTTTTCTCAAGTGCTCATGCAACATTCTCCAGGATAGATCATATCTTGGGTCACAAATCAAGCCTTGGTAAATTTAAGAAAATTGAAATCGTATCAAGTATCTTTTCCGACCACAACGCTATGAGACTAGATATCAATTACAGGAAAAGATCTGTAAAAAATACAAACACATGGAGGCTACACAATACATTACTTAATAACGAAGTGATTACTGAAGAAATCAAAGGGGAAATCAAAAAATACCTAGAAACAAATGGCAATGGAGATACGACGACCCAAAACCTATGGGACGCAGCAAAAGCAGTGCTAAGAGGGAAGTTTATAGCAATACAAGCCTACCTCAAGAAACAGGAAACATCTCGAATAAACAACCTAACCTTGCACCTGAAGCAATTAGAGAAAGTAGAACAAAAAAACCCCAAAGCCAGCAGAAGGAAAGAAATTATAAAGATCAGGTCAGAAATAAATGAAAAAGAAATGAAGGAAACAATAGCAAAAATCAATGAAACTAAAAGCTGGTTCTTTGGGAAGATAAACAAAATTGATAAACCATTAGCCAGACTCATCAAGAGAAAAAGGGAGAAGACTCAGATCAATAGAATTAGAAATGAAAAAGGAGAAGTAACCACTGACACTGCAGAAATACAAAAGATCATGAGAGATTACTACAAGCAACTCTATGCCAATAAAATGGACAACCTGGAAGAAATGGACAGATTCTTAGAAATGCACAAACTGCTGAGACTGAACCAGGAAGAAATAGAAAATATGAACAGACCAATCACCAGCACTGAAATTGAAACTGTGATTAAAAACCTTCCAACAAACAAAAGCCCAGGACCAGATGGCTTCACAGGTGAATTCTATCAAACATTTAGAGACGAGCTAACACCTATCCTTCTCAAACTCTTCCAAAATATTGCAGAGGGAGGAACACTCCCAAACTCATTCTACGAGGCCACCATCACCCTGATACCAAAACCAGACAAAGATGTCACAAAGAAAGAAAACTACAGGCCAATATCACTGATGAACATAGATGCAAAAATCCTCAACAAAATACTAGCAAACAGAATCCAACAGCACATTAAAAGGATCATACACCATGATCAAGTGGGGTTTATCCCAGGAATGCAAGGATTCTTCAATATACGCAAATCAATCAATGTGATACACCATATTAACAAATTGAAGGAGAAAAACCATATGATCATCTCAATAGATGCAGAGAAAGCTTTCGACAAAATTCAACACCCATTTATGATAAAAGCCCTGCAGAAAGTAGGCATAGAGGGAACTTTCCTCAACATAATAAAGGCCATATATGACAAACCCACAACCAACATTGTCCTCAATGGTGAAAAACTGAAACCATTTCCACTAAGATCAGGAACAAGACAAGGTTGCCCACTCTCACCACTATTATTCAACATAGTTTTGGAAGTGTTAGCCACAGCAATCAGAGAAGACAAAGAAATAAAAGGAATCCAAATTGGAAAAGAAGAAGTAAAGCTGTCACTATTTGCAGATGACATGATACTATACATAGAGAATCCTAAAGATGCTACCAGAAAACTCCTAGAGCTAATCAATGAATTTGGTAAAGTAGCAGGATACAAAATTAATGCACAGAAATCTCTTGCATTTCTATACACTAATGACGAAAAATCTGAAAGTGAAATTAAGAAAACACTCCCATTTACCATTGCAACAAAAAGAATAAAATATCTAGGAATAAACCTACCTAAGGAGACAAAAGACCTGTATGCAGAAAATTATAAGACACGGATGAAAGAAATGAAAGATGATACAAATAGATGGAGAGATATACCATGTTCCTGGATTGAAAGAATCAACATTGTGAAAATGACTCTACTACCCAAAGCAATCTACAGATTCAATGCAATCCCTATCAAACTACCACTGGCATTTTTCACAGAACTAGAACAAAAAGTTTCACAATTTGTATGGAAACACAAAAGACCCCGAATAGCCAAAGCAATCTTGAGAACGAAAAATGGAGCTGGAGGAATCAGGCTCCCTGACTTCAGACTATATTACAAAGCTTCAGTAATCAAGACAGTTTGGTACTGGCACAAAAACAGAAATATAGATCAATGGAACAGGATAGAAAGCCCAGAGATAAACCCACACACATATGGTCACCTTATCTTTGATAAAGGAGGCAAGAATATACAGTGGAGAAAAGACAGCCTCTTCAATAAGTGGTGCTGGGAAAATTGGACAGGTACATGTAAAAGTATGAAATTAGAACACTCCCTGACACCATGCACAAAAATAAAGTCAAAATGGATTAAAGACCTAAGTGTAAGGGCAGACACTATCAAACTCTTAGAGGAAAACATAGGCAGAACACTCTATGACCTACATCACAGCAAGATTCTTTTTGACCCAGCTCCCAGAGAAATGGAAATAAGAACACAAATAAACAAATGGGACCTAATGAAACTTAAAAGCTTTTGCACAGCAAAGGAAACCATAAACAAGACCAAAAGACAACCATCAGAATGGGAGAAAATATTTGCAAATGAAGCAACTGACAAAGGATTAATCTCCAAGATTTACAAGCAGCTCATGCAGCTCAATAACAAAAAAACCAACAACCCAATCCAAAAATGGGCAGAAGACCTAAATAGACATTTCTCCAAAAAGATATACAGATGGCCTACAGACACATGAAAGAATGCTCAACATCATTAATCATTAGAGAAATGCAAATCAAAACTACAATGAGATATCATCTCACACCCGTCAGAATGGCCATCATCAAAAAATCTAGAAACAATAAATGCTGGAGACGGTGTGGAGGAAAGGGAACACTCTTGCACTGTTGGTGGGAATGTAAATTGATACAGCCACTATGGAGAACAGTATGGAGGTTCCTGAAAAAACTACAAATAGAACTACCATACGACCCAGCAATCCCACTACTGGGCATATACCCTGAGAAAACCATAGGTCAAAAAGAGTCATGTACCAAAATGTTCATTGCAGCTCTATTCACAATAGCCAGGACATGGAAGCAACCTAAATGTCCATCGACAGATGAATGGATAAAGAAGATGTGGCACATATATACAATGGAATATTACTCAGCCATAAATAGAAATGAAATGGAGGTATTTGTAATGAGGTGGATGGAGTTAGAGTCTGTCATACAGAGTGAAGTAAGTCAGAAAGAGAAAAACAAATACAGTATGCTAACACATATATACGGAATCTAAGGGAAAAAAAAAAAAGGCCATGAAGAACCTAGTGGCAAGACGGGAATAAAGACACAGACCTACTAGAGAATGGACTTGAGGATATGGGGAGGGGGTGGGGTGAGATGTGACAGGGTAAGAGAGTGTCATGGACATATATACACTACCAAATGTAAAATAGATAACTAGTGGGAAGCAGCCGCATAGCACAGGGAGATCAGTTCGGTGCTTTGTGACCACCTAGAGGGGTGGGATGGGGAGGGTGGGAGGGAGGGAGATGCAAGAGGCAAGAGAAATGGGAACATATTGTATATGTATAACTGATTCACTTTGTTATAAAGCAGAAGCTAACACACCATTGTAAGGCAATTATACTTCAATAAAGATGTTTAAAAAAAAATGGATTAAAGAACTAAATGTAAGGCCAGACACTATAAAACTCTTGGAGGAAAACAGGCAGAACACTCTATGACAGAAATCAAAACAGTGTATATATGTCCATGCCACTCTCTCACTTAGTCCCAGCTTACCCTTCCCCCTCCCCATGTCCTCAAGTCCATTCTATATGTCTGCATCTTTATTCCTGTCCTGCCCCTAGGTTCTTTGAACGATTTTTATTTACTTTTTAGATTCCATATATATGTGTTAGCATAAGGTATTTATTTTTCCCTCTCTGACAGATTTCACTCTGTATGATAGTCTCTAGGTCCATCCACCTCACTACAAATAACTCAATTTCATTTCTTTTTATGGCTGAGTAATATTCCATTGTATATATGTGCCAAATCTTCTTTATCCATTCATCTGTCGATGGACACTTAGGTTGCTGGCTATTGTAAATAGAGCTGCAATTGAAAATTGTGGTACATGACTCTTTTTGAATTATGGTTTTCTCAGGGTATATGCCCAGCAGTCAGATTGCTGGGTCGTATGGTACTTCTATTTCTAGCTTTTTAAGGAACTTCCATACTGTTTTCCATAGTGGCTGTACCAATTTACATTCCCACCAGCAGTGCAGGAGGGTTCCCTTTTCTCCACACCCTCTCTGACATTTATTGTTTGTAGATTTTTTGATGATGGCCATTCTCACCTGTGTGAGGTGATACCTCATTGTAGTTTTGATCTGCATTTCTCTAATGATTAGTGATGTTGAGCATCCTTTTACGTGTTTGTTGGTCATCTGTATATCTTCTTTGGAGAAATGTCTATTTAGGCCTTCTGCCCATTTTTGGATTGGGTTGTTTCGTTTTTTGATATTGAGCTGCATGAGCTTCTTGTATATTTTGGAGAACAATCCTTTGTCAGTTGCTTCATGTGCAAACATTTTCTCCCATTCTGAGAATTGTCTTTTTGTCTTGCTTATGGTTTCCTTTCCTGTGCAGCAGCTTTTATGTTTCATTGGGTCCCATTTGGTTTTTTTGTTGTTGTTGTTTTTATTTCCATTTCTCTAGGTGGTGGGTCAACAAGGATCTTGCTGTGATATATGTCATAGAGTGTTCTGCCTATGTTTTCCTCTAAGAGTTTTATAGTGTCTGGCCTTACATTTAGGTCTTTAATCCATTTTGAGTTTATTTTTGTGTATGGTGTTAGGGAATGTTCTGATTTCATTCTTTTACATGTAGCTGTCTAGGTTTCCCAGCACCATTTTTTGAAGAGGCTGTCTTTTCTCCATTGTATAGTCTTTCCTCCTTTATCAAAGATAAGGTGACACATGTGTTTAATCTCAGGGCTTTCTATTCTGTTCCACTGATCTGTATTTCTGTTTTTGTGTCAGTACCATATGTCTTGATTACAGTAGCTTTGTAGTATAGTCTGAAGTATGGGAGCATGACACCTCTAGCTCCATTTTTCTTTCTCAAGATTGCATTGGCTATTCAGGTCTTTTGTGTTTCCATACAAGTTGTGAAATATTTTGTTCTAGTTCTGTGAAAAATGCCATTGTGAGTTTGGTAGGGATTGAACTGAATCTGTAGATTGCTGTGGGTAGTATAGTCATTTTCACAATGTTGAATCTTCCAATCCAAGAACATGGTATATCTCTCCATCTGTTGGTATCATCTTTAATTTCTTTCATCAGTGTCTTATAGCTTTCTGCATACAGGTCTTTTTTCTCCTTAGGTAGGTTTACTAGTAGGTATTTTATTCATTTTGTTGCAATGGTAAATGGGAGTGTTCCCTTAATTTCTATTTCAGATTTTTCATCATTAGTGTATAGGGATGCAAGATATTTCTATGCATTAATTTTGTATCTTGCTACTTTACTAAATTCACTGATTAGTCCTAGTAGTTTTCTGGTAGCATCTATGGGATTCTCTATGTATAGTATCATGTCATCTGCAAACAGTGACAGTTTTACATCTTTTCCGGTTTGGATTCCTTTTATTTCTTTTTCTTCTCTGATTGTTGTGGCTAAAACTTCCAAAACTATGTGGAAAAATAGTGGTGAGAGTGGCCAACCTTGTCTTCTTCCTGATCTTAGAGGAAATGGTGGCAGTTTTTCACCATTGAGAATGATGCTGGCTGTGGGTTTCTCATACATGGCCTTTATTATGTTGAGGCAACTTCCCTCTATTCCTACTTTCTGGAGGGTTTTTTATCATAAATGGGTGTTGAATTTTGTCAAAAGCTTTTTCTGCATCTGTTGAGAAGATCATATCATTTTTCCCCTTTCAGTTTGTTAATATGGTTTATCACATTGATTGATGTGCATATATTGAAGAATCCTTGCATTCCTGAGATAAACCCCATGTGATCATGTTGTATGATCCTTTTAATGTGCTGTTGGATTCTGTTTCCTGGTATTTTGTTGAGGATTTTTGCATCTCTGTTCATCAGTGATATTGGCCTGTAGTTTTTTTTGTGATATCTTTGTCTGGTTTTGGTATCAGGGTGATGGTGGCCTTGTAGAATGAGTTTCGGAGTGTTCCTCGCTCTGCTATATTTTTGAAGAGTTTGAAAAGGATAGGTGTTAGCTCTTCTCTAAATGTTTGATAGAATTCACCTGTTAAGCCATCTGGTCCTGGGTTTTTGTTGGAAGATTTTTAATCACAGTCTCAATTTCAGTGCTTGTGATTGGTCTGTTTATATTTTCTATTTCTTCCTGGTTCAGTCACGGAAGGTTGTGCTTTTATAACAATGTGTCCATTTCTTCCAGGCTGTCCATTTTATTGGCATAGAGTTAACTTGTAGTAACCTCACATGATCCTTTGTATTTATGCAGTGTCAATTTTTACTTCTCTTTTTCATTTCTAATTCTATTGATTTGAGTCTTCTCCCTTTTTTTCTTGATCAGTCTGGCTAATGGTCTATCAACTTTGTTTATCTTTTCAAAGAACCAGCATTTAGTTTCATTGATATTTGCCATTGTTTCTTTCATTTATTTCTGTTCTGATGTTTATGATTTCTTTCCTTTTGCTAACTTTGGGTTTTTTTTTTTTTTTTCTTTCTCTAGTCACTTTAGATGTAAGGTTAGGTTGTTTATATGAGATTTCTCTTGTTTTTAAGGTAGGATTGTATTGCTATAAAGTTCCCTCTTTGAACTGCTTTTGCTGTATTCCATAGTTTCTGGGCCATTGTTTTTTCATTGTCATTTGTTTCTAGGTAATTTTTGATTTCCTCTTTGCTTTCTTCAGTGATCTCTTGGTTATTTACTAGCGTATTGTTTAGCCTCCCTATGTTTGTATTTTTTACAGTTTTTTTTCCTGTAATTGATATCCAGTCCTATAGCATTGTGGTCAGAAAAGATACTTGACATGATTTTAATTTTCTTAAATTTACCAAGGCTTGATTTGTGACCCAAGATATGATCTATCCTGGAGAATGTTCCATGAGCACTTGAGAAGAAAGTTTATTCTGTTGTATTTGGATGGAATGTCCCATAAATATCAATTAAGTCCATCTTGTATAATACATTATTTAAAGCTTGTGTTTCCTTATTTATTTTCATTTAGGATGTTCTGTCCATTGGTGAAAGTGGGGTGTTAAAATCCCTTACTATTACTGTGTTACTGTCGATTTACCCTTTTATGGCTGTTAGCACTTTACTTTATGTATTGAGGTGCTTCTATGTTGGGTGCATAAATATTTACAATTGTTCTCTCTTCTTCCTGGATTGATCCCTTGATCATTATGTAATGCCCTTCTTTTTCTCTTGTAATAGTCTTTATTTTAAAGCCTGTTTTGTCTGATATGAGAATTGCTATTCCAGCTTTATGTTGATTTCCATTTGCATGGCATGTCTTTTTCCAACCCCTCACTTTCAGTCTGTATGTGTCCCTAGGTCTGAAGTGGGACTCTTGTAGACAGTGTATATATGGGTCTTGTTTTCATTTCCATTCAGCCAGTCTATGTCTTTTGGTTGGAGCATTTAATACATTTACATTTAAGGTAGTTACCTATATGTATGTTCCTATTACCATTTTCTTAATTGGTTTGGGCTTGTAATTGTACATCTTTTCCTTCTCTTGTGTTTCCTGCCTAGAGAATTTCCTTTAGCATTTGTTGTAAAGCTGGTATGGTGGTGCTGAATCCTCTTAGTTTTTGCTTGTGTGTAAAGTTTTTAATTTCTCTTTTGAATCTGAATGAGATCCTTGCTGGAAAAAGTAATCTT
This sequence comes from Eschrichtius robustus, assembly GCF_028021215.1. NCBI lineage: Eukaryota > Metazoa > Chordata > Mammalia > Artiodactyla > Eschrichtiidae > Eschrichtius > Eschrichtius robustus. The sequence continues at coordinate 41,415,333 of NC_090841.1, forward strand.
GGTTGTATGTTTTTCCCTTTCATCAGTTTAAATATGTCCTGCCACTCCCTTCTTGCTTGCAGTGTTTCTGTTGAAAGATCAGCTGTCAAACTTATGGGGATCCTCTGTATGTTATTTGTTGCTTTTCCCTGCTGCTTTAAATAATTTTTCTTTGTATTTTATTTTTGATAATTTGTTTAATATGTGTCTTGGCGGATTCTCCTTGGATTTATCCTATATGGGACTCTGTGCTTCCTGGACTTGATTGACTATTTCCTTTCCCATATTAGGGAAGTTTTCAACTATAATCTCTTGAAATATTTTCTCAGTCCCTTTCTTTTTCTCTTTTTCTTCTGGGTCCTCTATAATTCGAATGTTGGTGTGTTTAATGTTGTCCCAGAGGTCTCTGAGACTGTCGTCAGTTCTTTTCACTCTTTTTTCTTTATTCTCTTCTGTGGTAGTTATTTCCACTATTTTATCTTCCACATGATTTATCCATTCTTCTGCCTCAGTTATTCTGCTATTGAGTCCTTCTAGAGATTTTAAAAATTTCATTTATTGTGTTGTTCATCATTGTTTGTTTGCTGTTTAATTCTTCTAAATCCTTGTTAAACGTTTCTTGTATTTTCTCCATTCTATTTCCAAGATTTTATATCAACTTTAGTATCATTACTCTGAATTCTTTTTCAGGTAGACTGCCTATTTCCTCTTCATTTGTTTGGTCTTGTGTGTTTTTACCTTGCTCCTTCATCTGCTATGTATTTCTCTGTCTTCTCATTTTGCTTAACTTACTGTGTTTGGGGTCTCCTTTTCACCAGCTGCAGGTTTGTAGTTCTCATTGTTTTTGGTTTCTGCTACCAGTGGGTACAGTTGGTTCAGTGAGTTGTGTAGGCTTCCTGGTGGAGGGGAGTGGTGCCTGTGTTCTGGTGGATGAGACTGGATCTTGTCTTTCTGGTGAATAGGACCACAGCTGGTGATGTGTTTTCGGGTGTCTTTGACCTTATTATGGTTTTAGGAGGCCTCTCTGCTAATGGAAGGTGTTGTGTTCCTGTCTCGCTAGTTGTTTGGCATAGGGTGTCCACCATTGGAGCTAGCTGGTCTTTGAGTGGAGCTGGGTTTTAGCATTGAGATGGAGATCACTGGGAGAGCTTTCTTCATTTGATATTACATAGCGCCAGGAGGTCTCTGGTGGTCCAGTGTCCTGAACTCAGCTCCCCCACCTTAGAGGCTCAGGCCTGACATCCGGCCAGAGCAGTAAGACTGTGTCAGCCACATGGCTCAGAAGAAAAGGGAGGAAAAAAAGAAAGAATGAAAGAAAGAAAAATAAAGTTATTAAAATAAAAAATAAAATTAAAAAATTAAAAATAATAAAAAAAAAAGAAAGAAAGAAGAGAACAACCAAACCAAAAAACAAATGCACAAATGATAACAAGCACTAAAAACTATACTAAAAATGAGAAACGGACAGACAGAACCCTAGGACAAATGGTAAAAGCAAAGCTATACAGACAAAATCACACAACGAAACATACACATACACACTCACGAAAAGAGAAAAAGAAAATATATATATATATATATATATATATATATATATACATATATAAAATGAAGGAAGAGAGCAACCAAACCAATACACAAATCTACCAATGATAATAATGTCTAAATACTAAACTAAGATAAACATAAAACCAGAAACAAATTAGATACAGAGAACAAACCCCAAGTCCACAGTTGCTCCCAAAGTTCGCTGCCTCAGTTTTGGGATGATTTGCTGTCTATTTAGGTATTCCACAGATGCAGTGTACATCAAGTTGATTGTGGAGATTCAATCTGCTGCTCGTGCGGCTGCTGAGAGAAATTTCCCTTTCTCTTCTTTGTCCGCCCAGTTCCTGGGGTTCAGCTTTGGATTATCACGTCCCCCCACCCCCGCATGTACGTCACCTGAGGGCATCTGTTCCCTGCCCAGACAGGATGGGGTTAAAATAGCAGCTGATTAGGGAGCTCTGGCTCACTCAGGCTGGGGGAGGGGGGGATATGGAATGCGGGGTGAGCCTGCAGCTTCAGAGACCAGCACGACGTTGTAACTGCCTGAGGTGCACCATGTGCTCTCCCGGGGAAGTTGTCCCTGTATCATGGAACCCTGGCAGTGGCGGGCTGCACAGGGTTCTGGGAGGGGAGGTATGGATAGTGACCTGTGTTTGCACACAAGATTCTAGGTGGCTGCAGCAGCAGCCTTAGCATTTCATGCCCGTCTCTTGTGTCTGTGCTAATAGCCGCAGCTCGTGCCTGTCTCTGGGGCTCACTTAGGAGAATCCCCTCTCCTTGAGCACCCTGAAACTATGGTCTCTTGCCTCTTAGGCAGTTCCAGACTATTTTCTGGACTCCCTCCAGGCTAGCTGTGGCACACTAGCTCCCTTCTGGCTGTGTTCACACAGCCAACCTTAGTCCTCTCCCTGGGATCTGAACTCCAAAGCTGGAGTCTCATCTCCCAGTCCCCACCTGCCCCAGCGGGTGAGCAGACAAGTCTCTCAGGTTGATGAGTGCTTGTCGGCACCAATCCTCTGTGTGGGAATCTCTCCATTTTGTCCTCTGCTCCCATTTCTGCGCTCTCTTCTGTGGCTCTGAAGCTTCCCCCCACCCACCCCCCATCTCCACCAGTGAAGGGGTTTCCTAGTGTGTGGAAACTTTTCCTCCTTCACTGCTCCCTCCCCAAGGTGCAGGTCCCATCCCTATTCTTTTATCTCTGTTTTTTCTTTTTTCTTTTGCCCTACCCAGGTACATGGGGAGTTTCTTGCCTTTTGGGAAGTCTGAGGTCTTCTGTCAGGATTCAGTAGGTGTTCTGTAGGAGTTCTTCCACATGTAGATGTATTTTTGATGTAATTGTGGGGTGGAAGGTGATCTCCACCTCTTACTCCTCCACCTTCTTGAAGGTCCCCCTTAGAATTATTAATTTTATCATAATGATTTTATATTATTGTATATCATACTGAATACTATCATCATTTTGAAGAAAACTTTCAAAAGTGGCCATTTTTAAAAGGTAAGAAAATACTCCCCAAAGCATGTGTAAATCAGCACATAGCAAAGCCAGTCAGTTTGTAAACAACAAAGTGAACCCGGGTGGGGAGTACTTATAATCATAACTATTTCCAGGCAAACATTTCCCAACTGTCATCTGGAGAATAAAAAAGAGATTTTAGTTTGTGTTTGCTTAAAATTAAAGCCTTATTTAAAAATATTTCTTCTGCTGATTAATATATTAAATCACAGATAGTTTTCTGCATCTGTGGACCCATGATGACAGATTAACTAACATGGAAAACAATCCTCATTTTCCTTTGCAATAATGGAAACTGACTCATGAAATCAAGGTGTTTTAGGAAATACTAAACTGTTTTTCTTCAAGTTTCATGAAAATACTGACAGAAAAAACTAGTTGGAGAAAGAACACAGGAGACACGTTATCTTCTACCTTGCTTTCCTCATTCTTTTCCTTATCTAATGGGAACAGCGTAAGCATTTCTTATTTCCTTCTACCAAATCTTGGATTGTCTGATATTAACATTCAGCTTGACCACCTTTGTGTGTAAATCTTAGGCTAGATAAGCCCTAGCTAATACAGCTTCTCCTGCCTTCTATTGCTTACTCTAAATTTATACCACTAAGTTCAAACATAATCTTTTACAGTCACTAATACTATAACAGAATGGTCTGAAAATTTTTGATTCCTCCATTTCCGATTTCTCAGCCACTGACATTCTATGGAGAGGGTGACACATAGATGTCTAAGCAAAGAATAAAAATGGAAACGTTATCTAAGCAGTCACAGTGATCACGACAAATAAAACATACTGCAAAAAATAGATAACGTGTTTATTCTAATAAGAGCTCAGATCCTAATTCCCCAATGACCTTCTCAGTCAAAAATGATTACCTTTGGGAGTAAATACTCGGAGGCAACACTTTCTTACATGTTCAAAAATAAAAATTTAACACTCCATTAAATAATGGATTAGAATAAAACCTAGAGGCCTATTTGTAGCAGTGTAAAATTAGATTTCTTTAAACTTAAACACGAACTATATTTTCCTATTCTTGTTGAACAGCTTATTATAAAACCGTAAGAAGTAAAACACTGCAAATGACTTCCAAACTTTTTTGAGATTCATTAAAATGTACAGAGTTCTATAGTGTGTCATTTTATTTTTCAGTTAATAATGTTGCTCATTTAAGGACTGATATATTAACGTTCTGCTATAATGTATTTCAATTCTTCGTCTGTCATTATTAGCAAAGTTGAAATAATACGTAATTTTTCATCAATTACAAAGATGGCCAATCTGCTGACACATAAAATTATGGCAACACTTGTAAAGAAAGCAAAACAAAAACAAACACTAAGCTAGTTGCTTATAAGAATAGTTGATTTGCTAAGTCATGGCGAAAGAAAATTTACAAATCAATGTATTTTCTTATATATAAAATGATAGTATATAATTCTTAATAGTTTACTAAAATGATCATAGAGCTCACGGCATAGTCTTATCTAAGCATTTCCCATGTATATATAAATGATATCTCTTCCCTAGGAAGAAATAATTTTATAAATCCTTGAGTCTTCATGAACACAGAAGTCTAACTTAATGAGAAAAGTCCAGATTTGTATAAAAGGTGCGAGGGGTGAAGAAATTCAAAAAGAGCACAGACCTGTCTCTTCAATATTTCTAAAACAAAAAGTTAGTAGAGAAGTTATAAAACTTCAAATAATTTTGACTAATACTTTGACCTAAACAACACATAGTTATAACATTTGGACACTGGCCACCCACAAATCTGATGAATTTGTCAGTCCACAGCAGGAGTTGAGATAGAGTGAGAGAAAGAAGAAATTATGAACATAGAAAATAAATCTGGATTTTATGTTAGGAGTTGAATGCAAGAAGAGATGGCATTAGGGTGTGAAATTGACACCCTTTCCTTTGCTCTATAAAAAATTTTTCCAGCTACAAAAAGTTTGGGGTCTTTTGGAGCATGAATATTTTAAGAGTCCTAACTGAACTTTTGCTATCATCTTAACTGGTTTGTTCAGTCTTCCATTTTCCTTTTGCCAAAAATGAAGAAAGTATATTATCATGGTTCTTGGTTAGCATCACAAACTTTGAATATCATTAACAATAGCATTTATTTTGACTCTGTATAGCTCATACATTAACAATAAAGCCTGTTAGACCATTTATATATGGACAGGTGTAGCTTTTACCCAGAGGTTGTTGAAATGATTCAGTGGATTTATAGCAAGAAAATTTTCTGACACTGGGAGGTTATAAACTAATAGAGGGTTATGGGGATTGAAAACAGCTCAACTTGTAATCAGGTATAGGGTCTCTAGGATTTTGCTCAGACGTACCCCTGCATGGCATATGACTAACATGGACTGGATAATTTTCCAGGGTTTCCTGAATGGCTCTCTCCTATAGGAATAAATGTTAAATTGCACTTCTGCATCAAACCCAGGACTGTGATAATACAGACACCTTTGATATTTTGATACCCTTTTTTTCTATTTACTTTTACATACTTTTCTAATAACTACTCCATTTTTAAAATAAAAGCACTCAGATATCATTCTGAAACATTAGTGATTTGGTTTTTCAGTAGAAATGTATTTTTAAACAGATTTTAGAGTAGATATCAAGTTCAAAATCACTGTAATTTTACAGTTTTTCTACATTGGTTGCCAGAAATATTAGGAAATGGAAACAGACATCTATTAAATAAAACATCATTGTGTTATAGTTTTACCTTTTAAAAGTCTTCATATTCATTGTAAAAGAAACTGGTTTGGTCAAAAATGAGAATAGAGAAAAACAAGATCTGGCTATCATTACAAGTGTTTTGTTTTAGCCTGTTTTTATTTAAAAGGAAAATGAATAGTAGAATAGAACAGCAAAATATATATTACTAAGATGATTTTCAATACTCAGAAATCATGGCTACTATTTTACACAGCTGACAAAGGAAAGGGACAAAATAGCCATGAATTCACCGTGAATCATAAGTTATAGAGTACCCAGAGAAACAATCCTTGTTAATACAGAATTCTATACAATGTGCTTTTAAATGTATTTGTTTATTTTGTTGCTGGAATCCTCATTATAACTGTAATGTAGAATTCTCCAAAACAAAGTTCAAAATCATATCTGAAAACTTCTAAAACACTTTGATGTCAAAGAGCTTACAAATAATGTCTAAATGCTTTCTTAAACTGAGAACTGTATGCATTTTCTACGAATTCATTTACAACTAACTATAAAGCTTATTTAATGACTTCTGTTATAAAATTCCACTTCCTCCTCACTAGAACATCTGTCAGAACCTCTCTTCTGGTGGCTGACAAAATAATAGACTATGTTCTGATATTAATTAAATTCTGAGAAACTAACAGTGTTCTTGTCTATTTGGCTTTTTGTATCAAGAATTATATAAAATACCCATTATTTTATGTACTTTGTTTTTCCACTAACTTGTTTTTTAAAAATAAAATTTGTAAGTAGTGTCTTATTCAAATGAATTCTATAGAAATCTTTTTTTTCCTCCCAGAATACTTTTAAACTTCTAGTGGATACAGCTCTGAATGTAGGACTACTCATGTTTAATAATATGGGAATAATATGAGAATACCGATTAAGGTAGGATCACCATACAGTGTCTCTGGTGATGCCTCTTTTTACTTTCTTTCTTTTTTTTTTTTTTTTTTTTTTTCACCAGTAAGACATGTTTCATTACACTATAAATCTCTTAGGTTTGCCCTCATAGTTGCATACATAATCTTTTTTTATTTTTATTTTTTGCATACGTAATCTTGATGTAAGCATTCCTGTGTCTCAGATGTTTTTCTTTGATAAAACATGCAGTTTGAGGAAGAAAAATACCAAGGTACAAGGCTTCCAAGTAAATTATAATCTAATAGAGACTTTTAAATCTAGTGTAATGCTCCTCACACTGAAGTCTATGCATCAGTGTTACCTGAGATTTAGAAATGCAGGCCTCCAAACATACTGGATAAAAATCCTTGGAAGTTGGGTTCAGGAATCTGCATTTTAAAAAGATTCCCTGAAGATTTGTGTGCACATCAATATTTCAGTATTGACCTAATGGATGTGTAATGAATTTTAAATTAAATTATTAAATAAATTTCCCATAATAGCTGGATAATAAAAAATATTTTATGATCTTCAATTGTTCTACTATGTGTGTCACAACATAGGATACATGAATATATGCATACATAGTTAATATGTAGAATGTATTGTACACATACTGTGTATAGCATATATACTACCAATGCTCAAAATACATATTTTACTAACAAAAATCTAACTTGCTGAGGTCCTAGAGGAGAAGTTCAATGGTTGAAATCTGTTAATCTAAAACGTACAAATCTAAAGTTTCCAACTGCTCTTAAGGTGAATTAACAATAATATTTCAGTTGAAATATCAATGGAAAAATTCAAATAAATCTTGTCCAAGTAAGTAGTAAATGGTTTGTTATATTTACGTGCTAATGGCCAACATGGAAGTAAAAGATAAAGTATTTTTTATCATAAAAAATGCAATTTATGTTAGCTGAATGTGACTTGAAAACATGCCACATTCCATATTGACTGCAATTCAAAAGTTAAATCATGATAAGAGTTAATTGCTAATAAATATCTTTTTTCATAGCTAAGAACTCATTTAATATTTTCTAGTCTTTCAAGTTCTTTTATTTTAGACTTTGTAATTAAAATGGAAGATTCTTGAAGGAGAAGAATTTCCCAGATTATAAATTTCATAAGAACAGTGATCATATTATTCCCAATAGGAAATGCAGGGCCTAATGCATAGAATGTTCTAAACAGGTATTGACTGTATGGCTATAACCAAATTTGTGTCTGTGTAGAATTAGATGTTTAAAGAGTGCCTTGTGTACTTGAAGAGCGTTTTGAAAAATAGTAGTTGTTGATTAAATATCTCTTGATCCTAATTGAGTTTAATTTATATTACCATATTAGAGAGGAAATGAATCAATCATAAAATTTATCATTAGATATTTTAGTACTTACATAATACAGGTTCATACATTAGAGAGAGTTCATAAATTTAAGACATTGCATATATTATTTCAAGAGATAAACATTATTACATTGACTAATTTTCAATTGTGCTTATTACATAAATATGGAATTATGCCTTCATGCCAATTTGTGTGAAATACACATATCACATGGAATGCAATACACATATCCAGATGGAATGCATGAAGACACACTTTTTTTTTTTTAACATCTTTATTGGAGTATAATTGCTTTAAAATGGTGTGTTACTTTCTGCTTTATAACAAAGTGAACCAGCTATACATATACATATATCCCCATATCTCTTCCATCTTGCGTCTCCCTCCTACCCTCCCTATCCCACCCCTCTAGGTGGTCACAAAGTATCTAGCTGATCTCCCTGTGCTATGTGGCTGCTTCTCACTAGCTATCTATTTTACATTTGGTAGTGTATATATGTCCATGCCCACTCTTGAACTTCATCCCAGCTTACCCTTCCCCTTCCCCGTGTCCTCAACTCCATTCTCTACATGAGCGTCTTAATTCCTGTCTTGCCCCTAGGCTCCTCGGAACTATATATATATATATATATATATATATATATATATATATATATATATATATATATATATATATATATATTTTAGATTCCATATGTATGTGTTAGCATACAGTATTTGTTTTTCTCTTTCTGACTTATTTCACTCTGTATGAGAGACTCTAGGTCCATCCACCTCACTATAAATACCTCAATTTCATTTTTTTTTATGGCGGAGTAATATCCATTGTATACATGTGCCACATCTTCTTTATCCATTCACCTGTCAATGGACACCTAGGTTGCTTCCATGTCCTGGCTATTGTAAATAGAGCTGCAGTGAACATTGTGGTACATGACTCTTTTTGAATTATGGTTTTCTCAGTGTATATGCCCAGTAGGGAGATTGCTGGGTCGTATGGTAGTTCTATTTTTAGATTTTTAAGGAACTTCCATACTGTTCTCCATAGTGGCTGTACCAATTTACATTCCCACCAACAGTGCAAGAGGGTTCCCTTTTCTCCACACCCTCTCCAGCATTAATTGTTTCTAGATTTTTTGATGATGGCCATTCTGACAGGTGTGAGGTGATACCTCATTGTAGTTTTGATCTGCATTTTTCTAATGATTAGTGATGTTGATCATCCTTTCATGTGTTTGTTTGCAATCTGTATATTTTCTTTGGAGAAATGTCTATTTAGGTCTTCTGCCCATTTTTGGATTGGGCTGTTTTTGTTTTGTTTTGTTTTGTTTTGATATTGAGCTGCATGTGCTGCTGGTAAATTTTGGAGTTGAATCCTTGTCATTTGCTTCTTTTGCAAATATTTTCTCCCATTCTGAGAATTGCCTTTTTGTCTTGTTTATGGTTTACTTTGCTGTGCAAAAGCTTTTAAGTTTCATTAGGTCCTATATGTTTATTTTTGTTTTTAATTCCATTTCTCTAGGAGGTGGATCAAAAACGATCTTGGTGTGATTTATGTCATAGAGTGGTCAGCCTATATTTTCCTCTAAGAGTTTTATAGTGTCTGGCCTTACATTTAGGTCTTTAATCCATTTTGAGTTTATTTTTGTGTATGCTGTTAGGGAGTGTTCTGATTTCATTCTTTTACATGTAGCTATCCAGTTTTCCCAGCACAAATTCTTGAAGAGGCTGTCCTTTCTCCATTGTATGTTCTTGCCTCCTTTATCAAAGATAAGGTGACCATATGTGTGTGGGTTTATCTCTGGGCTTTCTATCCTGTTCCATTGATCTATATTTCTGTTTTTGTGCCAGTATCATACTGTCTTGATTACTGTAGATTTGCAGTATAGTCTGAAGTCAGGGAGCCTGATTCCTCCAGCTCCATTTTTCTTTCCCAAGATGGCTTTGGCTATTTGGGGTCTTTTGTGTTTCCATACAAATTGTGAAATTTTTTGTTCTAGTTCTCTGAAAAATGCCATTGGCAGCTTGATAGGTATTGCACTGAATCTGTAGGTTGCTTTGGGTAGTAGCGTCATTTTCACAATGTTGATTCTTTCAATCCAAGAACATGGTATATCTCTCTACCTGTTTGTATCACCTTGAATTTCTTTCATCAGTGTCTTATAGCTTTCTGCATGCAGGTCTTTTGTCTCCTTAGGTAGGTTTATTCCTAGGTATTTTATTCATTTTGTTGTGATGGTAAATGTGAGTGTTTCCTTAATTTCTCTTTCAGATTTTTCATCATTAGTGTATAGGAATGCAAGAGATTTTTGTGCATTAATTTTGTAACCTGCTACTTTACCAAATTCATTGATTAGCTCTAGTAGTTTTCTGGTAGCATCTTTAGGATTCTCTATGTATAGTATCATGTCATCTGCAAACAGTGACAGTTTTACTTCTTATTTTCTGATTTGGATTCCTTTTATTTCTTTTTCTTCTCTCATTGTTGTAGCTAAAACTTCAAAAACTATGTGGAAAAACAGTGGTGAGAGTGGACAACCTTGTCTTGTTCCTGATCTTGGAGGAAATGGTTTCAGTTTTTCACCTTTGAGAACGATGTTGGCTGTGGGTTTCTCATATATGGCCTTTATTATGTTGAGGTAAGTTCCCTGTATGCCTACTTTCTGGAGAGTTATTATCATAAATGGGTGTTGAATTTTGCCAAAAGCTTTTTCTGCATCTATTGAAATGATCATATGGTTTTTATCCTTCAGTTTGTTAATATGCTTTATCACATTCATTGATTTGAGTATATTGAAGAATCCTTGTATTCCTGGCATAAACCCCACTTGATCATAGTGTATAATCCTTTTAATGTGCCATTGTATTCTGTTTGCTAGTATTTTGTTGAGGATCTTTGCATCTCTGTTCATCAGTGATATCGGCCTGTAGTTTTCTTTTTTTTGTGACATCTTTGTCTTGTTTTGGTATCAGGGTGATAGTGGCCTCGTAGAATAAGTTTGGGAGTGTTCCTTCCTCTTCTATATTTTGGAAGACTTTGAGAAGGGTAGGTGTTAGCTCATCTCTAAATGTTTGATAGAATTCACGTGTGAAGCCATCTGGTTCTTGGCTTTTGTTTGTTGCAAGATTTTCAATCACATTCTCAATGTCAGTGCTTGTGATTGGTCTGTTTATATTTTCTATTTCTTCCTGGTTCAGTCTCAGATGGTTGTGCTTTTCTAAGAATTTCTCCATTTCTTCCAGGTTGTCCATTTTATTGGCATGTAGTTGCTTGTAGTAATCTCTCATGATCCTTTGTATTTCTGCAGTGTCAGTTTTTACTTCTCCTTTTTCATTTCTACTTATCTTGATTTGAGTCATCTCCCGTTTTTTCTTGATGAGTCTGGCTAGTGGTTTATCAATTTTGTTTATCTTCTCAAAGAACCAGCTTTTAGTTTTATTGATCTTTGTTATTGTTTCCTTCATTTCTTTTTCATTTATTTCTGATCTTTTCTTTATGATTTCTTTCATTCTGCTAAGTTTGGGGTTCTTTTGTTCTTCTTTCTCTAATTGCTTTAGGTGTAAGGTTAGATTGTTTATTTGAAATGCTTCTTATTTCTTGAGGTAGGATTTTAATTGCTTTTCCAACCCCAAAAATGTTACATGAAATGAAGCAGACTAAGGTAAGAGTAAACTGCTTTCCTATAACAAATTTTTTGAGAATGGCATTCTTGTATGGGATTTGGAATGTCATTGTCTGAAAATAAACTCGATTTAGTTAATACATTTTGGTTTATCAAATTACTGAGACTTATGAATGGTACAGTTTGAGAGCACTACTAAAATTAAATAAAATTCAATATGTGACTTAAAATACAGTTCCAAAATAGAATCACCTTTAAGTTAGTTTGCTGTATTTTCCTCTTATAGAGAAAATACCTAAATAAACTGGAGCAGAAAATCAGTCTCATTAAATTTACTACCATCAGAAAAACCAAGGTAAGTGGAAAAAAAAGTTCCTTTAGGTCTATTATGCAGGTAAATTTCACAGGTTAACAGAGGCAAGTAAAAATTATTGCCAGTTATAGTAAAATCTTTCACTCAAATAGGAGCTTAAAGATAGTTTATATATCTTTAGAAATGTACATAAATGTTACATTTATTTTCTGATGTCAAAAAATTAAAAACCTTGCAAAGTTAGTATCTATTCTATTCCAATTAATTATTATTGTTTACATTACAAGATTTATCTAAATGTTAGTGATATTTGCCATTTAATTGTTAAAGAACATGGTATAATTCAAGTTCTTTCAATTTTCTGGTTCTTTCTAATTTATACATTAGTAAGTACCAATATATATTTCAGAGGCCATATTGTGTCATTTTATTCAGGATACCTATCTTGCCGTATGTAGAAAGGTAATGTTTAACTACAAGTAGTGATTAAAATTAGGAAATCATAGTAAACATTGGCCACAGAACCCTACAACTATCAAGAAGCAAATATCTACAATAGTACAACTGGAAAGAAATTTGAAAACATTGATATGAGGGACTCCAAAGAAACCTGACTCCAAAAAAGCCTTTGATGAATAGGTCTTTCCTAACCTAAAACTCTCTAATAATAAAGCAAAGTGCAAACAACTAGTTCCAAGAGTCAATCTATCATTAATTTAATCTTTATTTATATACATATCCAATAATACTGTTCATTGTAACTTTGTGCAAAGTTATTTTACTATCCTTCTAGTAGAATTGCAGAACTTAGGTTAAAAGTTTCTAAAAGGTAATGTGTAAAGCATATTTGGGTGAATTTTGTTTTTCAGTCAACTTTTAAGAATTAAATACATACTGATTTGGGTGGATATTGAATTCAAAGAATCTAATGTGGATATGGCATACAAATGTTGTTCAACACTATATGATACTTCTTAGAAAACCACCATCCTCTAATTTTAAGAAGAAAATAGGGCTAGAAGTAGTTACCAATTTTTTCATACTAATTATCTGTATTCAGTATTTCCCCTAAATGATCCTGGTATTAGTTGTCTCAATGTAAAAAATGAAGATTAGATAAAAGTGCCTTTAAAGAGACTAACAGTTCTATAAAACTGTGAAATATATATTATTCTACATCTCATCTTTTGTGGGTAAAATGATCCAAGACCCAATCTCTCTGCTAGACCTCTTGAGGAAAGATTGTTGTATAATTTTCATAAAATGTGTATACACAGATCATAAAAATATTCAGGAATATAAAATGTGAGATTGAGGATGATATCTGTTATATTCTCAGCCCCAATAAGCTAGCAATAAAAGAACAGTTGAGGCTAGTGGTCAGCCTATAGGGCCCAAATCTAAAAACATCCGGTTTATAAAAACATGTTCTCTTTAAAAATACTTAGGCATTAAGGAGACTAGGAGAAATGATTTACTAAGAATTGGTGTGTATGAATTTAATCCAAGGTTAATGATTTATAAGAAGGAATATTCTTGAGACTGAAATGATATGATGTCTCTCAAGTTATCTGGAATAGTTTTCTAATAGTCTTCCAGAGAGGAAGAAGCATACTAAGTCAAAGGTCTAGTGAAAGATTTTAATCTTATGTAAGAATAAGAGAACATAGGCCAATGTTGGTGCTCAACACTGGCTAAATATTGTCTCATCTTCCACTTGTCTGGGGCAACCACTGGAGCAGAGAAGGGGCTGGGGTATGCCAGCATAGATTAGATGGAAGGAGAAGAGACAAGAACACAATAGTAGAAAAGTCTGTAGCCAGGAGAAGGTACAGAAACTTAGTATCTGGGAAAACTTCAGTGAGTCTCTTTGGGGAAAATGAAAATAGATCCACTAGGTAGAAGAAGAATTTCAAGAGAACTTTTGAAATATTGCACAATCTTGAGTATTAAAAAGGAAGAATTTAGGAACATTATTTCCTTTCATTCTAACAATCCAGGGAGAGTAAGAGGCGCTACATCACTGAAGACATTCTCTAGACTGGAGTCAGACAAACCTGCATTCTAATACTGGCTCCACCACCTACTCCCTGTGTGAATTCAGAATGTTTTTACTTGCAAAATGTGGATAATGGGAGCTACCTCATAACAATTTTGTAATGCTTAAATTTGATAATATAAGGAGAAATAGATATTCAATTATTGCTACTGCTGCAAATATCAATGATGTCATTTCTTTCAGTAAAATGAGAAGTAAAATAATCAACATTCCCTAAATAAGAATATCGTAAACAAGAAAATCATATTTCAGAGGACATCCAGATTGTTTAAATGCCATATGTTTTCTCCAAGGCCTATTCAGTAAGGCTCATTTCAAGGCATTTTCTCCCACCTTAGTAACATTTATCTTAAGTTTTCAGATCAGTAAAAATATTAACTAGATGCACATACATTTTCTAAGATGGTTGACATAATTATTTCACAGATTTCTTTATTGCTTACCCTCTAAATTAATGAGGATTAAAAGTATTATCTTGGCTAACAAAACCAAAAGCCACACTTATCTTGAAGCTTTAAAGCAAAATTATACAACCACAGTAAAATGATGTTTTCAGAAATGAGAAAACAGATGGGGAAAACAAAAGGCCATAGTGTGTCTTTTTGCCCATGGTCTGGGCTCTCAGTTCTCAGATAAATGCCTCCTCTACTCCATCCCAAACCTTGCAAAGTAGAAATTTCACTACAACTTTACACCTGAGGAAATTCAGGCTGAGAGTAACTTAGCTCATAAGTGGCTGAAGTAGTATCTCAACTCAAGATCACCAGACCTCAAAGCTGATGCTCTTTCCACTATTCATGATGCCTCTATGTTCAAAGAGCAAGAACTATTATATTTTCACAACCCGACGGGGGAATATATTATTTTTAAAGAAGTTTTAGTGTTTCAAGGATACACCTACTTGCAAAGTTCATTCTTGTGATCTAAGCTTCAGTCTCCAGGAAATACACACATTCAGCATGAGAAATGTTCCTTTTTGGTTTTGAGTTATACTCCCAAAGCCCGAAGTGTTCCTGCCCTTCCTTTTGGCCTCCTTTTCAGCCATAAAAATTCTTATTCATCTTTCAAACTGGGATTTAATATTGCCTCTTCTATGAATCCTTATTTATTCAACTCCTATCTCTTCCCAATTCACACAAAACATTGGATGCTTCCTCTGTGGCCCTAAAATGCAGGACATTTCTACATGACAGCATACCTTAATACATTGTACTTACTTGTTAACACTTCTTTCTTCCTCTACTAGGCTGTGACCTCTACAAGGGCAGGCATGCTGGTTTATTCATGTCTCTTTGTCTTTAGTGACTAACAATATGAGCAGTACAAGAGTGCCTAACAAATGCCTGCTAATGACTAAATGAATTTTTCTTGTTACACGTTCTGTTGCATAAAAGAAAATATTTAACTAATTCACTTGCATAGAGATAGAAGCCAAAAATGAATTTGAAGTTTGTGGTGTTTCTTTCTCCTTTCTAGCTCCCACAAATAGAATGTACCTAAGGGAAATTTTACACTGAAGCTGAGTAAAAATAATTTCAATTCTGAGTAATCACTTTCTGGACATGGATCCTTCATTCTCTTTTTTGCCCCCTAGTATTTCTAAAAAGAATGGAGAGCACCAGCTTATTAAGAATATCTAATTACTTTTATTTTTCAGACACTGAAAATGCGTGGATACCATATAGATAGTTTCATTATCTTCTTTTTACAGGAACTCTGAATGTGAATTGCATCTGAGTTGGTCTATCCTTCCAGGAATGGAATTAGTTTTCCTCATACTCTCAGGGAAGGTGATGCATAACACAGGTTACATGTCAGAGTGTTCCCCAGAGATGACAACTTTGATTCAGCATCCTACGGTTTCAAAAATACACACATATAATTATACTATACTTTTGGGCCTATATACTGGGAGCAGTTATCACTTTGAAATGGATCAGATTGAAATGCCTTTGTTAGAAGTCAAAATCAGCCACAGAAATTTGTTCTTACAACATAAATAGTCTTACTTCCACTTTTATGTATTAGATTTATTACACTGGATCCTTCCTGATAAAACTGCCTCACAGTAAGTACAAAGGATACAAATAAATAAATGAATAAATAAATAAATAAATAGAACTTCACTGGGCCCTTCAAAAGTGATGTTCTTGTCAGTGAGTGCTCTTTGTGTGTGTGGGTGAAGCGGAAGAGACCAGTCTGTAACCTCCAGTCCCTTCCACACTGTGCACACATGGATGTTGCTCTTTGATTTGCAGCTGCTACTTGCAGAGCTTGTCAGGGTTTGCAACTCTGCTTCTTGTGCTCACCTTAGGCGCAAATCCTCAGCTCTAAAAACTCCCCAGCTTCTGATTGCAGCAAGCCTGCCTGCTCTGCCTTCAGTTTTCTCAGTGTTGACTCATGACAAAGTGCTGGAAACTCTTTTCACTGTTTATGTGTGTGCTGCCTAGTTCCATCTACCTCCACATCACCATTCACCATTGTTGTAACAAGTTGTTCTCAATAATTTTTACACTCAACTATGGACATATTTTTCTTTCAAGGAGCAGTCTTTCCATTTTGGTGTCCTTATTGCTTTGTTATGAGAAAAATCACCTCTGCTTTGATATCAAAAACAAGACACTATATATGAAAACTTTGTCCTGGCTTTTTTTTTTTTTTAATCAGAAATCATCAGGGGACTCAGATGAAGTTGATCAAAAAAAATGGGCATAATATGAATTGTATATCCAGATTTCACTTATTCAGTAAGCATTAATAGGGTTTTAATTAGTTAATTAATAAGTATTAATTAATAGGGTTTCTACTATCTTTAAGGCACTCTGATAGATCTCAGGCTATGAAAAAGTGTAAGACTTAGGCTATTTCCTATATTTATCAACATAGTAGTAGGAAGACATATACTTAATTAAAAAAAATGATCAAGACAATGCTGTACATACTATAATAGTAGAGATTATAATCTAACATGGAAGAATCCAAAAGACTTTAAAAGGGTAATTAAAAGATATCAACAAACAGTGGATACATGTCATTACACAAATGTTAAAACCCATAGAAAGTACAACACCCAGAGTGAACCCTATGGAAATTCTGGACTTTGAGTGACAATGACGTGTCAATGAGTTTCATCGATTGTAACAAATGTCCTAGTATGGTAAGACATGTTGATAGCGGGACAAGCCCAAACCTGGATAGGAGCAGGGGGTGTACGGAAACTCTCTGTACCTTCTGCTCAATTTTGCTGTGAACCTTCCACAAGCCTCTTGTATCCATAACATAGAGGAAGAGAGGCTGTTGCAGTATATGGTGTAATTGCATGCACTGACCTGCACGGAAGACTTGTGGGGGGAAAGATATAACACTATGTATTAATTATACTCCTTCATGCCATGTTCAAGTGTGTAATGTCAATATAGAAGCCTAGAATAAAACCATCGAAATAGAGAGAGAAAAGGGATAGAGAAAGAATTTAAAGTCCATATAAAATGAGGAACACCCGTTTTGTATATGGAATGCCAAGATATGGTGTGGAATAAAAAATAATTTTAAAATATTATTGAGACATGGGATGAGACAGCTACTGCCCCACAGTTATTAATTTTCAATGGATGCCAATTGTTCAGTATTGGTTAACGTACTCTTTGATTTATGAAATATTGTAATCAATAATCTATATAAGGTAAGCTTCTATGTACTTATTTATGTACTTCTGTATTTTAATTGTATAATAAACAACATTACACATCATCCAAAATAAAATCTAGTACCTTGAAAATAAATTCCATCTAACCAAATGGCCTCTTGCTCTTCTTTTACCACTTCCTCCCTCGACCATTCTAAATTTTCAGCTACATGTATTTCTAAAAAGTATATTTTTCATTTTCTTTCACTAAAAAAGGGTTATCAGCAACCTTTGAAAGTTTATCACTTGGTAGGATATTGTTGAGATTCATTAATAGTCTTGGATTCATCTTAAACTATATAATATGCAATTTTCCAAATACACCATCACAATTTATTCCTTGTATGTAGGGTCATTGATGGGCATTTGAGTTGCTTCCAATCTGTTGTTATTGTGAACATCAGTGATACAATATTTCTGAACCTGTCATTGATGCACAGATGCAAGAGAATCTCATGTGTAAATACCTAGAAATGGGTTTTCTGGGTCAGAAGACATGGGAATAATCAACGTAAGAAAATAATGCAAACTGCTTCAGTTGTAAATCAATTAACTCTCCAACTATAAGTGTATAAGGGATCCTGTCCATCATCATAGTATCTAACACTGATATTGCCAGATTTACATTTTGCCAATGTAATAGGAATAAGACAGAACATCATAAAGTTGTGGATGTGTATTTCGCCAGTCACATCATCTTGTTCTGTTTACTGGCCTTATGTAAAATGCCTATTCATGTCTTTTGTCCATTTTTTTCTGTTCTTGTGTGTGTGTACTTTTCACTGACTTGTAGGTTTTCATTATATTTTTTGATAGAAAGCAATTATAGATATATTCTATACACTGGTATAGCATGCTTTTTCATTTTTTTTTAACATATCTTTCTCAATTTTAATAGAATCAAATTTGTTAAGCTTTTATAGAAAAAAAAAGCTTTTTTGATATCTTATTCAGTAAGTCTTTTCCTACACAATATCCAAAAGATATTTACAAATTTTTATTTTTACTGACAAATTTACGGTTTTGTATTTTGACATTTAGTCTTTAACCTATCTGAAGACATATATGGTCTGAGGCAGGGATCCAATATCATTTTTTTCCACCTGAATAACCTGTTTTATACTTCAATTTATGAAAAAAGCCTTTTAAGATTTGATGAAGGATTTTCAAGTATTTATGGGTACTGTAACATTTAAAAATCCTTTGAATATAAGACAATGGCTTCTTTATTATCCCAAAGCAGATAATATCTCAGAAATGGAAAACGACACCCAAGAAAAAGAAAGTCATAATTGAAGAAGTAGAATATAACCAGGATCAGAGTTGTGAATTATAATTGTTCATGAAATACACTTAGGACCTATCTAGTTACAAAGATCTGTTGTAAAAGTGTTTTATCATTTGGTTAAAGTGTCATAGTGGTTCAGCATGAGAACTTAAAATACTGAACATTTATCTAAACTTGCAATTTAATAAATACTGAACATTAATTTTCTTACAGATATTAAACCAACTCGTGCTGTATACTCTGAACACAATTAGTGTTCCTTAATTGTCTGAAGAAAACAGTATTGAAGAGATATGGGATACACCACATGTAATCATTTTGTCAGATCATAAGCAAAATTTGCTTGCTTTGAAAGTTACATGCCAGATTAGAACAATAACCTTATTTTTTGCCCATATAAAAATTCTAGGAATACAGTTTTAAGAAAGTCTTGATTAGCAAATAAAATAGTTAAAAAATATTTTGCTGCCTTCAGTTTGTTATTAACCTTGCTCAAATGATTACTTAACTTCTGTTTTAACAACAAACAAGATAGTCATTTTCTATAAAATTTACAACCTGAAATCACAGTATATAAATCTATTTTTGTACTAATAGTATTGTATAGAGAAGGCACCTTTTCAGGTTGAAAATGTATGTATTGTGGGAATAGTATATGCTGGATCATCAAGAGATATTAACTTGTGTACCGAAAAAGAAACAGTGTTAAAAGATATAGCTTTAAATTTCTATAAAAGATACACCGTTATTCTCAAGAGCCAGAAAACTCTATAGCCGTTCATATAAAGGAGAGCCAAATAAGCATCTAATGTCTATTTTTTCCTATGTTTATATGACACAATCTATTACTTCATAACACAACAATATATATGGTTTATCACTTTGAAATTTAGTGCTAACTACCCTAACAGTTCCCAGGTGCCCATGGAAATTATTTTCTGCTTTAAAAATATCAACATAAGGATGAATATATCTATTTCCTCCATTTCACTTTCAGTTATACAAAATAAAGTATCATAGGTCAACCATATGTTCTAGTTTTAAAGATGACTATATCCACTCTTCATGTTTAGAAAAAAATGAAATGATTTGTCTATAATCAAATTAATTAAATATAATGAAAACTATGTTCAATATCTAAGCAGATATATTTCACCATTTATAACATACCTTTTGGCCAGGTGAGTAATTTGGTGACACTCTCCTATTATTTGCAAACCATATGTTAGACTTCAGGAATAAACAGTGATTCAAGGTTCAAATTTTATATAGGACAGTGTTTAATTGTTGAGAAGCAGAATACAAATTGACCTTACAGCTTAGTTATAAAAATGAGTTCTAACAAATTAGAATCAAGAGAATAAAAAGCCAATGCAGTAACACTGTAATCAAACATTCCTGTCACAAAAATATCGGTTCTGTGCTTAAAGTCTTATATTAATGCCCTCGATTTGCTGTTGAGGCTGCCCTAACATTACATTTTAGAGTATTGTTTTCCAATTAGTATGATGTTATGAACAGCCTTAGTTTAGTTACAAAGGCAAAAACCCTTAGCTTTACCCCAGAGGACTAAATAAGGATCAATATCCAGGTGAAGGACTTGGGATTCTATAATTTAACACATTCCTCGCCTAATTCTTCTTATCATGTAAGTTTGGTAATTGCTGTACTAATGTAATTATTCTCAGCCCTGATTTGGTATCAGCTTCAAATTCAAAAGAAGCTATACCAGAGAAACATTTTTACATCCCTCATATTTTTTTGGCCCTAGTGAGAATATGTGGGTTTTTAAAAACAGTAATAATTTCAGACAATTTTAGGGGAGAATATACACATATATTTAGTTTTCAAAATGTTAAATAAAAGAAGGCTGAAATGTACAAAGGATAATATATTTACTCACATTTTTATTGATAGGTATGGATCTAATATATTTATTTTAAATAAAGCATACTACTCCATTGTATTAATATACCATAAATTATTTACAGATTCCCAAATGATATATAAATACATTGAGTTATACAATAAAATCATTGTTCATGTCTATTTTTCCACAAGTGAACCTTCACTAGGATATATATTTACTGTGTTATTCAGTGTTCTATAGGCTCTTGAGTGGTACTGTAGTCTGAGATACTGCAAGTAGGGAATGCAAACCTATATTCATTGTACTTGTCAGTTTCAGTAACAAAATCATGGACTTTCCAATGAGAAAAGGAACCTACGTAATCAATCTGCTGGCCAATCTCACTAAGTAATGATGTCAGATCAAAGCCCAGCCACATTCTATGCTACTGCTGTTCAGATCCATCATAAGAGTAAATAGAAGATTCTTAGTGAAGTTAATTCCATGTATCTGAGCCAATGCATAATACCTATATCTGCCCTTATGCTTCTGTATTGATGTACCTATTGCACTAGCACAGGTGTGACTGAGAAGAAAGACTGGCTGTCATCTCCAGGACAAGTCTGTATCAATCGGTCAGTGATTTGGAGCAGGACTTCCAAAAGATAAATGCTGACACTGCAATCTAAAGAGGTCCACAAAAAGGACCAAAACCAAAGAGGATTTTTTTTTTTTTTTTTTGAGGATTTTTTTAGTGGTATAAGGTTTGGTTCAAATAACTTTCCTTTACTCTAGAGGATAAGTTTCCTTTACTCTAGATCTTGTCTCAGCAACATCTATACTATTGGATTTTACTTATTTAGCAGATTCCTGAATCATTGAAAGGTTTATTTCACAGCTTCTGACATGTGTGTTTGTTACTAAGGCACCTAGATTATTTACTACTTCCTGCTTGGCAGGTCCAATTAGCATTACGTCAAAAATATTCTGTGTCGGGCTTCCCTGGTAGCACAGTGGTTAAGAATCCACCTGCCAATGCAGGGAACATAGGTTCAAGCCCTGGTCCGGGAAGATCCCACATGCTGCGGAGCAACTAAGCCCGTGCACCACAACTACTGAGCCTACGCTCTAGAGCCCGCAAGCCACAACTACTGAGCCTGTATGCCACAACTACTGAAGCCCAAGTGCCTAGAGCCCATGCTCTGCAACAAGAGAAACCACTGAAATGAGAAGCCCACGCACAGCTGCGAAGAGTAACCCATGCTCACCGCAACTAGAGAAAGCCCGTGAACATCAACAAAGACCCAACACAGCCAAAAATAAATAAATAAATAAATTTATAAAAAAAAAATATTCTGGGTCAGTTGATGCTTTACTGAATACTAATACAATTAAAGTATCTGCAGGAGATCAGGAGAGTTAACTTGACCCACAGGCAAAACAATGCATGTATGTTTCTGTCCTTGCCATATGAGAACAAAGCAGATTTTCATCCTGCGTATTAGTGAAATTCAAAAAAACACATATACCAAATCAACAGTTTCATGACAATTGGCATGGACTGTGTTGATTTAATCAAATAAAAGAGTGGTGTTCTCCTCATCAGCGTATTTCTTATTGTCTTAGAGATAGAAATGTCTTGTGGGCCCTCCAGTAGAATATAGGCAAATCATGGAGTCTCAGGTCATATATATTGATCTATTTTGATACAACCACCTCCCTTAGCCTTCTGCCTCTTCCTAATAAAATGTCAAAGAAGTTTCAGCAACTCCATCATATTGATATAAAGTCATCGTTATTTATATGCCCTAATTAAATAATACAGACAAATTATTAGAACCAGCTTCAAGCACTTTATTATTTATTTATTATTAGAACAGTGAATCCGGGTTAAAAATGACCTCTATATCTTTAAATTTTCCTTATACTGTAACCTACAATTCACTCCCACACATGTTCTCATGATTTTCAACCATACTTATCCGGAATCTGCAATTTGGGAGGCATATGCTATTTTCTCCTAGCCAGGTTTCCCTACACATACAGCTGAGACATCACTATAGTAACATGCAGAGTCAATTAGAAGTGGCAAAGGCAGGTATTAAAAAAAAAAAAAAAAACAAAACTAACATCATTTTGAGGTAACTATTTTGAGTGAGTTTTTGCATGGGCTCAGGGCAAATTGGAGGTTCATGATTCTGAGGCTTATGCACTTAAATGCCATCATCTCAGATCTCAAAGACACACTCACTCCCTATTATATCCCAGATTTCCAGGACTGAGAAGAGCTACACTATTGAATAGGACTTATTTTTTTCAACATACTAGACCTTGAAAAGTCTTTATAAGATCAATGAATTTCCAAGAAAATGAAGCCTGTGTAGCTTGACAGGAGGTTTGGATGTCAAAACTAGTCTAGAATATATGTATTTTGTGCTTCATCAGGACCTGATGATGAAGAGTGTTTCCTTCATTTTTTAGAAATATTAATGCTAAAATAAGTTCCTTTAATTTTACTTTTTTTTTTTTAATTTATTATTTATTTTTTATATGTTTTTTTGGCTGTGTTGGGTCTTCGTTTCTTTGCGAGGGCTTCCTCTAGCTGCGGCAAGCGGGGGCCACTCTTCATCGCGGTGCGCGGGCCTCTCACTATCACAACCTCTCTTGTTGCGGAGCACAGGCTCCAGACGCGCAGGCTCAGTAGTTGTGGCTCACGGGCCTAGTTGCTCCGCGGCATGTGGGATCTTCCCAGACCAGGGCTCGAACCCGTGTCCCCTGCATTGGCAGGCAGACTCTCAACCACTGCGCCACCAGGGAAGCCCTAATTTTACTTTTATTGTATGTATTCATGTAGGAGTTTTTTTGGACCTATAGTATGTCAGA
Source organism: Eschrichtius robustus (assembly GCF_028021215.1). NCBI lineage: Eukaryota > Metazoa > Chordata > Mammalia > Artiodactyla > Eschrichtiidae > Eschrichtius > Eschrichtius robustus. Next base: position 41,439,071 of record NC_090841.1, read on the forward strand.
TTTTTGTTCTCTCAAGAAAAATCTTATTGTTTTCATTATGAACTTCACACACAAGAGCTCTCTGCATATATCATTAAGAACTGCCCCAAAATGTAATGTTGAGAAAAGGAAAACATTTATACTAGAAACAAAAATTTTTTTTTACAGAATATTGATTCACAGTGAGAAATTTAAATTATGTACAGTCAATACATGTTAATTGAAGTAGGGATGGATGCCTCTATCTTGTTAAGTACTAGAATGAAAATATATCAGTATATTTCAATAAAATGTGCTGTCATTTTAAAACCCTCAACATGCCTGAAGAAACAATTTTTAAAAGTGAAGTAACCTCAAAAATTAGAACACAAACTGTATTCAATTTATGACTCAAGTTCCTAGGAGTAGTTTTGCTCTATTTCAGTTGATTTTTGTTTGTTTGCTGGTTTTGTTTCACGGTATAAAAGAATAAAGGTGTCATTTCAGTCAAAGACACTATGCGGGCTGATAGGTAAAAAAGTAAAAAAAGAGAAAAAATAGGGCTTTCTTCAAAAATAGAGTGTTTTCTGTTAAGAAACAACTCTGTTCTAACCCCGATCCTGTGAAATACTAGTGCATGGACCTCAAACTGTAGGACTGAACCACAGTCCCCTGGGCTTATTTAACAGAAAGCACTCTCTTTACCTCTTCCCTTCCCATTTCTTGGGGGTTGCCTTTGACTGCGCTGAAGAAAGAGCTCTACAAGCTCTCTGTGGAACTTCCTTTACTCTGTTGTTAACTCATGTGACCTCTGCTTTTTCTCTTGCTACTCTTGGTTGTAGTTTGCAGACTCTGCTGTGGTTTCACAGCAAGAGAGTGGAGCTTCTATGGGTTTCACTAAAAGAGCAGAAACAAATTGTTATATAATATTACCTGGAAAAATTAAAATAGAAAGTAAAGGGTTTTTTAATCTTTCTTTCCCCACTGCTGTACTGTGGTTCAGAAACTTTTCTTGAATATATGAGGTACTCAATAAATATAAATTAAGAGAAAAGATACATGTCCATGGTTCTTCTACCTTCTAATCACTAAAAGATAGATGACAAATGATTGCCACTCTAAGCCTGATATTGTTTTAACATCAAATGCCTTAATGTTCTTTTCATAACAAAGAAGATGTTAAAAACTAAATAAAAAATCAACAAAAAACATAATATTTTTATATATAAGACATAATTCCATATTATTTGATGCACTTAATTTATACTTATGAAATCCCACTGAGGCGGGGACTACAAAAGATTAGTTCAACTTCTCTTAATCAAAACTGAATTCATTCTCCCAGATCACCTCCCCTACTAAGTAGAGACTCCATTTCTTCTATTTCATCTTAGATTCTTAACAATTAAGCCAGCTTAATGCCTCTGTAACAGTCCAATTATCATAGTTGTCAGTGTAATTCTTTTAAAGAGCCCCTTCTTTGTGAGTAAATCTGGGACCACTATCATCTCTTACAAACCAGAAGGGAGGTCTAAGGATGTTATAATTATTTCAAATTATCAGGTAAGGTAGCAGGAAGGTAACATGTGTGTTGCTATCTTTGTAATGTTAAAATCCTTCCCTTAGCTAGTATGGCATAGAAAAAATGGTTTACATATAGCCAAACTGGTTTTTGTCCAAACTGTATGTTTAATAGAGGAGACAGCATTCATGCCAGCAGGAGGGAAACCCCTCAGCTTAAATTTCCCAGCTTAAGTCTCATGTAAAGGTCACGTACTGTGTCATATAATTGTCACCTTGAAAAGTTCTTTGATAGCTTGAACTTCACTACTTGCAAGAAGAGCTGGGCTGCCAAGTAGAGTACATTTTCCAGATTTCTGAGTCCCTGCTTGAGCTAAATAAAGTGTGACAAATCCCTGAGGGCAACCCAGGCTTTTCATGCCATAGGAAACTCTGACTCAAAAGTTACACACTCAAAGTAATATAAGACTACACAGCCAACTACAGAGGTTGCCTGCACCAGGAAAGAAATTCTCCTGAGATCATGTCTACGTGACATCTCCAAAATGCTTCAGAAGTGACCATACAATAAAACGTATACTTTTTTTTTTTAAAACAGAAAACAACTGATTTAATTAAAAACAAACAAATAAAACCAGAGTGTGTGATCATTTGGATTTTGGGTTTTTAATTTGTCCTGGCCTTCTGACTTAATTGACATTTGCAGGAAACCAGTTTGAAATGAATCAATGACTATAAAAAATAGCTTTTAACCTTGAACGACCAGAACTTAACCATTAGTTAAGCATCTCCTCATGTTCTAGGGTCCCTGAGATAGGAATTCTTGATTGCAAACCTTCCCAACTTCCAGGAAAAAAAAAAAAAAAATATTGCCTTTTGTAATGACTTTTTTTAAAGCTATCATGACATTAATGGATTCTTTAATACTGGTTGACCAATTTTTAAATCCAGTTTTATTTGTCAATTTCTTATGAAAGTGAAGTTGAGGAAGCGTCTAACCTATATACTTACCAAAAAAAAAAAAAAATGTTTTTTTTCTTATATTCTAAATATCAAAACCTAGGAAGAATTCACTGCAACTAAGTGGCTAAGAAATGTTAAGGAAAATGGTCAACATAAAAATGTACATTATTGAGTTTTTTTCAAAAGGGAGTCATAGTTTTTTATGCACAGTCCCAGATGCTGTGGCTGGGACAATGAAACAGCTTAATGTGAGAAGAAAAAATTACTCTCTTCCAATTTTCAATGCCATATTTTCTACCCCTTTCTTACATAACATATAATAACTTGACCATTCTCTTCATAGTCAAATTTAGGTATATCCAGAGTAATTAGTGATTATGTTGTCTAACCACTGGTTTCTAGGAAAGCCCCCAACTCTTAGGTCAATCCAAAGAGGTGTTGTTCAAAGGTGTCCCATGTCTCTCTGGGCTACCTGGAATGTCAGGTGTCTATTCAGAGGAGGAAGATCCATCACAGCAGGAGTGGATAAGAAGTTTCACAATGTGGAAACATGAGAAGCAAGTATACTTTGTATACATTTAATTAAAATAAGCAGGTTTTACAAAGTGTATTCTGACTACAGATAGCTTCCCTGATATTTTCAGAGGGGAGAAATGTATTTCTCATTGAAATAAGTTTGAAAACCAGCATACCATCATTCTGTTGCTGAATGACCAGACATATTTACATATCAAAGACTTTGGGAAAATCACAGTAGGAAACGTTGTGTAATGGGGTTAAAACAGTTATTTTTTTCCAAATGCATTTGACAAATGCATCTCTTTTACATTTTTTAAACAATACTTATGAACACCCTATTGTTTCCTCCCTCATGGAGTAGGAGCTGAAGAAATTTAGAAAAGATTGTTCCTGACTTATGCTTGAGTTTTGGATAATCCTTTTCCAATTTTAGTTCAGAAATATAAAGAATTGAAAAGAGTGTCACTCCCACCCTTACAAGTGATAATGCTGAACAAACTTAAAATTAATAATTTTTGGAAAATTATCAAAGAATTGGGAATAAGATTCAGTGAGAAATTTGTAATAAATTGCTAAGCCCCCAAGTATGGGCTCTCATGAGAGTGTAAGGCACCCAAGGGCCACAGACATACCTAGGATTCCCATCCACTTTCAAGCTCTCCCTCCCAGGAATTCCATCAGCTTCTCAGTGAGAAAATCAAGGAGAACTCTAAGAAAGCTTTCCTGATGGTGCTGACTGGGCAGGGGAAAAGCAGCCACTGCAGAAGCCCCGCCTAGATCAATCTCCCCTCCAGGAAAAAAATTTAAAAACCCTAAGAAGGAAAACAAAATCTGTAGCCTGAGGGCTGTGGTAGAAATCTTCTGTAGCTGGAAGAGGGGAGAGAAATCCTTCCCAGACCTATCTCCCTCATATCACCCAGGAAACAAAAGCCTTAATCAGTAAAAGGGAAGGAAATATAGCTGAAGGCCTTGGTGGATACTCACAGCAGCTGAAGAAGGGAATATGAACCAAAAAAAAAAAAAAAAAAAAACCTTTATGTGGGGACCGGAGGTGGGGGGGTGTTGGGGCGGCAGTAATTCATGCTGGGTCCAGGTCTAGGGTGGAAGAGAAGCTAGAACACTTGTGCAGGCTATACCTGGACATTCAGGTTGAAGACCAAGGTTAATTGCCTCAATAAATTGCTTAATATTAAGGCTTAATCAATGCAAGGGAATGCATTCCCCACCCCACTTTCAGCACACTAACAACTGTCAGGTAATAATGACAGTAGAACAAAGCTAAAAAGCTACAGTACTGTAATCTCTCTAAGGAGCAAAGGAAGATTTAAAACCTTGTAGGGCACAAACAGAGAAAAAGCATCTAGCAAATAAGCCAATACCGTAAACAAAAGGCATCACTAGAAGAGTTTAAAGCCTCTGGTGCACTGAGGTTAAGCATAGCAACAATACACTTCAAACCCAGGCCAACTCCTGGTCAGATTAGCACAACCACTGCCCCCTGCCCCCTAATAAAGGCCTACCAGAAAGAAAAGCATACTTATTTCCAGACATAAAAATAAAATACATCAGGATTTATAGCCCTATACAACATATCACACTTCCAAAAAAAGTTACAGTGCGTCCAAAAAGGTAAGAAAAAACACAGTTTGAAGAAACAAAGCAACCATCAGATCAAGATTCGTATAGGATACAAATCCTGGAACTTGCAGTTAGGGGAGTTAAAAAGGCACAATTAATATTTAAAGGTTTTAATGAAAAACATGAACACATACAAGATAGGGTAGATAATTTCTGCAGAGATGGAAACTATAAGAAAAGTTTAATTGGAAATGCTACAAATCAAAAACATAGTAACAGAACGAATGAATGCCTTTGAAGGATTCATCTGCAGACCAAGCACAACCAAGGAAAGAATCCGTGAAAATGAAGATAGTTCAGTAGGTATCACCCAGATGAAAACCAAAGAGAAAAACTAGTGGAAAAGAAAGAAAACACAGCAGAGATCCTGTAGTTGTGGTACACATCCAAATGATCTAAAATACACATAAGTGGAATTCTGGAAGAAGAAAAAAGAAAGAACAAAACAGAATTATATGAAGAAATAATGGTTGATAATTTCCAAAATTGGTGATATCATTGAACCACAGATCTCAGTAGCTCAGATAAGACCAAAAAGGATAAATACAAAATGCATATCTAGGTATATCATCTTCAAACTGTTGAAAACAAAGACAGAGAAAATCTTGAAGATAGCCAGTGAAAAACATATTCTCAGGTTCTGGGGATTAGGAAAAGGATATGGAGGAGATATTACTTTACTTATCACAATACTCCTTCCTGTAGGAGATAGATCTTAATTGATTCCCCCTCTTTAAGGATGGACTAGATTCAGTGACTCATTTATGTCTATAGTGTGGAAATGGAAAAAAAAGTTACTTCACAGTGGAGAAATCATGCAGAAACCATCTTAACCAAATGATCAAACTTAACATCAACAGTAATAAGTCATGTTGATATCATGTACCCTCTGATCTGTTACAATGAGAAGGTAACTACACTTCTGTGGTATTCTTTTTAAAAAACCCATAACTGCAATCTAATAATGAGAAAACCCAAACCGAGGGCCAATCTATAAAATACCTCTCCAGTACTTTTCAAAATTGTCAATGACATGCAAACAGAGGAAGACTTAAGAAACTATCACAGGTTAGAGGAGACTTAAGGAAACACATGAATAAATGCAATGAGGTAAATTAGATTGGATTATGGGACAGAAAAAGGATATTATTGTAAAAACTGATGAACACTAAATGGTGTAGTGCACAGTATTATACCAATGTTAATTTCTTAGTTTTGATAAATGCACCATGGTTTGGTAAAATGTTAACTTTAGGGGAAGCTGAGTAGATGCGTAAAAACTCTCTGTATTATCCTTGCAATTCTCTGAAAATCTAAAATTATTTCAAAATGAAAAATTCAAAAGAAGAGCAGTAATCATTTAATCCCCCTACTGTCATATCTAATGGAATTTTATAAAAATTCACTTGCATTTCTATTTCTCTTTTATCTTTCTTAGGATTACAGATAGAAAGAATGATGATAGCTATGGGTATCTTTTTTCTCTTTCAAAACTTTTATGTTTTAAAAATGTATCAATGTGTTGAATCAGAAAAAAAAAAAAACAGGACTTCATAAACTCAATTAATTATGAGTAGGATCTTTCTTTCTCATACCTTATTCATCTATATTGCAGTATATAAGCCCAACATGATGTACCCTTACCAAGAACATGCTTCTTTTCCACTCGAATGTATTTTCACAATTTGACATTTCTCTTCCCTCTCTACTCTTCTCTTCTTGTCATATTGTTAATATTGCATGTTTTTTTTCCCCCAGCCTTTATACCAGTGCTATTTAAAGTAGAAGATTTGCAGTGAAATATCAGTTTGACTGCTCCTGAACTGTAGTGTATACTACTAGAAGAACCAAAGGTATTTTTTAAACTTTGCTGTACTTTAAATCTTAAAGCTTGTCACAGAAAGACAAGACTTGGTAACATTGGTTTAAAATCCATGTTTTGATTTTATTGTCACATCAGTTCTCTTATTCTCTTTTGGAAACTATCCTCTATGTTGATAAATTCAATCAAAGTATTAGAATTATGATACTGAAAATATAATTATTTAAAATTCAATATACATGTGGACAAAAACAATATCAACTCAAATTCCTGTGGAATCAAATAATTGCAAACTAGAATTTGTTATATTGACTCCCTAACCCAAAATCTAAATCCTGAAAGTTAAAATTAGATCTGTTATTTTAATTTAAGTATTAAAGATCATAATAATTTTCTATAAATCATGTGTGGAACAAAGTGTGCTGACATTGACCTGCAAAATTAGCATCTTTTGGGAGCTTATTGGAAATGGAGACTCTTGGACCTCACCCAATATATACTGGATATCAATAAGATAGCCAGATCTTTCACAGGCAAATCAAATTTTGAAATGCACTGCTGTAAACTAAATCCAATATGCTTACTTATAAAATTAAATATTATTGTATTTGTAGAGGAACACTACTATTACCCTGTGGCCCTTAGGAATTACATGATTTTGAAACATGAATATAATATACCTATAATGGATGGATTAGTTGAGATTACAGAATGATCCAGAGATAAGCAGACAAAACTAAGGCCTGGAAGATTTAAATTATTAATGAGGTCTTAATAGAAATAATTTACAATACATTTTATGTTAAGTATTTATCCTTTTGAATTCAAAATAGTAACTGATATGAAAGACCATAATTGTTTGCAGGAGTTGCAAAGTAAGCCAGTAAAGGAATCAGGTAACCAGTACATGTCTGTTCATTTATCAGGAATTGAATGATTACCTCCATTCCCTGTGTAGAACAGCAGCAGGAGTGCAGGAGAGGGGAGACATCGCTGAAATCAGAACAGTCCTTCAGAGCTAGAGAGTATCACTATTTATTATTATAATCATAGTTGCTAACCCTTAGTGAATGCCGGGCATGGCTCCAAATGCTTAATGTGTATTCTCTCATTTGTCCTTTCTAACAGCTCTAGGAAAGAGGTATTAATATTGTCTTTATTTTGTAGATTAAGAAAGAAAGGAAGAGAAAATTGAGCAATTTGTTCATTGTAGTTAACAGTGGAACAAGGTTTTGAACTTGTCAGTCTTGACTTTAGACCCCACAAAACCTCTTAACCTCTACCCCATTCTGATGCACAGGGGAAAAATCACTATTTTAAGTCTTATTTATTTACTAATTAATATCTGACTCATCCTTACTCTCCATAGCCTCACTCTTTAACAAAGTGTATTGTTTTTTACAGCTTCATTGAGGCATAACTAATAAACAAATAACTTCATATATTTAATGTATGCAATTCAATGAGTTTGAACAAACACATACATCTCTGATACCATCACCACAATCAAGGTAATAAATATGTTCATCACCTCCAAGAGTTTCCTATGTCCCTTTGCTTTTTTATTTATTTAGTTATTTTCTGGTGATAGGAACACAACATAAAATCTACCCTCAGCAAATTTTTCAGTGCAAAATACCGTATTATTAACTGTAGGCACTATGTTTTATGGCAGATGTCTAGAACTCATTCATCTTGTATAACTTTAACTTTATACTCATTGAACAACAACTCCCATTTCTCCCTCCTCCCATACTCTGTCAGCCACCATTCTATTTCTACTTCTATAGGTTTGACTATTTTTAGTACCTCATACAAGTGGAATAATGTGATATTTGTCCTTCTGTGACTGGCTTACCTCACTTAGCAGATTTTTTCCAGGTCCATCCATGTTTTTGTAAATAGTAGAATTTCCTTCTTTTTTAACACTAAGTATATGTGAGATATATATATATATATATATATATATATATATATATATATATATATATATATATTCTTTATCCATTTGTCTGTCACTGGACATTTGAGTTGCTTCCATAGCCAACATCTTGAAATGCCATTTTTTAACACTGCTTTTGAAATTTTAAAAAATTGCCCTATACAGACTATTCTCAGTTTACAAAATGGTGGGTTCCAGAAACTATTATATGTTGATTATTTTGGATGCATTTACTTTACATACAAGGTTTATGTTTAACCCAAAATGTGTAGTTGCATAACTTTAGCGAAAAAGATTACCAACATTTCAGTATTATAATTACAGAAAGCAGAATGAAAATTTACATGGGAAATAATATCTTTAAATCTGACTGACTATAGAATCAAAGCAGAAATAGGGAGGCATTTTGCTACAATTTCTAGAAATGTTAAAGGAATCCAGAAGTTGATACCACTTAGTGATTATTCTTCCTAATATCAAGGAAAGGATACTATCTTTCTTTTTTTTAAACTGGGACTATCCTTACACTAATTAACCATGATAATTATAATTATCTCTCTTTCTCTCTCCCTCTGTGTGTGTGTGTGTGTGTGTGTGTGCACGTTTAATCATGAAATTAAGGGGATAAACAAAAGGAAAATTTTTCTGAGATAATGGTGCAGAGTATGGGTGTTGGCAGAGGAAGCTGAGAGGAAGAAAATATGAGAAGATGTGAGAAAACAATCGTTTCATGGTGAAATTACCTGAGTTGGGAGAGATGAAAGGCAGAGAGACAAGGAGAAAGAGAAAGATATTATAGTACTGTGTGTGCATTCACACTCTAAACTAGAAAGGCCCATGTTGAGGTACGGGGAAAAGGAAATAAGGACATTAGAAGCTTACGGGAAGGTATGTGAAACTCAAATAAACATATTAAATATTTTATAATTTTAAATTTTAAAAATATAAAGAAACATTTTTTTATAACAGAACTCCAACTCCGTATATCTATGCCTGACACATTCTTCACAAGTAGTGCAAACACTAACTCTTATTGTCACATATAACCATTAAATGCTTATATCAGTATTGGAGGCAGAGAATCCTTGAGATATTTCTTATTTATTCAAAAGGCACATGGATTTTGAAAGGCTGAGATAGACGTCTTTAGATAATAAATGCAGAGTAAGCTTTGAAACCAAATTTCAATTTTAGCTACCCGGAAAAGCTGTCTGCCCAAGGCAGGGAACTCTCTGGAATGTTTCCGGGGGAAAAGGCTTATCCACCTGGCTCTCCATATGTATAACCCATCCCAGAGCTACAGGACTTAGCAGAAACTGAACTGGGGGAAATTGAGTTGGAGGAAAGGATGGGCCAGACTTGGCCAAAAGAGGCATTTCAAGTGGGCAGAACAGTCAACACTGGACTTCTACAAAAAGAGACACTGCAGACAATGTCAAAGACGAGTCCAAAATACTGAACCCTGTGAAAACTGGGTCATGAGCCAGCCAAATAACTCAGATTAATGCAGTGAGGGATTGGATATGGCATCTCTGACATTTTGCCAGTGTATTTTCTGCTCTCAGCCAGCTCTTATTGGCCTAGTTGTGGCCCTTGTCTCTCGTGTATTTTAAAGGCACCGCACATCCCCAAGTCTTTAAAGGAGAGTGGAAGAGGAATCTTACAAGGTTTACAGGGTCAGTAGAAGCATACTTCATTGTTTACGACTCTTCTATTTGAAGTGACATAATTAAAATAATTCCCTTTCACTGCTTCACAAATAACACACATTACATGTATATCGAAAATTAATGAAATCCTTTTTTTCTAGATAAAAATTGAATTATTATTGTAAAACATGAACCTTAAACAGTGCTATGGAAGAAGACCTGGACTGAGAGCCAGGAGCCCGGCACTGCCCTTGTGCTCTCAGGCACTTCACTCATCCTGTCTCAGATTCAGCTCTCTCATCTGTAAAATGAGCAGGTTGGGCCAGATCATCTCTGAGGCCTATTCCACATGCATAATTGTACAAATCCATCATTATTATCACTACTTAATGTGAACAGCTATCTTGTCAGTGTACACATACACCAATTCAAAACTGCTGGCCTAATATAATAAGATTTTTAAAACACATCTGTTTAATTTTCCATGGAAAGGAAACTTAAGTAATTGATTAAACAAATCTTAATACAATTTAGGTTGCTGGTCCTTTTCTTAGAAGGAAAAATAGTTTGATTTCCTATAAAGTCTATTCAAGTTGAACCGTCTTCCAATATTTTGTTACTGATCTTCCTTCTGCCAGCAGCAGTCCCCAATTTTAATTGAATGCGGGAAAAAAGCAGTCCTGATAGTCTATGTCATTCTATTGGATTTTATATCATTGAATTTCAAGCTGGTTTCACTGGGACCTGCCAAGAGTGGCTTATGCCAACCTCTGAGTCTCCTTGTTACACTTATATCCTGGGTAGCATTGTTTGCCTTTTTGTCTGCTCGCTGATTAAACTGACAACATTTTGCCTTTTGCAGCTCTGGTGTCATTTTCTGTTGACAGTGTCTAGTAATCGTAACAGACTGGTGTCCTTGTGGAATGGGTAGAACCCATTGATTGTTTAGGTGTATTAATGCAGCGCTGTTAAATGACATGCAGAAGAGTCTTTTTGCTACATGGCAGCTGAATGGGTGCCAGTGAGAGAGGTTATTAAGCACAGATAAGAAGCAGCACCTCTATTCACGGCAATGTCACTTTCTCCCATTTGAGGAGAGACATTTGCTCAAGACATTTTTTTTCCTCCTCTCACGGACGATATTTAAGGCAGAAAGTTGCTGTCTAAGTTGCCGCATGACTTCAGAATAGATTGTTTCGAGAAGGTGAACTCTAGAGAGACTCATTTAGAACAATTTTTCCTTAAAACTATATTGCATTGAATGCAAACATTTAAATAAGAACAATTAAATTGTTAATAGCACCAGAAAAAAAAACAATAGAGACCCAATGACAAGTATAACTTGTCATTATATCATTTGGAAATAAAAATAATTTTTAAATAATTTTATCTTCTGGGCTCTTCAAAGAAATAAGATGACATGAAAATATAGCAGAATTGTGAAACTTTACCAAATAATGAAATCAGGAATACAATGGTGAAAACTACTCTTTGTTTTTATTTTATTGTTTGAGTTTCCAGGTGTGCATCGTATATGTTCTAAGTTATCTAATTATGCAATATACATAATGTCAGGTTTTAGACTGCAAACTTGTGAAAGTCTTTGTATTCACAGGAAAAATGTCATGACTGGTCCTCTTCCTTTCGTAAATTGAGAAATTCTGAAATTTTCTGTGCACGTTTAACTGATATTTGCTAAGTTTGTTATTTGTGCTTTTTGCTTTACTTTGAAATTTTCCACAAATCCCAACTTAGCATCAATCACACCCTTTAGGAGTTTAGCCTTTTGCAATGTTTTACCACTTCTGCTCTCTTCCTTCAGTCTCCTGCTTCATATATATCAATATATATATGCATATATATGTATATGTGTGTGTGTGTATATATATATAATTCCTTTCTGTCTTATCATAAATTAGTTGTTAGGGTTTGCTTATATAATGTATTAAATTTAATTAGTAAGTTCAAGTCTCTCTGTTAAGCACTGAGGTCAAAGACAAATGCACAATGTAAATCAATATTCTACTTCCATTATGCAACCTGTTTGAACCCCAATTTTCCCTTCTATAAAACAGGATTACAATACATCAGAAAGTTGTTCTGGGAATTAGATGAACTAGTGTATGGAAAGCACCTAGTTCATTGCCAGCTGCAGAGTTGATAATTAATAAACTTGATATCTTTATCTCTAAGCCATCATGAGTGAATGAAATCACATCTCTATTTCACCCTATTAACTATGAATCATGTGTTTCCAATAACTATTTCTTATTGATGAAAAATGAAAAGCTCAAGATATGAGATGAGATCTCTGATATGTTTATCTGTTATTCCAATAAAAGACAGGAGTCTAACATATGCACACACGTAAAAATATACACTCAGTATTTCCTTGACAACTATTTCAAATGCACTACCTTTTTTATGTCTCATCTCAAACTTTGAAGTATTATCTTTATTTTACAAATAAAGAATCCAGGCTTAAAGATATTAAGTAAATTCCTTAAGATATTCTGGTAAGGAACAAACCTGAACTTTAGGTCTCTTAATTTCAAGCTTTTAATACTTAAGAAGTCCTTTTGAACTATGCTCCAGAATCAACCTCTGAAGATATTTTAGCTGTTTGATGCTGAGCTATCGGGCGTTATTATAATTTGAAGGAAACCAGCAGACAAGAGGTCCAAAGGGAACAGTGAGAATCAGGGACATTCTTCAGGGCTACCCAGGTTCTTCCTTTCTACATCTGACATTCTTTCTCTGGTCCAAGTAGTAGATGTTATCTCTAAGTGAGGTGTGTTTTCACCACAGTATACAGCAGCAGGGAGTGTTTACATGACCAATATCTCCATGTTATAATCCAGATAATTGTATAGCTTATGAGACATTTTCCGGGGCTTAATAACTCATAACCGCATAGGTTGGTTTACCATAAATAAATGTCAGGGACATCATGCTAAGTGTATTTCGTGTGTAAGAGCTCTTCCCCTAGCAAATAGAATTAGTCTATTTATCAGTACAAAATGATCCAGTTACCAGCATGCCTACACGGATATTACACAAGATGACTTTTCTTTTTTCCCCAGGAATACGTCACCAGTAATTGGGAGAGAAATAGATCAAAAGCCAGACCCTTTAATCTTTCCTTCCCAGATGTATATGTTTGCCTCCCTCCTTTCTAATATTGAGAATCTTAATTCCCTTATAGTGACATGATAAAAAATATGTGTGTATGTGCATAAAATAGCTTTATTAAATATATGCCTTATAGAATCATAGAATTCTAAGTCTGAAAAGGAACATTAGCTTATCTGCCCTCTTTTTTGAAAAAATTAGAATATTTATTCTTTGGATCAAATTTTTCAGCACTTCATTCACTTTGCTTTGTATTGCAGTTAGTTCATTCATTTATTCATGCAACAACTATTATTGTGAGCCTGAAATACAGCAAATAAGACAAACAAGAATCCCTGCTCTCAAGGAATTTATATTCTAGTGAGGAAAACAGTCAAAAATTTAAATAAAGTAACATCTGTATGTACTACAGTACGTTAGATAATAAGTGATAAGAAGAACACAAAATAAAGCAAGAAAAGTAGAGAGTAAGTTGATGGGAGTTAGGATGGGGAGGTGAAATTTGGATACATTGACCAGGAAAAGCTTCTTAAAGAAGTAGTTACTGAATCAAGAATTGAAGGAATGAGGAGAGGAAGCATGCCTCTAACATGAGAGAATTCTAGGCAAAGGTCAGCATGTCCAAGGCTCTGAGACAGGAGCACCTCCAGTGTGTTAGAGGAACAACAGTACAGTGGGCCAGGAGTGGAGTCAGGTGATAGATCATGAGGTCAGACAAATAATGGGGTGCCATACACACAAGATGCCATTGATTATATATGTATTCTTCATTTAACTGAAGTTTAAAAAGTCTTTATGTGTCCTACATCTATTCACTTGCCACTCTTGGATGCACATATCTAACATAATATCTTATAAATCTCTGATCTCTGTTTATTTGTTAAAGAATGACTTTCTAAAATCTAAGTTTCTTGACCCATTGAGATGAAATTCCATTGGGTCATGCTAAAATTTTAAGACAAAACAATTATTTCAAGAAATTTATAACACCTTCAAGATCTTTAATTGCCTTGAAAATACTTTATGATTTTTTGCATATTCTCTTGTATATAAAGTTTTGGAAACTTTTTGGTCATAGGAACTCACATACATGCCTAAATTACAGAAGATACCAATTATTTGTTAACTAATACTCTATAGGTAACTATGGTCCCAGTTGTATTCTTGTTCCCAAGACCTAAAGTAAGACTTGGCTAATATGAAATGCATGTTTGGGAGGTAAAAATGAGTTATCATTAATTCAGTTGGGATTCGGTATATTGGGGTTTGAGTAACTACCGATTGTATTGCTTCTCAGAAATTGATGTTATTAATGATACACAACGCTTTATAATGTCATGGTTTCTCAATATTTTCCAGACTATGTCACATTGCTTCTTGTACTTGTAAAACTTGCTTTGGTAAATATAAATGAACACACATTTCTTTTATAGCTTTAGACTATGTTGTCTTTCGTTAAGTACATAGTTACCGTTATCGGTAATAAGTCAGGCTCAAAGAATTCCGGCCAAAACCTTGCCAGAAACAAAGATGAAGAGAATAGCAAGATGCCACAACGGGCCTTATGACCTATAGTAAATTGTTTTAAGAGCAGTTTCAAATATTCTTACTATTTTCTTATGCACTTACTCTTTTTTGATGCAAAAGGATGAATATTTACTCTGAAAAATTAATCTCTGTTGAGTAGTTTTTTTTCTTCTCACAGTTTCTGACATCTTGCCACACAGCTATGATACTGAAGTAGGATTTCTTATCACCATTTAGAAGATGATATATTAAAGTACACAAAATTATTAAAGATTATTTACAAAGGCCTAAGTAGCATAATATTTTCAGTTAAAGGAAGCTTAGTCATTCTATATAAATAATGTTAGTTGTCTTAGCTCTGTAATAAAAATGAGCCCAAAATAACATTACATCCTGTAATAAAACTATAAACTTTTACACAAAAATCCCCACCAGAAACACATGAAATCAAACCGGTGTTATTTTAATTGCTGCATGTTACTGTATTTCATATATTTCTCCCAGTTTGGCATATTTGAGAAATGCCTAGAAAATGTCAAATTAAGAAAAAAACCCATGTGGCATCTCCATGTTACTCCATCCCTGCAACTGTCGTGTCTGGGAGACATAAATGGAATGGCAGCTGTTTCTTCAGTATATTTGAAATATATTCACAGAGTAATGTCCTGATGTATATATTGGTTGCTAAATTTCCAGTTGCAGCAGCAATGATGACTCTGACACTCTTCTTTTGAGGTAATTAAACTTTCAGCCCATCTGTGCAGTTACTTTCATAATATTTTCAAAGGGCACAGAATGCTTTCAATATTTGTATCACTTCATTTTTACTTGCTAAGGGACCTATTATCTAGCTGAACATTGTTGAAACAAGTTTTTTGAAAACTGGTTTGTGAAAGAGGACATTAAAAATGTCACACTAGCAAGAAAGTAATGTAATTAATGTTGAATTTATAATAACCTGAAGGATATCTTTTTTTACCAAACTGCATTTCACATCCTTGCATTGGGCATTTTATCTTTGATTCTCTATGATGCTCAATCCTGAAGTGAAATGACAAGTTCTAGATGTGATCTTTCTTGTTCTGGAGATATCTTCTTTGCTTTGAGAAGTTTCTAGTTTTTGTGTACTTCATTGACAGAAGGTTATAATAAAATAGTGAAAATAATGAGTTAAGTAGACACAGAAAGACATCAATAATTTTTACAAGAGTGTTTCAGTTGCTTATAAAGCATACAAAAATAATGGTTATTGTCTCCAGAAGGTAAATGTTAATGTATCAGTTAGGTATCTAATGACATTTAGATTGAAATAAGGTTTTATAGAGAATAAGAAATTTTATATTTTGAAATGTACTCAATTCTATATTTTTTCTTATTATCAGTGTTTATTGTGGGAAGGTTAAATATAAAGATATGAAAAAAATTGAATAGTAAAATCTCTAACTCCCTTATCCTCATTAATTATTATCAACTTAATTATGCAAATGCTTAAATACAGACACAAATTAGAATTACCCCATGCACTTTTTTTTTTACTGCCTGCTCTTTTATTTTATTATTAACATTTTAAAAGATAAGTAACATTTCTTGGAATGTTTACATAGACTTTCATCAACTGGATATAATATGTATGATTCAGCAAATCTCTTTTTATTGCTAATACAATGTATATCTTTGGTGACCTGTCCTTTTATATGTTCTTTCCTTTTTTAGGATGTTTATATATTTTTGGTTTGTTTGTAAGAATTTAATAAAATGAGGATATCAATTCTCAGTTATGTTTGATATAAATATTTTATTACAGGTAATTTGACTGTTAATATTGTGTATGATGATTTGGGATATGTATGTAGTAGTTTATGTTGACAAATCTTTCCATCTTTTTTGTCATTATAACATTATATAAATTTTATATTTAGAAATATCTTTTTTATAGACAAAACAAATATTCACCCATATTTCTTCAGTTTTTAATACATTTGTTATTTAACTAAAAAGTATTTATTTAGCATTAAGTTTTGTGCAGAGAATTAATCAGTGCTTGATTTTTTTCCCAAAAGTATCATAATCATCTAAATGTCATTTATATTAATTTTTCCTTTACCTCTATTTTTTTTTTTTGCTGCATTTATTAGACCTTTCACAATTTGTCATTCTTCTTGAGTCATTTTTAATGATTTATAAACTTATTAACATCAAAATAAAGCATCAAAACTTTTACAAATACATGATTGAAATCCTATGATTGAACACTAAATTGCCGTTAACAAAGCAATTAATAAAAAACTCGAGAGAACACAAGAAACTTCAAAATCTATGAATAAATTTTAAATAAATATTAGTAAGTTGCAAGAGAGTGCGTTCAAAACCAGTGAATTCAGTGTATATGTTAACTACCTGCTATGTTCAAGTGCTGCTGGGTACATGTGTCTCAAAGATGAAAGAGATACAGTCCTTTCCCTTAAGGCACTTCCAAAGAGATAATGCCATTTGGAAATGTTGTGATAGGACGGATGTATGTATAGTGTGATGTGCAAGCAACTCATTCAACACAACGTGGCTTTCAGGAAATACTTCTTAGAGGAGACGACTGAGATTAGTGATAAAGGATGAATAAGAATTTTCCAGATAAATAAAGATATAAAGGTATGCCTGATGCCACGTGAACAAAGCCATGAAAATGTGTAACAAAGTTTAAGGGAAATGGAAACAGCAGTATTGTAAAACCAGGTGAGTTCAGCTACTCTACTCTGGTAATCTGGTAACAAGAAGGAAAAAAGAAAAGCAGTCTTTCTTTCTATTTAGCATCTATATATCTGTCCACAAATCATTTTTTGACTGAAATAATAATTACAAAGAGAGGAAAGGAGAAAAAGAGCATGCAAAAAAGAATATAAATAAAAAATGGAAGTACTTTACTGATAATTATCATCCTTCATTCTAGTTAATATTTAGCCTTGTTGGACATCTTGATAAGTCATTAAATCCCATGTCTTATTGACTTGTTTAAAGGCTAACTTTGGCCCCAAAGTCTGTTATTACCATAATGTACACAAGCATCAGGATCCTATAACTGACTCATAATATCAAGGTCAAATCTCTTGGCAATAAAATTTTAAGCACTACATTATTTGCTAATACAGAGTTGATCAGCCTAAGTGAAATAAAGTGATCTTTTCTTTTATCTGTCCCTCTACTTACTAGTTGCTAGACAATTAAAGTGAAGCTTACTTAGCCTTTCAGAGAAATGGCAATGAAACATTACAAGCATAGAGTGGAAGAAGACCACCAATTTCCCTCCTTAAACAAGACATATGCATCAAATAAAGAGAGTAATCACTTTATAATAAACATTTTAATAAAAATATTATTAATTTGCCATTAAATCAAAATGAAAGGAACAAAGTCACAATGATAAGGTAGCTTAAGTTAATGGTAGTCATCCTCTATATAGTATTATACTAGGTTTAGTGCAGAAATTGAAATCAGAAATTATTCCTGTACTTGTGGAATTTACAATACATCCATTTATTGTACAAATGAAAAATGGTGGATATTGCCTTTGTCAATGTTGGTTTTGTTAACAGACATACAATTAGCTTTAAGCAAATTCTCTCCATAATATGTAATGTAATAGACTTTTCTTGTTTAATTCTGAAAACCCAATGAAGTATTGACGTTTTCACACTTAACAAACTTAAATATATATGTATACATGGAGTTTAATTTCTTATCATAATGGTTGCAGGACTCAAAAACCAACTACATGAAGCTCCTTGAGCTGACCATCTTCTTACTCTAAGTTGCATTTCTGTTTTTCTTTTTAAAATATCATCAATTACACAGTGATGCCATTATATAGTTTTTGTCATTCCAGCTTTTTGAGAGAACTAACGATGCTGTCCAACAAAAGTAAGGTTCCCCTCTGCTGTGGAAATGGATTATTCCCCATTCTTTCCTCTTGATCTGTGGTTAGATTAGGTAGTTCTAAATCTTCTGCTTTCTCCTCAGCTTTCTCTCTTCTCACATTTCCCACAGGTTCTAAACTGTAAAAGGGACTGGCTTTACATTAGTCCCTAAACAAGCATGAAATAATTTCTTACTGACTTACCCAAACCATCTAAAACGCTCCAACTAATTTTATTATATGAGGATATATAAAATGAAAACAAGTAAATGTTATACAATTTGATTTTAACATTGCATTTTAGATGAGTTTCATTTAACTGGAAATATGTGGCTATTATAAATGAGGGTCTAGAGCTGTTGTGCACTATTCAAAACAGGGTTTGTAGCATGAGTCTCACAAAAACAACACATTATTTTATAGTCATATTTCTGGCAGCTCACTATGCATCCCTTATCTCATGAGGAAAGAGGAGAACGTGATTTGAATGGCTGATTTAAAAAGTATAGCTTAATATTTTAATCTCTTAGTAGGTTTAACAATCAACACACCTGTTCTTCCTGAAGAATTTAGAAGGCAGGACATAGTTGCCTTTCTAATAATGTGTGTCTCCTGTTGTCATGTTATATGGTGAGTAAAGAAAGGCATTCATCATTGTTCTTCTGGAACATAACAACAAAAACAACAAAAGACATTTTATCTCCTCACTCAAATATGTTTCAAATAATTAAGTACATTACATGATGGGCATAATGAGTATCAATTTACAGAATTTCTTTCAGAGTCCTATGTTATAGAAAATTAATATTAATCTAGTCTCCTTTTAAGAATTTTCTATTTTATTTTCTGAATTGTTTCAACAGTAGAAAAGGCAAACTATATTTGACAAGAATCTCATATTTGAATGGTTGCAGATATTAACAAAATTTATTCTAATTACCTTAACATGTTTCAAATATTAAAAGCAATTCATTATTTGAATCAATTTTCAACCACCTGCTACTTTTTTTTTTTTTTGATACCTTATTCACTAAATTTTACTTAACATGTTTAGCCAAGTTGACAGAAAAGAAATTCACAGCAGTGCCTTACTTCCTTGAAGGAAATTCACTTTATTTCTCCCACGGAGATCTCACTGGAGGTTCAGCATGTACCTTTCTCAGGAATCTTAATATTCTCAGCAGGGTCAAAATAAATTTTTTAGGTATTTATTTCACTAATAAATCAATACTGTCCAAAAATAGCTGAACATACACAGAAGTTATGCCAAAACAGCACCACCTCATATTTTAGAAAAACTATTAATCTACACTTTTCTCTTGTTCTCTGCCCACCCCCCCCACCCCAAACAAATGTAAAAACTAGGTTCAGCCTAGATTTTATAAATTTACTTAGCTTGAAATTGTCTGCCTTTATGCAAATATGAAATATGTACACATTTTAAATATACATATTTACAAAGTGTTTCAATGAAATATTTCAGAGATTGTTAATCAAAACCTGAATTATATAATGCAGTAGTTTATTACTAGAGCAATAGAATATTCACAGTGTAAGGAATCTGACAGCTAAACTTCTTTCCATTAACCAAGCACTTTGCCAATAATCAAAATCTTTGATGGTCATTCAGCATTGAAAGAGGCGCATCATTTGGTGAAACAGTCTGCAGTATTGTTAACAGCTTTACATCCTTACTTATATTAGCGGCAGTCTACCTGTTCATTACCATTATGTCAACTCTGGTGCTGGTTCTAGTCTCATGAGCACACAGTTTGAGCTACTCCATATTCTAACCAACAACTCTTACTTAAAGACACAGGAAGAAGTGGTGGAGGGTGGTTTTGAAAGGACTCTTCCTCTCTATCAGTATGGAAACTGAGGCAGTAGTAGAAGACAAAGCTAAAATCTAGGCAGGAAAGGATCAGGCCAATACTACTTCAAGGAGTGCCAGATGGAGGTAGTGAATGGAGTACAGAGCCAGAGGTGGCAGTTATACAGGGAGCAAGCCCAACAAAGTCTGCATCAAAGATGGAAAGCAGTTTCCCACGGAACAGAACACAGTTTTTGACTCATTGCATTAGAGAGCCAGGTTGAAATATGAATGTGGTTTAGCCTAGTTTAAGGAGACAGGTGTAGAATGAATACAACTGTGCTTTCTCCCGTTCAGCTAACATATACAGTTATAAAAATATTCCATGTGGCATTTGCTAGTGTGTCATGCTACATAGAAAATGAAGCATCTAGAACTAGATACAATACTCCAAATATGACCTGATCCATACATAGTGCAGTAGAGTTAACATATTCCTTTTTATTAACAAATACATTCATTCTCTTGGCACAGTTCTGTATGCTTTCCATATACAGATTGATTTTCTGCAGTTCTGATCCACAAAGCTCTGAAAACTGAAAGTTATTTCATGTTTGGTGCAAATTTGTTTACTGCAAAACCTGATTTGATCCATCAAGAGGTAGTTCATAATTTTTTTAATCCCACTTGATGTAGATATAGGAAACTTTCACTACAAAAATGTCAAAGTGCTTTATAACCCACTGGGAATATTTCAGTGTAAATACCATTTCACCTTTCTAAAATTAGAAAAATTCTAAAACACCTCTGGGCTTGAGGGTTTCAAGTAAGAGATTATGGATGTGGACTTATTCATTTAACTCTCAAAACGAACCCATGAAGTAGGTACAATTACTGAGATAGATATATATATACTCACACTATATGTATATAGTGTGAGTTGCCCAAGGTCACAGAGCTAATTAATAAAGGAGTCAGGATTTGAAAAACAACAATATAGTTTCAGAGCCCCTTCTTCCCCTTCTGAAATGTTATTATCACCTCAAACTACCCAACCCCTATATAAAGGTGTCAGTATCCATCTGTGATAACACTATGATCAGTGAATATTATTTAGTGTCTCTTTCCTTGGCTACTATAGTTCTCAATCTGCCCCTAAACTTTGTGATTTTAATCTCCATTTTGTCCAAGTATTCCATTTCTTTAAGCCTTACTGGACATCATAGAAGAAATATTCTGATAGAGTCCTTATATTATTCTGTTATTCCATTCTGGGAACAGTAAGTGTGTAAGAAAAAGAAGGGCAAGATATTATTGGTTAGTTTATTTTGTTTATTTTTTTCCAAAACATCTTAATCAACTATGGGGAAAAAATAAGTAAGAATAAGATATTGGAAAATCTCTCCCTCTTAACCCAATAGAGAAGAAAAATATCACGTATTTGCTTGTATTTTTTGGCTTTTTTTTTTTTTTTTGAGTCACATTTTAGTCCAAATTTTGAAATGATCCAATTCTCTTACTTGAAGTAGATTCTTGACACAAATAACCTTGTGAAGTTTGAAATGATTCCACGGTTCAATCTCATCTAAAGTCACATAAGATTGACTATCATATATGTTTTATATGTATATATGTATATATATATATATATATATATACACACACACACACACAAATATATATATATATATATATGCATACATTCTATATGTTAGTGCTGCCACAAATAATCATGGTGTAATATGGTAAAATAATCATGGTGTAAATAACAGCATAATAATTACATAGTAAGTACTTCATCTTTTCAAGAGTGAAGTTTGAATTGTATAACTCTCTATGGAATACAACTTATTTATGCATCAGTTTTACATGTATTCCCATTAACTCTTCTGTTTTTTTTTTTCTTTCAGGTTATTTAAGCTTCTCTTTCAGCATAATTTCAGGCTAGAAGTATACATTTGTATCTTACCTTTAGGACATAATTTATATTCTTGTGATTTAGTATATTTGCATATTATGTATTTATAGCCACACATACACACTACAAAAAATCAGATTGTTGAAGAACTTAAGAAGCTTGTGAAACTAGCACATTCATTAAAAGATCTAGTCATTTATTCAAGAACTATTTATTGATTTTTCCACTATGTGCTAAGTACTCCACCAGCACTAGGAATATACTAAGAAATTAATAGAAAATGTCCCCAACCCTCATGCAGCTTATGGTCATTTCCCTGTTCCATCAAAGGCACATAAATAATACAGAACAGCTTAATTTTTATCTTTTTCTTCACAAAATAAATTTCTAATTTTTGCAAATTTGAGCTTGGTTTTATAGACTTATTAATATTGATTAGTTCAAAGAATACCTATGCTTCTATAGTAGACACCAAGCAGCTAAAATCATTACTTACTATTAAAATATTGCTGGAAATTGACAGTAAAAATGTTAAAAATTTTCTCCAAAGACTCAATATTTTATCAAAATGAAATATGTAGGCATTTATACCCTGTGAGAAGAGATTGAAGGAAGTTAATGTGACAACTATTCTTTTTCAGTTTTGTCAATATTTGCTACATATATTTTGAAGTAATGTTATTTGATAAATTCATCTTTTAATTTATTCACCTTTTAATTTATTTTTGTTATGTCATTCTGAGGAATTAATAATTTTGTAATTATGATCTCCCTCTTTGTCTCTAGCAATCTATTTTGCTTTAAATTCTATTTTTTATGATATTAATATAAGCACACTTTCTTATGACTGGTATTTGCCTAGCATATTTTTTCCAACATTTTATTTCTAGCCTGTGTCCTTATTTTTAATTTCAGTCTCTTATCAAACAGTTTTTTTGTTTGTTTTGTTTTTATTCATTCAGACAACCCCTGTCCTTTAATTAAATTTTTAGATCCATTTACTTAATGTAATTTGTGATATAGTTGTGTATGAGTATACTGTTTTAGTATTTTTTTTCCATTTGCTTTGTTGTTAATTCACTATATTTTTAGATTGAAAAATATGTTTTCTCCACTTTTGGGTTTAGCTCCACCTCTTTGTATGATTATTATTTTTACTGGCTTCTCTAAAGATTAAAGTATATACCCTTAACTTATCACAATCTACCTCAAATTGATATACTATTTTATGTACAATAAAACAAATTGTTAACAGTATAGTTCAAATTATCCCATACTTTATACTACTGTTGTATATATTTTATTACTGCATATGTTATAAAACCCACATACATATTATATTTTATTTAAATAATCCATAGCCTTCTAATAATTCTTGACATGTTCCTTTTATATTTACTCACATATTTACCATTTCGAGTGATGTTCTTTTCTTTAGTCAGATGTTGGCTTTTTTTTTTTTTTTTTTTTTAGACGAAGAAACTTTAATTTAAGTCCTTACAGGTTAGACACCAAGAATGAAGTGGATGTACTTTGGAGAAAAGATCACATACACACACACACACACACACACATATGCACATATATTCTTTCTCTCCTTTTTTCTCTCCTCTCCCATTAACCTGTCTCACTCTCCACCTCCCTTCCCAAACTCAGATCAGTTCTTTAGAGGAAGATTATCACCACAAAGAGGAAAATTTTCCTGGCTTCTCTTGGATATTTATCCAGACCTCTGTGTGTCACTAGTTAAACCACTGGGAGAAATATAAACAAATATAGGTAGGATTAGATGCATGCACAGAAATACATGCACAGGGAACTAGGTGCCTCCCAGGGAGCACACTGGGGAATCATGGATCCTATTCAAGAGAGACCTGTAAACTCTTAATAATCACTGACATGAAAAATACATTTCATTTGGTTCAGAATACTAAAGGAAGCAAGTCTCTGGAGCCACAAATGCAGCTCTCCATCCATGAATGAGCTTTTTAGATTGGGTAATGAGTACAATCTTGTAGGTAGAGGTGCTCTCACATCCTCCTCTTGGAGACAGAAACACCACCAGGTATGTAAGGAAAGTCTGCCTGCATCAGTGCATCACTCCTTCTGTACACCCACTGCTGTAAGAGCATGCTATCCTTCTGTAAATCTGTTAACCCTTTGTTCCTTTGTTCTTTTTTTTTTTTTTTTTCTTATTCTAGATAATTTATTTGAATGAAATGATACAATCTGTGATCTTTTCTGACTGGCTCCTTTCACTTATAATAATGTTCTCAAGGTTCATCCATGTTGTAGCTTGTATCACTATTTCACTTCTTTCTTTTTTTTTTTTTTTTTCACACACACACACTGTATTTTATTTTTACAAGAGATAAATAGACTGACACCAAGCATTGTACATGGATGACCACAACAAAAGCAACAATGATTGCAATTACCAAACATGAAACACACTCATACTATGTCATAATATTGACATTCAGTCCACTAATCCTCCACTGTAACAGCTCCTTTACTTTGCAGTGAAAATTGATTTCTGTATTCTTTGCCTCTGAGTCCTTGTGGGATTTTTTTTTTTTTTTTTAAATTCAGACAGAAAGTCACAAAAATTATACTCATCCTCATCAGTTCACTCAGTCCCATGTAATTAATTTTGTTTTTCATCTTGATCTTTTTGTTAGCACTTTTATGAGTTCATCAGTTTTTCATTAGAGTTCTGAAAATGCTTATTCATTCAGTTCAGCAGTACAGTCTGTTACCAGAAACCTGTACTTGTCAGAGTCTTTTCCATGAATTTCTTGAAGATGAAACCCTTTTATAGGAACATATTTGCAAAATCATCAGAGTACACCCAGAACTGTCTGTAAATGACAAAAGACTTAAAAATAACCACGGTTAAAGATTTGATGAAAGTTCATAATAATGCAGTTGACAAGAAAATTAGTTATTTCTGAGATATACATTTTAAAGTAATAACTAGGATTATTACTTATACCATTATGCCAGAACATATAAGATTTTTAGAAATTTCACATATTTACATATTTACCATTTCACATATTTACCATTTCGAGTGATGTTCTTTTCTTTAGTCAGATGTTGGCTTTTATCTGCGACTATTTATCTTCAGCCAGAAGAAATTCTCTTTAGTATTTCTTGTTGTGAATATCTACTGGTGGCACACAGCTTTTTGTTGTTGAAAATGTATTAATTTGCCTTTATTTTTAAGGGTATATTTTCACTGGGTATAGAATTATAGGTTGACAGGTATTTTTTTTTTTTCCTTTAAAAAACGTTTAGGGCTTCCCTGGTGGCGCAGTGGTTGAGAATCTGCCTGCCAATGCAGGGGACACGGGTTCGAGCCCTCGTCTGGGAAGATCCCACATGCCGCGGAGTAACTAGGCCCGTGAGCCACAATTGCTGAGCCTGCGCATCTGGAGCCTGTGCTCCACAACAAGAGAGGCCGCGACAGTGAGAGGCCCGCGCACCGCGATGAAGAGTGGCCCCCACTTGCTGCAACTAGAGAAAGCCCTTGCACAGAAACAAAGACCCAACACAGCCATAAATAAATAAATAAATAAATAAATAAAATTACAAAAAAAAAAAAAAAAGTTTAAAAAATGTAATCCCATTTTGCTCTGTATCATATTGTTCTGACTAGAGGCATCATCTTTATTTTGTTATTATACTATACGTAGTATTTATTTATATTACACTCATGTTTTTTATGATTGTTTCCCTTATCTTTAGTTTCATCAGTTTGACTGTGATGTGCCTATGTGTGAGTTTCTAGGGTTTGCTGAGTCTCTTGAACATAAAGATTGGTCTTTCAAAATTCATGAGAAAAATTAACTATGATCTCTTCAGTTAATTTCTGCATCTTTCTCTCTCCCATTTCCTTCTGGATTCTACTGGTATATATGGTAAACTGGTAAACTGTCTGATATTATCCCACTGGCCTTAGACTTTGTTAGTTTTCTTTATTTTTTTTTTTTCCTCTATGCCTTTGTTTTAAATTTTGGTAATTTTAAAATAAGATATCTCATTTTTCAGCTATAAAAATTTGGTTCTTCTTCGTTCATATAAAAGTTGGCTCTACTTCAATTTTTCAATATTTCTTACCAAAATAATCCATCTTCATTCACTTTTCCACTTTTTCTGAAAAATTTTGAATATATTTTAATAGCTATTTTAATATTCTTGTCTACTAATATCACTGTGTAGATGATCTATGAGATCTCCTTACATTGACTATCCTTTCCCTTGATTACAAGACATTTTTTCTTCTTGCTTCTTTTTATATTTAACTTTGTTTTGTTTTCTAAATTTTCTGGACATTTTTTAAAAAGTATATTTTAGAGAGTTTGGTTTGTGTTATATACCTTTGTAGAGTATATTGCTTTATTTTGGCAGGTAGTTATGGATTGTGGGTTACTTTTATAATATTGAGGCTTGAACAAAGGGGAATTATTTTGGTTTTGTACTTAGTCCTAGGGTATAAAAGAACTTTCTAGGATTTCAACCAAATGCCTTAGGTGTTCACCAGTGGAAGTCTTAAACAGACAACAACAACAACAAAAATAAATTCTGAGTGTGTGAAATAGATGTGATTATTTAAGGTAAATATAGAAATAGGAAAACTAATGACATGATATTGCCACATAGGATGAAGCTGTCAACCCTTTTGCAAAATGGAACTTCAAACTACTACTCACTAGATAATACCACTACTTTCTATGCAGACCTAGAATATAGGGAATCACCTACCATGTAGCATAAATATTTTAGATAATAAATCATGTTATATAAATTAGTAGTTCTCAAATTTTACATCTATTTTGCGTTTTCACTATAGAACTCTAACCGTGATTCATGCACAGGTTAACAATAATTACATTGAAATTATTATTATCTCTCCAATAATATATACTTTCCTTAAATGGTATGCTTATCTAATTAATTGATAATATTATGGCAAAAGATTTCTATTTAAAAGCTTTCAATTCCTCAATTTTTTCATTAAAGGGATCATGGTATTTCTAGATTTGTATTTCACCTGGTTGTACAAATATGGGTATGATATTTTTTTTCCCTTTGTAACTGTTGACTTGCTGATAAAATTGAGGTTATTGGATGATATGAACTCTTAAGTAATGATCCATGTCCAAAATTAAAAAAAAAAAACCTGACTGAATTTTCATCATTTTACTTGTGTTATATGTTGCAGTTGGCACTGTAAATCATTCAGTAAATTATCATTTATTAACACCTACTATGTACTGCAATGGACTATGCAGAAAAATTAAAATATATTTATTCTTCCTAAAAAGTTTGCAAATTAGAAGAAGCAACCAATAAGTAAGTAGACAATTTAAATGTAATTTTATGTGCTAAAATTGAGTTATGAATTAATTACATCAAGAAAAATTCTTCACATAGAATTTTCTAGGCTCTTTTTGAAAAATCCAGGGAAATAAATATTCTTGTTTCCAGTTCTAAAAATTCCTTAACAAAGTGGTTTGAATTGAGATATGAGGGTAGAAGACAATTTGTGGTGTGAATCCATTAATAATTTGCTACTACAGAAATACATTGTGGATTACTTCACTTTCCTGCTCATATAACTTGTTATTTTTAATCTTTCTTTCCTCTACTCTTTTTCCTTACTCTTCTGCTAGTTCCTTTTCTCCTCTTCTCCTTTTCCTTTATTTTAGATTCTACAATATAACTAAAGTATTTACTTTTGTTCTCACTACTAGAAATCTTGCTAACTCATTAACAAGTATATTAAGCTATTCCAACAAATTTTGAATTACATAAATAATTTTATGATTTTTATCATTATTTTGTACTTGTTTTAAAAGTACATAATACAGTCAAAAGAAAATTAAATCCTGACTTGGAAACACTTTTTCTCAAGTGTATATACAGGTAAGAAATCACCGTAGGACCCAATTAAATATTACAATTAGTTATTTCAATAAAAGACCTCCTGGCTCCATTATTGCAAGAAGAACCCTAACAAACTTGTAATATTTGCATAAGCAAAACCATGGCAAAGTCTTTGGAGTAGAACAACCTGAAATAAATAATAAAATGATCATAATATCTGGGGGGATAAAACAGTAGAAAATGAATAGATTGACTACTTTATGAAAGTTAAATATCAGTTATTTTGTCTGTTGGAGAGTGAATATGTGAAACTAGAATATAGATTATTATCTACCATATAGCAGTTAATATATTAAATAATAAATCAGCCTACATTGATTTTTACCCACTCCATACCAAAAAGTAATTTAATGTGAAGAATTTTTTTTCTATAAAAAAAGAAAGGATATCTGTTGGATTCTTGATAGTGCCTAGCATGAGTCTAACTAGATATTAGTATTAAATTTAAAGAAAAAAAATTTTTTTAATTGGGGTATAGTTGCTTTACAATGTTGTGTTAGTTTCTGCTGTACAACAAGGTGAATCAGCTATATGTATACATATATCCCCTCCCTCTTGGACCTCCCTCCCACCCAACCCCCCCATCCCACCCACCCTCTCATCTCACCCATTTAGGTCACCACAGAGCACCGAGCTGAACTCCCTGCTATACAGAGGGTGCCCACTAGCTATCTGTTTTACACATAGTAGTGTATATATGTCAATCCCAATCTCCCAATTTCTCACCCCACCCTGTGTCCACAAGTCCATTCTCTACATCTGAGTTTCTATTCCTGTCCTGTAAATAGGTTCATCTGTACCATTTTTCTAGATTCCACATATATGCATTAATATACAATATTTGTTTTTCTCTTTTTGACTTACTTCACTCTGTATGACAGACTCTAAGTCCATCCACGTCTCTACAAATGACCCAATTTCGTTCCTTTTTATGGCTGAGTAAAAAATTATATGAGACAAAGCTTAGATACTATTCTACACTATTAGCTCATACTATTGAGGTGGGAAATTAGACCAATGGAACACAAAATTATTATCCATAACTTACGTTGGAGGCAAAACAAGAATGAAAACATAGTACTGTTGAGTTATTTTAAAATTCTTTTAATTTATGCATAGTTTTACATATATTCTTTATTAATACTGTATATATTGTATGTAATATATGAATATAACTATATAAGACTGAATAATTTATGTTGTATTAAATGAGTTTCTTGAACATTCCAATTCCCTCTTAGGACGTTTGCACTTATTGTTCCCTTATCATGGAACACTCATTTCTTACTCAGATATTCATGTGATTTGCTCTAAAATTTTGGTTATTTTTTTCCATTTTATGTTTTTAAAATATTTGTCACATTCTAAAATATAAGTAATATTTATAGAGATTATTGTTCATGCATCACTAATAAACATCCTTAAGCAACCATCCAACCCAAAAACATGGACAATAACTTTCATCTACTTAGGAATTTCTTCCATAGCTCATCACCTGTTTTACCAAAAGGCAACCCCTATTTTAAACCTTGTGTCTAACATCCTTTCCTTCTTGTGCTGTAGTTGTATCATCTGACTATTTATGCCTGAAGTATACATTGTAGCTCAATCTGATTTGGAGTTTTATAAAAAAGATATTATGGTAGGCAAAATAATGCCCCTCCAAAGATGTCATTTACTAACCCCTGA
Organism: Eschrichtius robustus; assembly: GCF_028021215.1. Taxonomy (NCBI): domain Eukaryota; kingdom Metazoa; phylum Chordata; class Mammalia; order Artiodactyla; family Eschrichtiidae; genus Eschrichtius; species Eschrichtius robustus. The sequence continues at coordinate 41,469,018 of NC_090841.1, forward strand.
AGTCTATGAATATTATGTTACACAGTAAAGGGGAATGATGGTAGCAGATGGAATTAGGTTGTTAAATAGCTGGTATTAAAATCTGGAGATAGCCTGGATTATCTGTGTGGCCCCAAAGTAATAACAAGGGTCCATTCTAACAAGTGTGAGGTGATAACTCATTGTGGTTTTGATTTGCAATTTCCTGATGATAAATGATGCTGAATATCTTTTCATGTATCTATTGGCAGTTTGTATATCACCTTTAGCAAAGTGTCTATTCAGATATTTGCCCATTTTCTAACCAGACTTTGTTTTTACTATTGAGATTTATGAGAATCATAAATATAAATCACAAATCATAATACTTTGGATATTAACCCTTTAAGAAATATATGATTAACAGATATTTTCTTCCATTCCATAGTTTTCATTTTGTTAATGGTTTCTTTTGCTATGGAGGAACATTTAGTTTTAACCAAGTATGTAGTCTCCCCCCACCCCTTTTTTTTTTGCTTTTGCTTGGGGTTTGGTGTCATTTCTAAAAGTCATTGTCAAGATCAATGTTAAGAAGATTTTTCCCTGTTTTCCTCTAGAAGATTTACAGTTCCAGGTAATACATTTAGATATTTAATCTATTTAAATTTTATTTTTGTGAGCAGTGTGATATAGAGTTTTAATTTCTTGCATATAAATATTCAATTTTCCCAACCTCATTTATTGAAGAGACTTTATTTTTCTGGTTGAGTATTTTTGGCTCCCTTGTCAAATGTTATTTTACCATATATGTTTAAGTTTATTTCTGGGCTTTTGATTCTGTTCCATTGGTATATGAATCTGTTTTTATGTCAGTGTCACACTTTTGTTTATTACTATAGCTTTGTAATATAGTTTAAAATCAGGAAGTGTGATGTCTCCAGCTTTCTTCTTCTTTCTCATGATTGCTTTGGATATTTGGGAACTTTAGTGGTTCCATATAAATTTTAAGATTGTTTTTTCTATTTTTGTAAATAAATTGGAATTTTGATAGGGATTGTATTGAATATATGGATGGCTTTGAGTAGTATGGACACTTCAACAATAATTTTTCCAGTCCATGAACACAGGAAATCTTTTCATTTATTTCTGTTCTCTTCAATTTATTTCATAAATATCTTATAGTTTTCAATGTATGGTTTATTGCAGCCCTGCTTAAATTTATTACAAAATATTTTATTATTTTTGATGCTATCATGAATGGTATTGTTTTCCTATTTTTTTCAGATTTTCTATTATTAGTGTATAGAAATGCAACTGAGTTTTGTATGTTGATTTTGTATCCTGGAACTTTACTGAATTTATTAGTTCTAACTCCTCTTTGGTGGTATCTTTAGGATTTTTTAATATATAAAATCATGTCATCTGCAAACAGAACATCTATTTTTCCTTTATGACTTTGATGCTTTTTATTTCTTTTTCTTGCCTGATTGCTCTGGCTAAGACTTCCAATACTATGTTTAAAAGGAGCGGTAAGACTGGGCACCCTTGTCTCCTTCCTGACCTTAGAGGAAAAGTTTTCAACCTTTCATCACAGAATATGATGTTAGCTGTGGGTTTGTCATATGTGGCCTTGGTTATGTTGAGGTATGTTCCTTCTATCCCCAATTTGTTGTACAGTTTTATCATAAAAGGATATTGTATTTTATCAAATGCTTTCTCTGTGTCTCCTGAGATGATCATACAATTCTTATCTCTCATTTTGTTAATGTGGTGTATCACAATTACTGATTTGCCTATGTTAAACCATTTTTGCATCCCAGAGGTAAATCCCACTTGATCATGGTGTACGATAGTTTAAATGTGCCACTGAACTCAGTTTGCTAATATTTTATTGAGAATTTTGTATATGTTTATTCATAAGTTATACTGGTCTACAGTTTTCTCTTCTCATAGTGTCCTTTCCTGGCTTTAGTATTGGGGTAATGCTGGTTTCATAAAATGTGTTTGAGAGTGTTCTCTGCTCTTGCATATTTTAGGGTAGTTTGAGAAAGATTGATGTTAATTCATCTTTAAGTGTTTGGTAGAATTCACCAGTGAAAACATCTGTTCCTGGGCTTTGCTTTGTTGGCAGGTTTTCAGTTATGGATACAACCTGTTCACTTATTAATATGTTCAAATTTTCTAATTCTTCCTGATTCAGTCTTAGTAGGTTGTATATTTCTAGAAATTTATCCATTTCTATAAGTTTATCCAATTTGTTGGTCTACAGTTGTTTCTGGTAATCTCTTATGATCATTTTTATTTCTGTAGTGTTGTTTGTAATGGCTTCTCTTTCATTTCTGATTTTATTTATTTAAGTCTTCTTTTTGTTTCCTAGCTAGTCTAGCTAAGGGTTTGTCAACTGTGTGTATCTTTTCCAAAAACAGCTTTTGTTTTGTTGACCTTCTCTATTTTTTTCCTCTTCTCTATTTCATGTATTTCTGCTCTGATCTTTATTATCTTCCTCCCTCTGATAACTTTGAGCTTAATATGTTCTTCTTTTCTAGTTCCTTGAGAAGTAAAGTTATTTTTTATTTGTGATCTTTCTTCTTTGTTAATGTAGGCATTTATCATTATAAACGTCCCTCTTAGGAAAGTTTTTGCTGCTTCCCAGAAGATTTGGTATGTTACTTTAATTTGTCTCAAGGCATTTTTTTACTTTCCTTTTGTTTTCTTCTTTAACCTATTCAGGATTTTTCTTTATTTTTAATTTCCATGTATTTCTGAATTTTTCGGCTTTCATCCTGTTCATTTCTAGTTTCTTACCATTGTGTTCAGAAAAGATATTTAGCATAATTTCTATCTTTTAAAATTTGTTGTGGTTTGTTTTGTGGTCTGTCATATGATCTATCTTAGAAAATGTTCCATGTGTGCCATAGCACAGGGCATCTGTGGCCACACATCCCATGGGGATGAGATTGGCTCAGCAGTCGGGATGAACTGAAGAAAGGGTTCCATGGATGGTACAACCCATTGGCTAAAGATCCAAACCAGGCAGAGCTGCCAACCAAGCTCCCTAACCAGACAGGGCCACTGGCTGGGCTCTGCAGATATGCAAAGCCATTGTCCGAGATCTCTGCTCAGTCCCCACTGCAAGCAGGAATGTGGTCTGCCAAGATCTGAGTAACAGTTGCTGTAAGCCATGCCACCTTATTGTTTCTATATGATCCCCAGCACTTAAGCTCTGCAGATTCCCCAGTGATCTTCATGAGATAAGACCCAAGTGGGCCTCTGAAGGGTCCTCCATGCTGGGGAAGCTGGATAACCACCTTGGGTTCTCTGTTTCCCATTGGAGAAATTGTAGACTCAGGGAGCTTTCCCATTGGGGCACTGTGCTGGCCTGGGAGGAGGGACAATACAGTCAAAGTGTAGCTGGTCCTCTTATCTTTCTAATGCATCCTTCTTGATCTTTCTTGTCCAGAGAGATGCTTCAGCCTCACTTTCAAGTTCTGGGATTTTCTCAGCAATGACTAGTTTATGGATAGTTGCTAGATTGTCTTTTGTGAGAAGGACTGAAGGACTGAGTGACCTATGTCACCATATTGATGATGTCACTCTCCTAATCCAGTCTTGTAAAATTGACTATAGTACAATTTGTTCACTTACCCATACTTTTTAAATTTGGTTATTTCCTTTTTTTAAAAAAAATTTGTTATTACAAACCATGATGTTATAGATATTCTTGTGTATCTGCTCTGTGGCACATGAGCAAGATTTTCTCTCAGGTAAATATGTTGGAGTGAAATTCCTGGAATGTACTATATGTGATAAGTCAACTTTACATAATAACACTGACTTGTTTTCTAAAGTGATTATACCAATTTACATTTCAAACAGCAATGTATAAGCATCCCCTAGATACACATCTTCTCTAACACTTGGCATTCTCCAGCATTTTAATTTTTTACAGTCTATAGTGAAGGTAACATAATTGTATTGCTTTTTCTTAATGAATAACAATTTTGAGCATCTTTTTAGATACATATTCCTCAAATGTGCTTTTTCCTTTGAGTAATGGCTGTTTTTCAATTGGATTGTTATTTATCTTTTTACATTAATTTATAGAAGTGCTTTATTTTTTGGTTATGTGTGTTTTAAATATTGACTCCCAGTTTGTGGTTTGACTTTTCTCTTGTTATTTTTTGGATGAGCAGAACTTTTAAATTTTAATGCAGCCAAATTAATCAATCTTTTAAGTTAACACTCTATGCTTGTTTTTTTTTTTAAATCTCTTCCTACATTATGGTCTTAATATATTCTTCTACACTGTCCTCTAAAGTTCAATTTTGCTTATAGAATTTGGCTGTCTTATCTACCAAGGGTTAATTTTTTAATTATGTGAATACTTATTCATTTTTCCCCTATGGATAAACAATTGTCAATGCATTGAAAACCTCATTGTTTCCCAATTGATCTGCAATACCACTTCCATCATCTACCAAGTGTTCATACACAGATATGTCTGGTTTTGTATTGTGAAATCTGATCAATGTGCCAATTTTTCTGTCACTATACCAGTACCTACTATCTTATTCACTTAGCTATGTAGTAAATTTTGATGCCTGTTAAGGAAAGTTTCCTTCCTCCATTCCACTGAAATTTACATTTTCATATTAATGTTAAATTCAGATTTTTATTTTTAAAAACGTGATTTTGATTGGAATTGCATTTAAACTACATAACTACATTAGAAGAATCAAGAACTTTGACTTACTGATAGTTTCAATGTAGGACTATGGTATCTTTCTTCATTTATTTTGATCCTCTATATAGCTTTTAATAATTATTAATGCAGTTTTTAAAATTTAATATCATGTGCTCTATAGTTTTTTGTGATATTATAATTGATGTATATTTTTATAGATAACTTTTAACTTATTGTGATTTTCTTTAATTTTTATTTTGTTTCCTTTTGTTTTTGTTTGTTTATTTATTTCCGTATTTTAAAATCATGAATGGATGTTGAATTTTGCCTAATTATTTTCATCTATTGGGATAATCTTTTATTCCATTTATCTTTTATTGTCCTATTTATATTTTAATATTATTAGTCTCATTTATAGATTTTTTTAATGTTTATCTTTGTTCCTGAAATACATGCAACTTGGTCATTATCTTTGTAGACATTTCTAGCTAGCTGTCTAGTCATTAGTGCTAATTATTGATAGTTGTTTTTTATCTCCTTTCTGCCCAGCTCTAGATTTGCCCAATGCATTATGAATGAGAGACATATATGCTGCTTCTGGGCTACAATATATAATTAAACGTTTGGATTGTTCAGAATTATTTTCCTCCTTCCAAGTTCATGTTGGCATGGAGCTTGTGAGCTCCTGGTTCACTTAGTGCTTCCTTAAGCAGATTTCTTTTGACAGCAAACAATGGATATAAAGGAAATAAACTTTTTTTCTTTTAAACATTGAGATTTAGGAACTTCTTGTGCCACAGCATTACCTGGCCTATCCTGAAGGATACAATGTGTCAGCATTTATCAATATTCATAAATAAGACTCATCAATAATTTTCATTTCTCAAACTGTCCTTGTCTAGTATCAGACAAGCTTATACTGATGTCAGCAAATAATATTCCTTTTTTTTCTCCAAATCTCTGGATGAATTTTTTGAGATTGGAATGAAATTTTAAGTCTCCTAGAATTCATGCATAAAGTTGATTTTTTTTAATTTGTAGAAAAATTTTAACAAATGTATGTGTTGAAGTCTCTTTCTACCTTTCATAAATTCTCTGAAGATAAAATGCAAGTATCCCACATAGAGAAGAGAAATAGAGAAGTGATTTGAGACTAGAGTTAAAAAGAATAGAGAATTCATGTATGCTGAGAAATAGCAATGTTCCTTGGGAAGCACAGAGAGATGGAGTGATATGCCTCTTGTTCTATGACCTCACCTCAGGAAAGTTCATGACATTACACGAAATAGCTGACATCTGTGGGATCTAACAATTCAGCACAAAGCCTTGATTCCCATTCCCTAAGCAAAGAACAAGAAAGCCAACCCATAGGGCCTGAAATGATCATGCTGTCTGACCCCTTATGTATTCCAGTGTGTAACCATGACTCAGGATCAGGGGGATTCCCTGAAGTAAAAAGTTCTTATGCTCTATAGGATTGGTGGAAAACAAATGCTAATTATGACAGAAATACAATTGCCCACAGTTTGGTTGAGAGTCAGAAACAAATTAAAATTGATTTAAATAAATAAATGTGATTTTTTTTTACACACATCAATTTTTCATTGCTGCACTTATCAGATTTTTGTTTTAATAGGAATGATACAACCAAGCTTCTGGAGAATTGCTTCTCAGCTTTGTATTTGAATATTTTTGTAAGTCAAATTCTTAGAAAAGCAGACACATCTGTCTTCATATTACCTGGGAGGCTTGTAGTACATTATGATATCAGTATGGAATATGAATTCCAAGACATAAAAATTCCATGAATATCCAGACAGAGAAGGACTGAGCTCTCGAGAAGAAATCCCTGACCACTTTCACAATGTACACACTAAGGTGAAGCACAAACTCATTTAGAGGAGCACCTGGTTCCCCAGAGGATTTGAAGAGTTTAGATGAGGGAGTCTAAAAGTACAGGAACAGTAACTCCCTTTGAAGGAAACTTTGACCAAATGGAGGCAGGAGATGGGAAGGATCTGCAAATAAATTCTCTCTCAGATGCCCCCTTAGATGAACTGTTTGCAGATGCATAGGTGTCACAAACCCCCTTGGAAGATGTTCAGCCAGACTGAAAAATCATATGTGCTTATGAAACAGAGGTCAGCTCAGTAATAAACTATATTTGCTCTTCCTTTTTCCCTTGCATCACTTACCTCTTTCTTCATGTGTGCTTCCTGTGACTTCCCACATCTACCACCTAATTTGTTAGCTCATAAATTCCCTCCAAGACCCTGCTTCTAGGGAAGTCTGGAAGAGACATTTATCAACATTATAGCCACTTTTGGAAAAAAAAAAAAAAGGATAAATATATATAATAAATACATACTAAATAGTAGAATGTGTGGATGTGTGGGTGTAGCCCCTTATTTCCAGATACTGTTAAGACAAGAAAAAGCAATAACACTTACTAAATTCATTTTTTTTTAAATATCTGCCTTTCTGGCAACTATGTTAAAGAAACATGTAAAAGATGGTGTGCATTAAAATTCTTTATATAGTCCATCTCATTTGTTGAAAAGTGAATTGTTATGATAAAGGCAAATATATTTAGATCTATTTTAAAACCATAGGAAATATGTTATATGTCATTGATAATGCTTAGAAAAGTAGCCTGCAAATAAAATATTAGAATTATTCCCTTCTTAAATTATTTTTGTTGCTCAAATTTTGATTACTTGTGATTATATTTATTAATTACAGCTATATTATCATCATGTAGGCAAAAAATGAATTTAGGGGATATTTTGCCTAATAGTTCCAAAAATCTGAACTGCAATGCATATACTGTTTGAATAACTGCCTTACATTTATACTGAGAATGTAACATTTTAGGAATTAAAGTGTTAAATTAAGACACAATGCTAATCTACTTCATACACTGTAGGGAAATAATCTATCATAAAACAAAGCATGGAAGACTGAGGGCTTATTCTAGCAGTTGTGATGTTAATGATGAAAATATAATACTTTTAAACAATTCAATTGTCCTAAATCTCCTCAATTTTATTTAATTATTTTATTATCACTGGCCCTAAGGAGTCTTTTTTAAAAATATTTTTCTTTAAAGATCATTATCACACTTCATGCAGTTATGCTGATAGATATTGTTGATATAGAAGCATGGGTCCACGTTTCTATTGTGATTTTAGTTCCTGAATATAAACACATACACCTGAGCTCGGGAGACGTGTCCCGGAGCGTGAGGCGGGTGGAGGCTGCAGCCCTCGGCCCCGGCAAGAGATTTCTCTTGGATTTGGCTACAAATTTATAGATCTTCTGCACTGTGTACAGGCACAGATACATTAGAAATATATCTACACGTGGAACTACTCCTACAGAACACCCACTGAACGCTGGCAGAAGACGTCAGACCTCCCAAAAGGCAAGAAACTCCCCACGTACCTGGGTAGGGCAAAAGAAAAAAGAAACAACAGAGACAAAAGAATAGGGATGGGACCTGCACCAGTGGGAGGGAGCTGTGAAGGAGGAAAGGTTTCCACACACTAGGAAGCCCCTTCACAGGCAGAGACTGCGGGTGGTGGAGGGGGGAAAGCTTCGGAGCCACGGAGGAGAGCGCAGCCACAGGGGTGCAGACGGCAAAGCGGAGAGATTCCCACACAGAGGCTCGGCGCCGAGCAGCACTCACCAGCCTGAGAGGCTTGTCTGCTCACCCGCCGGGGCAGGCGGGGGCTGGGAGCTGAGGCTCGGGCTTCAGTCGGATCCCATGGAGACGACTGGGATTGGCGGTGTGAACACAGCCTGAAGGGGTTAGCGCACCACAGCTAGCTGGGAGGGAGCCCAGGAAAAGGTCTGCAGCTGCCAAAGAGGCAAGAGAATTTTTCTTGCCTCTTTGTTTCACGGTACACAAGGAGAGGGGATTCAGACCACCTCCTAAACGAGCTCCAGAGATGGGCACAAGCCGCGGCTATCAGCGCGGACCCCAGAGACGGGCATGAGACACTAAGGCTGCTTCTGCCACCAACAAGAAGCCTGTGTGCGAGCACAGGTCACTATCCACACCGCCCCTCCCGGGAACCTGTGCAGCCCACCACAGCCAGGCTCCCGTGATCCAGGGACAACTTCCCCAGGAGAACACACGGTGCGCCTCAGGCTGCTGCAACGTCACGTGGCCTCTGCAACTGCAGGCTCGCCCTGCATCCGTACCCCTCCCTCCCTCCAGCCTGAGTGAGCCAGAGCTCCCGAAGCGGCTGCTCTATAACCCCGCCCTGTGTGAGCGAAGAACAAACACCCTCAGGCGACCTAAACGCAGAGGCCAGTCCAAATCCAAAGCTGAAACCCGGGAGATGTACGAACAAAGAAGAGAAAGGGAAATTTCTCCCAGCAGCCTCAGAAGCAGCGGATTAAAGCTCCACAAACAACTTGATGTACTTGCATCTGTGGAATACCTGAATAGACAACGAATCATCCCAAATTCAGGAGGTGGACTTTGGGAGCAGGATATATTAATTTTTCCCCTTTTCCTTTTTTTGTGAGTGTATATGTGTATGCTTCTGGGTGAGATTTTGTTGGCATAGCTTTGCTTTCACCATTTGTCCTAGGGTTTGGTCCATCCGTTTTTTTATTTGTTTGTTTGTTTTTTTACTTAAAAAATTTTTTTATTAATAACCTTTATCTTAATAATATTTTCCATATTTTTTATTTGAAAAAATTATTTTTTAATATTTTTTTAATTTTTTATTTTAAAAAATTATAAAAAATTTTTCTTAATAAATTTTTTGTTATTTTTCATTTTAAAAAATTAAAAATCTTTTTTCTTAATACATTTTTTCTTAATTTTTTCTTATTTTTATTATAAAAAAATGAATAAATTTATTTTAAAAAATTTAAAAAAAATTTTTCTTAATAAATTTTTTCTTAATAATTTTTTTCTTATTTTTTATTATAATAGCTTTATTTTATTTTATCTTCTTTCTTTCTTTATTTCTCTTTTTTCTCCCTTTTATTCTGAGCCATGTGGATGAAAGGCTCTTGGTGCTCCAGCTTGGCATCAGGGCTGTGCCTCTGAGGTGGGAGAGCCAACTTCAGGACACTGGTCCAAAAGAGACCTCCCAGCTCCATGTAATACCAAACGGCAAAAATCTCTCAGAGATCTCCATCTCAGCATCAAGACCCAGTTTCACTCAATGACCAGCAAGCTACAGTGCTGGACACCCTATGCCAAACAAATAGCAAGACAGGAACACAGCCCCATCCATTAGCAGAGAGGCTGGCTAAAATCATAATAAGGCCACAAATACCCCAAAACACACCACCAGATGTGGACGTGCCCACCAGAAAGAGAAGATCCAGCCTCATCCACCAGAACACAGGCACTAGTCCCCTCCACCAGGAAGCCTACACAACCCATTGAACCAACCTTAGCCACTGGGGACAGATACCAAAAACAACGGGAACTACGAACCTGCAGCCTGTGAAAAGGAGACCCCCAAACACAGTAAGATAAGCAAAATGAGACGACAGAAAAACACACAGCAGATGAAGGAGCAGGGTCAAATCAAACCAGACCTAACAAATGAAGAGGAAATAGGCAGTCTACCTGACAAAGAATTCAGATTAATGATAGTAAGGATGATCCAAAATCTTGGAAATAGAATAGACAAAATGCAAAAAACATTTAACAAGGACGTAGAACTAAAGAGGAACCAAGCAACGATGAAAAACACAATAAATGAAATTAAAAATACTCTAGAAGGGATCAATAGCAGAACTACTGAGGCAGAAGAACAGGTAAGTGACCTGGAAGATAAAATAGTGGAAATAACTACTGCAGAGCAGAATAAAGGAAAAAGAATGAAAGGAACTGAGGACAGGCTCAGAGACCTCTGGGACAACATTAAACACACCAACATTCGAATTATAGGGGTCCCAGAAGAAGAAGAGAAAAAGAAAGGGACTGAGAAAATATTTGAAGAGATTATAGTTGAAAACTTCCCTAATATGGGAAAGGAAATAGTTAATCAAGTCCTGGAAGCACAGAGAGTCCCATACAGGATAAATCCAAGGAGAAACATGCCAAGACACATATTAATAAACTATCAAAAATTAAATATAAAGAAAACATATTAAAAGCAGCAAGGGAAAAACAACAAATAACACACAAGGGAATCCCCATAAGGTTAACATCTGATCTTTCAGCAGAAACTCTGCAAGCCAGAAGGGAGTGGCAGGATATACTTCAAGTGATGAAGGAGAAGAACCTACAATCAAGATTACTCTACCCAGCAACGATGTCATTCAGATTTGATGGAGAAATTACAACCTTTAGAGACAAGCAAAAGTGGAGAGAGTTCAGCACCACGAAACTAGCCTCAGAACACATGCTAAAGGAACTTTTCTAGGCAAGAAACATAAGAGAAGGAAAACACCTACAATAACAAACCCAAAACATTTAAGAAAATGGGAATAGGCACATACATATTGATAATTACCTTAAATGTAAATGGATTAAATGCTCCCACCAAAAGACACAGACTGGCTGAATGGATACAAAAACAAGACCCATATATATGCTGTCAATAAGAGACTCACTTCAGACCTAGGGACACATACAGACTGAAAGTGAGGGGATGGAAAAAGATATTCCAGGCAAATGGAAATCAAAAGAAAGCTGGAGTAGCAATTCTCATATCAGATAATAGAGACTTTAAAATAAAGACTATTACAAGAGACAAAGAAAGACACTACATAATGATCAAGGGATTGATCCAAGAAGAAGGTATAACAATTGTAAATATTTATGCACCCAACCTAGGAGCACCTCAATATATAACGCGAATACTAACAGCCATAAAAGGGGAAATTGACAGTAACACAATCATAGTAGGGGACTTGAACACGCCACTTTCACCAATGGACAGATCATCCAAAATGAAAGTAAATAAGGAAACACAAGCTTTAAATGATACATTAAACAAGATGGACTTAATTGATATTTATAGGACATTCCACCCAAAAACAACAGAATACACATTTTTCTCAAGTGCTCATAGAACATTCTCCAGGATAGACCATATCTTGGGTCACAAATCAAGCCTTGGTAAATTTAAGAAATTGAAATCGTATCAAGTATCTTTTCCGACCACAACGCTATGAGACTAGATATCAATTACAGGAAAAGATCTGTAAAAAATACAAACACATGGAGGCTACCCAATACACCACTTAATAACGTAGTGATCACTGAAGAAATCAAAGAGGAAATCAAAAAATACCTAGAAACGAATGACAATGGAGACACGATGACCCAAAACCTATGGGATGCAGCAAAAGCAGTTCTAAGAGGGACGTTTATAGCAATACAAGCCTACCTCAAGAAACAGGAAACATCTCGAATAAACAACCTAACCTTGCACCTGAAGCAATTAGAGAAAGAAGAACAAAAAACGCCAAAGCTAGCAGAAGGAAAGAAATCATAAAGATCAGATCAGAAAAAAATGAAAAAGAAATGAAGGAGACAATAGCAAAGATCAATAAAACTAAAAGCTGGTTCTTTGAGAAGGTAAATAAAATTGATAAACCATTAGACAGACTCATCAAGAGAAAAAGGGAGAAGACTCAAATCAATAGAATTAGAAATGAAAAAGGAGAAGTAACCACTGACAATGCAGAAATACAAACGATCATGAGAGATTACTACAAGCAACTCTATGCCAATAAAATGGACAACCTGGAAGAAATGGACAAATTCTTAGAAATGCACAACCTGCCGAGACTGAACCAGGAAGAAATAGAAAATATGAACAGACCAATCACAAGCACTGAAATTGAAACTGTGATTAAAAATCTTGCTACAAACAAAAGCCCAGGACCAGATGGCTTCACAGGCGAATTCTATCAAATATTTAGAGAAGAGCTAACACCTATCCTTCTCAAACTCTTCCAGAAAATTGCAGAGGAAAGAACACTCCCAAACTCATTCTATGAGGCCACCATCACCCTGATACCAAAAGCAGACAAAGATGTCACAAAGAAAGAAAACTACAGGGCAGTATCACTGATGAACATAGATGCAAAAATTCTCAACAAAATAATAGGAAACAGAATCCAGCAGCACATGAAAAGGATCATACACCATGATCAAGTGGGGTTTATCCCAGGAATGCAAGGATTCTTCAATATACGCAAATCAATCAACGTGATACACCATATTAAAAAATTGAAGGAGAAAAACCAAATGATCATCTCAACAGATGCAGAGGAAGCTTTTGACAAAATTCAACACCCATTTATGATAAAAGCCCTGCAGAAAGTAGGCATAGAGGGAACTTTCCTCAACATAATAAAGGCCATATATGACAAACCCACAGCCAACATTGTCCTCAATGGTGAAAAACTGAAACCATTTCCACTAGGATCAGGAATAATACAAGGTTGCCCACTCTCACGACTATTATTCAACATAGTTTTGGAAGTGTTAGCCATAGCAATCATAGAAGAAAAAGAAATAAAAGGAATCCAAATCGGAAAAGAAGAAGTAAAGCTGTCACTGTTTGCAGATGATGTGATACTATACATAGAGAATCCTAAAGATGCTACCAGAAAACTCCTAGAGCTAATCAATGAATTTGGTAAAGTAGCAGGATACAAAATTAATCCACAGAAATCTCTTGCATTCCTATACACTAATGATGAAAAATCTGAAGGAAAAATTAAGAAAACACTCCCGTTTATCATTGCAACAAAAAGAATAAAATATCTAGGAATAAACCTACCTAAGGAGACAAAATATCTGTATGCAGAAAATTATAAGATACTGATGAAAGAAATTAAAGATGATATAAATAGATGGAGTTATATACCATGTTCTTGGATTGGAAGAATCAACATTGTGAAAATGACTCTACTACCCAAAGGAATCTACAGATTCAATGCAATCCCTATCAAACTACCACTGGCATTTTTCACAGAACTAGAACAAAAAATTTCACAATTTGTATGGAAACACAAAAGACCCCGAATAGCCAAAACAATCTTGAGAACGAAAAGTGGAGCTGGGGGGCTTCCCTGGTGGCGCAGTGGTTCAGGGTCCGCCTGCCAATACAGGAGACACGGGTTCGAGCCTTGGTCCCGGAGGATCCCAAATGCCACGGAACAACTAGGCCCGTGTGCCACAACTTCTGAGCCTGCGCTCTAGAGCCCACGACCACAACTACTGAAGCCCGCGTGCCTCGGCTACTGAAGCCCACGTGCCTAGGGCCCGTGCTCTGCAGCAAGAGAAGCCACCGCAGTGAGAGTCCCGCACACTGCAACAAAGAGTGGCCCCTGCTCGTCACAACCAGAGAAAAGCCCACGTGCAACAACGAACACCCAAAATCAGCCAAAAATAAAAAATAAATAAAAATAAAATTAAAAAAAAAAAAAAGAAAAAAGAAAAATGGAACTGGAAAAATCAGGCTCCCTGACTTCAGACTATATTACAAATCTACAGTAATCAAGACAGTTTGGTACTGGCACAAAAACAGAAGCATAGATCAATGGAACAGGATAGAAAGCCCAGAGATAAACCCACGCACATATGGTCACCTTCTCTTTGATAAAGGAAGCAAGCATATACAGTGGAGAAAAGACAGCCTCTTCAATAAGTGGTGCTGGGAAAACTGGACAGCTACATGTAAAAGAATTAAATTAGAACACTCCCTAACACCATACACAAAAATAAACTCAGAATGGATTAAAGATCTAAATGTAAGGCCAGACACTATCAAACTCTTAGAGGAAAACATAGGCGGAACACTCTATGACATAAATCACAGCAAGATCCTTTTTGACCCAACTCCTAGAGAAATGGAAATAAAACCACAAATAAACAAATGGGACCTAATGAAACTTAAAAGCTTTTGCACAGCAAAGGAAACCATAAACAAGACCAAAAGACAACCCTCAGAATGGGAGAAAATATTTGCAAATGAAGCAACTGACAAAGGATTAATCTCCAAGATTTACAAGCAGCTCATGCAGCTCAATAACAAAAAACCAACAACCCAATCCAAAAATGGGCAGAAGACCTAAATAGACATTTCTCCAAAGAAGATATACAGATTGCCAACAGACACATGAAAGAATGCTCAACATCATTAATCATTAGAGAAATGCAAATCAAAACTACAATGAGATATCATCTCACACCGTTCAGAATGGCCATCATCAAAAAATCTAGAAACAATTAATGCTGGAGAGGGTGTGGAGAAAAGGGAACCCTCTTGCACTGTTGGTGGGAATGTAAATTGATACAGCCACTATGGAGAACAGTATGGAGGTTCCTGAAAAAACTACAAATAGAACTACCATATGACCCAGCAATCCCACTACTGGGCATATACCCTGAGAAAACCATAATTCAGAAAGAGTCATGTACCAAAATGTTCATTGCAACTCTATTTACAATAGCCAGGACATGGAAGCAACCTAAGTGTCCATCATCGGATGAATGGATAAAGAAGATGTGGCACATATATACAATGGAATATTACTCAGCCATAAAAAGAAATGAAGTGGAGGTATTTGTAGTGAGGTGGATGGAGTTAGAGTCTGTCATACAGAGTGAAGTAAGTCAGAAAGAGAAAAACAAATACAGTATGCTAACACATATATATGGAATCTAAGGGAAAAAAAAAAAAAGGTCATGAAGAACCTAGTGGCAAGATGGGAATAAAGACACAGACCTACTAGAGAATGGACTTGAGGATATGGGGAGGGGGAGGGGTAAGATGTGACAGGGTGAGAGAGTGGCATGGACATATATACACTACCAAATTTAAAATAGATAGCTAGTGGGAAGCAGCCACATAGCACAGGGAGATCAGCTCGGTGCTTTGTGACCACCTAGAGGGGTGGGCTGGGGAGGGTGAGAGGGAGGGAGACGCAAGAGGGAAGAGATATGGGAACATATGTATATGTATAACTGATTTACTTTGTTATAAAGCAGAAACTAACACACTATTGTAAAGCAATTATACTCCAATAAAGATGTTAAAAAAAAAAAACACACATACACCTTTTTTTAAATTAAAGAACATGATTTTGTGCCAAGGAGTTATATATTAAGATCAGGAAACTATAAATTTATCACAAAGATTAGTAATGTCTTCAAATATGGAATAAAAAGAATGAACATGTTTTAATATGGTGCTATACATTTTTTGAATTTTTATTTTATATTATAGTTGATTTACAATGTTGTGTTAGTGGCAGGTGCACAACACAGTGATTCAGTTATACGTATACATAATTTATTTCTTTCAGATTATTTTCCCATATAGGTTATTACAGAGTATGAAGTAGAGTTCCCTGTGTCACGCGGAATGTCTTGTTGATTATTTATTTTGTATGCAGTGTGTGTATATGTTAATCCCAACGTCTTAATTTATCCCTTCCCCCACCTTTCCCCTTTGGTAACCATAAGTTTGTTTTCTAAGTCTGTGAGTCTGTTTCTGTTTTGTAAATAAGTTCATTTGTTTCATTTTAAAAGATCCAACACATAAGTGATATCATATGATATTTGTCTTTCTCTGTCTGACTTACTTTACTTAGCATGATAATCTCTAGGCCCATCCATGTTGCTACAAATAGCATTATTTCATTCCTTTTTATGGCAAATATTGCATTTTATATATGTACCACATATTCTTTATCCATTCATCTATCAGTGAATATTTAGATTGCTTCTGTGTCTTGGCTATTGTAAATAGTGTTGCAATGAACATTGGGGTGCATGTGTCTTTTCCAATAATGGTTTTCTCAGGATATACACCCAAGAGTGGGATTGCTGGATCATATTGTAACTCTATTTTTAGTTTTTTAAGGAACCTCCATACTGTTTTCCATAGTGGCTGTACCAACTTACATTCCCACCAACAGTGTAGGAGGGTCCCCTTTTGATCTCTCCATCATTTATTGTTTGTAGACATTTTGATGCCCATTCTTACTGGTGTGAGGTGATAACCTCATTGTAGTTTTGATTTGCATTTCTCTAATAATTAGAGATGTTGAGCATCTTTTCATGTGCTTTGTTAAACATTTCTTGTATCTTCTCAGTCTGTGCCTCAATTCTTTTTCCAAGGTCTTGCAACATCTTTACTGTCATTACTCTGAATTATTTCTCTGGTAGATTGCCTATCTCCCCTTCACTTAGTTGTTCTTCTGGGGTTTTACCTTATTCCTTTGTCTGGAACATATTCCTCTGCCATCTTATTTTGTCTAACTTTCTTTGTTTGTGGCTTCTTTGCTCAGGCTGCAGGATTATAGTTCCTCTTGCTTCTGGTGTCTGCCCCCTTGTGGGTGAGGGTGGTCTAAGAGACTTGTGTTGGCTTCCTGGTGGGAGGAACTGATGCTTGCCCACTGGTGGGTGGAGTTGGGTCTTGTCCCTCTGGTGGGCAGTGTTGTATCAGGGGGTGTGTTTCAAGGCAGCTGAGGGCTCAGGCAGACTTTAGACAGTCTGTCTGCTAATGGTGAGGCTGTTTTCCCACCCTGTTGGTTGTTTGGTCTGAGGCATCCCAGCACTGGAACCTACAGCCTGTTGGGTGGGGCCATGATTGTTTTCAAAATTGTAGCTTCCAGGAGAGTTCATGCCAATGAGTACTCCCTGGTGTCTCTGTCACCAGTGTCCTTGTCCCCACAGTGAGTCACAGCTACCCCCCTACCTCCCCAGGAGACCCTCTAAGACCAACAGATACGTCTGCCCCAGGCTCCTATGAAGCCACTGTTTTTTCCCTGGGTCCTGGCGCATGTGAAATCTTGTGTGCACCCTCCAAGAGTGGAGTTTCTCTTTCCCCCAGTCCTGTGGAGTTCTTCAGTGATGAAGTCCCACTGACCTTCAAAGCCAAATGCTCTCAGGGCTCCTCCTCTCAATCAGACCCCCAGACTGGGAAGCTAGATGTGGGGCTTAGAACTCTCACTCCTGTGGGAGAACCTATGAGATATAATTATTTTCCAGTGGGTCACCCACCTGGTGGGAATGGGATTTGATTGCATCTCTAATGTGCCTCTCCTACCATCTTACTGTGGTTTCTTCTTTGTCTTTGGATGTAAAATATATTTTTTGATAGGTTCCTGTCTTTTTTGTTGATGGTTGTTCAGCAGTTAGTTATGATTTGGGTGTTTTTATGAGAGGAGGTGAACTCAAGTCCTTCTATTCTGCCATTTTGTCTCCTGTACCAATATGGTTCTATACTTTTAAACTTAATCTTCTTAAGACTGTTGTACAAAGAAATAAACAACTACTCATCATAATAGTTTTATTTCAATAGTCACTACTTCTGAGGAGCATGTGTTCTTTAACTTTTGTTTAGAGGTAGATAATGTCTCTGCTGCTAACAGAGGATTTCAAAAGTATTTTGGTTTTTGAAAAAAATTGTGGGTAAAGAAAAAACATGATTTTTATATTATTAATTTTATTTAAAATTTTCAGAAACCGTATGCACAAGATCATTTAGAAAAGACCATCCAGATTCCTCTAAGTACAAAAAACTTCCAATACATGTTACAGCTGCAAGTTGTCATTCATTCTATTCAATATAATCAGTTTCTTGTGATATAAATATCCTTACAGCATTCAAAGGAATAAGGATGAAGTCCTCATTGACAAAGTACAGTAGTAACTCACATTCCATTTTCTTTGAAATTTGCAATTTTATTTCTTATATGTTACCCCTATCTTTTGATAAGAAATTTCCTTTTTTTAAGAAAATCAGGTCTATCTCTCTCTCTCTTTCTCTTTCACCCATTCTCCTCTTTCCTATCCCTGAATCAAATTTATGTATGCAAAGATTGTGCCTATGAACTTTAGCAGAAGAATTCCCAAAACTATTCTTTAATACCATGCAGAACATTTTTTTTTAAATTGACAAAATATATTTTCATGGTATTGGAATACAAATGGCTGACTAACACTTCTGATACTTTACCAACATATTAGAGTGTAATATTTATCAAAAACAACCTTTTTCTAACCATGTAAACAAATAACCAAAATGGAAATGGAAGTGGAGTGATTGTAAAGTCAGTTCTGACTCTCATGACAATCATGACAATCTAAGCAACTCCTTCTATTCTCTATATATTTACATAAATACAGCCAAATTTTCCTTGTGGCCCTTGTCATAGAAACAACATTTGACAGTGTGCAGTGGCATTTTTTACTTGTTTTAAAATAATCAGTATTGTTACATTAATATTTTCTATAAGTAAAGCTTTGTCTTTTTAAATAGAAAATGTAAAAATTCTGAAGAAGAAGAAGGCATGCTAAGTCCTTGTCTTACTTAGTTCTTTAAATTATTCAGTCTTCTAGGGTTTGGTAGGGAAATGTTGACTGGAAAAAAAAAAAAAACACAATCTAAAAGTTGAGAATTATGTTTTATTCAGCAGACATACTGTTAACTTAAACCCAGAAGACAGCCTCTCAGATAGCTCTGAGGGACTGTCCCAAAGAGGTAGGAGAAGAGCCAGGATATATAGCAGTTTTTGCAATAATAACCAGGTCATTGGAAAATCAAAAGATTACTGTTATTTAAAGAAAAACCAGAGATTTCAAATTCATGCGTTTAGCAATTTTCTATACATGTGAAGACACAAGATTCTGGGCTCATTAGAATCATTCCTTTGTTGTGCTCCTTAACTATCTTGGCCCATTATCATGTTTTTTGTTTGTTTGTTTGTTTTTTCCCATCCTGAATCTTCTCAGGGTGCACAGTCAGATGTGGTTGTAGTGGCTGATGGCTTGATGGCCACAGCATCTTTTGTTTACTGATATGACAGGCAACATTCTTCATTCACAGAAAGAATGAGAATATGGTAATGGTCAATAGAAATCTGTTGATTCCTTTCCATTGAAATCCATTAGTCTATGGAGTTAATTCTTCCTTAACGTGTCTATAAGTTAGAAAAAGGCTGATGATTCCATTTATGGACAGAAACACATAATTCTGTTTCCAGAAAATGCTTAACAAAATTAATGCACACTTATCTAAATTGGCAACCAACACTCTATGATATTTTGTGACATTTTGCAGAGAATTTGTCATATTTGAGAATGTTTTTCTTATTTAACTTCTCAGTTTCTTACTGCTCTAGACCTTCTGTAACAGACTCCTATCTGAATTCATATATGAGCTTAATACATCCAAATTACCATTACTAAATCAACCTTGTCAGCAAATTATTCTAAAAAGCAAACAAACAAAAATTTTTACTTATATTAATCCCTTGCTCAAAAACATTTGATGGTTTCCTGTAAGTAAAAGTACACTCTTGGTGTCCAAGACCCCCTACAGTCAGTCTCCAACTGATTTTCCAAGACTTACTCCATCAAACTTCATTAAACCCTCTGGTGATCCTGATTTCTCAAAAACAGACATTTCAGATAATAATTTTGGGACACTTCTATATATAGTAAACTAAAATTTTCTTATCTTTTTCATAGTATACATTTTCCCACTAAATCCAAAATATTGTTACTTCAAGTTTTAAGTCAATCTGAGCAAAAAATATTTTTAAGCAACTCAAACTAGAAGTCATCCTCACGGTATTGTTCAGCTTTACAAATAACTGTTAAGTAAATTATTTAAGTCATACAGCAGAATATTATAAAGCCAATAGAAAATGAGATTGTGGAAGAATATTAAATGATCACAAAAGATATATAGAATAAACTGATAGTAAAAAGGAGCAGGTTGCCAATTAGTATGTACTGTATAATTCTATATTTGAATAAAAATATTCATAAATACAGCTGTCTATAATAAATTTATATTTTATGTAATAGGAAAAAAATAGTTAATGGAAGCATCCCTGAGAGAATAACTTTCATAACATATTTTGAGAAAAGTTTTAAAAATACAATTAGTTTTCTTGGGAAGGATGCTTATATTCTATGACTGTCACTAACCTATTTATTTATTAATCAAATAATTATTAATATCAACTCTGTGCCTAGTATTGAATGAAATGCAGGGGATATGTAGGTGACCCATGTAGACATGGATCCTCTTGTTAATAGAAACTGAGCAACAAACAAGCTACTTATCTCTTTTTTCTTTTAACTTAAAATTAACATTCATTTTCCACACCTTTAAAATATGCTTATTTTTAGCAGTAACATTAGAGTTCAATTTAATGAAAATATTTAAGCTACAAAATATCAAAAAAATATTTAGTATCTTTGAATCAAATGGAAATGAACAAAAAGTCAGCTATTCTGTCTCTCAGTTTGCATGCTAAACTCAATGAAAAAACGATGAAGAAAAAACAGTCAGAAATATTTCTAATCATATCAAATTTTTACAAAAGTTAACAGGTCATTTTGCTTTTGCCTTTATGGTTCATTTCCCCTATGAATATAAGCTAGTTACTCAATAATGCTTGCCTACTATTAATGATATTAGCATATTTACTAGACAGATTGCTTGTAAGTGAAAGTATTAGACACCCTTATTATCTGCCCCAGATATTGGGATCAAATCCGCACTCAACAACACAGGGTCTAAGCTCAGAGTCTTTATTGTAATTGGAAAATACATGGTCTGCTTGCCAAAAACCAAGGAGCCTCTGACTATGTGATGTGATTTAATGAGTGTTTAATCCCAGGTCTTACAACCAAAGAGCTTCAATTTCCCCTCATTAGTATAAACTTACTGTGAGCTGGAATCTTAGTTTCCTTATTTATATATTCTTAGCTCTTGAATAGTATTTGTCATATAGCACTAATTTGACACATATGTGTTGGTAAAAATCTATGGTGTTTTTAATCTGCATTTTCATTTCAATTAGATTTAGTCATTATTGTCTAAATGAGTAAGACTTGAGACTAATTTACTTTCCCTAGCCAAGGGTACTGGAAAAGAGGGTAGCTGTTCGTGAAAGTTAGAAGAGGGAGAGATCAACATTAGGAAAATTTCCAAGAGGTTGTATGTTGAAAGGGGAAAATTTTTAAAGCAAAGCAAGAGAGAGGGACTGAGAAAGAAGTCAGTAGTCTTGATACAGCAGGAAGACACTGGATTCCTATATTGAAGATGAAGAGTAAAGGATAAAAAATATATATAAAATTGTGATATGGTCTGAATTGTGTCCACCCAAAATTCATATGTTGAAACCCTAACTCCCAATATGACTGTATTTAGAGTTAGCTCCTTTATGGAATTACAGTTAAATGAGGTCCTAAGGGTAGATCTCTCATTTGATAGGATTAGTTTCCTTATAAGAAGAGACCCCAGAGACTGTCTATCTCTCCATCAAGTGAAGACACAGCAAGAAGACAGCCATCTGCAAGCCTGTAAGAGACTTCTCACTAGAACCCAAACATGCTGGCATACAAATCTTAGACTTCTAGCCTCCAGAAAATAAATTCTGATGTTTAAACCACACTGTTGTGGTATTTTGTTATGGAAGCTAGATATGACTAAGACAAAGTGTAAATAAAGCCAGAGATTTAAAATTAAACATGTTATACAAGTATGGTTTTTTTACCTAAAATGCCTTTCATGAAAGGGATACAGTTAGGGAAATGTAGCCAAGATGGTGAAGTAAGAAAACCCTGAACTCACCTCTTCCCATGGAGACACCAAAATTACAACTACTTACACAGCAACTACTTATGAGAACAAACTAAATACCAGGAGAAAACTATTTTCACAACTAAAGACATAAAGAAGTAACTACAATGAGATGGGTAGGAGGGGCAGAGTGATGATGTAGTCAGGATTCATAGTGGGTCAGTGACCCACAAATGGAGGAAATTTCACAATTGTAGAGGTCCTCCTTACCAGCAAGAGGTTTGAGCCCCACATTGGGCTCCCCAGCTTGGGAGTCCTGCACCTGAAAGATAGGGCACCAGATCATCTGGCTTTGAAAATCAGAGGGGTTTATATTTAGAGAGCTATAGGAAACAGAGACTCCCTCTTAAACGGCATGCACAAAAATCTCACAAACTCACAGTCCCAGAACAGAGGCAGCAGTTTGAAAGGAGCTAGGTCTGATGCACTTGCTGATCTTGGAGAGCCTCCTGGAGAGTCAGGAGGCAACTGAGACTCTATATGGGGATGGAATTGCTGGTGGCAGCCACATTTGGGAGTTCATTCAACCACTCAACCACAATAACACAAACTCTGGCTAGTGCCACCTTTTTTACTTAGTTTTATTGAGATATAATCAACATACAGCACTGTATAAGGTATACAGACTAATGATTTGACTTATATACATCATAAAATGATTGTCACAATAAGTTTAATGATCATCATTTCATACAGATACAAAAGAAAAGAAAAAGAAAAAATATTTTTCTTTATGATGAGAACTCTTAGGATTTACTCTCTTAACTTTCATATATCACATATGGCAGTGCTAATTATATTAATTATGTTGTACATTACATCCCTAGCACTTATATTATGACTGGAAGTTTGTAACTTTTGACCACCTTCACCCTATTCCCCCTCTCCCCAAACCCTGCTTCTGATCTCTTTTTCTCTGTGTTTGTGTGTTTTTGACGTATAATTGAGCTTCAACACTATGTTAGTTTTTGGTGCACAAAAAAGTGATTCACTATTTCTATACATTACAAAGTGACCATCATGATAAATCTAGTTATCATCTGTCAACATGCAAAGATGTAATAATACAAATATTACTGACTATACTGCCCATGCTGTACATTTCATACCCTTGGCTCATTTATTTTGTAACTGGAAGTTTGTAACTCTTAATCTCCTTCACTTATTCACTCATCTGCCCACCCCAAACATCTAGGACAATGACCTGTTTGTTTTCTGTATCTATGACTGTGTCTGTCCTTTTGTTCATTTGATTTGTTTTTCATATTCCACATATAAATGAAATCACATGATAATGGTCTTGCCCTTGGCCTGGTTGGTGTCAAGGCAGTAAAGAAGGACATTACATAATGATCAAAGGATCAAACAGGAAGGTATAACAATTGTGAAAATATATGCACCCACCATAAAAGCACTTAAATACATAAAGCAAATATTAACAGACATAAAGGGAGAAATTTACAATAACACAAAAATAGTAGGGGACTTTAACACCCCAGTTACACCAATGTGTAAATCATCCTGGCATAAAAGGAATGAGGAAACACTGGACTTAACTGACACTTCAGACCAGGTGGACTTCATAGATATATACAGAACATTTCATCCAAAACCTGCAGAATATACATTATTTTCAAGTGCACGTGGAACATTCTCCAGGATAGATCTCATGCTAAGCTACAAAACAAGTCTCAATAAATTTAAGAATATTGAAATCATATCAAACATCTTTTCCAACCACAACATTATAAGACAAGAAATCGACTCCCAGAAAAAAAAAAAAAAACTGCAAAAAACACAAACACATGGTGTGTAAACGACATGCTACTAAACAAAACATAAGTCATGTAACAATCTAGAGGAAATATGAAAATACCTGAAGACAAATTAAATGAAAACATAATAATAGAAAAATCTCTGGGAAAAAGTGAAAGGAATATAAAGAGGGAAGTTTATAGCAATAGAAGCCTACTTCAGGACACAAGAAACTAAAGAATCTAACTTTAGGGACTTCCCTGGCAGTCCAGTGGTTAAGACTCCGCACTTCCACAGCAGGGAGCAAATGTTCGATCCCTGGTTGGGGAACTAAGATCCCGCATGACATGCAGCCTGGCCAAGAAATAAAACCAACCAACCAACCAACTAAACAAACAAAGAACAGGAGTCTTCAGAGACAAAATCTACCAAACATTAAAAGAAGAGTTAACACCTATACTTCTCAAAGTATTCCAAAAAATTGCAAAGGAAAGAACTCTTCCAAATTCATTCTAAAATGCCAGCATCACCCTGATACCAAAACCATACAACTACATATAGAGCAATATCACTGATGAATATAGATGTAAAAATCCTCAGCCAGATATTAGCAAACCAAATTCAAAAATACATTAAAAGTAAGATATACCACCATCAAGTGTGATTTGTCCCAGAAATACGAGCATGATTCACTATCTGCAAATCAGCCAATGTTAACAAAACACATTAACAAATTGAAGAATAAAAATCATATGATCATCCCAATAAATGCAGAAAAAACTTTTGACAAAATTCAACATACTTTATGATAAAAACTCTCCAAAAAAGTGTGCATAAAAGGAACATACCTCAATGTAATAAACGCTATTTATAACAAATGTATGGCCAACATTATTCTCAATTGTGAAAAGCTGAAAGCATTTCTTCTAATATCACTTATAAGACAAGGATGCCCACTCTTACCACTTTTATTCAGCATAGTATTACAAGTTCCACCCACAGCATTCAGACAAAAATAAGAGACAAAAGAAATCCAAATTGGAAAGGAAGAAGTAAAACTTTCACTATTTACAGATGACATGATACTATACATAGAAAATTGTAAGGATACCACCAAAAACTATTAGAACTTATAAATGAATTAAGTAAAGTTTCAGGATACAAAGTTTATATGCAGAAATCTGTTGCATTTCTATATACTAATAACAAACTATCAGAAGAGGTATTATGAAAACAATTCCATTTACAATTGCATAAAAATATACTTAGGAATAATTCTAGCCAAAAGGTAAAAGATTAGGAAAACTATAAGACATTGATGAAAGAAATTGAAGATGACACAATCAAATGGAAAGATATACTGTGTTCATGTTTTGGAAGAAATAGTATTATTAAAATTACCATACTACCCAAGGTAATCTACAGATTCAATGCAATCCCCATCAAAATACCAATGGCATTTTTCATAGAACTAGAAAAAATAATTCTAAACTTTGTATGGGAAGACAAAAGACACTGCATAGCAAAAACCATCTTGAGAATGAAGAACAAAGCTGGATTTCAAATGCTTCCTGATTTCAAAATATACTACAAAGCTGCAGTAATCAATACAGTATACTGCTGATGCAAATACAGACCCATAGACCAATGGAACAAAATGGAGAGCCCACAAAAAAAACAATGTTTATATGATCAATTAATCTACAACAAAGTAGACAAGAGTATACAATGGGGAAAAGACAGCTTCTTCAATAAATGCTTTTGGGAAAACTGTAGAGTTACATGCAAAAGAATCAAACTGGACCACTTTTTCATACCATATTAAAAAACAAAACAAAACAAAAAAACCTCAAATTGGATTAAAGACTTAAATGTAAGGCCTGAAACCATAAAACTCCTAGAAGAAGACAGAGGGAGTATGCTCTGTGACATTAATCTTAGTAATGTTTTTTTGGATATGTCTCCCTAGGCAAGGGAAATGAAGCAAAAATAAACAGACAAGACTACATCAAATAAAAAAGCTTTTGTACAGCAAAGGAAACTATTAACAAAATGAAAAGGCTGCCTACTGAACTGGAGAATCTATTTATAAATGATATATCTGTTAAAGGGTTAACATCCAAAATATACAAAGTGTACATAAACTCAACATCAAAAAAAAAAAAAAAAAAAAAAGATTAAAAATTGGGCAGAGGCCTGAATAGACATTTTTCCAAAGAAGACCTACATATGGCAACAGACACATGAAAAGAGGCTCAACATCACTAATCATCAGGAAAATGCAAATCAAAACCACAGTGAGATACTACCTCATACCTATCAGAATGGCAATTATCAAAAAGACAACAAATAACAAGTGCTGGTGGCAAGGATTTGGAACCCTCAGGTACTGTTATTGGGAATGCAAACTGGTGCAACCACTGTGGAAAACAGTATGGGAATTCCTCAAAAAATATTAAATAGAACACATATAAGTGGGTTCTAAAAAACAAAACAAGTGATCAAATGTAACAAACAGAAACAGATTTATAGACACAGAGAACAAACTGGTGGTGGCCAGAGGGGAGGTTGATGGGAAGAGGAAAGAAAAAGGTGAGGAGGATTAAGAGGTACAAAATCCCAGTTATAAAAGAAATGAGCCAAGAGTATGAAATATGCAATGTGGGGAATATAATCAATAACAATGTACTAACTTCTATGATAACATATTGCAACTAGACTTATCTTGGTGATCTTTCGAAATGTATTGAAATATCAAATCACTATCTTGTGTAAAAGGAACTGACGTAGTGTTGTAGGTCAATTATACTTCAAAAACAAACAAACACACAAACAAACAAATTCATAGAACAAGAGATCAGATTTGTGGTTACCAGAAATGGGGGGTGGGGGGAATTGGATAAAGGTGATCAAAAGGTACAAACTTCCAGTTATAATATAAATAAGTCCTAGGGATGTAATGTACCACATGATAAATATAATTAACACTGCTGTGTGTTATATATGAAAATTGTTAAGAGAGTAAGTTTTAAATGTTCTCAGTACAAGAAAAATTTTTTTCCATTTCTTTAATTTTTATACCTTTATGAGATGAATATTCAATAAATTTCACTAAATATCACTAAATTTCACTAAATATCACTAAATGAATATTCACTAATATCACTAAATTGTGATAATCATTTCATGATGTATGTAAGTCAAATCATTTCACTGTACACCTTACACTTATACAGTGCTATAGGCCAATTATATTTCAATAAAACTGGAAAAATAATATTTAAAAACTAAATTAAAATATACAGAAATAAGTATACATATATCTGTATTATAAGTAATATTGAAGTGTGTGTATTCATATATATGTATTACTTTACTTAACTTTGTGCAATTATCAAAATATGCCTACAACTTGAAAGCCTTGAGATAATGAGAAAAGCATTATTACAAATGAATATATTTAACAAATTTTGAAGAAAAAAACTACATGTGGATATTCTTATGCATGTAAGTATTTTTGTACATTTTATATATATTAATCAAAGATTCCTAGAGGTGTGAATATCTTACTGTTATGTATGGTTACCTGTGTGTCATAGGTTTAGTACAAAGTAAAAATTAAAAAAACATTCTTTAAATTTAAATACTGTAGTATTTGAATTATTTACAACTATTATTTATATTTAAGAATATTTTTATATGAAAACAAACAAAAGTTTCTAGGTTTAGTGCCAGAATTTCAGATTTCATATTTTAGCTCTGTCTCTTACAGATACCAGCTGTGAGATTTTAGGCAAGGTGCTGCTTCTACTGAAATATTTATTGTAATTCTTGCTTTAAAGTTTTTGTCCAGGGGTAACATATGTAGGAAGTGCCTTGTCCATGGCTTTGCAAATAACAAGGCAGTACTCCAGAAATGCTCATTTCTTTAAACACAAAGTAAGAAGGGAGGGAGAAAGAAGAATAATTCCTTTATCTCGAATATTTTTGCTTACAGCCTTTGTGGGAGTGAATATCATTCCAAAAAAGCAGATTTTAAGAAAAGAAAATTAGTACAGTGCTAAAGCTATAACTTCATTTACCACCCACTCTCAAGTGTTATTTGTCGAATTCCATTGTGTAAAGATAGCAAGGGAGAATATAAATAAGTAGAGCATATGATTTTACATAGATCCTAAAAATGATAAGTACCTGTGGATCTCAAGCCTACTTGACTTCATTCAAGATTTGTCTGACTCTTGGGTAGATCTGAGTAGGTCGGGATACTGCCAGACTGTGGGGACTCTTCCCTCTTGTTCTGTCTCTGTTAGAGACCTCTTCATTGGCATTTCCAACCTTAGAAATGGTCTTCGCCAGTGGAAATTAAGAAAGTAATTTCAACAGTGGAAATCAACAAGCAAAATTCATCAATCAGTAGCTCTTAAAGAGAGAGAGATCACCAAAGATAGGCTGGAAAAATTGGGAAGTCAGACCCCTGCGGACATTAGGAGTTTTACATA
This sequence comes from Eschrichtius robustus, assembly GCF_028021215.1. Lineage (NCBI taxonomy): Eukaryota > Metazoa > Chordata > Mammalia > Artiodactyla > Eschrichtiidae > Eschrichtius > Eschrichtius robustus. Next base: position 41,497,520 of record NC_090841.1, read on the forward strand.
AAGACAATGACTTTGCAATAAGGACACACTTTGTACTAAACAATTCCAGATTGGCAATCATTGTCAATTCAAAGACGTCACTAGACATCTTACAATAAGATCACACAACACAAAGATATTCAAATCATGATGACTGATGAGCAAGAAATCCAGTTTATTGCTAGATCTCCTCAAACGTTCTGAAGAACCCCTGAGGATGTTTACATTGGCTCATTAAAAAGTTTACCTTTTTGTGCCAAGAAAACAGAAACTCAGATGTAATCGTTTGTGCCCAACAGTATAAATGCTGCCCTCTGAATAGCCCACTGGCTGGGCTGCATTCACAGCAGCCATGGTGCCATCAGTAACATGGAGGTCAGCTTTGACCGTTGGACCTGAATAAAAAAACTGCTGCTGGCAACAACTGGGGCAGTCCCCTGGTACGCTGCTTTCACAAACAGTAAATGCAGGTTTCTTTTTGATTGACCCACACCTGGGTGACTTTTACTTCACCAAGGAGTGGATAAACCTTCAATGTTGAGCCCAGTCTGTGAAAAAACAGAGCAAAAGGTTCAGGACCATAAAGAGACCAAGTCGCAGGGAATAACTCTTAGAATTTACACACAACCATTTTCCCAAAGGCAGAGCAACTGTGTGCAGGGGCAGAAGGAATAATTGGAATAATAAGAAAACTTGGACTGCATGCCCAGAATCTATTGTCCTCCCGGACAATAGATTAATGTATAATAATTTCCTCACATCCAAAATGTCAGAAGGAATTTATCTCACTTCTTGCCAGTGGGTCTAGAACTCAGATGCATGTTTTGAAGTGGAGCGGGATGTTAACCTTGCCAAGAATCCCTGCTTTTCCAGACAACTGATGAAAATCACAGCCATTACTGCATATGCAAACACTATTGCCAGAAAAGGAAGGAAAGTGTTGCAGGGACTCAATGGTTTTGCTGGCTCTGTATGAACTGAAGCTACCCTCACCACCAAACCTACCCTAAAACTCCTCATCTTTCAGAACGAGGACTTAGAGAGGGAAGAAAGAGCCTTTCTCATTCAGTCTCAAGTCTTTTTTTTTTTTTTTTTGCCTCAGGATAAACTATCAGCCAGATTGATTCCCAGTAGGAGTTTACATTCATTTTAAAGAAAAAAAAAACAAAAAAAAAACTCTACCTCACACATTAGGGATAGTTTTTCACACAGGGACTCAATAGATCATTGCAAAAATGTCAGTAGATTTATTATAGTGGTTAAGAGCCAGATTCTTTGGTCTGTATCTCAGCTCATTATTTATTATCTGTGTGACCTTGGGCAAGACGTTTGCCTTCTCTGTGCCTTAGTATCTTAATCTGAGAGGAAAAAAAGGGGTTTTTTTTTAGCAGTGTAGCACAGGGCTGTTATGAAGATAGAAAAAAAAATAATAATGTATTAAAAATGTGAAAAATAGTGCCTGCATATAATAAATGCTCTATAAATAATTTTCTTACCTGGGCATAGGTTTGTTTCACAAGTCTGTCATATTCAACTATACATAGGGACACCTTCTAATAGTAGCTACTATAAGCATATCATACCACAAGGGATGAAAAGAGAAAGAAGAGAGTAGACAGGTATGCAGAAAAAAAAAAAAAAGTAGATAAAGTCTTGCCACTATTCCCAAGACAATCTGTGCCTAAATCTGGCACCTCTGGGTCATGAAAAGCATTTTTCCCCACAACACTGCTCACAATTCTCCATCCTTTCAAGGACAATGGTAAATTGTGGTATTTTAAACTAAAATTGTTACACAGTAAAAGTATAAAATGTTATATGTTATGTGTGTTTTGGTTTGTTTGTTGGGTGATAGTTATTGCAGCCTTTCTGAGAAAACTGATGGAGACAAATGAATTTGGTTGGCTCAAGCCTTGCTGAAGGGCTGTTCTGTCCACTAAAAATCTCCAAAAATAACTCTCCGGCAGAAGACTTTCAGGGACTTTTACTTTTTCTTTGTACAAGGGAACTCTTCCCAATTATTCTTTTGCACTGTCATTTATAAACAGTGAATAGCTATGAAGTAAGAGCTTTTCAGCAAAGGGAAGCAGTGACATCCAACCCTTAGTTGCCATGTTCTATTTTCTGAATACCTTATTTGAGACAGTAATGAAAATGCCATGATTTAAATTGTGAGCATTGATGATGGTATTTCAATAGGTTTCAGGAAAAGTTTATGGGTACCTCTATTCAACTCTTTTATTGTATAAAAAAATGTTTTATCTTTATTGTACAAAATATAAAATGCAGAAGAGTATATAGAAGAATTAAAAGTCATCTGCAATCCAATAACCAGATGCAGCTACTTTAAAAAAATGTGTGTGTGAGAGAAAGAACTGATTTTCACACGTCATGCACATGCAATACAATAGATAGATAGGTAGATAGATAGATAGGGATAGAATGCATTATATATGTAATATAAATGGGGAAAAAAGCAATTGAGATCATGCTAAAAAAAAAACCATGCTCATATCATAGTAAATGAATGGTTTTCATTGACATTATATCATGAGGACTTTTTCCTTTTCTGTCAACGTGCTCTGAACACATGACTTTTAGTGGTGGCAGAAAATGTTACCATATCAGGATACTATCATTTACTTACCTGAAATGTATTAAATTATTTTACTTATTAAACTGTTCCTCTATTGCTGAATGTTAGGTTGTTTCTATTATTTTTCACTCTCAATCTATGCTTTGAAGACCTTTCTAGAACATAAAATGGTTTGATTCTTGATTATTTCCTTAGGATTTATTCTTTGAAGTAAAAATACTGATCAGAGAGCCAAATTTTCCTCTAAAAAGTTTGAACCAATTTTCATTTCCACCACAGGTATATGAGAATACCTAATTGTGTTAATTACTCATCTTAGGCTTAGATAATTAGAAAGAGGGATATGTTATACTATTGTTCTTTTTAATCTACATTTAAAAATTATTGGTAAAGCTGAACTTTTTTTCTGTTTTAGTCCTTTTAAAAATTGGAATGCCACTATACTTTACATTTGGAAGAATTCTTTAAACTTTTGAGAAAAATACAGATTCAAAAATATTTTTATTAATCATTTGTCTATTGGTTTTATTTGTAATGACTTTTGAGTTATCAGCTTTAAAAACCAGGTAAAACATTATTCAAATTATTTCTGTGTGCATGGGATATTCACCTATATTTTTATAGTATTTGTATTATTTTGTTTATATAATTGTTATTTAACTTCTTTTAAACATCTGGGACATTTTTGGGTATGTGTTGTAAGCAAATATTCCAACCTAAAAATTTCCAAATATCCACTATTTTCAACAACTTTTTAAGACTCACCCATCAGGAATGGTCAAATGGCAGTCACTTTCAAGGTGGAATATTCTGTTCCATTTACCTGTTGACTTTTATGCAAACTTACTTTTTACATTATTCTATTTTTCAAAGAATTTTTATTCTCACTGACAATGGTAATAGCCATAGTTCCCTGCTACCTCTCCTACAATGCTTCCTGGTTATGCTGAAGTTGGAATTATTTTGTCAAGTTCCAATAAAAATCCTTGTAGAGAAATGATACATATTTTGTTATGTCTATGAATTAATTTGGGAAATTTTGAAATTCTTACACTATTCAATTTTGCTTATTGTGTCTAATTGATTAAAATGCAGTTTTCATTTTTTTAGAATATATATTTATTGAGTACCTACTATGTGCCAGATACTGCTTTAAATTTTAGGAATACAGAAGTGGAAAAACAGATTAAAATCCCTGGCATCACGTGGTTTACATTCTAAAGAGAACAGAGAGACATTGAAAAAACAAACAAACCATAAGAACAAAAATTTAAAAATAATGTCATACATTTATCAAACCTATGGAAGAGAACAAAGCAAGGTAGGAGGGCAGGAAGTGTGTGTGTGTGTGTGTGTGTGTGTGTGTGTGCACGCACTGGGTAATAAGGAAAGACCTCAGTGAGAAAGTAATGTTTTAGCAGGGGCCTGAAGCTGGGAAAGTCACAAGTCAGTCAAATATCTGGGGGAAGGGCATTCTAGGCAGAGGGAACAGCTATTTCAAAACATTTTAAAAACCATAAGATTCCTTCAAGTTTGTCTTCTGTGGATTGTCTCCACTCCTTTCTTGCAGAGTTGCTTTAATGCATTTTATATTTTATATTGCTAAAAAAGTAATTATTGTATAATTAGTATCATTATTATTATATCATGTGAGTTACTGCCATTTATAGAACAGAAATAGGTTTTTTTCCTACTTTCTATTTAATTTTTGGTAAATTAAAATTTACTGATATTAAAACATCATTTCCAATAAATTTTCATGACATGTCAGTAAAAACAGTGGTCGTGCTTGGCCCTCCTTATCCACTAATCATGTACCCCAGAAGCAGGAACTTACTACTGTTACCTATTTCTTTTAGTGGTTGCATCCATGTTTTGAAATAATATGTTTTTAGTGCTATTTATTGAACTTTTAGCTTTAGCTACTTACCCACCTTCTCCAATCACCACCCTCATACATACTAACAGTGTATCCTATATAGTTGTATTATGGTTTTTATTAAATCAATATTCTGTGGTTACGTTATAACTAACTATTCAGATCTGTACAACATAGTTATGATGCTTAAATTTTCTCTCTTGAATGACATTTTTGTTTTTCTTAACCTATGAATAATCAATTCATTTATTTGTTTGTCCTTCTTTTTCTGTAATCATCATGATTCCTTCTCTCCAAGACTCCAACACACCTTTAAAGTTTTTCTCAATACAATGAACACACTGAGAAAATCTAACAGTTTTATTTGGCTTTGTTTCATTTTGTTTTCCTAGGTGAAATCTCTCTAGAGCCCTCTCCCGTCCTGCTTCAACCTGGACTGGTGGATCTTGAGATCTCGTGGCAGCTAGATCTCTGGTCCAGGATCTCCCTTCACCTTCATCCTGCGGGTTCACTTTGCCCGTTTCCTGTGTTGGATCCTTTATAACCTTGAGTCTATAATTTCGTCTTTCTTGCTTAACTCTGTGTGGGGGAAGTTTACCTTCCAATGGTCTGGGTGACAGCAAACTATGGGCCTGCAGGCCAGATCTGGTCCACTATCATTGGACAACTCGGAAGTTAAGAATGATTTTCCCGGCGTGCAGGGAACTGGTTGCCACTGGGGGCTCAGGCCGCTGCCCGGACCTCCTCCCTACCAGCAGCCTCGGCACCTTCACAGCACTGTTGCGGGTCCACACACATCCCTCTAGTGTCTCTGAAGCCGGACATACAAGTGGGCCCTGGGTTCCTCAGTAGTGTCCGCAGACCTAGCCTCTCAGCCCAAGGGCCGCCTTGCTACCTTTCCCACTCCAAACGTCTCCAGTAACCCTGCCTCAATGTCAGGAGATGAGGCAGTGGGAGTCCGAGGCTGGCTCTTGTCTCCGCATCTGTTTTAGCTTCCGTCCCTGTTCCCTTCTCCCGGCCTCAGTTTCTGCCTCTGTCCAACCGCTCCAGTGTAGACATGCTGGTGTCTCTTTACGATTTGGAATTGCGCCCTACCGGTGTCGTATTTCCACTCCTAGCCTGTGTTTCCTTTGTCCTGGGAGATGAAAAACTTGCCTTTAAATGAGGGGTGACAGACTTTGGTGTGTTTCAAATCACTCAGGAGGTTGTGCATATCCCTGGGCTCTATCACAGGAGCTTTGGATAAAGTGGGGCATGGGCACCTGCAATCCTCCCCAGGTGGTTCTGATTCAGGTGGTCCCGAAATCTTCACTTTGAAATTCTCTACTGCAGAAGGCAGGAAAAAATTAATTGAAATATGAGCCGCGTTTCAGGGCCTCGGGTGGGAGGCTAGAGGGGACTTCCTTTGCACTATAGGAGCTAGAAGGCTGTTTGATGCTTTAAAAATACATAATAATAAAAATATATATGACTCATATGTAAGACCAATTTTCTAATAATTGTTTTTAAATGCTTGGCCTCGAAAAAAAAAGATTTTCGTATTTTTAAATGGTTGAGAAAAAAATAATACTATTTCAAGGCACATATATGATATTTTATGAAATTCACATTTCAATATTCATAAGTAAAGCTAATTGGAACACAGTCACACTCATTTACATATTGTCTACCACTGTTTTTACACTGTCAGGGCAGATCTGAGTGGTTGCAACAAAGACATTATGGTCCACAGAGCGTAAAATATTTATTGTCTGAGTCTTTACAGGAAAAGGTTGTTGACCACTGCAACAGCCTATTGGTGGGTCATGAGATGGAATCATTTTGAAAGGTTTGTGGTTGAAGATGTCTTTATTCTACTCTTAGACCTAACTTACAGTTTAGCTAATTATGTATTTTTAGGTTGGAAATCACATTTTCTCAAATTTTCCTCAAAATTTTACTCAGGTGGGTGATGGAAGTATTATCCACTGTCTTCTAGTGCCCAGAGCTGTTGGTGAAAGGTCTAGTAACATTTTAACTATCTCTCCTGGTTGTTTTCTTCTCTGTAAGTTAAGTTATTATATTTTCTCAAGAGCTCTGAAATTTCAAAATGATGTGTCTTGCTGTGGAACTTCTTAATTTACAGAGATCTCAGTTTTTAGTTGTTGTTGTTTTGTTTTCCAATCTGGTAATTTATGTCCTTCAATTCGGAGAAGCTTCTCTGAAATACTCCTTCGGTAATTTTTTCCCTTACGTTTCCTGTTATCCCTTGCTGCAATTCTTTTCTTTCAGAAATTGGGTCTTCTGGGCTGATCTTTTCCTATCTCCTATTTTATAAATTATCTCCTATTATTCATTCCTTTATCTTTTTTTTGTCCCTAGGATATTGGTTCAATTTTATTTTCCAATTCTCCATTCTTTATATACACATACATACGTACAATATATATATAAGCATGTATACAGTATATATAATATACTTATTCAGTTTATATTATATATTAATATTCAATGTCATTGTTTTACATGAATAATTGGTTTTTATATCATTCTGTTTGCTTTTTATGGCTTTACTCTCTTACCCTCTAAGGATAGTAATTATATATGTATTTTCAAGTTTTTGTCTTATTATTTTTTGCCTTTTTTTTTCTCTTTTCATTCTGACTTCTGTATATAACATGGATTTTTTTAACATATACTTTCTATTTAGTGCTATTTATATTTTAATTAACATTTGCTAAGTCTAATAGTTTTCAATTACCATGTAACAAAGTACTCAAAACACAGTGACAAATATATATATATTTATTATCTCGTTTTTGTGGGTCAGAATTCCAGGGGCAGCTTAGCTAGATGTGTCTGGTTCTGAGTTTCTCAGGAGGCTACAAACAAGGTGTCAGCAGCAGCTTCGGTCACCTCCAGACTTCACTGGAGGAATATTCACTCTGAGCTCTCTCATGTGGTTGTTAGCAGGACTCAGGATCTTGCTGGCTGTAGGCTGATGATATCAAGATATCAGTTTCTCACTACTTGGGCCTCTCCCTAGGCTCGTGTGCTTTCCCCAGAGTGAGGAATGAGAAAGAGAGAGAGAGAGATAGGCTGAGAATCTAAGAGAGAAGCCGTAGTGTTTATATAACCTAATCTCAGAAGTGACAACCTATCACTTCTGCTCTATCCTTTCCATTAGAAGTGAGTCACTAACCCATTAATCCAGCCCACCCTCAAGGGGAGGGATTAAACAAGGACATAAATTCCAGGAGATGACAATCGTTTAAGACCATCTTAGACACTGCCTGCCAGAGAAAGTACAGTTTAAGCTATACTTTTCTTTGTGGTTGCAATCTTTATCAAGTTATGATATGATGATTGTGCTTCACAGAAATGAATGTTGTAGTTTTCTCTTTTGTTCTATGCCAGGGAAAATTTTGCTTGCTGATTACCTTTTACTGAAATGTTCGAAACTTGCTTAACCCTGAACTAATTTAGTAGGTTATTCCTTGAATGTTTTTTCCCAGTTAGTCAATGATTGCTTGCCTAATCAAGTTATGCCCTGCTTTTTTTTTTTTTTTTAAAGGCTCTTTTTTTTAAAAAATTAATTAATTAATTAATTAATTTATGGCTGTATTGGGTCTTCGTTTCTGTGCGAGGACTTTCTCCAGTTGCAGCAAGTGGGGGCCACTCTTCATCGCGGTGAGCGGGCCTCACACTATCGCGGCCTCTCTTGTTGCAGAGCACAGGCTCCAGATGCGCAGGCTCAGTAGTTGTGGCTCACGGGCCCAGTTGCTCCGCGGCATGTGGGATCTTCCCAGACCATGGCTCGAACCCGTGTCCCCTGCATTGGCAGGCAGATTCTCAACCACTGCGCCACCAGGGAAGCCCCATGTCCTGCTTTTTGAATCAGTATTTACCCCCAACCCAGGGTACCACCTGCTTCACTAAGATTTTAAAATTTATTTACATATATTAATACATATGATTATTTACAATGTTATTATAATCTAATTCTCCCACAAACATGACCCCAATTCCAAGCTAAGTAGTTTAGCATGATTCTATGACCCTGCACTGTCCAAGATTGGACTTTATTTTTCTTTTTGTTCATTTGAAAATTATGCTTATGTATTTTTAAATTCAGGTTTAATTTATTTTTTCAGCTTTTATTGGGTTATAATTGACAAATAAAATTTTAAGATGTTTAAAGTATATGTCCTGGTGGTTTGATATACTTATGCATTGTGAAAGGACTCCCCGCCCCATCCCCCAGTCATGTTAATTAGCACATCCATCAGCTCCCATTTACCTTTTTTTTTTTTTTTTTGGTGAGAACATTTAAGTTCTACTATCTTGGCAAATTTCAATTATACAGTACAGTGTTATCAATTCTAGTCACCAAGTTATATTTTAGATCCTCAGACCTTATTCATCTTATAGGTGAAAGTTGGGAAAGTGGCATAAAACTCTCAAGTCAGCTCTGCAGGTGGAGAATATGTTAAGCAGGGTCTTGCAAGGCCTAAAAATCTTATCTTCTGAGAATAGTAAAACTGACCTCCTAGCCTTCATGGGAGATTTTCTGGATAAAGAGATGAAGAATGCAGACTATCTGGAATACCATCTTGACTATCAGAAGGAACTAGAAGAGGTGGCCCAGCAAAAAAGTCCTGTTTGAGAGGCCTGCTGAAGCATCAGGTGAAAACTTAACTTCTGAAGGCAGCACTGCAGGTGTTCCTTTGTAGTAAGTCTTAAAGTTAGCTACTTAAACGTCTTTGTCTTCTCCATTTGCCAGAAGACTACTTTCTTTTTTTCTAGTATCCTAATCCTCGTTGTGCATGCAAATAAATCTTCTTTGCATTGTAAAATATGTATGTATATATAAACATTAAAATATATGATATATGAAAAGATATGTAAATATATAGTTATATATGAATATATATTTATAAATATATATGTAAATGCCCTGAGGGCATTATGCTAAATAAAATAAGCCAGACAGAGAAAGACAAATACTGCATAGTATCACTTATACATGGAATCTAAAAAAACTGTCAAATTCATAGAAACAGAGAGTAGAAGGTGGTTGCCAGGGACTTGGCGGGGAGGGCTAGAGGAAATATGGAGAGGCTGGTGAAAAGGTATAAATATTCTTACATATCTTAATTGTATATTATTTTATTTCTAAATTATATATTTCAATAGTTTTATTAAGATTGTGTTGTTTTATAACCATATTTACAATTTTATTTTTTATAATTTACAGTGGCTTCCTAGTATCAGCACTCAGTGCTTGTAATTTGTAAAGGAGTTTCCCAATTTTTGAATTCTTTCTCAAACTTGTCTTTTACAATGATATGGTGATCCAATAGATTAACTTTATTTTTTGCTGCCTCCATTAGAGATTTTTATTGTTAATTTATGTTTTTAGATTCCTTGAAATATATCTCTCAATAAACTCACATTTACTGTCAATCCTCTACTTTCTGGCATCCTGTTTCTGTTCACAGGAAATAGATCTTTTAAGAAGTCTAAGTAACTGTTTTAAAATTCCCATGTACTTATTATACTGTTTTCAGAGTTATATTCTTCCTTTGAGTTTTTAGTATGACATTGTCTTTTTTTTTTACTTGGAAGAATTTTTTATATGCCACATATTGATTTTTATTGTTAATCATTCTTTGATGAGAAGAGTTAAATCCAGGCATGATCTTTGCCAGTTAAAAGGATATAGAGGCTTTCCTTATGTTACTTATTGCCCATAGAGTTGCTGTTAATTTCCAGAAATAATTCATAAGTTTTAAATTGCAGGCCATTCTGAGTAGCCTGATGAAATCTCTGGCCAACCTGCTCCGTGCCACCTAGGATGTGAATCATCACTCTACCCAGTTTATTCTGCCCATTAGCTGCTTAGTAGCCATCTTTGTTATCAGATCGACTGTTGTGGTATCGCAGTGCCGTGTTCAAGTCACCCTTATTTACTTAATAAAGGCCCCAAAGCACAAGAATAGTGATGCTGGCAATTTGAATCTGCCAAAGAGAAGCCCTAAAATGCTCCTTTAAATGAAAATGTGAAAGTTTTTGACTTAATAAGGAAAGAAAAAAGCTGTGTGTTGAGGTGGCTAAGATCTACAATAAGAATGAAACTTCTATTCAAGAAATTGTGCAGAAGGAAAAAGAAAGTCATGCTAGTTTTACTGTCACACCTTGAACTGCAAAATTTACTGCCACAGTAACTTTTGGTGCTAAGTGTTTAGTTAAGATGATAAAGGCACTAAATTTGTTCAATGAGATATTTTGAGAGAGACCATATTCACGTAACTTTTATTACAGTATATTGTTATAATCATTCTATTTTATTATTAGTTATTATTGTTAATCTCTTACTGTGCCCAATTTTAAGTTAAACTTTATCATAGGTATGTCTGTATAGGACAAAGCACAATGTTTATAGGGTTTGGTACTATTCGAGGATTCAGGCATCCACTGGGGGTCTTGGAACATATCCTGCATGGATAAGGGATAACTACTGTATGTCTAATTCTTCCCTTGGTCTATGTTTCATGACTGCTTTCAAACTTGTGCAATGCTCATATATATTTCATATTCTGGCAATGAGTTGTCAACCACTGTTAGTTTCCAAAGTTGTGAGTTTTTGTTTCTATGTCTTGATAACTATTTAGCATGAAGAGACAAAGTCAAAGAGCTAATTAGACACTATTTTAAACTAAAATTTTAAGTTTATTATTATTTTCTTTTACAAAATAAGGAGGAAAGACTCATGATATAAAAGTTTAAGTTTAAATTGAAATAACTCTACCATAGTTCATGGAATACATAGATATATTTCTGATGCTGTTCATTTGGCTCCAATATTGATTTTCTTCAAGAATAGTAAAGTCTATTTTAGTGTGACTGCCTGTGTTTTATACATCCTTATCCAGATTGTAATTTAAAAGGTGGCATTGTTTCTTCTCAGTGTAGCAATTTCACCAATTTTTGTCCCACTAGAAATAGTAAAATGAATGCATCTAAATAGAAAATTGTTTGTTTTTTTCACCATAACACATTATCATTTTGATTCCTCAACCTCTTACCCCAAATTTTAACACTTAATTAGCACATCATGTTACTTGTGAAGAAGAAAACATTCTTTAGAATGGCAGGTGGCAGGGTCCAAAGTCATTGGAAATTTATACCATTTCTTTTGAAGAACAAAAAGTAACAGATAAAATATGTAAATGATAATGTCAATGATAATGTCAGTTTAGGATTCTGTTTTTGAATTTTTTTTAAAAATCAAAATGCACTTATAAAATGTAATCTTACAAAAAGATTGTCTAAATTTACCATTCAAACATTTAGCACATTAGGCTGTAATTATTATTATGAGAATTATTTCAAATTTTGTGTGTTCACATTGGTCAAGAAAGTTAACAATCACATAGGTATGTTTTAAACCATATCCACAATCATTGACATTGATAGTTTCCTGGTAATGTGCTTTAAAATAAAATGTATTATAAAGAAATTATAAAACAGCTGATCAAGGTAAAAAATTAGTTATTTGGGGATATAAAGTTATTGACACAATGTGCAGTTCCACTGTCTTAAAATATACCTATGCCTGCAAGGTTCCTGCCAGTAACTTCCTGCAGTTGAGGAAACTGCCCTGATTTGCACTGACATGCAATAGCTTCCCCCAGGCAAATACCTGCAGACAGTCATCTGTTGATGCCTGTCTATAGGCAGAGGAAAGCCTTAGAACAGTAGCTCTGTAGAAGCAATTATTCCCTTGACTCTTACAGGAAGGACATTAAAGAATACAGAAAAATATTAGCTCTCATTTATACAGTTCTTTTCATTCCAAAGACTTTGGCAAAGTCATCATTTGTTTTTAATATTATTTAAAAGACAATACAGTCAACATGTTGCTAAGCTGTAGGTTGAAAATCATACTAACTGATATATATGACCTGCTCAGTTCTGGTAAACCAAACTCCACTGATTACTCAGCATGCACTGAGCACTATGCTTGGTCCAATGGGTCTGCACAATATAAATTTTTATAAATAAAGTTTAAGAGGAATAGGTTTGAAGTTAAAAAGCATTGCAATAGAATCCTGTCTTTGCCTTTTGGCTGCATTCTTTTTGTTGAACTACATAATCTCCTTAAAAGTTAGAGTTTTTAGAATAAAATGGAGGTGTATTGCCTAATTCCTTGAGAGGTTATGATGATTAATTTTTCTAATCTGTTTTAAGGTCTCAGCGCAGTAGCCCAGTTATCACTCTAGAAAAAGCACTGAATGAATGTAAGTCATTACTATTATTGTACTATCAAAAATCTCTTAGTATCAACTGTGAAGACACAGTTATATAGGTGTTACTTTTCTTCCTATCTGAGAAGTTCTTAACATGTTTAAAAGGAAAAATCCAGAGAAGTATATCTTAAAATATCCTTAGTAAAGATTAAAATAGATTATAAATGTGAACTGAAATTGAGGTGATTTATAAATATATTCTTGTATATTTATACAGGAAATACATTTATGTAGATGGAATTTGGATGCTATTGAAACATTTATGGAAAATTATGTTTAAAAAAGAATTAATTGAATGAGACAGGTAGCTATACCAAATTAAGTAAAAGATCAGGCATTTCCTTTATGGGAGAGAAATAGTAAAAACTAACAGTAATATTCACTCATGATATAAACCAGAAAAGAAGTCAGTGATCATAATTATTGAGTCATGAAATGGGCAGAAAGATATCACCAAAAACTAGTTTACATCACCAATAAAGACTCTACAAGGCAAAAGTGATACTATTAGCTAAGCAAGATACTTATCTTATATGGTCTCCAGAAAGGAACTCAAAGAAATTGTGTATTAAAAATTAACTGAAATACTAGATCAAGACTAGTAAAACTCATAATAAAAAGATACTATATGCTGCTTATATCTTAATGTCTTTAAATTTTGTCTTCAATGTTATTTCCTCCAAAACTTAATATCTACATACATATACATTTTTAGTCAGAATTATGGACAAAAAATTACTTTAACATGCATAAAATATTTTAGTTTTGTAAAGTTCCCTCTGAATAATAAAAATAATGAGCCTAATCTACTGTAACGTTCAAAAATGTCTTGTCAAAAGATTTCCACTAAGATAGACATTCTTACTTCAGAGTAGTTTAACCAGCCTGAGGAGACATGATTTACAAAACCATTTTTATTGGACACACAAGTAAAATTTAATACCTTTAGAATACAATATAAATAGTTAATGCTGGTGAGATTTTAGGAAATTAATAATTAATATTTCTTTCATTCTCAGTTTAGAACTAAGTTAAAATTAAAACATATAGGACATCCAAAAGCAGGGATCAAAATGTCAGCTTTTAACTGATACATAGATTTGGAAGTGTAGCTTTAGATCTGTTGATCAAAAGTTGATAATGGCTTGATAACGAAAATGAATTTTACAGAAAACAGTCTTACCCATTTTTCTACTCCACCTGCTAATTATTTTTTAATAGCTTAACTCCATTAAGTCAAAAAATCTAGACCAATATGAAGCAGTCTTAGAAAGCTATATAGCCAAGGAAAGCCATATTTCCAAAATCTCATCTCAGTTGTTATCAAGAGAGATAATAAAAGGAAAAGAAACTCCCAGAGCCTGAGGTCAGAGGTAACAGAAAACAGTGGGCAAGCAGGTACTTTCCTGAGAGCAGAATTAAGGATTAATGAAAGTACCTAGTGCATCTACAAATCAAAGACCTGTGTAATGCTTCCCCAGTGGGATTTTAAAATTTCTATGGATCAATGACCGTGAAGTATTTTCACTTCTCCTTTCTGAATAGAAGTGTTCTTTGCAATTATTCCACCCTTTTTTTACCACTGAATACTTGGTGAACAGAGGCTGATTACTTGATGGAGTCACATCTGACTTAATGTAGAGACTGCTGTGTATCACCAGAGAGTCTGGACTTTTGAGCTGGATGCAGTGATGGGTTGGAACTTTCATACGGATGGGATGAGTGTTTTCTTTCACGGTAATAAGAAAGAAAGGAGATTTTTATGATCAAAATTGTGGCAACTTCTAGCAAACAGGTCATGGGTGAAAGTGACAAGTGTCATTTCTGGGCTGAAGTAATAAAAACACCCTGCATAATGGTCCATGTTCTCTTATTCTCTCTCTTGAAGTAACCTTAAAACACTCATGTTGAGATTATGAAGGCACATAATAAAGGCAGACAAGATTCTTAAATAGCGACTTACAAGGAGCTGTCATAGAGAGTTTCCCAAACTATTTCAGCATTTCTTTGAATGGAAAACAAACCTCTATGAAGTTAAAATCCTGAAATTTTGTGATTAAAAATTTGTTTTGACATCTTTATTGGAGTATAATTGCTTTATAATGTGTTAGTTTCTGCTGTAAACAAAGTGAATCAGCTATACGTATACATATATCCCCATATCCCCTCCCTCTAGCGTCTCCCTCCCACCCTCCCAACCTACCCCGCTAAGTGGTCACAAAGCACCGAGCCGATATCCTTGTGCTATGTAGCTGCTTCCTACTAGCTATCTATTTTACATTTGGTAGTGTATATATGTCAATGCTACGCTCTCACTTCGTCCCAGCTTACCCTTCCCCGTCCGTGTCCTCAAGTCCATTTTCTAACTCTGTGTCTTTATTCCTGTCCTGCCCTTAAGTTCATCAGAACCATTTTTTTTTAATTCCATTTATACGTGTTAGCATACGGTACTTATTTTACTCTTTCTGACTTACTCCCACTCTGTATGACAGACTCTAGGTCCATCCACCTCACTACAAAAACCTCAATTTTGTTTTTTTTAATGGTTGAGTAATATGCCATTGCATATATATTGCCACATCTTCTTTATCCATTCATCTGTTGATGGACACAGGTTGCTTCTACATCCTGGCTATTGTAAATAGTGCTACAATGAACATTGGGGTGCATGTGTCTTTTCCAATTATGTTTTTTTCAGAGTGCATGCCCAATAGTGGGATGGGTGGGTCATATGGTAGTTCTATTTTTAGTTTTTTAAGGAACCTCCATACTATCCTCCATAGTGACTGTGTCAATTTACATTCCCACCAACAGTGCAAGAGGGTTCCCTTTTCTCCACACCCTCTCCAGCATTTATTGTTTGTAGATTTTCTGATGATGCCCATTCTAACTGGTGTGAGGTGATACCTCATTGTAGTTTTGATTTGCATTTCTCTAATAATTAGTGATGTTGACCATCCATTCATGTGTTTGTTGGAAATCTGTATAGCGTCTTTGGAGAAATGTCTATTTAGATCTTCTGTCCATTTTTGGATTAGGTTTTTTCTTTTGCTGATATTGAGCTGCATGTGCTAATTGTGTATATTGGAGATTAATCCTTTGTCAGTTGCTTTGTTTGCAAATATTTTTTTTTCCCATTCTGAGAGTTGCCTTTTCAACTTGTTTATGGTTTCCTTTGCTGTGCAAAAGCTTTTAAATTTCATTAGAATCCACTTGTTTATTTTTGTTTTTATTTCCATTTCTTTGGGAGGTGGGTCAAAAAGGATCTTGCTGTGATTTATGTCAAAGAGTGTTCTTCCTATGTTTTCCTTGAAGAGTTTTATAGTGTCTGGCCTTACATTTAGGTTTTTAATCCATTTTGAGTTTATTTTTGTGTATGGTGTTAGGAAGTGTTCTATTACATGTAACTGTCCAGTTTTCCTAGCACCACTTATTGAAGAGACTATCTTTTCTCCATTGTATATTCTTGCTTCCTTTATCAAAGATAAGGTGATGATATGTGCATGGGTTTATCTCTGGGCTTTCTATCCTGTTCCATTGATCTATATTCCTGTTTTTGTGCCAGTACCATACTGTCTTGATTACTGTAGGTTTTTAGTATTGTCTAAAGTATTGTCTGAAGTCAGGGAGTCTGACTTCCTCCAGCTCCATTTTTCTTTCTCAAGATTGCTTTGGTTATTCTGGGTCTTTTGTGTTTCCATACAAGTTGTGAAATTTTTGTTCTAGTTCTGTGAAAAATGCCATTGGTAGTTTGACAGGGATTGCATTGAATCTATAGATTGCTATGGGTAGTATAGTCATTTTCACAATGTTGATTCTTCTAATCCAAGAACCTGGTATATCTCTCCATCTGTTTGTATCATCTTTAATTTCTTTCATCGGTGTCTTATAGTTTTCTGCATACAGGTCTTTTGTCTCCTTAGGTAGGTTTATTCTTTTTGTTGCAATGATAAACGGGTGTGCTTCCTTAATTTCTCTTTCAGATTTTTCATCATTAGTGTATAGTAATGCAAGAGATTTCTGTGCATTAATTTTGTATCCTGCTACTTTACCACATTCATTGATTAGCTGTGGTAGTTTTCTGGTAGCATCTTTATGATTCTCTATGTATAGCATCATGTCATCTGCAAACAGTGACAGCTTTACTTCTTCTTTTCCAATTTGGATTCTTTTTATTTCCTTTCCTTCTCTGATTGCTGTGGCTAAAACTTCCAAAACTATGTTGAATAATAGTGGTAAGAGTGGGCATCCTTGTCTTGTTCATGTTTTTAGTGGAAATGGTTCCATTTTTTCACCATTGAGAATGATATTGACTTTGTGTTTGCATATATGGCCTTTATTATGTGGAGGTAAGTTCCCTCTATGCCTACTTTCTGGAGAGTTTTATCATAAATGGGTGTTGAATTTTGTTGAAAACTTTTTCTGCATCTATTGAGATGATGATATGCATTTTCTCCTTCAATCTGTTAACATGGTTTATCACATGGATTGATTTGTGTATATTAAAGAATCCTTGCATTCCTGGGATAAACCCCACTTAATCATGGTGTATGATCCTTTTAATGTTCAGTTGGGTTCTATTTGCTAGTGATTTGCTGAGGATTTTTGCATCTATGTTCATCAGTGATATTGGTCTGTAGTTTTGGTTTTTTGTGACATCTTTTTCTGGTTTTGGTATCAGGGTGATGGTGGCCTCCTAGAGTGAGTTTGGGAGTGTTCCTCCCTCTGCTATATTTTGGAAGAGTTTGAGAAGGACAGGTGTTAGCTCTTCTCTAAATGTTTGATAGAATTCTCCTGTGAAGCCATCTGGTCCTGGCTTTTGTTTGTTGGAAAATTTTTAATCACAGTTTCAATTTTAGTGCTTGTGATTGGTCTGCTTATATTTTCTATTTCTTCCTGATTCAGAATCAGAAGGTTGTGATTTTCTTAGAATTTGTCCATTTCTTCCAGGTTGTCCTTTTTACTGGCATAAAGTTGCTTGTAGTAATCTCTCAAGATCCTTTGTATTTCTGCAGTGTCAGTAGTTACTTCCTTTTCATTTCTAATTCTGTTGATTTGAGTCTTCTATCTTTTTTTCTTGATGAGTCTGGCTAGTGGTTTATCGATTTTATTTATCTTCTCAAAGAGCCAGCTTTTAGTTTTATTGATCTTTGCTATTGTTTTCTTCATTTCATTTTCATTTATTTCTGATCTGATCTTTATGATTTCTTTCCTTCTGCCAACTTTGGGGATTTTTTGTTCTTCTTTTTCTAATTGCTTTAGGTGTAAGGTTAGGTTGTTTATTTGAGATTTCTCTTGTTTCTCGAGGTAGTATTGTATTGCTCTAAACTTCCCTCTTAGAACTGCTTTTGCTGCATCCCATAGGTTTTGGGTCGTCGTGTTTTCATTGTCATTTGTTTCGAGGTATTTTTTTTATTTCCTCTTTGATTTCTTCAGTGATCTCTTGGTTATTTAGTAGCATATTGTTTAGCCCCCATGTGTTTGTATTTTTTACAGATTTTCCCCTGTAATTGATATCTAGTCTCATAGTGTTGTGGTCAGAAAAGATACTTGATATGATTTCAATTGTTTTAAATTGACCAAGGCTTGATTTGTGACCCAAGATATGATCTATCTGGAGAATGTTCCATGAGCACTTGAGAAGAAATTGTATTCTGTTGTTTTGGGATGGAATGTCCTGTAAATATCAGTTAAGTCCATCTTGTCTAATGTGTCATTTAAAGCTTGTGTTTCCTTATTTATTTTCATTTTGGATGATCAGTCCATTGGTGAAAGTTGGGTGTTAAAGTCCCCTACTATGATTGTGTTACTGTCGATTTCCCCTTTTATGGCTGTTAGCATTTGCCTTGTGTACTGAGGTGCTCCTATGTTGGGTGCATAAATATTTATAATTGTTATATCTTCTTCTTGGATTGAATCCTTGATCATTATGTAGTGTCCTTCCTTGTCTCTTGTAACATCCTTTATTTTAAAGTCTATTTTATCTGATATAAGAGTTGCTACTCCAGCTTTCTTTTGATTTCCATTTGAGTAGAATATATTTTTCCATCCCCTCACTTTCAGTCTGTATGTGTCTCCCTAGGTCTGAAGTGGGTTTCTTGTAGACTGTATACATATGGATCTTGTTTTCATATTCATTCAAGCCAGTCTATGTCTTTTGGTTGGAGCATTTAATCCATTTACATTTAAGGTAATTATTGACATGTATGTTCCTATTACCGTTTTCCTAACTGTTTAGGGTTTGTTATTGTGGGTCTTTTTCTTCTCTTGTGTTTCCTGCCTAGAGAAGTTCCTTTAGCATTTGTTGTAAAGCTGGTTTGGTGGTGCTGAATTCTCTTAACTTTGGCTTGTGTGTTAAGTTTTTTATTTCTCTTTGAATCTGAATGAGATTCTTGCTGGGTAGTGTAATCTTGGTGGTAGGTTTTTCCATTTCATCACTTTAAATATGTCCTGCCACTCCCTTCTGGCTTGCAGAGTTTCTGCTGAAAGATCAGCTGTTAACCTTATGGGGATTTCCTTGTATGCTATTTGTTTCTTTGCTTTTGCTACTTTTAATAATTTTTCTTTGTATTTAATTTTTTTATAGTTTGATTAATATATGTCTTGGTGTGTTTCTTCTTGGATTTATCCTGTATGGACTCTTTGTGCTTCCTGGACTTGACTGACTATTTCCTTTCCCATATTAGGGAAGTTTTCAACTATAATCTCTTCAAATATTTTCTCAGTCCCTTTCTTTTTCTCTTTTTCTGGGATCCATATAATTCGCATTTTGGTTCATTTAATGTTGTCAGAGGTCTCTGAGACTGTCCTCAATTCTTTTCATTCTTTTTTTCTTTCTTCTCCTCTGTGGTAGTTATTTCCACTATTTTATCTTCAAGGTCACTTATCCATTCTTCTGCCTTAGTTATTCTGCTATTGATTTTTTCTAGGGAATTTTTAATTTAACTTATTGTGTTCTTCATCATTGTTTGTTTGCTCTTTAGTTCTTCTAGTTCTTTTTAAATGTTTATTTTATTTTCTCTATTCTATTTCCAAGATTTTGGATGATTTTTACTATCATTACTCTGAATTCTTTTTCAGGTAGACTGCTTATTTCCTCTTCATTTGTTTGGTCAGGTGGTGTTTTACCTTGCTCCTTCAGCTGCTGCATATTCCTCTGTCTTCCCATTTTGCTTAACTTACTGTTTTTGAGGTCTCCTTTTCTCAGGCTGCAAGTTCGTAATTCCCATTGTTTTTTGGTGTCTGTCCCCAGTGTTTAAGTTTGGTTCAGTGGCTTGTGTAGGCTTCTTGGTGGAGGGGACTGGTGCCTGTGTTCTGGTGAGCTGAATCTTGTCTGTCTGGTGGGCAGGGCTGTGTCTGGTGGTGTGTTTTGGGGTGTCTGTTAACTTAATGTGATTTCAGGCAGTCTCTCTGCTAATGGTTGGGGTTGTGCTCCTGTCTTGCTCATTATTTGCATGGGGTTTCCAGCACTGGAGCTTGCTGGCTGTTGGTTGGAGCTGAGTCTTAGTGTTGAGATGGAGATCTCTGGGAGAGCTCTCACTGATTGATATTATGTGGGGCTGGGACGTTTCTGGTGGTCTAATATCCTGAACTCAGCTGTCCCACCTCAGAGGCTCATGCCTGAAACCTGGCCAGAGCACCAAGATCCTGTTAGCCCCACAGCTCAGAATAAAAGGGAGAAAAAAAGAAAGAAAAATAGATAAATAAATAAAATATAATAATTAAAATAAAAAGTAAAAGAATTATTAAATTAAAAATAATTAAAAAAACAAAAGAAGAGAGGAACCAAACGAATAAACTAATCCACCAATGACAACAAGTGCTAAAAACTATACTAAGTTAAACATAAAAATCAGAAACAAGTCAGTTGCAGACAGCAAACCCCAAGTCTACAGTTGCTCCCAAAGTCCACCACCTCAATTCTGGGTTGATTCGTTGTCTATTCAGGTATTCCACAGATGCAGGGTACATCAAGTTGATTGTGGGCATTTAATCTGCTGCTCCTGAGGCTGCATGTAGAAATTTCCCTTTCTCTTCTTTGTTTGCACGGCTACTGGCGTTCAGCTTTGGTTTTCACCCTGCCTCTGCATGTAGGTTGCCCTCAGTCTTCTGTTCCCGCCCAGACAGGATGGGGTTAAAGCTGCGGCTGATTTGGGGGCTCTGGCTCACTCAGGCCAGGGTGAGGGAGGGGTACCGTAGTTATAATTGGAAAGCAGGGTGAGCCTGTAGCGGCAGAGGCTGGCATGATGTTGCAACAGCCTGAGGCATGCCGTGTGTTTTCCCAGGGAAATTATCCCTGTATCACGGGACCCTGGCAGTGGCGGGCTGCACCAGTTCCCAAGCGGATGTGGATAGTGACCTGTGCTTGCATACAGAATTCTTGGTGGCTGCAGAAGCAACATTAACGTTTCATGCCTGTCTCTGGTGTCCAAGCTGATAGCCATGACTTGCGCCCATCTCTGGAGCTCGTTTAGGTGGTGCTCTGTCTGCTGTGGGCAGAAAGAGAACGAATCCCCTCTCCTGGCGCACCCTGAAACAGTGGTCTCTTGTCTCTTAGGCAGGTCGAGAGTTTTTCCCAGACTCCCTCTCAGCTAGCTGTGGTACACTAACCCCCTTCAGTCTGTGTTCATGCAGCCAACCCCAGTCCTCTCCCTGGGATCTGACCTCTGAAGCCTGAGCCTCAGCTCCCAGCCCCAACCTGTCCCAGCGGGTGAGCAGACAAGCCTCTCAGGCTGGTGAGTGCTGGTTGGCACCAATCCTCTGTGCGGGAATCTCTCCGTTTTGCCCGCTGCACCCCTGTTGCTGTGCTCTCCTCTGTGGCTCCGAAGCTTCCCACTCCCCATTTCCCACCAGTGAAGGGGCTTCCTAGTGCATGGAAACTTCCTCCTTCACAGTTCCCTCCCAGAGGTGCAGGTCCTGTCCCTATTCTTTTGTCTCTGTTTTTTTTTTTTTTTTTTTTTTCTTTTGCCCTTCCCAGGTACATGGGGATTTTCTTGCCTTTTGGGAAGTCTGAGTTCTTCTGCCAGCATTCAGTAGGTGTTCTGTAGGAGCTGTTCCACATGTAGATGTATTTTTGATGTATTTGTGAGGAGTAAGGTGATCTCCACGTCTTACTCCTCCACCAACTTGAAGGTCCCCCCGTGATTTAATTTTTGTTATTGAGCTCTAACTTTTATGCTATCTGGTATATCTATATGTCATATATACAATGCCATGATTTAAATAAAGTTAAGCCTATACGTATAAAAATATAGACCAGTGGAAAACACCTACAAATTGAGTGATTCACTTTTCCTTGCAGAGTTGAGAAATCAGGATATGTATTCTTATAGAAGTCTTGCTATATGGGAACAAGATGTCAGAGGGAAGGAAGTTTTCCCACAAACAAGCCTGGAAGGAATATGCATTACATATTAATTAGGACATTAGTTTTACAAATGTATCTATTACTTACTTATAAAATATTTTAAAATTTTTATGTGAAGTGTGTTTAAAATTTTTTTGTCTGAATGATCTATTAATTTTAGACATAAAATAAATATCAATAGATATGTTTCTGTAATTATCCTCCAAATCATGCCATTTTTTAAAGGTTAAATGGAACACAATTAATAATTATTCCAGAACAACTAATGTAAACTAGGACTCTTCTGGGAAAACTAGGAAATATGATCACCCTCCCTAGAAGTTTTTCAAAGCACTGGAAGGTACCTCCATCTTCCTTTCCTCTCTTCTTCCTCCTGAAAAATAAAGCCAAACAAAAACAAAAACAACCTGCGTTTCTTTGCTTAAAATGCATTTGATATAAATACAGACTTTCATACCACTATTGGAGTTTAGACTTAAAAATGAAAATATTCTTGGATAACACACTGATTAGCATGGACATGTTCATAGCAGGATTTAGCAGAAGGTGGTCACTGGTAGCATAAAGTGGAGGGGGCTGAGAGTAAGGGTATGAGGGTTTCCATAGTAAAACGAATGGTAATAAGTAATGACTGCATGCACCAAAGACAAACTTCACTTACTTTAGTCTTGCAAAGAGCCAGCAATATCTGAATATATCATTCCTAAAAGTGAATTATCATTAACCTTGAGAGAAATTTCATGGTGCATGTTTTATTGTTCTCATTTTATTTCTAATTTCAGACTGAGGTCTACTACCAAGCAACTTTTCTTTCTCCTTCAATAATTACCTGAAATCCAAACTTCTACATGAAGTTTTCAGTGATTAAGTCATTTAAAGAAATTAAATAGTCTTGAGCAATAATCAGAGCAGTTAGCCATTTTAGATGAGTCATCTGAATAATAAATGC
Organism: Eschrichtius robustus; assembly: GCF_028021215.1. NCBI lineage: Eukaryota > Metazoa > Chordata > Mammalia > Artiodactyla > Eschrichtiidae > Eschrichtius > Eschrichtius robustus. The sequence continues at coordinate 41,520,581 of NC_090841.1, forward strand.
TTAAAAATATCCTCTTCAATGGCACTTTTAGCCTGAATTTTTTTCTATAATTGCCTTAATTTCTCAGTACAATTACTAAATGTCCACACACTTCTTTTACAATTTTACTACTCAAATTACTTGCTCTTGCTCATCAGCTTTGCAAATTAATAGTATGTTAAATGCACCAGGGTAGCTTACTTGAAACGAATGCTAAAGTGAATTTTTCTAAATGGCTAATAAATGTGCTTTAAAAGACATTTAGTAAGTTTTAAGATTCTCGTTCCAGAGTAAACCTGTATTTGAAAATACAGGTTTTCAATGTCTTCTCATGACATTGAAATTCATTAATGCCAACAATATTATTAATAAAGATAAGAATAACTACCAGTTCATTTAGTCCCCAAAATGAGGCAGGTGCTGTATTAGGTATTTTATGTACATTGTCTCACATTCATTCTTAAAATAAGGCTGTAAGCTATATTTATTCCTATTTTAATCTTTGGACCTTATGCACAAATCAGGCATCTCCTGTATGCATATACTTTTATATATTTTCTTCACCATCTGTATGTCTTCTTTGGAGAAACGTCTATTTAGGTCTTCTGCCCATTTTTTTACTGGGTTGTTTGTTTTTTTAATATTGAGCTGCATGAGCTGTTTATATAATTTGGAGATTAATCCTTTGGCCGTTGATTCATTTGCAAATATTTTCTCCCATTCTGAGGGTTGTCTTTTCATCTTGTTTATGGTTTCCTTTGCTGTGCAAAAGCTTTTATTTCATTAGGTCCCATTTGTTTAGTTTTGGTTTTATTTCCATTACTCTAGGAAGTGGGTCATAAAAGATCTTGCTGTGATTTATGTCAAAGAGTGTTCTACCTATGTTTTCTTCTAAGAGTTTTATAATGTCCAGTCTTACATTTAGGTCTTTAATCCATTTTGAATTTATTTTTGTGTATGATGTTAGGGAGTGTTCTGATTTCATTCTTTTACATGTGGCTGTCCAGTTTTCCCACCACAACTTATTGAAGAGACTGTCTTTTCTCCATTGTATATCCTTGCCTCCTTTGTCATAGATTAGTTGACCATAGGTGTGTGGGTTTATCTCTGGGCTTTCTATCCTGTTCCATTGATCAATACTTCTGTTTTTGTGCCTGTACCATATTGTCTTGATTACTATAGCTTTGTAGTATAGTCTGAAGTCAGGGAGTCTGATTCCTCCAGTTCAGTATTTTTCCCTCAAGACTGCTTTGGTTATTTAGGGTCTTTTGTGTCTCCATACGAATTTTAAGATTTTTCGTTCTAGTTCTGTAAAATATGCCGCTGGTAATTTGATAGGGATCACATTGAATCTGTAGGTTGCTTTGGGTAGTATAGTCATTTTCACAATATTGATTCTTCCAATCCAAGAACATGGTATATCTCTCTATATGTTTGTGTCATCTTTGATTTCTTTCATCAGTGTTGTATAGTTTTCTGAGTACAGGTGTTTTACCTCCTTAGATACGTTTATTCCTGGGTGTTTTGTTCTTTTTATTGCAATGGTGAATGGGATTGTTTCCTTAATTTCTCTTTCTGAACTTTCATTGTTAGTGTATAGGAATGCAAGAGATTTCTGTGCATTAATTTTGTATCCTGCAACTTTACCAAATCCATTGATTAGCTCTAGTAGTTTTCTGGTGACATCTTTAGGATTCTCTTTGTATAGTATCATGTCATCTGCAAACAGTGACAGTTTTACTTCTTCTTTTCCAATTTGTATTCCTTTTTATTTCTTTTTCTTCTCTGATTGCTGTTTCTAGGACTTCCAAAGCTATGTTGAATAAGAGTGGCAAGAGTGGACATCCTTGTCTTGTTCCTGATCTTAGAGGAAATGCTTTCAGTTTTTCAGCATTGAGAATGATGTTTGCTGTGGGTTTGTCGTATATGACCTTTATTATGTTGAGGTAGGTTCCCTCTATGCCCACTTAGGGGAATTATTTTTAACTGACAATATCAGACCTCATATTTTCTGTATGCTTGCTTCCTTTCAGCTTGGGATGCTATAAAGACATGACTCTGGGAGCTGTGAGAGCCATGCTGCTTCTATTATGTTGAAAAGCCAACAGGTAGGAGAACAAGTTGTTGCAGGTTGGAAAATTTTTTTGTTTATATATATATATGTATATATTGTGTGTTCTCCTGGCATGCTATAACTATCGCTTTTATTTTTTTCATACACACTTGTGATATGTATATATATATGTATAAAATCTCCAATGAACAGAAGATGTAACCTCTCCATTCTGTTTCTTGCAGGTAGATAGGTATAAATAAAGTTGTAGATATAGATATATACCATATATATTTTGTTTATTTCACATATGTATCTATATAAGTATCTATATCAATTAATATATATTTCATTTATCATATATATATGCATATTTAAGAACATTACATATGTATGTGTATATATATATACACACACACATACATTTATGCTTGGATATATATATATATATATATATGTATATTTATATACACATATATATAAAATCTCCAAAAGATTACATATGTATATACAGATAGATATAGATATAGATATACATACACATATATATATATATACAAAAAGATGTGTTTTATGGCAAGCTAACACTCTACTATTTGTTTTATTTTATTTCACATATGTATGTATGTGTCTTGTGTTAATAAAATATATAGTCAAAGTAGTGTTGGCTTACCTGAAGGAAATATGCCTTCTTTCCCTTTATCTTAGAACACAATATAGTACTTGATATAGTTAGTACTCAATTAAGGGCATATGTGAGTTATATTGTTGGATCTTTAAGGAAATGTTAAAGTCAATTTAGGCACAATTATTAAGAAAAGATAACAAAGACTTTGGATAAAAAATAAACTTATACAATTAAATTCAGAAAATAAACTATGAAGAAAAGTAATGTCAATTACCCCTAAAATGTATTATACATTCAGCTTTTGTTACAAACAATACAGTGTAATACCTAAGACATAACATTGGAATAGTGACAGCTACTTCCGCAAACAAGTAGCTATAACAGGTAGATGTCATCCTTGGTGAAACTCAAAGTGGTTTTCCAAATGTTCAAATGTTCTCTCTACTTCTATTCAGTTTTGAAAATTGATCTGAAAATCTTTAAAGAAAATAGTAGAGTAGAATATAGCCACTTTTAATCTAAAATAGTTTAGTGATATCAGATGTACATAGATAAGATTTTTAAACTTTGTGTTAGAAGTTGATGCAATGATAAATTGCAAAGGAAATTAAATAAAGGACAGTAAATTATATTAGAAGAATGTGCTTTATGGAATACAGGAGACATTAGTCTATAGCTGAGTTATTGGTCAAGAATATGGAAGTTTATGATCCAATCATGGCACCAATTAAACATGAAACCTTGGTGTCTTTTCTTGTGTTTGGTTTCCAAGCAACTCTTCCTTTCTTCATTCTGTAACAGATGCAACTTTTCAAGCAACAGTGAACAGTCCAAGGTGGGCACCTGACCCTTGTTAGACCAATGGTAATCCATTTCATGATGGGAGGGACAGTATAGAGAAGCATTTAAAAGGGCTCTGGAGCCAAATTTTCCAGTTTCACATCCTGCTTATGATCCTTATTAGCTGTGTGACTTAGTTCAAGTAAGTGAACTTCTCTGTAGCTCAGTTTCTACAACTGGGAAGTTTAAGTGAGCTAGTAAACAATAGGTATGGAATAGTATTCCTTTAAAAAACATTCAGTAACTATTAATAAACAAAGTAACATTTCTTACTTATCTCCTTGAAGTCAGAGTGACATTTAAAATTATATAAAGACAAAAATATAAATTATTTATGTTTCTGGGAAGGTGGAGAAAACAATAATTTTTCCTATTTCTCCTGCTAAATACAATTAAAACCCTTAGATATTATATATAAAATGAACAAAAAAGATTCTGAAAGATAGAGAGAAGAAGGCAGACCAGCTAGGGACCTTGGCATCTAAGAAATATCACAATGGTGAGTCTCCAAGATTTTCTATTTACCTCAGATACTATGGAATAAACAATGGAGAAACTGGTAATTTAGAAATGCCTATGAAATTAGAAAAACAACTATTCTATCTAACCAAGGGAGAGGAAAGGAATAGCCTCAGAGGATGGAAAACTCAGACAGTAACTATTCTGCTGCAACCAACATCACAGAAAAAAATGTGGCCTTATCCTCATCCAAACCAGAAAAAATCTTAGTGGGAAGCTTAGAATTCCACACTGGAGAGGCTGTAAGGAGGTACCCCAACACAACTGCCAGGGCAATGCCAAAAAAGGCTGAGTAGAGAGTCATGAAAATTTCATCCTCTCCAAATGGTAACAAGACCCCTCCTCACCACCTAACATATGGATAGAGACCACATGGGAAGGGTGGACTTCCATCTCTGCCCACCAGTAATGAAGCAACCCTTCTCACGCTTGCAGATGTGGTGTCAGAGAAGAGAGAACTTTCCGCATTACCCAAAAGTAACCAGGCTACATCCCTCCCCTGGAGTCTGTGGTGATCATATGGGGAGCAGTAACAGTGCTCTCTTACCCCTCAGACCCTGAGGACTCAGAGACACCAAAATGCCTTGGTATTTCATACTCTTAAAGCAAATAATTATTTTAAAAAGTGCAAAATTATTATCTAAGGGAAATGTCAAGTGTAATAGGGTACTTCTTCTATTCTTCAGGGTTTTTTTTTTTTATCACTTCTTTCAATTCAGTGAGTTTTCTAATTATCTTGCCAGTAAATCCACTTTTGTTAAAGATTTTCTTAGTTTCTGTTGCTTGCCATTAAAACGTTTTAATTTATACAGCTAGGAAGTGTGCATAAATTATTTAAATAGCATTTTGTAATTGTTTTTTTAATATTTGTGAGAGGAAAATGGAAATTTATGCGCTTTTAGTACATAGCAACTTGCTTACTCCATACCTACTTCAATTCCTAAATGCCTTCTTATAAATATTAGAATGCTCTATATTTCCTATATCAACTTATAGTTTTGTTTTTTATTTTCTCATGTGATCTAGGTTCCACCAACAGTCACTTACTCAAGATGTAAAAGGCAAAAAGGAGCAAGTTTTGAGCCTTCACTCAGGGAAATCAGGGTTTGAGGCAGAAACATTTAGTTCTTCTAAAGCAGGGGTTCTTAACTATTTTTGTGCCATTGACTTCTTTGGTAGTCTTAAGTAGTATTAATACTATTGCAGTTTGTAGTTTACATTCAAAACTTAATAAAACGCTAAATTTCAATTACAGAACAGGGAAACATTTCTATTCAAGTTCAAGAAATTATAGAATACCAGTGAAACAGGAGCCACTGTCAATTTCCTAGGGATATCCCTAGGTGTAGGCATCTATGTGGGCATAGATGTCAGTATAGATGGGAAGATGTCTTTCAGACCGACGCAAAATTCTTTTCTTGACTAACAAGAAAAATCCTATATGTGTTTGGACATTTATCCTAGGTGTATTATCCTATGTATTATTAAAATTCTAAGGCACTCCTATAAATTCTGTACCCTACCTATTATTTTCTTTAAAAACCTAGCTTGAGGGCATTATATTGTCTGCAACTAACAACAGTGACGAATATGGTAATTGGTTAAAGAAATGGTTTCAGGAAAAAGTAAGCTAAAAGAAATGAGAATCTAAATTGTTTTTCTGACCTAGGGCTTGAAGGCAACGGAGATCTGCTTAACATAATTTGAAGAAACACTGGTAACCTCTAGCACACAATGGTGAAACATTATTGAAACTATTTAGCATGGGTACTTGGAATGAAATGCTTATTGAAAGCAAAATGTTGAGTGGCTGCTGCAGTGGACACTTTTGAAAGACTGATATGAGTTGACTGCTTCTAAATTTAATGGAGAGCTTAAAGAAAACTATTCACTTAATTAAATTGTTAGATAAAAGCATGGGTTAGAGAACCACTGGGTTTCTTCTCATGGTAACAAAGTTTATGTAGTTTAATATCAGATGTAGAATCTGAACTTGAGTGGTACTGAAATATACAATAAGATATATTCACAGCATGTCGAGAGTTTTTATGTGAAAATTGGGACATCATTGTTCAGGAATAGTGAGGAATTAAGAAATGCACTGGAGACATTCAGTTGCCTCTGAATACATGAAATGGACAAATTTACTGAGCTTCCCTTCTCAGTAGAAACAGTCCTTCTTGTAATATTGAATGATTCTCTTCCTAAAAATTCTGTAATGACCACTCTTGAGGATAGTTGTCTCTTAAAGGGATATAAATTTTCCTCAAGTCCCACTTATACCACATTATACCACATTGTCTCCAAGCCCAAAATCTTACCTTGCTACACATTAGAATTTACGTATAGAGGTTTAAAATACCCTGCTGTCTTGACCAATTAAACCAGATTTTCTGAGTATGGGGCTCAGCGTCTGTCTCTTTTAAATGTTCCCCAGAAGAATCTTACTATCTCCTTATGACTAATTTTATATACAGGACATATATATATATATATATATATATATATATATATATATATATATATATATATATATATATATATATATATATATATATATATACACTTTCTTATATATGTATCATCTGCATGCAGCTGCCCAAAAAGCAAAACAAGGCAAACATGGAGGAAGACATAAAACACTTTATAACCAGGATAAGAAAGGTATACTTCACTTCCACCCACATTGCTGAACAGTGACAGTTCCCATCTTAAGTTCAAGGAAGGGTGGAAATGTAGTTATCATGTGTTTCCAAGAAGAAAAAGAGATTGATAAGATCTAAATAATATGTGCTTCTGAGAGTAATCATGGAAAATACATGAGGAGGAGCTTCAAGATGGCAGAGGGGTAAGATGTGGAGATCACCTTTCTCTCCACAAATACATCTACATGTAGAACAACTCCTACAGAACACCTACTGAATGCTGGCAGAAGACCTCAGACTTCCAAAAAGGCAAGAAATTCTCTACATAACTGGGTAGAGCAAAAGAAAAAAAAAAGAGAGAGAGAGAGAGAGAAAAGAATAGAGACAGGACCTGTGCCTCTGGGAGGGAGCTGTGAAGGAGGAAAAGTTTTTGTGCCCTAGGAAGTCCCCTCACTGGCGGAGATGGGAGGGAGCTTGGGAGCCTCAAAAGAGAGGGCAGCAACAGGGCTATGGAGGGAAAGTGGAGAGAATCCTGCACAGAGGATTGGTGCCAACCAGCACTCCCCAGCCTTGAGATGCTTATCAGCTCACTCACTGGGGCGGGTGGCAGCTGGTTGCTGATGCTTGGGCTTCCTCCCTCTAGGGAGAGAACTGGGGTTGGCAGTGTGAAGACAGCCTGAGGGGGCTAGTATGCCACAGCTAGACAGGAAGGCATCTGGGAAAAAGCCTGGACCACCAGAGAAGCAAGAGACCATTGTTGTGGGCTGAGCGAGGAGAAAAGCTTCCTGCTCCAAGTACTCACAGACAGCAGGGCACCGCCTACATGAGCTCCAGAGGTGGGTGCAAGCCCCGGCTGTTATCTTGGACCTCAGGGGTGGGCGATGCTGCCACTGCTGCCACCAAGGGTTGTGTGCAAGCACAGGTCACTGCCTACACATTCCCAGGAGTCTGTCCAGCCCACCACTGCCGAGGGTCCCACTATCTGGGGCCAACTTCCCCAGGAGAATGCACTGCGTGCCTCAGTCTGTAGCAACTTCCTGCTGATGCTGCCTCCGCAGGCACTCCCTGCACATCACAATTGTGACTTCTGTATTCCCCCCACCTCTTCTCTGCTTGAGAGAGCAAGTGAGCCCTAATCAGCTGTTGCTTTCACCCCCTCTTGCCTGGGTGGGGAACAGACACCTGAGGGTAGCCAACAGGCAGAGGCAGGACCAAAATCAAAGCTGAACTCCTGGGGAAGTGCGACCAAAGGAAAATCTCTCTGTGCAGCCACAGGAACAGCAGATGAAATCCCCTCAATCGGCTTGGTAAACCCTGCATCTGTGAAATATATGAATAGACAATGAGTGTTCCCACAATCAAGGCTGTGGACGTTGGTGGCAACTATGGATTTTGGAGGCAAGTACACGTGGGAGTAAGGGCAGATTGGAGTTTGAGCTGCCCCACAGAGCTGACAGCAGGTCCAGAGACCTACCTAAAAGTATTGGAGGACTTTCTGGTTAGGCAGGGAATAGCAGTGGCTCACTTTGAGGCAAGGACAATGACAGCTGAGGCCATGGGAAAATACCAGCAGTATTACTATTATATATATATATATATATATATATATATATATTTCATTTTTCTCTATTGTTGTTCTTTTTTTATTATTCTTTTAATTTTTATTTACTTTTTTCTTTTTTATGCTTTTATTTTTAATACATTTTTTATCTTTTTTCCTATTTCTACTGTATTTTTTGTTATATTATGTTTTTTCCTTGTTTTTGTTTTTTTCTTTGTTTTTCTTAATTTTTGTCTTATTTTTAACTATATTTTATATTTTTCTACTTTTACTTTACTTCTTTGTTGTTTTGTACTTTTCCCTTTTGCTTCCACCTTTCTTTTGTTTTATTATTTTTAATCCTATTTGTGTGTTTGTTTTATGCTTTCTTTGCATTTTTTTAGTTTGCTTTCTGTGTTTCATTTTTGTTGTTGTTTTTCTTTCTTTTGGTGAGTTTAGTTTTTTGTGTTTGTTTTCGTTTTAGGGTTTGTTTATTGGTTTGGTTGCTCTCTTCTTTTTTTGTTTTCTCTTTTTTTTATTTTCTTTTTGTGAGTGTGTGTTTCTTTGTGTTTTTGTCTGTTCAGTTTTGCATTTACCATTTGTCTCAGGGTTTCGTTTGTCGGTTCTTATTTTTTTTTTTTTTTTTTTCTCTTTTCTTCCACACCATGTGGCTTGCGGAGTTTTGGAGCTCTGGCCAGTAGTTGGGCCTGTGCATCCGAGGTGGGAGAGCCAAGTCTAGGATGTTGGACCATGAGAGAAATCCTGGCCCCATGGAATATTAATTGGTAAGAGCTCTCCCAGAAGTCTCCATCTCAACATTAAGACTGGGCTCCACCCAATGTCCAGCAAGCTCCAGTGCTGGATACCTCATGCCAAACAACTATCAAGACAGGAACACAACCTCACCATTAGCAGACAGACTGCTTAAAGTCATACTAAGCTGACAGATACCCCAAAACACACCACCGGACATGGCATTGCCCATCAGAGGGACAAGATCCAGCTTCATGCACCAGAAAACAGGCATCAGTCTCCCCCAACAGGAAGCCTACACAAGCCACTAGACCAACATCGCCCACTGGAGGTAGACATCATAAGTAAGAGGAACTACAACACTGCAGCCTGTGTAAAGGAGGTACCAAACACAGTAAGTTAAAATGAGAAGACAGAGAAATATGCAGCAGATGAAGGAGTAAGGTAAAAACCCACAAGACCAAAAAAATGAAGAGGAAATAGGCAGTCTAACTGAAAAACATTCGGAGTAAAGATAGTAAAGATGATCCAAAATCTTGGGAAAAGAATGGAGAAAATACAAGAAATGTTTAACAAGCACCTAGAAGAACTAAAGAGCAAACAAACAGTAATGAACAACACCATAACTGAAATTAAAAATACTCTAGAAGAAATCAATAGCAGAATACCTGAGGCAGAAGAACAGATAAGTGGGATGGAAGATAAAATGGTGGAAACAACTGCTGCAGAAGAGAATAAAGAAAAAAGAATGAAAAGAATTGAGGACAGTCTCAGAGACCTCTGGGACAATATTAAATGCACCAACATTCAAATTATAGGGGGCCCAGAAAAAAAGAAGAGAAATAGAAAGGGTATGAGAAAATATTTGAAGAGATTATAGTTGAGAACTTGCCTAACATGGGAAAGGAAATAGTCAATCAAGTCCAGGAAGTGCAGAGATTCCCACACAGCTTGAACCCAAGGAGAAACACACCGAGACAGATATTAATCTAACTATTAAAAATTAAGTACAAAGAAAAAAATATTAAAAGCAGCAAGGGAAAAGCAGCAAATAACATACAAGGGAATCCCCATGAGGTTATCAGCTGATTTCTAAGCAGAAACTCTGAAGACCAGAAGGGAGTGGCAGGATATATTTAAAGTGATGAAAGGGAAAAACCTACAGCCAATATTATCCTACCCAGCAACCATCTCATTTAGATTCAATGTATAAATCAGAAGCTTTACAGACAAGCAAAACCTAAGAGAATTCAACACCACCAAACTGACTCTACAGCAAATGCTAAAGGAACTTCTCTAAGTGGGAAACATGAGAGAAGAAAATGAGCTACAAAAACAAACCCAAAACAATTAAGAAAATGGTAATACTAACATACATATCAATAATTACCTTAAGTGTGAATGGATTCAATACTCCAACCAAAAGACACAGACTGGCTGAATGGATCCAAAAACAAGACCCGTATATATGCTGTCTACAAGAGACCCACTTCAGACCTAGGGACACATACAGACTGAAAGTGAGGGGATGGAAAAAGATACTCCATGAAGACGGAAATCAAAAGAAGAAAGCTGAAGTAACAATACTCATATCAGGTAAAATAGACTTTAAAATAAAGGATGTTACAAGAGACAAGGAAGGACACTACATAGTGATCAAGGGATCAATTCAAGAACAAGATATAACAATTATAAATATATATACACCCACCGTAGGATCACCTCAATACATAAGGCAAAGACTAACAGCTATAAAAGGGGAAATCAACAGTAATACAATAATAGTGGGGGACTTTAACACCTCACTTATGCTAATGAACAGGTCATCCAGACAGAAAATTAATAAGGAAACTCGAGCTTTAAATGACACAATAGACCGGATAGACTTAATTGATATTTTTAGGACATTCCATCCAAACACAGCAGATTACACTTTCTTTTCAAGTGCTCATGGAACATTCTCCAAGATAGATCACATTTGGAGTCACAAACAAGCCTCAGTAAATTTAAGAAAATTGAAATCGTGTCAAGCATCTTTTCTGACCACAATGCTATGAGATTAGAGATCAATTACAGGAAAAAAACCTGTAAAAAATACAAACACATGGAGGCTAAACAATATGCTACTAATATATAGTAGCATAACTATAACGAAATAACGAAATACATAACGAAAAGATAACTAAGAAATCAAAGAGGAAATTAAAAAATACCTAGAGACAAATGACAATGAAAACACTGTGACCCAAAACCTATGGGATGCAGCAAAAGCAGTTCTAAGAGGGAAGTTTATAGCAATACAATCATACTTCAAGTAACAAGAAAAATCTCAAATAAACAATCTAACCTTACACCTAAAGGAGCTAGAGAAAGAAGAACAAAGAAAACCCAAAGTTAGTAGAAAGAAAGAAATAATAAAGATCAGACCAGAAATAAATGACATAGAAACAAAGAAAACAATAGCAAATATCAATAAAACTAAAAGCTGGCTCTTTGAGAAGATAAACAAAATTGATAAACCTTTAGCTAGAATCATCAAGAAAAAGAGTGAGACGACTCAATAAAATTAGAAATGAAACAGGAGAAGTTACAACAGGCACCACAGAAATACAAAGCATCATAATAGAATACTACAAGCAACTATATGCCAATAAAATGGACAACCTCAAACAAATGGACAAATTCTTAGAAAGGTATAACCTTCCATGACTGAACAAGGAACAAATAGAAAATATGAACAGACAAATCACAAGTAATGAAATTAAAACTATGACTAAAAATCTTCCAACAAACAAAAGTCCAGGACCAGAAGGCTTCACAGATTAATTCTATCAAACATTTTGTGAAGAGCTAATACCCATCCTCGTCAAAGTCTTCCAAAGTAGTTGCAGAGGAAGGAACACTGCCAAATTCATTCTATGAGTCCACAATCACCCTGATACAAAACCAGACAAAGATATTACAAAAAAAAAAGAATTACAGACCATAATCACTGATGAATATAGATGCAAAAATTCTCAACAAAATACTAGCAAACAGAATCCAACAATACATTAAAAAGATCATACACCATGATCAAGTGGGATTTATCCCAGGGATGCAAGGATTCTTCAATATCCACAAATCAATCAGTATGATACACCACATTAACAAACTGAAGAATAAAAACCATATGATCATCTTAATAGATGCAGAAACAGCTTTTGACAAAATTCAACACCCATTTATAATAAAAACTCTCCAGAAAGTAGGCATAGGGGGAACTTACATCAACATAAAAAAGGCCATATATGCAAACACAAAGCCAACATCGTTCTCAATGGTGAAAAACTGAATGCATTTCCTCTAAGATCAGGAACAAGACAAGGATATCCACTTTCACCACTATTATTCAACATAGTTTTGGAAGTCCTAGTCATGGCAATCAGAGAAGAAAAAGAAATAAAAGAAATCCAAATTGGAAAAGAAGAAGTAAAAAGGTTGCTGTTTGCAGATGACATGATACTATACATAGAAAATCTTAAAAATGCCACCAGAAAACTACTAGAGCTAATAAATGTATTTGGTAAAGTTGCAGGATACAAAATTAAAACACAGAAGTCTCTTGCATTCCTTTACACTAACAATGAAAGCTCAGAAAGATAAGTTAAGGAAACAATCCCATTCACCATTGCAACAACAAGAATAAAATACCTAGGAATAAACCTACCTAAGGAGACAAAAGACCTGTACTCAGAAAAGTATAAGACACTGATGAAAGAAATCAAAGATGACACAAACAGATGGAGAGATATACCATGTTCTTGGACTGGAAGGGTCAATATTGTGAAAATGACTATAATACCCAAAGCATCTACAGACTGAATGCAATCCCTATCAAATTACCAATGGTGTTTTTCACAGAACTAGAACAAGAAATCTTAAAATGTATATGGAGGCACAAAAGACCCTGAATAGCCAAAGCAATCTTGAGAAAAAAAAATAAAAACTGAGCTGGAGGAATCAGGTGCCCTGACTTCAGACTATACTACAAAGCTACAGTAATCAAGACAATATGGTACTGGCACAAAAACAGAAATATAGATGAATGGAACAGGATAGAAACCCCAGAGATAAACCCACCCACCTATGGTCAACTAATTTATGAAAAAGGAGGCAAGGATATACAATGGACAAAAGACAGTCTCTTCAATAAGTGGTGCTGGGAAAACTGGACAGCTACATGTAAAAGAATGAAATTAGAACACTCTCTAACACCATACACAAAAATAAACTCAAAATAGATTAGAGACCTAAATGTAAGACCGGACACTATAAAACTCTTAGAGGAAAACTTAGGAAGAACACTCTTTGACATAAATCACTGCAAGATCTTTTTTGATCCACTGCCTAGAGTAATGGAAATAAAAACAAAAATAAACAAATGGGACCTAATGAAACTTAAAAGTTTTTGCACAGCAAAGGAAACTACAAACAAGTTGAAAAGACAACCCTCAGAACTGGAGAAAATATTTGTAAACAAATCGATGGACAAAAGATTAATCTCCAAAATATACAAGAAGCTCATGCAGCTCAATACCAAAAAAACAGACAACCCAATCAAAAAATGGGCAGAAGACCTAAGCCGATACTTCTCCAAAGAAGACATACAGATGGCCAAGAGGTATGTGAAAAGCTGCTCAACGTCACTAATTATTAGAGAAATGCAAATCAAAACCACAATGAGGTATCACCTCACACTGGTTAGAATGGGCATCATCAAAAAATCTACAAACAATAAATGCTGGAGAGGGTGTGGAGAAAAGGGAACCCTCTTGCACTCTTGGTGGGAATATAAATTCATACAGCTATTATGGAGAACAGCATGGAATTCTAAAAATAGAATTACCATATGACCCAGCAATTGCACTACTGGGCATATACCTAAAGAAAACCATATTCAAAAAGAGTCATGCACCCCAATGTTCATTGAAGCACCATTTACAATAGCCAGGTTATGGAAGCAACCTAAATGTCCATCGACAGAGGAATGGATAAAGAAGGTGGTACATATATATAATGGAATATTACTCAGTCATAAAAAAGAATGAAATTGGGTCATTAGTAGAGATGTGGATGGACCTAGAAACTATCATACAGATTGAAGTAAGTCAGAAAGATAAAAACAAATATTGTATATTAATGCATATTTGTAGAATCTAGAAAAATGGTACAGATGAACCAGTTTGCAAGGCAGAAATAGAGACACAGATGTAGAGAACAATCATATGGACACCAAGGGGGGAAAGGGGTGATGGATTGAATTGGGAGATTGGGACTAACATATATACACTAATATTTATAAAATAGATAACTAATGAGAACCTGCTGTATAGCACAGGGAACTCTATTTCACTTCACTGTACAGTAGAAACTAACACAACATTGTAAAACAACTATACCCCAATAAAAAAAAAGCAAAAATACAAGAAAAAATGGAAAATTGAATGTTAGATAACAGTATTCTATATAATAAGGCTCTCAATTCAATATCAAGTTTCATGAGCCCTTGTTCCCCATCATATTTCTGGGACCTTTTTCTTTTTTGCTTCTTCTCACTCCATACAACACCACAGCTGCTTCCAGTATTCACATAACCATGATTTTTGCATATTATTTTAACACTTATTTTTAGTTAAACTTTTCCCATCTATATTCTATTGTCACAACCATGGCATTGTTAGATAAATAGTCCCATTAATATTTTTCTGAGGCAAAAGAAGATTTTTTTTTCTATTCTTCTAAGCCAACCAGCTCAAATTGTAAATAGCTTTTAAAATAAACAAATTGTTTTGCTCTCATAGAATCTTTCAAAATCCCTATACTTTCTCTTCATAAAGCAAAAGTTGCCATCAATATTTAAAGATGGCCTGCCAAATGAGAGATACTATTGCCAGAAAGGCAAACTCAACACAGTGCGTGTTCTATTCAGAGACACTCTGAATTATGTTAGATGGTATATATAAGTGCTCTGTCACAAACATGTATGTGCTCAGTAGTTTTTTTTGTTTGTTTTTTCCTCTTCTTTCTTCCCTTCTTCTCTTCTCTCTTAGAGCCTTTCCTCTTGGTTCCCCAGCATGCACTTTTTTGGTTGGCTTTGTCAACTACAAATTGGCATTTTCCTTTGGCACTTGCCATCTACCTCTACAAGGATTAAATCATGAGCTGCAGCAGCTGCTGACTTTCAACACCCCCTGAAAGGAGTTCAGGGTGGAGAGCTGAAATGAGGCACTCTGTGCTCTGGGAAAAACTGGCAGAACAGTTCTTCAGATAGATATTTTCAGGAGCCAATTTTATGAGCCTTGTATCTTCTCATATCTAGAAAAGCACTAAAATCCTTCATGGTGACGTCTGTTCCTCGTGACTAGCAGTAACCTGCACGAGACTAGCAGAAACGTTCTGTAAAAAACATGTGCTTGATTGCATGTATTCCGCCTTCACCAAAATCACGTATATACTGACCTTCCCCTCTGCCTCTTTGGAGCAGTTTCTCAGAGCTATCTGGGATGCTGTCTCCCGGGCAGCACTCCTCATCTTGCACCAAATAAAACTTAATTCACAACTCTCAACGTTGTGCACTTTCTTTAAGTCGACAGCTTCTTCAGTCTCACATTTATTACTTTTTCTAGGATATGAGGTCTTGATGCACGGAATCTGGAGTTCTAAGAACACTGCAAATAAGTGAGTAAGCACTGAAAATATACTTTTCCCAAATCTGCTCTATTTTAGTGAAAGGTGACTGATTTTTCAAAATCGATTCCATATAACTTCTTTTTTTTTTTTTTTTTATGTGGGATCTTCCCGGACCAGGGCTCGAACCCGTGTCCCCTGCATTAGCAGGTGGATTCTTAACCACTGCGCCACCAGGGAAGCCCTCTCCATATAACTTCTTAAATACATTTGTTTCTATGACTTATCTTATTGTTATTGTTCCTAGAGTAGTAGCAGGCACCAGAAATATATTCGCGAGGTGGCTATTTACGTAGTGAAAACATTTCCTCAGGTTAATATGATAGGCAATGCTTCAGACAGGTGAGCAGCCTAATTGCTTTCCATCACTCCTCTATACTGGTCAAGAAACAAAGGGTTAATAATTTAAGGTTTTTTTCTCTATTACTTATATTTTTAAAATATCTCCTTCAAATAAAGACCTCAATTTCCTTTTACCCAAGTGTGGCCTGAACAATTTACACAGTAGTGGCTGGAAATAATCACAAATGCCTTCTTTTCTCTCTCTCTCTCATGTTCGTTTAATAATATTTTTGTGAAAAGTAAAATACTGCTAAGTTATACTATAAAGAACATTGATAGAGGTTGATAATAGCGGATATATGTTTACAAAACTCTGCTTATGTCTATTTGTTATAGAAATTCCCTCAAATCCATATGAAGAATGGCTGAAATTGTGCACACTTGTAGGATTTTTCCCTGTATACAAAACCTTCCCCTTTCCTTAGCTTCACAAATGTTCCTACACTTTTCTTGAGAGACAATCTCCGTTTCTATTCAAAGACTAAAAATGACATATTAAGCCTGCTTAACCAACACTAAATTTCTAGAAACAATAAAAAAAATTCAAAAGTGCACTGAAAGCCAGAAAGGGAAAACTAGTATCTCATAAACTATTCATAATCCTTCAAACACAGACAGCAGACAAAATCTATATAAAGAAGGAATGCATAGCTTAAAATGTGTGCCATTGTATACTTTTCTTAGTAAGGGTTCATGGAGAGAAACAGACAGAAAAGACAGGAGGCAATGCAGTGGCTGCCAAAGAAAGGTGTTATTAGTTTGATTACCCCCACAGAGGCAACCAGGAAAATTTTCCCCTGTACATTGCTAACTTGTGTCAGGCAATATCCAAGGAGGCAGGTACCTACAGGCAAGATCACATGGTTTAGGAACTGAGTTGGAGTGACAGGGAAATGCCCAAGGCAGCTGGCTACACACTGGAAGAAATGGGGTACTTACACCCAAATTTGCTTCTAAAGTACTATGCCTGCTTCCTCTCCCACCCGTCTGCCACTCTCCTGGAAAATAGATCAAACAAAAGCTGCAACACCTGCTGCCAGGTCTTTACCCACAAGCAGGCTGTGCATAGGATGCTATAGGCAGTCTAACATAAATCTCAGCTAGGAAAATAAGTACACTTGATAGCCAGCACTGAGAGACAACTCAGCCAACACAAGAACTAACACTTGAGGAATCAAAATTAATAGAGCAAGCAGAAAAGATGATGATTTCCTCTAATTACATACTTAGAGGAATTAATGACATTGGGTAATGTTCTAGCCATAGAAGAAACAGCCAGATCAGGATTTGGAAAAGTCAGAATATACAATCAATTGTATGGTAAATTTAAATGACATCCCAGTTCATTAAAATAGGAAAAAAAGTAAAAAATATAGGGCATGCATGTGAAGTATAAATACATAGTTTACATATAAATATATAAGCTATATTTATTTAAATATATATGTTTACCGTATGTAGTAAATATGTATTTATAAATATATATAAATTTACCATACCATTTATAACATATAAATGTATTATTTAAAAGAAATTTGTTAGCAAGAATAAAACTTAAGTACCTTTTTGTTACAACATATTAAAACATGTTGTTTTCTCAGTAAAAAAAAGTTTTATAAATTTAACATGTTTCAATTTTTTCCAAATTATAGATAGATGGCCAAGTCCAAGAGAGAGTCAGTGTTTAGAGTAAGATCCTCACAATTGTCATCAGACATCCAGAGGAGCCCTCACACCAGTACTGGAGCCACCCCCCTGCCTAGCACAATAGCCCCTTTGCACATCTGTCTACATCTCCATTAGCAGAAGTAAAGTGGAAACCTGGATCTCTTCCTTATACTGGTAAGACCCTTCCCCAACTCAGCATTATCTTCTTACTCCCTTCATCACTATCTGTCTGGTGTTTTTTTTTTTTTTTTTTTTCTGGAGTAAAGCTATCATGCTGCTCTTACTTGTCCATGACAATCATACAAGTAGCCCAAGCCCCTCAGATCATCCCTCATTCCCCAAATCCTAACTATCCTACTATTTCTGAACAAACCCCCTCCCAACTCTTAAATATCTCACTGTATCCTCTGAAATTCAAGGTAAATCATCACCAAATTCTTTTCTCCCCACTGTTTCTTAATTAGCTGCAGCCTGGCTTTCTCTGATCACACTGCTTCTCCTGAAGCCATTTCAAGGAAGAACTGAGTGCTTTCCCCAAAGTCCTCATACTGCTGGGTTTGGAGGTGGGGTAACTGCTGTTCTCATATCTCATTAAAGTACCTATAATATTTTTCCTCTCTCCTCCTTATAATATCTAGCTTTGAACCCCACATAATCAAATGATACCTCCCATTACAGTTCCTTGAATTTCAGTCATCTAAGAGGGACTAGTTACTCCCTCTTATTCCTTGAAGATTTTAGCTATAGGCTTAGTGTCATGTTCTCCAACACTATTCTTATTGTAATTTTTGGTGATTTCAATATCCACATACATGTTCCTTTTTGAAATCTTGGTATCTTGATTTACTGACCTCTCTTTCAGTTATTCTGTCTTCCAGTCTATCTTAGCCATACCTCTCTGTGATCCTACATCTAACTCCATCATACGGTACATAATTCCATCACCTTTCTAATTACAATTTAAAATATTCAGCTCTTCTATTGCCATTTCCTGTCTTTCTAGCTTACTTCCACTAACACTCCAACACCAACAATTTTTTCAACCCACTTTCAGTTTATCTAACTTATTCATGATCCAGGTTTATATGACTGACTTATTCATGATCCCTCATTCTCCACATCCTCTCTTCCGACCTTACCCAACTTAAGTTCTATGGTAAATCTTTTTTGCCTATACCATCCACTGCATCTCCTCTCTCTGTTTTTGCCATACTCTTTTGGTCAAACCACAACCTTGGCTAAATCCATCTTTCTCCCTACTGTGGAAAGTGGTTGAGGAAAAGTCACAATTTGGTGACTGGTCTCACTGTAAATGTAGCATATTCTTAGTTTCTTCCAATAGTCATACTCTATTACCTAAGTCCAATTTCACATCTACCCTCTTAGATAACTATTTCATTCTTTCTTCTCTCTCCTCAATTTCCAATATCTTCTCTCTCATTTTCACTTTCAATCAATGATTATATTTAACAATGTCATTATCCTCTGAGAAACATTCTGATCTCTTTTTAGTTTTTATTTGTTTTTGTTGTTGTTGTTGTTTAACCCTTGGCTTCAAGAGTGTTATTACCTCAAATAGCTAGCACCTGGGTTGTTTTTTTTTTTGTTTGTTTTGTTTTTTTTGTCAGAGGACTATCTCAGGGTAATGGATTCTGTTTGTAAGAATAGTTCTGAGAATTTGCCACCCCTGGGAAACATTTAAACAATGACTGATACATATTGTTGTGTGAAAGTCTAGCTTACTTGTCTTTGGTCAGTACAACTCTTAGGTACAATTTACATTCAGAATTCCCCTCCAAGATCAGGCTAAAGATTTACTGTGCCTGAAAATGCCTTCCTTCTTGACTTCCTCTCCTTCTTTATCATTCTCCTGCCCTTTCTCTTAATGGTCTCTTCTGAGAGTACTTTCTTAATAAATTGCTTGCAGAAAAATCCTCAGCTCAAGTCCTCTTCTGGAAAGAAAAAAAAAAAATTACCTAAAGTAATGTATTTGTGTCTTGCCTGAGAAAATTGAATAAATCAGAAGAGTTCTATAAACTATCATTTCATCTACTCATCTGTCTACCCCTATATCTTAGGATTTTTCCAGTTACAATAGGAGGACTATCATACACTCAACTCATTCACTAATTCCCATCTCATTACTTTCTCATGAATATTGATTTAGCAAATCTCTACTTCTCTTCCACATGATCAGTTTTTTCCTCTCTAATGTATCATTTCATCAGTATCAGTAGTGGGTTGAATGATGCCCCCCAGATATGTCTGTACCCTGGAACCCAGACCCTGTGAATGTTACTTTATTTTGAAAAAGAGTCTGTGCAGACATAACTAAGGACCTTGAGATGAGATCATCATGGATTACCCAGGTGTGCCCTAATTTCAATGACAAGTATCTTTAAAAGAGACTGACGAGAAGATGGAGACAAAGGAATAAGAAGAGGAAATGTGACCAAAGAAACAGAAATTGGAGTGACAAAGCCAGGGAAACCAAGGAATGCCCGGACCCACCAGAAGCTGGAAAAGGCAAAGAAGAATTGTCCCCAGAACATCCAGAGGTGGTGTAGTCCTGCTGAGACCTTGATTTTAGACTTCTGCTCTCCAGAACCATGAGGGGATAAATTTCTATAGTTTTAAGACAACCAGTTTGTGGTAATTTGTTGCTGCAGCCATAGGAAACTAATAAAGTATCCAAACACGATATTACTCTCCCATATTAAAAAAAATACAAAAATGACAAATTTTATCTTACCCCAGTTACTGTCCCTTTTTCTCTTTCCTTTTACTATGAATGTCCTTGAAATAATTGTCTTTCCCTGCTGCTTCCAATTTTTTTTCTTCTCCTTTTTTCATGAACACATTCCAATCAGGTTTTTCTTTTTCCCACATCGCTACAAGAAACTGCTCTTACTGAAGTTACCAAAGACCTCAACAAATAGATTCTAAATCCAATTTTCATTTCTCAGTCCTTATCTTACTTGACCTATGGACAGCCTTTGACACAGGGGATCACTCTCTCCTCCCTTAAATAATTTCTCCACTTAGCTTCCAGGGCATCTCACTCACCAATTTTCCATCAACCCTATTTTTACTGCTTACTTTCTATCTCCTCAATTTCTATAATTTAGATTTCTCTATGACTTGCTCTTTGAATTTCATCTTAAATATTTATATTAACTAGGGTAATGCATTCAATCTTGTGGTTTTAAATAATATCTATATACTGATAAATTCATAATTTCTATTTCTATTCTAGTCCCTACTATGCATTTCAAATCCAAATATTCAACTATCTACTTATTACCTGCACTTAAATGTGTAATAATTTTGACAAATGTAACGTATAGCCTTAACATTCCTTCCTAACTCCTTCTTCTCCCATGATATTTATATCTTAGTCAATAGCAACCTTCTTTTTATAGTTATGTAAGCAAAAATATTTGAGTATTTTTGACTCACCTTTGACTTGCTCCTCCAAACCATTAGGATATCCATTAGGTTCTTCTTCAAAATCACTTCAAGATTAGACCACTTTTCACACCACAACTGCCGATACTCTGAGCCAAGCCAACAACTTCTCTTATGTGGACTATTAAAAGAGCCTTCTAGATAGTCTTTCTACTTCTGCCTTTTTTAGTTTGCTCTCAACATAGCAGTCACTGTGATCCTATTAAAATATAAGGCAGCTGATATTTTGCTCACTGCTCAAAACCATCTAATATCTTTCCACATCACTCAAAGGAAAAACCAGATTTCTTACAATGACCTTGAAGTACCTACATGATTTACCCCTCTCATTGCATCTGGGATCTCATCTCTTACTGTCCCCATCATTTACTCCCTTTAAGCATAATTATGACTATCTTACAGTTTATCCCAAAAGCAAGGAATACTCCAATCACTGGGTCTTTCTTTTTATTTTTCTTCTTTTATTTTTTTAATCTTTTCTCTTCCTAATTTGTTCCCCTCCAGATTAGTTCTTTACAAAAGGCACTTTCTCATACATAACTTCTCTGGGCTCCTTGTCTAAAATTTCAATTTTTCTTCCTACATTATTTTTCCTCATTAGTACATATCAGTATCTGACATTCTATATATTTTACTTTTTTAATATTGTGTATTGTTTGTCTCCTTCATAGAATTTAAGAGCCATAAGGTCAGTGATATCTGCCAGTTATTTTCACTTTTTTATCCCCAGTACCTGGCACATAGTAGGGGCATAATTAATATTTGTTGAATGCCTAAATAAAATGATAAGAAAACATTAACTGTGAGAGGTGGAACACCACAATATCAAAACATCATCAAAAAAAAAATACCTGATTTATACCCTATTTGTAATTTTTAACAATAAGAAAAATTTCTCAGGTAACACAAATCATCAGAGCTCAAGTTTGGGTAATTCAACCTATATTTTGGATTAAGCGTTTAATGTCATAAACAGTTTAGATTCCAGTATTCACTTATAACAATCTACTTCTTTTTGAAACATGATTTTTTATTTTTCTAAAATCATTAGTATTAACTCAATGTCAGAACACACCACATTATACATAGAGAAATGAAACAATCCTAAAGATTTTTTTTAAATGTATTATTGCTTTTATGAATGGCTAAAATTATTGTTTCATATAAGTATATAATATTTATTTCTCTTTAACAAGAAAAAGTAGAAACAATGAATCATTGTGCATGATTTTTACCTAAACCATGACTCAAAAATGGACTAAAAATATCCTTTCTTTAAAGATTTTAGTGAAAAAAAAATACTCCTATAGCCTTCCTGGTTACTCATTATGTTTTAGTTTTAGCACAGTTTCTTATGTCCATTAACAACTTCCTCTAGTGTTAATTGAGGTCTATTTCTAAGAGTTATACCTGTATTTCTTTATCTAACAATAATTTATATCAAAATATTTCATTAGATATCACCAGGTTCTTATTATATAACTAATTCTAAAGAATAAGGACTGTTACATAATAGGAAAAAAACCTCTGAATGCCAATATACTAGTTTGTATTCTTTCAGTAAGTAGCTATGAAACTTTGAGGGAATCCATTAACCTCTTTTGGCTTCTTTGCCCTCATTTGTTTAAAACAATTATTTTTAAACATATATACTGATTAAGTTTTTAGAAATGGTAGGACTGTTGAGAAAGAGTAGGAAAAAAACCCACAAATATCTAAAGACAAATAAAATTATCTGGAGAGAATATTAATTTTTATAGATGCATTGCACTTATTGTAGGTAGTCACCCTTAATATTCTTTATTAATCACTTAATTTTTTCATGAAACAAATATATGAGGAAGGCTTGGGTACTTGACATGCAGAAGGCATTCTTCTAGGCCTTGAATTTACAACAGTGAAAGAGACAGACATGGTCACTTTTTGGGATCTTTCAGTCTCTCAACAACATGAAATTTATTTTTCATACAAAAAAAGGAAAGAAGATGAAAGAAAGAAAGAAAGAAAGAAAGAAAGAAAGAAAGAAAGAAAGAAAGAAGAAGAAAGAAAGAAAGAAAGAAAGAAAGAAAGAAAGAAAGAAAGAAAGAAAGAAAGAAATGGAAAGAAAGAAAGAAAAAGAAAGGAAGAAAGAAAAAGAAAGGAAGAAAAGAAGGAAGAAACGGAAACTACTCTTTAGTCTCCCTTACTCTCTTGCTACTGGAATTTTCTTAGAAAAAAGAGAAAATGAACTTTCCACTATTAAAGAGTTAAGGACTTAAATCTATGTATAAATGAAACAGTTCATTCTGGAAAACAATATTATCATGGTCTCTGGACCACTTATATCTGACTTCTGTTCCTGATGTTTCTTCAATTTTTTAAATATAATTTTCATTTTAGAATAGTTGTTGGCCTACAGAAAATTGCAAATATGGTACAAAGTTTCAAATACCCCTCACTCAGTTTCCCTGTTATCAACATTTGTATTAGTATGGTACATTTCTCACAATTAACAAACCAGCATTGACTATTTATATTAACTAAAGCCTGTGCTTAATTCATATTTCCTTAGTTTTAACCTAACTTCCTTTTTTATTTCTAGGATCCCATCAAGAATACAACATTACATTTAGTCTTCATGTCTATTAAGGCAACTCAGAGTAGGCCTTTGTTATAGAGAGGACTAGGTGTATTTCACAATGATTACTTTTGCCGTCCTGAACGTCAATGAGCTTCAGTTTTCTCACCTGTAAAATGGAGATAAAAGCATTTTTCTTATATAGTTATAGTGAAGAATGTTTTGTTTTTTTTTTTAAATCTGTAGATAATCTACACACATTAAATTGTGACCACTATTATTATTCAATTAAAACAAAGCAGCTTTCTTCACTCTCTTTTATCCTTACTATTGCTAAGAATAACAATGTAATTCTACTATTCTCTTACGGTATAATGAAGAAGAATGTTGTCTTAAAGCAGCAGTTCCAATTCTAGATGCCTACAGAGGCATGCAATATAAATAGGTGAATCTGAAGTACAAAATAATATAAAAAGGGATGGAGAATGTGTAAACTGGAAAGTGTGTGCCCACTAGGAATCTTTTCATATTGAAAAAGTTTTAAATACTATTTTGACCAAACAAATAGAATTCATCGGATTAATCTGACCCCTTTGGTCTCATAATAAGTGGCTTAACGTGTTGCATGTTAAGGGAGTGAGGGCGTGAAACAAATATCTTTGTTCTCTGTAGAATGTTTTTTGGCCCAGAGAAAATGCTTCCATGTGTTAGTATTTAGATTGTATATTCTTCAAAGATGTGTGGCCCTGGAGTTTGAAAAATAATTTCAGAAATCACACATCTAATGATTCTAAATCCATATAATAACTTTTGGAAGAACTATTGTTAGTAGGTGATTTATACCTTTTTTTTTTTTTGCAGTAGGAGTTACATACAAACATACAAACATATATACTTGTCACTTCAAAGAATTATTTTATGTTCCTCTGAGGCCAATCTTAATTCAAGACTAAAGAAAAAGCATGGAAAGCAGCAAAAATATATGCTTGCCCTAACATGATGAGGACATGTACTGTCCATGTATTACTCAAATATCAAAAGTGTACATGTATTAGAAAACAATTTTTGATGTTGCCTTTATTACAGGAAAATGAGTTTGCTCTTAGTGTTTGTTTAAACTCATATACATCTAATCTAGTCAACCCATAGGCAATTTCTCCTTCTATTAGATAAGCCTGGAAAATTTTTAATCCTTACTCAAGCAATCTTTTGTTGTGTACCTCTGGTTTGCTGAGAGCTGTTGCTAGAAAATTTCACAAGTAGAAAACTAGGCCCTCAGTGTGGCCCATCCAACCTTCTCTACTTCCAAAGTCAGTTTCTTTCCCATTATCTACAACAGCCTTTTCAAACCTTCTTTCATCATATCTCTAAACCCATCTCTCTACTCTGAGCTAAAGATTTCACCTTCTACTTCTCAAAGACAGAAGAAGCTCTCAGACAAGAATAGTCAACTCCATTCACTTTCATAAGGCAAATAAATCAAGCCCCCTGTTTCTCACACAACACAGTCCTTCTAACCCACCTTAAAACATAAGGAAACACACAAAAACAACTGAAGATAAAGAAAGGCTATGGCTTCTGAATAAACTGGTCATAACAAAACTTCTTTTTCAGTTGCAAGTTTAGTAGCTGCTGCTTAAATAGAAGTTACCATTATCCTATCTGTTCCTTGAGCTAGACAGAAATTTCATTTTACTTCTCTAATATCTTCTGTGTCTCTTACAATAGTCACACCTCATAGTGGTTTGACTAAATAGATTACGGTACAGGTATAAGCACCAGAAATACTTAGATACATTTTGAAAGCCTAAAATAAACAAGGGTCTTTCATTGATATATAATTCTCTGAAAATAATTTGAAAACAATTCTGAAATTTGAATCTAAATTTGGTAGCTTGGAAATAAAGTATATGCAATAGCTACTCAATTTTAGAAGAGAAGGTACTAAAGATGAAAAAATCGTATTACATCATCTTTTTCTAATTGAATTGTTACTTTTTTAATATTCTTAACTTTTCCCAAGTCGTATTGAGAGCTACATGAAGTATTTAACAGAGTCTTCTTTTCCACAAGTTGATTTTAAGTTTCACCATTTTTGCTACACATAAATGAGGAGAAACGCAAGGCAATTTTCACAATGGGAAATGACTTCTTTGATATTTATCCATTCAAACGGGGACAGGAGGGTGAGAGAGAGAGAGGAGAAAAGATATACGATAAGGAAAATGGAAAAAGAAATTCAAATTAAGACCAGAAAATAGGGATACATAAAAATACCAGAAGGGTGTAAGTAAAGGCAGCCTGTAAATTGGGGAAGGGAGATATTTATCTTTATATTTGTTTTCAAATAGGTGTGCTTCTTGACAAATGGCAGCAGGCCATCTCCTTTTTCTACTCCACATAGTCTCAGCTCTGCTCTGTTTAGTGTGGTCACTGAAAAATTATATTTACTCACCAACTAAGTAATCCAGCAGCATACATAGAGGTCTTCTCTCTCTGAATTGCCTTAAGGTATGAATTAAAATGTAAACCTGTAAAATATCAATAAAGCTGACATAAAAGTTTTTGTTCCCAAAGATAGAAAACATAAAGAGCATGGCCGTAGGGTAATATACTCTGCCTGAAGGCTAACCAAGCCTCCTGCCACACATTATATTGGAGTGTTATTACATTTTGTCTATTAGAGGCATAGTGCCCTTGGGATTTTACAGGGTTTTGAACATAAATCCTTCAGCAGCTCAAATTTTATTTGATGCAGAAGTATATACCATGGCTTTAATTCTCATGAGTGGGACAAAATACCTAATCATTTCTTGAGATGCCTAATGTGAGTGTCAAATTACCAGCCTCCACCAAGCAAAAGGGAATGCTAATTAAAAGGGTAGGACATGTTCCAGTTGTTCTAATCAAAGGGAGCTTAATCCTTCCATAAGCTGGCTCGCTTTGTTGGAGGAAATTCTGAACAACCTTGTTACTTTGGATAACTGTAAGCCACTGACTCACGGCCCCTTGACAGCTAGCTGAGCATGTAATAACATTTCTCTGTATTTGGGGACTGGCTTAGCTGGCTTTATAATAGATTATTGTGGATGTTAAAGTGAAATGTTAGTCTTTCTTTAAAGCTCTGTATTCCCCAGTAAATAAGGTTATAAAAAGGGCACTGAGCACAATACTGTTTCAAGGTCACCAAACACAGATACAACAGCCTTCAGTTTGTGTAAATAAGGTATTAACCATGGTTTATTCTTCAATTGTGTCATGAAAAATAGTTTTTTTTCAAGAGCAGTTTGATAGGAAAGTATTTTGAGGAGAATTTTAAAGCATCTTTTTTTTTCCTTTTAGTTCCAAAAAAAAAAAAAAATGAATAGAAGCAAAAGCAAGTGACATTACAGAAAGGCAGGAAAAAGGAAAATATATACAATAAACGAAGTTGAATGGTATCAGTTAAAGAGAAAAACCAGATACCAGAGCAGAGTGTCATCCAAAAAACATTTGAGGTTATTGGGTATAACAAGAACTTTGGAGAAATCACAACTTTCGGCATGAAGATGTCTACAGAGACCACACAAACAAGAATTTCACCTTGACTTTCAAGGCAGTGACAGTTATTGACTGTTTGTGTTTCCAATTCATTGTAAATGGAAAAAGTTAAAGAAAAAGTTCACCCATGAGAGCCATATAACTACTTATTTTGAAGGAAGAAATTGATATAATTTCATTCAACTTTGGAGTTTTGATATTCACTTACCATTTGAATCATATCCTTATATTTGTCATTACAGTAGGGAGAAATGTTACATAGTGTGTTTCATAAAAAATACTCCTTTCTGATGTTCAATTGCCATATAATTTGAGATGAAAAAAAGAGATGAAGATTTTCTATGTTAGTATTGTAAAGGTAAAACAACTTCCTATAGCATGAAAGAGTCACACTAATGGTGTAGATTTCTGATGCAGAAGGGCGCTAGAGTTGGGAAAGTGTAATTTATAGTGTCAGGAAGGCAATCATATTTTCATTCTACTAGATAAGATCAGGGCAGGTACTACCCAAGGAGCCAACCTCTTTGTTTCAATTTTAAACTGATGAAAGGGAGGATGTGCAGTGCTTTATAGTGCAGACAAAAATGTCACACCAGTAATTGCTATGCAGGTACTTAAGTACATGCCAAATAAAACCATAAATTATATTTCTCATGCATTAAGCATTAATTGTGTCAGTAGTTAAAAGAACAATTACCACATAATATGTACCTTTTTGAAAGATAGAAATAATCAGGAAAATCATTCAGATAACCTTTGTGAAAGATTAAGACTTTCTTTCATGGTATTTTACATCTTTGTGCCCATCTATCTTCTACACAGAAATATTCATTTTAGTCAAATTTGTTCCATCAGATGTCATATATAATATACTGAAGTCTTCCAAAATGTATCAAATAAAACTATAATTAGTGATACAATGAATTCATTTAAAGTTACGTGATAGGATAAAATGAAGTTTATATGGTTTTCAGGATATGAAAGCTATCCTAGACATCATCAGACCTTTTCTCTCTTCCTACACAAATGTACTTGGTTATCCTTTGTAAGACACAAATTT
Organism: Eschrichtius robustus; assembly: GCF_028021215.1. NCBI lineage: Eukaryota > Metazoa > Chordata > Mammalia > Artiodactyla > Eschrichtiidae > Eschrichtius > Eschrichtius robustus. Next base: position 41,548,902 of record NC_090841.1, read on the forward strand.
TAATAGCTATGTACCTCAACACCCATAAGCCCAGTAACCTTGCTTGGGTTTCTCCTCCCACCTGCTCTTTTCTAAGCATAATTTCCACTACACATTAGCCCAATCTTGGACAGCCCTTCCTAGGTATTGTTCACATAGAACTTGGGGAAAATAAGTGTATTTTTCCTGTCTGGCCACAAGGCAATAATACTGCAAGCACCCGGCTGATGCTGGCTGAGTTTCAAGTATCCCTGAGAAATGAACACATAGAGGGAAGCAGAGGTAAGAGCAAGAGATGGGAATCTGATGGTATTCAAGTTTCAAGTTATCCCCAAGGCTTTCCAGAGTTAGATGCACTAATTATCAACTCCTTCTAGTCTATGATACTTTAGGTATTTATACTCATAAACAAAGGAAATGTGGTAAATGCATCTGTGTTCCCACTATTTTTTTTTTAAAATTTGCCCTTGACCCACTATTCTTTTTTTTTTTTTGAGCATCTTTATTGGAGTATAATTGCTTTACAATGGTGTGTTAGTTTCTGCTGTATAACAAAGTGAATCAGCTATACATATACAAATATCACCATATCTCCTCCCTCTTGTTTCTCCCTCCCACCCTCCTTATCCCACCCCACCAGGTGGACACAAAGCACCGAGCTGATCTCCCTGTGCTATGCAGCTGCTTCCCATTAGCTATCTGTTTTACATTTGGTAGTGTATATATGTCCATGCTACTCTCTCACTTAGTCCCAGCTTACCCTTCCCCCTCCCCGTGTCCTCATGTCCATTCTCTACATCTGCGTCTTTATTCCTGTCCTGCCCCTAGCTTCTTCAGAACCTTTTTTCTTTTTTTTTATATTCTATATATATGTGTTAGCATATGGTATTTGTTTTTCTCTTTCTGACTTACTTCACTCTGTAGGACAGTCTCTAGGTCCATCCACCTCAAATAACTCAGTTTCGTTTCTTTTTATATCTGAGTAATATTCCATTATATATATGTGCTACATCTTCTTTTTTTTTTTTTTTTTTAAACATCTTTATTGAAGTATAATTGCCTTACAATGGTGTGTTAAATTCTGCTTTATAACAAAGTGAATCAGTTATACATATACAATATGTTCCCATTTCTCTTCCCTCTTGCATCTCCCTCCCTCCCACCCTCCCCATCCCACCCCTCTAGGTGGTCACAAAGCACCGAGCTGATCTCCCTGTGCTATGCGGCTGCTTCCCACTAGTTATCTATTTTACATTTGGTAGTGTATATATGTCCATGACACTCTCTTACCCTGTCACATCTCACCCCACCCCCTCCCCATATCCTCAAGTCCATTCTCTAGTAGGTCTGTGTCTTTATTCCCGTCTTGCCACTAGGTTCTTCATGGCCTTTTTTTTTTTTTTTTCCCTTAGATTCCGTATATATGTGTTAGCATACTGTATTTGTTTTTCTCTTTCTGACTTACTTCACTCTGTATGACAGACTCTAACTCCATCCACCTCATTACAAATACCTCCATTTCATTTCTTTTTATGGCTGAGTAATATTCCATTGTATATATGTGCCACATCTTCTTTATCCATTCATCTGTCGATGGACATTTAGGTTGCTTCCATGTCCTGGCTATTGTAAATAGAGCTGCAATGAATATTTTGGTACATGACTCTTTTTGACCTATGGTTTTCTCAGGGTATATGCCCAGTATTGGGATTGCTGGGTCGTATGGTAGTTCTATTTGTAGTTTTTTCAGGAACCTCCATACTGTTCTCCATAGTGGCTGTATCAATTTGCATTCCCACCAGCAGTGCAAGAGTGTTCCCTTTCCTCCACACCCTCTCCAGCATTTATTGTTTGTAGATTTTTTGATGATGGCCATTCTGACCGGTGTGAGATGATATCTCATTGTAGTTTTGATTTGCATTTCTCTAATGATTAATGATGTTGAGCATTCTTTCATGTGTCTGTAGGCCATCTGTATATCTTCTTTGGAGAAATGTCTATTTAGGTCTTCTGCCCATTTTTGGATTGGGTTGTTGGTTTTTTTGTTATTGAGCTGCATGAGCTGCTTGTAAATCTTGGAGATTAATCCTTTGTCAGTTGCTTCATTTGCAAATATTTTCTCCCATTCTGAGGGTTGTCTTTTGGTCTTCTTTATGGTTTCCTTTGCTGTGCAAAAGCTTTTAAGTTTCATTAGGTCCCATTTGTTTATTTGTGTTCTTATTTCCATTTCTCTGGGAGCTGGGTCAAAAAGAATCTTGCTGTGATGTATGTCATAGAGTGTTCTGCCTATGTTTTCCTCTAAGAGTTTGATAGTGTCTGCCCTTACACTTAGGTCTTTAATCCATTTTGAGTTTATTTTTGTGCATGGTGTCAGGGAGTGTTCTAATTTCATACTTTTACATGTACCTGTCCAATTTTCCCAGCACCACTTATTGAAGAGGCTGTCTTTTCTCCACTGTATATTCTTGCCACCTTTGTCAAAGATAAGATGACCGTATGTGTGTGGGTTTATCTCCGGGCTTTCTATCCTGTTCCATTGATCTATATTTCTGTTTTTGTGCCAGTACCAAACTGTCTTGATTACTGAAGCTTTGTAATATAGTCTGAAGTCAGGAAGCCTGATTCCCCCAGCTCCATTTTTCGTTCTCAAGATTGCTTTGGCTATTCGGGGTCTTTTGTGTTTCCATACAAATTGTGAAATTTTTTGTTCTAGTTCTGTGAAAAATGCCAGTGGTAGTTTGATAGGGATTGCATTGAATCTGTAGATTGCTTTGGGTAGTAGAGTCATTTTCACAATGTTGATTCTTCCAATCCAGGAACATGGTATATCTCTCCATCTATTTGTATCATCTTTAATTTCTTTCATCAGTGTCTCATAATTTTCTGCATACAGGTCTTTTGTCTCCTTAGGTAGGTTTATTCCTAGATATTTTATTCTTTTTGTTGCAATGGTAAATGGGAGTGTTTTCTTAATTTCACTTTCAGATTTTTCGTCATTAGTGTATAGAAATGCAAGAGATTTCTGTGCATTTATTTTGTATCCTGCTACTTTACCAAATTCATTGATTAGCTCTAGGAGTTTTCTGGTAGCATCTTTAGGATTCTCTATGTATAGTATCATGTCATCTGCAAATAGTGACAGCTTTACTTCTTCTTTTCCGATTTGGATTCCTTTTATTTCTTTGTCTTCTCTGATTGCTGTGGCTAACACTTCCAAAACTATGTTGAATAATAGTGGTGAGAGTGGGCAACCTTGTCTTGTTCCTGATCTTAGTGGAAATGGTTTCAGTTTTTCACCATTGAGGACAATGTTGGCTGTGGGTTTGTCATATATGGCCTTTATTATGTTGAGGAAAGTTCCCTCTATGCCTACTTTCTGCAGGGCTTTTATCATAAATGGGTGTTGAATTTTGTCGAAAGCTTTCTCTGCATCTATTGAGATGATCATATGTTTTTTCTCCTTCAATTTGTTAATATGGTGTATCACATTGATTGATTTGCGTATATTGAAGAATCCTTGCATTCCTGGGATAAACCCCACTTGATCATGGTGTATGATCCTTTTAATGTGCTGTTGGATTCTGTTTGCTAGTATTTTGTTGAGGATTTTTGCATCTATGTTCATCAGTGATATTGGCCTGTAGTTTTCTTTCTTTGTGACATCTTTGTCTGGTTTTGGTATCAGGGTGATGGTGGCCTCGTAGAATGAGTTTGGGAGTGTTCCTCCCTCTGCAATATTTTGGAAGAGTTTGAGAAGGATAGGTGTTAGCTCGTCTCTAAATGTTTGATAGAATTCACCTGTGAAGCCATCTGGTCCTGGGCTTTTGTTTGTTGGAAGGTTTTTAATCACAGTTTCAATTTCAGTGCTTGTGATTGGTCTGTTCATATTTTCTATTTCTTCCTGGTTCAGTCTCAGCAGTTTGTGCATTTCTAAGAATCTGCCCATTTCTTCCAGGTTGTCCATTTTATTGGCATAGAGTTGCTTGTAGTAATCTCTCATGATCTTTTGTATTTCTGCAGTGTCAGTGGTTACTTCTCCTTTTTCATTTCTAATTCTATTGATCTGAGTCTTCTCCCTTTTTCTCTTGATGAGTCTGGCTAATGGTTTATCAATTTTGTTTATCTTCCCAAAGAACCAGCTTTTAGTTTCATTGATTTTTGCTATTGTTTCCTTCATTTCTTTTTCATTTATTTCTGACCTGATCTTTATAATTTCTTTCCTTCTGCTGGCTTTGGGGTTTTTTTGTTCTACTTTCTCTAATTGCTTCAGGTGCAAGGTTAGGTTGTTTATTCGAGATGTTTCCTGTTTCTTGAGGTAGGCTTGTATTGCTATAAACTTCCCTCTTAGCACTGCTTTTGCTGCGTCCCATAGGTTTTGGGTCGTCGTATCTCCATTGCCATTTGTTTCTAGGTATTTTTTGATTTCCCCTTTGATTTCTTCAGTAATCACTTCGTTATTAAGTAATGTATTGTGTAGCCTCCATGTGTTTGTATTTTTTACAGATCTTTTCCTGTAATTGATATCTAGTCTCATAGCGTTGTGGTCGGAAAAGATACTTGATACGATTTCAATTTTCTTAAATTTACCAAGGCTTGATTTGTGACCCAAGATATGATCTATCCTGGAGAATGTTCCATGAGCACTTGAGAAAAATGTGTATTCTGTTGTTTTTGGGTAGAATGTCCTATAAATATCAATTAAGTCCATCTTGTTTAATGTATCATTTAAAGCTTGTGTTTCCTTATTTATTTTCATTTTGGATGATCTGTCCATTGGTGAAAGTGGGGTGTTAAAGTCCCCTACTATGATTGTGTTGCTGTCAATTTCCCCTTTTATGGCTGTTAGTATTTGCTTTATGTATTGAGGTGCTCCTATGTTGGGTGCATAAATATTTACAATTGTTATAGCTTCCTCTTGGATCGATCCCTTGATCATTATATAGTGTCCTTCTTTGTCTCTTGTAATAGTCTTTATTTTAAAGTCTATTTTGTCTGATATGAGAATTGCTACTCCAGCTTTCTTTTGATTTCCATTTGCATGGAATATCTTTTTCCATCCCCTCACTTTCAGTCTGTATGTGTCTCTAGGTCTGAAGTGGGTCTCTTGTAGACAGCATATATATGGGTCTTGTTTATGTATCCATTCAGCCAGCCTGTGTCTTTTGGTGGGAGCATTTAATCCATTTACATTCAAGGTAATTATCGATATGTATGTTCCTATTCCCATTTTCTTAAATGTTTTGGGTTTGTTATTGTAGGTGTTTTCCTTCTCTTGTGTTTCTTGCCTAGAGAAGTTCCTTTAGCATTTGTTGTAAAGCTGGTTTGGTGGTGCTGAACTCTCTCAGCTTTTGCTTGTCTGTAAAGGTTTTAATTTCTCCATCGAATCTGAATGAGATCCTTGCTGGGTAGAGTAATCTTGGTTGTAGGTTTTTCTCCTTCATCACTTTAAGTATATCCTGCCACTCCCTTCTGGCTTGCAGAGTTTCTGCTGAAAGATCAGATGTTAACCTTATGGGGATTCCCTTGTGTGTTATTTGTTTTTTTTCCCTTGCTGCCTTTAATATGTTTTCCTTATATTTAATTTTTGACAGTTTGATTAATATGTGTCTTGGCGTGTTTCTCCTTGGGTTTATCCTGTATGGGACTCTCTGTGCTTCCAGGACTTGATTAACTATTTCCTTTCCCATATTAGGGAAGTTTTCAACTATAATCTCTTCAAATATTTTCTCAGTCCCTTTCTTTTTCTCTTCTTCTTCTGGGACCCCTATAATTCGAATGTTGGTGCGTTTAATGTTGTCCCAGAGGTCTCTGAGACTGTCCTCAGTTCTTTTCATTCTTTTTTCTTTATCCTGCTCTGTAGTAGTTATTTCCACCATTTTATCTTCCAGGTCACTTATCCTTTCTTCTGCCTCAGTTATTCTGCTATTGATCCCATCTAGAGTATTTTTAATTTCATTTATTGTGTTTTTCATCATTGCTTGGTTCCTCTTTAGTTCTTCTACGTCCTTGTTAAATGTTTCTTGCATTTTGTCTATTCTATTTCCAAGATTTTGGATCATCCTTACTATCATTATTCTGAATTCTTTTTCAGGTAGACTACCTATTTCCTCTTCATTTGTTAAGTCTGGTGTGCTTTGACCCTGCTCCTTCATCTGCTGTGTGTTTTTCTGTCGTCTCATTTTGCTTATCTTACTGTGTTTGGGGTCTCCTTTTCACAGACTGCAGGTTTGTAGTTCCCGTTGTTTTTGGTATCTGTCCCCAGTGGCTGAGGTTGGTTCAGTGGGTTGTGTAGGCTTCCTGGTGTAGGGAACTAGTGCCTGAGCTCTGGTGGATGAGGCTGGATCTTGTCTTTCTGGTGGGCACATCCACGTCTGGTGGTGTATTTTGGGGTGTCTGTGGCCTTATTATGATTTTAGGCAGCCTCTCTGCTAATGGATGGGGCTGTGTTCCTCTCTTGCTAGTTGTTTGGCATAGGGTGTTCAGCACTGTAGCTTGCTGGTCATTGAGTGATGCTGGGTCTTGATGTTGAGATGGAGATCTCTGAGAGATTTTTACCGTTTGGTATTTCGTGGAGCTGGGAGGTCTCTTGTGGACCAGTGTCCTGAAGTTGGCTCTCCCACCTCAGAGGCACGGCCCTGATGCCTGGCTGGAGCACCAAGAGCCTTTCGTCCACACGGCTCAGAGTAAAAGGGAGAAGAAATGAAAGAAAGAAAGAAAGAAAGAAAGAAAGAAAGAAAGGAAGGAAGGAAGGAAGGAAGGAAGGAAGAAAGAAAGAAAGAAAAAGAAAGAAAGAAAGAAAGAGGCTATAGTATAGTAAGCAAAATAAAGCTATTGTAAAGCAAAGCTATACAGACAAAATCTCACCCAGAAGCATATACATATACACTCACAAAAAAAAAGGAACAGGGGAAAAATTAATATATCCTGCTCCCAAAGTCCACCTCCTGAATTTGGGATGATTCGTTGTCTATTCAGGTATTCAACAGATGCAGGCACATCAAGTTGTTTGTGGAGTTTTAATCCGCTGCTTCTGAGGCTGCTGGGAGAGATTTCCCCTTCTCCTCCCTGTTCACACAGCTCCTGGGGTTCAGCTTTGGATTTGGACCCGCCTCTGCGTGTAGGTCGCCTGAGGGCGTCTATTCCCCGCCCAGACAGAACGGGGTTAAAGGAGCAGCTGCTTCGGGGGCGCTGGCTCACTCAGGCCGTGGGGAGGGAGGGGTACGGAGGAGGCGGGGCGAGCCTGTGGCAGCAGAGGCCGGCGTGACGTTGCACCAGCCTGACGTTGCACCAGCCGGCGTGACGTTGCACCAGACGGCGCACAGTGCGTTCTCCTGGGGAATTTGTCCGGGGATCACGGGACCCTGGCAGTGGCGGGCTGCACCGGCTCCCGGGAGGGGCGGTGTGGAGAGTGACCTGTGCTCACACACAGGCTTTTTGGAGGCGGCAGCAGCAGCCCCAGCGTCTCACGCCCGTCTCTGGGGTCCGCGCTGATCGCCGCGGCTCGCGCCTTTCTCTGGAGTTCGTTTAGGCGGCGCTCTGAATCCCCTCTCCTTGCGCGCAGTGAAACAAAGAGGCAAGAAAAAGCCTCTTGCCTCTTCGGCAGCTGTAGACCTTTTCCCGGTCTCCCTCCCAGTCAGCTGTGGTGCGCTAAGCCCTTCAGGCTGTGTTCACGCCGCCAGCCCCAGTCCTCTCCCTGCGATCCGACCGAAGCTGAGCCTCAGCTCCCATCCCCGCCCGTCCCGGCGGGGGAGCAGACAAGCCTCTCGGGCTGGTGAGCGCTGCTCGGCGCCGAGCCTCTGTGCGGGAGTCTCTCCGCTTTTTCCTCTGCGCCCCTGTTGCTGTGGGATCCGCGCTGTTAGCTGCGGCTCGCGCCCGTCTCTGAAGTTCGTTTAGGCGGTGCTCTGAATCCCCTCTCCTCGCGCACCAGGAAACAAAGAGGGAAGAAAAAGTCTCTTGCCTCTTTGGCAGCTGCAGAATTTTTCTTGGACTCCCTCCCAGCTAGCTGTGGTGCGCTAACCCCTTCAGGCTGTGTTCACGCCGCCAATCCCAGTCCTCTCCCTGCGATCCGACCGAAGCCCGAGCCTCAGCTCCCAGCCCCCGCCCGCCCCGGCGGGGGAGCAGAGAAGCCTCTCGGGCTGGTGAGTGCTGGTCGGCACCGCTTCTCCGTACGGGAGCCTCTCCGCTTTGCCCTCCGCACCCCTGTGGCTGCGCTCTCCTCCGTGGCTCCGAAGCTTCCCCCCTCTGCCTCCCGCAGTCTCTGCCCGCGAAGGGGCTTCCTAGTGCGTGGAAATCTTTCCTCCTTCACAGCTCCCTCCCACTGGTGCAGGTGCCGTCCCTATTCTTTTGTCTCTGTTATTTCTTTTTTCTCTTTTGCCCTACCCAAGTACAGGGGGAGTTTCTTGCCTTTTTGGAGGTCGGACGTTTTCTGCCAGCGTTCAGTGGGTGTTCTGTAGGAGCAGTTCCACGTGTAGATGTATTTCTACTGTATCTGTGGGAAGGAAGGTGATCTCCGCGTCTTACTCTTCCGCCATCTTCTCTCCTCCCTGTGCTACATCTTCTTTACCCATTCATCTGTTGATAGACACTTAGGTTTCTTCCATGTCCTGGCTATTGTAAATAGAGCTGCAATGAACATTGTGGTACATGACTCCATTTGAATTATGGTTTTCTCAGGGTGTATGCCCAGTAGTGGGATTTCTGGGTTGTATGGTAGTTCTATTTTTATTTTTTTAAGGAACCTCCATACTGTTCTCCATAGTGGCTGTATCAATTTACATTCCCACCAACAGTGCAAGAGGGTTCCCTTTTCTCCACACCCTCTCCACTATTTTTTTTTACTTTGTTAACCTACTATGTATTGATATTAATTGGCCAAGATGCCTAGAACTTGCATTTGAAAATGAACTCAACCATTTCCTTGGTAGAGTATCTTGGTCAAGTGTCTAAATCTCTGTGATTCAGCCCCTTTATATAAATTAGGTAATAAGTATACCTACCTTATGGAATACAGTGAAGGTTAAATGAATTCGTGTATGTACTAGTCCCTGACACAGGATAATAACAACAACAATAATAAAATAATATTAGGCTTTATCAAGGCCACTTAAATAGCTTACTATCTTTAATCATAACAAAAATCCATATCAAGTTACCTTTATTCTTCTCATTTCACCAATAAGGAAAATGAACTGAAGAAGTTGTAGTTCCAGCACTGATTTCCAGGTTTGTTTGCATCTGATACTTATGTTCTTTTCTTTTTATCAGGCTACCTCTCATAATGTTAATATGAAACATATCTCACTATATTATTGTTTATTATATAAGGATCTGTGTCCTCTGCTAGTTATAAATTTTGTGAGGGTAGTAACCATATTAAATTCTTTTGGCTAAACTGAGTGCTTGGCAGTATACATGTTCCTCCTTCCTCTCCTTCAACTCTTCCCAGGTCAAATACCCATGTGCAAGAGCCATGCAATCTACCTGAAATGATTCAGTCTGTGTCTCTTGGCTACCCAAATTTCCCTGCCTCCACAGAATATTGTTACCTAAGGAAGAACCATATTTGCTCTTTTTCCCTATGGCCTGAGAAGTCCTCCTCACTTTATTCTTGCAGGTTCTATTTCATGCAGGTGATATTGTATCTGTTCTCATTGGTTTGGATTTTGTATAGAGTTTCTGATATAACTCAGCTTCATATCTATAGCTCACACCTCTCCAATCTTCATTGCCCTTGAAATGTTCCTCAAAGATTGCCCATGGGCCCATATTGTCCATGATTCTAAATTTCCAGCGTAGAACTGGTATGGATCTCTCTACTTTGGGCCTATTAAACTTGATTACTCATGAATGGTCACTTCTATTGTCAATCCATATTCCTTATTGCTAGTGCCAAGATAACTCTTCCTGCTCCAGAGAGCCACACCTGTCCCCAGCACACACCACGTACACATACCTCAGGTCGTGCTATCAACACAAAGCCATGAGTTTATAGTACATATAAAGCTAGAAGTGTTAAGTGCAAAGGCGGCTAGGCAATATAAACCTACCTTGTGTCTCAGGGGCTGAGGTAAAGCCTAGAAAGTTGCCAGTGACAAGTTATGTCAGTTGAAGTCAGTTATGATCTAAGTTCATTGAAGAATGGTTTATATTGTAGGAGATTCTCCTTTGGTTTTAGTCACAGAAAAGTTTTCATCAGCAAACCAACCTCCTAAGTGTTGGCAACGTATTTTTAGTTAGCACGTATACTATGTCAAAACATCCATTATCTGAAATAATACTGTTTCTTCTAGTAATTTAATATATTTATTTATAAAACTATATTACAATTAATAAACTAAAATATATCTGTATAGTCAATAACAGACTGTATTAAATAATCTTGGAGTGTCAAGAAAATTATCTAATTCATTTTTACTTATGAAATTTAGAAATGTCTTTGTGGTTAAGAGTTTAATACTTTTTTTTCAGTGAAACACAGTGACTATCATCACAGATAAATACCTCAAAAGTGGCAGGTTAGAAACACGCCAGATAGAAATTATAGACATTTTTCTCATTAAGTTTTAAGTAATAGGAAGTAAACACAGATAATATTTGAGTTAGTTAACTTCCTATAGGCATTTCAGGATAAACAGTCAAACAAGGGACTTAGAGACTGCTGGTAGGAGGCTAAGTTGGAATAACCACTTTGAAACACTATTTGGCATTACTACTAAAGATAGAATTTTTATATCCCAGGATCCAGCAATTTCTCTTCTAGCTATACAGCAAAAAAGAAATACACAATTATGCCAAAGTGGCGGTACTTTGCAGTAGTAGAGTTATAATAGCTCCCAACTGGAAACAACCACAATGGTTTAATCAGAGTAAAATTTAAAAAATAAATTGGGACACACTATGCTAGAAAATACTATAAATAATGACAATGAAAAAATAAATATAACATGCAAAAACATAAATGAGATTCACTTACATAATATTGAGGGAAAAAAACTCAGATCTAAAAAATATGTGCACAGTATAGCTCTATTTATGTAAGGTTCAGACAAAACCAATCTATTTTGTTAAAAACTAGGATAATGGTTATCCTTCAGTGACATGTAGAAATTGTAGAGTACTACAGTACCCTTCTAGAGTACTCATAATGGTTACATGGGTATATTTACTTTCTGATAGTTCATTGAGCTGGCCAATGATGATATGTGTATTTTTCAGGTCTTATGTTATCTTTCAATAAATAGTTTACCTAAACCCGAAAAAGAGTCATAAAGTGGAGTATTAAAAATGGTAACTTCTGCATGAGTTCACAGAAGGGTTCACTCAATCCCAGAGTGGTTGAGCCTGGGCTTGTGGAAAACATGAAGATTAAATGGAGTCTTGAACGAAGTATAAGAGTAATTCCTCATAACTCACCTTGGTAGAATGTTAGAATGAAGTTTAGCTAAAAATAACAGACAAGAAAAAAAAAAAAAAAGAACAAATAAATCAGGATAGCTTAAACAAGATAGAAATGTATTTCTCTCTCACTAAAAAAGAAGTTTAGAGATATGTCCAGGTAAGTTATGGTAGATCCAAAGTATTCACCAGACACCCAGGCTCCCATCTTTTCGCTGCATCATGTTGGTGTATGGCTATATTTTCAGGTTCATCCTGGTCCGTTAAGACTACTGGAGATGCAGCTATCAGAGCCAAGTTATTGACTGGAAGAAAGAAGCAAAGCGAAAGGCAAAAAAAAAAAAAAAAAAAAGAGGATTTTTAGGGTTAGTCAGCTCCCTTCAAAACATTGTCTAACAGGAGGGACAGTCCCATTTATATATCATTAGTCGTGTGTTCACACTTATCCTGTGATGAAGCTGGAAAATGCAATCTTTCCCTCTGATAGGTAACATACTGAGTTAAAAATGAGAGTCTGTTATTAATTGAAACGGGATTTAAAAAGTTTGTTTTAGGCAGTTAAATTTCTCTGCCACAGTGGAAAACAGACTGGTTATCACTAAGGATCTACCTTTGTGAGACACCAGTTTGGAAGAGTAGAACTGATTTTGGATTAAAGGAATAAATGTATCTGTAACCATAGAAGACAGTAAAATGTGGTATGTGTCTTTGTGGAACACATGTTTAAGTGGCCATATTTTCAAGTCTTATTTCAATTTTTATTTTCTTTTATGTACCCATGTCCAAAGAAAAGGAGAAATAACTAGACCAAAACACATTTTATTTGATAGTTGCTATCTGAACATTTGAATGTCACTTTTATACATGCTTTGAAATACCTTAGAATCCAAAGTTGCCCCTTTAAGGAGGGAACCACTATTTATGATAAGAGTCTTGTTTTTAGACATTCTTGCCACATCTTTCCCTTAGAGATACTGATTAGGGCAATTTTGCCATATAGGATTTCCCTAAAATTAAATGTGCTTAAGGATAACTATAAATGGTACTGCCTTAGTTAGCTTGGACTGCTATAAAAAAAATACAGACTGGGTGGCATCTAAACAACAGAAATTTATTTCTCACAGTGCTGGAAGCTGGAAGTCCATGCTAGCATGGTCTGGTAAGAAATAGCTCTGCTAAAAAATCTTTTCCAGGTTGCAGATTGCTGATTTCTCTTGGTAACTTCACATGGCAAAGAGCAGAGAGAGGAAGCAAGCTCTCTCTGTCTCTTAAGAGGATACAAATCTCATCCATGTGGGATCCACCCACATGACCTCATTTGATCCTAATTACCTTCCAAATGCCCCACCTCCTAATGCTATCATATCTGAGGGAAAGATTTCAACTTAAGAATTTTGCAGGGACCATAAACATTCAGTCTATAACAGGCACTGAGAAAATGTTTACACTAAGCAAGGTATAGAAATGTTTCAGGGTGTTCTGCTGAGTTTCTTCAAATACAGGGTTTCAGTTCAGAGGAATTACCTCTGAGATGATTAAAGGCCCTTTCTAGATTGTACATCCCTGGTAGACAAGAAAATTCATTTTTTTGTGTGTGTCTCTAGAATCTGGTAGAGTGCTCAGCAATTAATAGGCTTTTAAAATTTGAGAATGGAATAAAGGAATTGGATTCTAGTAGTGAAAGTCAGCTGTATAAAAAATTATTCTCTCCTTTGCATAAAATAAAACTAATGATATATGAAGTGCAACATGGCTGCTCAGTAATTCTTAAATCCAGGTGTGGTTAGGTCACCACTTCTCATCAATGGAACATGAACAGAAATGATGCGTAAATTCCTGGGCAAGGGCTTTTGAAAAGCAAGAGGATTGTGCTCTCTCCTGAATATATGAAGTAGATATTCTGAGATCGTAGAGATGGTGCAGCCATACAATGGAACAGACCTAGGTCACTGGATCACCACATGGAGTAAATTTACTTCTAAGTAGAACTGCCACATTTGTCTCTTGGCTGAGGAGGAAACGATTTATTGGATTAGGCCATTGAGATTTTGGAGTTTATTTGTTAAAACAGCTAACATAACCACAACAAAGGCAAAGATCACTCCCAAAATATAGAATATGTAAGTTAATTTTCTAAGATAATGTGATCTTTCAGTAGGGGAAAGTCAGTGAGTACTTATCGAATATGGACTGAAATCCTTTCATGTACTAGCATCTGCAGTTGTATGAGCCATTCTGGATTTTTCTCACATAGATATACATATATGGAAATACTCTTGTTTAGTCCCTGCATCAGTAACTATGAAAGAGAATTATTAAGGCTCTACTATTAGATACCAGTTCTTACATGCCTACTTTGAGACCCCAAATTGTGTGAATACCTCTTCTAACTCACAGTTTCTAAGCTTCAGTATCATTGACATTTTGGGTCCGATAATTCTTTGTTGTAGGAGATTGTCTTACATATTGCAGGATGTTTATCAGCATTCCTGGTCTCTACTGCAAAAATGCCCATAACATCCTGCCATTTGTGAGAACCAAAAATGTCTTCAGATGTGAGAGATTACCAAATGCCCTCTGGGGATCAAAATGCCTCCTGATTGAGAACCACTGAGATCTGAACCCTTATACATCATTTAATTACTTGCATTTACTTCCAAACTGTAAGTATGAGTTACCAAAAAAGGATGCCTGCTGGATTATTATGCAGCCTGTCTCATTCATTCAAATTGAGTAACCCCATATTAAAACATCTTTGTTCCTTTGCACTTAAAAAACTACTAAATTAAAAAAAAAAATCAATAATAGTGGATCAGTTTACTCTATTTGGGGGTTGATTAGAAAATAGAATTAAGTTATATCAGTGTGTGGCATGTAGTATGCATTCAAAAAAAACCTGTTGATAATTTTCTAACTCTCTCCTGAGCTAATAATTCCACCAAAATATATATTTCATATAAAGAGACATGGTTCATTCAGTTATTCAAGAAATACTAAGTTACAAAAGACAGGTTTTATGCTATGTGCTAGAGTCACAAAAGAGAGGAAATCTGATAATCACAATAGTTTCTTGAAACATTTTCCAGAAAGATTTTATTGTTCCATCCAAGTCCTACAAGGCATATAGTGCTATCATAGCCACAAATTTAGATCTATAAAAATAAATGTTTGCAATTGATTCTGCTTAAAAGCCTATACAAATATTATTCAAAAAAAAACTTTGATTTTTGCATTTTATACCCTTAATATTTCATTAGGAATGTAAACAAGAGTATTAATAAAATTTCTGAAACATACACATTTGCATAGACAATGGTTTAGCTATCACAATGTATGTAATGGAGATATGAAATATGAAACTTTTTATAGATGTTCATATTGTATGTTTATTGCTTAAATCATATCTGTATTTTGAGAATCCTTCTCCACTTCCAGTGTCCTTCATACAGGACCCAGTGCCAGGATAAACAGCAACAATGGAGGAGAAGCTGTTAAACTCACATAATGAAATCAGGCTGAGGTAACAGCTTAGGAGGTATCTCTGTGAGTGACAGCAGTGACTAGCATTTAGTAGGCCTTCAATGCACATTTGCTGATTAAAGAAGGAATGCTTGACTATCAGAATGGTGCCTGCCTAAAGAGGATTCTGTGGACTCTGTTAATACCTAGCCCTGCTGCCTGTGTTTTGATACAGACAGATAATTTGGTAGCTTCACAGCATGCTTTGCTTATGAGTGATGTCTGGAGAATGTAGGACTACCACTGCCTTTAGAAATCATACTGCTAGTGGGAAAATATAAAAGGACAAGTTAGAAAATCAGCTCTTAATTGTTACTAGAAATAGAGCTTTCCCTTTAGAGCAACATATTCTGAAACAGATTTTGAAACATTTACCTAAAACATGACCAAATAAATAGATTTTTCAACCTCTGGGGCATTTTCAGTCCATTTATATTTTTAGCCATTCTTTTCTCATTTAGAATAAGAACACTAGCTCCCACCATTCCATAACTGCAATATTTACTCTGGGACTTAGAGTTGCAAACAGTCCCTTTAGCTGCTGGCAGTTTCGTTGATAGATAACCTCTGGTGTTTCAGGACTTGGAAGCTTCACTATTCCTGCACTTGAGGGCTTGGTAAGACTCTGCGTCCTTCCATTACACACGAAATTGTTAATTAGCTGATTATCCTAACACCTTAGCTAATACTCTTATCTGAGAATACCTTCTGCTTACACTGGCATGATACAAGGGACAGTACCTTACTCGTGGCTTCTCCCTGCCAAACCTTGATCCCTCAATCCTTCTCCTTCCAGACTAAGCAAAAATGATGTGGGCTGGGGTTGGGGAGGGATGGGGTGGGGAGGGGTTGTAGAAAAGATGCAAGGTCTCCTTACTCTATAGTTTATGTAAGCCTGATCCAGCTTTATGA
The DNA here is from genome assembly GCF_028021215.1 of Eschrichtius robustus. Taxonomy (NCBI): domain Eukaryota; kingdom Metazoa; phylum Chordata; class Mammalia; order Artiodactyla; family Eschrichtiidae; genus Eschrichtius; species Eschrichtius robustus. The sequence goes on from NC_090841.1 coordinate 41,564,706, forward strand.
TATTTCCTGAGTAATCACGATCAGATTATAATATCAATAGTATGAGAAAGAGCCTTTTCATGAGCTTTTGAACCTGTTTGTTTCTCTCCCTTTTGTTGGGGTGGGTAATGGTAGTAAGCATATCTCTTCATTACAGGAGGTAATGTCAATCAATGTTATTTTGATTCCTTTCCTCTTCTAATGTGATGCTTTCCCACTAATCTTTTCAAATCTATTTCTAACACACACACACACATACTTGTGTATATATATACGTAGCAGTACATAGATATGTACACATACAGACAAATCTTGAACAGTTAATGGTAAAGTTTTCTCAGTTTTCTCTTTAGGCATCTCTAACCCACAACTTCTCTTTCTCAGATATGCCTAAGGCATTAACATGACATTAAAGAAGTAATAACATGGCATTTACTATATAAATATTAATCTGGGGAAATAAGGAACTATTAGAGTCTATATTCAGGACCTTCAAGCTTTCACTTTATCAAATTAATATGTAAGCACTTTAAAGGAATGATGTATGTTTTTATTGGGCAATTTAGCATTCATTTTGAAGGGGAAAATTTATTATCCTTAACATACCTATACTAGCTAAAGTTCAGGTCAACTTTATCTAGCTTGTCAAGGTCAATTTTTTGATAAGTAGTGATCACTTCATCCTTGAAAATCCTGCTTTTGATAAATAATCTCCAAGTAATAATAATTACTTCTACCACTTCATAAAGATGGTTTGAGCGTGGGGTCAAACTAACTCTTCATTAAAGCAAAGCAGTGAACCAGATGCTTAGAATAAGGATGGTAATTAATCCATGGCCTTGTAGAAGAACAAAGACTCATTTGAAGAAGACATTTATATGCTGGAGCCATTTCTTTTGTTCTTGTTTTGTTTTCCATCTCATGGTAATTTAATTCATAAGATATTTGAGAAATATATTGATAATACTTATTATGTGACAGAATATCAGCATTTCAGAAAATCCCCCTGTACCTGAGGGATCGAATTTACCTTTGTTTCTAGTTTTGTGGTAAAATTAAATATACTTACATTTTTTAAAAAAATTATTTATTTATTTATTTATTTTTGGCTCTGTTGGGTCTTCGTTGCTGTGTGCGGGCTTTCTCTAGTTGCAGCAAGCAGGGGCTACTCTTTGTTGCGCTGCGCAGGCTTCTCACTGCGATGGTTTCTTTTGTTGTGGAACATGGGCTCTAGGTGCACAGGCTCAGTAGTTGTGGCTCGTGGGCTCTAGAGCACAGGCTCAGTGGTTGTGGCACACAGGCTTAGTTGCTCTGTGGCATCTGGGATCTTCTCGGACCAGGGATCGAACCCGTGTCCCCTGCATTGACAGGCGGATTCTTAACCACTGCATCACCAGGGAAGTCCCACACATATATTTTTTAATCTCATCAAAAGATGGATAATGAATTCTACATTGGTTTCATGGATTTGGTCCTTATAAATGTTCACTAACAGATGTCTCCCTATAAAGATATTAAAGAAAATAGATTCAATTGAGTTTAGATAAATGTGATTAGGTCAAAATATAAAATCCATGCACTCATTTATTTACATGTTAACAAAGTCAAGTTCTAATACTCATTTAATATTTTTGTATAATTTTTTATGTATAAGAAATAATTTTTTGTGATACTTATATTCCTTTTTTTCCTACTGGACAAAAGGAGAAAATAAAGCAGAAAATATCAAAGTAGTCTGAGAAACAGTTTCTCATATACTCTAATGAAAAAAACTCATCTCCAAACTATAACTTTAAGCATTAGAAATTTTCTGAACTAGATTAACATTGCACACAGCAACTCCTACCAGACAAAAATATCTTTCATTCATTTATTCAACAAATATTTACCATGCACTTCCCATATGCCAGGCACTGTGCTATTTGATGTGAATGTAGCAGTAAATATTATATGTTGAAAATTAAAAACATCAATGAAAATTCCAAAAAGGGGTCCTTAGAATCATTTACAGAATGCACAGAATGAAGAGCTGACAGAGGAAATTGGGAAATAATCAGAAAGAAATGTAGAAGGAAGGCAAATAATTCATCATATAAAAAGTATCCAGCAATTTCAAATACTGCTAGTAGGTCAGGTAAAAAGAATATTAATTTGTCTCTAGTGGTAGTAAGACAGTGTGGGGGAACTTTACTGGAAGAAGTTTTACTGCAATGGTGAGGCAACTATCAAGCTGCTGTCATCTGAGTGAGGGCTGTGAGGAAATGGAGAAAGCCATGGTGTTGAAAACTTTTGAGGTGTTTTGAAGAGAAGAAAGCTATGATAGAGGCTAGAGAGCCAACAGATTGAGGGGGTTTAATGGGACAACTCGGTAACTTGATGTTTATACACTAAAGGAAAGGGGTCAGCAGGGAGGGCAAGAAAGAAAATACAAAGGATAGATAGAGGGGAAAGAAGACATAAAACTGAGAAGTTGGTAGAGGAGGGCTAAAGAACAGTCTAGATGTAGATTAGAATATTGGTCAGGTGGCAGAAGTAGAGCCTGATCTATTAAATAATTTCTGTTTTAATTCGAAGATTTATTAATTCAGTGAATATGTTATCTACACTATTGAAGATATTACTGAATGTGGGAGAAAAGGGAAGAGGGGAATTTAAGGAGAGTTTAGGGAGATTTATGCAAAATATTTAAATAGCTGTTTTAAAGAACAGGAGCAAGAACTGAAGAAGGAATGGTGAAAAGAAGACAAGTCATGACTAAGGTTCCAGGTGAGGCTGGGTGTCATAAATCCATAGTGTCACAAATTCACATCGTTTTCAGGCATCTCCAGCAGTGCATAGTAGCCAGATGTGTCCATAGAGAAGATAGGGAAATATTTCTCAGGTAGTGTGATTAAAAAACAATAAAAAAAGGAATTAGTAAAAAGAAGAATCAGAGAATGTTTGAAACGATAGATCAAGAATCTTAGAGATGAGGAAGAAAAAGAGCATGAGAAGGGGAATAAAGAGAGAAAATAGAGGGTTCAAGGAACAGGAGGACTGTATGAAGCTGAAGAAAATGTATCTTGATATTAACTGAGATAAATATAAGCTGTTTTTTTGATTTGGAAAAGGAATGTTTCAACTCATTTTAATTGGTTAAGAGTTTCCTAGTGATGATAAGATCCAGTGTAGAAGAATGTTGATAAAAAGACATTAAAGGTGAAACAAAAATCACAAAACTGAAAGGCTAGGGGACTGAATCTTGAAGTCATCCAAAAAGAATTAAGATTGTTTCTCAGTGTGAGAAGTGCTCCAAATAAAATGGATAACCAAGAGAGGTATTATAGCCCATCTGACAGAAGTGACAGCCAAGAAAATGGCCCTTAGTAGAAAATAATTGAATAACTCTTCAAAGTGGATAAAAAGAAAAGAGAAAGGAAATATTTCATAATGGAAAGTTCATGGGATTTGGAAATCTGATAGACCTGCATTCTTATTCCAACTCTACCATTTATTGAATACTAGTTCTGTGGCATCATCTGAGTCTTGACTTTATCAATAGTAAAATGGAGAGTCATTTAGTATATACTTATTGAGCTATTTCTCTATGCCAGAGAGTGGGTTAAATGCTAAAATACTTATGTCTTGTTTTTAAGATTTTTATCACGATGAAATAAATGAATGTACAGACTTGGATGTGTAAATAAATATATGTTGTTATTGTCCCATTATTGCTCTCATTTCTAAGATCTTATTAGGATCCTATTAGAAGTTATGTTCCAGTAATAATATACATATACATATACATACTATTGCCATGTGAAGACACTCAGAAGTTACTAAAATATATCTAAATATTTTCACATTTGAATAAAGTATACGTTTCTAATTCTGTTGAGTGTTTTTGACAATTAAATTCTTACCTACTCTTTGGAGGGTAACATGCCCTAAGATTTTGCTTAATTAAGTTTTTATTTGCAGCTAATTAGTTTGCAGTTATGTACTGTAGAGTTATAGCATGTCTGTCTCTTTATTACTGAAGAATGCTATGTGTTCTACTTTATGATTTAAAAAAATGATTAATTACATGTTATTATATACTTTGTTAATATAAATTTTATCTTAATAGAAACTGTTTTATGTTCATATAACTATTAAGTTTAAAAGTTACTTATGAAATTCTTTGCAAAGATTGTTATTTCAGAATAGGAAGTGGCTCTGATGTATTTATAAAAATGTTTTCTAGTATCTTTGAAATTTAAAATAACTCATGGTTTATGTGAGAAAATATACAGGTTCTTAATATTTATTGAAATTAAACATAATTCAAATGGTTTCATCATCTATTTTCAAAACAGTTATCATTGTCATGGTGGTGACTATAATATTGCTGAATCCTACGATATCCCAGTGGTACCTCATAATGAAAAATATTTCTTCTGGCTGGATAGATTGCCTCCTGAAAAAAAGAAAAACATAAGAATTAAAATACTTCTGAGAATAATCTGCTTCCTGCTAAAGCATTTTTCAATTATTGTTAACCTCAAGAAAACTATTCTTGCTTTTCCAGGTTTACTTGGAGTTATAAGAATTCCCTTTCAGTACTGTGAAAAGTCCTTTAATTATAATTGATCCTGTGACCTCTGGTCTAGACCTGCACTGTGTGGGACTGATCACTTCCTTCCCTGAAGGCCTTTTGATTGCTCAGGGAAGAGGGCTGGGACTCACAGCCCTTGGTTCCTACATTATAGGTTGGCCACAGAACTTACAATAATGCCCTTTCTTCCTTTAACCAGCTACTGACTTCTAATCACACCTTTCCACACTTGTTTAAACTGCTATTTCCTGAAATTTGGAGACTATGCAGCTACTATGAGAATAGATGATCACACTTTTGGTATGTTCTCCTTAATTATTTTCAAATTTCCTTCTTAAATCACCCACTTTAGGGTTTACTAAGAGTTACAAAATTCAGAGTGTGGATTAGCATTTTAATTTTACTGAAAAGTACCGGCAGTTTAACACTTGGATTCATAATGCTCTTCCTTCTCACAAAGAGCCTGTTTTTAAACCTAACATCAATCTGCAAAACATAACAAGCAGGATTATGCGAAAACACACATGCAGAACATTTTCATCATAACAGATGAGTGGCTCTCAGAGCAGACAGGAACCCATAGCGTATTCACTGCCACGACTCATCTCTTCAAAATCCTGTCTCTGCTCTACATGTGCAATTTCAGATCTCACTGCTTCCCAGCATGAGCTGAGATAGAGCCTCTTGCTCCTTCTGAATATATTATGCTCATTTTCAACTCTAAGCTCTTTTTCTGTGTTATTGCCCTAAATTTATGTACTACATTTTCCTTCCCTCTCCCTTTTCATATCTTAACTATTGTTTTTTAAATTTCAGCTTTATTGAGGTATAACTGACAAATTAAATTTTAAACTACTTTAAGTATGTGTCGTGGCGATTTCATATACACATACGTTGTGAAAGGACTCCCCTCACTGCGTTAAGTAATACATCCATCACCTCAAATATTTATTTATTTATTTTTTTTGGGTGAGAACATTTAAGTTCTACTCTCTTGGCAAATTTCAATTATGAAATATAGTGTTATCAACTACACTCATTGTGTTTTACATTAGATCCACTCCCACCTCAGCCTCTGGCGACTACTTTTCTACTCTCTGTATCTAGGAGTTTGACTTTTATTTCCTCAGATTCTACATATAAGTTATACCACACAGTATTTTTCTTTCTTTGTCAGCCTTATTTCACTAAGCATAATGCCTTCAAGTTCCATCCATGCTGTTGTAAATAGCATGATTTCCTTATTTCTCAAGGTTTAATAATATTCCTTTTATCCATTCATCCATTAAGAAACACTTGGGTTGTTTCCATATCTTGGTTATTTTTAAAAATCTAGTTGAGGTACCACTTCCACTATACTTTGTCAATCTTGCCTACCATTGTTTCTTAAGTATTTGTTTCACCAACTAGATACAGTGTTTTTTTTGTTTTTTGTTTTTTTTTTTTTCTTTAGGAATAGATATTATCTTACAGGGTTGTGGTGGGGGATTGGGAAACTTTGACTAACTCAGAGACCTAGGCACATAATATGTCCTAAGTTTTAAGAAGAGGGTGGATATTTCTACTCCTGTATTCTTATTTCCAACACAGCTAGCAGGGTTGACATGCATCCATTCAAGTTTTTTATCTTTCTTTACCTCCATTTCAGTGCTATCACAGAGAGTTGCAATTCTAAGTCTCAGCATGCCAACTGTTAGGTCTCACTTTCAGTAAGAAGAAATTCTGCATTTAAGAATGATACTGTTCTTTGAGTGGGCTCATTTCCATTTTATGTGGCAAAGAGTATGAAATATTCTGCCTTCACTGGACAAACATAGGCCATACACAACCTTTTCTTTTCCTGGTCACAGAGGCAGAGGCCTTTGTCTTCCATGATGTAAGCAGTCCCTGGACTGTGCATGGTCTCATTGACCTGATCTGTCAGTTTCAGTTCCTCACCTATGTTCTTTCTTGCTTAGGTGAACTGAAGTCTGCTTTCAAGGGAGCAAGGTAGAATGTGAAGGAGCAATAAACAACTCATGTAGGTTTCTATCCTAAGCTCAAACTCAACATCAAAAGTCAGAGAAACTCTAGGTTCAATGAATGTTATTGGGTCTTCATTAACAAATGAATAATTTCTTTCCCTATTGTTATTTTTTGCACTGATGTCTCTTTAGGGGACTCTGAAAAGGAAAAGTGAGAATTTGTAGGGTAGAATATAGGTAATATTTCAAAGGGACTAATAGCTTAACTTCTTAAAACTACAAGTCTAAATAGGAAAATGAAAAATGTTTAAAGTAATTTTTAAATGTTGAGTTAAAAATTAATTCAAGCCATAAAAACAACCATTATGGTAAAGACCAAATAATGCTTAAATATATACATTTATACAAGGAAAAAGCCCAGTTAAGAATTTTTAGCAATGATTGTCTGCTTTTATTACTTCCATTTACCTAATTTCTTTTCTTGTTTTACTAATTTATACCAAAATATTAGACACACATGGAGGAAAAATCAAATAATAAAAGTTTGTAATGAAAAACAACTTCTCATTTTATATAGTGCCCTACACCCTGTCTAGTGCCCTAAACACTGTCTGTTTACATGCTTTTTACATATTTAGAGGTAGATAAGGTCCTAGCTCTAAAAACATTACTATGGCAATGATTCCGGATTTAACTATTGGTGCTCTATAAGGAAAAAATGTTTAACCTCTAATCTACCCAAATAATAGTCCTCATTCATCTCACATTTAAAGTGTTTTAACATTATACTATGGTATGATTTTTTAATTGTTTTATTGATTACTCTTGTAACAATACACAATACTATTAAAATTTGGTTTCTCATTCCATAAAGTTTATATAAATCTTTATTTAAAGATCTCTATAGAAGGAGAGAGGGTTATGGTAAATGGAAGGAAGCATGCAGGGTCTTTGAAGATGTTGTGTTATATTTCTCCATCTTGTTGCTGATGATGTGTGTGTGTCCAGTTTGGGAAAAGATTGCTCTAGACACTTTTAGGAAAATATAAATAAAGAACAAAATCTTATCCCAACCCAGAAATTGTCTCCACTTTTATTGCTGAATAAGCATTAAAACAGAATGTGATGCACATTACAGGAAATTCACTAAAGAGATTGTAAACACAGAAATTTCACCCTTTTATGTAGCCAAGGAGACACAACCCATTACAAACATATTTTCAAGATAAACAATAAGTAGTCCTCGTGTATGAAATCTTGACAGCTCTCTATGTAACACATAGTTCACCCTAAATTTACCCAGTAATTGGGGTGGTCATCTATGTTAGCTAAGAGAATTTATTCAGAGAACAAATAAACTTCTCATCTTCATGACAGGATGTTGTATTGAGACTTGGAACAAGGGAATCAGGAAGTTAGGCTCCTAATCTTACACAGATACTGGGAGATAGGGGTGTTGTCTTCTTTACACTTGAAAGAGATGTCTCTCAGGTCCTTGAGAAAGTCATTCCTGGGTCATAAAGCTGGCAAAAGGCCTATCTAGTACTCAAAAGGTTATATAGACATTTTTTTTAACATCTTTATTGGAGTATAATTGCGTTAAAATGGTGTGTTAGTTTCTGCTTTATAACAAAGTGAATCAGCTATACATATATCTCCATATATCCTCCCTCTTGCGTCTCCCTCCCACCTCCTTATCCCACCCCTCTAGGTGGTCACCAAGCACCAAGCTGATCTCTCAGTGCTATGTGGCTGCTTCCCACTAGCTATTTTACATTTGGTAGTGTACATATGTCCATGCCACTCTCTCACTTTGTCCCAGTTTACCCTTCCCCATCCCCATGCCCTAAAAGTCCATTCTCTTTGTCTGTGTCTTTATTGCTGTCCTGACCCTAGGGTCTTCAGAACCATTTTTTTTTTTCTTTTTGATTCCATATATACGTGTTAGCATATGGTATTTGTTTTTCTCTTTCTGAATTACTTCACTCTGTATGACAGATTCTAGGTCCATCCACCTCACAAATAACTCAATTTCATTTCTTTTTATAGCTGAGTAATAGTCCATTGTATATATGGCCACATCTTTACCCATTCATCTGTTGATGAACACTTAGTTTGCTTCCATGTCCTGGCTATTGTAAATAGAGGTGCAATGAACATTGTGGTATGTGACTCTTTCTGAATTATGGTTTTCTCAGGGTATATGCCCAGTAGTCAGATGCTGGGTTGTACAGTACTCCTATTTTTAGTTTTTTAAGGAACCTCCATACTGTTCTCCATAGTGGCTGTATCAATTTACATTCCCACCAACAGTGGAAGAGGGTTCCCTTTCTTCCACACCCTCTCCAGCATTTATTGTTTGTAGATTTTTAATGATGGCCATTCTGACTGGTGTGAGGTGATTCCTCATTGTAGTTTTGATTTGCATTTCTCTAATGATTAGTGATGTTGAGCATCCTTTCATAAGTTTGTTGGTAATCTTCTTTGGAGAAATGTCTGTTTAGGTCTTCTGCCCAGTTTTTGGTTGGGTTGTTTGTTTTTTTGTTATTGAGCTGCATGAGCTGCTCGTAAATTTTAGAGATTAATCCTTTGTCAGTTGCTTCATTTGCAAATATTTTCTCCCATTCTGAGGGTTGTCTTTTCATCTGGGCTATGTTTTCCTTTGCTGCGCAAAAGCTTTTAAGTTTCAGTAGGTCCCATTTCTTTATTTTTGTTTTTATTGCCATTACTCTAGGAGGTGGATCAAAAAGGATCTTGCTGTGATTTATGTCATAGAATGTTCTGCCTATGTTTTCCTCTAAGAGTTTTATAATGTCTAGCCTTACATTTAGGTCTTGAATCCATTTTGGGTTTATTTTTATGTATGGTATTAGGGAGTGTTCTAATTTCATTCTTTTACATGTAGCTGTCCAGTTTTCCCAGCACCACATAGTGAAGTGGCTGTCTTTTCTCCATTGTATATTCTTGCCTCCTTTATCAAAAATAAGTTGACCATAGGTGCATGGGTTTATCTCTGGGCTTTCTATCCTGTTCCATTGATCTATATTTCTGTTTTTGTGTCAGTACCATACTGTCTTGATTACTGTAGCTTTTTAGTATAATCTGAAATCCAGGAGCCTGATTCCTCCAGCTCGTTTTTGTTTCTCAAGATTGCTTTGGTTATTTGGGGTCTTTTGTGTTTCTGTACAAATTGTGAAGTTTTTTTTTTTTCTAGTTCTGTAAAAAATGCCATTGGTAGTTTGATAGAGATTGCAATGAATCTGTAGATTGCTTTGGGTAGTATAGTCATTTTCACAATGTTGATTCTTCCAATCCAAAAACATGGTACATCTCTCCATCTGTTTGTATCATCTTTAATTTATTTCATCAGTATCTTATAGTTTTCTGCATACAGGTCTTTTGTCTCCTTAGGTAGCTTTATTCCTATGTGTTTTATTCTTTTTGTTGAAATGGTAAATGGGAGTGTTTCCTTAATTTCTCTTTCAGATATTTCATCATTAGTGTATAGGAATGCAAGAGATTCCTGTGCACTGATTTTGTGTCATGCCACTTTACCAAATTCATTGATTAGCTCTAGTAGTTTTCTGGTAGCATCTTTAGGATTCTCTATGTATAGTATCATGTCATCTGCAAACAGTGACAGCTTTACTTCTTTTATGATTTGGATTCCTTTTATTTCTTTTTCATCTCTGATTGCTGTGGCTAAAACTTCCAAAACTATGTTGAATAATAGTGGTGAGAATGGACAACCTTGTCTTCTATCTGATCTTAGAGGAAATGCATTCAATTTTTCACCATTGAGAATGATGTTGCCTGTGGGTGTGTCATACATGGTCTTTATTATGTTGAGGTAAGTTCCCTCTATGCCTACTTTCTGGAGGGTTTTTATCATAAATCGGTGTTGAATTTTGTCAAAGTCTTTTTCTGCATCTATTGAGATGATTATATCTTTTTTATCCTTCAGTGTGTTAATATGGTTTATCACTCTGATTGATTTGCGTATATTGAAGAATCCTTGCATTCCTGGGATAAACCCCACTTGATCATGTTGTATGATCCTTTTAATGTGCTGTTGGATTCTGTTTGCTAGTATTTTGTTGAGGATTTTTGCATCTATGTTCATCAGTGATAATAGGCCATAGTTTTCTTTCTTTGTGACATCTTTGTCTGGTTTTGGTATCAGGGTGATGACGGCCTTGCAGAATGACTTTGGGAGTGTTCCTCCCTCTGCTATATTTTGGAAGAGTTTGAGAAGGGTAGGTGTTAGCTCTTCTCTAAATGATTGATAGAATTTGCCTGTGAAGTCATCTGCTCCTGGGCTTTTGTTTGTTGGAAAATTTTTAATCACAGTCTTAATTTCAGTGCTTGTGATTGGCCAATTTATATTCTATATTTCTTCCTGGTTCAGTCTCAACAGGTTGTGCTTTTCTAAGAATTTGTCCATTTCTTTCAGGTTGTCAATTTTATTGGCATATAGTTTTTTGTAGTAATTGCTCATGCTCCTTTGTATTTCTGCAGTGTCAGTTGTTACTTCTCCTTTTTCATTTCTAATTCTGTTGATTTGAGTCATCTCCCTTTTTGTCTTTATGTGTCTGGCTAATGGTTTATCGATTTTGTTTATCTTCTCAAAGAACCAGCTTTTAGTTTTATTGATGTTTACTATAGTTTCCTTCATTTCTTTTTCATTTATTTCTGATCTGATCTTTATGATTTCTTTCCTTCTGCTAACTTTGGGGATTTTTGTTCTTCTTTCTGTAATTGCTTTAGGCATAAGTTTAGGCTGTTTATTTGAGATGTTTCTTGTTTCTTGAGGTAGGATTATATTGCTATAAACTTCCCTCTTAGAACTGCTTTTGCTGAATCCCATAGGTTTTGGGTCATTGTGTTTTCATTGTCATTTGTTTCTAGGTATTTTTTTATTTCCTCTTTGATTTCTTCAGTGATCTCTTGGTTATTTAGTAGCATATTGTTTTGCCCCCATGTGTTGTATTTTTTTAGAGATTTTTTCCTGTAATTGATATCTAGTCTCATAGCATTGTGGTCGGAAAATTTACTTGATATGATTTCAATTGTTTTAAATTTACCAAGGCTTGATTTGTGACCCAAGATATGATCTATCTAGAGAATGTTCCATGAGCACTTGAGAAGAAATTGTATTCTGTTGTTTTGGGATGGAATGTCCTGTAAATATCAATTAAGTCCATCTTGTCTAATGTGTCATTTAAAGCTTGTGTTTCCTTATTTATTTTCATTTTGGATGATCTGTCCATTGGTGAAAGTTGGGTGTTAAAGTCCCCTACTATGATTGTGTTACTGTCGATTTCCCCTTTTATGGCTGTTAGCATTTGCCTTATGTACTGAGGTGCTCCTATGTTGAGTGCATAAATATTTATAATTGTTATATCTTCTTCTTGGATTGAACCCTTGATCATTATGTAGTGTCCTTCCTTGTCTCTTGTAACATCCTTTATTTTAAAGTCTATTTTATCTGATATGAGAATTGCTACTCCAGCTTTCTTTTGATTTCCATTTGAGTAGAATATATTTTTCCATCCCCTCACTTTCAGTCTGTATGTGTCTCCCTAGGTCTGAAGTAGGTTTCTTGTAGACCGTATACATATGGGTCTTGTTTTCATATCCATTCAGCCAGTCTATGTCTTTTGGTGGGAGCTTTTAATCCATTTACATTTAAGGTAGTTATTTATATGTATGTTCCTATGACCATTTACTTAATTTTGGGGGGTTTGTTATTATAGGTCTTTTCCTTCTCCTGTGTTTCCTGCCTAGGGACGTTTCTTTAGCATTTGTTCTAAAACTGGTTTGGTAGTGCTGAATTCTCTTAGCTTTTGCTTGTCTGGAAATGTTTTAATTTCTCCATCATATCTGAATGAGATCCTTGCGAGGTAGAGAAATCTTTGTTGCAGGTTTTTCCCTTTCAGCACTTTAAATATGTCCTGCCACTCCCTTCTGGCTTGCTGAGTTTCTGCTTAATGATCAGTTGTTTACCTTATGGGAATTCCCTTGTATGTTTTTTGTTGCTTTTCCCTTGCTGCTTTTAATATTTTTTCTTTGTATTTAATTTTTGATTGTTTAATATGTATCTTGGCATGTTTCTCATGGATTTATCCCTTATGGGACTCTCAGCACTTCCTGGACTGACTATTTCTTATCCCATATTAAGGAAGTTTTCAACTATAATCTCTTCAAATATTTTCTCAGTCCCTTTCTTTTTCTCTTCTTCTTCTGGAACCCCTATAATTCGAATGTTGGTGTGTTTAATGTTGTCCCAGAGGTCTCTGAGACTGTCCTCAATTCTTTTCATTCTGCTTTCTCTATTCTGCTCTGTGGTAGTTACTTCCACTATTTTATCTTCCAGGTCACTTATCCGTTTTTCTGCCTAAGTTATTCTGCTATTGATTCCTTCTAGAGAATTTTTAATTTCATTTATTGTGTTCTTCATCATTGTTTGCTTGCTCTTTAGTTCTTCTAGTTTCTTTTTAAATGTTTCTTGTATTTTCTGCATTCTATTTTCAAGATTTTGGATCATCTTTACTATCATTACTCTGAATCCTTTTTCAGGTAGACTGCCTATTTCCTCTTTATTTGTTTGGTATAGTGGGTTTTTTCCTTTCTCCTTCATCTGTTGTGTGTTTCTCAGTCTTCTCATTTTGCTTAACTTACTGGGTTTGTGGTCTTCTTTTCTCAGGCTGCAGGTTCGTAGTTCCCGTTGATTTTGGTGTCTGCCCCCAGTGGGTAAGGTGGTTCAGTGGGTTGTGTAGGCTTCCTTGTGGCAGGGACTGGTGCCTGTGTTCTGGTGTTTGCGGCTGGATCTTTTCTTTCTGGCAGGCAGGACTGCACCCAGTGGTGTGTTTTGAGGTGTCTGTGACCTTATTATGATTTTAGGCAGTCTTTCTACTAATGGGTGGAGTGTTGTGTTCCTGTGTTTCTTGCTAGTTGTTTGGCATAGGGTGTCCAGCACTGTAGCTTGCTGGTCATTTAGTGGAGCTGAGTCTTAGCATTGAGATGGAGATCTCTGGGAGACCTTTCACCATTTGATATTACATGGAGTTGGGAGGTCTCTGGGGGACAAATATCCTGAACTTGGCTCTCCCACCTCAGAGGCACAGGCCTGACACCTGGTCAGAGCATGAAGACCCTGTCAGCCACACGGCTGCTGGTCTGGGAGAGTCCCTGAAGAGGCGGAACTCCCTGGGGACTAGGCACCAGCGGCAGTGCGTTTGGGATCTCTTTATATGCAGAAGCCGCTGGTAGCAACCTATATAGACATTTTAAAGAGAGTGGAAAATACTAACATGTTTTCTAAAATAAAGGCCCTAAGAAAAAAAGGGGGGGGGGGAGGAGTTTCTTTCCTCAGTTTCAACAAGGAGAATTAATCTTCTCTTAGTTTTTATTTTTACTTGTCCTTATGACACACATACAATTTCTGTTTGTTAGTTTTCTCAAAAAGGCCTCCCCAGATTGTATAAACTTGAGGCTACTCACAAACTGAGTCTATCCTCAGATTTTCCCATTGTTTCCTTTTATTCAATAGATAAAGGAATAGCTCAAGTGATCATAGAGAATATCTTTTATTAAGTGATTAGAAAGGAAGCATAGTTTCCACCTGTTTTAATATCTTTATTACAATAGAGCCTTGAGGAAAATTTTTTATAAAATTGTTACTAAAATGTTAGCCATAAGTGTTTTCTCAAGGTTTTTTCCAGGATGTGTGAAAGTCAGTAGAAAGAAAACAAATGGTTTAAACAGTTTAGGAACTAAAGCACTGATTACCAATGAGAAACCCTGTAAATGAAAATGGAAGGTTTAATGATTTTTGCCTTAGTTGCTAAATCCTTTATAATGCATGTCATTAGAAAACGATTTAAATATCTGGTGAAGACACACAAGGGGGCAAATTCCAAAAGTGGTTTTGGACCTTTATTAAAAATGCAGTGAAATAGCAACTCCACATTACAGTAATAATTAACTATGGTTAAAGGCACCCTGAAGAGATGCAATTACCTTTAAAGTAATTCTGCAATTTAAGATGTATATTTAATGCATGTTTTTCAGTTAATTGATAACTTGCCAGTTAAATTAAATGTGAAATCCCCCACTATAAGACATAGTGAACATCTTTCATACATTTGGAAGTATTATATTGCTATTTCTTATAAATAATACTTATGATGACTGTTTTCCTCATTACAGCTAAATATAATATTCTTAAAAAGTTGATGAGAAAAAAGTGGTTACTACAGGGCATGTTCATTTATTGAGTCATTTAAATTTACAATAGTTCATAAGAGCAATAATAATTCTCTTTGAAACAAAATAATTATTTCCCCATTTTTAAAATAAATTTACTATAGTTATTTTATATGTGTTAGAAAGTCAGGAAATAGAAATTTATAATAAATATTAAACATAGTTATATCTCTAAGTGGCTTTCTCCAAGTTCTATTAAGATATTAGAAACATTTTCATGATTGTTTAATGGAGGGTGGATTTCTATTAATCAAATCCTGCTTTATACCAATTTCCATCATTAAAAGTGAGACCCATTTTATCAAAAGTAAAAACTGCCACTGGAAAATTTACATGATAAAATTAAGGGTAGAAAATTTAAATATGTATTAGAGAGAAAATGATAATTATACAGATATTTAAAAATCTTAATAGCAAAACCATTTACAAAATAAATCTCAAGGTAGGCGTATGCTTCAAGATTTGAATTATTTACAGCAGGATTACTCATTTTTGCTGATTTGAAAATTGTACAGCATGTAATCCCTAACACTTTACCCACTTGGGTAAGTTTTTCACTAACCTCAAATTGTTTTATTACTTCTACCTTTTTTTTTTTTTTAATTTTTATTTATTTATTTATTTATTTTTGGCTGTGTTGGGTACTCGTTTCTGTGCGAGGGCTTCCCCCAGTTGTGGCGAGCGGGGGCCACTCTTCATCGCGGTGCGCGGGCCTCTCACTATCGCGACCTCTCTTGTTGCGGAGCACAGGCTCCAGACGCGCAGGCTCAGCAGTTGTGGCTCACAGGCCCAGTTGCTCCGCGGCATGTGGGATCTTCCCAGACCAGGACTCGAACCCGTGTCCCCTGCATTGGCAGGCAGACTCTCAACCACTGTGCCACCAGGGAAGCCCTACTTCTACCTTTGTACCTTGAGTGGTAATATTGTTCTTTTTTTTTCCTTCTCTGTCATTCGACCTTACTGACCTCTTTTGAAACAACTTCAGCTAATAATATCCATAGAGTCTGTCACAGTATTATTGAAGAGAAAATCCTAAAATAGAGTACAAAACATTTCAATTATTTAACAGTGGAGGGAAGGTTGATGGCTCATGTTTACCTGAATCACATAGGAGAACACTGGGGTCTGTATTTGATGACATTAGTAAAATAAAGAATCAAAGACCATGAGAAGAACTATAATTTCTTAGTGTGAAGGGATAGTTACTTAAGACAAACACCTGATTTAATTCTTTAACTGCTTAAACATAAACTTTTTAAATCCAGTATTTCAACTCCTTAAGTAGACGGAACCAGAGAGATTCTGGGTTGCAAACATTACTCTCTACTCCTCCCAAAGGTTCTGAGAGCTACAAGATATTCTATTTAAAAATTATTTTTTTGCTGGTATTGTCAAGGGAGGCACAACAGAGGGAGGAGGTTTAGGGAATAAAAGCATGATTAGATAGTGGAAGTCTGCTTAGTCGATGGTGAGACCCACCCACAAACCCAGTGTCAATTCTCAAACTGAGACATAAATCAAAGGCTATCCAAACAAAACCTGAACAGTTTATTTGTGGATTAAACAAATTGTAAGATTTATATGGAATTCCAAACAATCAAGAAGAGTCAAGACCCATTATAGAAGAAGAAAGGGATGAAAAGGCTTGTTCTATCAGATATTAAGATATAAAACTATTTAGTCAAGACCCTATAATATTGGTACAGGGATAGTATAGTAAACCAATGAAATAGAATATAGAGAAACTAGAAACAAGCTTACAGAGATATGGATGCTAGGCTTATGATAAACTTGTCTTTACAGAGCAAAAGGAAATAAATTAACTAATAAATGAAAATAACTTCATGACATCTGTGTAGTGAAAGATTCCTAAACTGACAGAAAAAGCAGAAACTTTAAAGAAAATGATTGATAAATTTGAATGCATTAAACTAAGAACTTCTCATTAAAAAAAGCCATTAAGAGAATGTAAACTTAACAACAGAGAGGCTGAGATGACATTCCCAACCACTGACAAGGGACTCATATCCACACAGAAACCCTCAAAAATCATTAAATAAAAGACACACAAAGCAATAGGTAAAAACTTATATACACACTTTATAAAAATGAAAATCCAAAAGGCCTATAAACATATAGAAATGTGACACCCCTCTTTAGTAATCAAGAAAAAGAAAAAGAAAAAGAAAATCAGTGATTTTAGATCCCCACAAGTATGGCTAACATTGAGAAGTCCAATTGTTAACAAGTTTGTTGAGCAAAATAAATTCTCATGCACTTCTGTAGAGGAGTGTTATTGGTACCTTTACTTTGGAAAAGAGTTTGGCATTATCTGGTGATAACAAATCTTTCCTTGACCAAACTCTAGTCAGGCTCCTCTGAGCCCTCTTCTGGACTAAGCCTTGAACTGGCCTGCCTTAAGCAAAAATCCTGCTAAATCATTATAGTGAGAATCCCTCACCCTTGATATCTGATCGTCATCCTCCACTCTTGATGTCTAAATCTCTGGTCTGCCTTTATTACGAATTCTTTTAGGTCAGGTTAGCTAGAATCCCCTTATGCTTAATGTCTCCTCTTAGTAATTTTCCATCCACTCACCCCTCCACTCCACTCCTTGACTATCAATACCCCGTGTCCTTGCTGTCTTCGAAGTTAAGCTGAATCTCTCTTCCTAACTTCAATAGATTTGACTCGTATTACAACAGTCCCTGGATAAATTGTATTGTAACAAGTGTCAAAGTAATTTTTCTTTAACTGGGTCAGGTAAAAGATCTGCATACCTATGACCTGGTGATTCGTTTCTAGATATGTATGGTGCAGAGATGTATTCTTTTGTGTATCAAGATACTAATATTGAAGAACACTCATAGAAGCATTGTTTATGGTTACCCCAAATGGAAAATTACCCAAATATACATTCATAGAACAAATAATTGTGTCATGGTTTACTAAAAAAAAAAAGAAAAACAACTACAAGCAACAACATGGCAGACTTTTGAAGAATAATATTGAGCAGGAGTAGGTAAACAGAAAAGAATATATTCTGCAAAAAATAAATTCAAATAAAGTTAAAAAGTAGGTAAAACTAATTCATGCATACATAGGCTTACATGCTGTGATGACCTTTTCATATGTCAGCTTGCTCAAGCAATAGTCCCCAGTTATTCAATCAAGCACTATTCCAGCTATTGTTGTGAAGGCATTTTGTAGATGTGGTTAGCATCCATAATTTGTTGACTTTACATAAGGGAGAGTGTCCTAGATAATCTGAACGCCCTGACTCAATCAGTTGGGCAGCCTTAAAAGCAGCAGAACTGAGGCTTCCCTGATGAGGAAGAAGTTATGCTTGTTGTTAGCAACTTAAATTCATCCAGCCTGCCCTTCCTCATGGCCGGCCCTATGGATTTTAGACTTGCCTATTCATCTCCCACAATTGCATATGCCAATTTCTTGCAATAAAACTCTTAATATACATCTCATTTTGCTCCTGGTTCTGTGACTGAACCCTGACTGATGCATACATATATCATGCAGGTGTAATTAGATAATAAAACTATAGAGAAGAGCACAGAATTAATAACAATAAAAGTCAAGATATGGGATTATTGTGATCAAGAAGAGAACCACATAGGGGCCTCTGAGTACTGGAAATATTTATTTTTTTGACTTGAATGGTAGTTTCATGGATTCTCATTACATTCATTTGCTAACCTGTACATTTAGGTTTATCTATTTTTTCTAAGTTCCCCCCCAAAAAAGTTTTAAAAATCCAAATTTTGCATCATGAAAATGTACCTAATTAATCCTGATATAATATGGGAACCTATATATATTTCTCATTAAATTTAGTACTGGGGAAATGTTCTATAGGATAATATTTTACTTATTTTTTTTCCCTAGATTTTTCACTGTTTTCTACAGGGTGCATTATGGAGCATTTTTTAAAATCTATTATGCAAACTAATCATTACAACATAAATATATGCTGTGAGACTGAGCTATTATATCTCTATAGTGTATTTGGAATTTGGTTAGCAAATGTTCTATTTTAGTATTCTGAAATACACTGACCAGTTTGTCAGCTTAGGTTGCTATACTCATCATTTAAAAAATATGTTAAGCTTTTTCTCAAAGAAAAAAAAATCATTGAATGAAAAAATTGCTACTTTTACTCTTATTACCCCACATCTTCCAAAGGTGATCTAGGTTTGGGTGTTCTTTGAATTTAACATTTATTTCTGTCATATATTATGTCCTGGGAGAGGGAGAGATAGACCCTTAAATGGTGAGCCTATAGATTTTTAAAAATAATATGAGGTTTAAAATAATATTTTAAACAGTTCTAAAACAGCCTGATTTGTTTAAAATATATTTTGAAATAAATAACAATAAATACAATAAAATATAGAATATAAATTTGTGTGTTGCTTTTAACATAGACTAAAGGAATAATCTCACACATATTCAAAATACTTTTATGAAAATGTCAATTTTAAAAGTTTCAAAAATTCACTCCCTATACACCAAAATAATGTTTATATTAATTTAGTATTAGAACTAATACATTTATTAACATTTATATTCAGATTCCAAACATTCAGGAAATCATTCAAATTCCAGGTGTATATCTCACATCTATCACTAGATTCTTAGTGTCATACTGTCAAATTCAGAAAGGGAGTCCTTGAATTAAATACTCCAGTTCAAACTTTAACATAGGATGAAAGTTGATATAACTTGACAGTTCTCTAGAAATAATCATTCTGACATGTCAAAGATGGTACATGCCTGGATCTCTACATTATTCAAAAATGATGGAATCTAGGGAAAGGGAAAGAAATGACAAAAAGTCCTAAACCCAAGAATTAAATACTTCAAAGGTATAAAATGGTATAATTCTTATGGGGTTGGATTGGGTATGGAGGATAAGAATATAGCAGTACACATCATTTTATCTGTTCAATCTTTTTCTCAACATTTTCCCACATTTACTGAACTTCTCAAATTTGGGAAATTATGGAAAAAGATGTATAAGGCAAACTTTTGGCATTTAGCTTCCATAGTCAGTGATATTTTTTGATATGAAGTTTTTGGTAATTAGTAAACCACCAGTGGTACAAATATATTAGGAAATGTTAATCAACCTGAGTCTAAGATTTTGAAGTAATTGTCCTTTTTTAATAATTTTATCTTAGTAATTTGGTCCAAGATATTTTCAGCAAGTACTGATTATGCTCTAGTTGTCTATCTGGCTTGTTTGATTGGTTTTTTAGATCACAGATTGATTGGAACTATTGGCTATTTCTCCCATTTTTTTCCCATTTATAACAGCAGTGACTAAATCCATTTTGGAGTTTGCTGCTAGAAATTTTCATTTCTATCCACAATTTGAATTCATGATTTTTTCCAACTACACCATTTAAATTAAGAACTATGCTGCAAAAATCACCTATAGATTGACATGGTAGTTCAGATACCTTTGCCCAACTGAGCCTTAGACATCTGTGACCCATCTATCATAATGACACTGCAGTCAGCATATGAATAACAAACTAGCTGAGCTGAGTCAGCTGGGTCATCTACTGCTTCCTGCTCACAGAGGAGAACTGGAAGTGATAGATAGCTCCATTAATTCTGCCCAAGTAATGCACACTTGGGGAACACCAAATTGGGAACATTTTTTTATCTTCCTGACACAAACTGCAATGATGCAGTTAGTTCATTCTCCACTTGTAATAAAGATTATATTTGAGAGAATGAATAATAGCAACAGAAAGCAAT
The DNA here is from genome assembly GCF_028021215.1 of Eschrichtius robustus. NCBI lineage: Eukaryota > Metazoa > Chordata > Mammalia > Artiodactyla > Eschrichtiidae > Eschrichtius > Eschrichtius robustus. The sequence goes on from NC_090841.1 coordinate 41,585,274, forward strand.
GAGAATGATATTTTATATCATGAATAGTATCTGGTTTCTAATGAACACATTTCAGTCCAGACTGTCAAAATATTTTCTCAGCATTATTTACAAATATCTGAGAAAATGTTGACATTCAAGGTCTCAATTCAAACATTAAATAGTTTTAGTTTAAGTATAATGTCAATTCTCATGTTATTAATATGTATATACCTGGCATATTATAGGTCTCATTTTATAATGGTGAAGTATTTATATTGTTTTTTTCTAATTCAGGGATTAAATAAAAGTTTACAATAGTATCACAATTATTTTCTAATTTGTATTATTAAACATACAAAGGTATCATCATTTGTTTTTAAGTTCAAAGAGAGAATTTAAATTTGAAGATTAGATACACTAATTCCTCAATTTTTTATAAAAATTTTATTAGAGATTGGTGTTAATTAATAGGCTCAGGAGAACACAAGGCAATGCTGCTTCTCTACCATTTGTCAGCTTGAAAATGAGTTATTTACAAGAGTCAGATACCAGAAATAAGAGTCTTTCTGTATAGTGATTCCTTCTTTTATTCACCTCAACAGCCCTATGTAAGTTATTTAAATTACTTCAGAAATTAAAAATGGTAATGGAAAATAAACCAAAGTATAATGCACTTGTAGAAACAAATGGAAAAAGGAGCTATTTCAAATTCAGTGGTGTTCTATTAGATGTCATTGTAATTATAAGAAACAATATCTTCTGAAGGATTTACAATAACTATCTCATTTCCTTAATATATTCTTCCCCTTACATTTCCAACCAACCTTAATGAAAAAGTGTTTTTTTTCTTAGTATATGTGAGGAACTGTTTATTCAAAGATGAATAATTTCAACATCTCTGAGTTTAAAGGAGGAAGAAAGAAAGAAGTAGAAATTTAAAATTTCAAAATAATACTCATGCAACAAATATAATTGATTACCTACTATATTTCAAACACTATGCTTGGCTCTTGCACTTGGCAAAGAAGAGAAGAAAGGTATATATATTCCATGCCTTCCTGGAATTTAGGGTATATATAAAGAAACAGATAGAAATTAAATGATTACACAGAAAAATATAAAATCTCAAAGGTGATAAAAGTCATGAAGAGAAGAGACAAACTTTTAAAGAGACTTGGTAATCTGAGTCAGGAAAAACTTTCATGAAGGCAAAACAGTTGAATTGATATGTGTGAGATGAGTAGGGATTTACTGAATAAAAGGTAGAAGAGATATGTTCTAGATATGTAGTAGGAGGAGACATGGTATATTTAATGAACAGAGAGAGTCCAGTGTGACTAGAGCTCTGACAAATTGGAGAATAGTGGTCCAAGATGAAGCTGCAGAGATCAGGATAAGACAAGCTCAAACAAAATGGTGTTGTACACTTAAAAACTTGTTAAGAGGATAGATCTCATATTGTGTTCTTACACACACACACACAAGAAAAAAAAAAGGGAACACAAGAAATCTTTTGGACATGATGGATATGTTTATTACCTTGGTTGTGGTGACTGTATCATGAGTGTATGCATATGTCCAAATTCCATAAAAGGTACACATTAAATATGTAGAGTTTTTTGTATATTAAATATACCTCAATAAAGCTAGAAAAAAAGACAAGATTAATAAAATAAAAATGAAAACATAGCTCAAACAAGGCAGAATACACCAGTTGACAAATATTGGACTTTCTCCTGGGTCACAGAAAGCAGAAAGATTTTAAGTATGGACTAACATGGTTAATTTAGCAGTCTTTAAAAAATATCATTGTGTCTGAAATGTGGAGATAAAATTATAAAAATGAAAGTCAGTAAGCATGATATCTTCAGCTTTGTTATTTTTTCCTCAAAATTGCTTTGGCAATTTAGGGTTTTTGTGGTTCCATATAAATTATAGCATCATTTGTTCTAGTTCTGTGAAAAATGTCATGGGTACTTTGATAGGAATTGAATTAAATCAGTAGATTGCTTTGGGTGGTACAGACATTTAAAAAATACTAATTCTTCCAATCTAAGAACATGGTATATCTTTTCATTTCTTTGTATCATTTCAAATTCCTTCATCAATGTTTTATAGTTTTCAGTGTATAGGTTTTTGACTTTCTTGGGTAAGTTTATTTCTAGACATTTTATTCTTTTTGATATGATTTTAAATGGGATTGGATTGTTTTCTTTCTTAGTCTTTCTGATAGCTCATTTTTAGGGTATAGAAAAGCAACAGATTTCTGTATATTAGCCTTGTATCCTGAACTTTTACTGAATTCATTTATTAGTTCTAATAGTATTTTGGTGGAGACTTTAGGTTTACTATACTACAAAGCTACAGTAATCAAAACAGCATGGAACTGGCACAAAAACAGACACATGGATCAATGGAAGAGAATAGAGAGCCCAGAAATAAACCAATGAACCTGTGGTCAATTAATCTATGACAAGAAAGCAAGAATATACAAAAGAGAAAAAGTCTCTTCAATAAGTAGTGCTGGGAAAACTGGACAGTTACATATAACAGAATGAGATTAGAACATTTCCTCACAGTATATACAAAAATAGACTCAAAATGGATTAAATACCTAAATGTAAGGACTGAAACCATAAAATTCCTAGAAGAAAACATAGGCAGAACAATCTTTGACATAATCATAGCTTTTTGTTTTTTTTTTTTGGTATATGCCTCCTAAGGCAAAAGAAATAAAAGCAAAAATAAATAAATGGGGCCTAATTAAGCTTGAAAGCTTTTCAAAGCAAAGGAAACCATCAACAAAATGAAAAAACAACCTACCGAATGGATGAAAGTATTTGCAAATGATAGAACTACCAAAGGGTTAATATCCAATATATATGAATAGCACATACAACTTAAAAAAAAAAAAAAAAAAAAAAAAACAGTTAAAAAATGGGCTGAAGACCTGCATAGACTTTTCTCCAAAGAAGACATACAGATGGCTAACATGAAAAGATGCTCAACATCATTAATCATCAGGGAAATGCAAATTAAAACCACAATGAGATATCACCTCACACCTGTCAGAAAGGCTATCATCAAAAACTCTACAAATAAAAAATCTTGGATAGGATGTGGAGAAAAGGGAGCCCTTGTACACTGTTTTTGGCAATGTGAATGTGTGCATCCACTATGAAAAACAGTATGAAGATTCCTCAAAAACTAAAATTAGAACTATCACATTATCCAGCAATTCCACTCCTGGGTATATAGCTGAAGAAAATGAAAACATTAAATCAAAAAGATATATGTACCCCAAGGTTTGTAGCAGCATTATTTACAATAGCCAAGGTATGGAAGCAACCAAAGTGTCCATCAACAGATAAATGGATAAAGAAGATGTGATATATATATATATACACATGTATATATGTATACATATATATATAGGAATACTGCTCAGCCATAAAAAAGAATGAAATTCTGCCATTTGCAAGTATGTTGATGGACCTAGAGTATTATGCTTAGTGAAATAAGTCAGACAGAGAAAGACAAATACTCTATCTTATCACCTACATGTAGAATCTAAACAATGAAACTCTCTCATATAGAGAACAAACTAGTGGTTATCAGTGGGGAAAGGGAGTGTGATGGTATTGCCATAGAAGCCAAAAGGGCATCTTTCAAGATACAGGAATGTTGAAAAATACTGAATACTCTTCAGAGGTCAATTAATAAAGAGAAAAAATATGTATGTGAACATAGTGGTTGGCATAAATGGTATCTGTGAAAGAGCATATTTAAGTTATGATAAAAATGATCAAGGTAAGAGGCAGAGTTGAATTCCCACAGGAGGAAAATAAGTAAGTGATAGTATAGGTTACTGAGAGTAGGTGGATCTGAGGTGCAGGTACAGATTGACCTTTCTATAGAGGTCAAAGGAAAGGACCTCAAATTTACAAAAGGCAGGGAAAAGAGGATGAATCAGTGTGTAGACAGGTTGTTTTATCTGATTGCAGGAAAATTAGAGTACTCTTATTAGACAACAACAAATTTCTCTGTGAAATATGTGTTAAGACACCTTCAGGGGGAAGTGGAGTCAAAGGATAATTCATCTGTTTGGTGGGGAGCAGGGAGATTCATACGTTTAAATTAGGTAAAGAGGAGTTTACATTGCATAGCACGGAAGAGTAAGTTTAGCAGAGTAAGGTAATAAACACAGTAGTGAAAAGAGTCTGAGCAAAGGGCTGTGGAAACATAGCAGCAGACACATTTAACTCAGCTAAAAATTAGTGAAAGCCTCATAGAAATGATTTATGAGACGAGTCTAGAAAGACAAATAGGAGATTATCAGATAGGGAAGGAAGAAATATTAGCATAGGAAGCATCATTTAGAGAAGCAAGCATAAGAGTACCTTCAAGAATTTCAGTGTGGCTAGAGTCATCTCTGTGCCCTACTGATTCTGTCAAGCTTTCACCTAAGGTGTGCAGCTGGTCAGTGGCTCTATTTTAGGTGCGCTGACAGTGGTTGCTCTTTTCTACCTCCCCGCAACACCCCTCCAGCGCCCCAAAAAAGTGTCTAGGCACAGACCAACATTTAGTTGAGATAATCAGTAAGGAAAATGTAGTTACCATACTTTTCTTGCAGTTTGGGTAACTTTTACTATCATTTCAAAAGAAAAAATAAGTTAGTTACTCTTACAGAACAGTTAATTAGCTAGCTGGACTTTCTCATGGTTGTTCATGATAATCTATTCAAAGTGAGAATAAATTATGCATATTATTTTGCATCACTGTTTTGTAATTCTCATTTTTACTACTGTGATTGTGAGTGATGACTTCTAAGGTAAAAAATTCAATTTATTTTAGCACTGTGGTTAATGAAGTTAGAAAATTGATATTAATTACTAAAGTGAATAACACTAATAATAAGCTAATATTCTCATATTTAATATCCAATGAAAGGATTAATGACTATGGTCTAAATCATTCTTTTGCTATTAAGCTTAATGCTTTTATGTCAAGTTTTATTACTTTGTTTATTATTCTTAGGTGTTTTAATATATCAACAATGTATTTATGGGTATGATCTACAGCATATATTTTGCGATGAACTGAGTAAGTGATTTTGAAAAACACAATTCAGTGCTATCATTATTCATAGCATAAGTGTTTTGTTGTATTCCATAGTTACAGATATGTATCATGTTGATATTGTGTGTGTTCAAACATAGAATTGCATAATGATACAAAGTCTGAAATAGTATTAACACTCTATCAAATGTTTGATGCAATAATAATGAAATAAGGCTCACTATAATAGCAGCTATAATATTGAAAATTACTAAAACCATATGATGCCTAGATATTTAAAAGATGACTTTTTTTGGTTTTCTTTTGATTTTCTACAGTACTTGATTTTACTGCTGTGTTTTGTTCTTTTAATATGTTAGTGTATATGTTATTTAAGTATATTTTCTATACACTGTGTATCACTACCTAAATATATACATTTTTTTAACTTGATTTTTGTCTCTCTCCTTGTGGGGTACAATGTGTCCATTAAACAAAGAAGAGCTTGGCTCAAAGTACATACTTCATGGATATGTATACTTAAATGTGTAATTTGTCAACGGTTTTTAATTACCTTAAGATAAATTTCATACTTTTCATTTTAAATTATTTTATGTTGTCTTCCTCCCAACACTGCATTTTAGACTATTTTCAAGATATTTTTCCATAAGAGTCCCACAAACCCTTAATTTCAAATAATACGCAAATATAATTATTATGTATTTTATCTGGAGCATTTGGCTACACACAGGAACTACATAATTAAAATTGGCTAAAATCATAAAAACATTTATTTGCTTAATTTTCAAATTAGTGGCCCTGTTGTTCATTCTGCAACTGAAAGAAACTGCTAATAGTCTAATATGCTCCCATCCTTCCAATAGATGTAATGAGCTTGTGGGTGTTGTCCCTCACAGTTTCTAGCTGGTTACTGCAACTCTTAGCATCTTACTCACTCTTACCTCTCTAAGCAAGGGAAGCAGCAGCAAATTTTAAAAAAAAGTGTGTGTGGTGGTGTGGAGGGGGGGAGTGGGCGTTGGTGTAGTTTTGAGTGGGATAGTCTAATAAGAGTACATTTAACTTAATTTTTTTACAATGTTTATTCATGGAGTACCCACCGTATATTTCAAACATTCTTTCCTGGCTTCTTACTAATCAACTTGTGTCTTTCCACTCCATATTCTTTGAAATAATTCTTTGACTTCGTTATTTTCTTCCTCTCTCTATATATATTTCGCTCTCAGAATTCTTTCATGCTTTCCTCAAATTCCATGATCTTAACAGCCAAACCTCAAAACCCAAGCCAATAATTTTCGAGGTATCAGGAAGTCAGATTACAGTTATTTTCAGTATGCAGAGACATAAAAATAAAAGCTTTCTTTGCACTACTCATGAAATATTAATTTTAGAAGATATTTGAGCTCAAATAAATTTTTATTTTTAACTCTCTCCTTGGACATCAGCTTCTCCATAGGAAACTTTTTCTTGGACTTTTAAAAATTCCTAGGGCTTCCCTGGTGGCAAAGTGGTTAAGAATATGCCTGCCAATGCAGGGGACATGGGTTCAAGCTCTGGTCTGGGAAGATCCCACATGCCAAGGAGCAACTAAGCCCATGCTCCACAACTACTGAGGTCTCATGAGCCACAACTACTGAGCCTGCGTGCTGCAACTACTGAAGCCTGTGCACCTAGAGCCCATGCTCTGCAACAAGAGAAGCCACCGCAGTGAGAAGCCCGTGCACCGCAATGAAGAGTAACTCCTGCTCACTGCAACTAGAGAAAGCCCGCATGCAACAACAAAGACCCAACGCAGCCATAAATAAATAAATAAATAAACAAACAAACAAACAAATAAATAAATTTATTTTTTAAAAAATGCCTAACATTCCATATTATTACTCCCTCAAAAATGTTTAATCACCTAATGCCACTAGTTTCTTACTCTTCTTTTTTTTACTTCTAATTTCCTAATGAGCTTTTTTATTAATACTTCTGTCATTATCTATTTCTATTTTCTCCCACAAAATATCTAACTCTCCTTCTTATAGTTCTGAGCATGGTCATCTCTGATTTCTACCATATATAAATACCTCAGTTATCTTTTGTTACAATAGCTTTACTCATTCACTCATCCATCATCTACTGTACATCAACCATATGTTAATTGCTGAGCTAAGGACTGGTGATATGTGATATGCAATGCATTTTTTCTAATTACTATACTTTTTAAATACACAGACTTTCAGTTTACTCTTTTTTTGGCATCTATACTCTTATAGTATCTTGATCTAGTGCCGTACTTCTTTCATTTGAGATTTGTTTGTATTTTTCAATTTCTGTTTGCCTAAAGTAAAGAAATCCTTAATTTATCTATGAATTTTATTTTTATATAATTTATATTTAATTTCAGCAATATATGCATGACTTGTTTTCTCCTTAGCAATACATATAGTACAGTTATTTAAGTGGATTTTTTTCCAATTTACATGTGGAAAATTAATATTCATAACATTTTGTCAAGTGTGAGAATTAGCTTCAGTTAATAATGTGAGTTTAGGTCAAAGTTGGATAATATTTTAATTCTCAAAAAATGAAATTTGGTCCACAAAAGTCTAAATTTATTTTTACATATGCTATATTTTACTCTTTAATTGGAATATCTCTGACAGTCTATTTTATTTTATAGCATTAAACATATATTGCCATCTTGCAAACTTTACCTGTGACTTCATAAAATATATGAGCTCCAACAGACTTGTTTGAGTTTAAAGTTTAATGGTGTTAAACTAATGGGTTTTACACTTTACAATTGTTATTCAACATATCAAAGCAATAATATTTATTAAATGTAATGCATCTATATAAACATATGTGCACAAACATATATGTAATGTTAATATAATATTTTCTTGAAACATATCCAGTACTTTATGGTCTATCAGGCTTAAATTTAGAATCTAGTGATATCATTAAATAAATGATTTGGTCTTTTAATTGAATATCACACTTTACTAATTGGCACCCCAAATTCAAGAATACCATACATGTTTTAGCATTTCACTTTGAGGTGCTTTGTAATGGAAACTTGGAGGAAAAAACTACTGACAATTAGAGTCCATTCAATCTTTTATTTGTTGATTTAATTATTTTTGTAGAGAGGTGTATGGAAGGGATGGCAGTTAATGAAATATCCAAAGGGATCAAGTCAAATTCCTCTCTGCACCAAAGTATAATCTCATTATAAGAGGTTCCCTTATCAAAGATAGAAATATCATTTTTCTAGTTTTTAAATTTTATTTCATAATTACACAGTATACAATAGTATGAGATAGATGCTATTACTTCTGATCCTGCAACAGGATAAGAAGAAGAGCACAGCAATTTATATAGATGATAGATGTTTTATATAGCTGGTATGACTAGCTCCATTAATCTGGGGTAAAATATAGTCACATTTCTTGTTTTTCCAAATAATCACATTTGCCATTACCTGTCTTATTAGCAGGAAATGTAGTATTTCCCTCATCAAAGCTGTCCCAGCTCAATTGTCTAAAAAATCTAGATTGAGTTATTTAATCTACAATGAGTCTATTCTGCCTTAATTCACCAAGAAGAGAGACATTTGATGCCTGGTAAATCCACTTCCATTGTTTCATTTCCCTATCCCATAGTATTGAGGTTGAGTGACATACCTTCATGGATGTTTTGTCTACTATTAGGTATGGCACAGCTAGTCAATTTCCTTGGGCAGAACTATTGGAAACTATTCTTAGTCTGCAAAATTGGAATTCTCTTATTTCTTACATGTATCATTACTTTTCCCTAAAACTCAAATACCATCAAACTGGCAGGTGTTTTCAGCATCGCTCAAGTTGTAGAACTAGTCAAACATTTTTATTTAAATAATACTATACCAAAATTACTTAAAATATTTTAAAAACTAACTCACCAACTTAGACTTATTTGTTCTTCAATAAAATTTTATTTCACTGTACTCCTATGCCTTTCCTGGCATTAGATTTTGCATAGGGTTGCCAAAATCCCATCAGTTTCTCTAACTTTGAATATGAGGATGTTTGGTGATTCTATTCCACATTTCCTATAAGATCTTGGGCTCTATATGGAAAAATAGCCACCATTTCCCAAAAGCAAGTTTGCATTCCAAAGGGTTGGCAACTTTTGTGACGGTAACCAGTGTCTCAAAATTTCTTATAACACTTTTACCTGCCAGGATTCTAACTGCATAAATAAAAGAGCCATTCTAATCCTACTATATAGACTTAGAAGACTAATAAATAATAATAATAAGAAGAAGAAGAAGAAGAGAGAAGAAGAAGAAGAAGAGAGAAGAAGAAAAGACAAATGAGGAGAAGGAGAGGAAAAGGAAGAGGAAGAGGAAGAAGGAAAAGAATATAACAAGTATCAACACTATCAACAGTCTTAGTTCACCAGCTACTGTTACTTATGAGACAAATGGAAAGGGAGAATATATATACAAACTTTTCTTAAAAACAGATGACATTATGGCTTTAATGTTTTCCATAACCCAATTTGATCTATTAGACAAAATACCTCTCAGGTGATAAATTTGGGAGGATGGGGGAATCCACAGGAAGATGCATGAAAAGTGCACCATGTCTCTTCCTAAAGCATTCTTGCATTTTCTTGAGTTACTCTTGAACTGTCAATGGTTTTGCCATCAGAGACAATTTTAAACCTGGTTTTTTGGATCTTGAGGTGAACAGACTATGAGGTTGGAAATATACATGAGAATGTTAAGAAATTTTGAAAAATCTCTGGATAGATGCTTTAGTCTATTTGCAGGGTTATAGAATTCAGTTGTGGGGGTGGGGGTCAAGACGGTGGAGGAGTAGGACATGGAGTTCACCTTCTCCCACAAAACATTAAAAATACATCTACAAGTGGAATGATTCACACAGAACAGCAACTGAACACTGACAGAAGACCTCAGACTTCTGAAAAGACAAGAAAACCTTCTTGTAACTGAGTAGGAAAAAAAAAAGAAAAGGAAGCAATCAAGATGGGGCTTACACCACAGGGAGGGAGGTGTGAAGGAGGAAATGTTCCTGCACCCAGGGACGTCTGCCCACTGTCAGGGAGATCAGACTGGATGGAGGAGGAGCTTTGGAGCCTAGGAGGAGATCAAGGCAACTGGCTTGTGGAAGGCAAAATGGAGAGTTACCTGCATAGATGGTTGTCACTCCTGCCCTGTGCTCCCCAGCCTGAGACACTCATATGTCGGAATGGGTGCAGGGCTGTGTGCTGAAGCTCAGGCTTCAGAGAGGGCCAGGGTTGGCTGTGCAGAAACTGCTTGATGAGGCTGGGCTGTGGCAGCTGAAGTTGTACTCAGTAGAAGACTGAGCCCACCAGAGAGGCAAGGTGCCATTATTTGTGAGCACACAGGAGGGGAGCAGGACCACCATAAGAACTTCTTTCCCTGTGAGAACTCTCAGGCAACAGGACACCACCTACAGGAGCTCCAGAGGTGGGTACAAGTTGCCACCACCATCGTGGGCTCCAGAGGTGGGAATTGGCCACGCTTACGAGACCCATGGGCAGGCAGTAGTCTCTGCTCTCGCTGCTCTGGGAGGGTATGGAGAGTGCCAGCCACTAGGAAATTCAAGAGCAGGTGGCAGAACCTGTACCCACTGTCCTGGGAGGGCGTGGCTCACATCCACCCCTAGGAAATCCATGAACAGGTGCCAGGACCTGCACCCACTGTTCCCAGAGGGCACAGAGAGGAGCTGCCCATAGAAGACCCTAGAGCAGGCAATAAGCCCTGCTCCCACTGTCCTGGGAGTATGTAATGTCCATTTTACCTGCACCCCCCATATCAAGGGGATAACAGCCATGAAAGAGGCAGCAAACATCTAAACTAAAAGCAACCCTGTGGTTCTGGAAAAGTGGAGTAAAAGGGCCTGAGCCCAGCTCCTCTCATAAAAACACCAAAATCACAACTAACTGCTGAACAACCATTGATAAGAAAGACTGGAACCTACCAACAAAGATATTTTCCATTCAAAGACAAAGAAGATGCCACAACAAGTTGGCAGGAGGGGCACTTTTGTGGCATAATTAAATCCCATACCTGCAGGGTGGGCAATCTACAAACTGGAAAATAATTATATGACAGAGGTTTTCCCACAAGAGTGAGAGTCCAGAGCCCCACGTCAGGCTCCCCAGCCTGAGGGTCTGGCATCAGGACGAGAAATCCCCAAAGCATTTGGGTTTGAAGGCCAGCAGACTTGAGTACAGGAGATCCACAGGACTGGGGGAAACAGAGACTCATTCCAGGAGGGTGCACATAAGGTTTCACATACACAGTGACCAAGCACAAAACAGTAACTCTATAGAAGGCAGGGCTGGACCTAACTATGAGTCTTGGAGGGTCTCCTGGAGAGGTGGGCATTGACTGTGGCTCACTATGGGGTTGGGGGGAAGGACCCTGGGGGCAGAGGCCCCAGAGAATATTTATCACCGTGAGGTCTCCCAGAGGTTGTCATTTGGCATCAAGACCTAGCCCTACCCAACAGCCTACAGGTTCCAGTGCTGGAAAGCTTCAGGCCAAACAACCAGCAGGATAAGAATACAGACCCACCCATCAGCAGACAGGGTGCCTAAAGCTATACTAAGCTCACAGCCACCTATAAACACACCCCATGACACAGCCCTGACCACCAGAGGGAAAAGACACAGGTCCACCTAACAGTGGGCGGGCAGCAGTCCCTCCTACAAGGAAGCCTCTACAAGTCTCAGGACCAAACTCACCCACCAAAGCGTAGACACCAGAAGCAAGAGGAGCTACGATACTCCAGCCAGTGGAAAGGAGTCAACAAACACAGAAAGTGAGACAAAATGAGATGGCAGAGAAATATGTTTCAGACAAAGGAACAAGATAAAAACCCACAAGAACAACTAAATGCAGAGGAGATAAGCAACCTAACTGGAAAGCATTTTAGAGTAATGATAGTAAAGATGATCCAAGATCTTGGAAAAAGAACAAAGCACCAGACTGAGAAGTTACAAGAGATGTTTAACAAAGAGCTAAAAGATTTAAAGAACAAATAGATGAACAATACAAAACTGGAATGAAAAATACACTAAAAGGATTCAATACTAAAATAACTAAGGCAAAAGAAAAGATAAGTGAGCTGGAAGACAGAATGGTGGAAATCACTGCCATGGAAAAGAACAAAAAATAAAAACAAATGAGCTCAGTCTCGAAGACTTCTGAGACAATGTTAAATGCACCAACATTGGCATTACAGGGGTTCCAGAAAGGGAAGAGAGAGAGAAAGGGCCTGAGAAAATATTTGAAGAGGTTATATCCAAAAATTTCTCTAACATGAGACAGGAAACACTCATTCGAGTCCAGGAAGCACAGAGAGTCCCATACAACATAATCCCAAGAAGGAACACACTGAGACACATATTAATGTAACTAACAAAAATTAAAGATGAAGAAAAAGTATTAAAAGCAACTAAGGAAAAGCAACAAATAACATGCAAGGGAACCCCCATAAGGTTATCAGCTGATTTTTGAGCAGAAACTCTACAGGCCAGAAGGGAATGACATGATATATTTAAAGTGTTGAAAGGGAAAAACCTACATCCAAGAATAGTCTACCTGGCAAGGCTCTCATTCAGACTTGAGGGAGAAATCAAAAGCTTTACAGACAAGCAAAAGCTAAGAGAATTCAACAACACCAAACCAGCACTACAACAAATCATAAAGGAAATTCTCTAGGCAGAAAAGAAGAGGCCACAACTAGAATCAAGAAAATTACAAATGGGGAAACTCAACTCTAAAGACAAACATAAAGTAAAATCTTCCACACACAAACATGATTATCAAAACCAGCAATCATGAAAAGAGGAAAATACAAATGTAGGATATTGGAAATGCACTTGAAATTAAGAGATCAGCTTTTTAAAACAATCCTGTACGTATATAGACTGCTATATCAAAACCTCATGAGAATCACAAACAAAAAGTCTAGAATAGATAGACACAAAAAAGAAAAAGCAATCCAAACTCATCAGTAAAGATAGATATCAAATCACAGGAGAAGAGAAAAAAAGAGGAAGGGAAGAAAAAAGACCTTCAAAAATGAATACAAAACAATTAACAAAATAGCAATAAGGACATTCATATCAATAATTACCTTAAATGTAAATGGATTAAATGCTCCTACCAAAAGGCATAGACTGGCAGAATGGATGCCAAAACAAAACCTGTATATATGCTGTCTACAAGAGACCCACTTCAGATCTAGGGACACATAGAGACTGAAAGTGAGAGGATAGATAAAGGCATTCCATGCAAATGGAAATCAAAAGAAACCTGGAGTAGCAGTACTCATATCAGACAAAATAGACTTCAAAATAAAGAATGTTATAAGAGACAAAGAAGAACACTACATAATGATCAAAGGATCAATACAAGAAGAAGATATAACAATTGTAAATATATATGAACCCAACATAGGAGCACCTCACTATATAAGGCAAATGTTAACAGCCATAAAAGGAGAAATCAACAGTAACACAATAATAGTGGGGAACTTTAATAGCTCACTCTCATTAATGGACAGATGATCCAGACAGAAAATCAATAAGGAAATATGGGCCTTAAATGACACATTAGACCAGATGTCCTTAATTGATATTTATAGAACATTCCATCTGAAAGCAGCCAAATATAATTTCTTCTCAAGTACACATGGAACATTCTCCAGAAGAGATCATATCTTGAGCCACAAATCAAGACACAGTAAATTTAAGAAAATAGAAATCATATCAAGCATCTTTTCCAATGGGATTAGAAATCAATTACAGGAGAAAAACCTGTTAAAAACACAAACACAGGGGACCTTCAAGATGGTGGAGGAGTAAGACGTGGAGATCACCTTCCTCCCCACAAACACATCAAAAATACATCTACATGTGGAACAACTCCTACAGAACACCTACTGAATGCTGACAGAAGACATGACTTCCCAAAAGGCAAGAAACTCCCCACATACCTGGGTAGAGCAAAAGAAAAAAAGAAAAACAGAGACAAAGGATAGGGATGGGACCTGCACCTCTGGGAGGGAGCTGTGAAGGAGAAGAAGTTTCCACACAGTAGGAAGCCCCTTCACGGGCACAGATGGGGGGTGGGAGGCTTTGGATCCATAGAGGAGAGCACAGCAACAGGGGTGTACAGGGCAAAGCGGAGAGATTCCTGCACAGAGGATCGGTGCGCACTATCACTTACCAGCCTAAAAGGTTTGTCTGCTCACCCTCAGAGGCAGGTGGGGACTGGGAGCTGAGGCTAGGACTTCGGAGGTCAGACCCCAGGGAGAGGACTGGGGTTGGTTGCGTGAAGACAGCCTGAAGGGAGCTAGTGCACCATAGCTACCTGGGAAGGAGTATGGGAAAGTCTGGAACTGCTTAAGAGACAAGAGACCATTGTTTTCAGGTGTGCAAGGAGATGGGATTCAGAGCACCACCTAAACGAGCACCAGAGACGGGCAGGAGCCACGACTATCAGCAAGGACAACAGAGACAGGCATGAAACGCTAAGGCTGCTGCTGCAGCCACAAAGAACCCTGTGTGCAAGCACAGGTCACTATCCACACCTCCCCTCCCAGGACCTTGTGCAGCCTGCCACTGCCAGGTTCCCGTGATCCAGGGACAAATTCCCTGGGAGGACACACGGCGTGCCTCAGGCTGTTGCAAAGTCACGTTGGGCTGTGTCGTCACAGGATTGCCCTGCATTCCGTACCCCATCCTTCCCCAGACCTGAGTGAGCCTGAGCCCCCTAATCAGCTGTTACTTTAACCCTGTCCTGTCTGGGAGGGGAACAGATACCCTCAGGCAACCTACATGTAGAGCCAGGGCCAAATACAAAGCTGAAAACGAGGAGCTGTGCAAACAAAGAAGAGAAAGGGAAATTACCCCCAGCAGTTGTAGGAGCAATGGCTTAAATCTCCACAATCAACTTGATGTACCCTGTATCTCTGGAATACCTGAATAGGCAATGAATCATCACAAAATTGAGGCAGTGGACTTTGAGAGGAACTGTAGACTTGGGGTTTGCTCTCTGCATCTAATTTGTTTCCAGTTCTATGTTTATCTTACTTTAGTATTTAGAGCTTATTTTCACTAGTAGATTGGTTTATTGATTTGGTTGCTTTCTTCCTATATATATATATATATATATATATATATTATTCTGTATAGCTTTGCCTTTACCATTTGCCCTAGGTTTCTGTCTGTCCATTTATTTTTACTTTTTAATTTTTTTGGATAGTTTTAGCACTTGTTATCATTGATGGATTTGTGATTGGTTTGGTTGCTCTCTTCTTTCATTCTCTCCTTTTTTTCTTTTTTTAATACTTCTTTATTTTTTATTTTTAACAATATATTTTATTTTAATAATGTTATGTTATTTTCTCTTATTTTCTTTTTTTTCTTTTTTTCTTCTTTTTTTTTCTCCCTCTTTTCTGAACCTTGTGGCTCAGAGGGTCTTGGTGCTCTGGCCGGGTGTCAGGCCTGAGCCTCTTAGGTGAGAGAGCTGAGTTCAGGACATTGGACCACCAGAGACCTCCCAACTCCTGTAATATCAAACAGTGAAAGATCTCCCAGAGATCTCATTCTCAACACTAAGACCCAGCTCCACTCACCAACCAACAAGCTACAGTGCTGGACACCCTATGCCAAACAACTAGCAAGACAGGAACACAAACCCACCCATTTGCAGAGAGTCCGCTTAAAATCAAAATAAGGTCACAGACACGCCAAAACACACTACCGGATGTGGTCATGCCCACCAGAAAGAAAAGATCCAGCCTCATCTACCAGAACACAGGCACCAGTCCTCTGCACCAGGAAGCCTACACAACTCACTGAACCAACCCTAACCACTGGGTTCAGACATCAACAACAACGGGAAAGATGTACCTACAGCCTGCAAAAAGGAGATCCCAAACACAGTGAGTTAAGCAAAATGAGAAGACAGAGAAATACACAGCAGCTGAAGGAGCTAGGTAAAAACCCACCATACCAAAAATATGAAGAGGAAATAAGCAGTCTACCTGAAAAAGAATTCAGAGTAATGATAGTAAAGATGATCCAAAATCTTGGAAATAGAATGCAGAAAATAAAAGAAACGTATAACAAGGACCTAGAAGAACTAAAGAGTAAACAAACAATGATGAAGAACACAATAAATGAAATTAAAAATTCTCTAGAAGGAATCAATAGCAGAAAAACTGAGGCAGAAGAACGGATAAGTGACCTGGAAGATAAAATAGTGGAAATAACTACTGCAGAGCAGAATAAAGAAAAAAGAATAAAAAGAATTGAGGACAGTTTCAGAGACTTCTGGGACAATATTAAATGCAACAACATTTGAATTATATGGGTCCCAGAGAAGAAGAGAAAAAGAAAGGGACTGAGAAAATATTTGAAGAGATTATAGTTGAAAACTTCCCTAATATGGGATAGGAAATATTCAATCAAGTCCAGGAAGTGCTGAGAGTCCCATACAGGATTAATCCATGAGAAACATGCCAAGATACACATTAATCAAACTATCAAAAATTAAATACAAAGAAATAATATTAAAAGCAGCAAGGAAAAAGCAACAAATAGCGTACAAGGGAAACCCCATAAGGGAAACAGCTGATCATTCAGCAGAAACTCTGCAAGCCCGAAGGGAGTGGAAGGACAGTTTTAAAAAGATGAAAGGGAAAAACCTACAACAAAGATTACTCTACTAAGAAAGGATCTCATTCAGATTCAATGGAGAAATTAAAACTCTTACAGACAAGCAACAGCTAAGAGAATTCAGCACCATCAAACGCAGCTTTACAACAAATGCTAAAGGAACTTCTCTAGGCAGAAAACACAAGAGAAGGAAAAGACCTACAATAACAAACCACCCAAAATTAAGAAAATGGTAATAGGGATAGCCTCATACACCAGAGGGCAGACAGCAGAAGCAAGAAGAATTACAATCGTGCAGCCTGTGGAACATAAATTACATTCACAGAAACATAGACAAGATGAAAAGGCAGAGGGCTATGTACCAGATGAAGGAACAAGATAAAACTCCAGAAAAACAACTAAAGGAAGTGGAGATAAGTAACGTTCCAGAAAAAGAATTCAGAATAATGATAGTGAAGATGATCCAGGACCTCGGAAAAAGAATGGAGGCAAAGAGCAAGAAGATGCAAGAAATTATTAACAAAGACCTAGAAGGATTAGAAAACAAACAGAGACGAACAATACAATAACTGAAATGAAAACTACACTAGAAGGAATCAATAGCAGAATTGAGGCAGAAGAGAGGCTAAGTAGCCTGGAAGACAGAATAATGGAATTCACTGCTGCAGAACAGAATCAAGAAAAAAGAATGAAAAGAAATGAAGACAGCCAAAGAGACCTCTGGGAGAACATTACACGTAACAACATTCACATTATAGGGGTCCCAGAACGAGAAGAGAGTGAGAAAGGACCCAAGAAAATATTTGAAGAGATTACGGTTGAAAACTTCCCTAACATGGGGAAGGAAATAGCCACCCAAGTCCAGGAAGCAAAGAGAGTCCCATACAGGATACACCCAAAGAGAAACACACCAAGACACATAGTAATCAAATTGGCAAAAACTAAAGACAAAGAAAAACTATCGAAAGCAGCAAGGGAAAAATAACAAATAACATACAAGGGAACTCCCATAAGGTTAACAGTTGATTTCTCAGCAGAAACTCTACAAGCCAGAAGGGAGTGGCATGACATATTTAAAGTGATGAAAAGGAGGAACCTACAACCAAGATTACTCTACACAGCAAGGATCTCATTCAGTTTCGATGGAGAAATCAAAAGTGTTACAGACAAGCAAAAGCTAAGAGAATTCAGCACCACCAAACCAGCTCTACAACAAATGCTAAAGGAACTTCACTAAGTGAGAAACACGAGAAGAAAAGGACCAACAAAAACAAACCAAAAACAATTAAGAAAATGGTAACAGAAACATACATATCGATAATTACCTTAAACGTGAAAGGATTATGTGCTCCAACCAAAAGACACAGGCTCACTGAATGGACACAAAAACAAGACCCATATATATGCTGTCTACAAGAGACCCACTTCAGACCTAGGGACACACACAGACTGAAAGTGAGGGGATGGAAAAAGATATTCCATGCAAATGGAAATCAAAAGAAAACTGGAGAAGCAATACTCATATGAGATAAAATAGACTTTAAAATAAAGAATGTTACAAGAGATAAGGAAGGACACTACATAATGACCAAGGGATTAATCCAAGAAGAAGATATAACAATTATAAATATATATGTTCCCAACACAGGAGCAACTCAATACATAAGGCAACTGCTACGAGCTATAAAAGAGGAAATCGACAGTAACACAAATAATATTGGGGAACTTTAACACCTCACTTACACCAATGGAAAGATAATCCAAAACAGAAAATTACTAAGGAAACACAAGCTTTAAATGACAAAATAGACCAGATAGCTTTAGTTGATATTTATAGGACAATCATCCAAAAACAGCAGACTACACTTTATTCTCAAGTATGCACAGAACATTCTCCAGGATAGATCACATCTTGGGTCACAAACCAAGCCTCAGTAAATTTAAGAAAACTGAAATCATATCAAGCATCTTTTCAGACCACAATGTTATGAGATTAGAAATCAATCACAGGGAAAAAAACGTAAAAAACACAAACACATGGAAGCTAAACAATACGTTACTAAATAACCAGGAGATCACTGAAGAAATAAAAGAGGAAATCAAAAAATACCTAGAGACAAGGGACAATGAAAACACGATGATACAAAACCTATGGTATGCAGCAAAAGCAGTTCTAAGAGGGAAGTTTATAGCAATACAAGCCTACCTCAAGAAACAAGAAAAATCTCAAGAGAAAGAAGAACAAACAAAACCCAAAGTTAGTAGAAGGAAAGAAATCATAAAGGTCACAGCAGAAATAAATGCAATAGAAACAAAGAAAACAATAGCAAAGATCAATAAAACTGAAAGCTGGTTCTTTGAGAAGGTAAACAAAATTGATAAACCAGTAGCCAGACTCATCAAGAAAAAGAGGGAGAGGATTCAAATCAATAAAATTAGAAATGAAAAAGGAGAAGTTACAACAGACACCACAAAAATACAAAGCATTCTAAGAGACTACTACAAGCAACTCTATGCTAATAAAATGGACAACCTGGAACAAATAGACAAATTCTTAGAAAGGTAAAACATTCCAAGACTGAACCAGGAAGAAATAGAAAATATGAAAGGACCAATCACAAGTAATGAAATTGACACTGTGATTAAAAATCTTCCAACAAACAAAAGTCCAGGACCAGATTGATTAACTGATGAATTCTATCAAACATTAGAAAAGAGCTAACACCCATCCTTCTCAAACTCTTCCAAAATATTACAAAGGAAGGAACACTCCCAAATTCATTCTATGAGGTCGCCATCATGCTGATACCAAAACCAGACAAAGATATTACAAAAAAAGAAAATTACGGACCAATAACACTGATGAATATAGAGGCAAAAATCCTCAACAAAATACTAGCAAACAGAATCCAACAACACATTAAAAGGATCATACACCATGGTCAAGTAGGATTTATCACAGGGATGCAAGGATTCTTCAACATATGCAAATAAAACAATGTGATACACCATATTAACAAATTGAAGAAGAAAAATCATATGATCATCTCAATAGATGCAGAAAAAGCTTTTGACAAAATTCAACACCGATTTATGATAAAAAGCTCTCCAGAAAGTTTGCATAGAGTGAACCTACCTCAACAAAATAAAGGCCATATAAGACAAACCCACAGCAAACATCATTCTCAATGGTCAAAAACTGAAAGCATTTCCTCTAAGATCAGGAACAAGACAAAGATGTCCACTCTCACCACTATTATTCAACATAGTTTTGGAAGTCGTAGCCATGGCAATCAGAGAAGAAAAAGAAATAAAAGGAATACAAATTGGAAAAGAAGAAGTAAAACGGTCACTGTTTGCAGATGACATGATAAAATACATAGAGAATCCTAAAGATGCCACCAGAAAACTTCTGGAGTTGATCAATGAATTTGCTAAAGTTGCAGGATACAAAATTAAAGCACAGAAATCTCTTGCATTCTTATACACTAATGATGAAAAATCTGAAAAAGAAATGAAGGAAACACTCCCATTTACCATTGCAACAAAAAGAATAAAATACCTAGGAATAAACCTACCTAGGGAGACAAAACACCTGTATGCAGAAAACTAAGAAACTGATGAAAGAAATCAAAGATGATACAAACAGATGGAGAGATATACCATGTTTTTGGATTAGAAGAAGCAATAATGTGAAAATGACTATACTACCCAAAACAATCTACAGATTCAATGCAATCCCTATCAAATTACCAATGGCATTTTTTACAGAACTAGAGCCAAAAATCTTAAAATTTTTATGGACACACAAAAGACCCCGAATAGTGAAAGAAGTCTTGAGGGAAAAAAACAGAGCTGGAGGAATCATACTCTCTGACTTCAGACTATACTGAAAAGCTACAGTAATCAAGACAATATGTTACTGGCACAAAAGCAGAGATATAGATTAATGAAACAGGATAGAAAGCCCAGAATTAAACCCATGCACCTATCGTCAACTAAACTATGACAAAGAAAGCAAGAATATACAACAGAGCAAAGACAGTCTCTTCAGTAAGTGGTGCTGGGAAAACTGGACAACTACATGTAAAAGAATGAAATTAGAACACTCCCTAACACCATACACAAAAAGAAACTCAAAATGTATTAGAGACCTTAAAGTAAGCCTGGACACTATAAAACTCTTAGAGGAAGAACACTCTTTGAAATAAATCAAAGCAAGGCCTTTTTTGATCCAGCTCCTAGACTAATGGAAATAAAAACAAAAATAAACAAATGGGACCTAATGAAACATAAAAGCTTTTGCACAGCAAAGGAAACTTCAAACAAGACAAAAAGACAACCCTCAAAATGGGAGAAAACATTTGCAAGCAAATCATTGGACAAAGGATTAATCTACAGAATATATAAACAGCTCATGCAGCTCAATATTTAAAAACAAACAACCCAATACAAAAATGGGCAGAAGACCTAAATAGACATTTCTCCAAAGAAGACATACAGATGGCCAAGAAGCACATGAAAAGCTGCTCAACATCACTAATTATTCGAGAAATCTAAAACAAAACTACAATGAGGTATCACCTCACACCAGTTAGAATGGGCATCATCAGAAAATCTACAAACAACAAATGCTGGAGAAGGTGTGGAGAAAAGGGAATCCTCTTGCATTGTTGGTGGGAATGTAACTTGATACAGCCACTATGGAGAACACTATGGGGTTCCTTACAAAAACTAAAAATAGAATTGCCATATGACCCAGCAACCCCAGTACCGGGCATATACCCAGAGAAAACAATTCAAAAAGACACATGCACCCCAATGTTCATTGCAGCACTCTTTAGAATAGCCAGGTAATGGAAGCAATCTAAATGCCAATCGACAGATGAATGGATAAAGAAGGTGTGGTACATATATACAATGGAATAGTACTCAGCCATAAAAAGGAACGAAATTGGGTCATTTGCAGAGATGTGGATGAATCTAGAGACTGTCATACAAGGTGAAGTAAGTCAGAAAGAGAAAAATAAATACCATATATTAAAGTATATATGAGGAACCTAGAAAAATGGTACAGATGAACCAGTTTGCAGGGCAGAAACTGAGACACAGATGCAGAGTACAAACGTATGGACACAAACGGGTGAAAGTGGTGAGGGTGGTAGTGGTGCTGTGATGAACTGGGATATTGGTTTTGATATATATATACTACTATGCATAAAATGGGTAACTCATAAGAACCTTCTGTATAAAAAAATAAATAAAATAAAATTCAAAAAGAAAAAGAAAATGGTAATAACATAAATATCAATAATTACCTTAAAGTAAGTAGATTAAATGCTCCAACCAAAAGACATAGACTGGCTCAATAGATACAAAAACAAGACCTGTATATATGTTGCCTACAAGATACACTTTTCAGACCTAGGGACACATACAAACTGAGAGTGAGGGGATGGAAAAAGATATTCTATGCAACTGGAAATCAAAAGAAATCTGGAGTAGCAATTCTAATACCAGACAAAATAGATTTAAAATAAATACTATTACAAGAGACAAAGAAGGACACTACACAATGATCAAGGGATCAATCCAAGAAGAAGATACAACAATTGTGAATATTTATGCACCCAACACAGGAGCACCTCAATACATAAAGCAAATGCTAACAGCTATAAAGGGGAAATCGACAGTAACACAATTATACTAGGGGACTTTAACACCCTACTTTCACCAATGGACCAATCATTCAAAATGAAAATAAAAAAGGAAGCACAAGCTTTAAATGATACATTAAAGAAGATGGACTTAATTGATATTTATAGGACATTCTACCCAAAAACAACAGAATACACTTTCTTCTCAAGTGCTCATGGAACATTTTCCAGGATAGATCATACCTTCAGTCACAAATCAAGCCTTGGTAAATTTAAGAAAATTGAAATGGTATCAAGTATCTTTTCCAACCACAAAGCTATGAGACTAGATATCAGTTAGAGGAAAAAAATCAGTAAAAAATAAAAATACATGGAAGCTAAACTATACACTACTAAATAACCAAGAGATCACTGAAGAAATTAAAGAGGAAATAAAAAATACCTAGAAACAAATGACAATGAAAATACAATGGCCCAAGAACTATGGGCTGCAGGAAAAGCAATTCTAAGAGGGAAGTATATAGCACTTAATCATACCTCAAGAAACAAGAAACAGCTCATATAAACAATGTAACATTACACTTAAAGCAATTTGAGAAAGAAGAACAAAACACACCAAAGTTAGCAGAAGGCAAGAAATCATAAATATCAGAACAGAAATAAATGAAAAAGAAATGAAGGAAACTATAGTAAACATCAGTAAAACTAAAAGCTGGTTCTTTGAGAAGATAAACAAAATTGATAAACCTCAACCCAGACTCATCAAGAAAAGAAGGGAGAAGACTCAAGTCAACAAATTTAGAAATGAAAAAGAAGTAACAACTGACACTGTAGAAATACAAATGATCATGAGAAATTACCACAAACAACTATATGCCAATAAAATGGACAAACTGGAAGAAATGGCCAAATTCCTAGAAAAACACAACCTTCTGACACTGAACCAGGAAGAAATAGAAAATATAAACAGAAATCACAAGCACTGAAATTGAAACTATGATTAAAAATCTTCGAAGAAACCAAAGCTCAAGACCACATGGCTTCACAAGCAAGTTCTATAAAACATTTATAGAAGAGCTAAAACCTATCCTCTCAAACTCATCCAAAATATAGCACAGGGAGGAACACTCCCAAACTCATTCTACAAGGCCACCATCACCCTGATACCAAAACCAGACAAAGGTGTCACAAAGAAAGGAAACTACAGGTCAGTATCACTGATGAACATAGATGCAAAAATCCTCAACAAAATACTAGCAAACAGACTCCAACAGCACATTAAAAGGATCATACACCATGATCAAGTGGGGTTTATGCCAGGAATGCAAGGCTTCTCCAATATCCACAAATCAAACAATGTGATAAACCATATTAGCAAAATGAAGGAGAAAAACAAAACGATCATCTCAATAGATGCAGAAAAAGCTTTCAACAAAATTCAACACCCATTTATGATAAATACTCTCCAGTAAGTAGGCATAGAGGGAACTTACCTCAACATAATAAGGCCATATATGATAAAACCACAGCTGACATCATTCTCAATGGTGAAAAATTGAAACCATTTCCTGTAAGATCAGGAATGAGACAAGGTTGCTCACTATCACCACTATTATTCAACATAGATTTAGAAGTTTTAACCACAACAATCAGAGAAGAAAAAGAAATAAAAGGAATCCAAATCAGAAAAGAAGAAGTAAAACTGTCCCTGTTTGAGGATGACATGATAGTATACACAGATAATCCTAAAGATGTTACCAGAAAATGACTACAGCTAATCAATTAATTTGCTAATGCTGCAGGATACAAAATTAATGCACAGAAATTTCTTGCATTCCTATACACTAATGATGAAAAATCTGAAAGAGCAATTAAGGAGAAACTCCCATTTATAATTGCCACAAAAAGAATAAAATACCTAGGAGTAAACCTATGCAAGGAGACAAAAGACCTGTATGCAGAAAACTGTAAGACACTGATGAAAGAAATTAAAGATGATACAAACAGGTGAAGAGATATACCATGTTCTTGGTTTGGAATAATCAATACTGAGGAAATGACTATACTACCCAAAGCAATCTACAGATTCAATGCAATCCCTATCAAACTACCAATAGCATTTTTCACAGAACTAGAAAAAAAAATTTCACAATGTGTATGGAAACCCAAAAGACCCCAAATAGCCTAAGCAATCTTGAGAAAGAAAAGCGAGCTGGAGGAATCAGGCTCCCTGACTTCAGACTACACTACAAAGCTACAGTAATCAAGACACTATGGTACTGACACAAAAACAGAAATATAGATCAATGGCACAGGATAGAAAGCCCAGAGATAAACCCATGCACCTATGGTCACCCTATTTTTGATAAAGGAGGCAAGAATATACAATGGAGAAAAGACAGCCTCTTCAATAGTTCTGCTGGGAAAACTGGAAAACTACATGTAAAAGAATGAAATTAGAACACTCCCTAACACCATAAACAAAAATAAACTCAAAATGGATTCAAGACCTAAATGTAAGGCCAGACACTATCAAACTCTTAGAGGAAAACACAGTCAGAAGACTCTATGACATAAATCACTGCAAGATCCTTTTTGACCCATGTCCTAGAGAAATGAAAGTAAAAACAAAAATAAACAAATGGGACCTAATGAAACTTAAAAGCTTTTGCACAGCAAAGGAAACCATAAAGAAGAAGAAAGGACAACACTCAGAATGGGAGAAACTATTTGCAAGCGAAGCAGCTGACAAAGAATTAATCTCCAAAATATACAAGCAGCTCATGCAGCTCAATATCAAAATACAAACAACCCAATCCAAAAATGGGCAGTAGACCTTAATAGAAAAATTTCCAAAGAAGATATACAGTTTGGCAACCAACACATGAAAGGATGCTTAACATCACTAATCATTAGAGAAATGCCAATCAAAACTACAATGAGATATCACCTCACACCAGTCAGAATGGCCATCATCAAAAAATCTACAAATGCTGGAGAGGGTGTGGAGAAAAGGGTACCCTCTTGCACCGTTGGTGGGAATGTAAATTGAAACAGTCACTATGGAGAACAGTATGAAGGTTCCTTAAAAAGGTAAAAATAGAACTACCATATCACCTACCAATCCCACTACTGAGCATATACCCTGAGAGAGTCATAATTCAAAAAGAGTCATGTACCACAATGTTCACTGCTGCCCTATTTACAACAGCCAGGGCATGGACACAACCTAAGTGTCCAGCGACAGATGAATATATAAGAAGATATGGTACATATATACTATGGAATATTACTTAGCCATAAAAAGAAAAGAAATTGAGTTATTTGTAGTGAGGTGGATGGATCTAGAGTCTGTCATATAGAGTGAAGTAAGCTAGAAAGAGAAAAACTAATACTATATGCTAACACATATTTATGGAATCTAAAAAAAAAAAAAGAAAAATGTTTCTGAAGAACCTAGGGGCAGGACAGGAATAGAGATGCAGTTGTAGAGAATGGAGCTGAGGACATGGGGAGGGAGAATGGTAAGCTGGGATGAAGTGAGAAAGTGGCATTGACATATATACACTACCAAATGTAAAATAGATAGCTAGTGGGAAGCAGCCGCATCACACAGGGAGATCAGTTCAGTGCTTTGTGTCCACCTAGAGGGGTGGGATAGGGAGGGTGTGTGGGAGACACAAGAGGGAGGGGATATGGGGATATATGTATATGTATAGCCGATTCTCTTTGTTATACAGCAGAAACTAACATGCCATTGTAAAGCAATGTTGCTCCAATATTGATCTTAAAAAAAAGAATAAGAAGAAAAAAGACACAAACACATGGAGGCTAAACAATATGTTACTAAACAACCAATGGATTACTGAAAAAATCAAAGAGGAAACAAAAAATACCTATAGACAAATGACAATCAAAACACGATGGTCCAAAACATTTGGGACACAGCAAAAGCAGTTCTAAGAGGGAAATTTATAGGAATATAATCTTACCTGAGGAAACAAGAAAAATCTCAAGTAAACAACTTAACCTTACACCCAAAGCAACTAGAGAAAGAGGAACAAACAAAATGCAAAGTATGTAGAAGGAAAGAAATAGAAAAGATAAGAGCAGAAATAAATGACATAGAGATGAAGAAAACGATAGCAAAGATGAATGAAACTAAAAGCTGGTTGGTTGAGATTATAAATAAAATAAGTAACCATTTAGCCAGACACACTAAGAAAATAAGGGAGAGTTCTCAAATCAATAAAATTAGACATAAACAAGGAGAAGCTATAACTGACAACACAGAGATACAAAGGATCATAAGAGACTACTACTAACAACTATCAATATATGCCAATAAAATAGACAGTTTAGAAGAAATAGACAAATTCTTAGAAAGGTATCACCTTCCAAGACTGAACCAGGAAGAGATAGAAAATATGAACAGATCATTCACAAGTACTGAAACTGAAACAATGATTTAAAAACTTACAGCAAACAAACGTCCAGGACCAGATGGTTTAACTGGCAAATTCTGTCAAACATTTAGAGAAGAGCTAGCACCTATCCTTCTCAAACTCTTCCAAAAAATTGTAGGAGAAGGAACACTTCCAAGCTCATTCTATGAGGCCACCGTCACCCAGATACCAAAACCAGACAAGTATATCACTGAAAGAGAAAATTACAGGCCAATATCACAGATGAACATAGAGGCAAAAATACTCAACAAAATACTAGCAAACTGATTCCAACAATACATTAAAAGTATCACTCACCATGATCATGTGGGATTTATCCCAGGGATGCAAGGATTCTTCAATATCCACAAATCAATCACTGTGATACACCACATTAACGAACTGAAGAATAAAAACCATATGATCATCTCAATAGAGGCAGAAAAAGCTTTTGACAAAGTTCAACACTGATTTCTGATAAAAGTTCCTCAGAAAGTGGGAATAGAGAGGACTTACCTCAACATAATAAAAGCCATATATGACAAACCTACAGCTAACATCATTCTCAATGGTGAAAAGCTGAAAGCATTCCCTCTAAGATCAGGAACAATACAAGGATGTCCATTGTCACCACTTTTATTCAACATAGTTTTGGAAGTCCTAGCCAAAGTAATCAGAGACGAGAAAGAAATAAAAGGAATCCACATTGGAAAAGAAGAAGTAAAACTCTCACTGTTTGCAGATGACGTGATACTATACATAGAAAATCCTAAAGAGACTACCAGAACACTACTAGAGTTCATCAATGAATTCAGTAAAGTTGCAGGATAAAAATTAATACAAAGAAATCTCTTGCATTCCTATACACTAACAACGAATGATCAGAAAGAGAAATTAAAGAAACAGTCCCATTTACCATCTCATCAAAATGAATAAAATACCTAGGAATAAACCTACCTAAGGAGGCAAAAGACCTCTACTCTAAAAACTATAAGATACTGATGAAAGAAATCAGAAATGACACAAACTGATGGAAGGATATACCATGATCTTAGAATGGAAGAATCAATATTGTGAAAATTACTATAATATCCAAGGCAATCTACAGATTCAATGCAATCCCTACCAAATTACCAATGGCATTTTTCACAGAGCTAGTACAAACATTTCTAAAATTTATATGGAAACATAGAAAACCCTAAGTAGCCAAAGAAATCCTGAGAAAGAAAAATGGAGCTGGAGGAATCAGACGCCCTAATTTTAGACTATACTACAAAGCTAAAGTAATCAAAACTGTATGGTATTTGCACAAAAACAGAAATATAGATCAACAGAACAGGATAGAAAGCCTAGAAATAAACTCACGCACCTATGGTCAACTAATCTATGACAAAGGAGACAAGAATATACAATGCAGAAAGACAGTCTCTTCAATAAGTGTGGCTGGGAAAACCAGACAGCTACTTGCAGAAAAATACACTTAGAATACTCTCTAATGCAATACAGGAAGATAAACTCAAAATGGATCAAAGATCTAAATGTAAGGCCAGACACTATAAAACTCTTTTTTTTTTTTTTTAACATCATTATTGGAGTATAATTGCTTTACAGTGGTGTGTTAGTTTCTCCTTTATAACAAAGTGAATCAGTTATACATATACATATGTTCCCATATCTCTTCCCTCTTGTGTCTCCCTCCCTCCCACCCTCCCTATCCCACCCCTCTAGGTGGTCACAAAGCACCGAGCTGATCTCCCTGTGTGATGCGGCTGCTTCCCACTAGCTATCTATTTTACATTTGGTAGTGTATATAAGTCCATGCCACTCTCTCACCCTATCACATCTTAAACCTCCCCCTCCCTAAATCCTCAAGTCCATTCTCTAGTAGGTCTGTGTCTTTATTCCTGTCTTGCCACTAGGTTCTTCATGACCTTTTCTTTTCTTTTTTTCCTTAGATTCCATATATATGTGTTAGCATACTGTATTTGTTTTTCTCTTTCTGACTTACTTCACTCTGTATGACACACTCTAGGTCCATCCACCTCACTACAAATACCTCCATTTCATTTCTTTTAATGGCTGAGTAAAATTCCATTGTATATATGTGCCACATCTTCTTTATCCATTCATCCGATGATGGACACTTTGGTTGCTTCCATGTGCTGGCTATTGTAAATAGAGCTGCAATGAACATTTTGTTACATGACCCTTTTGAATTATGGTTTTCTCAGGGTATATGCCCAGTAGTGGGAATGCTGGGTCGTATGGTAGTTCTATTTGTAGTTTTTTAGTTTTTTAAGTCACCTCCATACTGTTCTCCATAGTGGCTGTATCAATTTACATTCCCACCAACAGTGCAAGAGTGTTCCCTTTTCTCCACACCCTCTCCAGCATTTATTGTTTCTAGATTTTTTGATGATGGCCATTCTGACCAGTGTGAGATGATATCTCATTGTAGTTTTGATTTGCATTTCTCTAATGATTAATGATGTTGAGCATTCTTTCATGTGTCTGTTGGCAATCTGTATATCTTCTTTGGAGAAATGTCTATTTAGGCTTTCTGCTCATTTTTGGATTGGGTTGTTTGTTTTTTTGTTATTGAGCTGCATGAGCTGCTAGTAAATCTTGGAGATTAATCCTTTGTCAGTTGCTTCATTTGCAAATATTTTCTCCCATTCTGAGGGTTGTCTTTTGGTCTTGTTTATGGTTTCCTTTGCTGTGCAAAAGCTTTGAAGTTTCATTAGGTCCCATTTGTTTATTTGTGTTTTTATTTCCATTTCTCTAAGAGTTGGGTCAAAAAGGAACTTGCTGTGATTTATGTCATAGAGTCTTCTGACTGTGTTTTCCTCTAAGAGTTTGATAGTGTCTGGACTTACATTTAGGTCTTGAATCCATTTTGAGTTTATTTTTGTGTATGGTGTTAGGGAGTGTTCTAATTTCATACTTTTACATGTACCTGTCCAGTTTTCCCATCACCACTTATTGAAGAGGCTGTCTTTTCTCCACTGTATATGCTTGCCTCCTTTATCAAAGATAAGGTGACCATATGTGCGTGGGTTTATCTCTGGGCTTTCTATCCTGTTCCATTGATCTCTGTTTCTGTTTTTGTGCCAGTACCAAACTGTCTTGATTATTGTAGCTTTGTAATATAGTCTGAAGTCAGGGAGCCTGATTCCCCCAGTTCCATTTTTCGTTCTCAAGATTGCTTTGGCTATTCGGGGTCTTTTGTGTTTCCATACAAATTATGAAATTTTTTGTTCTAGTTCTGTGAAAAATGCCAGTGGTAGTTTGATAGGGATTGCATTGAATCTGTAGATTGCTTTGGGTAGTAGAGTCATTTTCACAATGTTGATTCTTCCAATCCAAGAACATGGTATATCTCTCCATCTATTTGTATCATCTTTAATTTCTTTCATCAGTGTCTTATACTTTTCTGCATACAGGTCTTTTGTCTCCTTAGGTAGGTTTATTCCTAGATATTTTATTCTTTTTGTTGCAATGGTAAACGGAGTGTTCTCTTAATTTCACTTTCAGATTTTTCATCATTAGTGTATAGGAATGCAAGAGATTTCTGTGCATTAATTTTGTATCCTACTACTTTGCTGAATTCATTGATTAGCTCTAGTAGTTTTCTGGTAGCATCTTTAGGATTCTCTATGTATAGTATCATGTCATCTGCAAACAGTGACAGCTTTACTTCTTCTTTTCCGATTTGGATTCCTTTTATTTCTTTTTCTTCTCTGATTGCTGTGGCTAACACTTCCAAAACTATGTTGAATAATAGTGGTGAGAGTGGGCAACCTTGTCTTGTTCCTGATCTCAGTGGAAATGGTTTCAGTTTTTCACCTTTGAGGACAATGTTGGCTGTGGGTTTGTCATATATGGCCTTTATTATGTTGAGGAAAGTTCCCTCTATGCCTACTTTCTGCAGGGCTTTTATCATAAATGGGTGTCGAATTTTGTCAAAAGCTTTCTCTGCATCTATTGAGATGATCATATGGTTTTTCTCCTTCAATTTGTTAATATGATGTATCACGTTGATTGATTTGCGCATATTGAAGAATCCTTGCATTCCTGGAATAAACCCCACTTGATCATGGTGTATGATCCTTTTAATGTGCTGTTGGATTCTGTTTGCTAGTATTTTGTTGAGGATTTTTGCATCTATGTTCATCAGTGATATTGGCCTGTAGTTTTCTTTCTTTGTGACGTCTTTGTCTGGTTTGGTATTAGCGTGATGGCGGCCTTGTAGAATGAGTTGGGGAGTGTTCCTCCCTCTGCAATATTTTGGAAGAGTTTGAGAAGGATAGGTGTTAGCTCTTCTCTAAATGTTTGATAGAATTCGCCTGTGAAGCCATCTGGTGTGGGCTTTTGTGTTTTGGAAGATTTTTAATCACAGTTTCAATTTCAGTGCTTGTGATTGGTCTGTTCATATTTTCTATTTCTTCCTGGTTCGGTCTCGGCAGGTTGTGCATTTCTAAGAATTTGTCCATTTCTTCCAGGTTGTCCATTTTATTGGCATAGAGGTGCTTGTAGTAATCTCTCATGATCATTTGTATTTCTGCAGTGTCAGTGGTTACTTCTCCTTTATCATTTCTAATTCTATTGATTTGAGTCTTCTCCCTTTTTCTCTTGATGAGTCTGTCTAATGATTTATCAATTTTGTTTATCTTTTCAAAGAACCAGCTTTTAGTTTCACTGATTTTTGCTATTGTTTCCTTCATTTCTTTTTCATTTATTTCTGATCTGATCTTTATGATTTATTTCCTTCTGCTATCTTTGGAGTTTTTTTTTTCTTCTTTCTCTAATTGCTTTAGGTGCAAGGTTAGGTTGTTTATTCGAGATGTTTCCTGTTTCTTGATGTAGGCTTGTATTGCTATAAACTTCCCTCTTAGAACTGCTTTTGATGCATCCCATAGGTTTTGGGTCGTCGTGTCTCCATTGTCATTTGTTTCTAGGTATTTTTTGATTTCCCCTTTGATTTCTTCAGTGATCACTTCGTTATTAAGTAGTGTATTGTGTAGCCTCCATGTGTTTGTATTTTTTACAGATCTTTTCCTGTAATTGATATCTAGTCTCATAGCCTTTTGGTCGGAAAAGATACTTGATACGATTTCAATTTTCTTAAATTTACCAAGGCTTGATTTGTGACCCAAGATATGATCTATCCTGGACAATGTTCCATGAGCACTTGAGAAGAAAGTGTATTTTGTTGTTTTTGGATGGAATGTCCTATAAATATCAATTAAGTCCATCTTGTTTAATGTATCATTTAAAGCTTGTGTTTCCTTATTTATTTTCATTTTGGATGGTCTGTCCATTGGTAAAAGTGGGGTGTTAAAGTCCCCTACTATGATTGTGTTTCTTTCGATTTCCCCTTTTATTGCTGTAAGTATTTGTCTTATGTATTGAGGTGCTCCTATGTTGGGTGCATAAATATTTACCAATTGTTATACCTTCTTCCTGGATCGATCCCTTGATCATTATATAGTGTCCTTCTTTGTCTCTTGTAATAGTCTTTATTTTAAAGTCTATTTTGTCTGATAAGAGAACTGCTACTCCAGCTTTCTTTTGATTTCCATTTGCATGGAATATCTTTTTCCATCCCCTCACTTTCAGTCTGTATGTGTCCCTAGGTCTGAAGTGGGTCTCTTATAGACAGCATATATATGGGTCTTGTTTTTGTATCCATTTAGCTAGTCTGTGTCTTCTGGTGGGAGCCTTTAATCCATTTACATTTAAGGTAATTATCGATATGTATGTTCCTATTCCCATTTTCTTAAATGGTTTGGGTTTGTTATTGTAGGTGTTTTCCATCTCTTGTGTTTCTTGCCTAGAGAAGTTCCTTTAGCATTTGTTGTAAAGCTGGTTTGGTGGTGCTGAACTCTCTCAGCTTTTGCTTGTCTGTAAAGGTTTTAATTTCTCCATCAAATCTGAATGAGATCCTTGTTGGGTAGAGTAATACTTGGTTGTAGGTTTTTCTCCTTCATCACTTTAAGTATATCCTGCCACTCCCTTCTGGCTTGCAGAGTTTCTGCTGAAAGATCAGCTGTTAACCTTATGGGGATTCCCATGTGTGTTATTTGTTGTTTTTCCCTTGCTGCTTTTAATATGTTTTCTTTATATTTAATTTTGGATAGTTTGATTAATATGTGTCTTGGCGTGTTTCTCCTTGGATTTATCATGTGTGGGACTCTCTGTGCTTCCAGGACTTGATTAAATATTTCCTTTCCCATATTAGGGAAGTTTTCAACTATAATCTCTTCAAATATTTTCTCAGTCCCTTTCTTTTTCTCTTCTTCTGGGACCCCTATATTTCGAATGTTGGTGCGTTTAATGTTGTTCCAGAGGTCTCTTAGACTGTCCTCAGTTCTTTTCATTCTTTTTTCTTTATTCTGCTCTGCAGTAGTTATTTCCACTATTTTATCTTTCAGGTCACTTCTCCGTTCTTCTGCCTCAGTTATTCTGCTATTGATCCCTTCTAGAGTATTTTTAATTTCATTTATTGTGTTTTTCATCATTGCTTGGTTCCTCTTTAGTTCTTCTATGTCCTTGTTAAATGTTTCTTGTATTTTTTCTGTTCTATTTCCACGATTTTGGATCATCTTTACTATCATTATTCTTAATTATTTTTCAGGTACACTGCCTATTTCCTCTTCATTTGCTATGCCTGGTGTGTTTTGACCCTGCTCTTTGATCTGCTGTGTGTTTTTCTGTCTTCTCATTTTGCTTATCTTACTGTGTTTGGGGTCTCCTTTTCACAGGCTGCAGGTTCGCAGTTCCCGTTGTTTTTGGTATCTGTCCCCAGTGGCTAAAGTTGGTTCAGTGTGTTATGCAGGCTTCCTGGTGGAGGGGACTAGTGCCTGTGTTCTGGTGGATGAGGTTGGATCTTGTCTTTCTGGTGGGCACGTCCACATCTGGTGGTATGTTTTGGGGTGTCTGTGGCCTTATTATGATTTTAGGCAACCTCTCTGTTAATGGATGGGGCTGTGTTCCTGTCTTGCTAGTTGTTTGGCATAGGGTGTCCAGCACTGTAGCTTGTATCGTCGTTGAGTGAAGCTGGGTCTTGATGTTGAGATGGAGACCTCTGAGAGATTTTTGCCATTTGGTATTACATGAAGCTGGGAGGTCTCTTTTGGACCAGTGTCCTGAAGTTGGCTCTCCCACCTCAGAGGCACAGCCCTGATGCTTGGCTGGAGCACCAAGAGCCTTTCATCCACATGGCTCAGAATAAAAGGGAGAAAAAATAGAAAGAAAGAAAGAAAGAAAGAGGATAAAATAAAATAAAATAAAATAAAATAAAATAAAGCTATTGTAATAAAAAATAAGAAAAAATTATTAAGGAATTTTTTTTTTAATTTTTTAAAATAAATTTATTAATTTTTATAATAAAAAATAAGAAAAAAATTTATTAGGAAAAAAATTTTAATTTTTTAAAATAAAAAATAAGAAAAAAATTTTAAGAAAAAAGTTTTCAAGAAAATTTTTTTTAAATAAAAAATAAAAAAGAATTACTAAGAGAAAAAATTTTAAAATTTTTTAAAATAAAAAATAAGGAGAAAATTATTAAGAAAAAATTTATTAAGAAAAAATATTTTTTCAGTAAAACAGAACAAAACAAAACAAAAAACCGGATGGACCGAACCCTAGGACAAATGGTGAATGCAAAGCTTTACAGCCAAAATCTCACCCAGAAGCATACACATATACACTCACAAAAAAAGGGAAAAGGGGAAAAATTAATATATCCTGCTCCCAAAGTCCACCTCCTGAATTTGGGATGATTCGTTGTCTATTCAGGTATTCAACAGATGCAGGTACATCAAGTTGTTTGTGGAGGTTTAATCTGCTGCTTCTGAGGCTGCTGGGAGAAATTTCCCTTTCTCTTCTTTGTTCTTACAGCTCCCGGGGTTCAGCTTTGTATTTGGACCCGCCTCTGAGTGTAGGTACCCTAAGGGCGTCTGTTCTTCGTTCACACAGGACGGGGTTAATGGAGCAGCTGCTTCGGGGGCTCTGGCTCACTCAGGCCGCAGGGAGGTAGGGGTACGGATGCGGGATAAGCCTGCAGCGGCAGAGGCCAGCGTGACGTTGCACCAGCCTGAGGCGTGCCGTGAGTTCTCCCGGGGAAGTTGTCCCCGGATCACGGGAGTCTGGCAGTGGTGGGCTGCACAGTCTCCCAGGAGCGGAGGTGTGGAGAGTGACCTGTGCTTGCACACAGGCTTCCTGGTGGTGGCAGCAGCAGCCTTAGCATCTCATGCCCGTCTCTGGGGTCCACGCTGTTAGCCTTGGCTCGTGCCCGTCTCTGGAGCTCATTTAGGCGGCACTCTGAATCACCTCTCCTTGCGCGCCGTGAAACAAAGAGGCAAGAAAAAGTCTCTTGCCTCTTCGGCAGCTGCAGACTTTTTCCCGGACTCCCTCCCAGCTAGCTGTGGTGCACTAACCCCTTCAGGCTGTGTTCACGCCGCCAACCCCAGTCCTCTCCCTGCGATCTGACTGAAGCCCGAGCCTCAGCTCCCAGCCCCCGCCCGCCCCGGTGAGTGAGCAGACAAGCCTCTTGGGCTGGTGAGTGCTGCTCGACACCTATCCTCTGTGCGGGAATCTCTCCGCTTTGCCCTCCACAACCCTGTGGCTGCGCTCTCCTCCATGGCTCCGAAGCTTCCCCCCTCTGCCACCCGCGGTCTCTGCCCGCGAAGGGGCTTCCTAGCGTGTGGAAACCTTTCCTCTTTCACAGCTCCCTCCCACTGGTGCAGGTCCCATCCCTATTCTTTTGTCTCTGTTATTTCTTTTTTCTTTGGCCCTACCCAAGTACGTGGGGAGTTTCTTGCCTTTTGGGAGGTCTGACGTCTTCGGCCAGCATTCAGTGGGTGTTCTGTAGGAGCAGTTCCACGTGTAGATGTATTTCTAATATATCTGTGGGAAAGAAGGTGATCTCTGCATCTTACTCTTCCGCCATCTTGCCCAGACACCTATAAAACTCTTATAGTCAATCAAATCATAGGCTGAACACTCTTTAACATAAATCGCAGCAATATCTTTTTCGATCCATCACCCAGAGTAATGGAAATACAACAAAAATAAACAAATGTGACCTAATTAAACTTAAAACCTTCTGCACTGTAAAGGAAACCATAAACAAAACAAAAACAACCCACGGAATGGGAGAAATCATTTGCAAATGAAGCAACCAACAAGGGGACAAGGGATTAATCTCCAAAATATACAAACAGCTCCTGCAACTATATGTCAAAAAAAGAAACAACCCAATCAAAAAAATGGTAAAAGATCTAAATAGGCATTTCTCCAAAGAGGGCATACAGATGGCCAAAAAGCACATGAAAATATGCTTCAACATCATTAATTTTCAGAGAAATGCAAATCAAAACTGCAATGATGTATCACCTTATAGCGGTTAGAATGACCATCATCAAAAAGTCTACAAACAATAAATGCTGGAGAGGGTGTGAAGAAAAGGGAACCCTCTTACACTATTGGTGGGAATGTAAATTGGCACAACCTTTGTGGAGAACAGTATGGCGGTTCCTTAAAAAACTAAAGATAGGGCTACCACATGATCCAGCAATCCCATTCCTGGGCATATATCTGGAGAAAACTCTAATTCTAAAATATCCATGCACCCCAATGTTCATAGCAGCACTATTTACAATAGCCAGG
This sequence comes from Eschrichtius robustus, assembly GCF_028021215.1. NCBI lineage: Eukaryota > Metazoa > Chordata > Mammalia > Artiodactyla > Eschrichtiidae > Eschrichtius > Eschrichtius robustus. The sequence goes on from NC_090841.1 coordinate 41,621,803, forward strand.
ACATGGAAGCAACCTAAATGTCCATCAACAGATGAATGGATATAGAAGATAATAGTATATATATACTGGAATATTACTCAGACTCAAAAAAAGAATGAAATATTGGCATTTGCAGCAACGTGGATAGGCTAGAGATTATCATACTAAGTGAAGTAAGTCAGACAGAGCAAGATAAATATCATATGATATCACTTATATGTGAAATCTAAAAAAATGACACAAATGAACTTATTTACAAAACAGAAATAGAGTCACAGATGTAGAAAACAAACTTATGGTTACCAGTTGGGAAAGAAAGGGGGAGGGATAAATTGGGAGATTGGGCCTGACATATACACACTACTATATATAAAATAGATAACTAATAAGGACGTACTATATAGCACAGGGAACTCTACTCAATACTCTGTAATGACCTATATGAGAAAAGAATCTAAAACTGAGTGCATATATGTATATGTATAACTGATTCACTTTGCCGTACACCAGAAACTAACACAACAGTGTAAATCAACTATACTCCAATAAAAAAAAAAAAAAAAAAAAAGAATTCAGTTGTGTGCTTTGTTCCCTACCCAAATGCATGCATTAGGGCTCAAGTAGGGAATTCAAGCCAGTCCATGCTGAGTTGTTCAAGGGTCTGCCTTTGTTTGCCTTTAGCCTGGAAGCACAGATGTCCTTACCCATAGGGGAAACTTTTTTCCAATTAGTCTACCTGGGGAGAGGTGTATCTTTTTAATAATTTGTTCCAGACCCCTTATGTTTTAACAGAAAACTGACTAGTGTCTTTTGTGATGATAGTAACAATCTCATAATGGTTTTTGGCTAAATTATTCATCTATGACTTTGGAAATGTGCCCTCACTACACACACAGAAAATATCTCTAAGTAGTTGTATGTGAGGTTTGAAATAATTCCATGTGCCATTTATTAAATAAGAAAAGAATGAAAATAAATCAGTTTAAGTATTATGAAGTATAGTAGCCATACCTAGACATGGTCAAAGTGAAATGTATAGCTAAGGTACTTGCCCAGTCACCTTAGGGATTTCTTGTATTAAATTGCTAACTGAGGGAGAAAAAAGCAAAACTTTACTGAGCATTTATTCATTGCTTCATCCTCCATCTTCAATTTGCCTCTTTAAACAATACTCACACTTCTCCTAGTTGAGCAACACATTCACTCTTGTTGCCAAAAAGACAGAACATCTGAAATCTGTTTTTAAGCAGTGTCAGTTTTTCAAATAGGCACAAGAAGAAAAGAAACATCTGCTATGTGCAGAATTTTTTTCCTTTTCCTCCCAACATCAATCTAGTAAGTCTTTGGCAAGCAGCTCCTTGCACTCTAAGTCACAGAAATGTCAAAGGAGAGTAGAAATGAGAGCGAATACCTCTGTTGAAATGTCACTTTGAAAGTAAATAAAATCAATTGCAAAAAGGACATCTAAAAACAAGAAATGGTCAGGAGACGAGTTGTACTGTATTCATAGTCACATATAGAGATGATACTTTTTTCCTAAAGCATGCTTTATAGTTATTGTTTGAAATGGTAAAATACAATAGATATACATACAAAATTTAAAATTTAGTGGCACTTACTGCCTTGAAATTAATTAATTAAGACTACTTTATGTTGAGACTAAATTAGTATGCTAAATGAAAACATGTATTATATGTGAAAAATCTTAAGGTATTTCTATTTAGAAAATTGCCTTCAGAAATAATAGTGATGGGTGTCAGAAAATTTCACTGTGAAGTAGGGTATAAAGCCTGTAGATTCAGAATCTCTGGTTTAATTTCTCAGCTTCATCACTTAGCTGTGTGACTATGAGCAAGTTACATAAACACCTAATGACCACATTCGTAATCTGTAAATTTTGATAATAATTGTCCCTAACTGGATTTTTGTGAGTACTAAAAACAAAGCACTTATGCAAACTATATACATAGAATGGATAAACAACAAGGTCCTACTGCATAGCACAGGGAACTATATTTAATATCCTGTGATAAACCATAATAGAAAAGAATATAAAAAAATAATATATATATATAACTGAATCACTTTTCTGTGCAGCAGAAATTAACACAACATTGTAAATCAACTATACTTCAACTTTAAAAAATAAATTAATTAAAAAGTTTAAAAAATTAAAACAAAGCACTTAGAATTGTACCTAGCATGCATGGGTACTCAATAAATGTTTGCTTATTATCATTATTAATTAAAGTATCTGTAATAGTTTAGTGCTACTCTTTCTATCATAAACCTATACATAAGGAAGCAATTTCACCCTTTAATTTTCATTTACTGCATGGTTGGTATGACCAAAGGTGTTGGCTCCTAAGCAAACAATGGTGTTGTCTAGACATACTTCTTACAGAGCTATTAGTAAACCTGTTAAAAATAGAAAGGACTTAAAAGTGCAGTCCAAATATTGGTGATGAAAACTGTTGTGTAGTCTCCAAAGAACTAATAGTAGAAAAATTATGGTCATTATAATTGAAATAAGAAATAATCATACAATCATTATTGGATATGATTGTTTTGCTGAACTGATGCAACATTTCTTATCTAGAGCTAATATGGAAAACTTCATATCTCTAAAGGACCTCTATTACATTTGCTTATTTCTTTTCCAGACCCATGTGCAGCTAACACCCTTGTCTAACCTCTCTAATCTCATTTATGTTAATGCAAGTGTTGGAATATTTAGGTGAAAAGTCAAGAAACAGAATTACTTTAGGTGACTTGTTTGGTATTCTAGGAACAAATTTACACGGCAGTTTTTTGTTTTTTGTTTTTTTAACTTCACTATGTTTTTTAAAATTTATTTACTATTTAACTTTTTGTTTTCTACATATTTTTCTGCTCCTTGAGTTTTCTTTTTGTCAGTTCTGAAAGGTAGTCATTGGTGCAGGGCATATAAAGATGAGAATATGTATGAAATTTCTCCCTTCCTTAGTATGGACCCTGGTCTCCTCCATCCTCAGTATTCAAGTGGATAAACATAGACCTGCAACTTGGGAAACCAATATCCGTTCTTCAGTAGAATCACTTTTTTTCCCTAATACTTGAAGTAAATTGTCCTTTGTTTGTATTTTGCTAAATGAGATTCCCAGGGAAGTGGAATACTTTAGGGTGACATTCCTGAAGCTGCTGTAAACCAGCCTAGAGACCATTTTTATATTCAAGTTTTCCGAACTACAAATGACCTGTGCCTTATGTATAGAGATCTTCCAGAATTAAGCTCCTGCCAGGCAAACTTTGTTGAAGTATCTGAGAGTGGGTCATCTTACAATTGGGAAAGTAAGTCAAAATGGAGCTATTTGTAAAGTTTTACTGGCTGGGGCTTTTACCTCTGTGTTTGTTTGACACTGGAAGAAAGTGACATGGTAACTAATTGCTGTCAGTCCCTGCAGAGGTTCAGCTGTAGGACGTACCACTTGAGCTGGGCATCACGTGTACCTATGACCTTTCTCCAAGGAGCATGGCAAGGAGGAAATATGGGGACATTACTTAAATGATAAGGGCTTTTGAGCCCAATATTTTTTTCAAGCATACCACATGATATATTTCTGAGCCACCATGCTTGGAAACCAATCTTAAACAACTGATTGCTTTTGCAATGTAACATCTTAGGGCAACAAATTAGCATTAGATATATTATAATTTTCCATTTTGAACAGTTAGGTGTATACTAATATACCCCTTAATAAATTTTAATAATTATTTATGATGAGGTTAACACAGTAAGATGTAAAAAATATTAAAAATTACATGAAGGAAATAAGAAGTTTCCATAATTACCTGATAGGAAAAAAAAATTAAGCGATATAAGAAAAAAAATCAATCAGAAACTCTGAGCTGAGTTTGAGTTGGTAAGTATTGGTCAATGTTTGTCTGATTTTAAAAAAATAAGAGTATAAGAATTAAATGAAGGCAGAAACCATTTCCAAAGCACTTGTGGGAGAAGCTTTTTGCTGATATGCTACAAATATTCCAGTTCCATTAGTGAGGAAAGTTCTATGATAAAATGGATATATTTGGCTATTATAGATAATAAATATTCAACTTACCTCATGCAGCTTTGAGATTTCATGTTCATCAAGCAATTTTTTATTGTGACTTGCCTTCATGTAAAGGTTTCCTAGAGAAAAAAGACATTCATCATGTCACTCTTGAATGTTGCGGTCTGTGTGGCAAGAATGTTTTATTGCAAAGAAATACATTGACATTCTTCTTGTACATCAGACTCATGAATTTGGTTAATAATATATCTATGGATCTACACAGGCTGAGAAGAGGCACATACATCATAGCAAACTTACCTGTGATACTTCTTGGAGGTGAGCCAATAAGATTTAAACCCTACAGAAGGGTTGTGATATTGACAGGTGAGAATATTAAAAAATTATATATATTAATATAATTAGTTTTACATTTTTTTCTTCCCATAATTTTTAGCACATAAGAACAGATTCTATGTCTTACTTATGCCTAACACAAACGTTGGCCTGCAGTCCTTCAGCAAATATGTACTGAATTGATTTTGTGAGTCTGGTATGCTCTGTTATTGTCATTTTAAACCCACTCACTCATTAACTCATTCATTCGAAATGTGTGCCTCCCATGCACTAGGTAGGCATTTATGCACACATAATTTCTAAATATTCTGTAGCTCTTTAGAAGCAGACCAATTCACCTAATATATCCACAGTATTTAGTTTTATTTGGTGAATCAGAAACGGGCTTTCCTACAATATCCTTCTTTATTTTTCACTAATAAAGATACTGAATTTTATCTGTACACATGGTCACACAACTAAAGACTATATTTCTCAACCTCAATTTCAGCAATATTGAGTCATGTGACTATATCCAGGCTAATGGGATTGAGCAGGAAGTGATGAGTTCAACTTCTATACCTTTAAAGGCCAGGAGCATGCCATTTGATGTCTTTTCTGTCCTTTCTTATAGTTGAAATATAGAGTTGATAAATGGGACCTTGGTCTCTCTTTGACTATGAAATGGAGGCAATATGTTGAGGGCCTCAGATTAATAAGATAGAAGGACCTTGGATAACTAATATCATGGAGCCACTGTCATTTCATGAGTGAACAATTAATTGAAAGAGAAATTAAACTTTAACATTTATTAGCTACTGCTCTTTGGCCTTTATAATTGCAGCTTATCCAACATACTAATAACTACAACTGGATTTCATTTGGACTTTATAATAACATTTTGAAAAATGTTCAGTTTTTTGTTCACCAGTATGCCCTGCTGATGTAGATATAAACTTAAGAGAAAAAAAGTCATATATTGATATACTGATGGGAGAAACAGATGAAAAAACTAAGGGGCTCTGTGTGTTTCTATATTTCCCTTTCTTAGCCCTCTCGCAGTCTTTCATCTCTTATATACCATCCCTCAATATATAAGAGATGGGAAAATTTTGCCCTCATTTATCCAATGCAGAGCAGTAATCTTAGGCAAAGACAAAATCAACTTTTCTGAAAATTACGTTATGAAGATGTAATCAACATTATAAAATAAAACAGTTTAAAGAAATAAGTGGATTTTATTGGATTTTTGTATAGGTGACTTGTCTTTTAAGAAATTGACTTTTAAAAAATGTATTTATTCATTTTTTCGAGAGACCAAATCTTATTCCTTTCCTAAGCATTCCTTAGTACTCCTTCCAATAAAACTTGCAAATATTTCCCAGTTTCAGTTGCAGGATCTGGCCTTAGCTGCCTTGATCTATCTGTTGCTTTAATAAACATTGCATCGTTTTTACCTATCAAGTATCCCATAACCATTCTTCTGGGAAAAACATCATCTTTTTAGTATCAAACTTAATTTTATTTTTTACAGACACTCCAGATTCCTACTTCACCATCATAACTATTTTTACTAGTCTCAAGTTGACTTGTCAGAGTAGTACATCATACTTAGTCACAGTGATTTGATCAACGTTGGATGTGTGGTGCAAGAAAGGAAAATCAGAGGGTCAAGTTATTATTACCAGACAAGGTTGGTCCCAATATAAAAAGTTAAAGACATTGATGTTCCTCATAATGATACTGTTTTCTATCTCTAATGAACAGTCATGAATCTTTATGCATCAAGTGTTATATAACATAATTCATAAAGAAAAAACTAGCAAAAATACAGAAAATACAAATATAGTATGTGACTGTAATATTTCCTCTCAGGAAATGAAGATAAAATCGATAAAATGAGTGAACCAATTCATCAGTTATAACAAAGGTACCTCTCTGGTGGGGGATGTTGAAAATGGAGGCAGCTTATGCATGTGTGGGACAAGGGGTATATGATAAATCTCTGTACTTCCCCTTCATTTTTGCTGTGAAAATAAGATGTGTGCCCTAAGAAAATAATGTCTTAATTAAAAAAAAATACACGCACATATGTCCACTTACCCCCCTTCACCCACCTCAAGTATTCTATATACAGATAGCCCCACATAGTTTTCTTTCTCAAGAAGTTAGCCAAAAACTTGGAGCTGCACAGGGCAAATGGATAAGAGAAGAAAGTAGAACTTGAAGATGTTGAAACTGTAGCAAGAGGAATTAATTGTTTTTTCTACCAAGATACATTTTTATGTGTCTCAAAAGTAAAATAATTCAATCTCTTGTGAACTGAAGGCAGTCAGGTTTTCTTTGGGTTCCATGAAATAAATAATGTGTTGCTTTCAATAAAATAAAACAAAATGTGTGAGCCTATCGAAGTCTGGAATATCATAATTAGGGAGATGAATCTACCATATGTGTATTAAATGTATTAAATTTCTGAGGCGATTACAGCCATGGATGATTTGTAAAATGATGATTACACTTTAGATCACAAAAAAATCAATAATTTATAAAAAGTATAAATATAGACTCTTCTTTGAATAAATGTCATATATTCTCTAAGTAAAAGTAGAAATTAATTAAAAAAATAGATATTTCAAACAAAGAAAAACTTACTGTAAGGATCAAAAAAAAAGAACCCTAAGAAATATTTGTGTTGACTTCCATTTTCATAAACATGGTGTACTAGATGGCTGGACAGAGGCTCTTGATATTAAAAAACCCTCGATATCATGTAAAAACATCTCTATGTAGCCGTATGCTAGCAAAAAAATATAAAGGATCCTCAGACAAAATGTACATGAAGACAGGAACTCAGAGAAGTAAGTGGAGCGTAAAAGTCAATTTTTCCTTGAGGGAATTTTCCAAACTTAGTGAACATAAGCATATGTTTTTTAGCTACCTAAGACTTATGGAAGAGATACAGCCCAACAGAGACCAAGAGATAGCATCTCAAATATCCATGCCCTCAGTTTAAAGGTAAACTAAAAATAAAAACAGTGTCACTACCTCCAACTAGTTCCTACAAATGAAATGCAATGTTAGAATTTGTAATAAAGAAATAGACTTTAGAAAGGATATTTCTCAAATTCACTGTGACTGAGTGGCCAGAGAACTCTAAACCCCAGAATGTCATCCAAAGTCACAGAATAGTACTTCCCTTGTGTGTCTTATAGAAATAAAAGTGAAAATCCTTCCTGTAGTGACCCAATTTCATCCCACATCCTGTATATTCCATAGTTAAAATTTTCTAGGAAATAAACTATACACTGTAAATAAATAAATAAATATTACTAAACACACACACGCACACACACACACACACACAAATAAAGTAACATGAATTGAAATCAACTGAAAAAAGAGACGACAAAAGCAGAACCACAAAAATTCCCAATATTGCAACAATGTGTAGGAGATTATGACTAGCACAAAAAAATCTTTCAGTAAAAAAAATATTTAAAATATTTGTACAGAGCAAACAAATTTTTTAAAAAGGCAGAAATCTAGAAATTAAAAATATAATTATTAAAAGTAATAACCCAAATGAAGACATGTTGAAATGAGGAAGCTAGAAATAAAAGAGTATATTCTGCATGACTCATTTTAAATAAATTTAAAATTAGACAAAACAGTTCTATAGTGTTAAAGTTCAAGACAATGGTTACCCTTGGAAAGGACTGATCTAATATATATAAGGGGCAGGAGCAGGGGGGATTTCTGGTGCGCTTACTCTAATCCAGGTTACATGGGTGTGTTGTTTGTAAAATTCATTGAGTTCTGTATTTAAAACTTCTGTATCTGTCTGTGTTTAGATTACACATAAATAAGGAGTTATTATATACATATATATATGTATTAAACTAATTTATCTATTATTCAGTTTAGCAATTAACTCATATTCAATTTAGTTTTATTTATACTCTTACTCATTATCCTCCAAAAATTTCTTTGAAGAGATAATGACTGAAAATTTTCCAGAACTGTTAAAAGACACCAAGCTACATATTCAAGTATAGCTAATTCCAAGAGGGATAAAGTAGAATAAATCTACACCCAGAAACAACTTAAAGAAAAAGCCCAACAAATGAAAAGTACAGGATAAGATGCCTTAAATAATATACCTCAGTAATTAAAATAAATATAAATTAGCTAAATCCTGAAATAATTTGAGATTGGATAAAGGAATAGAGCCTAGATATATGCTATTTTCAAGAGAAAAAATCAAAGACACCAGAAGGTTAAAATATAAAGAGTAAAGCGATGCAAAATAATGTTAAAAACAACAACAAAAGCTGTTGTGGTAATATCAACACCAGGCAGCAAAAAACAAAGAAAAAAACTAAAAAATCATTTTTTTAAAGCAAAATAGAATTACCAGAGATAAGTATGATTAGTTCATAATGATAAAAATGTCAATTCATCATGAAGAAAAATTCAATTTACATACAAAGGTAGCACAGCTTCAAAATTTATAGAAATTACAAGAGGAAAGAAATAAATATATGAACATAGTGGGATATTTTAAAACACCTCTTTAAGGAATTGATAGAACAAATAGTCAAAGATTTAGATAAATATATAGAAGATTTGATTGAAAAAATTTCAAATGTTGATCTATAGATATATAATATAATGATAGTTATATAATATTCTATAGTACACTGAATCCAACAACTAGAAAAAACACTCTCCTTTTAAACATACATTAAATATTCACTTGCTGTAAAGCATGCCACAACAAATGTCAAAGGTTTTCCAAAGGTTTTCCTTTCAGATCATTACAGTCAACATTACACAGAAAGTGAATAAGTTAGAAAGTAAAAACAAAATGATTACCAGAAAAAATGTTAAGAAACATTTTTCAAATACTCGTGAACCAAAGTCACAATGCTACAGGAAATTGAAAATATTTACAAATTGAAATTAATAAAATATATTTAAAAACTTGTTAGCTGAATCTATAATATTATTTAGAGGGAAACTTGTGACAAATCAGGTGTCAACAAATTTAGCCTGCTGCTATTTTTATACAACTATTGAGATAAGAATTTTTTTTGGTACACTTTTAAAGGGTTGTGAAAAAACACAAAGATATTTTTATTTTCAACAGAGTCTGTATGTGGCCGACATAACTTCAGATATTCACTATCTGCTCATTTACAGGAAAATGTTTATTGACCCTTGGCTTAAATGCTTATATAGAAAAGAAAAATAATCAGCTTAGCAGAGTATACTTCCTAAGAAATTGATAAAATACCTGTATAGCAAACCTAAAGAAATGAGAGGAAAACAGTCAAGATAAGAGTAGAAAGTAATAAAACAGAAATCAAACATATGGTTGCTATCATAAAAGCCAAAGTTGTTTCCTTGAAAAGTCTAATAAAACTGACAAGTTTCTGGTGAGACAGATCAGGAAAAAGAAAAAAAAAAAAAAAAAAGATTAGGCACACATAAACAATACTAGAAGTAAAACAGGAGATATAACTCAGATTTTTCAGACTTTAGAAAGTTATTAAGAAGACACAATGAACAAAAGGAATATAGCCAGCCTCCTCAGAGTGCTAAAAGTTAATAAGAAAATAGTATGAAAAAATTATGCTATTAACTTAAAACACTACTGGAGGTAAAAATTCTAAATAAAATATCAGCAAATAAAATCCAGCCATGTTTGCAAAAAATAATACATCATAACCTAGTTAAGTTTGTTCCTGGAATGCAGGTTGGATAAACATTAGAAGATCACTGAATGTAATTCAGTACAGGTAATAAAAGAAGAAACATATAATTATATCAATATATACTAAAGAAAACAATAGAATATACATGTATATACATATGTATTCATTATTTTTAAAAGTATTTTTATAAAACTAGAATTAGAAAGGGAGTCTCTATCCTGAAAAAAAAATCTTATTAAAGCTATGGACAAAAAACATTAAGTCAGATATTATATACTGATGTTAATTCTATTTAACCTCAGAAATAAGCCAAAGTAGACTACTGTCACTACATAGAACTTCTATTCGACATTGTTCTGGTGTGCCTAGAAAGCAAAACAAGGTAAGAAATAAAAGTGAAAGGGAGAAGCCTTGGAAAGAAATAAGCAAAACTGCCATTATCCTCAATATGATAGTTTACATAGAAATTCCAAAGTATTTTTACATATAATTATTAGAATTAGAGTAAAAACTTAGTAATATTTTATGTATAAACATCAAAAATTGGATACTAACATAAAACACTGTAGAGCATATTATTTAGGGTAAGTAATGTTAGCTTCTGTAACAATCAACCCCCCAAATCACACTGGCTTAAAACAATAATTTATTGAATAACAATAATCCAGTCAGGTGTTCCATGAGTAGCCTTGCAAACATGCCTCGTTTTCAAACATGCATCATCACCTTCTAAGACTTCCTCAGGATTCTCTGCTAAATCTACATTCTTTCAGGCAATGAGCAAATAGGAAGAGCAACAATTGCTGTGATTGTTTCAGGACAAACCTGGAAGTAACATATATCATGTCAAGAGAGTCTTGCAGTTGCAATTATCCTAAATGCCCAGAAAGATTAAAGGAATTCCTGGCTATCTAGTAGATTGTCCTATAATAATTGTGGTGCCTATTTTTTCCCTTTATTTCATATACTGAACTCACCAACTTCCTTATTTAGGGAAAAAACTTCAAGTCAGTGCATTTATTTAAGTGTTTAAGATCTCTAGGCAATGTAGCTGCTTCTCTTTTAAGTACAGGTTGTGACCCAGAAATGTATCAAATAAAAGAAGTTAGTATCCATCCTTATTGTTGCCCAGCACCACCTCAATATAGTGATAAAATAGAGATAAAGTAATCACAATAAGTCCTCTTTTGTGGAAAGATGAATAAAGGACTCCCAAATTTGCTCATGTCCAAATTTCTGAAACCTAAGACTATGTTGTCATACATGGTATAAGACACTTTTTGCTGATGTACTTAAGTTAAGGATCTTGAAATGAATGGGTTCAATGTAACCAACCACAAGAGTACTTATAAGAAGGATGTAGGAGTCAGAAAAAGAAGGAAGGTGATGTGATAAGGGAAGCCAAGGGGAAAAGAAAGATACTAAACTGCTGGCTTTGAGGACGGAAGAAGGGACCACAAGTCAAGGAATGTAGGCAGACTATAGAACTTGAAAAGGCAAGGAAATATATTGTCCCCTAGGGCCTCCAGAAGGAATGCAACACTGTGAAACCATTTTAGACTTCTGGCCACCAGAAGATAATAAATTTGTGTTTTGAGCCACTAATTTTGTGGTAATCTGTTATAGTAGCAAGAGGGAATGAATACAGGTTTAGGTACCTAGAATTGGGGTGTTCCAGTAATAATAACATAAAAATGTGAAACTGGCTTTGAGTTGGGTATTGAGTAAAGGTTAAAAGAAGTAAGTATCTTCAACAGACTGTTAGTAGAAATAAGTATATTAAATTCTCTGCAGGTGAGGGCTCAGAAGGAATAAGAAATGTGGTAGAGAAATTCTACATTGTCCTTGAGAAAAGCTAAGTCATCAAAAACAGAATGTTGCTAGAAATATAGGCATTAAAGTCCTGCTGATGAGAATGAAAACAAAGTGAGGTGCATGATGGAGAAAACTTTATTATCTTAGAGAATTCCTAAATAATATCGGAAATATATACATTAAAAGTGCTAATGGTGATGATTCAGAAGGTAATAAGGAACAAATTACTGAAAACTGGAGGAAAGGGAATCCTTATTATATTGTGGCCAAAAAACTTAGCTGAATTGTGTCCTCAGTTATTTGGAAAACAGAAGCTGTAATCCATGAACTTGGATACATAGTTTAGGAGCTTTCCAAGCAAAGTGTGGAAGCTGTGTCCTGATTTCTTCTTGCTGTTTATAGTAAAATGAGGGGGAGCAGAGATAAACTGCAGGAAGAAGTGAAGTAAAAAAAAAAAACCAGCACTTGATGATTTAGGGTATTTTCTGCCTATTCAGATTGCAAAAGACACTAAAATGAGGAGATTCGCTGTCAAAACCGCATGCTTCAGAGAGAAAGCCAGGGATGTGGCTGGATAAACTTTTTATCTCAGAAAGAAATAAAGCTCACAGCATCCAGTCACAGAGAGGGATCTTTGAAGAAATTAGACATGTGACTCAGTTCCCCTCAGTCATCTCAGCTGAAATTAAAAATAGAGAAGGAATTATGTTGCAAACAATGCAGAGGAACCTCCTACCTATTGGAATAATGTTACTTACAAGGGAGACATATGAGGTTTGAAGGAAGTTTTTAAATTATTCAATTTATTTAAACTAAAAACAAACACCATGCATCCATTTATTCCACACCCCAACCCTTGCATCTGGCAACCATCTGCTCTCTGCATCTATGAACTTAGAATATATATATATATTCCACATATAAGAGAGATCTTAAGGTATTTGTCTTTCTCTGTCTGACTTATTTCACTTAGCATGATGCCCTTGAGGTCCATCCATGTGGCCACAATAGGCAATATTTCATTCTTTTTTATGGCTCAATAAATTTTCATTTTCTATATATATACCACAATTTCTTTATCCATTCATCTATCCATGGACATTTTTAGGTTGTTTCCATATCTTGGCTATTGTTAATAATGCTGCAATGAACATGGGGGTGTATACATCTTTTCAAATTAGTATTTTATAATCTTCAGGTAAATGCCCAGAAGTGGAATTGCTGGATCATATGGTAGTTCTATTTTTAATTTTTTGAGAAACCTCCATACTGTTTTCCATAGTGGCTGTACCAATTTTCATTCCAAATGACAGTACATAAGAGTTACCTTTTTTCCATATCCTCACCAACATTTGTTATTTCTAGTCTTTTTGATAATAGCTGTTCTAACAGGTATGAAGTGATATCTCATTGTAGTTTTGATTTGAAGTTCCCTGATGATTAATAATGTACATCATCTTTTCATTTACCTGTTAAGCATTTGTATGTCTTTGGAAAAATGTCTCTTTAAATATTCTGCCCATTTTAAAATCAGATTGTTTTTTTTTTTTTGCTATAGAGTTATATGAATTTTTATATAATTTGGATATTAGATAATTATTATATACATGGTTTGCAAATATTTTCTCCCATTCAGTAGGTTGCCTTTTCATTGTATTGATGGTTTCCATTGCTGTGCAGAAGGTTTTTAGTTTGATGTATTCACTTTAGTTTTGTTGTTGTTGTTTGTTTGTTTGGTTTTTGGTGGGGGTTTTTTGTTTGTTTTATTGTTTTTTGTTTGTTTGTTTGTTTGTTTTTTGCTTTTGTTGCTTTTGCTTTTGGTGTCAGATACTAAAAAATCATTGCCAAGACCTACATCAAGGAGGTTGCTGCCTATGATTTCTTCTAGGAGTTTTGTGGGTTTAGGTCTCACATGCAAATCTTTAATCTATTTTGAGTTAACATTTGTGTATGATGCAAGATAATGGTCCAGTTCCATTCTTTTGCATGTGGCTGTTTAGTTTTCTCAACATCATTTATTAAAGACTGTCCTTTCCCCATAGTATATTCTTGGTTCGTTTGTTGTAAATTAATTGACCATACATGTATGGGTTTACTTCTGGGCTCTCAATTCTGTTCCATTGATCTATGTGTCTGTTTTGATTATTATAACTTTGTATTACAGTTTGAAATTGGGGAGCATCATGCTTCCATCTTTGTTCTTCTTTCTCAAGATTACTTTGACTATTTGGGGTCTTTTGTGGTTCTATACACATTTCAGGATTGTTTCTGGTATTTATGTGAAAAATTCCATTGAATTTTTTTAAGGATTGCATTGAATCTGCAGATTGCTTTGAGTAGTATGGACATTTTATCAATATTAATTCTTCTAATCCATGAGCATGAAATATCTTTCCATTTATTTGTGTCATCTTCACAAACTGGTTAAATTTATTCTTAGTTTTTTTTTTGGATGCAAATGTAAATGGAATTGTCTCCTTAATTTCTCTTTCTGATAGTTCATTGTTAGTGCATAGAAGTGAAACAGAATTTTGTGTAATAATTTTTATCCTGCAACTTTCCTAAACTTATTAGTTATAACAGGTTTTTGATGAAGCCTTTAGGATTTTCTATATATAATATCATGTCATCTGCAAATAGTGACAGTTTTTACTTCTTCCTTCCCAATCTGGATACATTTAATTTCTTTTTCTTGTCTAATTGCTGTGGTTAGGACTTTCAATACTATTTGAAAAGAAGTGGTGAGAGCTGACATTTTTGTCTTATTCCTGATCTTAGAGGAAAAGCTTTCAACTTTTCACCATTGAGTATGATATTAGCTGTGGCTTGTCATATATGGCCCTTAATTATGTTGATGTATGTTTCCTCTATACTTGATTTGTTGAGAGTTTGTTGGAGTCATGTTACACCAGCAGAAATACTATTATCTTGAACTGAAAAGAGAGATAAAGGAGGGAATAAAAGAAGGCTATTAGATGCTGAAAATTCTATAGGCAGCAAACAGCCTGATAAAACTGCTCTGTTCCAAAGAAGTGCTACCTTTTCAGAAAAGGAATACTATCTCAGAGGAGAAATTCTCAGACCTGGATGATGAAGTGTGAAGGAAAATTAAATAATATATTATTTAGAGATGCATAGAAAAATCTATAAATAAAATTAGAGAATGATTAACAAAATCAGAATAGTTGTTATTTGTAAGAAACAGATAAAGGTCTTAGTGGTGGTACCTGGATGCACATTTTGTTATTGTCCCTTAAAGTGTCCAAATATATTTCACTCACACACCCACAAAATTGTGTATGTTCATATATATATATATATATATATATATATATATATATATATATATATATATATATATATATATATATATATATGTATGTATGTAGAAGAGTGGCAGGTAGAAAACTGAAGGATAGCAGAAGAAATAAATGAGTATATAAAAAATTAGGAATTGGAGAATGATGTGAGCAAGATGGCAGAATAGGAAGCTATGTACCCTTTCTGCCCCCACCACAAATATATTGATTCAACAACAATTCACAAAGAAATTCCCCTTGGGAGAAATCCAGAAACTAGTTGAGAGGCTCTTACATCCAGGGTGAGAACAAAACCAATCACATCGAAGCTAATAGAGAAACTACAGCATCATATGATTAGGAGGAGGGAAAGAGGTGGGCCAAGCATTCAACACCCCACCTTTACTAGGGACTGCCCTGAGGATTGGCTTCTGTTTAGTCTGTCTCAGATCAGGATGGGACCCAGCATAATCCAGCTTCCTGGGAGTCAGTGAGAACAAAGACTGCAGTTTGATTTGGTGTGAAACTTGTCTCCACAGCCTCTTTCTCACTCAGCACAGAATTAATGGGTGAAAATCCAAGATAACAGCTTTTCTCTGGGGTAGGAAAGAATTGGACAGTGTGTCCAATTATTCAACTTATCTGGGGACACCTGAGGAACTGACTGCAGTATCACTTTCTCCTCTATAAGGTCAGTTTGTAAAGTCTGAGAGAGATGTCTCTTTTGTCTAATGCAGAGGCACCAATACAGAGTAAAGAAAATGAACAAACAGATTAATATGCTCCAACAAACCAAAATAATCTCCAGAAACCAATGCTAATGAAATGAAGATATATAATTTACTTGACAGGCTATACAAAATAATCACCACAAAAATGCTCACGAGGTCAGGAGAATAATGCATGACAAAGTGAGAATTTCAACAAAGAGATAGATAATTTAAATAGTACCAAATGGAGATCATAGAGAAGAAGAAAACTATAATAAATGAACTCACTACAGGAGTTCAACAACAGGTTAGATCAAGCAGAAGAAAAGATGAGCAAACTCAAAGACATGTCATTGGAAGTTATTCAGACAGAAGAAAAAGAAATGAAAAAGACTGGAGGAAACCTAAGGGACTTATGAGATACCATCAGGGAGAAATATACACAATTATGGGAGTTTCAGAAGGAGAAGAGAGAGAGAAAGGACTGGGAAGCTTTAAAAGAAATAATGGCTAAAAACTTCCCAATTTGGGGGAAGGAATTGGACATCTAGATCCAGGAAGCTCAAACAATCTAAAAAAAAAAATGAACCCAAAGAGATACACACTGAGACATTACAATCAAATTGTTAAAAGTCAAAGACAAAGAGACGTTTGAGAGCAACAGTATAAAATTGACTTTTTATGTAAAAGAGAACCTCATAAAATCTCAGCAGATTTTTCAACAGTAACTTTGCAGGGTAGAATGTAATAGAATGACATAATCAAAATGCTGAAAGAAAAACCTGCCAACTAAGAAAAAATAACAGGTAAACCGTCCTTTAAAAATGAAGGAGAGTGTACATGTCAATCCCAAACTCCCTAACTATCCCTTGCCCCCACCCTTACACACTGCTATATTTAAAATGGATAACTTTTACTTTTAAAAGGGCCTACTGAAGAGCACACTGAACTCTGCTCAATATTATGTAACAATCTAAATAGCAAAATAATTTGGAAAAGAATAGATACATGTATATGTATAACTGAATCACTTTGCTATACACCTGAAACTAACACAACATTGTTAATCAACTATACTCCAATATAAAATAAAAAGTTACAAAAAAATAAATTAAAAATGAAGGAGAGATAAAGACTTTCCCAGACAATTAAAAGTTTAGGGAGTTTATGAGAAATCCTAAAGGGAGCTCTTCAAGTTGAAATGAAAGTGTACTTAACAGCAACATGATAGCATGAGAATGTATAAAACTCAATGGTAAAGGTAAATATACAGAAAAATACAGAATATTGTATTATTGTAATGGTACTGTGTAAAGTACTCTTAATTGTGATATAAAAGTTAATTAAAAATACCCATAGCTAAAAATGTTAATGAAAACAATACAAATACATGCAAACTGTGACATCATAGCATGAAATGTGGAGGAGGGGGATGTAAAATGTAGTTTATGTATGTGATTACTGTCGTTAGCCACTTAAAATAGACTGTTAAAACTGTAAGATGTTTTATCTAAGCCTCATGATAACCACAAAGAAAATACCTAGAGTAGATACACAAAAGAAAAGGAGAAAGAAATCAAAGCACATCAATTCTAATACAACAAGAAAAAACAATGGTAGATAACAACAGAGGAAAAGAGGGATAATGAATAACAAGACAAACAGAAACGGTTAACAAAATGGACAAAGGAAAACCTTCTCTATTAATTACTTTAAAGGTAAATGAACTAAACTTTCCAATCAAATGACATAGAGTGAATGGAAACAAACAAACAAACAAACATAAAAACCAAGATCCAATTATAAACTGTCTACAAGAAACTCACTATAGATTTATAGACACAGCTACACTGAAAATGAAGGGATGCAAAATATATTCCCTGGAAATAAAAACCAAAGGAGAGTAAAGGTAGCTGTAGTTAGAGAAAACAGGCTTTATTTCAAACACTGTCACAAAGTAGCAGAAAGGAACATTAGATAATGATAAAAGTGTCAGTTAGCCAGGAAGATATAACATGTATAAATGTATAAGCACTCACGTCAGAGCAGCTAAATATGCAAAACAAGGATTGATAGAACTGAAGGGGAAAATAGATGGCAGTATAAGAATGGTAGAACACTTCAGTACCTCATTCTCAATAATGAATAAAATAAACAGAGGTGGGAAAATCAACAAACAGCAGACTTGAACATTATGGATCACATAAACCTAACAGACACATACAGAGCTTTACCTCCAACAGCAGGAGATGATACATTCTTCTCAAACACAGAAGGAAAATTCTCCAGGGTAGATCACATATTAGGACACAAAATAAGTCTTAAGAAACTTAAGAATATTGAAATAATATCAGGTATTTTTTCTGACTACAATGGAATGAAACTATAAATAAATAGCAGAACGAAAAGTGGAAAATTCACAAACATGTGGAAATTAAATAAGGTATATTTAATGAACTAATCATTCAAGGAAGAAATTGAAAGAGAAATTAGAAAATATTTTGAGTCAAATGAAAATACAATGTACTAAAACTTAAGTGATGCAGCAAAAGCAGTACAAGGACTAAAGTTCATAGCAATAAATATGTACATTAAAGATGAAGATATATTTCAGGTAAACAACCTAATTTATACCTCAAGGAACTAGAAAAAGAACAAACTAAGTCCAAAGTTAGAAAGAAATAACAAAGATCAAAGTGAAAATAAATGAAAAAGAGACTAAAAGACAATAGAAAAGATAAATAAAATTAAACACTTTGTCTTTGAAAAGATAAACAAAGTAGACAAACCACTAGCTAGACTAGCCAAGAAAGAAAGAGAGAAGACTCAAATAAATAAAATTATAAATGAAAGAGAAGACACTCCAATTGATACCATTGAAATACAAAGGATCATAAGAGACTACTTTGCACAACTATATGCCAACAAATTTGACAACTTAAAAGAAATACAGATTACCAACTAACACATGAAAGAATGCTCAACATCACTAAACATTAGAGAAATGCAAGTCAAAACTACAGTGAGGTATCACCTCACACCAGTCAGAATGGCCATCATCAAAAAATCTACAAACAATAAATGCTGGAGAGGGTGTAGAGATAAGGGAACCCTCTTGCACTGTTGGTGGGAATGTAAATTGAAACAGCCACTATGGAGAACATTATGGAGGTTCCTTAAAAAACTAAAAATAGAATTACCATATGACCCAGCAATTCCACTACTGGGCATATATACTGAGAAAACCATAATTCAAAAAGAGTCATGTACCACAATGTTCATTGCAGCTCTATTTACAATAGCCAGGACATGGAAGCAACCTAAGTGTCCATCGACAAATGAATGGATAAAGAAGATGTGGCACATATATACAATGGGATATTATTCAGCCATAAAAAGAAACGAAATTGAGTTATTTGTAGTGAGATTGATGGACCTAGAGTGTGTCATACAGAGTGAAGTAAGTCAGAAAGAGAAAAACAAATACCGTATGCTAACACATATATATGAAAGCTTAAAAAAAAAAGTTTCTAAAGAACCCAGGGGCAGGATAGGAACAGAGATGCAGATATAGAGAATGGACTTGAGCACATGGGGAGGGGGAAAGGTAAGTTGAGATGAAGCGAGAGAGTGGCATGGATTCATAAATACTACTAAATGTAAAATAGATAGCTAGTGGGAAGCAGCCGCATAGCACAGGGAGATCAGCTCAGTGCTTTGTGTCCACCTAGAGGGGTGGGATAGGGAGGGTGGGAGGGAGATACAAGAGGGAGGAGATATGGGGATGTATGTATATGTATAGCTGATTCACTTTGTTATACAGCAGAAACTAACACACCATTGTAAAGCAATTATACTCCAATAAAGGTGTTAAAAAATAAGATGGTACAATACACTATTTAATCTAATACATGAGTATTTTTCAGTATAACATCACAGGTCAGACCTCATCAACATGTCCTCTCTGTGTAGCTTAATTATTTATATATGCTATACAAGAAGAAATAGATAGCAAGGAGTATAAACACACTGTTTGAGTGGTTTTGGGGGGTTAAGGGTGGAAAGGGAGAAATAGGCTGCTAATTATCAAATTTAAGAAAAAGAAGTGACAGCTTGAATATTCTGACTTTGGCTGGTGTTTTGTTAGAGGTGTTTTGCTGTTTGCTGGTGTTTTGTTCGAGGGCTTTGTTTGCTTCCCACTTGCTATCTACTTTACATTTGGTACTGTATATATGTCCATGTCACTGTCTCACTTCATCTCAGCTTACATTTATCCCTTCCCGTGTCCTCAAGTCCATTCTCTATGTCTACGTCTTTATTCCTGTCCTGCTCCTAGGTTCTTCAGAACCTTTTTTTTTTTTTTTAAATTCCATATATGTGTTAGCATATGGTATTTGTTTTTCCCTTTCTGACTTACTTCACTCTATATGACAGAGTCTAGGTCCATCCACCTCACTACAAAAAAACTCAATTTTGTTTCTTTTATGGCTGAGTAATATTCCATTGTATATATGTGCCACATCTTTATCTATTCATCTGTCGCTGGACACTTTGGTTGCTTCCATGTCCTGGCTATTGTAAATAGAGCTGCAATGAACATTGTGGTACATGACTCTTTTTGAATTATGGTTTTCTCAGGGTATATGCCCAGTAGTGGGATTGATGGGTCGTATGGTAGTTCTATTTTTAGTTTTTTAAGAAACCTTCCTACTGTTTCCATAGTGGCTGTATCAATTTACATTCCCACCAACAGTGCAAGAGGGTTCCCTTTTCTCCATACCCTCTCCTGCATTTATTGTCTGTAGATTTTTTGATGATGGCCATTCTGACTGGTGTGAGGTGATACCTCATTGTAGTTTTGATTTGCATTTCTGTAATGATTAGTGATGTTGAGCAGCCTTTCATGTGTTTGTTGGCAACCTGCATATCTTTGGAGAAATGTCTGTTTAGGTCTTCTGCCCACTTTAAGATTGGGTTGTTTGTTTTTTTCATATTGAGGTGCATGAGCTGCTTGTATATTTTGGAGATTATTCCTTTGTCCATTGCTTCGTTGGCAAATATTTTCAACCCATTCTGAGGTTGTCTTTTTGTCTTGTTCACTGTTTCCTTTGCTGTGCAAAAGGTTTTAAGTTTTATTAGGTCACATTTGTTTATTTTTGGGTTTATGTCCATTTCCCTAGGAGGTGGGTCAAAAAGGATCTTGCTGTGATTTATGTATAGTGTCTTCTGCCTATGTTTTCCTCTAAGAATTTTATAGGGTTTGGCCTTACATTTAGGTCTTGAATCCATTTTGTTTATTTTTGTGTATAGTGTTAGGTAGTGCTCTAATTTCATTCTTTTACATGTAGCTGTCCTGTTATCCTGGCACCACTTATTGAAGAGACTGTCTTTTCTCCACTGTATATTCTTGCCTCCTTTATCAAAGATAAGGTGACCATATGTGCATGGGTTTATCTCTGGGCTTTCTATCCTGTTCCATTGATCTATGTTTCTGTTTTTGTGCCAGTACCATTCTGTCTTGATTACTGTAGGTTTGTAGTATTGTCTGAAGTCAGGGAGCCTGATTCTTCCAACTCCATTTTTCTTTCTCAAGATTGCTTTTTCTATTCAGGGTCTTTTGTGTTTCCATAGAAATTGTGAAATATTTTGTTCTAGTTCTGTGAAAAATGCCAGTGGTAGTTTGATAGGGATTGCATTGAATCTGTAGATTGGTTTGGGTAGTAGAGTCATTTTCACAATATTGATTCTTCCAGTATAAGAACATGGTATATCTCTCCATCTATTTGTATCATCTTTAATTTCTTTCATCAGTGTCTTACAGTTTTCTGCATACAGGTCTTTTGTCCCCACAGGTAGGTTTATTCCTGGGTATTTTATTCTTATTGTGGCAATGGTAAATGGGAGTGTTTCCTTAATTTCTCTTTCAGATTTTTCATTAGTGTATAGGAATGCAAGAGATTTCTATGCATTATTTTTTTACCTGCTACTTTATCAAATTCATTGATTAGCTCTGGTAGTTTTCTGGTAGCATGTTTAGGATTCTCTATGTATAGTATCATGTCATCTGCAAACAGTGACAGTTTTTCTTCTTCTTTTCTGACTTGGATTCCTTTTATTTCTTTTTCTCGTCTGATTGCTGTGTCCAAAACTTCCAAAACTATGTTGAATAGCAGTGGTGAGAGTGGGCAACCTAGTCTTCTTCCTGATCTTAGTGGAAATGGTTTCATTTTTTCACAAAGGAGATGATGTTTGCTGTGGGTTTGTCATATATGGCCTTTATTATATTGAGGTAAGTTCCCTCTATGCTTACTTTCTGGAGGGTATTTGTCATAAATGGGTGTTGAATTTTGTTGAAAGGTTTTCTGCATCTATTGAGATGATCATATGGTTTTTCCCCTTCAATTTGTTAATATGGTTTATCAAATTGATTGATTTGTGGATATTGAAGAATCCTTGCATCCCTGGGATAAATCCCACTTGATCATGGTGAGTGATACTTTTAATGTATTGTTGGAATCAGTTTGCTAGTATTTTGTTGAGGATTTTTGCATCTGTATTCATCAATGATATGGCGCGTAATTTTCCTTTTTTGTAACATCTTTGGTTTTGATATCAGGGTGATAGTGGCCTCATAGAATGAGTTTGGGAGTGTTTCTCCCTTTGCTATAATTTGGAAGAGTTTGAGAAGGATAGGTGTTAGCTATTCTCTAAATGTTTGATAGAATTCGCCTGTGAAGCCGTCTGGTCCTGGGTTTTTGTTTCTTCGAAGATTTTTAATCACAGTTTCAATTTCAGTGCTTGTGATTGGTCTCTTTATATTTTCTATTTCTTCTGGTTCAGTCTTGGAAGGTTGTGTTTTTGTAAGAAAGAATTTGTCCATTTCTTCCAGGTTGTCAATTTTATTGGCATATAGTTACTTGTAGTAATCTCTCATGATCCTTTGTATTTCTACACTTCAGTTGTTACTTCTCCTTTTTCATTTCTAATTCTGTTGATTTGAGTCTTCTCCCTTTTTTTTCCTGATGAGTCTGGCTAGTGCTTTATCAATTTTATTTATCTTCTCAAAGAGCCAGCTTTTAGTTTTATTGATCTTTGCTATTGTGTTCTTCACTTCTTTTTCATTTATTTCTGATCTGACATTTATTATTTCCTTCTGCCAACTTTGGGGATGTTTTTTTTCTTCTTTCTCTAATTGCTTTAGTTGTAAGGTTAGGTTGTTTATTTGAGAGTTCTCTTGTTTCTCGAGGTAGGATTGTATTGCTCTAAACTTCCTTCTTAGAACTGTTTTTTCTGCATCCCATAGGTTTTGGGTCATCGTGTTTTCATTGTCATTTTTTTCTAAGTGTTTTTTGATTTCCTCTTTGATTTCTTCTGTGATCTCTGGTTATTTAGTAGTGTATTGTTTAGCCTCCATATGTTTTTACTTTTTACAGATTTTTTTCCTGTCATCAATATCTAGTCTCATAGCATTGTGGTTGGAAAAGATACTTAATATGATTTCAATTTTCTTAAATTTATCAAGGCTTGTTTTGTGACCCAAGATATGATCTATCCTAGAGAATGTTCCATGAGAACTTGAGAAGAAAGTGTATTTTGTTGTTTTTGGATGCAATGTCCTATAAATATCAATTAAGTCCATCTTGTTTAATGTATCATTTAAAGCTTGTGTTTCCTTATTTATTTTCATTTTGGATGATCTGTCCATTGGTGAAAGTGGGGTGTTAAAGTCCCCTACTTTGATTGTGTTACTGTCGATTTCCCCTTTTACAGCTGTTAGCATTTGCCTTATGTATTGAGGTGCTCCTGTGTTGGGTGCATAAATATTTACAATTGTTGTATCTTCTTCTTGGATTGGTCCCTTGATCATTAGGTAGTGTCCTTCTTTGTCTCTTGTAATAGTCTTAATTTTAAAGTCTATTTTGTCTGTGATATGAGAATTACCTGTCCAGCTTTCTTTTTTTTTTTTTTTTTTTCAGCTTTCTTTTGATTTCCATTTGCATGGAATATCTTTTTCTATCTCCTCAGTTTCAGTCTGTATGTTTCCCTAGGTCTGAAGTGGGTCTCTTGTAGACAGCATATATATGGGTCTTGTTTTTGTATCCATTCAGCCAGTCTATGTCTTTTGGTTGGAGCATTTAACATACTTACATTTAAGGTAATGATCGATCTGTATGTTCCTATTACCACTTTCTTAATTGTCTTAGGTTTGTTATTGTAGGTCTTTTCCATCTCTTGTGTTTCCTGCATAGAGAATTTCCTTTAGCATTTGTTGTAAAGCTGGTTTTGTGGTGCTGAATTTTCTTACCTTTGCTTGTCTGTAAAGGTTTTATTTTCTCTGTTGAATCTGAATGAGATCCTTGCTGGGTAGCGTAATCTTGGTTGTAGGTTTTTCCATTTCATCACTTTAAATATGTCCTGCCACTCCCTTCTGGCTTGCAGAGTTTCTGCTTAAAGATCAGCTGTTAATCTTATGGGGATTCCATTGTGCGTTATTTGTTGCTTTTCCCTTGCTGCTTTTAATATTTTTTCTTTGTATTTAATTTTTGATAGTTTGTTTAATATGTATATTGGCATGTTTCTCCTTGGATTTATCATTTATGGGACTCTGCACTTCCTGGACTTGATTGACTATTTCTTATCCCATATTAGGGAAGTTTTCAACTATAATCTCTTCAAATATTTTCTCAGTCCCTTTCTTTTTCTCTCTTCTTCTGTGACCCCTATAATTCGAATGTTGGTGTGTTTAATGTTGTCCCAGTAGTCTCTGAGGCTGTCCTCAATTCTTTGCATTCTTTTTTCTTTATTCTGCTCTGCAGTAGTTATTTCGGCTATTTTTTCTTCCAGGTCACTTATGTGTTCTTCTGCCTCAGTTATTCTGCTATTGATTCCTTGTAGAGAATTTTTAATTTCATTTATTGTGTTCTTCATCACTGTTTGTTTGCTCTTTAGTTCTTCTATGTCCTTGTTAAACATTCCTTGTATTTTCTCCATTCTATTTCCAAGATTTTGGATCTTCTTTACTATCATTACTCTGAATTCTTTTTCAGGTAGATTGCCTATTTCCTCTTCATTTGCTTGGTCTGGTGTGTTTTTACTTACTCCTTTCTCCTTCATCTGCTTCATATTTCTCTTTCTTCTCATTTTGCTTACTTTACTCTGTTTGGGGTCTCCTTTTTGCAGGCTGCAGGTTCGTAGTTCCCATTGTTTTTGTTATCTGCTCCCAGTGGGTAAGGTTGGTTCAGTGGGTGTATAGGCTTCCTGGTGGAGAGGACTGGTGCCTGCATTCTGGTTGATGAGGCTGGATCTTGTCTTTCTCGTGGGCAGGACCGCTTCCAGTGTTGTGTTTTGGTGTGTCTGTGAAGTTATTATGATTTTAGGCTGCCTCTCTGCTAATAGGTGGAGTTGTGTTCCTGTCTTGCTAGTTGTTTGGCATGAGGTGTCCAACACTGGAGCTTCCTGGTCCTTGAGTGGCACTGGGTCTTAGCATTGAGACAGAGATCTCTGGAGAGTTCTTGCCAATTGATATTACGTGTGGCCGGGAGGTCTCTGGGGTTCCAATGTCCTGAACTCGGCTCTCCCACCTCAGAGGCTAAGGCCTTACACCCGGCCAGAGCACCAATACCCTGTCAGCCACACGGTCAGGCATAAGCAAGGCAAGGGATATCCTGGGCAAGGGGTCCCACCAGGTCACACAGACTCCTGGACTCTCTGATGTCCTTTTATTCCTTTGCACTTAGTCTTGTTTCACTTGCTCATAGGGAGCTGCATGAAGAGACGTCATGTTCCATCTTAAGAAATGGTTTAAGTAAAACTAGTGACTGAGGATAAGCCTTCTATATATAGGTAATGCAAGACTTGTACAATATATACACTTGTAAAACAAAATAATAATATATTTA
This sequence comes from Eschrichtius robustus, assembly GCF_028021215.1. Classification (NCBI taxonomy): domain Eukaryota; kingdom Metazoa; phylum Chordata; class Mammalia; order Artiodactyla; family Eschrichtiidae; genus Eschrichtius; species Eschrichtius robustus. Next base: position 41,647,589 of record NC_090841.1, read on the forward strand.
TTTAAAGAAAGAAGGATAATAAAAGCCAAAATTAACTAAGGGACCAACAATTAAGAACCAATAATTTTAAGTTGTTAAAAATGGCTTTTTTAATTTGTGGATTTTTATTTTTAAAAAGTAGTTTTTTTCAATTATAGTCACATACATAACACTGTGAAAGTATTGTGAGATATTAAAACATACTTGTGCAATATGAGTAATGTCTGATTGACAAGCAGGTACTAGAAACTATATTTTTTTAATGAACATTTACCTCTGGAATCAAACATACAAAATGACAGGTAAATTGCTATTCCCTTTTCAATCCTGAAGATATGAACTATGAACTATTATAGATATATATATATGGATAAATGAATAGATATGGATATAGACATAGATATATGGAGGTAGATAAATGAACAGAAATCCTAAAGATACAGAAATTAAAGTTTTCAGGACCTTAAAAAATCCAGGTAAAACATAAATAGCAAAACATAAACCCAAATCCAGCTCTTTCAATATCCAACCTCAACTTTTATCTACAATGTTGTATTTCCTGAGTTAACAGAGAGTGAAGAGTCAGTAATAGTAGTATTCCATAGCTTCTTTATTAGTTACGGATTTGTCTTCCAGGCATAGTCTCATTTTTATTGGGCAAGAGGAATTAGAAACCACAGGCTTCAATCTTGATGCTGCTTTCCCTGTATTTGGTAAATGTTTTTAAGTAACAGTGATATAAGGTTTTATTGATAATAATTGTAAAGACTGTTACATGTAGCTGTTTCTGTGTTTATTGTTAACATAAAAATGTTATTCAACATAATATTTAGTATCCTCAATATATATAAATTTCCACTATAAAACTTGTTTCATGAGAATTTTTTTTAGATATACTTTGATTTTGGAAAATGTAAGTATGTAACAGGATCATGTATTGCAGTCCATTTGGTTATCAAAAATCTTAATACCAAATTTGGGGTTTTTTTCAGAGAAAAAAGTTTTGTCCATAAAAATTTGCACATTTGTTTTCCATGTTAACCTTGATTTTTTGTTTCTATTCCTTACAATTTTTTTCTTACAAGTGTATTTTAAGTCATGTAAAAGAGTTATCTGTGTAAATATGTGTAGAATAGGTTATAATATATGAAATACATACATAAATGAATGTTTAAAAATGAAGAAATCTGTATTGCACTGGAAGTTTGTACCTCTTAATCTCCCTCACCTATTTCTCTCCTCTCCCTCCCCCTCTCCTTTCTGGCAACCACTTGTTTTCTCTCTGTATCTATGACTCTGTTTCTGTTTTGTTATGTTTGTTATTTTTGTTTCTATTCCACATATAATTAAAATCATAAAGTATTTGTCTTTCTCTATCTGACTTATTTCACTTAGCATAATACCCTCTAGGTCCATCCATGTTGTTGTAAATTGAAACATTTCATTCTTTGTATGGATGAGTACAATTCCATTTATTTATATGCCATATCTTCTTTATCCATTCACACAGGTTGCTTCCACATCTTGACAATTGTAAATAATGCTGCAATGAACATGGGGGTACATATATATTTTTGAATTAGCGTTTTCAATTTCTTCATACCCAGGAGTGGAATTGCTGGATTGTATGGTAGCTCTGTTTTTAATATTTTGGGGAATCTCCATGCTGTTTTTCATAATGGCTGCATCAATTTACATTCCCACCAACAGTACACTAGCGTTCTCTTTTCTCCACATCCTCGCCAACACTTGTTGTCTTTTTGACAATAGCCATTCTGACAGGTGTGAGGTGATATCTCATTGTGGTTTAGATTTGCATTTCCCTGATGATTAGTAATGTTAGCATCTTTTCATGTGCCTGTTGGCCATCTCTATGTTTTCTTTGGAAAAATGTCTATTTATATTCTCTGCCCATTTTTTAATTGGGTTATTCACTTTTTTGATGAGTTGTATGAGTTCTTTCATATTTTGAATATTAACCCTTCATCTGATATAGCATTGGCAAATATCTTCTCCCATTCAGTAAGTGATCTTTTTGTTTTGTTGACAGTTTCCTTCACTGTGTGAAAACTTTTTAGTTTGCTGTAGTCCTATTTGTTTATTTTTGTTTCTGTTTCCCTTTCCTGAGGAGACATAACCAAAGAAATTTACTAAGACCAATGTCAAAAAGCATACTGCCTAAGTTTTCTTCTAGAAGTTTTATGGTTTTAGGTCTTACATGTAAGTATTTAGTTCATTTTGTATTTATGAGAAAGTAACTCAGTGTATAACATGTACAGTGGGTAATATCTTTTTATTGTGGCAGATGGTAACTATAGTTATGGTGGTGATCATTTTGAAATGTATAGAAATATCAAGTCACTACATTGTGTAACAGGAACTAACATAGTGTTGTAGATCCATTATACTTCAAAAACGCTCAAAAAAAAAAAAAAAAACTGAAGAAAAAAAGATCAGATTTGTGGTTACCAGAAGTGGAGGTTCGGGGACAGGGTACTGGACAAGGTTATAAACTTCCAGTTATAAGATGAATAAGGACTATGGAGGTAATGTACAGCATGATAAATATCATTAACTCTGCTGCATTTTATATATGAAACATGTAAATCCTAAAAGTTGTCAACACAAGGAAAATATATTTTTTCTATTTCTTTAATATTGTATCCATATGAGATAATGGCTGTTCACTAAACTTGTTGTAGTAATCATTTCATGATGTATATAAATCAAATCAATATGCTGTACACCTTAAACTTATACAGTGCTGTATGTCAATTTCATCTCAATACAATTGGAAGAAAAAAAAGAGGAAGAAATCTGGACCAAGAAAATTGTGATATATAAATTTAAAAATAATATTCAATTGTAATTTTATATTTCCATACTATTTAAAAATATCTATTTAATAAATAGCATCTCATGATCTGGAAAATATGCTTTGTAGTGGAATATGTAATGATCAGGAACCTGTGGTGTCCAGGGAAATTTAAATTATTTTAGTGTCATTTAAGGACAAAGTTTGACAATAAGTAAATACATTCATATGAGTGTAATTAAAGGCATATCTATATAAATCAAAAAAATTGTATCTGAGAAATAAAGAGTGGTTAAAGCTACATAAACTGCAAATTTCTATATAAATTACTTGGCATTCATTTTTTGTTAAATATTTAATATTTCTAGAGTGGGTTCCTACGTATGCATCTGTCATCTTGCTTTTCTCTATAGAAAAAGTGGAGCAGATGGGGACAGAGAGACAATATAAAGATCATTCTTTTTCCTGAATGTGAATTCACTAAATATTTAGGATCTTGGCAGCAGCAGTCGTGTGCCATATCCAGAATGACAGTTCTATAATCTCTCCATCTATAGAAGATAGCTGTTTTATGTATTGAGATACTTCTTCCATTTTTTTACACACACACATTGTAAACTTGAGGCATACATGTGCGTGTGTGTGTGTGTGTGTGTGTGTGTGGACATATGTGCATTTATTTGTATATATGTATGTGTATTCAAATTTTCTCAATTAACATTCTGTCACAAATATCTTCCATATGTAACATTCCATTATATTAATATCCATAATATATTTAACTATGAATTATTAAACATTCATTTTTTTACTATTCAACTGTAAGATGAACATTAATCTTTGCCTCATACCTAATGACATTTTTAACGTAAATAGTTAATATTCAGTTACTGAGGTCATGAAAATAACAACATATTAAGGGTCTTGATTCTTATTGAAATTTGGTATGTGTATGTACACATACATAAAGAAAAGTAGGAAAACCAACATGTCTCAGAAACAAGCATATTTTAGCAGCTTTTCTTTTAGATGGTAAGACTAAAATTGGCTGGATGATCATATATAGAATTCATACAAGTCACTCCAATAATTTTATAAGTACATAAGTAAATGAACAAAGCTTTAAAAGCTTAAATATAAAATGGATCGCAAGACTAAACACAAGCAACCATTGAGGCAAATTGCACATGCTACAGAGGATTTTCTTTTCCTACAGTGGAATCAAATTTCCTTGGCTATAACTTGTTGCTGATTTTAGAGACTCTTCAAGTGACATTAGTAGCTACAATTTAAACCTTTAAAAAATAAACTTTAACTTGTATGTTCAAAAGTATTGTGAAATGAAGTAGTAATAAAGAATGATAATAATTAACCACAGTTAAAATATATTTATTTGGGCACAGCTAGAAGAAATTGAGAGAATCCCTGTCCTTGTTCATTCCACGTTATCTAAGTAAAAATACATATCTGGCTGTTGAATATCTATTTATATAAAGGTTCATTCCAAAGTAGATTAAAAAGTGTCCATCAGGGTATAGATACCTCAAATTTTCAGAATAACCTCATACTCTATGAAACTCAGATTTAAAGCCGACCAAAAAACCTTATATTATTATTTTACATGTATCTGAAAAGGAAAAATTGCTTTAGAAATGAAGGGTTCTCTTGAAGACTGGGAGGGATTGTCCTGGTGTCCATATCCAACCACACTTCCTGACACCTAGTAAATACTAAATTTCTACTAGTAGAAATATTCAGACTCTTTAGTGTCTTTTTAAAAGTATCTTCTTTTTAATATTAAGCTGCATGAGCTGTTTGTATATTTTGGAGATTGATACCTTATCAGTCGCTTCATTTGCAAATATTTTCTCCCATTCTGTGTGTTGTCGTTTCATTTTGTTTATGGTGTCCTTTGCTGTGTAAAAGCTTTTAAGTTTAATTAGGTCCCTTTTATTTATTTTTGTTTTTATTTTCATTACTCTAGGAGGCGGAACAAAAAAGATCTTGCTGCGATTAATGTCAGAGAGTGTTCTGCATATGTTTTCCTCTAAGAGTTTTATAGTATCCAGTCTTACATGTAAGTCCTTAATCCATTTTGAGTTAATTTTTGTGTATGGTGTTAGAGAAGTTCTAACTTCAGTCTTTTACATGTAGCTGTCCAGTTTTCTCCAAAGAAGACATACAGATGACCAAAAAGCACATGAAAAGATACTTAGCATCACTAATTATCAGAGAAATGCAAATCAAAATTACAATGAGGTATCACCTCACACCAGTCAGAATGGACATCATCAAAAAATCTACAAACAATTAATGCTGGAGAGGGTGTGAAGAAAAGGGAACACTCCTACACTGTTGGTAGGAATGTAAATTGGTACAGCCACTATGAAGAACAGTATGGAGGTTCCTTAAAAAACTAAAAATAGAGCTACCATATGATCCAGCAATCCCAAGGCATATATCCAGAGAAAACCATAATTCAAAAAGATACATGCACCCCAATGTTCATTGCAGCACTATTTACAATAACCAGGACATGGAAGCAACCTAAATGTCCATTGATGGATGAATGGATAAAGAAGGTATGGTACATATATACAATGGAATATTGCTCAGCCTTAAAAAAGAATGAAATAAAGCCATTTGCAAGGACATGGGTGGACCTAGAGATTGTCATACTTAGTGAAGTAAGTCAGACAAAAAAAGACAAATATCATATGATATCATTTATATGTGGAATCAAACAAAAATGGTACAAATGAACTTATTTACAAAACAGAAATTGTCACAGATGTAGAAAACAAACTTATGGTTACCAGGGAAGAAGGGGGAGAGGGATAAATTGGGAGATTGGGATTAACATATACACACTACTGTATATGAAATAGATAACTAATAAGAACCTACTGTATAGTATACGGAACCCTACTCAATACTCTGTAATGACCTATATGGGAAAAGAATCTAAAAAAGAGTGGATATATGTATATGTATAACTGATTCACTTTGCTGTATAGCAGAAACTAACACAACATTGTATATCAACCATACTCCAATAAAAATTAATAATAATAAAAAGATAAAAAAAATAAAAGTATCTTCTACCATTACAAATGAATTGTCTTACAGAACTCAATTATTTGTACTGTGTGCTGTTTGAAACAGGAATTCTAGAACATAGACTTTCCTGGGAAAACTGCATCGCAAAGTTCTGGCCCTTCAAAATTCAGAGTAGACTTGTCACTTAAGGGCAAGCCTAAAGCATACCGTGCACGTGCACGCATGTGCGCGTGCACACACACACACACACACTTTAGGAGCAGGTTAAGAAAGAAATGCTAAATGCATTATCTAAGCAACTTCACAGTAACATCAGGTTATGCCTTGATTTATCTGAACAAATAATGTTGGTCCTCAATACACATTATTAAGTACATAAAAATGAAAATTTAATTGCTATAAATTATTATTCTCCCTAAAGTTCTTGTCAGTATTCTCTTTTGTTTCTCATCAAGAGGAAATAATTTGGCAACTACCTATAGTTCGCTATGGCTTGCTAACAAAAAACTGTACTGGTGTCTAACTGCATTTATACACAAGGCACATCTATGTAGCCATGTAATGGGAAGAAGAAATGCATGTTATCACTTGTGGCTTTTAGACTGGGTATCAGCTAAGAACATGCTTTTCTTTGTGAGGAGGAGATTCAACTTACTCCTCTACCCCTATAAATGACCTTGATTATCAAAGAGTACAAAGAAGATACTCACCCATAGGGGACATATATTGTTATCAGTGTTTTCAGGGTCATTATCTAGGGCATATTAATACTCTGACTACTTAAGAATCTCATATCTATGAGATTCTAATTATCCAAGCTTCACATCCATTGGTTTTTTATACCATAGGTGAATTCCTTTCAGAATTGTCAAATTACATCAAGATATATATTCAACAAATAATTATTAATTACCTATTATGTAGAGGCACTTTATGTGAACATGAAGATTAATAAACCATTGCCTCTTCCTTCCCTCAAGGAACTCAATGTAGACCTGAATGAGACAAATAATGCATAATTAACAAAAGAGAAATGTGCGATAACTCAACAGATCTGTTAGCTAATGTTGGTCCTCAATACACATTATTAAGTGTGTTAATTAAGTATTAATATGCTAGCTAACTCAACAGATAAGAAATGAATCTGGTCAACTCAGAACAAATGCCACTTAATGACATCTACCACCCGCCAAGACAGCATTTTTTTTTGATCCAGAATTATTTGATCTATTTTTGATAAAGCTTTGCTGAATACAGGAACATTTTGGTATTAATTACTCCATTGAATTCGTTACTTTAGAAATATGTCTATGTAAATGGTGTGCTGGGAAATATACTTTACTCTCTATTCACTCTCTGAAGTAGTCATTCATGGTTCATTTTACCACTCCAGGGTTCAAGTTCTCTTACCTGAAAATGAGAATGCAAATCACTTCACAGATATAGAGCTTGGCATCAATGCTACTTTTAAAAATCTCATGATTCATTAAAACACTTTAGAGTCTCTGTACCCCAAACCTCCATTAGGTGCTTAAGTGCTACCAAAGATTTATCAACAAGTACTCATGCACCACTCACAGGAAACACTTGCACTGTGAAGGGCATGTGCTAACGTAGTACATGCCAAATGTACAGAGCTTTAAATAATTACGATGTGCACACTTAAAACAGATCACCATTGTTGGATATAGTTAAGTACCACCAATTTTGAATGTGCACTTAACGTCTATGCACATATTTTCCCTGCAAAACTGATAGAATTTCATAATGATATTAAAAAACATTTTTCCACCAAAATTGTTTCACTGAGAGGTAACTAAATAGGAAACACATAATTAAAAAAGTAATAAAAATACAAGACATGTAATAGCTATGTATTTTAATACTGAAAATGCTGTATATATAGATATCAGTGGATGTATATGTGGTTGTTTTAACTAATAGTTTAAATATTTGAACTAATGTGTAATCTTAGTAAAAACACCTACAAAGATACAAAACTCTTGCTAGAAGTCAATACAAAACTTAAAATGAAACTAATTGGACCGTGTGGAATATATAAGAAAGATTGATCAAACTTTGTCAAAACTTTAAATGTCATCTCAAAACCACCTTGAGTTTTTCATGAATTTAATGCACATGTATTGCTAATACACCTATAAAGCTTTTCCAACTCCTAAACTAGATGATTTTACTTTTATGTGTGTAATGAACTAAAGTAGAACTACTTAAATGATGAATCAGTATGTTTCTATAGTTATAAAAGTAGTTCTGGTGCTCTTTCCCAATATTAGCATCTACTAAGAAGTACAGTATATTGAAATTGTGGGCTTTTTTTCTCTCTTTAGGATATGAAGAAGAGATTCAGTGAGCCTCATCCTGCAATTAGAGAAAAGAGGGCCCACATATTAATGATGTACACCTCACAAGCTATCTATGTATCAGGCATGTTGTTCATATAGGGGAAAAAGAAGATTGAAATAAATTTACAAATGATTGAGAAACCAACATGTAAAGCTTTTTAAAAAATCTTGATTTTATGAATATATATGAAACTGAATTTTCCAAAGTATATGCATGAATGGGATATGAAGGTGATATTTTTAAGGTCTGAGCTGTAGAATACTTTAACCAAATATTCTAATCCCACATAAAACACCTTATTACTAACAAATCTAGAATAGCTATTTGAGTCAGCATTACAACTGGCTTTGTAGAAAGGTAATCACTGCATTGCTTATCTACCTTTTATAGATTTCTTTCTATTGTCTTGTTACATGAAAAACAAAAATGTAATCCTGTCACACTTGAAATCGAATTGATAAATTAATTGGAAAATTTATAATTTTGAGAAAAAAGTCTAAACAATTGTTGCGTATTACTTAAATGTGTTCTTTTCAATTTGAACCCCCTTTCCAGAAGCAATGCTATAGATGACCATTTTGATCTTTAATGTCCAAAGTTTTTAGAGGTTTTAGTAGTTAATGAAATTGCCATTACAGAAGAAAACCTGATGAAAAACAGAAGGTAGAAGTTCTGCAAAATACTAGATACTAATAGATAAATGAAATTCTAATTTTTAAAAATAATTGTTTATCTCACTTATGGCTGTTCTAATGTAAGTTATCACAGAGTTTTATTAATTTGGGCTCATTGATGTCTTATTCTTCTGGGGCATTGTGGAACCAACAGACGAACTTGGCTTTCTATTCTTTGCTATGGACTCTCAAATTTTTTTTTCCCTGTAAACTGTTTATAAGAATTACATTTACACACTCCTGTCTTTGACATTCTCCACTAATACAAGTAATTCTCAACAAAGGAGGGAATGAATTGCTTTATAATTTAATACCTTCCACATTTCCATTCCCATCCCCATCCTTGAAAATAAACCTCAGTAAGAACTGGCTGAATCACATCCCCTTTAAGTCTTTACTTTGTAAAATATGGCTTTGGACCAGTATGGTGCATTGCATCAGAGTTTGTTAAAATTGTAGAGTCTAGGTCCTTATTCAAATCTGCTTAATTATTAGGGCTAAGTGTCAATCTTCCTTGGTCAAATCAACTGTGACAAGTATTCCAGGATCAAATGAGACAAAGCATGCCAGTGTGTTCCCAAGGAAATATCTGTCTGCTTAGTTCCTAAAGGGTTTGTGCATGAGGTGATATATACCTAGAGTTTCATGGGCCCCTCTCAAATACAATAAATGACTCCAACATATGATGGAACATCATAAGTGCTATAAGAGAATGGTTTACATTTGTTTTGATGCTGAGAAAAGGAAGATATTTACATTTGAGATAGTAAACTCTACTGAGAACTTTTTGAAAACATTAAAAAACTGCACTGAACAAATTATTTTCGCAATGGATGAGTTTTTTTTTTTCAAAATGCAGTGAATAATTACTTAATTATGCAAGTAAAAATAGATTTTTAAAGAGATTGGTGAAAGTTTCAGCTGCTTTTAATATGTGATTTGTTGTACATAATTGATTATTAAAATTGTCAAAATTGTGTCAAAACTAATCAGTTTGAGAAGCACAGTTGAAGGCTGTCAAATAGTAGATAATTTTCTCATCCCTTTATATTCAATGTCCATTCTTGTTTGAGTAAAAGAAGCCCTAAATTCTTATAAATTAAACAAGTATTAATTAATTATACAATGTCGTTCTCTGAAGTCACCATATAAGAAGAGATAACTGAGTTTATTGTGACAACAATAAAGGAGACAACAGGATGAATTTCACACCCAAGACTCTATGATAAGTTACCAAGCTGCTTCTCCCGCTCCCTTTCATTCTGTGCCTACTTCTCCACATGACGCTTGACATTGTTTGGGTGGACCAGACTCTTCTATATCTCATTGCTTTTGTCTATACTGAATCCTGTGACAATATCCTCCTTCTGGCTTCTTCCTTCCCATCCCCAATTTTGGAAGTCTCTTGATCATCTTTTAAGACATTAGCCAAATAAAATTCCTCTACATTTATTTTCTCACAAGTCAAGGCCAACATCTATTGTGTTGCAATATATAGAACTTGGGATATATTATTATTATAGCATTTATCTCATCATATTGTAATACCACTTTACATGCCTGCTTCCCTCACTAGACCAGGTACTTCTCCAGAATAGAGACAATATAGCATCCATTCTGACACTCCATTAGCACAGTGCTTCATAAACAGTGTGCTCTCAATAACACTTTTTGAAGGAAGGAATGAATTTTTCATTGATTAGGCATGAAGATAAATTCTTCCATGTAAAATATTTCTTTTATTCTTTATTGCATGCCTTGTAGCAATGACAACAGCAACAGAAACATCAGACATTTACTGGGACGTGTTTAGTGCTAGGCACTGTGCTACATAGATAGAAAAATATTTTTGTTACCTCAGATAAGACTCAAAGTTGCTATGATATGTCTATGACTGTTCATAGTAACCAGCATTGTCTTGTCCTTATGCTCTTGGGAGGGTTAGGGGTACATCCTTGAAAGACAATGTTCTGAAGTATTCCTGGTTGAAAAAGAGCTGTTAAACACCACTCTTTCCTCTTTCCTATAGTGGGAAATCTTGCTCCTCTGTCCAGTTATTACAGAACATACTTATTAACTCATTGATAGTTTCATGGACATTGCCTAGGTACCCACAGTGTGATAGGTCTTATGCTAGGCTCAACAGCTACCTAGACAAATACCAATAGGCCCCTGCCCTCCGGGGTTTCAGATCTAGTGGGAGAAAGAATAACCCTAGGATAACATCATCTACAAAAATAAAATTTTTACTTACCAGGAATTATTTAAACATCAGCACAAGATTTCTACAAGACTATTTTGTCTTACATTTATAAAGACATTATTCCTGCCGTCAGTGAATATACAGTTTTGTGATGAGGTGTCTAAAAGCAACTAATTTTGCTGTGATCTGATAAATTCTATAGTAGGCCTAAGTGCCTGTAATGACTTTTATACACATAGACTAATTTTAATGCAACATTACTGTAAAAAGATACCACCAAAACTGTATTTCCACTAAGTTTAACATTTATTGATTATTTACAGGCTATTTTCCAAATATTAAAAAAAATATTTTACAGAAAGACTTCAGTTTTAACTTTTTTCTCTTTTTTTCAACAATCAATTCACTCCTGTCTCATATGAGTGGAACATCTTTATTTAAAATTACATTGAGATAAAACGGAATGTTAACTTGTAATTCAAAATGTGACATGACTGGTCTCATTCTAATACTATGTCTAATTATTTTCAAGTGTTTTTAGACTGTTAAAATGGAACTGTCCATTCTGGCATGAATCCTGGCCCAGCAGCAGTATACTGCTCAGGATGCACTCCTGCATGTGGCTCCATCAAATCATATGTTTCTAAAATCTTCAAGGAACACCAATAAAGAGAAAACAATTTATTCCTGAAATCCCTTATCTTGAATATCAGATAATATTCTCATGATTTAGTCACATATTGCTCTATTATTTTTAGTTGTTTTGATCTGATTTGATTTGGACCCTTTTCTTGTTCTTCTGTTTTCTTTATTGTTATTAAAATTTATCTTCCTAATCTAATATTTTTATGGATAAAAATATTGTTTATTAATTTGGTAAACAGAATCCAAAATTCAGTAGTCTTTACCAATTAGCTCAGCTTGTTCAACTTCCAAACAAAGGGAATGAAAATAGGTATTAAAAGGAGATGCGGAAGTGCATGAGGCAGAGGTGACAAAGTTTTGAGGTAGGCTCCCTAACACCTCGCCCCTTTAGGACTGAAGGGCATACTCCTCCAGCTGATGGGAGTTTTGCCTCCAGACAGCTCTCAGCTGACAGTCCTCTTCAGGACTGCCTTGCCTGAATCACATTATCCTCCTCAAAGTCATGTTGGCTTCCCAGGATGGCCTGAAACCAATGGCTGATTCATGTGCAGTTATAGCCACCCGACTCTGTTGCTCTTATTCAGAACAACTCTAAAGGTCCATCCCAGATTCAGAGATCTGAGTGGTCTCTGAGTTATCCGAGGTGGTCACTGAGACTGCATCACAGCCTAACTCTACTGTCTGTCCAATCCTGCTTCCTCCCCTCCCACTCTTCTAGTGTTAAACTCTATCTGTGTGCTAAACTTTCTCCTACTTGCTAATCTCCTCCTCAGTCAGTTTAGAGGGAAATGCTGAGAGGAGCCCTGTCCAGTAAACTCTAAGAGAGGATCAATTGACTTCAATTTTATCTGGAAAAATCTAATTTATTCTATGATTGAATGCCTTGGTGAGGGCACAAACACCATTCTCTGCCAACAACTCCACATAATCTAATGGTTAGTTAAGCATGTGAAGGAAGTTGGTTCTTCTCTCCCCTTACAGATTTTACTTAATCAAACAATGCAAAAGGGATTTACTTAGCAGCTTTTACCTGTAATGTAGGAGAAAAGTGACAGTCATTTGAGAGAAACTTCTAGAGAATTAGTAAAATTCAGGTGCCTATTGTAGGATCACTGCAGATCCACAAAATGAACCAGTGGGCAGAGCTATCATGTTGTTTGTGTTTCTTTCTTCTCCTTCTCTTTAAAAATATGAAATTTATTTTATGTGTCTCTTCCACATTTATTTAATAAAAAGGAGAAGGAAAGTTAGAACTCATGTAAAATCACAGTTCATAAAAATTTAGAGGGGAAGATAATTTTAGGTTACCTCCTTTAGGTCCCCTATTTTTAAAATGAAGGATTTGATAACCTGTAGAGGTAACTTTTAGGGAAGGTATGAGAAGCTGTTTTTCTTTCCCCCCAAATACTGTACTACATTGTCACCAAAGTTTTTGTACACCAATCATTTGTACAAACTGCCTTCAATTATTATATCCTGCATTTTGGTGGGGACCAATACAAGTAAGTAAACAATTACATAGCAGTTTAAGTTCTGTAAGAGAAGTAAGTTCTAGTGTGCCTTTTATAGTTGTAACTAAAATCTACAATAACAATTATGTGTGTGTGTGTATGTGTTGTATTTCAGCTCAAAATCTTATCACTTTTATTATTTCAAGTTTAGGTTTTAGCCTTGCCTGCATGGAACACATGCTACCAATTAAAATTCTTGAATTGCATAGCTGATAATAGAGCTCTCTACCCTAGATAAATATATGCATATATCTAATAATGCATTTAACAGCACATTTTCAGGTGTTAGACATGGTTTTAATAATAAGAATGCAAATGTTATTACTAATATTTCTGAATATAATATATTTAAATATTAATAATGACTAATCATTTTATAATTGCAACAAGGCCTAGCAAGCCATGAAGTAAAGTTGATTAATGCTTTTCTGATGTAGATTGGAAGCACCAAAGAAGTTCATTAATCAGAAGTACTGCATTGCTTGTCATGTTCTATTGCTTAAGTATTCCACGTATTACTTTAGCCACGAAATTTTAAATAAATCTAAATAACATATTGCATTAAATTAATTTACTCCCTAAGGAATTGAGTCTATAGATATCTATAGATACCTATATCTAGAATATCTATAGATATTCTATAGATAACTGTATACCTGAGAATTGAGAATATATTTCCTCAGAGTCATATAACCATTTACAACTCATATTTACATTGCCTGCTGTTGGCCTATTACAAATCATGCAACACACTCTTCTTCAGAATATATCCCTATCCTATGAGAATAGATTGGATACATCATTTAAGCCTCAGAGGGGGAGACACAGTTCATTGTCCCAATGACTATGTGATGTGGCTTTGTAATGTGTCAACCTGCTCTGTGAACTTTAACCTCCAGTATCAGATGTGAAGACAACAACCTTAGAGAGACTCTTAACCAGATCACACAATTGCATAAGGTCAAATCTCTTAATAAGCCCTGCTTCTGTTTGTAAGTTTGTGTTTATACATGCACGTATATAGTCTACTTCTCTGACTGAATCTTCACTGATGCAATTCTCCTGAACAAGTCAAGCAAAAGGGGTTTTGACTCCAGGAAAAGGAAAAGAAATGCAAAAACAGCAATGACAACAGCAACAACAAAAACTCTTTACCTTCATCCTGAAGCTAATCAAAGAAATGTCCTGATAAATCCATCACTAAACTTCACTGATTATCCTGGGAGTATGCTCATTATCACATATGTATAATTTCATATATATTTGCTTTTCTAAAGCAAAGAGCTTCAAACATTATTTTATTGATTTATTTTATTTTATTGAAAACCCCTATTGGTAAATCTAAGGATATATGGAAGAATATGCATGTTTATTCACTTTAAGAATTATTCACATAATTATTCACATTATATTATTCTGTATATCAATATTGCAAAGTGTTTTTTTTTTTCACTTTTAGATACAAGTTAATAGAAATTGAATTTCCAGAATTTTCTCTGTATACCAAATTCTGTCCTGAGAACCCACAAGATCTGGTATGCAGTTTGGGGCAAATTATCATTTACAGACTGTTCTCTAAATGAGTATTCATGTCCCCAACTAAATTCCAGAAGTTGTCCCACCTACTCATTGAGCAACCAAAACACCTCCCATGTCTATATGCTCCCTAGGCTAGCAGTACCTTATCTGGTTGAGATGTTAACACTGACGGAAAGGTCCAGAGGACAGACCGGGGCCTGGCAGTCTGACCATACTTGGCTTGTTATATTTTCCCAGCTGTAGGTATAAGTAGTTGATGGGATTGTTCCAGTTGATAAAAATTTCTCCTTTATTCACAGAATTCTTCAAAAAAAAAACCCCAAACCAAAAACAAACAAACAAAAAAAACAGACACGTTCCTGCATTCATTAACATAATCTATAAATCCAAAAAAAAAAGAGTTCAAGAGTAGATTGTAAGCAAGGACTACAAACTGTTGTTGTTAAAAATTGCAAAATATGATAAAATTCCCAGTGAAACAAGGATAATCTTCATTTTCTAGTTTGTTGTTATAAGATCATGTAAAAACACCAACTTCATTTCCAGCATTATAGGTAAGCTAATTCTTTTCATAAGTTAACCTTTGCCTAAGGGTGTCTTGGTAAAGTTCCAATGCAAATGACTTTTGTATCAACCACATTCAGATCCCAATAGCATAATATGGCCCAAATTCTGGGTTAAGCATGTACAAGAATTTACAACTATGTATATGAAATCGTTTATAAAGTTAACTACCATTTTCTTGTTTAATATGAACAAATCCTAAGTAATGATTATTGATTTTCAAGGTAGACAAGAACATTATATATAATTATCCCACATAAAAAATCAATTTATAAAACCACTATATTTGTAAGCTTAAAAGGTGATTATATTTTGCAGAGTAGTTCCTTATGATGCAGTTCATTCAAACTACTCTTGTATATATTTCTTGCTGCAAATGAGACTTTACTGGTTTATAGAGAAGAAAGAGATGATGACAAGATTTCTAAACTTGAGCCTAAGAGTCATTTCCAAGATATATTTCTACTGTCAGGGTTTATCACCAATTTACATAATTGATGTTTCATCTACAATACCAAAACTTTTTTATACAATATAGATAATTAGCTAGCCTTCACTTCCAGCTTATTATTCCATCCTCCAAGGAGCCTCATGGTATAATGGACAAAATGTCAAGAATAATTAGGAATAACGATGGTGGCAATCATGCTATCAAACAACGCATACCCTGGCCTGATTCTTTTATGCACCATGCTATCAAACGATGCATACCTTGGTCTGATTCTTTTATGCACCATGCTATCAAACGATGCAAACCTTGGCCTGATTCTTTTATGCCTTGCCTTTGAAGAAGATATTTAGATGATTTAAAGCTCTCTCTTAGGCTTTAATTTTTCTTAATGCAAAAAAAAAAATAAGATTCTGAAAAAGTTTCCCTTTATGTTCATATATATGGTACACAAAGCCTCGGTTTATATATTTATTTTCATATTTAAGGTGGTAAAATCAGTTGATCCCAAGCACCCCACAGTTTTTTAGTATCTCTGCATATGTAATTATATGTTATCTTCCACATATATATTTTTAACATCTTTATTGGAGTATAATTGCTTTACAATGTTGTGATAGTTTCTGCTGTATAAAAAAGTGAATCAGCTATATGTATACATATATCCCCATATCCTCTCCCTCTTGCATCTCCCTCCCACCCTTCCTATCCCACCCCTCTACGTGGTCACAAAGCACCAAGCTGATCTCCCTCTGCTATGTAGCTGCTTCCCAATAGCTATCTATTTTACATTTGGTAGCATATATATGTCAAGGCGACTCTCTCACTTCGTCCCAGCTTACTCTTCCCCCTCCCCATGTCCTCAAGTCCATTCTCTACGTTTGTGTCTTTATTACTGTCCTACCCCTAGGTTCATCAGAATCATTTTTTTTTTTTTTTTAGATTCCATATAGGTGTTAGCATATGGTATTTTTTTTCTCTTTCTGGCTTACTTCACTCTGTATGACAGACTCTAGGTCCAAACACCTCACTACAAATAACTCAATTTCCTTTCTTTTTATGGCTGAGTAATATTCCATTGCATATATGTGCCACGTCTTCTTTATCCATTCATCTGTCTATGGATACCTAGGTTGCTTCCATGCCCTGGCTATTGTAACTAGTGCTGTAATGAACATTGGGGTGGATGACTCTTTTTGAATTATGGTTTTCTTAAGGTATATGCCCAATAGTGGGATTGCTGGGTCATATGGTAGTTCTATTTTTATTTTTTTAAGGAACCTCCATACTGTTCTCCATAGTGGCTGTATCAATTTACATTCCCACCAACAGTGCAAGAGGGTTCCCTTTTCTCCACACCCTCTCCAGGATTTATTGTTTGTAGATTTCTTGCTGATGGCCATTCTGACCGGTGTGAGGTGATACCTCATTGTAGTTTTGATTTGCATTTATCTAATGATTCGTGATGTTGAGCATTCTTTCATGTGTTTTTTAGCAATCTATATATATTCTTTTCTTCCACATATTTTGAAAGCTAGTGTAACTATTTATCATGCTGTATGAAGTCAGCAGAAATATTTTTTTGGTCTGGGATTTGATACATTTATCTTTAATGATACCCATACACATTTATTTACTTGTTAGTTAACCTAATATGTGCTCATCCAATACATTCTCCAATAGTGGTTCCTCAAGGTGATTTAGCTGAGGAGAGGAAAACATTGTATACTCTCACATTATCATATTCGGTCTAATTTACAAAGTGCCATTTCTGTCAAATTACATAGAAACCATTTATGCCAATCCCGTCATACACTGTTGAACATGAAGAAACTAGCAACTGCTTTCATTTCAAACTTCAAAAAATTATAAATATAAAAATACATTTAATAATATCACATATGTCAGATATATCATCTGGCATATTAACACTTTTATCTGTACTTTCCTACATTTTGAAAATGTTTACCTCATTATGTTACTAATATAGTTTAATTTTAATTTTAATACAGTCACTCACTGGCTCTGTGAGAGAATACAAAACTCCGTGTCCAACATTAAAGATAAAAGCTCAAAGGATAAGTGATTTATCCAAGGTCAAACAATTGATAAATAAATGTCACTAGAAATAGAAGCCAGGCTTTTCTGAATTTTAGTTATATTGCCCAAACCCTATGCCAATTCCTCTAACAGCATATTATTTGTACAAGAATGCCAGATAGACAAAATTTTCAAATTTTCTTACTAGCTAGAGTTATAAAAATTATCTCTTAAAATATAAATATTTAATATCATAAAATAAATATCTAAATTTTACTTAATGTAATGAAGCATCAAGTTGATAATCCCAGTCTAGAAAGGACCCAGTTATATAGTACAAAGAATGAAGAAGCTTAGAGAAAGAATATTTAATTCTTATATATAACGTTAACTCTCAAAGTCTCACCTGTTAACCAACTTCAAGTAGTACTGAACTTATGAAGTCAATGTTCACTTCCACATGCAGAAAAGGGCAAAAAATGTAACAGGAAAATAATATGTAAGAAGATGACCTTTTATGGGTCTCTTGGATTCCTCAAATGTTTGTCATGAAACAAGAAAAAGATTCAAGAAATCTTATGTATAGAGATGCTGTTCAGTGATGCTTACTCCTCGGTCTATGCTCTAGAAAGCCAAAAGGACAGATGCTCCTACAAAAGTGAATGTCCCTGAAGAGAAGGCAAATCTCTGCCACCATCCAAATCCATGCTAATCAAGTAAAAAGCAGAGTAAGCATGGGAGGAAGACGATCTAGTGCCTCATTTAATGAGGAGCTCTCTATTCTTCCCAATGGGGTCATTTCATGCAATATAAGAGGAAGTCTGGTATCAGATTAAGTCTAATGCCACAAAACAGGGTGATGAGATAACTAAAATTCTTAAGGACTCAGAAGTATTCACAGGAATAGGAGACTAATACAGATCTCTTTATTCTTTATGTCTGAAAAAAAATTCACTTCACCACACATGCCACAGGTTACCACCAAGTTACATAAGCTTATGATCTGATAGTTGGAAATCTTTGAGGATGGAATCTTTACCTCTCCCACGTATGAATGCTTCCTTGATTTTTGCAAATTCAAACAATGAATGAAGCTGAAACATACTCCAGTGATGCTATGGATGCCACAGTTACCTGTGGCAAATGTTTCCAGTGGTTAATAATTCTAAATTAGAAAATCTCAAAAGTCATGATTTGCAGTCCCTTAAAAAAGTATTTAAAATATTTTTATGTATTTTAAATAATTCCTTGGCTGATTAATATTTATGATTCCACGTAGAAGCTAGCTTGATGCTGCAGTTGGAAAGTTAATAATTTACAAAGACTGCTTTGTAGTCTAATGGCAGCACTTGACTTTTGCTACTGCTTGAGGTTCTGCAACTTTGATGTTTCTGTCTTAAATAAAGAGAAAATGAAGAGTCAGGTATCAGCTCTTGTTCAGTTACTTTTCTGAAGGGTTCTTTTAACTAAGTTCCATGAAGCCATAATGTCTTTTAACAAGAATATTGATTGCAAAATAAAGCCTTGTTCCATTATCTTTTTAAAGGAAGCCCAGATAGAGGTGTTTTAGAAGTTTGAGTAACATCACTTCTTTGCAAAGTGTAAGTGTACTATTACCTCTCTGGAACACATAAAAGGAAAGTTTTCAGAGGGGTTTGCTAGGTAAGCAAATGTCTTCTTCATCTCCAATTCAAAATAAAAAAACATGGTACTTAATGTCCTCTGACTGTGTGTGTGTGTGTGTGTGTGTTTTAATTTAGAGAAACTCTCTAGACTCCTAGATTTTACTTACTAGTTTGATAACAACTGTGTACAATGAACACTACTGCTTGCTACCTTGTGACATAGGGATTGACAGGTAATGGTTCTTAAGGTAACCAACAGTGCCAGTTATCTAACCCCAGTGTCCAATGAAGCTGGCAGACTAAAACTCAGCAAGTTGAACCACTGCATACTGAGTGCGCTTAGCAAAAACTCAGAGGATCTCCTTATCCAGTGGACATCACCTCTAGTTCTTCATCATCACTGCAGTTCGTTATTCCCACATTCAAAACATACTGTTAGAATTCAGCAACTCTGCCATTTCATTTTATAATAAAGCGTACAGCTAAAACTAAACATAAACTTTGAAATATACTTATTTAATGGTCTATCAAATAATAACTGAAAATTTTATTGCACAATCCAAAAAATGAAAAGTTCTTCTATTGAAATATGAAACACTGATAATCTGAGAAACATGATTTCTGATTCCCAAGCAAAAGTAAACTAGAACTAATCAAATGTTTTTAACTCATTAGCTAAGGGTTTCTATTTTGTAGACTACATCAGACTCACTACATAAAAAAAAAAGGAAAACATGACAATTAAATTATTTTTGACAGCAGGAAGGATGGGAAACTGATTCTATGCTACTTACTCATTGCCAGTAACTATATAGTAACTAGGTTTATGTGGTTGGTAAAAGCTTGAAAGACCCACATAAGCTTTAATTAGTTTAAAAACTAGTTTTCAGTATCTTTGCTGGTGTCTGGTGGGATTCCAGAAGTAAAAGAGATGTTACCTTTATTCAATGTCTATTGATAATATACAAGGCATTAAATAAGGAAAATTCATCAGGAGAATGCTTTTTTAATTTCCATGCTAAAACACAACCATATCACAATAGGCCTAAAATCATTCAAAGAACTTATTTGATTTTTTATGTTACTATGTGAACACTTGCTGAGAAATTTAAGTACTTTAAAATCTGATGAGGTTTCACACATTTGATTAATTCAAGAAGATTCTGAACATTTTAATATGTTGTTTTTCTAATTGGTCCTTTCAAGCAGAATTTAACATTAGTTCCTGAATTCCCAGTTTTAATCATTTTTAACTAGCTGAAGTAAGCCATATCCTGGATAACCCGTATATATTGTGAAAATGTATTGTGTAATACCTTGGTCCTTTCTGGAGTTTTTCCTTAAGTCTTTTTAACAAGTCAGATTCTTCTTCTCTGCAAAAGCATCTCAGGCAAGTCTTTCTAAACCCTAACAATGCAATACTAGTAGTCTGTCAAATTTACTTTTTTTTTCTTCTTACAGCTTCTGAGTTATATGATTTTTATCATCTTCTACCTGTACATATGTAGATTTTTCCATTCATAATTATTTCATCTTTCCAAATTCCTATGATAATGTCAGAACTTCTAAAGAGCTTGTCTTATTTCTTGAGGATCCCTTATTGGTTCTTTCTACAGGGGATCAGTAATCACAGAGATGTGCCTTAGGATCTTTACTATATGACAGAGATTAAAGAAGGAATGGAATGGGTTAGTAATGAGAAGAATACCTTAGAGAAACCCACCAGCAGTATGAATAAGTCAGAATAAGTGGAAAAAAGATACTGGAGAAAAATTAATCACCTTATTAGTTAGTTTTTCCCAGAATCATATTCAGTCTCATGATTTTCCAGGAAGTCAAATTGATCAAAGACTTGTAGACTTTGTTATTCCCACCATTGATCTAACGAAAAAAACTTCTTAAATAATGCATCTTAGCTGATATTTTCAAAATTATTTTGCTGTATTTTTTTAATGCCATGAAAATAAAAATAAAATTCCAAAATTGAAATTCTGTACAAATTGCACAAAATTTCTACCTTGTGGTCACAAGGAGTCCTGTGTTTTCCTTGTGTCTGGTCTGGCATTTAAGAAGCATCTATTGCACTTCTAGAAAACGGCAAAACAATTTGCCCTAAGGTTATGTTTTCATAAGCAAAGTAATTTTAGATAATTACACAATTCAAGCAGAGTGGGTTTGAAGTTACATTATACAGATTGTATAATATCTTAATGCTTTAGCAGAGCACTGCCAAGGAGTCTGGACTTTTATTTCTAGTGTTAGCTTTTATTCTAATTACATGTGTGAACTTGAACTAGCCACATTGTCACTTGGTCTCAATTTCCTCATCTATAAAATGAAGCACTTGTCCTAAATTGTGTCAGTGTTTCTTCTAATACTTTATATTTACCTCAGTTCCCAGGTCATAGCCTTCAAATTCCTAACCCTTTTATTATATTTGAAAGTGCTTACAGATTTATAGGACTCTAAGAGGTGTACCAAATCTACTTTTTTTGAAATATAGTTTAAAGATATTATCTTTGGAAAAAATGTCCAATTAAAAGTATATATAAAATGTTAGAAAGTAATTTAAATATCCATTAAAATTGATTTATTGAAAGGACAGAATGAAGGCAATATTCCTGTGGTAGAATATAGCTTTGAGGACTAAATGTGAACTGACTTTTAAGTGGTGGAAATGAGAAAGCAATTTTTAAACAGAGGTACTCTATACATTTGGTGTTTCTGTTGTGAGAAGTAAATGCTTATTCTAATGCATTTAAGCAAGCAGTATTAATGATTAATGACATTTTTGATCCTGTAACTAGACGTACAACTTCTTGAATAATTAATAAGGTACTCAATACTGAAGAGGATATCCATCTGCTAAGAATTTTTGTGTATGTACAAGCTATTAATATTGAAAGCCTTACACAAAGCCATGAGGAAGAGACTTTGGGGTTGAAGCAATATTATCTATTAAAATATACAGGTTTTTAATTTCTCATTTTTAATGTTCTTGTTTAATGGTAAATGTTTAATGTTTAGTATAAAATACTTATAAAGTGGTCATAAAAGAGGTAATTATTATAGCACTAATGACAATGATATTTTTTTCTCAATTATGTCTTCTCCTATGACAATAATGTATAGCTATCAAGGAAGTACTACTAAATTGTAGTTATTGTGCTGGATTTTAAGAATAATATGAAGTAATATATATGGAATCTAAAAAAAAAAAAAAAAAAGTTCTGAAGAACCTAGGGGCAGGACAGGAATAAAGACGCAGACATAGAGAATGGACTTGAGGACATGGGGAAGGGGAAGGGAAAGCTGGGACGAAGTGAGAGAGTGACATGGACATATATACACTACCAAATGTAAAATAGATAGCTAGTGGGGAGCAACCAAATAGCACAGGGAGATCAGCTCGGTGCTCTGTGACCACCTAGAGGGGTGGGATAGGGAGGGTGGGAGGGAGACACAAGATGGAGGAGATATGGGGATATATGTATATGTATAGCTGATTCACTTTGTTATAAAGCAGAAACTAACACACCATTGTAAAGCAATTATACTCCAATAAAGATGTTAAAAAAAAAGAATAATATGAAGTAGAAAATATGTAAGATCAAAAGGTCATAATTCTTCATATTACTTAAAGTCTTTTAGGTTGAGAGAAAATTATTCAGAGGGCCATTTTTTAAGTCATTACTTGTGCATTCAGTAGAGACAATGTTTTTGAGACATACGTGAGAAAAAAATTTAAAAGTCATTACTATGTCATCCTAAGTGTTTAAAAGATAATCTCATTCTTCATATTTCATATCATATTCTAACCTTCAGGTTGGCATCTTAAAAAAAAGAAAGCTATGATAAAATAGCAGAATTATAGAGACTTAGATTTGAATGAGGTCTTTAAGAACATTTAGCTCAATTTCTTTATTTTAAAAATAACATAACTAAAGCCCAGACATGTTAAGATACTCAAGAATTCCCTCTAGGTCTGTGACATTCCATTCTGTCTCTCTTAGGTGAAACCATAGTTGTAAAGTTGCTCATGCAATGGGGCCGCTCTGTGGTCTAAGGTAGCTGCCGGGATTGCCTAGAAATGTACCACTCCCTGTTGCCTTGGAAATGTAATATCATAGTTCTTTACATGGTGGAGAAGTGAAGGGAGGGTAAATATTTAAAAGTACCATTGAGTTCAGCTATAAATTATTCCCATTTCATTATTAAGTAAAAACTGATAACAATACACAAACTAGTGACAAAAATATTTTGAAAATACCGATATAATTATTCGCAATTTTGACACAATTTTCAATTTAGTCCAGGTAGCTCATATGTACATCAAATTATATTCATAAAGCCTACCTGTTTCATTAAGCTAATACCATGATACACTATCACACACATACATTCAATATAGATAGATAAGCATACAGCTGTGTAGTCATATTACTGTAAATGTTTCACTCCTCTGGGAATCAGAGACATTTGAAGTTAAGTTGCAGGGCATTTATAGCGTCCTAGTTTTTAAATAAAGAAACTTTTGATAGCTCAAATGTTTCAAGCTTATCTATGAAAATAGAATTTTGGAGAACTTATAATCTATTTTCATTTAAAAAACATATGAGTCAGTCACTAGGAATATGATGGTAAACAAGGTAAATACATCCTTTGTCTTTTTTTTTTCATCCTTTGTCTTTTAAACGTGAAGAGGATAAAATAATTACAACATAATACATTTTGATATGGAAAAATAGTGTGCCATAGTAGAAAATAAGTCAAGTATAAATTAAATTAATATACATGGAATTGTGTTTTTAAATCACTTTATTGGACTATAATTCACATATATTAAAATATACCCAATTTAATTTATAGTTTGATGAGTTTTGACAAACATATACATCTATGTAACCACCATCCCAAACACTGTTTCTATCATCCAAAAAATTTCCTCATGCCCTTTCTCAGATCATCCTCCCCCAGAACTCCTCTGAAGCAAAAATGGTTCTAATTTAAATCACTATTGATTCATTTTGCCTGTTATAAAACTTCATGTAATAGAATAATGCTTATATCCTTTGGCTGTCATTCCAAATCTTGGAGTTTAAATTCTTAGACTAAAATTTGTAAGAGGAATAATACAGGTAAAACATCAAGCTAATAAACAATACTGTTAAATTCAGCATTGGGCCTTGAAACATTATTCATCATTCTACACCAGTATTTTTTTGCTTTTTTATACTGCATTTTTATATTACATTTTTATACTACATTTATGAATTTTACATACAGAATACTCTTACAGTGTTAAGAACATTAACTTTATTGTATCACTTTCTAAGTTTGTTTAATCAGAAATATCTGTACGTTTCCTAAACAACTGTTCTGCATTTATCTTAAGAATTTTGTAGGTTTTGTAAATAACTAGGTTTCTCCTCTCATGTTCACTGGTTAATGTCAAAATTCCGGCTCACTTCTGGCAAAAACATAGAATTTATGGTAACTATTTTTATCATAACCTCATTGCTAACTCCCTTTTGTGTCCTTAACTTTGTTGAATTTCTTTAGTATATATATATATATTTTTTTTTTTCAGTTATGTTGTTCTCTACTATATATGTCAATATGAGCTCAATCAATCAATTAAAAGTGTTAAGTTAAATATTTAAATTATTTTCAAATTTGTTTAAACTAATCATTTAGTAATTAGTTCAAGGGACTATCCAAGTTTATTGTCTTTACCGCAAATTTCATCTCCTTTTAAAAAACAAAATGTCCTTTGATATCTTCGGGGAAACAATCTGTTAGAACTCTGACCAGCAGGCTGAGATGTATTACGAATAAAGTGATTTTGATATATGCTGGATACATATAACCCTTTATTGTTAGTATTTATGTGAATCACACTTCCAAGAAGCAAAGTCTGAATCCTACCAGCTGTTACAGCAATTCAGTCTTAGCTCATTACTCTAATTAAACTAAGCTTATTATCAGTGCTTCCATTTTCCTGCAGAGAAAGTCAGAGAGGATGTAGAATCAGTGAACTTTCTGAGATTAATTAGGAGGAAAAGAAGCCTCTAAACATTTCTGACATAGTCAAATTCTTTGATCTATGACAATACCATGTACATCCCCAATCATACATTTGAAATAAAAACTTAAAGGCATAAAAATTATGCTTATAATAGTGATTATTGCTGAAGCTAGACAGCTGCCTTTTCATTCAAAATAAATTGCTGTTATATCATACACATATGGCATTTTAGTTATCCAAATATTATTAAAATATAAAAATTGAAACTCCTTTTTCTTGTTGAGAATGAAAATATTAATAATTGTTTTCACTATAAGGAAGAAATAAATTCCCAATATCCAAAACATAAATAACTTACACATGTAGTTTAATCACCTAAAGACAGGAAGAATGTGGCTGAGACAGTTGAGTTAGGTCTTACTTCAGAGTGAACATTTTGCATTATAACATGAATACAAACTTCTATATTTAAATGAAACATGTAAGAGACCACAAAACTAAGTTGATGTTGTGCATTATTGTTAGTGATAATTATGCTTTTGGACATAAAATTCAAATTTCTAACAAATAAAGTAGGAACTTCTGAAATTCAAATAGGCTTGTATTTAAAGGTAAAAACAAGACCATTGTATATTTCCTGAAAATTGTTTCTGACCCTCTAAGTGGAAAATCATTTTCTAATCGTAAATTAAATAAAATAAGTCCTCTTTAATGCAGGTAACCCAGACTTATGATTCCTAAACCTCCATACCCCACAAAGGTAAATTCCAGGGAGTTAAATTAAGGACAGGTTCCTCCTTGTTCTCAAACACACAGAATCCATTGTCATGCTCAAATGCTGGAACCTTGCCAGAAGGAAATTTATGGAGAAACTCAGAGGTTCCACTGGTTTGGCCAAAGTGGAAGTGGGGTGGTGTGGAAAACATGCAGACCTGAGCCCCACTGTACTAAGCTGCAATCAAGGTCTTGCAGGTCTTCTGTTTTCAGGATAGGTGTTCAGGGTCTCAGTTGCCAGGGTGATTTCGCAGAGAAAAAAACCATTGATTCTTCTTTAAAACCTTCAGCATTTATCCGTACATCTTTATTCCAATCATCAGTGCCATTTCATTCCCTTGTTGTCTCTTCACAGCATCATTGTAAATGATTCCTAATGGATCACTCACCTAGCCCATCTTCAACCTTATCTCATTTATTGCCAGAATGCTCTTTCTAAAATGTATATCTGATTATAGCACATACCTACACGACACACTTCTTAGTTTCCATACAATAAATAAAATAAAATCCATAAACATGTCCATTGATATATAAGAATAAAATCCATAATCGTGTCCATTGATATATAAGATCTCCATTATCTGGCCTAAACTATTACTACAAATGATTGCCAACATATTTCCTCTATTTACCTTCTCTCCACCAAACAAACTATGGTTTCCCAAATATATAACAGAGTTTTCTATTTATCTGCTTTGGCATACATTCTCTCATTTTGAAAAGCTCTTTCACCTACTTAATGACCTGGGAAATGACCACTTAACTCTGACTCAAGTATATTGTCTGTATAATATTGTCTCTGATTCCCTATTTTTTTGTTGTTGTTTATTACCTCCTTGTGTTCCCATTATATGTTTTACATTATCTTATCATTAGTACTCTTTATAGTGTTCTGAAATTATTCCTTTGTACGAGACAAGTCGACTATTTCAAGGTTTTTTTTTTTTTTCACTGTTAAGTACTAAACAAAAGTCTAAACAGTCACATTTTTAATCACTTGACTTCTGACTCCTTAAGCCAGAGAAAATCCAGATGATGGATGAGCACCAAGTCCAAGGTTACCTGTTCAATAGACTGAACGGAAAACACAGATGAACTAGGTGTTTATATTATATTTTTCAGCAGTTTGAACTGGAAAATGTGGGGTTGATAAAGTAGTTTTCAGCAGGGAATAAAGTTAGAAAGATTCATTCAAGGAAACTTTGAAGTAGTTTATGACTGGTAAGGAAGAGCCAGGTTCATAAACATTCATGATATGCCAAAGTTATGAGGAAGCAAAAGTTATAAGTAAAAGGATCTACTTTGGAAAATCAAATATCTATGTACAGTGGAGAGAAGACAAAGTGAGAGTGTAGTAAAAGGGGAAAATAACCAAAATTTGGAGGGTCAAGAGTGGTATTACAGCAGAGCACCTAATTATTAATGATTCTGTACAATCTTCTACAGCTAATGTTCTCAGTGCTGCCTTAGATCCCCAAAGAAACTTAGGTTTCTAAATTTTCTCATTCATCTGTGACACTAGATTTTTATTTGCTTATGGCCTAATTATGCAATATTTTTCCTTGGGTTGAACAGTTACTCTTAAAATAAGTTCTTCATTATTAGAAATAAGTTGAGTGACTCTCTTCCTTTTAACCACAAGAGCCTAACTAGAACATCTTTTTCTACCATAATGTGAATTTCACACAGGCTGGAATACTCTCATCTTCCTCATTATGTCTCTGATACACAGTAAGCACTTTCCCTGCCTCCAATGCTGGATACCATTAAAATGCCCCAGACTATCCTCCAGATCCTATTGCTTACCCTGTAAGTTGCCAATTCAATACAACCAGAAGAATTACAGTTTATAGTAAACTCTCATAGTAATTACCATGCGGGAATGGGTAGAGGGCAGCAGGACAAATTAAATTCTATCTGAAAAATATTAGAAGAGCAAACTTCCTGACTCACATATGAAAAGCTTTTCAAGGTGCATTATATCTTGCAGTGACCACAGTGGGGAACACTGAAGACAGTAAAAGCAACTGGTAACTGGGCCCAGAGAACAACAGAAGGCTAGAACCCCTAGAATGGCTACTGAGATGAGTACTCTCACAAGGCCCATTTGCAAAACCTTCTCATTTTCCCAGAACTGCCCACTTCAAGGCTCTCCATTAGCACTGAAATTCTGAATTACGATTTGTTCAGGTGACCACCATTTCTTGTATCCAAAGTCTCAACCCTATACACCCTCATGTTCTCCAGACTCTTCCCAGGTCTGGGAAGTTCCCATTTTAGGTTCTCACAGGACAAAAAGTCTTATGTGATGGAAAAACCCTTCCATGACCTTAGGATCTTCCTCTCTCAGTACTCTAAGTCATCCTCTACAACACCCTCCACCCAAAAGCAAAGCTACCTTTGGTAACTTGAAGATGACATTTATTTATGGTGATAAAGGTGTCTCTTCTTTTAAGGTGTCTTTAAAGTACCTATTTAAACTAGAGTCCTTGATAGCTCAGGAAAAAAAAAAAAAAACACCAAACATATGCAAATTTAAATTTTTGGCAGAGTGTGATAAAACTGTAATGAACAAGTAAATCAATGTCTGATGACTACACTAGAAACAAGTGACTGAGACCATGGCCTTATAACTTTTTAAAATAGTACTGTTAACAAGGCTAAAACCAAAGTATTTGGTGCTCACAGCAGGAACAATATAGGTACACTAATATTCCTAGGGCTCAGGGTCCATTATCATCAAACTCAGCATTCATGTAATCTGGCTTCACTGCTCCTCCTTCTCTATTAGGAAGAAGACTCTTAGCGCCTTTGTTAGGTTGCATTTACATACCTAACATATCAAGAAAATCTTCATGCATTGTCTTACATTCACAAAATTAAACCAATTTTTTTCTGGAACAGTAAGTTCAGACATTTAAAAAATCTAAATGTAGAAGAGTTATAAATAATACATTTTAAATATATAGCATTTTATTATAAAATAGTAGGAATAGATTGATAGCTATACAAAAACACTTTTACAATACAACATTTCTTCATTAGATTAAAAACTACAAGTTCCTCTTATTCTAAAATAAGGTTGTTGTTTTCTTTTTAATTAATTAATTAATTAATTTTATTTTTGGCTGTGTTGGGTCTTCGTTTCTGTGCGAGGGCTTTCTCTAGTTGCGGCGAGCGGGGGCCACTCTTCATCGCGGTGCGCGGGCCTCTCACTATCGCGGCCTCTCTTGTTGCGGAGCACAAGCTCCAGACGCGCAGGCTCAGTAGTTGTGGCTCACAGGCTTAGTTGCTCCGCGGCAGGCATGTGGTATTTTCCCAGACCAGGGCTCGAACCCGTGTCCCCTGCATTGGCAGGCAGATTCTCAACCACTGCGCCACCAGGGAAGCCCTAAAATAAGTTTTTCCATATGCTTCCAAATAAAATAATTTGACATAATAATGTGAATAGAGGGAAAAAAAAAAGATCCCTTGAGAATGATATCAGAGAATGGTAGGCGAAGTATTTTTGCAGTTTACCAAGGTATACTTACTAGTGTATAATTACTAAAAAAAATGAAAACATAAATATATTCATACTATTTTTTATTGTACAAGGATTATTAACTAGTCTGTAAATTCCCTAATTGTTTTCACCAATTTGGACAATTATTAGAATTACACCTCGTTTGATGGTAAAAAATATGAATCTCAGTTATTCCCCAACTATTCTCTTTTAGTGTGGCTGTAACTGCATTAATTGGGCTGTCTTAAAAAGCTTTCTGCATACACATACAGTTATGGTATCATAGAAAGTCTTTGTCTCCAGTTCCTCACCCAGAGATGTTAAAACCCTTGGAATTTCCAAGTGATAAGGGTTATAGGAATTTGTTTTTTTGTTCTAATGAGGAAACTCTTGGTGGGCGCTTAGATATCTTTAGGATGGGAGCTAGTTGCCAGAAATACCAAATATTAATTGGAAGCTTGGAGCTTTCAACGCTGCCACCCCCAAACCTCCAGAGAGGGGAGAGGGAATGTAAGTTGATTTAATTACTAATGGCCAGTGACTTAATCAATTATGCCTACATAATGAAACTTCATAAAAAACCCTAAATGGTGGGGTTCAGAGAGCTTCTTGAGTGAATCCATCAGAGTGCTGGGAAGATGATGCACCAGGGCAGGACCTCTAAACTCTGTACTCCTCTTGCCAAATCTTGTCTTATGAATCTCTTCCATTTGGCTGTTCCCAAGTTGTAACCTTTATAATAAACTAGTAATGATAAGTAAAGTGCTTTCTTGATGTCTGAGAGTCTCTCTGGTGAAATATCAAATTTAAAGGGCAATTATGGGAACCCCTGATTTATTTTTAGGTAGTTGGCCAGAAATACTCATGACCCAGAATTGGTGAATAGCATCTGAAGTGGGAACAATCTTGTGAGATTGGGTCCTTTAACTTGTGGGATCTGATGTTAACTCCAGGTTGATAGTGTTAGAATTGAATTGAATTACTGGATACCCAGTTGGTGTCAAAGAGTTGGAGAAGTGATGGTGGAAAAGACACCATGTATTTGGTGCCAGGAAGGAAAACAAATAACCCTTTAACTGGTGTCAGAATTGGTGTGAGAAGAAAACGGTCAGGGTGAGTGTCTGTAATGCAGTCTTTGAAGAGAATGTGTTTTCTGCTAGTTCTCTAGACACCTCCGGCAATGAATGCGGTTGCTAGGCAAAAAGATCTATGGGAAGAAGAAGGCCATAGAATACTAACCTAGATTCAACAACTTTAGTAGTTATGGAAAAAAATGTCTTGGTATTACCAGATATTCACAAGAGGATAAAGTATTTCAATAGGATGTAAAACCAGGAAATTTTATATATAGATCTTTAGAGATCACTGAGAAGAAGACATACCCTGAATTTAAAACAAAAGAAAATTTAGTAATGGCTGTTTTACCTCTTTACCACAACTGTTGCTCCTACTCATTGCATTCCTATTGAAACGGATAACATTTTTGGACCGATTTTAGAATTATCTTGAAATGTAGATTTTCAAAAGTGGCTTTAATTGAGGGCATTGTCCAACTTTCATGGTATAGAGCGTATTAGGATAGACAGTGGTCTACACCCAGTACCCAGCAGGCATCCTAGGATATAGAGAATGATCTTCCTATTCAGAATAATTATAAGTCCTGGAGAGTATATTTAGTGTATTTTCTTGGGAGAATATTTTTGTAATTCTTAAAGAATGAAGGATAACACAGTGTTTATTCTAATTCATAAAGGAATTTTGCCTAATTTGGTCACTGCTGCACTCTCAAAACCTAGAAAATTGCCTATAACACATTAAGTATAAAAAAACCACAAAATATTTATTGAGTGAATTAATGAATGAGCATAAATAAATTTGAAGCTAAGGAGAAAAGAGCCACGACCTAGATGAACTTTCCTACATTGCAGATGATCAAACTGTCCTAGAAAGATGTCCCTCTCAAAACCTTTAATCTTGTGAATAGTAGAATTAAAACAAGAAGTCCAATTGCCAAGGACAGTATTAATTCCATCACATCAGCATTGCTACCATATTTCTAACCAAATTTCCCTAGTAGCTACAATCAGATCGGGCAATGAAACTGCCTTTTCTGTAGGTCAAAAATAGTAAAATATCAGCAATTTTATATGGTTAAACATATATGCATCTATAAAGATAAGTAGATAGATAGATATGGATGCTAGATAGATAGATATATAGATAGACAGACCTATTAATATATATATAGATATATGTATGGATGTATCTATGTAAATAGATATATCTCTACGTAACTCTACATAATTATTCATACACATACAAATACACATATACACATACATGTACACATTTCAATAGAAGCACACTTCCCATCTGAGTTAGGGATTAGAGAACAAATGAAAAGCACATTACTTTCTTTGCAATTCCTGCACCATTTGTTCTAATTGATAAAAAAAAAAAAAAATTGATTTCTTGAGTCAATCTGAGAAAGATCAAGTTGTTGACATTGTTTTGTGTCTACCTGCAAGAAACTGTCTCTCTTCTAGAGGATGCCTTTTTTCTTCTTCCAAAATCCTTCTCCCATCCTAAGAAATTAGTTCCTTCCTTGGAAATTTTCTTCTTTTATTACAATATTCACATTTTCAATTTGTTTTTTAAGAAGACACATTTGAAAATATTAATCTACATTGTTCATATAGGATAGTTTCTTTAACAATCTTCCATTCCTAAGGAAAAAGTTTGAGCTTAGTAGAAAAAATTAAGAAATGATGTTAGTATATTTAGGCTTTTTATTACCATTAAAATGGCAAATTAATTATGGTTTCTATGTCTTGGAGCGTTTTTCCATTGTTGTGAGAAATGGAGAAGGAGGGCATCAGACCGCCATAAAAAAGGACAGTTTGTGTTAACACAATTATTAAAATCAATATGAAAATTCCCCCTTATTTTTATGCTACTTGAATCTTCTTGGAAACTCTACCTTGCTCTCCTTCTGTCACTTGACAGTTAGGTAAGGGTCACAGAAGCCTTTTAAACTTAAGGAGAATTTTTTGGCAAATAATTATGATGAATTTCAAAGGCCATAAACAATATGACTTTTTGGAGTACATGGGCTTTGTTAGAAATGGAGTAGAGATACTGGAAGAGGTTAACAAAATGGAAATTGTTGGAGATTTCCTAAGGAATCTTTAAAATAAATAACAACATATATAACTTCTGTAATAAAAGTGAGGCCTAGAGGCTGGATAAATACATGATTTACAGAAATTTTTGTCAGGACTTTTAATCTGTGATTTCAAGAAGAATGGAAAAGTCTAAGCAAATTTATATGCAAGCTTTTCAGAACAGAGAGTATCCAAATGTTATAATTTTAAATAAAATGGCACAAATGCCATAACTGTAATAAACATACTTTTCAACTTATTATCTGGTCTTGCATACATATCAATCAAGAAGCTCAAAAATTCCACAGATTACTCACTTTTAATTTGGAATATATTCACTTGTAAATGATAATTCCTTCAGGGTAGCAACTTGCATTATTTGTAACTTAATTTTCTCTAATCACCGTATTACCTTACAGGAGTGTTATGAGCTATGACTAATTAATAATTATAGCATTTTGAAATATCAGTGTGTTATATTCATGCTAAGTACCAATGATAACAATAATGTCAGATGTGCAGTACATCAATGAACTCTTACAAAAGATAAACAAATTAAATAAACATATATTTGTCTCATTGACAAAATCAATATTTGTCCAAAATTGAAATGTTTATATTCATATTTTACCAATCTAAAGACAGTATTAAGTTACTATTTATTCCAGTTTTATCCTAGAAATCATACACTAGGAAACATTTCAAAATTTGGGCTATGAGAAAACTAAACATGAAAATGTAATTTTTGCATTCAAAGCTTAAAATCCTTTGAGGAGAAAAAAAGTTACATACCTGGCTTCACAATCCACTCATGGAACCATGCATTTGCTTAATTCAGAGTAACTATATTACTGATGATAACAGAATCAAAATTGCTATGTTTTCAGTGTTCTGAGACCCCCTTAAAATTTCCTAAGATAATTACATATCTAGTATATAAGATTTGATTGTGAAATCATGTGATCTATTGATCATTAAATTATAGTTAACTACATGGATCATATTCATATTCTCTGAGAGAACATACACAGGAACTCATAACTAACAACATATTAGTATAGGAAAAAATATGTTCCTAAATATGTCAGGATGTAGAATATTTGTTATATTTGGCCACTATATTTTCTTCTTCTGAACACTCACCATGTTTTTGTTTGGGTATTCATAGGCCTAGCATAGAGTCCTTGCATTTCAGAAACAAACAGACCAGCAAATGGAGTTGAGGAGGTAGATGTTAGCTGAGAGTTAGAGTGGTTTGGTAGAAAGGTCTGTTAAACCAACCAACAAATTCCATTCCCCTACTCAAAAGGATCAGTACAACTGTGAGAGAATTGTAGTACTATCCTTTGAATAGCTAGGTTAGAAGTGTTTCTTCCCCACCTATGGAAAAATGAAGCTGTTATTCCTCATTACCTTTAATCATGAGGATATCAGCCTAAGGACAAAGGAAGAGAACAAAAATGAAGAAATCTTAAAGAAACAGAGATGAATCTCTTCTCAGACTAGGTCTCAAGCCTTCCTTACATCTACATTACTCAGATAAATGAGCCAGAATATCTCCTCTGTCGTTTGAGATGGATTTCATATTGGATGTATTGTATTAATTCCCCTAGTTTGCGAGTAAAATTTTATGATTATCTTTTGCTATATTAGCTGGACATCTGCTCTACAATGGTGTGAATTGATCAATGGTATGAATGGTACAATCACATTTGTTCTACAATAGTATGGATTCATGATTATACACCAAAGCCCTTAGAATATATACATATTTATACATATTATATCTAATATGCAGGCATGTGTGTGTCTGTGTGTGTGTGTGCACATACATATAAATTTAAAGTACCAAGTGTGTTTTGGTTGTGAAAAATTCATAACATTTTTCTTTAAAAAATTTTTTCCTTGCTGGTTGATTCTAAATAACCCACAAGTTCCTTTTGTTTGTCTGCCTGCTATTATAATTATATACAGCTCCTAAGAAAGTTTCTCTTATAGCTCTTTTGATATAGATGTCTCCAATCCAGAGAATCTTTTCTGCTCTTGATCTCCTTCATGACTTTTCTTCTTTTTCCTTTTCATGGTGTTTTTCTTTTCAATCAATTCTACTGCTTCTGCAATATTGTTGACTTAACAAGATTTCATGGGATAGTTTGAAAACTCACAGCCTTGTAAAACCTTTCTATTTCTCTTTGGGTCTCTGGAGTTCATCCCTACCACTGAAGTGTACACAATTTAGAAAGTAATAGTTTTTAGATAATCAGATAGATAGATATAGATAAAATGCATAAATAAATTGGGTAAAAAATTGAGAATACATATTATATGGCTATAGCAATACATCTATATTATCATTATAACATTTTACTGTATCCCAAATCAGAATTCCATCCTGGTACCCACTAGTGTTAAAACTCTATATAGAACACTCCTCTCCTTAAGAGTGGAATGAATAGTGGCTTGTTTCCAAAGGGTACATTTTGGAAAGAGAAAGAAAAGAAAAAGCATAACTTCATAGTGGAGAAACATGGCAAACACTCCCTCAGCCTGGTGATCATGATTAATATCAACAATGGTAAGTCATGTTGATTTATATACCCTTGATATGATGTAACGAGAACAGAACCTATCTCTCCAGTCCTCCAACCAAAAACTCATAACCTCTGTCCAATCAAAAGAAACACATCAGACAAATCCCAGTTGAGGGACATTCTACAAAACATTGATACCTGAGCAGTACTCCTCAAAACCGTCGAGGTCATTAAATACAAGGGAAGTCAGAGATTCTATGGTCAAAAGGAACCTAAAGAGACATGATGACTAATTGCAATGTGGCATTCTGGATGGGATTCTGGAATAGATAAAAGGCATTAGGTAAAAACTGAGGAAATCTGGGGGGAAAAGTATGGGTTTTAGTTAATAACAAATTATCAATACCAGTTCATTAATTGTGACAGTACACTAATGTAAGATGTAATTAATATGGGAAAATGAGTACGGAGTATATGGGAACTCTCTGTTCTGTAGTCACACTTTTCTGTGATTCAAAAAGTATTCTGAAATAAAAAGGTTATTTGAAAAAAAAATAAACTATATTTGGGATCCTCAAGCTGACCTACCTTACATGTTTTCTACTTTTCACCTACTAACATAAGGCTTAAATTAAAAACTGGTGAAGTGACAACCCTGGGCCATTATTCCCGTGTCCATACCATTGGGCTCTTTCATTTAGCTAGAGAAAAAGTCACAAAAATGAAAAGAGAAACAAGGGAAAATAAGTCCTGCTTCAGGCTTTGGATCAGGTTTTCAACTTCGTGGGCTTATCAAGAGCAGAAGAGTGGTGCCGGTGTAAGGGGCCCAGGTGTAAGAAATTCTGAGAACAGAAGTCAAAGCCAAGAGAAAACTCACTCAAGCCCATTTCTTTTTATGTTTTCTTAATTTTCTTCCCTACAGTTTCCCCTATCCACCAAAGAATCATCAGTGTCCTTCATCTGAATCATAACTTCTTTCCCTGTGGGTAGAGCAGAGAAATACTAAAAGACCAATACAACATTTATGTGTGCCACTAAAACAACAAATAAATAAATTTTAAATAGAATAGATATTAAAATGACAATTTTTAAAGATCCCATAGAGTGTGATCATGAATTTGGTATATGTCAGTTACATATGGCATAATCTTTAGCAATAGTTCTTATTTTTAACTTTAAGAGAAATTACAGTGCATGCCATATGAGACATGTTTGTTTTTGTTTGTAACTGAGTTGCCCTCCTATGTTGACATTTATGCAAGAAAGACCGTATTATACTATTTTGTATTTAGAAGGTACATCTTGTGACAATACAGCAAGTGTTTTGTTATATTACTTAATACAAACTAATATATCCCGTTAATGATTTTTGTCTCTCATGTTAATTGACATCCATCTTCATTTTACACTTTCATCTCATCTCATTATTGTTCATTGGCAAGTCTTGCAGTATGAATATATATGTGTATAGTTATTTAGCTGGATCCTCTGATTAGGGTCTCACAAGGCTGTAATGCTGGTGTTTGACAAGCTGATTCTCATAAGATGGTCTGACTGGGGAAGATCTCACTTCTGGGTTGTTCCATATTTCCATCAGATTGTTTGTAGAATTTATTTTCTTGAAGCTGTAAGGCTGAGAGTCTGGCTTCTTGATGGCTGTTGGTTGGAGGATGTCCTCAACTCTGAGAGGTTGCCTGCAGATTCTTCCCATGTGAGCTTTCCTAATATAGCTTCTTTCCTCATCAAACCAGCAAAGAAAGTCTCCAGAGCAGGTCAGCTAACAAGATGTATTCTTACATAGGTAACATAATCACAAGAGGGACAAGCTATTAACATTTCCCTACGCTGTTAGTTAGAAGCAAATCACCATTCCCTCCCACACATAGGAGGAAGGGGATTACACATAGGTATAAATATTAGGAGACTGGGAACACAGTGGGCCACCTTAAAGTCTATCTATCACAATGACATTGTTGATGCAACATAGTTCAGAATTATGACTTTGTAGCACTTTTCAAAATATGTCAGAAGAGATATATTCATTTTTTTGAGTTGTCTATCAAAATCTTTATTTGCAACTATAGTATTAATATAATAATATCAAAATTCAGAGCATGTTTTACATAATAGTGGTATTTATGCAAAGAGTTGACTTTAATCTAGTTATTTCTTTTCATATGCTTATTAATTCCCAAAGTATTTATTTGGAAGGTCACGCATGGAAATAATATAGTATCAGTAGTTTCTTTTGAGGAAGGCAAATGAGTAAATTTTCTTTTTCATTTTACTTTATTTATATATTTGAGCCATATTAATGATTACCTATCCAACAATTTAATTAAGAATTTAAAAATTCCATATATAGCATTACAAATAGTCACAAAATCTAAGCAATCTCACAGTGTTAAAGCTGAGAACCATTCTTATTCTTTTTGTAATTATTAGTGATGATATTTGTAATAGAAAGTTCTAGCTGAAGAGCTAGTAAAAGCAGGCATTAAGAAGATAACATCTATTAAGCACTCTGACAGTTAAAACTATTTTAAACTTTCACATTCTTTAGTGTTGGTCCACAAGAGAGCTGAAGAAAAGGAAAGTGCAAAACACGTACATAGAACCCAAGGGATGTTGGCAAGAGAAATTTACTGGCAGACCGCAATGACAAATGTAATGATCTCCATAGCAGCAACAAAAAAATTTGACATCATTTTAGGTATGTTAATGTCTATTTTTTAAGACAGCCATATTAGCATTTAATGATTTTGGTTGCTGGATACCAAAGTAGGATTTGAGCTCTGTGATGATCACAAAAGCCAATCTGTGCACTTCCGTTTTTCAATGTTGAAACTAACATTGTGGAATGGTAAAAGAAAGAAACAGGAAGAGCAGTGTTTATGAGCTTACAATTTTTAAGGCGAGTGCCTTTAAAAGTCTTCAGAATGAAGTCACTGAGCAATATTAAAACCATATTTTGAAAACTTTTTAAATGAACTGTTTGCAGTGATCTCATAAATGCTCTCTTCCTAGCTCAACCATTTCTGTTTTGTTTCTGCCCATGAGTTTGAATGTTGCCCTAGAGGCTAAGGGATATCAGTCATAAGTGCTGGTAACTACAGTCAGACTGCAGCCAGAGTAGATACAGATGTACAAATCCATCTCTCTCCATTTGAACAGTCTGCTAAATTCTGCATGCAGCTGTTGGCTCTAATGGTTTTTAACTCTTCCAAAATATATATTCTATAAATATTAAGTATATA
The DNA here is from genome assembly GCF_028021215.1 of Eschrichtius robustus. Taxonomy (NCBI): domain Eukaryota; kingdom Metazoa; phylum Chordata; class Mammalia; order Artiodactyla; family Eschrichtiidae; genus Eschrichtius; species Eschrichtius robustus. The sequence goes on from NC_090841.1 coordinate 41,686,318, forward strand.
TTACTTTTCACCCTATCTACTGTCCTTTATTTCCCCTGTTCTCTCATTTTGATATAAAATTTAGATATAATGAATCTGATGATTACATCAAATCCCTGTAAGGTGAGTGTCTCCAACAAGATTATGGTCCCAAGACATCTTTGTCTGTTTTTTGATTTTACAAATAGTGTATAATGAAGCAGAGAGCATAGACCTAGAATAAAGTTCTCTCAAAACTGCAGCTTGAAAAAAGGTAAGAAACTGGACTGATGGAATGATATGGGTAATATTTGCCCCCCTCCTCTTCATTGCTTGGGTGGTTTAGTCACTTTCCATTGATGTCTCTTCACTCTTCTGTTCACTCTTAACTATTTCAGATGGTCGGACTTAGCTGTTGTAGATGATCATATCCAGCAAAGTCAGTTTTTAAAAGAAAATTAAAATTGAACAATTTTCCCACTCATATCCACCCACAAGTGTTAAGTGAATACATCAGCAATCATGCGTAAACTCCCCCTTGCTGTAAATGAACATATTCTAGAAATGTGTTGCCAAAGGCAGTTCAGTTCTACTTTTGAAGGAAGCCCATCCTACTTGTGAATGCAGACGTCTATTCTCGCTCATATCAGAATGCAGACCATTACCACTGGATAAGCTTAGAGGCACAGCCACACTCAGAAAATGAGAACAATGAGAGTTTTTCTACTATGAAACCAACTACACAATGCAGATTCATTCATGTTATATGGTTCTGGCATCTGCCATCTGTAACACACAAGCAAATTCCCCTAATTACTGACCTCTCTCTAGGAAGGCCCATGTTTTCTGTGTGTATTTTGCACTTTCCTTTTCATCAGCTCCCTTGCGGACCAAAAACAACAATTCTACCAGGTGAGCTTAACAGATGCAATTTTCTGACCCAGCCAGTAAAAGGTCTGTTGCTTTGTTTTTAGCTGGAAAGATTTCTTGTTGGATTGTAGAAGGTTTGTGCTTTTCAAATTGAGCCACCAGCTTGCAGTTCATGTGCCAGCTTACAATCCTTATCAAAATTAGAACATTTATTCACAGTATACCTATTGTACCTCAATCAAAGGCATGTAATGCATGCCAAAAATCTAATCCACAAAAACAGTGATGAGTGAGAAACATGATAGTGTCAAGTAAAGAGAAATCAGGGCAAGCAGTTCTCACTCCTAGTGAGCACACAGGAGCCAGGATCTACAGACACATCCAAGGTCAAGGCCATCTGGCATGATGAAGAAAGCAAAGGATGTGAACTCAAAAGATACTAAAACTTTTCTATACAGTATGGTCATTTCTGAAAATTTTCTGTGAAAATTCTAGTCTCTGCACCTGTATTTACATCTCTTTTTTAAAGGTCCTAATATCTGAGGCCACTGTTTTTGTCATCTAGACTGTTTTTCACTATCTACTTCCACAAATTACCCTAACTCTTTGACTTCCAGCTGTCCTTTTACTGGCACCTGCTTCCTGTACTTCAGAATTGATTAATTTCCTTCATTTCTACATTACCATTGTGCTTATGATCTTTACCTTGCAAAGCTAAACTTTACTCAGTCATTCCACAAATATTTACAAAGTCTCCATCATGTCCCAGTTGTCCTTGACTTACATTTGCTTTTTTCTTTCTACTGAGATATAAGAACCCCAAGGATAAGTGTTTGGTGACATAAATTTGTTTTTATATCCCCTATATCCTTCAGCATAGTATAGAATACAAAGTGAGAATTTAGTAAGAACTTTTTAAGAAAAAGGTAAGATGGAATTATAAGCAGATAAAAGTGAGATAAGTATTACAATTTAAACCAAATAAGCAGTAAGTACATTTATTATGTATATTGGAAATCTATATGTAACAGCAGCTATACATTTCTTGGTGGAATTGCAAGGTAGGTTCCGAACTAACACCATAGCATTTGGTATGCTAAGGAAGGAGGCAGAATTAGAGTCAAAGTAGAACTGTCAGAATCATAACTGATTGGACAGAAACTATAAATTAGGAGAAGCTTTTATAGAATGACTTCTACATTTAGGGATGGATGGCAGAACAAATGCTAGTATCATGAATCAAGATTTTATTTTTGTCATGCCCTATCTTTCAGATGCACAGATGAAACCTTCTTTCAGCATCACTGGCTGAGTTTTATTCCCTGTCAACTTCACTATCCAAGATGGATGAACTTTTCATTCAGCATTTATTTAACAACTATTTATTGGATGAGTGATAAGAGAAGAAACCAAACAGGCGCAAAGATGCATAAGACCTATCTGGAAATTTAGTCAGACAGATAGTATTTAAACTAGGGATATTGACACACTGTACATATTCACAAAGTGCTATGGAAACACTTTTAAGGTTTCACAAAAGGAGGAGTGATATTTGAAATGACCTTGAAGAACAAGTAGCATTGAATTGAGCAGTGGGCATTCTAGCTAAAGGAAACTGTCTCTGCAAGCTTATAGAGTCCAGAAAGAGCATGTTACATTTAGGCTAATTCCCAGGTTCCAGCCTTCCTTAGCTCTTCCTCCTTCTGTAAGCAAATGAACAATGCTCAGCTAACTCTTAAGATGTAGTATGCTTTGTACCAGAAGTAGATCTAAGAAATTCTGAGTTTAAAAAAAATCAACTCAAGGTATCAAACCTCCAAAGATCAAAAAGATAAGTCATAATGTGAGCTTGAGTTTTGACTTCATTTCTCCATTTTACAGTGTGTGTAAATAATATTACAATAATGATATAGAACTTTCACTTTTTCAAAGTCCTTTGAGAAACTCTACTATCAAACCAGTTCAGAAAAGTATGACAAAAATTATTTAGAGTTTTAAAAAATATAGTTCACTTCTCCCCATGCAGTATTTAAATATATTTTTAAAATATTTGAATAGCTGTGTATCATCACAGGGACATTCTAATGGCAAAATAGCTGTTTTATATGACAGTTTCCCTCAAAACTATGAATTTACATGGACAATGAAGAAATTGATATACACACGAAGCAAGATCTCTATCTTACTGTTATATTGCATTATACTTTTAAGGATTTTGTTTAACATAAAAAATATTTCCAAAGACTAACTTTTAGCTTCTTGCTAGATTTCTATTTAACATTCTTCCCATGTGAAATGAAGGTAGGGAAGAGACTATATTAAATTTGAACTATAGTACCTTGAATTTTTCAAATTGTGAGAAGACTCTTAAGATAAAAGAGATGGTTAATCACATTGGTTTTCCTGTTTCCACAGAGTGCAGAACTCCTTCTGGGAAAATTGAAAATTCAACAATCAAAGACATTATTCTCTTTCTTCTCGAAAACTCTCCAAAGGGTAGAATGTATAGGAAACTTAAGAAAGTTTTATGATTTCTTTTCTTTTACTTTTTTTCCATGACAACTCTCTACTGTCCTCGCAATAGGACCCTCAAAATAAGCATGATCAAGCAAATCTCTACGGAGGCAGAAAGAAAGCAGAATACCAGTTTTCTACTTCACATCCCCCACCAGAGTCTTCGCTTGTTATCCACCTTTGTTTTAATGCCTTACCAGCTGAGCAGGTGGGGGAAAGGTTGTAACTGAGGGTCATTGAACCCACTTACCACAATGTAAAGATGTCTCTCTAACCTGCTACTGCAAGAATCAGTTATCTAGTAACAATCCTGACTCAGGCACCGCTTGTGCAACTAGAATGAATACTGTTGTCAGATGCAATTGAAAGAAGTTGTTTTCTACGCAGACTCCCTGTGTTCACATGGTTGGTTGTGTCCACTTGTGTTCATCTGTTTCCATTTTAACAATACTTTTGAACACGGTCCTTTCATAAATGAGTTAAGTGAGAGCCACCAAAACGGTTACTGGAAAATTAAGCTATGTATTCTATGTTGATGATTTCAATATGCACAGCAATTGTGATTTTTATTTAACAACTATTTCCAAGTCAATGGGGTGCTAAATATTTTGAGGTTAGAGGGAATATTTCAGTACTGTCACTGACTGTTTGGGGTCATCCTGTTCTCTTTCTTCTCCAGTTATCTTCCTATGAAGTATATAGAAGGACCTTCAAAATCTGGCTGCCTGCAGGCCTTTGACACCTTCCACATACACTTAAATCCAAAACATACCTGCTAACAACCAAGACTTCTTCTTCCCAACGAAGACAACTAAAGATGGCCACATTTTCTGTGATTTTTTTTTTTTCCTTTGATTGATTGGGAAATGTCCCTCTCTCGCTCTTTGGGTTTTCATGTTTCACTGTGCTGCGCTATGCGCTGAAGCTACAGTCTCATGGTCTCTTTTATTGCATCATCCTTCTAAGCTTGCTCAGCAAACGGGTTACACTCTGTGGTCTGATGTCCTAATTATTCTCTCTATCTCTGCTGATGGCAGAGTCTCAATGATCTGTCTGCTTTCTGCCCTGAGCACATCATACATAGATACTGGTCCTGCTGTCATCATTGTGAGTGCAAATTAGAATAATGGCTGTAATTTTTTTAGAGTTTCCTACATGCCAGATACTGTGATAAGTACTTGACACACATTATCTAATGTAATCCTCAAAAATAAGAATGTGAAGGAGGTACAAATATTAGCCTCTTTTGGAGGTGAGAAAACAGGATCAGAGAAAATGGGTTTTTTTAACAAATTTATTTATTTTATATATTTATTTTTGGCTGCATTGGGTCTTTGTTGCTGCACATGGGCTTTCTCTAGTTGCGGCGAGGGGGGGCTACTCTTCGTTGCGATGCATGGGCTTCTCATTGTGGTGGCTTCTCTTGTTGTGGAGCATGGGCTCTAGGCACGCAGGCTTCAGTAGTTGCAGCACGTGGGCTCAGTAGTTGTGTCTCGAGGGCTCTAGAGCACAGGCTCAGTAATTGTGGCGCATGGGCTTAGTTGCTCTGCATCATGTGGGATCTTCCCGGGCCAGGGCTCGAACCCATGTCCCCCCGCATTGGCAGGCAGATTCTTAATCACTGCATCGCCAGGGAAGTCCTGAAAATGTTTATATTAAATACAGTTACAGATCTAATAAATAACTCAAGCCTGTCTGATGCCAGAGTCTACACTCTTGTCCGTTAATCTCAACAGTGTGAGAAATAGTTCCCAGGCAAAGTGAGAGTAGGAAAATATATCCCTTTCTCTGAACATGTTCTGATCTCTTTCAAAACTTCCCATCTTGGGCTTCCCTGGTGGTGCAGTGGTTGGGAGTCCACCTGTCAATGCAGGGGACACGGGTTCGAGCCCTGGTCTGGGAGGATCCCACATGCCGCGGAGCAACTGGGCCCGTGAGCCACAATTACTGAGCCTTCGCGTCTGGAGCCTGTGCTCTGCAACAAGAGAGGCCGGGATGGTGAGAGGTCCGCGCACCGCGATGAAGAGTGGCCCCCGTTCGCCGCAACTAGAGAAAGCCCTGCCTCAGAAACGAAGACCCAACACAGCCAGAGATGGATAAATAAATAAATTAATTAAAAAAAAAAAAGTACCGATGACTGAGCCGCACCCCGCAGCAATTAAATCTGAATGTCTACAGATAGGACCCAGTCCAGACACTATACTTTAAAAAAAAAAAAAAAAAAAAAATTCCCATCCTATTTCATATCTACAGTAATAATATGTGCTTAATAAGCAACAATGTGGCTCTTGGACTAATTATTAATATTGACAGGGAAGTCAAAATTATAAAATATTTTACTTCTTCCTTCTCATCCATGGACTCATACTGCATTTGTAGTTAATATTTTCAAACAAACAAAAAAGCCTAATTGTGTTCTTTATGATTGAAATTGTAGAAGGCCCATAACCAACCCCCTCCAGAGTTTGGACTGTTTCAAAGAGAAACAAACGAGTTACACAGATGGAGCTTAAAGTACCACCTCTATTACTGACAGTGTTACTGTAGGATTTGGCTGGGTTAATCAGAATTAGGCTGAGTCTTCCATTCTGTCTGGGGCAGTAGTCCCTGTGAAGCCTCAAAGCAGTGGTTCTGCACTGAGAGTGATCTCCCTCTCAGATGACATTTGGCAATACCTGGAGAAAGTTTTTGGTTGTCACAAGTGGGGGAGTGCTATTGGCATCTAGTAGGTAAAATAAGCGAGGGATGCTGCTAAACATCCTACAATGCACAAGACAATGGAAGCAACAAAGAATTATCTGTTTAAAATGTCAGTGGTGCTCGGATTGACAAACTCTTGAGTGAAGTTTATTAATGGGACTGGCGTAGAGTAGAATGCATTTTCTCTGGAAGAAGGCAGATCCGTAAGGGAAGGATGATACTGCCTACATTAACCCAGTTCCTGCTTCAAAATGTATCAATCAGACAATTCACACATCTTGCCCTGGTAAGAAAAAAGGGAAGATGCTAAGAGGGCCAAGCTGTGTCACAGTAATTACTGTCTCTCAAAGAAGAAACACTAACTCTAACGCCTATTAAAATAATGTGATTTGTTCACATCTTCTAAATCGATTCTAATGTCATAGAACCAAGATAATACGAAGGCAGTTTCACTTTGTATCATACATTTGTTTAATTCATGCTCAGAAGAATAATGAACATTTTATTTGTATTTAAGTCTATCACACAGGAAAGGAGTGACAAATTGCAATGTGTATTTTTACCTATGCAATCTTTTTAAGCTCTACAGAAGTACATACATAACACTATTCTTAGGTGGAAGAAAAAGAGCAAAACTAACATAGTTTGCAGAACGCATATTTCTTTTATTGATTAAACAATTCAAATTGAATTTGACTAGTTATTACAATGTCCCAGAAGCACTTAATTAACCCTACTGTTAAATTTAAATAAGGGGAGAGAGGCAGAAAAGGAGGGCAGATAGGCAGAGTCATTTAAATTACCACAAAAATTGTGTTTCAGATTGCTGGAGCAAAATTATAGATCTCAACAGAGGTCTCTAAATTTACTTAATTCTTCCATTTTCTGACTCTTATGGCTACTTTTATACTCTGAAACATGTCAGCTTTTCCTTTTCTTATCTTCCTTCTTTGAGTCTGAAGAGAGGGCAATGCCCTGACAGTTTTAGTCTATGGTCAGATGCCAGGCATGTTTCCATTCTCCATTGTTTTGATTCTATATAAATAATCTAGCAGATTAGCTAGAATTAGTAAGCATTAAAGTAGGAACCTGTCCTTGAACCCACAGTGTCGCATCAGAAGCATATGCTGTTCTTGAAAGAAATAAGAATAATAGCATATTCATCATTTTAAAGCTATAACAAAGAGAAAAGACCAGATCCCAAAGCAGAGGCATGTTCTAAAAAAAAAACAATAAGTTTTAACATTTATTAAACAGTTACCATGAGCCAGACACCATGTAGATCATATTTTGTGCATTATGTCATTTTATCCTCACACCATATCTCTGAATAGTGTTCTGAATTGTCTCCATTTTACAGATAAAGAAACTTGTCCAATGTTAAACAGAGTGCCCTGAGATCCAGACTCAAGTTCGTTGGCTGCATATCCTATCATTTTAATCACTTGGTGAAAATAACTTCATTAAAGCATAATCATAACAGCAAATATTTCTGGAGCTCATTGGTCCCTAAATGTAAGAAAACCACTAATATCGTGGAAGGGTTTAAATACTTCAAAAATCTTCCTTGGGGTGTCATAAGCCTTAACTACACCTAAATAGTTTCCTTCAAATGATTTCTAACTAAATATAAATTATTTTCCCTGAGTGAGAAGAAAGAGTCTTAGATAACTCCCAGATGATCTGTTTGGGCAACAGAAGAAAAAAACACAAAGGAGTCACTGATTAAGAAATAATGTAGAAAAGGAGAAATTGATTTTTAGAGAAAGATGAGTTCAGTTTAGAAATATTGACTCTGAAGTACATTGTGCATAAATATTGTTTTTGAGGGTTTGAGAACACTCTTCCTTCCTCTGAAAATAGAACCTGTTTTTCAAAGTGAACCTCATCTTACATAGTCTTAGAAGGGTCACCACTTCCTCACCCCTTGCAGAAGGATGGACACATGAATGAGCTCTCACCAAGCAGAGTGCAATATCTCTCTGCTGACAGCAATTTGTTTGAGGATAATATGTAATGCAACAGGGCCAGGTGAAGTTCTCCCAGTAATTGGTAATTTTTGTTGGTACTGAGAAGAGTGAATGGTATAACTAAGTACTAAGTAGACCTCCAGCTGCCCAAATTGTCTTTGCTGTCATGTTATAGAGCCTTCCGGTTATTTCACTTTCACAGAGCAAAGAAGAGGAAGGAAGACTGACTCATCACTTGAACACCGGTACTAAGAAATGCACAAAAGTAGATTTTCAATTATGAAAGCCAAAAACTTCCCTTTAAAAAAAAAAAAAAAAAAGTTAATTTAAATTGTATACTTGTAACTTGCAATCAAAAGTGCTAACACATAAAGCTGGAATGGCACAGAAGTGACAATATTACCACTCTCTCACTCTTCTCCACCCAGTTGAAGGTGAAGTTGTATTCATTTTGTCCATATACTGCGGTACAAATTCCAGACTGTTGAACTGCTGCCACCTCACACTGAAACATTAGCTCTCCTGCTTCCAACTGAGTTATCGTGGTTTCTTTGAGGTCATGCCATATCACTTTGTATCTCTCCATCTTCCTTGAAGACTTCAACACCTGGCTCACTTGCTTCTTCCCTTAATGCTTAATCATTTATAGTTCCTTTAATAACAATGTCAACAATTTATTGAACTCCTGGATCTAGTCACCATTATCACTCAAATCTGTCCTTTATAACCAACTGATTTTTAACTTTACGTCACTCCAGTGTCCTGGCAGGATTTTCACATTTGTCTTGGTCATCCCATAGCACAGTTCAAACCTCAAAAACCTAAACAGGACTTACCCTTTATTATGACCTCTGAAAATGATATGTAATGTAATTTGTTTCTTTCAACTCTTACTATGAACTCCTTCTCATCAACTGTCTTCAAATTTTACTTGACTTCATTTTTCAACTTCAAATTTCTATTAAAATATTTCAATATTACTAATATTACTCTTACCATAGCATGTATTCCTTTTTAGTTTTACCATTTCATTCACTTACTCATTCCTTTATTCTTTTTCCAGTCTTACTGGAAAATGGCCCAATATCCAACTCGAAACAGCTTTCTCCCTCTCCTGCAACATCCATCTCTCATTAATCATACTGATTTTACTTTTACTTCCTAATATTTATTTCATTGTCTCCATATGCATTATTCCTACCCTGGTCTGCTATGTCATCTCGTTTGGACTCCTAGTCGCTCTGTATTTATTCTTGCCTCATTATATTCTGTGCCTCACACTTAGGTTGTTTTTTAAATGAAATATCATGTCGTTTCCTGTTTAAGACTTTTATTACTTTTTTCTCATTGCTTCTAGAAAAAAATGGAAATCCTTACTGTAGCCACCAGGCCTCCTTGGTATGACCCCTACCTTTATACCTCTTTCCTCTAATCTTATATCACATATTCATTTGCTCTTTAAGATTCAAACATACTGTCATTCTTTTCATTCCTTCTTACTACTGCTTCTTTGTGTAGTCTTATTCTTCCATTTGGAATGCCCTCCCCTCTGCCCACCTTCACCTAGTTAACTCCAATTCAACATTTCTATTTTTCTCCCACTTAAATACTCAGGACAACCTTACTTGGTGCCCAAGCTTTTAGGTCAGGTTTCTGTCTTACATAAACCCCTATAACTGTATTCTTTCCTTTTCCTTGCTTATCTCAGTTTTTACTATTGCAAACACTGTTGATGGTTGTTTAATATTTATCTGCCCCACTCAGTAGAAGCTCCTAAACATGTGATTGCTACATAAATAGTTAGATGAATGAAAAAATTATTTCTAAAATATTATGTCCCAGACACTGTACTATATACTGGATATGCAAAAAAACTACATGGAAACTGTGGGCACATAAACACATCAGTGTGATTGTTCAGGTCCAACCCAGTTAAGCCCAGGTTAATATGTATCCAAAAGAGGATCTCAACACAATCTGAGGACAAACTTAATGGGGAAAAGACTGGAAGTGGAGATATCACTTAGGAAGTGGAGATGTATTGCTACAACTATCCCCACAACTTATACATTTTCATTCTTGTCTCCCTGGGATGAATTGTTTTGATGGAAAATGATAAAAAACACTTCAGTGCTGCTCCACAATCAGTCATTATTTAATTCATTTAGCAGATTTTCATTGACTGCCTACTATGTGCTGACAGTGTGCTAAACTGGAAATGTAGAAATGAATGAATTGTCTTTGTCTTCAAATATTTCTCAGTTCAGTTTGGCAGAGAGGCTTTTATGGTGCAATATGGTAAAAATATTCAAAGGACAGTGCCAGATAATATGGAAGTACCATAGAGGATCATTTAAGCAACCTGATGGATTTGGGAAGGTTTTCCTCATTTTGTGAAACCCGAGTCTAAAGATATGCATAAGAGTAAACAAGTTAGATAAATGTATTTCAAGCAGAAGAATGATCAAAAGATGAGTTTGGGGAAATGTAACTCACATCGTTTCACTTCATGGTGTACAGTATCTTAAGGAATATTTAGAGGTGAGTCTGTAGCTGTGAGCAAGGGAAAATCATGAAGAGTCTTATGAGCCATGAAAGAAGTTTGGATTTTACCAGGGAAGCATTAGGAAGAATTTTAATTGGAAAAATAACATGAGATTCATTTTTAGGGAAAAAAAATTGACCAATGTGAGAAAAATATATTGGAAGACTGAGAGACTCAAGATGAGGGGGTTAGTCTTGCTAATCATGCAGAATTCCACTCAGGATGTTTCCCAGACTGAGGGTTCCTTACATTTGCTCCCATGGCACCCTGTGCTCACCTCCATCATGGAACGTACTGCAAAGTAACAAGCTCATTTTTTTGCAAGTAGGTGGTATCTAGCACATTACTGGGTATATGATAGACTCGATGTATACTTCTAGATCAGTGAGAGAATGAGATAAAAAGTCAATCAGTCTGAGAGAGAACTGTGAGATTCCTAACAGTGATTAATATGATTTACATATTTACCTTTCATATGTTGCTAAATCACACTGAAATTGTTTTTTTTCTATAGAAATACTTAATATTTCTCTGGAAAACCTTTATATCATCCCACTGGAACAAAGCCAGCTATCTGAAGAAGATAAAATGGTAAGAAATATTGTTGTGAGTCTTCTTTCTTCCAAATTAACTTTGTGTATATCAGATATCAGAGCAACTATTTGTTCCAGTGAGGTGAGCATATATTAAGTGAATGCAGCTTTTGGTAAAAAAAAAGATTAAAGTATTAAGTTAAATTATTCATAGAAGTCAAAGGAGTTTTCAATGGTTGTGTTGGAGAAAAAGTAATGAATATATCTTTATTTATGTAATGTTATTTTCAAAGGTATAAAACAAAATGTAGAGATATTGTTTGTTTTTAAAAATCCTTATTTTTGTTATTCTAGCTGAATAAAAATCTTCCTACTAATTTATTCAATCTATCATAGTTAATTTAAATAGCACATGAAATTCTAGGCAGATGTTATGTCATAAATATCCAGAGTATAAATATTAAAATTATGCTTACAAGCATAGAAAGATCTATTTTTATTTTAAGTAATTAGCACATTTTTGGAATGTTTTCACAAATACTTCTCAACTATGAGAGAGCAGCAGCATGGATTATCCAAAACTATGAATAATCCAGAAGGCATTTGTCTACAATTTGGGGATGTACTTTTTTGGTAACAGAACCACATTATAAATTTGTGTTACTTAAGCAAAAACTCAAATTAGTTTATATTTCCTGTGTTCATGGGAAATGGTTTACCAGCTGAGCTGCAAGGTTAGTTGATGAGAAATATGTTGGGCTTTGGGAGAAAGAAAAAGCAGATCCACGGGTAATAGATATGTCACAATAATTTTATTACCTCATTTTATTAGATGCATTCCTGTTTCCTTGATTTTGACCAGATTTTCTTTTCATACACATTTAGATAATTCCTTCTATTCTATATTATTTTTATTTGAACTAAGCATATTTAAAGTGATCAATGGTAGCAATTAGTGGATGTACAATATATTTTCAGCACTAAATAAAAATTTTGCATTTCCTGTGGTGAAGCTGAATGTGTGCCTGTAAGCAACAATGTTGAAAGATAAATAAATAGCAAATTATGCTCAACACATACTGTCAATAATAATTATCACTGAGTGAAGATAAATTCATTAATTCCTTTTGCTTAATTTTTTAAAATTATTAAATGTGTGTTAACTCATATAAAAGATTGCATTGAGATCTGGGTATATAGTAATTGCTAAAATAGAATATCTATCTCTGTGGAGCTTACCTTCTACAGGTAAGCTTCTTTGTCTAATTGAAATAAAGTACAAAATAAAATAACTTTGTGGAAAGAATTTTGGGTGTTATTAATATTTCATAGCTTGGTTATTTACATACTGATATCATTTTTATTTCATTTTAGAACAAAATATATATCCACTTATTGGGACAGAAGAAGATGGAGTAGTGGATGAGGATGGAGGGGGAGGCACAGATGTAGACAAAGACTATTTCAGGGGGGAAGCTGAGAATTTCATATTAGGGTGCAGAGAAGGGAGTATGGCTGTGACATTCCTAATTAGCTCTGTAAGTAGTTGTTTCCAGTGCTTATGCATAATTAGGGGACAGGGATGGTTTTCACGATACCTATTCAGAGTGTGGCACTAGAGAAACTGTGAAGAGAATGATAGAACACTGACAGGAAGCAGTAGTATTAGCTGTACAAATGTTGGGGATTCCAGTTAATTAAATGAGTAATGTAAGGGAAAGAGCCCTCCAAAGGAAATAGAACTGGCCAAGTTTGGCAGGTAAATAGGGTCTTAGGTACTTGAGCTAAGATTCTAATCCTTGAATGAAACTATCACTAGAAACAGGGAGAAGAGGGAGAACAAAAAAGGGGCAACTCTGAATTTTGTTTTACTCTGTAGAGTGATTCAATTTACCTCTGGAAGAACAAATTTCAAGTGTGGTTGACACTGAGATGAAGTGGGCCCCACTGGTCTGGAGTGAGCTGGAGATAGGGTGAGAGTTTACTAGCAGTGCTAGATTACTAATAAGCATATCAGCATTTCCTTAAGACATTAGCCAGCAGGAACCTCAAAATTTTGGTGTAGGGAATTTTTAATATGTCACTCTTCAAGAAAACATGAAAGTAGTCATTATGGGAAAGTCAGAAAATTTTTGGATTATTAACAATTAGAATTTTCAAATTATACATGAAGAAGAGACTCATTGTCTTACAAGATTTGTATGCTTCTAAGGATGTTATACTAGATCTGGCTGTGTCTGAGTGTGTTTTGGGGACACACTCAGAAGGACAGAGTACCTATTGTACGAAATACACTTCTGCGGTTATCTGACCTGAACCTATAAATGCGGTAAGCAGTAGAATACTGGTAGATTAATTATTTCTGTTTCTTCCAAGTTACATCTGTTATCTAGGCAATTCAAACACGAAAAAGTGACAAGGACAGTTACCAGTGTATTATAGGTGATGAATAATCAATAATAAGCTTCATTTCCCCCCCATTCTCTTCTTTTCAACCTCCTTCCTTTTTACCTTTTTTTCCTCCTTCATTCCTTATCATCTGTAACACTGTGGTCAAATTTTTAAGCCTTCCATCTCGCACTCAAAATTCAGTTCAGAAAATAGAAACCCTTCTACTTATTTCAATCAGAAATGAATTTAATGCAGAGAATTAAGAGTTAATCAAAACCTGGGAAAGCATGGACGTGCCGCAGCCAGGAGGCCATCATTCTATTAATGATTTGAAGTACCACCATCTAGCTCCAATCCAGAATGCAAGAAAATGCTGTTGAAACTGCAACCACCAAGACTGCCTAACAGTGTTTTCAATGACCAAGAAGCTGGATACTAAAGTATGGTGAGTCTGGTCACCATACTTTTTCAACTCTCATGATCTTGCTTGCAAGAGAAAACAGCTGCAGGAGATAGATTCTGCCTCACTTCCACCTTCCAAGCATTGTTTGTGTGCAACTATTAGGATACCTTACTTGCATCCAGACACTACCTGTAAGAGAGTGTGGGAAAGGTTGTTTTCAGCTTTCAATCATCATGAAATTGAATGAAGCTGGACAGGAGTTTGGGGGAGCCAAATCAAATGTCTATGACAAGCTGGTATAGTGATGCATGTTGACCTCCCAGCTGTTTCCTATACTTGTTCTTTTATATCATTCATGGTTTTTATTAAATTTATGTCTTATATTCTGTTTACCTCTCCCCAACCTTGCTAAATCTCATATGTGTCCTTTTCTGTAAGTACGGTAGCTAATTCTGTGTTTCTATAACATTGCTATTACCTGGCATATTTGCTGTATCATTAACTTAACTTACGGAATACTCTCCTACAAGTTAGGGAAGAAATACACTATAAGGTTAAATCAAAACTTATGTGCCTAAACAATTACTTATTTACTATGGGCCTAGAGATAACTGTCATATTACTTCATCAGAATATTTATTTTCAGCAAGTGTTATTTCTATAATATAATACATATGCTAATCAAAATGTAAAATTATTGAATGACTAATATTATCAAAAGTGGATTATAAAGAAAAGTGTCTTCCAAGGGGGTAAAGGGGGGGATGGGATGAATTGGGAGATTGGGATTGACATATATACACTAATATGTATAAAATAGATAACTAATGAGAACTGCTGTATAGCACAGGGAACTCCAATTCTCTGTACAGTAGAAACTAACACAGCATTGTAAAACAACTATACCCCAATAAAAATAAATACACTAACTGAAACGTAAAGAAAGAAAGAAAGAAAGAAAGAAAGAAAGAAAGAAAGAAAAAGAATCTTGAATTTTTACTTTCTCCTAAGTTGACTTTTTAAATTAAGAGATAAGACTTTTATTACTCAGACAAATTTTTTTTCTCATATATTTAGCATCATGGATTTAAAGTTTGTTAGACAAGCTAGTAAAAATGATAACAAAAATCAGCAGATACCATTTGCATTGTAAAACCAGCATAACTCATTTTTCTATTCTTTTTTACCAGAATTTTATTTCCTTTGCATATGCTTTAACTGTACATAGGCTGCTATTGTCCTATCTTATGAAGGTGAACACTATGAAGTGTTAAACTTGATTTCAAAATAAGAAATAAAATTATGTCCATTCTAACAATAATTCTAAAACCACTTTCTCTTAATCTTTTATGATAAAAGTGAGGTTACTCCTCTGTCAACTATCACCGTATTTTCCTGTTTGCTATCCCTGCCTCTAAAATAACGTGGGCTTGTAAAACTAGTTTTCAATTAGATAACCTACTAAAATCCCTGCTTTCCTTTTTAGACAAGCATTTTTGCTCTGTTCAAAGGATGTCCTTTTATCAGAGACTGTGAAGTTGTGTTGTCCCTTGGTTCAGAATGCTGGACCCGAGAGTCTAATGTTGTATTTACGGCATGAACACCAACTTAATTAAGTGTTACTTTAGAAGCATCACCAAAGCTTTGTTTCTGGTATTGCACTCAGGCATGTATCACATTGTCCTGACACATGCAGTGGGAGATTTGCTTTGTAGTTAGCCATGTTTTAGGAGCACTACTAGTAAAGACAGGAGAAAAGAATAATTCTATTGGTACAGCAGGGAAAATGCTCTCAGATCCAAAAAATGACTATAAAAGACAGGATCAGGAGAAAAATTTTCTTCTGAGAACACTCTCAGTAAAACCAAATTCCCTCTTTTGACATTTAACTGCTTAAAAGTAAATGTTTTTAATGCTTTTGTAAAGATTAATAAAATCAAATATACAAAGATTTCTTCCTTTCATATGTCCATATTTATCTCCCTAAGGACCATATTTTATATACCTAAATAAATGTGATATTTTAATTTTAGATTATCATTTACCATGATAAAAGATCTTTTAAACAGTGCTTTTCTGCTATTACCCAGGAAGGGTTTGGGAAATGATGATAAAGCATGAATGTATTTTCACTCTCTCTTCTGCAAAGAAATAAAGAAATTTTTCCTTACTGGTGTACTCTGAAAATGCACCTGAATCTAAGAGGAATTAAATGCACCAGCCTCAAAATACAAGAATGTTTAACTCCACTATCATTGGCTTCATATTTGAGGTTGTAAAATTAATACAGTTGTTTGACAAAGAACTGAAAACTTGAAAAAAAGAAAGCTGCCAACTAAAAAGAAAGGAGTAAGTTCTTCAAAGGTAGTGTGGCCTGGAACCTCTAGATAAGATGGCCCAAACGATCAATGAAGGAAAGTACCCCAGAGGGACACAGAGCATTAAAGATCTACAAGATAAAGAAAGGAAAGTAATTATTTTCAAAAGCTTTCCCATGTTCCTTTTATCTCAATACTAGACCCTATTCTAGTCCAGTGATAGATAAATGGCCCTGACTAATGAAAGTCTAACCAGAATTGGTTTACCTCAAAGGTAGTTTAATATTGAATTTCAAATCATAAGGTACCCAAATTAAGCAAGTTTTTTAAGCACTTGCTAGAGAAAGGTCTATAGGGCTACTATATTTAAAATGTTGTCTATGATTTAGTGATCAATCAAATCTATTCTACACTTCCATATATATTTGAAAAAGTGTTATGTTAAGATTTTATTATGCAAAATTTGATTATTGTGTGAATTTATAAGTATGTTGGCATGTGTGATTAAGCCTTTCTCTGTACATATTTGTTATTGCATTGTAAAACATCCCTAGGTTCTAAATTATCACCTTATTTCATAATTCCAAAGATCAATACCCATTATACATATTGTGACAATGTTTTGCCAAAGCATAGTGAACGCAACTGAGAGCAGCAACAGAAAGTTTTTCCAGAATGTGTCAGAAAGTAGCCAAAGAATTAACCAAAGACAGAGACATAGACATGCTAGTAACCATGGTGAAAATTAAATAAATTGTCCAAAATTTCCTCCAAAATGGCCATGATCCCAAAGAGTTCATTCAAATTGCTTTGACACTTTCAATGGGCAGAAAATTCTCATATTATAGATGATTTCAGTGCAAAGAAGATATGAAAAGTTTACTTTTTGATTTCACAAACCTGGTGTATCTCTAATACCATACTAATAATATTTAAAATAGAAATCAGAAACCAGATTCACTCGGATCACTTACTAAGCTATTGCTTCTCAGCTACGAAGCTACCTTTCTATACATTTTCCCTTTGTTGGAGCTGGGCCTCTGAAAAGTGCATTCTCCTTTGTCAGCTCACTGCTGTTCAGCCATCACTGGTATAGAAGGGCAGCTGGCAGGGAGAATGAGTACGCTTCACTCTGCTTCTTGTACCTGCCAGCAGCATCTCAGTGTTAGTTTCTCAGCAGAAACAGATATTCCAAATGCCATGTTTTCAGGGTTGGTGAACACCTGTATATTGGGGGAGTGACACACTGGGAGAGGGTATGAGAGCCCCGAGCCCTTTACCCACATCTTGCCCTATGCATCTTTTCCATCTGGCTGTTCTTGAGTTACATCCTCTTACAATAAACCAGTAATCCTGTAAGTAAAATGTTTCTCGGAGTTCTATGAATTCCTCTAGCAAATTAATTTGAAGTGGTGGGTGATGGGGGACAGTCTTGTAGGACTGAACCCTTAGCCTGTGGAATCTGATGCTACTTCTGGGTAGACAGTGTCAGAATTGCTTGGTTTTGTGTGGGAAACCCCCTCCACATACACATAATTGGATCCAGGAACCTAAAAGAGCTAAGATGGGTAAATAATAAGATGTTTATTTATATCATAATCACAACAAAAATGAAAAAACTTTATCTGATTCTCATAATTGAACCCAAAAAGCTTTTGGTAAAATCAGTATGCATTTCCCAATGAAAAATCCTAGTAAAGTAAGAAAAATAATCGTGATTAAACTAATATTTTCTCATTCTGACAGTCAACATCATACAAAACTGAAAACCTATATACCTTTCCAATAAACTCAAGAACAAGGCAATGATACACACTTTTGTCACTATTATTTATTATTATTCTGAATATAATCGCGCAAGTAGCCTATGAATTGCATCGGCCAATGAAATGAGAGCAAGTCACATGGCTACTTACATACTTACATGTTTTTCTATAAGCCTGTTCTTAATAAATAGAATAATGTTTGGACATGGCTCCACATTTTCTTTTTACTCAGATTTGATCAGAATCAAGTCAGTTTCAGAAAGAGGTAAAGCAGTTACATTTTTCCTTTTATTTTGGTCAGTTTAATTATACAAGTAGATACAGGTGGACAGAAAAGGAAGATAGCTTATGATCATTCAAAGTAGATAAAAATAATTTAACTGACATAAATAATAATTTAATAAAATTTAACAAAGCAGAAGTTAACTACTGAAGATTTCCATTCAGTAATATTAAGAGGTCACATGGAACAGAAAGTTAAGTGACAAAGTAGGGTATGGAAACTTTTTACATATTGGATATGTTAAAACTTGAATTTGCAAATGAATTCTTTAATGTTCCTTTAGAAATAGTATATAATCTATTTATAAAACCATAAACATTAAGTAGAAAAAAGACTTTACTTGATGACAAATGAGATTATTTTTAACAAATTGCTCTGAAATGTTAGTCACAATTGATTACATTACTTATAAAATAATGTGTCATTAAAGATTTTTTACCTGATTAAAAGAACATGAGTCTGTATCTTTTGAATTCTCTCCCTGAAATGTGGAAACATTTGGGGAATAACCCTTACCTGTTAAAGCTCTCTATCTTCAACATCTAGAAAATGTAATAGCTCATTTATGGCTGTGTCAGGGTAGATTAGATTACATTATGGTAACAAACAAACTGAAACTCACAGTGGCTGAACACAACAAAGTTTCCTTTCTTGTTTGTGCAGCCTGCTACTGTCCATTGCAACTGTCAAGTGCAGCTGTTTTTCATATGCTGGATTGTACCTAGATGTCAACATGTATCTCCATGTCCATGCAGCAGAAGAAAAAAAAAAACAAATTGAAGAGTTGATCTTTGATAATTAAATACTTTCACCTAGAATTAATATATGTAATTTCAGCTCAAATATCACTGTCACAGAAAGTCCTTTAACTTCATCTCTCTTCAAGAAGATGAGTGCAATTTACCTAATTGTCCAGAAGATAAAGAAAATCAGATATCATTGAATAGTAGGAGGGTCTAATACAAGAATGCTTTGAAAAGATTTTTATTATAAGTAACCAAAATTAGAAAATCATTAATAGTACTGCTCATAACACTCAACATACCACACCCAAACACATACACCACATGCACTCACTCCATGCCCAAATTACATAAATTACCCAAGAAGATGGCAAGATAGGGCCTCAGTTAACTAAATTACTTCAGTACAAATTAAAAACCAACAGAATGAACAGGTTTTTTTGATGAGATTATATAATAATGCACAGAAAATATACCCAATTTAAAGTAAGAATCGTCTAAGGACAGGGAGCCCAGAATAAAAGGAAAGTGGATTATATACCTTCAGTGATGGGTCTTTCAGTTACATCTGAAAGCATATATAAGCTTCTCATTTTAATCTCCAAAATTATTAATGCATCAAATTGAGAAGAAAAATCTCCATGTAAGACACCCATATGTAAAGTGGTTTCATCAGTTGCCTTCAATCACAGAACTCCATTATACACTGCATCTTTCACTTATCTGCCCCCAAACCCAGAGCTATCTCAGACCTATTCTATCAGCAGCAGGTGTATGGAGAACTTTATTTTGGACACACTACTCCTTTCTTTCTGTGTTTTTATAATCCCTGCTGCTATGCACAATCTCTAACAACCTCAAATTTTAATGTGTCTTTTGGTTTCTTATTTCCCATCACTTCTGATTTCTGCTTACTTACGAATTCTGCTGACTCACAGCCTCCTCTAACTCACCACCTTCTCTAACTCACCATCTCTACTATCTCAAGGTCTCTGTGTGTTTCCTTGGGTGGTATTGCCATGATCAAATGCTGGTGTTTTTCTGTGTTGCACAGTTAAATTTCTCAGAAAAGATCTAATTTAACCATCTAACTTCATTATACTTATTCAGGTAGAACCTTAATTTTAAGCTTCTTCATACAAAACTTATTGACCTAAATATTGGTTTTCTTTGAAACAGTTTCTTACATAGCGCCTATCAGATGTTTCTCAGAAGATCAGTCACATAAAAACAAACATGATCCTCTATACTTAAGGAATTCTTTAGGTTCACTACTGAGAGCAGAGATCACAATCAGCGACCACATCTCAAAAAAACAAAAAAACAGCAGTCATAGCTCTGGGCAATTATAGTCTTATAAGACTTAATATTACCTGACTTCCTTGTAGTCCAGTGGTTAAGACTCTACATTCCCACTGCAGGGGGCCCGGGTTCTGTCCCTGGTCGGAGAACTAAGATCTCGAGCGGCATGCCAAAAGACAATATTACCAAGGTAATATCTGTTAGGCCTTAGAGTAGAATATATATATTGGAAACAAAGAAATGTAAGGGAATTTTCAAGAGCTAAACATACAATAAAGGAATCATATGACATATAATATTTTTAGAAAAAATAACCCTGAATAATTAATGCCCAAGAATTCTGTATGATCTTGTTATATCTACATTTCTTTCTAACTTATCTTAAATTTATCATTTATTTGTCTAATCCTCTACCTCACCTTGAATATGTACTCATACTTTTCAATTGACAACGACTTTTCTCTTGCTCTTATAACCTAAAGAGATCCTTGGAACCATAGATTATGTTGGATCCAGGAATAAAATCCCACTGGGGAGGGGGTCTAGGCAAGATGGCGGAAGAGTAACATGCGGAGATCACCTTCCTTCCCACAGATATATTAGAAATACATCTACACGTGAAACTGTTCCTACAGAACACCCACTGAACGCTGGCAGAAGACGTCAGACCTCCCAAAAGGCAAGAAACTCCCCACGTACCTGGGTAGGGCAAAAGAAAAAAGAAATAACAGAGACAAAAGAATAGGGACGGGACCTGCACCAGTGGGAGGGAGCTGTGAAGGAGGAAAGGTTTCCACGCACTAGGAAGCCCCTTCGCGAGCGGAGACTGCGGGTAGCAGAGGGGGTAAGCTTCGGAGCCATGGAGGAGAGTGCAGCCACAGGGGTGCGGAGGGCAAAGCGGAGAGATTCCCACACAGAGGAGCAGTGCTGAGCAGCACTCACCAGCCCGAGAGGCTTGTCTGCTCACCCGCCAGGGCGGGCGGGGGCTGGGAGCTGAGGCTTGGGCTTCGGTCGGATCGCAGGGAGAGGACTGGGGTTGGCGCCGTGAACACAGCCTGAAGGGGTTAGCGCACCACAGCTAGCTGGGAGGGAGTCCGGAAAAAAGTCTGCAGCTGCTGAAGAGGCAAGAAACTTTCTTGCCTCTTTGTTTCTTGGTGTGCAAGGAGAGGGGATTCAGAGAGCCACCTAAACGAGCTCCAGAGATGGGTGCGAGCTGCGGCTATCAGCGCGGACCCCAGAGACGGGCATGAGATGCTAAGGCTGCTGCTGCCGCCACCAAGAACACTGTGTGCCAGCACAGGTCACTATCCACACCGCCCCTCCTGGGAGCCTGTGCAGCCCGCCACGGCCAGGCTCCCGTGATCCGGAGACAACTTCCCCGGGAGAACGCACGGCACGCCTCAGGCGGGTGCAATGTCACGCTGGGCTCTGCCGCCGTAGGCTCGCCCCGCATCCGTACCCCTCCCTCCCACCATCCTGAGTGAGCCAGAGTCCCCGAAGCAGCTGCTCCTTTAACCCCGTTCTGTCTGAGCGAAGAACAGATGCCCTCAGGCGACCTACATGCAGAGGCGGGTCCAAATCCAAAGCTGAACACTGGGAGCTGTACAAACAAAGAAGAGAAAGGGAAATTTCTCCCAGCAGCCTCAGAAGCAGTGGATTAAAGTTCCACAAACAAGTTGATGTACCTGCATCTGTTGAATACCTGAATAGACAACGAATCATCCCAAACTCAGGAGGTGGACTTTGGGAGCAGGATATATTAATTTTTCCCCTTTTCCTTTTTTTGTGAGTGTATATGTGTATGCTTCTGGGTCAGATTTTGTCTGTATAGCTTTGCTTTCACCATTTGTCCTAGGGTTCGGTCCATCCATTTTTTTTTTTGTTTTTGTTTTTTTTTTACTTAAAAAATATTTTTTCTTAATAAATGATTTCTTAATAATTTTTTCCTGATTTTCTATTTTTAAAAATTAAAAAAAAATTTCTTAATAAGTTTTTTCATACTTTTTATTTTAAAAAATTAAAAATTCTTTTGCTTAATAAATTTTTTCTTAATAATTTTTTTGTTATTTTTTATTATAAAAAAAATAATAAATTTATTTTAAAAAATTAAAAAAAATTTTGTCTTAAAAATTTTTTTCTTAATATTTTTTTTCTTATTTTTTATTATAATAGCTTTATTTTATTTTATTTTATCCTCTTCCTTTCTTTCTTTCTATTTTTTCTCCCTTTTATTCTGAGCCGTGTGGATGAAAGGCTCTTGGTGCTCCAGCCAGGCATCAGGGCTGTGCCTCTGAGGTGGGAGAGCCAACTTCAGGACACTGGTCAACAAAAGACCTCCCAGCTCCACATAATACTAAACGGCGAAAATCTCTGAGATCTCCATCTCAACATCAAGACCCAGCTTCACTCAATGACCAGCAAGCTACTGTGCTGGACACCCTATGCAAAACAACTAGCAAGACAGGAACACAGCCCCATCCATTAGCAGAGAGGCTGCCTAAATTCATAATAAGGCCACAGACACCCCAAAACACACCACCAGACGTGGACCTGCCCACCAGAAAAACAAGATACAGCCTCATCCACCAGAACACAGGCACTAGTCCCCTCCACCAGGAAGCCTACACAACGCACTGAACCAACCTTAGCCACTGGGGACAGATACCAAAAACAACGGGAACTACAAACGTGCAGCCTGTGAAAAGGAGACCCCAAACACAGTAGGATAAGCAAAATGAGAAGACAGAAAAACTCACTGCAGATGAAGGAGCAGGGTCAAAACACACCAGACCTAACAAATGAAGAGGAAATAGGTAGTCTACCTGAAAAAGAATTCAGAATAATGATAGTAAGGATGATCCAAAATCTTGGAAATAGAATAGACAAAATGCAAGAAACATTTAACAAGTATGTAAAAGAACTAAAGAGGAACCAAGCAATGACGAAAATCACAATAAATGAAATTAAAAATACTCTAGACGGGATCAATAGCAGAATAACTGAGGCAGAAGAAAGGATAAGTGACCTGGAAGATAAAATAATGGAAATAACTACTGCAGAGCAGAATAAAGAAAAAAGAATGAAAAGAACTGAGGACAGTCTCAGAGACCTCTGGGACAATATTAAACGCACCAACATTCAAATTATAGGGGTCCCAGAAGAAGAAGAGAAAAAGAAAAGGACTGAGAAAATATTTGAAGAGATTATAGTTGAAAAATTCCCTAATATGGGAAAGGAAATAGTTAATCAAGTCCTGGAAGCACAGAGAGTCCCATACAGGATAAATCCAAGGAGAAACACGCCAAGACACATATTAATCAAACTATCAAAAATTAAATATAAAGAAAACATATTAAAAGCAGCAAGGGAAAAATAACAAATAACACACAAGGGAACCCCCATAAGGCTAACAGCTGATCTTTCAGCAGAAACTCTGCAAGCCAGAAGGGAATGGCAGAACATATTTAAAATGATGAAGAAAAAAACCTGCAGCTAAGATTACTCTACCCAGCAAGGATCTCATTCAGATTTGATGGAGAAATTAAAACCTTTACAGACAAGCAAAAGCTGAGAGAGTTCAGCACCACCAAACAAGCTTTACAACAAATGCTAAAGGAACTTCTCTAGGCAAGAAACACAAGAGAAGGAAGACGCCTACAATAACAAACCCAAAACATTTAAGAAAATGGGAATAGGAACATACATATTGATAATTACCTTAAATGTAAATGGATTAAACGCTCCCACCAAAACACACAGACTGGCTGAATGGATACAAAAACAAGAACCATCTATATGCTGTCGACAAGAGACCCACTCCAGACCTAGGGACACATACAGACGAAAGTGAGAGGATGGATAAAGATATTCCATGCAAATTGAAACCAAAAGAAAGCTGGAGTAGCAATTCTCATATCAGACAAAATAGACTTTAAAATAAAGACTATTACAAGAGACAAAGAAGGACACTATATAATGATCAAGGGATCCATCCAATAGGAAGGTATAGCAGTTGTAAATATTTATGCACCCAACATAGGAGCACCTCAATACATAAGGCAAATACTAACAGCCATAAAAGGGGAAATCGACAGTAACAGAATCATAGTAGGGGACTTTAACACCCCACTTTCACCAATGGACAGATCATCCAAAATGAAAATAAATAAGGAAACACAAGCTTTAAATGATACATTAAACAAGATAGACTTTGATATTTATAGGACATTCCACCCAAAAACAACCGAATACACATTTTTCTCAAGTGCTCATGGAACACTCTCCAGGATAGATCATATCTTGGGTCACAAATCAAGCCTTGGTAAATTTAAGAAAATTGAAATCGTACCAAGTATCTTTTCCGAACACAACACTATGAGACTAGATATCAATTACAGGAAAAGATCTGTAAAAAATACAAACACATGGAGGCTACACAATACACTACTTAATAACGAAGTGATCATTGAAGAAATCAAAGGGGAAATCAAAAAATACCTAGAAACAAATGACAATGGAGACACGATGACCCAAAACCTATGGGATGCAGCAAAAGCAGTTCTAAGAGGGAAGTTTATAGCAATACAAGCCTACCTCAAGAAACAGGAAACATCTCGAATAAACAACCTAACCTTGCACCTAAAGCAATTAGAGAAAGAAGAACAAAAAAACCTCAAAGCTAGCAGAAGGAAAGAAATCATAAAGATCAGATCAGGAATAAATGAAAAAGAAATGAAGGAGACAATAGCAAAGATCAATAAAACTAAAAGCTGGTTCTTTGAGAAGATAAACAAAATTGATAAACCATTAGCCAGACTCATCAAGAGAAAAAGGGAGAAGACTCAGATCAATAGAATTAGAAATGAAAAAGGAGAAGTAACCACTGACACTGCAGAAATACAAACGATCATGAGAGATTACTACAAGCAAGTCTATGCCAATAAAATGGACAACCTGGAAGAAATGGACAGATTCTTAGAAATGCACAACCTGCTGAGACTGAACCAGGAAGAAATAGAAAATATGAACAGACCAATCACAAGCACTGAAATTGAAACAGTGGTTAAAAATCTTCCAACAAACAAAAGCCCAGGACCAGATGGCTTCACAGGCGAATTCTATCAAACATTTAGAGAAGAGCTAACACCTATCCTTCTCAAACTCTTCCACAATATTGCAGAGGGAGGAACACTACCCAACTCATTATAGGAGGCCACCATCACCCTGATACCAAAACCAGACAAAGATGTCACAAAGAAAGAAAACTACAGGTCAATATCACTGATGAACAAAGATGCAAAAATCCTCAACAAAATACTAGCAAACAGAATCCAACAGCACATTAAAAGGATCATACACCATGATCAAGTGGAGTGTATCCCAGGAATGCAAGGATTCTTCAATATATGCAAATCAATCAACGTGATACATCATATTAACAAACTGAAGGAGAAAAACCATATGATCATCTCAATAGATGCAGAGAAAGCTTTCAACAAAATTCAACACCGATTTATGATAAAAGCCCTGCACAAAGTAGGCATAGAGGGAACTTTCCTCAACATAACAAAGGCTATATATGACAAACCCACAGCCAACATTGTCCTCAAAGGTGAAAAACTGAAACCATTTCCACTGAGATCAGGAACAAGACAAGGTTGCCCACTCTCACCACTATTATTCAACATAGTTTTGGAAGTGTTAGCCACAGCAATCAGAGAAGAAAAAGAAATAAAAAGAATCCAAATCGGAAAAGAAGAAATAAAGCTGTCACTGTTTGCAGATGACATGATACTATACATAGAGAATCCTAAAGATGCTACCAGAAAACTACTAGAGCTAATCAATGAATTTGGCAAAGTAGCAGGATACAAAATTAATGCACAGGAATCTCTTGCATTCCTATACACTAATGATGAAAAATCTGAAAGTGAAATTAAGAAAACACTCCCATTTACCATTGCAACAAAAAGAATAAAATATCTAGGAATAAACCTACCTAAGGAGACAAAAGACCTGTATGCAGAAAATTATAAGACACTGATGAAAGAAATTAAAGATGATACAAATAGATGGAGAGATATACCATGTTCTTGGATTGGAAGAATCAACATTGTGAAAATGACTCTACTACCTAAAGCAATCTACAGATTCAATGCAATCCCTATCAAACTACCACTGGCATTTTTCACAGAACTAGAACAAAAAATTTCACAATTTGTATGGAAACACAAAAGACCCCGAATAGCCAAAGCAATCTTGGGAACGAAAAATGGACCTGGAGGAATCAGGCTCCCTGACTTCAGACTATATTACAAAGCTACAGTAATCAAGACAGTTTGGTACTGGCACAAAAACAGACACATAGATCAATGGAACAGGATAGAAAGCCCAGAGGTAAACCCACGAACATATGGTCAACTTATCTTTGATAAAGGAGGCAAGCATATACAGTGGAGAAAAGACAGCCTCTTCAATAAGTGGTGCTGGGAAAACTGGACAGATACATGTAAAAGTATGAAATTAGAACACTCCCTGACACCATACACAAAAATAAACTCAAAATGGATTAAAGACCTAAGTGTAAGGCCAGACACTATCAAACTCTTAGAGGAAAACATAGGCAGAACACTCTATGACATAAATCACAGCAAGATCCTTTTTGACCCAGCTCCTAGAGAAATGGAAATAAAAACACAAATAAACAAATGGGACCTAATGAAACTTAAAAGCTTTTGCACAGCAAAGGAAACCATAAACAAGACCAAAAGACAACCCTCAGAATGGGAGAAAATATTTGCAAATGAAGCAACTGACAAAGGATTAATCTCCAAGATTTACAAGCAGCTCAATAACAAAAAAAACAAACAACCCAATCCAAAAATGGGCAGAAGACTTAAATAGACATTTCTCCAAAGAAGATATACAGATTGCCAACAGACACATGAAAGAATGCTCAACATCATTAATCATTAGAGAAATGCAAATCAAAACTACAATGAGGTATCATCTCACACCAGTCAGAATGGCCATCATCAAAAAATCTAGAAACAATAAATGCTGGAGAGGGTGCGGAGAAAAGGGAACACTCTTGCACTGTTGGTGGGAATGTAAATTGATACAGCCACTATGGAGAACAGTATGGAGGTTCCTTAAAAAACTACAAATAGAACTACCATACGACCCAGCAATCCCACTACTGGGCATATACCCTGAGAAAACCATAATTCAAAAAGAGTCATGTAACAAAATGTTCATTGCAGCTCTATTTACAATAGCCAGGACATGGAAGCAACCTAAATGTCCATCATCGGATGAATGGATAAAGAAGATGTGGCAGATATATACAATGGAATATTACTCAGCCATAAAAAGAAACGAAATGGTGGTATTTGTAGTGAGGTGGATGGAGTTAGAGTCTGTCATACAGAGTGAAGTAAGTCAGAAAGAGAAAAACAAATACAGTATGCTTACACATATATATGGAATCTAAGGAAAAAAAAAAAAGAAGGTCATGAAGAACCTAGTGGCAAGACGGCAATAAAGACACAGACCTACTAGAGAATGGACTTGAGGATATGGGGAGGGGGAGGGGTAAGATGTGACAGGGTGAGAGAGTGGCATGGACATATATACACTACCAAATGTAAAATAGATAGCTAGTGGGAAGCAGCTGCATAGCACTGCAGGAGATCAGCTCAGTGCTTTGTGACCACCTAGAGGGGTGGGATAGGGAGGGTGGGAGGGAGGGAGACACAAGAGGGAAGAGATATGGGAACATATGTATATGTATAACTGATTCACTTTGTTATAAAGCAGAAACTAACACACCATTGTAAAGCAATTATACTCCAATAAAGATGTTTAAAAAAAATAAAATAAAAATGTTCAAAAAAAAAAAAAAAATCCCACTGGGTAACTCATGTTTATACGTTCTAAAGTATACTTTATTAGCATATAAATTGAAAATAACAACTTTGATCGGGCTGTTTAATGAAAAACACCTCCTAGTACAACTGAAAAACTTTCCTTAATCCAGTTTGCTTAAAAAACAACAAAAACTGTATGTGATTACTGTAAAAAGTGACGGGGACAGGAAATCAAAGTGATGGCTGAACCAATCAACCTTTAGGAAAAATCTTATGTTAATTCTGGCTGGATACACGTGTAGACAGAAACCCTTCCAATAGTGTTCTTAATGTCAAGGTCTCTTGGGCAATAAAGACTTCCCTTTGATGAAGTCCATTAGGCAGCAGCCTTATTAAACACGGCACACACAATTAGCTCTGGGTGACTACCTCCAGGCTTCTCTCCTATGACAATACAATGAATCTTCATTTTTTTCAATAAAGGGTGATATGGCTTTGACCAAACCTAATTTCAATTTCCCTGAGTTAAAAATATTCCTAGAAAGCCTTTTTTTGAGGCCCAACATCACATAAACTTTCTTTTATTTATCTTCTCATATGTGACATTTTCAGTCTATATGCAAATACAATAATTAAAGACAAATATTATGTCAAATTTCAGAAAAAATTATTCAATGAATTCATATTGCTATTTATATTTTTATTCATTCATTTTGAGAGTATACATTAACTTAAGCAATAAATCTCAATTGAATTGAAAAGGACATCTTGCTGTTATTGGCAACTGGATGACCAAGAAGAGAATACACACGTTACTGCATGTGAAAATATAGGGAAGCAAAGGGCATTGTATTCTACAGCAGCAACATAAAAATCTACCAGACAAATGAAGTAATACTATATAAAAATCTAAAGAAGTTTTGTGACTAAAAACCAAAATGTACTGTTTGAGAGAAAAATATGTACACTCATTTAAACACTAAAAAATAAAAAAAAAACAAAAAGTGTGCCAAGTAGTAATAATGGGAGATATCAGTTTTCCATGAACAGATAGTGATAATACTGCTAGTATAGCAGTAGAGAAAATATGACAGTTTCTTTTAACAAACTTCATTTAGAAATCCAAATAAAAGGAAAACATTATACCAGAGGTTCTTAAAAATGCTGTACTGCTTTCCTATTGTGGCTTTCACAAATTAGAACAAATTTTGTGGCTTAAAACAACATAAATTTTTTATCTTACAGTTCTGGTAGTCAGAAATCCTCTGGAAATATGTCACACTGGCTAAAACTAAGATGTTAGCAGGGCTGTATGCACTTGTAGAGGCTCTGGGGTAGAATCCATTTCCTTACTTTTTCCAGTTCGTAAAATCTGCCTGCATTCTGTGGCTTGTGGCCCCCTTCCAATGCACTACAACACTTACCTGAAAAATGTTCAGGCTCTTTGCCATAGCCAATGATGTGGAATTTATTTTTTTTGTTGTTTTGTTTTTTTTTGTTTGTTTTAAAGGATTGTTTTTTGATGTTGGTTTTTTGCCATGTTGCACAGCATGTGGGATCTTAGTTCCCCGACCAGGGATCCAATCCGGGCCCTGGCAGTGAAAGCACCAAGTCCTAACCGCTGGACCGCCAGGGAATTCCCTGGAATGGTTTCTATATCAACCCTACTTTGATTCAATTCATAGATCATATTCCAGTATTTCTTCTTAAGGAGGTTCTTGTTAGAAGAACAAGAATTACCACCTATTTTCTTGTAAAGAATAGGACATATTTTCTTACATATTCAGTTAATGATATTGGTTAAGATCTTCACTGTTCACAGTAAAAATTTTCTACTAATTCCTATTTGACTTGTTTCCTTGTAAGTCTCCTCTTTTATAACAGTACAAGGCACCTTCACTTTAAGTCCATGATAGAGAGCATAACTTTTTTTTAATTTATTATTTATTTATTTTTGGCTGTGTTGGGTCTTCGTTTCTGTGCGAGGGCTCCCTCCAGTCGTGGCAAGCGGGGGCCACTCCTCATGGCCATGCGCGGGCTTCCCACCATCGCGGCCTCTCTTTGTTGCGGAGCACAGGCTCCAGACGCGCAGACTCAGTATTTGTGGCTCACGGGCCCAGCTGCTCCGCGGCATGTGGGATCTTCCCAGACTAGGGCTCGAACCCGTGTCCCCTACATTAGCAGGCAGACTCCCAACCCCTGCGCCACCAGGGAAGCCCCGAGAGCATAACTTTTAATTAACTATATTGTAGGTTCTATCAAAAACCCAGTGGAGAAAAACAATATTTAAGATATACTTTAAAATCATGTTCACAAAGTTGGGTTCTAATCTTAGCCTTTGAACTTTGACTAAGAGTCACTAAATTAAAAAACGTGACTTCATTATTTGTTCTGAAATCATTGTTGGGGGTACCATTTATTTCAAGGAGTAGCAAATTTTAAGCCTTAAGCCTGCAAATGTGTTTGGTATACATAAAAACATATTACTCTAACATTTGAATCCTTTTAGGTGGGACACTGTCCCTGTCTAAACAGAGCCATGGCACCCAGCCATCTCAAAACAAGCCACTTTAAGCATCTGTGTTACCCGGCTGACTCTTGAAGGCATTTGTGTTTTATTGCCCTTGTCTATCATATTCCTAAATGCTATTTCTCACATTGAATTGCTCCCAGCACTTGAGACTGCTATAACTTAGTCTTCACTAAAGACTGGTCTTTTTTTTTCTTACATCAGTGTGTTCCAAATGTTTATAGTATCATTAAAATTTTTTGACCAATCATGCCTAGACTATATTTATTTATGCTTTATTAACACTTTATTTCTTATTTTTACTAACACTGTATTAATATATTATGCATATCATAGAGCATGCACAAAATGGACATTAAAATATGGATGAGTTAAAAATATAAGTAGAAATGCTAATATTTTATAGTATCCCACTGTGAAGATCATTATTCTCGATATTATCTTTTCATTTCTTATATCTAGTGGCTGATGAGAAGCCCGGAGACAGTCGTGATGCCCAATGAAAGAAATTTTATTGACTTGATGTTGGCAATGTTGGTCTTTTGCTTGAATACTCATTTTCTCAAGTCTTGTTTTTAATTTGTTAAAATGTTCCTTTTTGTAGGTCTTTTTATATTCTTTTTGAAAAGGAATGAAGTATTATAAAATAAGTATTCAGTACACTGGACAGAGTATTCACATATCTCAGAATATTGGAGCTCAAAGAACAATTAGATAAACACTATAATTGTACTGGGATGTAAAATAAGACATAAATTTAAAAGTTTGTTCTCAAGGTCACATTCCTCTGTATTTATGTCACATCAAACTTAGTACAATATTTCTGATTTTCTTTAGAATTTCCAATTGGATCTTTATTCTTCAAATTGGCTGATACCTTAGGAATAATTTTTAAATGCACTCAAATTTGAAAAGACTGCATCTTTTTCAAAAGCTAATGGAAGTTTTGAAAGCATTCCATTGAGGAAATACAGATCTGCCCTTCTCATCACTTTCTAGGCCAAAATGTAATTTATTATAACAAAACAATTTAGTGGTCCTTCATTAGGCTTACATATCAGACCGTCATCACAGGAGATTTTTACAAACTCAAAATGCCAAGTCTTCTTCTAAGATGAGAATTACTTGTAGGCTCTTGACGTGTGAAAAGAAAAAGAATGGGAAGGTACAGAAATGAAACTTTCTCAGAGCTATACGTAGACATTTCTACGTAAGAACCAATTGAATACAGAAACCTGAGGTAATGACTAAAAGGAACAAATTTAAATTAGTGAAATTTAAAACCTCACCCTTAATTAAAGCAACTATAAAAATTGACAGGCTTAGGTGTGCCTTTCAATGTCACCAGAAGGTCAGAATGTGTGGTCTTTTATACATAAAGAGCCCTCTATTTTCATTCAGTAATTTCTGAACACTTAAATGGCTTTGATTTGATTTTACCATATCAAATCCTTAGTTGAATAATAAATTAGAAGTCAAATATATCTACAATAATCATTTTAAATGGGCCAAGATCTTATGAAATCTAAAATGTTACAGTAATGTTGGTGTAAGACATAGTAAAACTTTAAATATGTGTAACCATAATTGGTCGTTACTGCATTTATAAACCTAGGTGATATGTTTGTTTTTCTAGAGACTTGGAAGTTGGGCTAGACAACTAGGCCAATAAGCCCTTAATGCCTAAACAACATAATTGGTGATTCACAAAATGAGATATGGAAATGAAAATGAATAACAATAAAATTTTGAATTTTGTACTGTTCTTTTCATTTTATAATCACTGTGAAAACAATGAAATAGGATTGCACTGTTCTTACATGGATAAATAAATAAGAAATAGATAAATTGATGAATTTGGATTATTATGCCATTGCAAAAAATACTAAAATGATAAAAATTCATTTTCTTTATTTGGACAAATCTGGTAGTTATATTAAATATTCATTAGGGAATATTTTCAAAGTTTTATGGTGCCTTTTATGCTGCTACACATTCTGGTTTTGAGAGAAAGAATTGCCCTGGAGGAGAAAGCCTTCAGAAAGACCAAGAGAGGGAACACAAGGACTCAGGAAAAAAAAAAAAAAAAAAAAGTTTGCCACTGCAGAGAATGATTAGCACAAGGAAAAGGAGGAGGAGACATCTGTTGGTGAAAAGATTTTTGGAGATAATTAAGTGCATTCATCCAGAAATAACACATATTATACATCGTTTGCAAGCACACATGGCTTCACTGAAAACACAACAGACTTTGAAAGGTCCGCAAAAATAATCAGCGGCTTTGATCTGATGTCACCAGAATGTCAGTCTTCCCCGTGTGCCCCACCTCAGCCTTCCTAAACCCCTTTCATGCTCCATAATAGTTTTCACTGCAGTTTATGTTTACTATTTACAGAGGTAAGCTTTGTTGGGGAGTATTGTCAGAAAAGTGTAGCTTGGTCCTTGTGTTTCTTAAGTAGCTTAGATTAATATCCCATTTCAATCTCCTGAAATTTAGTTGGATTTCTGGGCATCTCAAAGGTCCATATATAAAGAATATTAATATTCCAAATAAATGGATGCAGATTTCTTTTAAGCACAGAATAAAGCAATTGACCTGACAATAATGACTATTTTAAAGACAATAAAAATTAACCTCAGAAATAAAGTTTAGATTTTGCTTGACTTTTTTGCTTATTTAATCCTCTTACATAGTAAAATGTATGCTTCACATCTCTGTATGTGATGCCTTCTTGTGCAGTTTTAGATACGTTCTATAAAGGGCTAAATGATTGATAGGTGTTGAAATGTAGTTAAAGAAATATGAAAGAACAAGGTAAAAGACATTTTTTTATTAGAGTTTACATATATCATTCACCATAAAAGAACACAAAAGATCATGCTTGGTTTTTAAATCTAAAAGAATTTGAAAGTTTTAGATCAAAAAGTATATATGTAAATATGGTTATATGTAAATAAAAATGGAAGACAGTGATTTCTTCTCATTAACTGAGATTAACCATAACAATAAAGTGAACTGTATTTCCACATAAGTCATTTGGCATTAAAAGGTTTTCTAATGTGAGGCTCAGATGGATTTTTTGCTTCCCTATCTCAGCTTTGCTGCCATTCTGTATCTCCAGTCACTTCAGCATTTTTGAAAATCTCAGTGATTCTTTAAGAACTAGCCATAATGCCATCTACTTTGAATTTCCTCTTAGTTAGATTGCTTTCAAGTCCACATCATTCCTCCTCCACAAAATAGTATGTTTGTAAATAACAAAAATATAATATTACACATAATGGAAAATCCCAAGGTAGGATGCTTCCATGATTGATAAATTTATCAGCCCAAATCAAGAATCCAATTTATCTGGATTCATCTTTTCAGTCTGTTATCATTACAGTGTTAGTGAACCTCATGATTCTAAGGTTTGTTTGTTCCAGGTATAGAAGGAAGATGACACCTTTGAAAAGCCAAAAAGATGACAGGAGGCATGCCACTTCCTTACATTTCTTATTACGAGTGAGGACATTTTCCCCAGATGTATCGAGCATGGTCATATCTTGCAGGCTAGGATCATGTCACATGACCATAAGCCTGTTTCTGGAAAGACAGAACAGAATTACCATGATTGCTTGGTCTTAGACAAATCAAGATCAACTAGCATATGGCTTTCTGCTACCTAAATAGTAGAGGAGTTCAAATGGCAAAGACAAAGGGGATGTAGGTGATGCCACTGGATTAGCATCACAGTGTCTGATACACACTTTATTTATCCCACATCTATTGAAATAATCACTCTTCTCTTTGAACTATACCTATTTTTTAAGTCTTATATTCATTTATAGAATATAAGTAACTTTAAAGAAGAGACCACATCAGAAAGCTTTTTTTATTCCACATTTTGCTTGATGCAGTGGTTTAATTATAATAGGTAATCAATAAAACTCTTTTGAGTGAATGAATAAATTTATAAAGTTTTGTTTGTCTGGTGTATGGTTTTCATTTGCACAAGTTTATTCTTAGCTATGACTAAACAGATTTTTTTCTTGACTTGATAAAATGTTCCCGATATATATTTTTGGAATGCTTGTTCCTGGGAAGAAAACCTTTTAGGTGTAGGAAAGGAAGTAGAAATACAATTTCCTTCCTATAAAAATCAAAGACATAGTTTTAAACTATTACTTTTATAAAATGAAGTACAGCAATATAAACAAAGATGGAACTTGGTTCATCTTAATAATGTGCTCTCTAGATAAAGTAAATCTGAAATAATTTTAAATTTACTGCTTGATGCAATTTGGTGCAAAACTTTTCATAGATAATATAAACACCAAATTTTGGGGGATGACTTTTGAGTTCTGTCATTTATCATTAAACATAAAGGAAAATATGCTTGGAATAAACATGAATCATACTTTATATGTATTCTATTATAAAGAAATTCAAACACAGATGACAAAAAAAATCTAGTACCTCCTTTTCATTCTCATTTCTACCATTCAGGCCCAGGTGTCATTTCTCTAACCTGGGACTTATACCCCAGCTGTCTGGCCTCTACTCCAGTCTAACAAAGAAAATTCCACTTCTTTGAAGTTTAATGCACAGATCCAGTCACATCAACTTCTGACTTGACATGTGCTGACTGACTATCTGTTGTCTAGAAAATTGACTACAAACTCATTGGCCTGATAAACAAGCCTCTTCTTAAAATAGACTCAATTCAGTTTTTTATTCTTTTACTTTTTGATATTCACATACAACTCATTCTTTAGTCTAATTGTATATTCACAGTTTCCCAAAGACAATCTCTACTTCCTCCAACTGTCAACATTCTCACTTTTTTCAAGATTCATCTAAACTGTTTTACTTATTTGGGAAGTCTTTCATTATATCTCTACTGTCATGTAATCTTTCCACCTGATTAATAAACTTTTGTTAATATTTCTTATAAGCCACAGTTATTATTGAATTGTGCACCCCCCTAACAAAAAAAAAGATATGTTGAAATCCTTACTCCCATTGCCTCAGAATGTGACCTTATTTGGACATAGTGTCTTTACAGATACAATTAAATTAAGATGAGATAATACTGGAGTAAGGTAGACCTCTAATTCAGTATGGCTGACATCCTTAGAAGGGAAGACACAGAAACACAAATGAAGACCAACGCAGAGACAGGAGTTATGTAACTGCAAGCAAAGGAACACAAAAGACTGCCATCAGAAGGGCAAGGAAGGATTCCCTTACAGGTTTCAGAGGAAATGTGGCCCTGCTATCACCTTGATTTTAGACATCTCACCTCTAGAAATGTGAGAAAACAAAAGTCTGTTGTTTTAAGCCACCAGGTGTGTGGTACTTTGTTAAGGAAGCCTCAGGAAGCTTATACAGCCACTATATGAATTCCCTGTTTTGATATAGGTATTATACTGTAAAAATTATATGGATACCCCTTTCCTCCTTCTCTTTCCTCTACCTATCCTCTTATCTCAACACACTACTCTAAACTTTACCCTCCTTTCATCATAAATCATATAAAGGCAAGCATTTTCTTTTATCTTAAAATGTGTTCATTATTTTTGAAATGCTTTTAGTGACTTAATAATTGTTGCCTAATAAAAAAATAAATTAAAACATTCTAAGACAATTTTATGGTTTAACTCTCCTCTTTAGTGACTGGAAATGCTCAGGCAAACACCTAAAAATATTTACAAAGTAATCCTTTGTACATTTCCTCCTTAAACCATCTGGCACACAAAAGCATGTGCACACAAATAGTGTTGCAAGTACTGCCTAACTTAAAACATACAGATGCATTGACAAATATTCAGTCAATTGTATAGATATAAGTAAACAGTGACCTTAAAGCATGTTCTATCTTAACATTTAGAATGTACGAGTGATTAGAGCAAGTAGAAAACTGAGAATCAGTTAATTGCATGTGTGTGTGTGTGTGTGTACATATATATGTATATATATGTAGGAAAAAAAGAATATTAAACTTTCATATGTCTATCACTTAACTTCAGGAATTGTCATTTCACAACCAACTTTTTCAATATATGTCCCCACAATTTCCCCTCACAACTTAGTGGATTATAAAAATATATGTTTTTTATTTCCTATCATCTATCCCTCATCCTGTATCTAGCATTTTCTCTTACCTTCTAGATACCAAAATAACATTTCTGATGTTATCTTAGAATATATGTATGAGAATATTTTTCTTTTTTATCAGTATGAGAATGTTTCAGATCTAATATTCTAGAACATCTGTATGAGAATATTCAGAGGTAAGACTTGAAAGGCAGGAATTAGAAAAAAATTTGAATTTCAGTTGAATTTAGTATGTTCTAGTTTGGGGAGGGCACAGTGAGGAAAGAGCTGTTGCATTTTTATTTAGTTACAAATATACAAAAACACTAAAAATGTGTAAAATTTAAAAATTGTAAATCTTTCAAAAATTGCTCAGTCATCAGTGGCAGAGAAAAAGTTTAGGAAATCAGTCATGGCACAGGTTTGAACAGGTGAGTGGTGGCAGGATTTAATAGGCAAGAATAAATGTTGAAAGATAGTACTTTGAGCATCTTCCCTCTCATAGTCAATAAAGTGCCATTAAATAAGGAAAACTAATGCAGAGCAGACAAAGGGTCTCAAGGTTTAGGCAATTCAGGCATTGTGAAAGTGGTGACTAATATTTTGGGAAAGGGGTACTATGGAACATTTTTCCTTTCCAATTCATTCATTTAAAACATATTTATTATTTTCTTAACATATAGGTACTGTTCTAAACTCAGTTTACAGCAATTATTTTGAAATTAAATAAAATTCTAGTTAAAAAATTAAAATTAATTTGATTTTTTTAAAAGTCTGACTCGGTTCGTATTTCCATGAGGGAAACATTTTAAACAAGTAACCAAGGAAACGTGTAATTTTAGGTAATGCAAAGAATAATAAAGCCAAATGAACAAAATAAAGGGTTAATAGTGACTTCAGGGAAGACTATTTTACTTAGGGTGGTCAAAAGCCTATCTGATGAAATGCATTTGAAGAGAGTTACAAATGGCAAGAGGAAGTGAGTCAAACCAATATCTGAAAAACAGCTTTCCACACAGAGGGAATAGTGTGTACAGGTCTCTTAATCAAAGTTTGACTATAAAGGGAACAGCAGGAGGGAAGCAAAGAGTGTAGGGCAGTAAGATTGGAGACCTCTACACAGTAGATTAGGTAAAGTCAAGTAGACCAGTAGACCTTGATAAGGAGTTTGGTTTTAATCTAAACATTCTTGGAGACCATTTGCAGAGTTTAGGACAGTGGAGTGACATGAACTAATTTTAAGATTTATAAGATCACACTGGCAACTGCCTGAAGGATTTATTTTATTTCAATTAATTAATTTATTTATTTATTTTTGGCTGCATTGGGTCTTCATTCCTACACGTGGACTTTCTCTAGTTGCAGAGAGTGGGGGTTACTCTTCATTGTGGTGCGCGGGCTTCTCACTGTGGTGGCTTCTCTTGTTGTGGAGCATGGGCTTTAGGCGCTTGGGCTTCAATAGTTGTGGTTCACTGGCTCAGTAGTTGTGGCACACGGGCTTAGTTGCACCCCGGAATGTGAGATCTTCCCGGACCAGAGATCGAACCTGTGTCCCCTGCATTGGCAGGTGGATTCTTAACCACTGCACCACCAGGGAAGTCCAGGATTGATTTTAAGGTAGGTGGAAGAGTAGAGGCAGGAAGAAAAATTTGGAAATTATTGCAGCAATTTAGAGATATGAGTGTGTTTTAGACTAGGATGGCTAGTTAATGGCTGGATTTCTGGTATATTTTGAAGGAGAAGTAAATGAAAATTCCTGATGAGTTGGATATGGGTTTGAGGCAAATACAGAAGTCAACGTTGACAACATTTTTGGTTAGCTTTTTGACCTAACCACTTGAGTGAAGGTGGCACCATTTCCTCTGATGGGGAAGACTGGGCTAAAAGTGTTCTTTGAGAAAAATAATCTTTGGTCACAATAACATTGAGAACACCACCCAAAGAGAATTGTCATTTAAACTGGGGGATATGAAGCTAGAGCTCAGGGGAGAAATTGAGTTTGAGGATAAAAGCTTGGATTCATGAGCACATTGAGTGTATTTTTAAATACATAATCCCCAGGGTTATATGCTGGGATTATAATCCTTATCATCCCACTATCGATTTAATAATGCCAATAAGGTAATTATTAATTTTCTGCTTAGGCAAAAATAGTACCATGATACATTTTTTTCTTTAAAAAACATTTATTATCTTAAAATAAACCTAGACAATTCTGTAGGTGGTCTTGAATCCCTTTTTGTACCTCTTCTCTTTGGAAAAAGAAAATAGTTTCAAAGTCAAACATGGAGAGAAAAATTCAAAATGTGTTTTACAAATATAGGTTCTCATTTTTCACATAGCAGTTACTCAGTAAATATTTTTTTGCAGTAGACTAAATTTATGAGCAAAGACTAAGCATTATTTGAAAAATTATTAGCAAAATTAGTCAATTAACTAAATGAATCAATCTACAACATACTCAAACCCACCACCTAAATATTTAAATAGTTTAAGTGAATAATTTTTTCAAGTAGTGAACATCAGAATTACTTGGGGAGCTGTTTCAAAAGCTCATGACCAAGTGTCACTTCCCCAAACTGTGAAATTTGATTCAGTGGCTAGATGTAGGGAACTGGCATGTATATTGGGAAAAGACTAATGCATCCTAGTTTAAAACCACTGACTTAGCAAAAAGGGCTATTATTGGCACTGTTGACCTTAATCTCTCTGACTCACTTTTCTTCTCTTTCTTCTAACCAAACATTCATTTCAAGTTTAAACCTTCTACAGATAAGTTATCATCCATTAAGCTACCATAAAGTTTTGCCTTATATTGAGTCAGTCTTTTTGAGGTGATTTTGGATAACTTTGATTGCATCCATTATGCATGGATTTTGTAGGCTAATTTATAGGTGACAATTTTTCCTCTTATTTTAAATAAGCAGACAGTCTCTTTTTTTGCTTCTTGTTCACTTTTGTCCATCTCTTAACAAAGCTAACATTTCTTTTTTTTAGTTTTTTCTAAACGATATAAATATTTTTACTGGTCTCCAATCCATTATTCAGGCAATCATACAATTGCTAAATTAGTTTCCATATACTTTTGAAAATTTGCATTGAGAATCTTCACCTATATGCATGATATAAATCAATTAATTATTTCCTACAATTCTGCCCCTCTTCAGAGGGGTCCATCTTCAATGAAGTATTAACTTCATTTAAAAAGTTTAGTGTCACTGGAAAAGCATAGTTTTATTTCAGAATACACACCACATATTCAAATATGATCAAAATATGTTTTTATACTTTCTGAATTTAAAGTCACATCTTTTATAAACAATAGTAAAATCATTTTGTGTTTTTATACTTAGGACTTTGTTTTATTTTGAAATCTATTCTGTATTATACAAACAGTTTTTATACTCTGCACTGTTTCCTGGGCAAAATTCCCATTGAATTCCCTGCACTGATCATCTAAGAGCTGTTTGTTTGTGAAACAAATTCACACTATGCAATACAGTGGAGATAGTGAGGCTAATTTTACTCTGGATTTATGGTGTCCTTTTCTTGGCAATTGCAAAATTTCTCAATGCCATATCTGTAAACATGCTAATTTGTCTAAGTTTTGGAATGTAAATACATTGTTAATGAACATCTATATTTATTAAAATTCTTTTCCATATCTAAATGTTTATTTCTATTATTTTGGAAATGGTGAGACAAACTTTTGAGAAGCACACTGAAGAAACCACTTGGAAAGTAAATGGTCACCCAGTAAATATGTTCATGTGGAAAATCAAAATGGCTTCTGTTAGAGAAGATGGGCGTGAGGGAGAGCCAACTGGAGTTCTGTGCTGCAGGAAAGAAAAATTGATATTGTAAAAATTACATATGTCAGAGTGATCTGAGATATTACTACATCAAAATTTTAAAGAGATAAATTGGGAGAATTAATTTACAATGTTCTAAGTAGAACTATAAAATGTATTCAAAACCATTAACTCTTTTTTTTAAACATCTTTATTGGAGTAAAATTGCTTTACAATGGTATGTTAGTTTCTGCTTTATAACAAAGTGAATCAGCTATACATATACATATATCCCCATATCTCCTCCCTCTTGAATCTCTCTCTCACCCTCCCTATCCCACCCCTCTAGGTGGTCACAAAGCACCGAGCTGATCTCCCTGTGCTATGTGGCTGCTTCCCACTAGTTATCTATTTTACATTTGGTAGTGTATATATGTCCATGCCACTCTCTCACTTCGTCCCAGCTTACCCTTCCCCCTCCCCGTGTCCTCAAGTTCATTCTCTACATCTGCGTCTTTATTCCTGTCCTGCCCTTAGGTTCTTCAGAACCATTTTTTTTTTTTTTTTTTAGATTCCATATATATGTGTTTGCATACGGTATTTGTTTTTCTCTTTCTGACTTACTTCACAGTGTATGACAGTCTCTAGGTCCATCAACCTCATTACAAATAACTCAATTTCCTTTCTTTTTATGACTGAGTAATATTCCATTGTATAAGTGTGCCACAACTTTATCCACTCATCTGTTGGTGGACACTTAGGTTGTTTCCATGTCCTGGCTGTTGTAAATAGAGCTGCAATGAACATTGTGGTACATGAGTCTTTTGGAATTATGGTTTTCTCAGGGTATATGCCCCAAACCATTAACTTTTAAATAAATACTAGTGGTTATGAAGAAGAAAAAACCTTACAATTTGATTCTAATCATCCCTGTCTTTAAAATTAACCTGTTCTTAAAATCCTTCAATATTTCCTGTCATCAGGAATTTTTTCACTTGCCAACATTTGTACTATATACCTCTCTGCTTGCCTCCATGTTGCTCAGACTCTTCCTCCCTGTTCTCTGTTTCTCTCCACCATTGCCATCCTCCTCACCATCCACCTGTACCGTCTAACACTCTGCTATCAAACATAGAACTTCCTAAACAGATCAGCTTATCTATCTCTTCTTCTGGCTCCTGCCACTTACAAGGTATGTCAGATGGCTGAAACTTGAAAACCAAACTCTCCATGTAGGGTTTTACATACATTAAGAAAACTTCTGTGTCCAGATCTTACTTAAAAAACAAAAAACAAAAATACAAAAAAACAGTGATAGTAAAAATTATTTGGTCACGATTCAATATTTTAAAAGTATGCCAGATCAATGACAAATTGAAATCATTGATCTAGAAGAAGTTTCTCAACTAACTATTAAAGAATGTCTCAGGTAATTTACCTTGATATTTGGTGCTGTACTAGTCAGGGTTTTGGCTGCAAACAATAAAAGCAAATTTTAGTCAATGTAAGAGGAAAGGGGATTAATTAAATTCATGTCAAAAAGGTCATACACTCAGTGAGTGGCTGAAAAACTATGCTAGGGCGTAAACTTACTTCAGAAAGAGTTTCTGAGGGTCTATGGATACTATTTCTATGACCCTGTAAGCTTATCTCCACAACAATTGTTGTGAATTAACAACTCTTCTACTGCAGTAGTCACAGAGCCTTGAAAACTGCAGCTACCACATATATCATTTAACTGAAGTTACATATTGTAAATTTGTGATGAAATAACCATCAGATTGCTTCTCAGGTATTAAGGGTGTTTAAATCTGGGTAGAGCATAATTACAAATGCATTACGATCCAGTCAACAGAAAGAAAACACACCAATTATCTGAAAAAGAAAGATTTAACATAAAAAAAAATTACGAGTAAAAAATGATTCTAGGGCTTCCCTGGTGGTGCAGTGGTTGAGAATCTCCCTGCCAACGCAGGGGACACGGGTTCGAGCCCTAGTCTGGGAAGATCCCACATGCCGCGGAGCGACTAGGCCCATGAGCCGCAATTGCTGAGCCTGCACGTCTGGAGCCTGTGCTCCGCAACAAGAGAGGCCGCGATAGTGAGAGGCCTGCGCACCGCGATGAAGAGTGGCCCCCACTTGCCACAACTAGAGAAGGCCCTCGCACAGAAACGAAGACCCAACACAGCCATAAATAAATAAATAAATAAATAAATAAATAAATAAATAAATAAATTTAAAAAATAAAAATAAAGCGAATAATTAAAGAAAAATGATTCTAAAAGTAGTTAAAGAGAACTTTAAATGATACACATTATAAAAGGCACTATATTTATGTAGTAAATGTATGGAGTTCCAGCTTTCAGTTCATATGTAGAAGCTTGGAATTCACCACTCTTTCCTAACAACAAGTGAAAAGCTAAACAAACTGGAAAATCAACAACTCTTCATGGATCTAGAAGAGATCCTGTGACACAGGGCAAACTGCTGTCCCAAGTCTTGGGAGAGAGACAGGCAAATACAGGAAGTCAGGGTTACCAGAGACCATACTCAGATATCATGAGCGGAAACCTCCTCTGGGATCAGTGCCGCAGGCAAAATTTGAAAGTTAAAAACTCCAGGGGGACCAAATCTGGGGTCCCCACAGTATTGTGAGATTTACCTTCAGGGACTCAATCAGGTCACAACAGTAAATATCAGAGAAAAATTTCCTCCTGCTTCTGGCAGGTGGAGGGGAAAAGGAACCATTTTGAAATACCACAGACCATTCTGTTCTTCCTAAATAAGGCCTGCCCTCAGGAGAGGCTAGTTAACCAGAGCCTAACCTGCTGGGGTGTTAATTAGAGCCCTATTTAAAATGAGGGGAGGGAAGTACCCAATTCCAGCCCACTCTAGTCATTCTGTCTCACCTAAACTGGAAAAAAGAAACTGAGAAACTCTTATAAAGATCATAGTCCAGAAGCAGAAGCTTCCTAAAAGGATGAAACCTAAGTCCTATAGGTAGGACTATAAAGCTTCCCTTCCCCCGACACCTAACCACTAAAAGCCTATTTACAGGAGTTCCTTTTAGCTGGGAGTAAGAAATGGCTGCTGGGCTGTTAATGACATTCACTGGAAGGTGTGTGCCTGGCTAAATGCCCTGGAGGGTAAAAACCACGACATCCCAGCACACTGCTCCCATGGAAGCCACCTGCTGGGGTTCCAGCAAAACACACTAAGTAGCCTCTCAGTAAAATGCCAGTGAGACTTGCTGGC
Organism: Eschrichtius robustus; assembly: GCF_028021215.1. NCBI lineage: Eukaryota > Metazoa > Chordata > Mammalia > Artiodactyla > Eschrichtiidae > Eschrichtius > Eschrichtius robustus. The sequence continues at coordinate 41,730,137 of NC_090841.1, forward strand.
TGGTGATTACCATTGTGTTTTCCACAAAGTAATAGCAAGGAAACTGCTCCTTCAGATGCTGGGAATATGCTGGAGGGCGATAGCCACCAGGCCTTCTTCATACCACTGGAAGAATTCTGATATTTGACTCTAGTTGTGTGTCTAGTGATATCAACAGGTGGTCTTAGAAGATAAAGCATCCTCTTATGGCATCTGCAAAAAGTGAGGTTATCACAGTGTTTTCAAACAATGGGTGACTATTCACTTCTGACACAAGTGGAAAAGCTTCTTCCACTTGCAAAGGAAGCTCAGATTTACTTGTGAGTTTGATGTATGCATTGCATCTAGGTCCAAACAAATGCTTTTGATTCCAAGATTGGTTCCTATTGTGAACTCAAGTGATGTTGTTATTTACCAACTTGCACAATTATTGTATTTGATTCTTAAGCAATATCAGCTCTATGGCTAAAGAAATGAGATTTTTATGAGGGCTGTCATGAAAGCTTTCTGATTTTCAGATCATGATTTGAACCAAGGGTTAAACGACTTGAGCTGTCATTTATTTTTTTAAGTGCTCCAGTGCACTCAGCAGCTTCCTCTCATAACACAATGCTTATATGTACCATGATTGCTTAATAGTCCAGTGAAACAGCCACTTAGGCTCCCAAGGCATGGGCTTCAGTTGGCACTCAGAATCAACCACAGGTGGTAGTTTGATTAATTGTGATACCATTGCCTGCCTTGAATTATTAGCATCCTACGTCCCAGTGGTCAGTATGTCAGCCCTGTGCACAAGCCCATGGGTAGGACCAAACCAATTCCTGAATCTCATCTTTAAAGATTTATCTCCTAGGGCCACTTCCAGTACTAATTCTGCATCAGTCAGGATCCTGTTAGGAAATAGAATCCATTAGAGTAATTGACACAGGGAAAATGCACTATAAAGAATTATAACTAATTAAGGGTGATTACTAAACAAAAGACAACTTTTAAAAAATACAGGAATAGCAAAAGTAGGGAGCAGGTACTACATCTAAGGCCAAGGGAGGGTATGCAAGGATTAAAGAAAGAACTCGGAAGAATTACTCTCCACTCCAACCCAGGCTGAAATTCAGACTTTGCTGGCAAAAGTGTGGTTGTGGCCCACTGGATAACAAAATTCGCAGAGTTATAGCAGACCAGAGCTGCTGAGCAGAGGGCTGCCAACCAGGATGCCAGCTGTCCCGGGCTGGCAAGCAGAAAACTCCCACTGAACATAGGGTTGATAGATAAAATAGAGAATGCTGGGCAAAATCTGAATAATAGATAAATAATGAATAAAAGGTTAATATAAGTATATCCCAAATATTTCAGAAATAGTGTTAATCTGAAATTCCAAATTAACTAGGTGTCTTATGTCTTTATTTGCTAAATATGGCAACCCTACTCTGCAGTGATGTGAAACTAGCTGAAAGGTATGCACCATTGGGTCTCCTACACACCATTAGCAAGAAACCTGCCCATTGGGATACTGGTGAATCTTGCTGAAGGCACAGTCCCAACAGGAGTCCCTCAAGCCACTGACCATCAGAGGAAGGGAGAAAAAAAACACCAGAACCAAGAAGAAAACCTCCTTCTACTTTTCCTTCCAGATTCCTTTTAATGCCGTCTGATGATAAACATTGTACCAGATATCAAAGAAAGAATGCCTTGGAGTGGAGCTACATCAATTACACAAGACAAGGCAAGAAAAGGTGGATTTAGAGCTGAAAGAAAATAAATCGGTAACTCTCATGATAAGTATTCACTGTAGATATCTTTAAAAATATGATTTTATACCTAATTGGAACAAAATTATACAAGCAATTATATTTAACGCTGCTTAAATCACCAATTCTATATTTGTATATTTAATTTTGAATCAAGTTAGCATTTGTTTTCTATTGAAGGATTTTTAACACATTATAATGTTACACATTTATAATATTTGTCTAAAAATTTATTTCAAAGTGACACTTTTAAATGGTGGCTACAATCATTAGTGGTGGGGAACAAATCAAAGCCCTATGTAATGAATCATTTATTCATAACTTCATAATTCATTGCTGTAGTTATACTTAAATCTCACCAAATTTCGAGGTTGATAGACTGGAGAAATGAGCTAAACATAGTGTTTCTCTGAATATATGAGTTGGTTGTTTGTTTGTTTGTTTTTTCTTATACTAGTGACATTTTGCAATGATGGAGTTTCAGTAAACTGCTATTAGATACATTTTTCTGGAGTAGAAAAATAGCAACTGTTAATTTTGGTTGGATAGAAAGGCCTACAATTATATTCTCTTCTACCAGCAAAGCTATTGAAGATCTCCACGTTGTACAGCGATTTATAGTAGCTCAGTTTTGGGGGATCTATGTGTCCAACCCATTGTGTTGTTCTACTATATAGGGACATATGATTAAGATATTTTTCCCCCACATCAGGTAAAATGGGAAGCATCTGAGGATTTTATCCTAGAAAAAACAGAGACTGAAGCTGTTTGAGGAGCTGATGGGTTGGGGTTGGGTAGTTCAGTCTCAGTGACAAAAATTTGGGGTCTTATCAGCCGTACAATAGGTAAGGCTTGGTCATTATATGGTGGGTAACTGAAAATCAAAGCATTTAAAGGATCACATCATCACTTAATTGGACATTCAAAGGACTTCACTATCATTGAAAAGTTAGCTTAGAAAAAAATCAATATTTGATAGCTAGAAAATGAAGAAACTTATCTGTCTTTGCTTGGGATTAATATGTAAATAAAAATAGTTATCCTTGAGAATTAATAAATGGGTGTAACCTTATGTGAGTTTAAATATTTCACCTCTTGCATGATCCAGAAACACTCAAGCCAACAACTTAATATAAAAAGTGATCTCAAGTGAAATCAAAAGTGAAAGAAACATGGCAAAAGTATTCTAGAGAGACAACGTTTAATTCAGATTAGAGAGGATTCCCACAGATAAAGTATAACTGAATGTGAACTCACAACTCAAAATGACACAATACTTGTGCAAACAGTCTTTCAAGAGCAAGAATTTGCAGACAAACAAGATTTTGTGGTTTTTTTAGAGGTGGATTTTTTAAAAATTAATTAATTAATTTTTGGCTGCATTGGGTCTTTGTTGCTGCGTGCAGGCTTTCTCTAGTTGTGGCGAGAGGGGGCTACTCTTCTTGTGGTGTGCGGGCTTCTCATTGCAGTGGCTTCTCTTCGTTGCAGAGCACGGTCTCTAGGCACGTGGGGTCAGTAGTTGTGGCTCGAGGGCTCTAGAGTGCAGGCTCAGTAGTTGTGGCACACAGGCTTAGTTGCTCCGCAGCATGTGGGATCCTCCCGGACCAGGGGTCAAACCCGTGTCCCCTGCATCGGCAGGCGGATTCTTAACCACTGCACCACCAGGGAACTCCCCCAAACAAGATTTTTATGTAATAAAACAATTATATACAGACACTTAAGTGATGAATATTAAATATAAAAAACTGAAAATGAATAAGCAGGACCAAAAATCAACAAAATAGAACCTCTGTCAATAAAATATATACTAAAAACACCCCACAAACCCTCAATGGATTGATCAAATAGCAAATAGCATATTAAATATGGCTGAATAGAGAAATAGTGAAGTATTAGAAGATATAGCAGGGAAATTATAGAAAATAAAAACAGACATCCAAAGAGGTAGAAAATATGAAAGGTCCAATATATATCTAGTATAAGTTCGAAAAGGGGAGACCATTAAAAAATAGGAGGGTAAAATCCTGAATCCACAAATTTGGTAATAAACATATTTTTAAGCCTACACGGAACATTTATAAATATCAAAAAATGACAATATACTAAATGTCACAAAAGTGACTCTCAACAAATGACAAAGAAACAGTATAATTCAGAGCATGTTCCCTAATCACAATATAAATACTATAATTCCATATTGAAAACTAACTTTAAAAAGCCCGATACATATGGAAGTTTTAAAATGAATATATAAATAGCTTATATGTCAAAGACTAAGTCACAAAAGATAAAACTTTAGAACCATTTTTTTAAAAAATTTATTTATTTATGGCTGTGTTGGGTCTTCATTTCTGTGTGAAGGCTTTCTCTAGTTGTGGCAAGCGGGGGCCACTCTTCATCGCGGTGCGCGGGCCTCTCACTGTCTCGGCCTCTCTTGTTGCGGAGCACAGGCTCCAGACGCGTAGGCTCAGTAATTGTGGCTCACGGGCCTAGTTGCTCCGAGGCATGTGGGAACTTCCCAGACCAGGGCTTGAACCCGTGTCCCCTGCATCGGCAGGCAGATTCTCAACCACTGCGCCATCAGGGAAGCCCCTAGAACCAATTTTTAACCAAAATTACATACCAAAATTTGTTGGATCCAGCTAGGGTAGTATTTAGAGGAGACATTTTTTTTTTCCATAAGCTTACATTAGGGGAAAATGACTGAGAATTAAAGAGGTTAGAGTACAACCTGAGAAACTAGAAAATGAACTGAAGAACTATCTTAAGAAAATAATCGATGAACATAAAACCACAATAGAAAACAAAAATATAAAATTTTGTATCAATTAAACCAAAAGCTTATTTTTAAAACGTCTTCAAACATACCTAGACAAATAAAATAAAAGGATAAAAACACAAATATCAATGTGAGGCTTTGAGATCTAAAAATGTACATGTTTTTATATTTTAAGATCCCTGAAATCAGGATGTATTACAATCAAGAATATGTCACAGTTTAATTGGTAAAGTTTCTTTTTTTTATTTAAAAGCATACAAATTTGTGGAGCATCTTATAAATGACTAAATAAAATGTCATTATAAGAAAGGACCATGAGCAATTTTATGTCAACCAATTTGAAAATTAAGACAAAATTGATTTACAAAAATATAACAGCACAATTAACACAAAAAATACAAAAAAATTAGATAGATATATTATAAAAATGCCTTAGCCTGGGTTTCCTTAGAAACCTTAGACATAAGGTCTTGTATGTGGTACTTATGTGAGAATGTGGTACCATGGAACAGGAGAACAAGACAGGTGGAATGAAACTGAAAAACACGTACATCCAACTTAAAAGTTAATCAAATTGTGCTCAACTCTAGGTAAATACTGCTGGATCTGAGGATATGTCTCAGAATTCTTCACCCGGGGGAAGGGAGGGGGAGCACTTATCCATTTGCTCTCATTCCTCACTGATCAAGTGCAGCCCAAGAGTCGTTAACTTCTCTGCCCTTCCAGTTTGTGCATGAGATGAGTGAAGAGTGGTTCTGAAGGTGGCAGAAAATGAGAGGTACCTGGAGTGGTTCCAGATGATGGGTTGCCCAATTGTCCTTGCATAAAGCAAATCAACATCACAACAGCATAGAGTGCTCACTGTACACTGATAAAGTTGAAGTGGTGTATAAGAGATAACCATAGTAGATAGTTATAAATCTACCAAGCAAAACAAGCCCAGGTAACCTGTGACAAATATTTCCAATTTTATATAATTTATTCCAAAATACAGAAAACTCAAATTATAAAGTCCAAAACATCTTGATAACAAAAATTGACAAGGAGAATATGAGAAAAAACAATTACGTGCCAATCTCACAAACTAATTTTGCAAATTCTTAATTACAATGTTAACAAGTTGAATCCATCAGTTGATATTTATAAAACAAAGCACTATCATAGTAGTTTTGATTTAATCCAGAAATACATGGATAGTTTAACACTAAAAACAAGAACCTTATGATTCTTCACTTTTTCAATGAGATGTGGGGAAAATCTCTCCCTTTTCTGTCTCTGGACATCATTGTATGAGGCTATGACATTTGGAACTGCCATGAGCATCTCTGACCATGGACACAAAGCCAAGAAGAGGATCCCAGAAAAGCTGGGTGCCACATGACTCTTCAGCTGCTTCAGTCATCACCCTCCCTCTAAGATGCTTCTTGTGATTAGAGATAGTAAATGTGCTTATTGACTAGGCCAAAACAAAGAAATAAACCTCCAAATCTTATGTTCATTATATTAACAAGTTAAAAGATGTTTTTAAAGTATGATCATTGCAACAGAATCAGTTTTCAAATGATGACATTTCTGTATCTGAAATAAAAAGAAAAACTGACTTCATTGCTTACTGTAGTAAGGAATACCTAAGCTAGTCAGTCACAGTCTCCCAGGACAGAGCAGAATGCTAAACTTACAGAGTGTTTAAGAATCAGGAGAATTCTGGAGTAGGTCAACTTTAGAGGTGAACATGGTGGGTGTCATCATTTGATTACTCAGAGGTGAGAATGTTGTTGATTGATTGATTGATTCTTACAGGTGAGTTTATTTGAGTAAGTCTTCCCCTGCTTGGCTGATTTGCAGAAGAAAACGGTTGGCAGAGATTGGTTGGCCTGGAAACGTATGCTCATTTAGGCACATTGTGGTAGAATAAATAGCTAAATCCAATTCTGGTGTCTGTAGAACAACGTGTATTTTCCTGAATTTGTGAGAATATTAAACCATGTAATGATGTTTTTGGCAAAAGGATTGCTGAATACTAATAGCATGGAATTTCCTTAACTGGCTAAGTGGTAGCTACAAAAATAAACACCTACGAAAAAAATTATATATAGTGATGAAATGATAGGCACATTCTCTTAATAGGGACAAAGCAAAGATGTCCATTATCACCACTAATTTTCAGCATTTTACTGATGGTGCTAGCCTGCACAAAATGGCAAGAAAATGGAATTGTGATAACTGGGCAGGATGAAAATGGCATTGTTCTTAAACCACCATATATACACATTTTTAAAACCCAAAAAGCTCTACAAAGATTGTAAGAGTAACTTTACTGTACAGGATCAATTGAGTTTTAGACATAGGCAAAAACAGTAGAAAATATAATTTAAAAATCTTTTTGTAAGAGCAATAAAAAGATATCTAGAATATATTTTAGAGTTCCATTTAGGAGTCTCTTGAGAACTGTGTGGTCTCATGCCATTTCTCCAAATTTGGGAGTAAGGAAGAAGCCCCAGAGCATGAGTAAGACATCCCACATTCCATTCTCCCCCACCCTCACTTCAGCCATTATCATTGGAGGGTAAGAGGCAGTCCTGAAATTTGAGGTATAAGATTGCTCTGAACTTGGTCCTGCAGGAGTCAAGCCAGAGCCCCCAACTGCAGGAACTCACATGCTCCTAGAAAAATCTCCACATGCATAGACACTGTAGTTTTCTACCTTGAGATCATCAAGATTCATCAATCACAGAATATTTGATATTCTGGAGTTTTGTCACTTCCTATAAGAATCTCATGATTCCCAGATCATCACCACAAATTAACTACTCTAATTCCTTTCCTGAGCCCATCTCCTACCTCTCTCCAATTCCTACATCCTTTTGTGCCTTTTGGAATTTTATTATAAAATCTGAAGATTCTCTTATATTCTCAATCTCATCTCTAGTCCTTACTTTCAACTTCTCAATCGAACAGAAACCTAAAATCTCTTTTTCTCCCCAGGGTTCTTATATGTACCCTTTTCAAATGGCAAGTTTAAAACATCTCCACCATTGTGCTATTTACTACTTCGGAAATATTTTTGCAGGTATTTTTGGAGATCTACAATAGATATAGCTTTCCAATTATGGATTAGTATTTGCTCTGTCTGTTGCCAGGTGACTAGAACAGAATTACTTTAAACACAATTTACTGCGAGATAGTTCCCTAGACCACATTAGTGATGGACATTTTGTGTGGCACACTGTTGACAGGGCCGGCCAAGATTTTCCTCTGCTTCTTCTCTCTCTCTCTCTGAGCAACTCTCCTTTGTGGTCTCCTGGGTGAAATAAGGGGGTAAGGGGGTAGGAGGTGGCTTACTTCTCATTCACTCTTACTCTGATCTCATTTTAATGAGCAGAAAGGTCTACCAGAAACTTTAGGTTTTGACTTTTATTTTGCAGGGCTTCAAAACTAAGGTATAATTTGTAAGTCGACTGAGTCTTGGTGGCCAAGGGCCCTCAGATCTTCCTATTTTCTGTCTACCTCTCCAGTTGTCATTGCTTGCCTTGTAATTATGTACTATTTTTCATCTATTTTATGATTCTCAAGCATTCTATTTGATTTAGTATAATGAATTGAAAGTTTTTCCCAATAATATCCCACCTTTACAAAATCAGTGTTTAGAATATTATTTTCTGTATTTCATACATGTAAACTGAAGTAAAAGAAGAGAACTAGGAATTAAGTTTCCATATAGGACCCCAAAACCCATGATTAAACAATCTTATAATTATATAGGGACATTTTGCATTCACATATTAGAGGAATATTAAAAATAATCTGAGTTAGACTGGAATACCACAATACAAAGAAAGAAAAATTGAGGATTTTTCATATGTTTATAACTACACTAGTTCCTTGATAAGTTTGACCCAGCCATGTCTTTCTCAGAGAATAAAAAGAAGGTCTAAAATTATGACACCCCATGGGCCCTCCTGTTTGACATCTTCTAGGGATTACATTTTTGAGACCAAGAATAGGTTACCCAGTAGAGTTTTAAGCCTGATTCTTCACTGATAGCCTGCAGAGAAGTTGAAACTTTTCTCCTACCCCTATCGTATTTGCTGTAGTTGACTCTACCACTGAGTGGCAGCTACTACTTAGAGGAAATGTATGAGCTAAGACTACTTATGGAGAGAGAGTCAAAGTCACAAATTTCTAACCTAAAGCTGTTTCCAAAAGTTGGGTCCAGCTGCTTGCCTCTCAAAAGCCAGTACTCGAGAGGCAAGGTTGGTAGAAAGGAACGTTTGCTCTATTCAGGAGGCCAGAAACTGGCAGAGAGGACAAACTCATGTCCAAAGGCTGATGCCTCACTGCTGATCAGTGGGCAAAAGCTTGTAAAGAGGAGTTTCAGGGGTGTATAGGTGGAGAGAGGGGGGTATATGCAGAACAGAGCAGTCAACTCTGACAGTCATCTTGAAATTGGTCATGCGGTGGTCTAATCAGCATCATCTTGATTGTTTTGCGTACAGTTAATCTTTAGTTCCAGGGTCTGTTTGTTCCCATTTTTTTGAGGCCGGTTCTCAGAAATGTGGCAGCTGATGTCATGGCCACAGTCTCGTTATCATAGAATTAACTTCTTCCACCTGGTTGGGGTGGGGGTTTCAGAATATATAAAACATCTCAGGGCTTCCCTGGTGGCGCAGTGGTTGAGAATCTGCCTGCTAATGCAGGGGACACGGGTTCGAGCCCTGGTCTGGGAAGATCCCACATGCCACGGAGCAACTAGGTCCGTGAGCCACAACTACTGAGCCTGCGTGTCTGGAGCCTGTGCTCCGCAACAAGAGAGGCCGCGATAGCGAGAGGCCCGCGCACCGCGATGAAGAGTGGCCCCCTCTTGCCGCAACTAGAGAAAGCCCTAGCACAGAAACGAGACCCAACATAGCAATCAATCAATCAATTAATAAAATAAATAAATCTTTAAAAAAAAAATAACAGCTCAAAGGATATGGTTCAGAATATTATCTCTAACCCTTGAGGGGGAACTAAAGGACCTTGACTTTATTTAATGACTAAACTATTATTATTTGGACTTGTTGGACAGTTTTCCTTTGCTTCTGCATTTTCTTACTTCTCTGATTAAATTTATTCTTTGACTAAAGTTTTTCTACAGACAAAAGGCAGCCAGAGGACATGGCAGGGGTGGGGGTCTGTCCTGGGAAGACCCCATAGGGTCCTGCTCCATTTCAAAGCTAGAAATTAGAATTCTCTCTGTTGTCAATGGCATTGGTGAAGGAGAGATGAAAACACGAGTTCTCCAAATTCTCTCACTCCCTCTCTCACTCTCTCTCTCTTCCCCTCCATTTATATAACTATATTTATACGTATGCAGATAAATTTATATATCTATATAAAGGTTGTAAACATATTTCATGTATAATGTGTGAATGAGTATGCATATATTATATAATTGATTACATATAAGCCCATACATGAATCAGTTCTTTATTGCTGTAAAATGCACCACACCAAAATCCAGTGTCTTAAAATTGTAAGAATTTACTGTTGCATCCAGGTTTATAAATCAGCCAGGCAACTTTGCTGCTGTAATCCAGGCTTGGCTGATTTTGTCTGATTTTGGTTCTGCTTCTGCCGTCAGCTGGCAGTTCACTGGGAGGCTCACTGATCTGGTGATTAGCTGACAGTCCCCAGGTGTGCCTGGCATGGTTCATGTGTTTGTAATCATCCAGGAGGTTAGACTGGATCTGACCACATGATACTGTCAGGGTTGCAAAAGAAAAAGGGAATCTGCAAAGCCATTCAAGTCGTAGGCTCAGACCTAGCACAAGTTCACTCTTTACAAGTTTTTTGTTTTTGTTTTATTTTTGGCAAAAACAAATATGAAGGCTGTCCCAAATGGGGATGTAGATTCCCTTTTGTTCAGAGGAGCAGCAAAATCACATTGCAAAGTGTATGGACACAGGAAGGATTGACAAACTGATATCATTTTGTAATCAATCTACCTCTGTATGAATTATACATTCAGTTTTCATAATTACATGTATTTATGAAGTTTCAAAGAGATGCTTCTTTTAATTATATCTCTTAATTTTTAAATTTAGGTATAAATAATATAAAATATTATATTAGTTTCTGTTGTACAATACAATAATTCAGTATTTGTATACATTGTGAAATGATCACCACAATGTCTAGTTAACATCCATTGCCTTCCTTAGTTACAAAAATATTTTTTTCTTGTGATAAAAACTTTTAAGATCTACTCTCTTAGCAACTTCAAACATGCAGTGTAGTGTTATGAACTATAGTCACCATGTTGTACATTATATCTCCATCACTTATTTTATAACTGGAAGTTTGAATCTTTTGAACTTCACTGATCTCACCCACCCCACTATATCCTGATGACATTATATCTCTCTATATATTATATCTTCATGACTTATTTTATAACTGGAAGTTTGTACCTTTTGAACTTCACTGATCTCACCCACACCATACCCCACCTTTGGCAACCACCAATCTGTTCTCTGTACCTATGAGCTTGAATTTTTGTGTTTTTGTTTTTGCTTCTAGAGTCCATGAATAAGTGAGATCATACGGTATTTGCCTCTCGGTGTCTGACTTATTTCACTTAGCATAATGCCCTCGAGGTCCATCCACGTTGTCACAAATGGCAAGATTTCCTTCTTTTTTATGGCTGAATAGTATTTCATTGTATATGTGTACACCACATTTTCTTTCTTCATTCATCCATCGATAGACTGAAGAGATTCTTAAGTTAAATTGCTTGTAACTTTTTGCACAAGGCCCCACAATAACTACCTACTCTGTGAACGACGATGGTGTAAATAATGCACGAGAAGTATCATGAACAAAACACAGTTCTCCAGATACCCCTAGTTATGCCAAATATTATTCTAGACAGAATTATTCTCTACAGAATTTGGAATCTACCCCTTTTCTATATTTCTATTGTAGTGACAAAAACTATCTCATACTTTAGTGATTTATTCATTCATTCATCTATTCATTCATTCAGCAAGGGTTTCCTTGTTGCTTACTCTGTTCCAGGAACAACATTATATGCAAGCAACAAAGAAAAATATGTGTGATGGTTAAAAAAGTCTGAAGTAAAAACTTCAAAGGAAAAGGTCATCAACCATCAATAAAAATGGACTTGTATTTTTGATATACATTTAGCAATGTGTCTGGTTTTAAAAACAAATTTACTTATATTCCCAACATTTTATCATAGTCTCTCTATAGCTATATATATATTCATGTATATATGCATATAGATATATTTATAGATGTAATAATTTTTAAAAAATCTTACTACTACAGTTATCAAAGCATATTTCATGTTAGTAAAAATAGCTAATATCTATGGACAATGTAGTGAGCTAGGTGCTTTATGTGGATGGCCTTACTTAATTCTCAGTCCTGTGGAGTAGGTACTATTATAATATCCATTTTAACCATTGAAGAAGACACTGGAGATTAGTAACTTGTCAAAAGTCACCAGCCTTTAAGTGACAGAGTTGAAATTCAAACTCAGGTTTTGAGTTTCTTGAAATCTCTGGTCTTACACCATCAAGCTTTCCCTACTCTTCCTGCTGAATTGATTGCTGTAAATTCACAGGACCTGCTGTTTTCTATATTTGCCCAAATACATAGGGAGGCAGTTATTATCACCAAGAAAGAAGGCTTCATCCTCACTACTGATTTTTATCCAGACCTCTAGATCTGCTTCCCTCTCTGGCCATTAAAAGTAGATTTTTCAGGGAAATAAAAAATTGGGTTGGCCAAAAATCTGAACAAACTTTTTGGCCAACCCAATATATGCATTAATAAGGTTAAGCATCTAAGGAATAGGATTAGAGTTGTAAATTATGCTTAGCCAAAATCATGGAAATATCCAGAGAGTAGAATTAGAAATGCATCTCTATTTCATATTTGAATATACCATTTATTTCATAACTCTTACTTTTAACTTATTACATTTATTTGGTTTTCAGTCTGTTTCACCCACTAAATTCTAATTTCCTGGGTATAAGACCTTTTGTGTCTTCCTTCCTATTGTCAGTAGGCCATAATAGGCGTTTAGTAGCAATTTCTTGCTCTAGAATATAAGTCCATGCAACTCTGGGCAGTGGCTCAGGTATCCAGAATCAAAGTCTAGAAAGTGAATACAAAATTAGAGAACAGCCGCTTTTATGAGACTGAAGAGCAGGGCTGAGGAAGAGAGAGCTGCTCCAACAGATCCCAAAGACCATGCACTGGCTTTCATGCGGACACAGTCCAAATATATGTGCCAGGTCTGGCCAGACTTTCTGTTCTTAAAGAGGTCCCTCTTGATACTGATATGACAATTTCTTTGTCTATGTCCTCAGGACAAAGAGGAGATCTGAAAAGCAGTGTGCTGTCTGAGGCTGGAAAGAAGCAGGGTGGTTGATAGAAGGACTGCCAAGTAAACTCCGGGATTAGGTCCAGCTCACACTTACCTGCTCTCTCTCTCTCTTTCTCTCTTCCTGTATCCTGCTCTTTCTTCTCTCTTTTTGGTATGCTGAATATACCCAGGAACTCCATTCTCATACATCTTCGAGGTTGAAATACATATATGAAATATAATGATTTTACTATAAAAATGTTCTGCACACATTTTCACTACTCATTTCTTTTTGGACAAAATATATTTGAAGAGTGTGTACATATTTGCATAACTTTTGGATACTTTGCTTCCCCAACTGGATTCCAATACCTGTTATGAATTTACTAAGACATAGAACAGAAAAATAAATGAGGCACTACAATAGCAAATATCTCTAAGGAAGTTTCAAAGACATTTAACATTTTTAATGTAAATAATGTACTGTGTTTATATATACTCTATAAAGTTAAACATCCCCAGCATGTGGCACAACTCATGTAAACCTCTGTGTTTTTTTCATAAAGAAATACTTATTTACAAAATAAAATGACTATATTTTTGTAAATTTTTATTTTGCTGTTGTTGGGAGTTGTAAAGGGAAAGGAAGCAAAGCATTTATCAAGAACCTATTATGTGCCACACATTTTGCTTGCCACTTTAGAAGTGCTATTGCAGTTAATATTAACAGTAATCCTATTATATTAAACCCAGAAATTGCCCCTAAGAGAGAGTGTGAAACATGTTCCTGGTCACAAAGTTAATAAGAAGCAAAGCCAAGATTTAAGCCCAGGCTTTTTTCTAACTCCAACATCTGGATGTTTTTCATTTCACCACGATTCTTCCAAAACTTTTTTACTAAAGCATTTAATCTAGAGTGGTGTATTGCCAACATCATACTCTAATGAGAGATTTATAAGCTATTTCTGAAACAAGTAGTTCTTTTCTTGAGAAGCCACAAGATATCTGTGTTGAAGTGGAGGGATAAGGGTCAGACTTCAAATTATTCATCTCTTTCTATGCCAAGGAATAATTCTATCACAACAACTCTGTCAACTTAATTCTCACAGATGTTAAATAACTCAAACTGAATAAATCTCCTTCACTGTTTATTCTCTCATAAAATGGATAAAAGTACTAAATGTGAAACAATTATGAGAAGTTTGGGTATCATATTAAAGTCAAAATGTTTACAACTCTAAAACCATTTTTACCCAGATAAGGATTATATATAACTCAGACATTATTCTATCCTCTAAAAAAGTAAGAAAAGTTCTGTAACAAGATGGGAATGTATGAATGGCAAAAAGGATACTAATTTAAAAAACAACAAAGAGAGAACACAATACATAGGTTTGACACAAAAAAGAAAGATAATGGAAAAATTCAAGTTGCCTAGGTATTCCTTGAATATCATTGACTTACTCTCTCTCAAGGTCAACTCATTAGGTATTCCAGACCTTTACTGGACTCTTCCATTCGTCCATCTCCCCCTTTCCTTTTCATTTCCAGCAGTTGATCTTTCCTTTGCCTAAAACTTCATGGAATAAGTAGAAACAATGTAGTAGAGAACTCACTCAATTTTCTATGTCACTACTTGCTTGCTTGTATATGCACACATACACACACACATGCACACTAATATCCTCACATCCTATATCAGAAAAAGAAATATCCTTTCATGTGGATCACTAAGAAGGCTAATACACCCCCATTCTTAAGACACTTAATCCAAAAGCCAATCCCCCTGTTTCTGTTGTGACTCTTTTTACTTATAATAAAAAACATGCTCTAGGATAGCCTCTCAAGAAAACTTTTAAAAGCCCCCCAAAATCCAAAATCACAAAAAGAAAACTAACTAAGTTAAAAATATTTCCCTTGATTTGAGTGACTGCCTTCCTTTCATCTCAGTACTGGGAATAAACTAAGAAGAAATCTGTGCACATTTCTCTTTTTTTGTGTCCACCTTTCCCTCCCCTCTTCCTTCTTTCATCTGTCATTCTATAAATCTGCAGTAAATATGTATTATCAACTCTATTAGAGGTTGAGGAGGCAAAGACAACTGGTTTCATGGTGGCAAGAGTTTGGCTCACCCATAATGTAATAGAAAGAGAGCAATAAATGTAAATAAGTGGGTGCAATAGGGGAACGATAAGAATGCAGTATTCCATGTCAGTGGATCAAAAAGAATACAAAAATGGAAAATGGGCCTTGAAAAAGTCAACAGATATTTACTTTTTGAAGGGGATCAACACAAGGAGCAGAAGAGAAATTCAGGCAGGATAAGAGGTAAAAACAAATTTAATGATTTACGAGAGAGCTTGGGATGTTTGGAGATCTGCAAACAGCTATAAATGGCATTATGATGGGATGCAAGGATTAGAGATGGGGAGAAGTATAAGAGATAACGCTAAAGAGGTAAACATAGATTAGATCTTAGAGGGTTTTTGTATATCGTGTGAGTTTAGAATATATCAAAAGGAAATGAGGAAAGACTTAAGAGTGAAAATCCTGTTTCAGTATATTTTGTTATGTAACAAACCACCCCAATACTTAGTGACCTTAAAATAATAAATGCTCATCATTTCTCAGATTTTCTATGTCAGTTGGACTGCTCTGATCTGTTCTAATTCAACTGATCCAGTTAAGCTGGGGTTGGATGGCCTATGATGGCCTGACTCGTATGTCTGATAGTAGGCTTGATATCAGCTGTGGTAATAGAATGACTTGGCCATTAACATCCAACAGGCTAGCCCAAGCCTTTTTCCGTGATAGAAATCTCAGAGTAGCAAGAGAAGGTAAGCCCCAATGCAAAAACACTTTAAGTGTCTGCTTACATTACACTAACATTGTCGCACAAGACAAACAAATTCACATAGCTAAGACCAGAATATATGTGAGAAGGAATTACCCAAGAGCGTGGATAAGGAAATAGTGACATAATTATGGCCATTTATTAAAAACAAACTACCAGAGCAAGGAACCAGACTTTTACAGCATAGAGTGCCATGTGTTGTTTAGAAATAATTTATTTCTAACTGATCGATCAGAATCACAATATATACTATCCCTTGTCCTCTGCAGGTATAAAATATGCCCTCAACAGTTGTGGGGTAGAGGTCAGAATACAAATGGAGGTTTATATAACATATATCTAAATATTTTAAAGTTATAAATCAAGCTAACAAGTTTTAAATAAAATATAGACTAGTTCCTACTTTAAAAGATGTACTTTCATAATGACCTAGAAGACAAAGTTCAAAGTTCTGGGACTTCTTGAAGATCCTTGCTACAATATGGAGGCCAAGGAGAGCTGGTCCACAGTGTACCCTTCTGTGCTTCCTGCCCCAGCCCTAGCACTGTAAGAATCTTCACACCCATGCATTTGTTTATCAGAGTCCACATTTCCAAGTTCTTTATTTGTCTCCAGACAGCAAAAAGTCACCTGTTGGGTATCCAGCTGTGGTATGGTCCCTCCTCTGCAGGATCAACATGGAGAAGAGAACTTTGTAAGACCTGTAAGTGGACTTAGAGCCATTTAGACAGGGAATTTGGAGTGCAGGACCCACTCTAGACATTGGGGCACGGCCCCTGGCCCACACGGACTTCCTGCCCCTTGAATAATGGTGTAGATGGAAACAACAGGCTAGGACAGAGAACCTCTTGTTTAGTATAATGGTGGTTATTTCAGGTGAGAAAATAGGAATAACTTTAAATTATATTTTTACCATCATAAAAACTGAACTGAAAGCTGGACAACTCTGACTGGGGGCTCACTGATGAATTTCTCTGTGAGAAGCTGTTTGGAGACCATGATCCCACAGACAGGACATGAGCATTCACCACTGCCTCCTTTCCTTTACATCTGTTTAACTACCACAATCTTGCTTTCGTAGCAGCCCAGCTACTAAAATAGCTCTGGCATCAATGAACTTTTGATTGTCTAAACCAATGGATATTTCTCAGAACTTACCTCACTGGCAATAACAATGTTTCTGGTGGTCTGTTAATCACTTAGTTCTTCCTGCTTTTTGTAAGAGTGGACAGGCATATGATGCAGGCTGACCAGTTGACATATTTTATCCTCTTGGAGTAGTAATGTGACCTAAGCAGAGCCAATAAGGGTCCTTTTCCAGAATTTACGTGGATACTGGGACAGAGAAAGTCATGTCCCCCTTCCCCTACACTGGAATAAAAGATGAGCCTGGAACTGCCTGGAAAAAAAAAAATAATTGATGGGGGGGGGGGGAAGGAGAGAATGAAACAGAGAGAGAAAAAGAGAGAAAGAGAAAGAGAGAAAGTAACTCCTAATAGCTTGTCTTAAAACCCTGGAGACAGCCATGACTGATACAGTCAGCCATCACCCTGGACACTCCATGACTAGGAAAAGATAAATTCATTCATGCTGATATTAGCTTCTTTAAATGGTTTGAATTAGTTTTGTGTCACTCATAACTAAAAGTGTTCTAAGTGTCCTGTGGTATATGGCAGTCTTGAATATTCCCTCTGTTTTTTTGAACTCTCCCTTTCCTAAATTTCCAAGAAATGTCTCTCTAGTTTTCTCTCCTGAATTTTTTAATACTAAATTTATTGATTTCTTTCTCTACCTGCCCTTTGAATGTGGATATACCTCAGTCCTTGTTCATTTCATTCAATAGACGCAATAAAACACTGACATCTATTGTCTACTCCCTTTTTGTATTGCTAATGCCCAAGCCACATCTTTAAATATAGAAAACTTATACAAATTCACATTATTGTGCTTTAGTTTAGGAATTTCTTTCACCACCCACTTCATCAAATTCCCATCCTTTAACCATATACTGCTGTACATGACTTAACTGCTTGAGCCTAGCTTCACACCCTGACTCTTTGTTTTTTAGTTCCTCTTCTTTGCTCTCATTCACCACTACAATTCCTATTAATCCCAAAGGAGATGATAATCTGATTTTTAAAAACATTCCCCAGCTCATTCTTAGTGTCATCAGTTGATAGATAAAACCTTACTCCTAGGAGAGCAAGAAGATCTTCCACCTAGGTCAGTGGTTCTCAACATTTAGCAGCCATCTCAATCTCTTGGAGAACTTGTTAACACACAGAATACTGAGCCCCACTCCCAGAGTTTCTGCCTCAGTAGGTCTGGGGTGGACCTGAGAATATGAATTTCTGACAAGTTCACAAGAAATGCTGATGCCACTGGTGTGGGCCATAGGAATAATTCTGATCTAGACCATATTGTGAGTTATTTTCATTATTGCAAACCTTTGTATTATGTGTTCCTCTTGAGTGTGGGAGGAACTCAGTAAGTTCCTCTTGACTTATTTTTAACAAATAGAATACTCCCATGACTATATTATGATATACAAGACTCTATAAATTAGCTGACAGGAAGCAGACAAATTCTCCTGTGGCCTTGAAGAAACAAGCAGCTATTTTGTGATTGTGAACTCCTTGAACAGAAGCTCATGGCAGAGATATAAGTGTGGCCTCTAGCTGACAGAGGGAAGCTGAGACCCTCAGTCATACAGCCACAAGGAGCCAAATTCTGTAAACAACCTACATGAGCTTGGAAGTGGAAAAATCCCAGTTGAGTATCCAGATGAAAACACAGTCCAGCTGGCACCTTCCTTGTAGTCTTGTGAAGCCCTAAGCAGGGGACATAAATAAGCCATGTCTGGACTCCTGACCTAAGGAAACTGAGATTATAATTGTGTGCTGTTTGAAGCTGCTATGTTTGTGGTAATTTGAGTACAATATCCTCTAAAAATATTATTCCCAGTATCAACCTCTTCAAAGCTCCCTTTGCTTACAAGGTACAATTTAAACATCTTAACAGGGCATTATAAGGCTTTTAATGAAAGGTGACCTGCTTCCTTCTGTCGTCTCAATACTCAAAGTGTTGCCCCTCCTGGTTAGTACCGAGAGATTCCAATTCCCTCTTTAAACCTGGAACATGCTGTAATAGATATACATCAGAACTTTGAACAATTTTTCACTTTTTCTCATTTTACACCCTCTCCTATCCCTTTCAAAATTCACTTCTGATGTTGTCATCTTCCGTGAAACTTCTGTTACACCACCCAACTCCTGAGCCTAATTATTTATAGTCTTTGCCTCTAAGCACCATGTGTTTACCTTTAATTTTTCAGTTATCACATTGCCTCACAAAGTTAGCTTGCTTTTTTGTGTCCCCAAGTAGATCTCAGCAACTTGAAGACAAGAGATCTCCCTTTAGTTTGTCTGTATCCCAGAGGCCTAGTGTGTTGTACCCATTCAATGGTTCAACCAAGGGCAATAATTTGTAAGAGAATGTATTTTTAAGAAGACAATTATTTATTAAGATGCCATCATCTTAATAAATTAATTAATTAATGCAAAAAGCTAGAATTCTTGGTGGAGGAAAAAATGTATAACATGGACTAAATAATATCTGAAATCATGATGTGGCAATCTCTTTACAGGGATGGGAAATAAAGAGCAAGAGGAGGTCTTTGTCTAGTCATGGCAGGTGGGCCAAGCACTGAGTTACCTTTATATTTTCCAGGCTTTCCATGATGCCACTTTATAATATGCTGTTTCACACTGAGCTATTGTCAAAAATCTAAATTCTATATAGTTCTACATGGATATACTCTTTGAATGAATCAACTGTTGCCATCACTTTTGATGGAAGATATTTAATTCAATTACTAAGTAAATAGATAATTATATACTTTATAATAACCTAATTTTAAATGTGCTACAAAGTGAACAAAACCACTGTATTATAGTTTCTATTTCATTTAAAAGAAATCTTATTCCTTTATAGTTTTTTCTCACTTTTCTGGGAAGTTAGTTTTTAAAGATTTCATAGCTTTCAGATTTATATTTGAGCCCTCCCATGAGGAAAGTTTTTCATTCTAGTTCTACTGCTATCCTCCTCAAGATGTATATTCTCCTTACAGGTGTCATTCAATGTAATAATCACATTGAATTCTTTCTCTTTTCCCTTCTGTTATGCTAGACCATAATGAAAGGTTAATTTCCTGTGACAGTCTTAATAAACACAATTTGTAATACATAAACAATTGCACAGGAATTACAATAAATAGGTACAATTTCACAAAGTTAGGTAATATGACAAAAAATTATTAATTAAACAAGATCTATTATTCTCAACAAGTCAAACCTATATGTTCTTTGGATAAGAAAACAAATAAATTTTTCAGTATGGATATCTACACACCTCCCAAACTCAATAACTCAGAAAGTGAGTATATTTGAGATAGGGCTTTAATTAAGTTAGAATGAGGTCATTAGGGAGGGTCTTAATCCAATCTGACTGGTGTCCTTATAAAAAGAGGAGATTAGGATAGACAGAGAGGCACTAGCAATGTGCATACACACAGTACAGGACTTGTGGGGACACTGCCAGAAGGTGACCTTCTATAAGCCAAGGAGAGAGGCCTCAGGAGAAACCAAAACTTTTAGCATGCTGATCTTGACCTTTCAGCCTCCAGAACTGTGAAAACATTAATTTCTGTTGTTCAAGCCACTCAGTCTGTGGTATTTTGTTATAGCCACCCTAGCTGACTAATACACTCCCAACTAATACATACCAAGGGCATGAAGACAACAATCTTAAAATAGAAAAAAAAATGTATTTCTCACCCTTTGAAAAATGAAAGAAAAAAAATAACTGCTGATGCTATACATATTTTTCAGAAGCAGTTTTATAAGGGATGCATAAGTTAGATCTATCCTTAATAGTGTTAGTGCTGTTTCTCTCTCTCTCTCTCCTCCCACTCCCTCTCTCTTTTTACCTTGACACAAATCTACTCTGTCCTCTGTCTCACAGAAACACTAAACTGAGTGTATTACACTAAAATTAGTGAAAAAATTATAACTGTGTTTAATATATCTCTAAACTATTTAGTAATAAAACATGACAATGAGAGAAGGAGAGACTTTCATTTTAAGACCTATGCTGGAATATTGAAACAAAAATAGACTGTATAAAGTGCAAAAGTTTTAAAAATTGCTTTGTTAAATACCATTGTAAAGACAACTTGATATTTGGTCCTTACAATTAAATGATGAGCTCCAGGTTAAGAAACATTGAAGTACCTTATGTCTAAACAAGTTTGAACTTTAACAGCTGAAAGATTTCTTTGTCTTCCAACCTGTATTATGACTGGCTTTACTTAATTAATGAAAAATGAAAAAGACACGATTCCAGGTATTGCTACTGAATGCATTCTCCAAGGTTGATGATTGAATTCATAAATGTGTAACTATCATTCAGATAAACAAAATGAATATATTGTTATCTATTAATACACTGCAAGCCTAAAGCCTTTTGTTAAACTCTTTATTCCATTACGAATGAAAAAATCAGAATGAATTTTTCTTATTATATTTTTGATATAAAGGAACAGTATTTTATGATAATTATTATATAACAAGACACCTGTTCTATACAAAATTTAATTCCACTAGTCACAGATCATTTTTAAGGCACTTAAGCTACTATGGTAGCAGATATTATATCTTGAAGTCATTGAACAATATACCAGCTGACAAGCTAACAGAAAGCTGAAAGACTATTTTCAATGCTATGCTCCAAATAAATGTCAATTTAGAAACTAAATATAACTCCTGGATTCTGTTTGCACTTTAAAAATTACATTCCAAAGTTTAATAGCAGAATGAAATTTTCTGTAAGTTTTGCGTTCTCATGCTGAGGGTTAGGTAAAATTTGTTCCGAAAGAATGGGCCCTGTTTCTTAAAATGCAAAAAAGCATTTCTAAATCTATACACAGATATTACAAGTTTTAGGTAAGAAAAAAGTTTGAAACACTGAACTTCCCAGTCATTAGGGTAACTAGGAACAGATGGGATAATGAAACTACAGCTCCTACTGCTAGGAAGGAATGACCTGTAGTTACTACACAGAACCTTAAGTGATTCATTTAACATTTATGGAAATTTAACTATGTGTCACGTGCTGTGCTACCTGCTAGAGAATGCCAAGACACAGGCACTAAGATCGCAGAGTTCATAAACAATTGGTGAGGCAGTAGAGAAAACAATGACACCCCAATGAGGTAAGAGATAGGCAAGGGGTGCTACGGAAGGCCATAGGAAAAGAATTACTCCCAAGAAGGTATGTAGTTGAGAGGGGTAAGTGTTGGTTTCTTGCAAGAGGTGACATATAATAAGCTTTAGAAAATTACTGGAAAGTTGATTAGACAAAGAACCATGTACGAAGGCACAGAAGCTTACCTATCATGGTCTATAAGCTGATAATTAGAATGGCAAACAGGGATAGACAAATAGTCAATGGGAGAAATTATAAAGGGACATATTTTTGAAATCTACAGGAACCCAGCAAATGGTAGGATGCTTTACGGTTGGGTATTATTTCTCAGGGTTGCAATCATGAATCCTATAGTAAGGAAATTCTGCATTCTAATACTAATTGAGAAAGTTACTTCTTTTTGTTTTGTTATACTTATAAAAATGGTACTAGTAAAATCTACTACACAGCTTACTTGTAATGAAAATTTAAATCCATTTATATGTATATAGTGGACAGAATTTTGTATTCCCACAAAATTCATTTTTGAAGCCCTAACCTCTGGGGTAGCTGAATATAGAGATAGGGCTTTTAAGTAACTAATTAAGTTTAAATGAGGTCTTAAGAGTAGGGCCCTCATCTGATAAGACTGGTGTCCTTATGAGAAGAAAAACCATAGAGCTCTCTCTTTCCTTTATCCAAATGCACACCAAGAAAATGCCACATGAGGACACAGAGAGAAGGCAGCTCTCTACAAGCCAGGAAAAGATCCTTCACCAGAAACTGACTTGGCTAAAACCTTGACACTGGACCTAGAAGTCTGAGAAAATAAATATTTGTTGTTTAAGTCACCCAGTTGATGGTATTTTGTTATAGCAGCCCAAGGAGACTAATATACTAGGTAAAAGGCAAGTCACTGGGGCTGACACATGGTAAGCACTCAGTAAATTGAATCAACACCTAAGATAGCATAATCCACTTTTCTCTATAAAAAGATAACCCTAAAATGAAGATGGAGAATGATTCAGAAAGGGTCAAAGCAAGAGGTGATAAGAACACCTAGTGGCTGCCGATGTCGGCCAGGTGAGAATTAAAGCTGTGGATAGAAGGAGGAGGGGGCGCTGATGAGATAGAGAGAGACGTGAGAACTATTAAGAAGCAGAGGTTTTCAAATCTGATGACTAGTTAGTTACAGGTAAGAAATGAGAAGGTAAAGTGAGAGATGGCTTCCAGGTGTGTACAGGTGCTGTTAATATAGGGAATATTGGAGGAAGTAATCATGGAAGAAAACTTTGAACTCGGTTTCTGAACTTTAAAATTTCAGGATGTTGCTTTGGAGCAACATCTAGACTGGGATGAAAATTTGGACTTACAACCAAATTCTTCCAGACTTCTTGAATTAACATTTTTTTCAATATCCAGAGAAAATGGCTAGAGGTCCTATCTCATATAACAAAACTATAAAAGTCAAAAACCTTCCCCAGGGCTTCCCTGGTGGTGCAGTGGTTAAGAATCAGCCTGCCAATGCAGGGGACACAGGTTCAATCCCTGGTCACGGACGATCCCACATGCCGCAGAGCAACTAAGCCCATGCACCACAACTACTGAAGCACGCATGCTACAACTATTGAAGCCTGTGTGCCTAGAGCCCATGGTCCGCAATGAGAAGCCCATGCACCACAATGAAGAGTAGCCCCCGCTCACTGCAACTAGAGAAAGCCCACACGCAGCAACCAAGACCCAATGCAGCCAAAAAATATTAATTAATAAAAAAACAAAAACAAAAACAAAAAAAAACCTTCCCCAATTTGCTGTGGCTTCCAAGGGGGTTAACTTTTGTGTTTATGCTTTCCTCCAAATTTTTTCTCTAAATGTGTGTGTGTGTGTGTGTGTGTTAAAAACATTTAATATGAACTATGCCGTCTTGACAAATTTTAAGTGCACAGTATGTTATTGTTAACTACAGGCACAATGTTGTAAAGGAGACCTCTAGAACTCATGCTTCTTGCAAAATACAGGTCATCTTTCTCATATAGCAACCTCAGAGTAATCAGGCCATATATATATGTGTATATATATATATACACACACACGCATATATATCAGCTTAGGGTTCCAAAACCCATCTCCCAAGAGAGAAGGATGGAAGATGGAAAGCCAGGTAGAAGCTGTGTAGCTGTATTGACTCATCTGACCTGGCCTGGAAAGTCATGCATTGTTGCTTCCATTGCCTTCTATTCTCTAGGCAAGTTACCAATGCCATTCCACAGTCAAAGGAAATGGAATTAGACTTCTTTTTGAGGAGTGTGGTAAGCTACATATTTCTCTTCCCTCACAAAAATGTTCATTTCCTAATCTCAGAAACCTGCATATAAGTTACCTTACATGGCAAACAAGACTTTGTAGATATGATTAAGGATCCTGCAAAGAAAAGATTATCCTGGATTATCTGGGTGGGATCAGTGTAATCACAAAAGTCCTTATAAGAGGGGGCAGAAGAGTAAGAGTCAGAGAAGGAGATATGATGACAAAAAACAGAGGTCAAAGTGAGGCAGTATGGCAAGCCAAGGCAAGGCATCCTCTTAAAGCTAGACAAGGCAAGGAAACATTCTCAACTAGAGTCTCCAGAAAACTGGAGCCCTGCCTTGAAGGTCAACCCATTTTGGACTCATGACCTCTAGAACTGTAAGACAATAAATTTGTGTTGTTTTAAGGCATTAACTTTGCAGTAATTTGCCATGTGGCAATAATAGGAAACTAATATAAAGAGTATCAAAGAATTTGCAAATATGTCTTAAAACTATCATATTCATCATCTTCTTTGGCTTGTTGAGAGACTCAAATGAATTCATTAAAAACCCTGTATTATGTAGCTTCCATGTGCTAGCACTGGGTTAGATGCTAAGGATATACAGATGAATAAAACATGATTCGTTTCCCCAGTATGCTCACAGATAGCATTCATGGAAGGACTTTATAGAACTCTAAAGGGCAATATAAATGTAACATATTATGAGTCGCTTGTGAAGTTTAACATGCAAACCAACCATTCCTGAATTTACTAAATCATAAATCAGAATCAATACTTCAACAGATGGGAACTATGCATACTTCCTGAGTAAATTACAAACAAATACAGAAGATAATTTAAAAATTAAATGTCGGTTGGATTTGTAATAGATGTTTACCATGTCTCAGAGTAAGAGAACCTGTTAGAACAAGTATGCTGTGGTCAATCTCAGCGCAAAAGCTCTGTTAATGAGCCTCTAATATGCTAAGGCACATCCCCTAGGGATGAAAGGTTGGGTTAGTTCATTCCCTCACTGAAATTTTAACTCAGGCCACTAACATGATAGGGATAGCCAACTGTGATTTAGACACATATTCAGAAGAATCTAGATAGAGATTGCTAATTTAGTTTGTACAGGTCACTGAACTGATTCCATTAGGTGACAACTTATGGTCACTACAGATAGAATCACAAATACGAAGCTAACACCAAGAATGAAAAATAAAGAACTTCTTGAATTATCTTACTCGCCAAGAAAAGCACTGAGAAATAAGAGAAATACAAAATCACTTGAACTGAAGTACCTATTTTTGTTATGATATTAGGTCTTGAGAATTACAAACAAAAATCTAAAGTGTGACTAGAATACGTAAATGAGTTCATGAAAATAAAGTTGAAATGAACTATTTCTTTAGAGAACCACAACTACTTTAATTCTTGAAGAAAGCTGACTGTTCAAAGGATAACTAGCTTAATGATTAGATGCTTAAAAAATACAAGTCATCAAGAAAACTTAGAGTGATATTCAGTGCCCTGCCTTTGAGTGTCTGGGGGGAGCCTCTTTCCACAGTCACGGCTGCTGGCAGCTGGCCAGCGTCACAGGAAAGCAGCTGGCAGGGGAGGAGTGGGCTCTGCCAGCTGGCACTAAAAAATTAAAATCAAAATTAAGGGAAAGAAAACAACCTGAGGCGCACATGCATAACAATCAAGCCTTATTCCTGGTGTCTGCCGTCTTCTTCAGTTCTCGGGGAAGACCCACAGTGAGGCAGCTTCTCCCTCCCCACCCCAGAGACCTCACGCTGATCTTCTCCGGTTTGGGTTCCTCTTTTTGGAGGTTTCTGTGTTCATTCATCCAAGACACATTTCTTGAATCTTAGTGTGTGCCAAGCAATGTGCTAAGGGCTGAGGACGAAGATAAAAATATAAGTTACGTTCCTGACTTCTAGAAAAATGCAAATTAATAAGGGTTATGGGTTGATTTTAAAATACTTATAAATCACTGCAGAAAATGGGAGAACCATAGAGCTTAAAGAAAATAGAAGACAGTCCAGATGAGATGATGGAAGACAATAATGACACAGGAATAGAAGACTCATTAAGGCTTCTCAGCTGAAAACCCTGAATAACCTCTTCAAGAGGAAAGAACCTGAGGAAATGAATGGAGATACAATGGAAGTGGGATTTTAACATGTGAGTATAATATTATGGTATATTCTGAGCTGCTATAACAAAGAGACCAAAAATTATAGAAGTTTAAAATACCTTGTCTCTATCTTTTATAGTGTTTCAGAAGGATATGGCTAGTACAGCAGCACTGCCATTCTCAACACACATCTTCAATTTCTGGATCTGAAGAAGAAGCTCCAGTTCTTGTTATCATGTCTGTATCTCAGGGAGAGGGAAGAAATGGCAAAATCCCTTTTCAAGGGGACAACATAGAAGTGGTTCACGTAACCTCCACTTACAGCAAGCTCCAAATGGAGCTGAGAAGTGTAATAATTGCTGGGAAATTTTGCGCCCACCTAAAACTCAGGAGTTCTATTAAAAATGAAAAGAAATAATTGGCATTGGTAAAAAACTAGCCCCAGTCAGAATAAATAGTGAATCTATATGAGCATAGTTCTAATTGTTAGTGCATAATTAGTTTTGTTACTTTGTCCTTACATTATTTCATCCAAGATTTACATTCACTGGGCTATTACCAGGACTAGAATATGAATCATTTAATAAACAAATGTATATTAGAGATAAGTTAGGAACAAGACATTGTGGGAAGTACTGTGGTGATAAAATACACTTAGGTGCATGATGATAAAAGTGGAATTTTAAAATATTATCATGAGAAATGGAAAGAGATGAACACACATTATTAAAGCCAACAGTGGAATAAGTTGGGTCATCAGCCTTCTTGATGGATGCATGATACTCACTATTAAATAGCCCAATAGGTTAATAGGTTTTATAGTCATAAAACCTTTCTTCTGTCAAGTCAAGAAACCTCCACTGAAAATAAGTTTGCTCAACCTGCATTTTATCCCATCTCTCAATCTAGCCATCAGATCCTGATCTATGTGAGCCTCAAGGTAATACATTACTGCTCTGAGAGTCACCATATATTCCATGCAGTCACATTTCATGCATAATGAAGATGCCAGTGAACTACAAAGGTTTTATCAACTCAAACAGGAATACAAATGCTGTCTCAGGGCAATTTATGGTGTATATTTTAAAAGAGTACGAAAAGGAGAAGTTTTTAGGTCAATCCATGTGTCTTTAGGGAAAATTATGTCACTTAAAGCCAGTTTGAAAAGAGAAAATTTTCATTCTAATCGTTTTTAAGAATCTTTCTTACTTCATACATTTATTTTTCATACACACATATAGCAAATGGTAGTACTGATAATTCAAATAAAACCTCCTAGAATTTTTTAGGTACAGATATTTTCTTTTAAAGTATTTATTGATTGCCTATAGTGTATAAAGCACTTTGCTAGACACTGGGATACAAGCTTGTGTAAGTCATTTATTTTAATGAGGATAATTTTGCTGTAAGGATAAAAGATTCATCACAAGCAGATCAAACTAAGAAAGTGTGTTGTCAGAGGTAATAAGGAACAGTCCACACAAATTGAAGGACTCAATGTTGACAAGGCTGGGTCTTACTCAAGCCAAGTTGAGGAAGGCTCCTAGACTCAAGGAAGTTCCAGGGGCCTTAGCAATGTGTGTGGACTTTTAGTGCCCTGCCTTTAAGTGTGACTCAGCTATATAATAGACACCTGGACTTGGTTTTGTTTATTTTTTAATCTTTTTTTTTTCTGTTTCTTTACCATTTGTCAAATTCCTTCTTAATATTCTTAGTTCAAATAGCCATGAAGAGAAATCTGCTTTATACAAATCATTTCCCAGGCCATCCACAAGCCTCAGGTCCCTGTCCTTATTATGTATCTACCCTTCTGTAATCAACAGAGACCAAGGTAGGTGGAGCCACAAAGTAGAGAATCTCTCCATTTAGGCAGAAGGGCATTGGCGAATCAAAGATAAAAAAGGCAGGGGTTTTGACTACATGAAATATTTTTGCAAACTGTAATAAATTGTAAATTGATAAAATACTTAGAAAACATAACTATTATCATTTATATAATATTTTATAAAATACTTTAACATAAACAGCATATTTGCAAAACTCCTACAGTGTGAGCAGAGGTGATATTCAGAATCATTAACAACTGGTACAGTGTGGGCACTGTCCAATAACAATGAATGCCCCAAATATCAGAACAAATGCTGTCACAAGCAACCAGTATAATGAACACACTGGCTGGATAGTAGCCCTGGATCTGGATCAAACCTTTATTTTATACCCACTTTACAGATGAAACAAAAAAATGAAGTTCAAGGGAAGTTAAGTGACTTCTTTGTCTGGGAGCTGGGTCTTTAGATTCCCAAGCTAGCGCAGTTGGCACACTTTGCCTCCATCTGTTCCTTGTTACCTAATGTAACATACAGCATGCTCAGAGGCCGCATCTGTGACCTCCCTAACCAGCAGCCATTTTTCTCTGTACAGTATCTAAAGTACTGTATAAGATTTTATCTCTATTGCATCGCCTGTGACATTGACTTTCAACGGTCTTCTCTCCTTTTTCTACAGAGTATACTCTTTGAAGACTAGGCTGTTAATGTTTCTTCCTTGTACTCTGTACATCCTATGTTAGGCAATCAGTAAATATGTTGTGAAATTTTTTGAAGGGAGGAGAAATTATCAAGTGTATGTAAACTATTCCCTAGATCAAACAGTTGTGGAATGTAAATGAATTCATGAATGTCAAAGGTTTAGCACACAGTGTGGGGCACAATTTCTGTGCTCCAAAACTCCTGACTGTTGAACAGTCTGTTATACAGACTCCTCTCTCTGTTATACAGAGGAATCGTGTATTACTTAGAATGGTTAGAGTCGAAAGTCAATGCTTACAGCCAAACTTGCAAAATTTTCCCTTAACTCATCAATAAAGTATAGTAAACTGATTTTTGTCCATACAACTCTAAGTAGATCTAAGTATTATAAATGCATAGTGTATTTACTAATATATTTTATATAAAATTCCATGAAGGGTCATATTTGGAAACTAATCTATTCAAAATTTTCTGTGCTAGAAATCTTCAGTAAAATCACCAAGCTTCCACCCTTTTTCCATTTATTGTTTTGCCTCTGTCTCCCAGCTACATCTAACTTTTTGTTGGGTAATGTTTTCTTTGGCCCTTAATTAGCTCTTCAGTAACTTTCTACAGGAGGTCTAGGAAACCTGTAACTACCTGCTTCCAGACAGTCATTCTGAATGTCTTCAGCCTCTTTCTTCCTCTCAAATGTAGTTGAATTGTGATAATTTGAAAACAAATGTGCTGTGATTATACTGTATAATTTACTTACAAAGTGGTTCTAAGGCATAAGGCATGTTTGGATTAGTTGTATATGGGGGGGGGGATCATTACTATGTATTTATAAATTACATAAAACTAAATCTTAAGGAGTTTAACTTTCTCTGGTTTACATAAAAATAAGTGGTATAGAAACAGGCTATAGACTCTAGTCTTCAAGTCTTAGATACTTAAACTTTAAATCAATGGATCTCCAGAAAGTCATACTATGTGCAGAAGGAATTCTGAAAAATTGTGTGGAGGGTTTTAGTTACACGAGAAGTCAGAGAAGTGACCGACATTCAGTGGGCAGGGCCTGGGATGTGGATCTACTGCCATGTGCAGAAGAGTCCAGTTAAATAGGCAAAGAAGACTTTTCAAGTCATGGGGTAGAGATATTGAACTTAACTCTTCTGAAACAAAAACTAGGAGTGTTTTTAAGCACTGGGGTGAACTAGTGGAAAAGTACTGGAGCATGTTGAGGGCCAGTTAGTCAATGTGATGAGGCCATCTATGCTTGCTAATTCTTGCTTATCCAAGTTAGGCTCCTACCCTCCCACAGAGAATGGAAGACAGGGGCTCTATCTTCCTTGATTATTACACTGCAAAGAGATGGCCCCCAGGTCCTTAAGAAACTAGATTTTAAAACTGGCAAGAGTCTCTAAGAAGATTTACATCTCAAAGGGTCAGAGAAATAATTTACAATTGTAAATTTTTAAAGTAAATTCTCTCAGGAACGGGAGGTTAGGGTCCTAGAGTCGGGAAGAAGCTTGTCTAAAGTTTAGTCAAGTTGAGGGGATAAGCAAGGCTATCTTGTTCAGGTCCCACATGAGAAAATATTGTCCCCATCTCTTGCTTTTATGTAAGTAAAACAACTGGTTATACTTATGTAAGCCTGGCAACCCACTACATTTTATATATGGACACAAATATTTTCACATGGTTTCAGTAGAAATACATCACCCAGCAACGCAACTCACTTTTAAATTTAGGGAAGCTTGCTTGTTGTGTGTGTGTTTATTTGGGAACATTACCAAGATTTGTTCATCATTACAGAAAATCATGTCACTAATGGCCATGCTGATCACAGATTTTAAACCACCAAAGAAACACCTGTTTAAGTCTGCTTTTTGTAGCAATCTCATTCTGGGTGGCTCTATACAGATGCGAGAATCTTATGTACTTTGTTTTGACTTCTAGTAAATACATATCTCAGTACTTACATTTTTAAAATATATCTTATTTTTATTATAAATTATTTTTATTTCATTTCTCCTTTATATTAAAGTTATAGCACCTTTAAAAGGTTGTTGGTAATATTTAAAACCGTTTAAAACTTGGATGTCCCCATTGCTTACCTACCTATGTCAAGGCCAGACACAGACCCTCCAATTCCCATTCTTTACATCATAAATCAATAGCTGGCTCTCTGTCCCTGCTAATCAATCAGAACAAAATGCTCATTACCCAAACTTCTGTTAAGTTAAGCCCCTCTCCTTCCCCAGGAGGAACTTTGAGTCACCTTCAGGCAGAGCCAGCAAACAGATCTCCCTGAGTATATGCAGGCCTTATTGTAAAATATTTTCTGATCTACTATCTTGCAATGCCACCGTTTTGTCCCACCTCCCCACACCCAGTCCTTTGTAACCTTGGTTACTCCTCCCTAAAAAAGGAAAACCCTTTCTTGTCTAATCCTTCAGCCACTGACAGATTTACGGTCAGAGACCTCACCCTATTGCAATGCCCTCCACCTCTTAGAAAGTCCCTTCTAATGAAGTCTCTCCTTACTACGCCCATATTTGTTTTTTACTTGACATATTATTATCATGGCAAAGTAAATAAACAAACAAGAATTTATTCAAGATCAGAAAGCTGCCAGGGAATCCAAATACATATATTCACAGAATTTCTAGAATAGATTAATACATGTTTAGAAGTTTGCTGGAGTTCTTTTCAGAAACTGCAGTGAATTCCTTAGCATTCTTAGACTGCTCTGTTAGCCAAAAGATTATTGTTTCTTTCTTTCCTTTGTTTTTCTTAAATGAATCACTCTTCAGTGTGTGCAAAGCTGGCTAATCCCTGAACGATCAGGCAGGAGCTGGAGCTCTCCCTGGCCACACTGCAATGGGTCTGCTCTGCCCTGGTGAGGTCAGACCAAGCCCCAATGAAGGTGGAAGAAAGTATGAATGTCAATGGTAGTGACTGTTAAACAGACTGTGGAAAATGGGGGAAAGATTAAGCCAAGTTTAAATGACCTTTGTGTGCATTTAAGTCATAATGGCCCTTGGCTGCTCGGAACCACGTTCTTCTTCACAGAGCACTTAGCCAGGCAGCAACTTAACACCGCGGCTGACTTTCCCTCCTCAGTATGGCAGCAGTTTAGGGCTGGATGTGGTAAAAAGATAAAATGTCAACTACTAGTTACAACCTATGAAGTTTTGCATTTTTAAATGGCTTGAAAACTCACTCTTTTTACTGGACCACAAAAGAGAAAAGTAAAAATTCACCATTGTGATTGATATTGAATATTTTTTAAAAAAATAAACCAAAATCTGTTTAGTGCTCTAATAACTAAAAAAAAAAAAAAAATTATCCTACGTTTAATAAATCAACTTGACCTATAATTTCACATCTGATGCATTATTCAGTCAAGACTCAGAATTGGAGTTATGCATGTCTCTTCTTCTAAATATGCAAGACATAGGTGCTGTACTACATTCTTCCAATTCCGGGAACATCTGCTGAGGGACAATGGCTGTTTTGCCAGGAGGGGAAGAGAAAGGATCCCACAGCGGTGCTGCTGCAGCTGGCGGAAGTCAGCAACCATGATCTCTGTCCAGGAAGAAAGATGAATGAAAGACAAACTTCATCTTTCAATTAATAAAATGGTAATGCATTTGAAAGTAGAAGGTGACATTTTCTGATTTTAATTTTCAAAAATAAACATTAGTGCTTTATGTCAGCATAATCATTAATTGAGTCTTCTGGATTTATGTGAGAAATACATGTTTCTTCATGAATGCAAAGCCACATGTACTAAAACTGGATGTTTAATTCAACTACTTAAGTAGCTGAATTCTTTCCTTATTTGTAACTCTATGAAATCTTCTTTCCAGAAATCATAGAATGAAACTGCTTAAATTGTAAATGATTTAATCATAAAGTCATTGTTTAATTTATGTTTTAAAAATAAAGACAAAAGGTAGTATGATACTTTAAATGTAATTTAATTCCTATTGATACACAATACTCTTCCATTTAAATATTATACATATTTCTTATCCCAGTTTTGCAAAATAATGAAAAGAATATTTCAAAGAGACACAATATTTTATATTTTCCACTGTGTATATTTTATCATTCAAGCATGTTTCACGTTAAGTCTTTTTCACTGTATCTCCTTTAATCAAGTCATAAGAATGAGTTCCAACTATATAATCGATATTGTGTTTCCTTTTTTTACCTGTAACCAGAAAACAGTTAGTACCTCTGTACAACTTTTTTGTTTGCTTCTGAATGAGAAAAAGAGAAATGAAAAAGGAAGCGAGAAAGAACATACATGTTCTTTGTGAATGGCCTAAAACTAGAAGATTATTGAGGTCACAGATCCCCCACCCCCATGCCCGCCCAGACCTTTTCCCCTGTGAACATGGCATCTATCACTCAGTGTGGGTTTAAAGCAGGGAGAAAAGATAGCCATAATGATCTTCATTTTTTTCCTGATATAGAAGGTGGTTAAGGTCAGGGACACAGGCCTCAGTCAGGCAGAGGTGTCATTAACTAGCGTTCAGTGGTGATTTGAGTGTGTTTATAGCACCTTTGCCCCGGGTAATTCCAGAGAGATGAAATAACATGCCTTTTAAACAAAGTAGAATCAAGCTCCTCATTAGAAGAAGAGGCCAGTATGTCTCTTGAGGGTGTCATTTCAGATATTGTGTACTTTAAATGGTTCATTGTAAGACAATATAATGAACAATCATCTTACTTTTTCACTCCTCAAATTTTCTTCTATTGTTAAGCTGCTATAGCTTCCTAATCTTCAATTGTCACTTATTTGTTAGGGGCTACCAAAAACATTGGCTATTTTGTTACCCCTATGATTTGCCATTCACTTCATACTTTTATCTGTTCTATCCTTTACAATGGTGTGTGTGTGTATGTGTGTGTGTGTGCACACATGCAGGTTTCCTTACCAGGTGCTTTTAGCACTGAGCACTAGAAGAGTACCTGGTCTATTAGTGGCCCATCCTCAGATCTCTGAGCTATGCTAATGTAACAGTAATAAATTTTCCATAACATCTCTAGTATAAGAAATATCACATTATAAAACTTTTTGAGCCAAATCCTCTGTTCACCAATATGAAGTCCAATATTAATAATTTTTCATGGTGCTTTCTCCTTCCCAGAAAGCTATAGCTGCCATAGGAAAAATGGATTCCGCTATCTCTTATCTAATAACTCTCACTGTTGCCAATGCCCCTTGACCAGGACCACAGGAACTTTTACACCTCCCAAGATTAGAGTTCTTAGGGTTCAAATTATCGCACATATTCCCCTTTTACTCCCATCCAAGCTCCTCAGCATTTAATATACTGATGGTGAGTCTGCTGCCACTGTGCCACTTTGAGAAACTGGAATTTTCTCTTCCCACATCTTGAGGAATCTTTACCTGTCTTACACACGAACTACTAACCTTCAGCATTTCCTGTTCTAGAGGAAACGTCCAGCTCATCTCCTCAATGGGCTTAGGGAAGAAGTTGCAAAATGATGGCCTACGTCAATCTGCAGAAATGTTTTGGTATGACTTAACCATGTTTTGAAAATTGGATAATTTCTTATCAAAATCTAGATTTCAGGTTGGTCTTGAAACACAAAGAAGTTGTTCATGATTCCTAGGAGCAAGTGAATCCATAATTTAGAAATACTATATTTGACTGCAAAAAAAATCTAAGTATAGTAATA
The DNA here is from genome assembly GCF_028021215.1 of Eschrichtius robustus. Taxonomy (NCBI): domain Eukaryota; kingdom Metazoa; phylum Chordata; class Mammalia; order Artiodactyla; family Eschrichtiidae; genus Eschrichtius; species Eschrichtius robustus. The sequence continues at coordinate 41,764,781 of NC_090841.1, forward strand.
GGATAATTTTCACATTGAAGAGTTTACATATTACTTTACAAATATGTTTTTCCTTATATCTAGAGGACATTTGATGATTTTGGCTGCATGGTCTATGTTTTCATAAGGTAAAGCATCTAAATTTCTTGGGAATATACCTATACCATTCTCTGTCCATGTGGTTCTGATGGAATTAAAATATATCCTCTGACTGCAGAGATGGACAAGTGACCTAGACATGGTCAGACTGAGCTAAGGATACCAAATATGAAAGGATTTTGTGAGGGGGAGGAAGAAGTAATAATATAATAATTTTTTTTTTATGGTGTCAGTGAGACTGTGAGAATGTATCCCTGGCCCTGTGGAGGTAGCAATGAGTAGAGAGCCTGCTAAGAATGAAGCCAACAAAGAGGAAATCAAACCCAGGACATGGAAGAATGAGCCCTAGGCTACTTTTTGAGACCCTGTGTTTAGCCACATTTGAATCTGGTCTATCTCTGGACATTTTAGATTCATAAGCCAACACATCTGCCTTCTTGTTTTAACCTCTTGGAGTTAGATTTCTGTCATCTGGAATCAAGGCTCCTAACACGGGAGCCTCTTAAATGCACATTCTCCCATCTGTGAATTCTCTTGGTCTTAACTCCTTTCTTTCTTCTAAAATTTCTCCATAATCTTTCAAATATACCCCTTCAAAATTTTAACCTTTTCCAGCTGATCAGAGTTGTCAATGTCTTGAAAGATAAACATTGTATGTGGCAGACTGGTATCCTGAACATAGAACCAACATGAGACTCCCACCCCGTTACATAAGAAAAAAATAACTTTCTTGCTCTTAAAACCACTGAAATTTAGGGAACAATTTAGCTTACCATCAGTAACGTATCAACATATTTTTATAATTCAAATTTAGCTGGTGGCCATGTTATGATTCACACAGGTCAAAATTCACATCACACACTAGTAATTTGGATGCTAAGTATCTACAATTACTTAAAACAGATATTACACTTAAAGTCTCTATTAAATGCTTGCTGTAGAAGACTATTTTCTTTTTAACAGTCTAAACATATAAAAATGGGACTGCCAGAGAGAAGATAAAATATATGGTAAATTAATTTTTATTTCAATTTTACTTCAATCTATTACAAAGTGTTTCATTTAAAATGGTAGGAGAGTTAATTTGTGATACTAGTTGCTTTTATGGATTAATAAGAGATTTCACAACAAACAAATTGAAAGAAAATTTAGAGGACAATGAGGTCACATATTAAAGCAAATCATCCTTCTTTTTCCAATTTCCAATTTCCATTCTTGTGGAATTTGACCAGTTTTCATAAAATCCACCCCAGGACTAAAATTATTAGTGAATGGTTGGAAACTGAGGTGAGCAGGCATTTAGCAATTGTTCAGTGGTCTGTAAAATGAATTTCCGATCTCGGTCCAGTCATAAAACCTATCATCACAGTTGATGCAAGTCAATGTCTTTTCTATCAGTCTCATCAGGGAAGCCTGGGACCGCCTGAACACAGACACAGAAATGTCTCTTACAGAGCCAAAATCTGTAAGCCAAAATTAAGGATCACTGGTAAGGGAGTTACTGCATCTGCTTGAATCACTCTGTAGCTAAGTGCAAGGCTTTAAATGATGATTCTAGTTCCTTTAGGAAGATTCACATTCTGTGTGAAGATAAAGTGGAATAGATATACCATGAATATCCTGCATCCAGTAGCTAGGTAATTGAAGATAAGGAACTGCTTTGTCCCACGAGTCAGGAAGGTAGCAGATGACCTATGGTCCACATTAATACAACAGACATTCTGACTTAGAGGTGGAGGGAGGTCCAAAGAAGGTCCTTTATATCCAAATGGATCAATGCAATTCAGAGTGCTTTAGAGGGGCAAAACTGCACAATATTTAAATGGAATGTATTTATACCTGTCTGAAATGACCATATTTTATTGGCAAAATTCTAGATGTCCCCTAGATCTTCAGAAGCCTTAAAATAACCTTTCTTTATCAATCAGTGTCACTTTTAAAAAACAATTCTAAACTTCCGGCCTCTTTTATACAGTTGTATTTTTTTCTTTTTTTCATTAAGTCTGGTTTAAATGGGGTTTGCAGGACCAATCAAAAAGATTTTAAAATGAGCTCAACCACACATCCATCGGCAAATTCTACAGTCCAGCCAGAAGTGGTCCTTGCTCCCCTTCTGGATTCCCTGAGAAACTCTTGTGGTCCTCTTTTATCCTGAATGCTCATCCCTCTGTAATTGCAGAAGTAGAGATATTAGAGTATATACAGTCTTTTTAATGGTCTGATCCTAGATAATGCTAAGGTGACATTTTGGAGTCAAAATTCACCTGCCTAATTTTCCAGGCTAGAAACAGGAGCTATATGTAGCAAGATCTGAACAACATGAAAGATTTTATCAGGTCACCAAATGAGAACAAAGATTAAATCATCCTGAGTAGAGACACCTCCAAACTGAAGGTGAAATTCTCAAGTTTGAAACATTTTTACTCTCTTTTCTCTTCATAAAACCCCTCTGAGTTTCAGGGACTACAGTTTCAAAGTAAAGAGGAATGATATTGATTCACTTTGCTGTACAGCAGAAACTAACACAATAATGTAAATCAACTATACTAAAATAAGAAATGTGATAATATGGGAGGAAACATAATTCTTAATGAAGTTGTAATTTGCAACAAACATTAATGAAGATTTATGCCTGTACTTTAGGTGTGGTGTAACATACTGATGGCGTTCACAAAGCCAGCAGATATCATAAACATGTAAATGTGTCCTTTAGCTTTAACATGTAAATTTGACTGGCCTCTTCCTTCTCTAATTTTCATTTGTGACATTCTGTATAGAATGAGGGTGGGAAGAAGGCCCTGATATTTCAAGGCTGAAAATATCAAGCTCCCTAAACTATATATGGCACATGGTCCTGGACTGTGTGATGTTAAGTGGGCTCAAGCTGGGAAATGCTTTCCCAGAATCCCACACCCTATAAGATTCTGAGTCAGAACTGGCCAAAAGAGAAATTGTGAGAAATTTGGGAGATGAAGAAAAAAGAAAGTCATACTCTCAGAAGATCATCACGATCAGACACGGTGACAGACCAATAAAGAGGTGCCAGAGAGTCCCAGCTGGTCCTGTTCTCTCCTGCTTCTCTTGCCAAGTGCCCGTCCTGCTGATCAAAGTAGCCCCAAGTTTACTACCAAGCACTCAGCTGTGGGCCCACTTGGGAGTAAGCTACACAGAGGAAACAGCTTCTCTAGAGCCTGCAGTTCCCATAAATCTCTCTAGCAGTGCTCCTTCTATGGTCTAACTTTAGTTGTCAGATAGGTTTGGCTTTTCAGAGTTCCCTGCAAATACAACTGGTCCATGCACATCAGATTTTACTGATTCTCACTTCTTGGGCATATTCACTCACTGAAGAATTATAGAATAGGTAAAGAGAGTTAGTCTCTTAATTACTAAACTCATTCTATATGAAATATTCTATTAACCAGTTTTAATATTTCATTAACTAGTTTTACTGGTTAGATATAATTAATTGTCATATAGTCAATAAGTGAGGCCTAGACATTTCCTCAAATTCAGGCTGCCACCTTCAGAGTAGAGTTTATCTTTCAACTTAGAGAAACAAAAACATTCAATGAGTAAGGAAGGGACAGAAGAATAAATTGTGTTGATTACACTGTTTCAGCGTATACTGGACTTGGTGTGAGGAGTGTTAGGCTCTCAGACCAGCCTCCTGAGAGACAGCCCTAATTATGAGGCCTATTTTGGCTGCATCAGCACCTTCAATCAAGGCCTGCTGGGTTTCCTACTTGTTCTCATTTCTGGATACTCTTAATTGGGCCAAGGCACATACAAACATTGAGAATCTGATATTCTATTTCCAACTACAAACTCTTTTTTCCCTTGAATTTGTAGATGATTCAATCACTCACTTTGTTTAGAGTTGTTGTTTCATACTTTTTGCAATTGTTTTGGGCAGGAAAGCAAACTTGACAGTCTATGCCCATGAGTAGAACTGGAATTTGTTCTAGTTATCCTTTGCATGACAAACCACACCAAACTTGGTAGCTTAAAACAAAACAACAATCACTGTACTGTATTCATGACCTTTAGGCCAGGAATTCAGGTCAAATTAGCTGGATGATTTTTCTGTTCTAAATAGCACGAAATGTGGTTGCTGTGCAGTGTTCCATTGGCAGCTGAACTGGCCTGGAGGATCCAAGAAGGCTTCACTCACATTTCTGGTGCCTTGGCAGAAATAGTGGCCCTACAAGTGCCATACTCCCTTACTGTGCATTCTCAGGGCCTCTCATGTGGTCTATCCAGCAGGGTAGTCCAACTTCTAACATGGCAGCTTAGATCTTCAAGTCTGAGTGTTCTAAGAGGTAGAACAAGGCATAACATAACTTCTGCCATATTCTTACTGTCAGAGTAGTCACAAAGCCTGCACAGATTCCAGACTCAGGGACATAAACCCAACATTTCAACGGATGGAGAACCAAGATTTTCTGGTTATATTATTATCCACAACCCCACAAAACGCAGTCTAGCACATAGCAGTTTCTGAGTAAGTTATGGCAATAAAACAAGCCGGTGAATACAGTTCATGATTTGGAAGCAGATTGAAGTTTCACTTGGTTTATCTACAGGCTCCAGGTTAACCACAGTTAGTTATCTAATCTCACTGTTACTCAGCTTCCTCATCTGCAATAATAAGAAAACTACCTTATAAGTTTATTGTAAGGATAAAGTGAGACGATATATGAAGTGTCAGGCACAAATCAGTGGTCAGTAACTCTCAGGTACTGTTTTTAAGTTTGAAGTAGGAAGATAATGCAGTTCTTTTCCGAAGACATTTATTGTCTTATTCTTATCTTGGTCAGGTTATCAGCTGAGAGTGAGGTGGAGGGGAAAAGGTAGGAATATTGAGCAAAGAAGGGAAGCTATAAAATTGTTTTCTCAGAAAGTGATATTCAAGCAATATTCACTTGTTTAGATGTAGTTGCTGGGAAGGCACAAATTTGGGTCAAGCAGAATTGGGACCTTACAAGGCGTGTATGATAGAGGGAGAGGATTAAGATATTTGAAAGTTTTTGCAAGAAAATGATAATATTAGTGGGCTTTGGAAATTGAGCAAAAGTTTGTATGATTTTTCTAACATAATAGAGTCATTTAAAAAAAAAATCATACCAATTGCATAGGTGTAATAATTTTGGATAATGCCAAGGTCCAGTTGTGTCAAGGAAAGAGAGACTAAAAAGTGTGGACATGAAAGTTATTAAAATTGAGGTTAAACAATGCTGCTGTTGAATCATGTGGATGACACAGTTCTAAAGTTCTAAACATCAGTGAAGACAGAGGTTCGGTTTCAAAGCCTTAGAAGAGGAAGAGTGACAGAGAATATAGAAGAGAAGGGTAATAATAAGGAGAAGGGCTGATTGACTAGCCTGATGTCACAAACTTCAAAAGACTAGGGTCAGAGTGAAAGAAGAGTTTTCTAAAAACTCTATCTCAGAGCAATAAGTAGTTGAGCAGATTCTCAAGATTCTGAGATATACCAGGTAGGGTAGAATTGGCAACAACATTTGGAGAAGGCTGTAGAGAAGTTGTATCTTTGTTGCAGAAATAGGGGTGTCACTGTCACTTAAGTCACAGATGCTAGAGGAAGCATTCTGTCATCATCATCATTGCCATCATCATTATATAATAGTTGTTGCTATTATTTCTATAATTATTGTTAGTCTGACCAGAGCCCAGCTGAAAAGATTGAAAGTGAGGGAATAGGGCTGAGTGGTTCAGAAGATAAGGGCAAAATAGTGGAGTGATAAAAATGAAAAGAGAAGTTGTTTCCTGTGGGTGCTTCCCTACGGTTTGGTGACTGAGAATAATAGGACTGAGAAATACGATGATCTCATTGTTTCCAAGGAATTAGTTCTACCAGTGCTCATTTGAGTGGATTGTATTCTAGAGCAGCGTTTCTCATAGTTTGACATGTGTATGCATCATCTGAGAATCTTATTTAAATACAGATTCTGATTCAGTAGTTCTGGACGATGCCGGAGTTTCTGCTTTTCTAACAAGCTCCTAGGTGCTGCCCTCTTTTGATTCACATTAACCCAATCAACACTGCCCCATACTACAGGCAACAAAAACCAGTGAAAAGTCTAAATGATGAACAATCATTCTTCCTCTACTAGGGCACAGAGAAAAAATAATCAGAAGGATGAGATTTAAGTGGTTTGGAACAGTTTATTTACAATTTGCTGGCTTAATATTTTTTACATCTATTTACTTTTAATAACCCCATACCCCGAATACTTTCTAGAAAGTGTGTCAGCAAGAATTTGGTTAAATTATACTAATCAAATGTCTTAGCTATTTCAAGAAGCACTGAAGTTTGGGGTGGGGAGAGAGAAAGTGATGCATAGGAAGTCTGACTACCAGAAAAGCAATATTCCATAAAGTTAATTAACTAGTAACTCAAGAAAGATTGAACTGACATAGGCATTACACACTGAAGAAATGGTTTCCCTGTAAGTTGCAGTGGCATGACTGAACCAGAGAAGAGCAATAATCCCTGCTCCTCATTAAAAAGGCCAATCTGAACATCTTAGTATAAGTCTGGACACTTTTTAAAATCAACGAATGGAAGCAATCAAATTTAGAAATATGGTTCAAGATTTTCTTCAGTTGCAGGGTAAAATGTCTGTGAAACTTGAAGAAAAATTTTCATTGAGAAGTCAATTTCTAGTGAATTATTAACAATAAATTAGGCAAAAAAATTCTAAATGTTCTGATTCAAGAGGGCTGAAGCAGCACATAAGGATTTGCAAGAATTCATGAAGAGTGGCAGACACAGATACAATATGTATCCTGACTTGGAATGACTTTAAAAATATCCAAGAGAAGACAGAAGAAGAAATATGATTTATCTAATTGCTTGACTTTTCTTGGAACTTTCTCATGTAATCATTTACATCACAAGTCTCTCTCTCTTTGTCCCCACCTAAAGCTGTTCTAAAATGCTTCTGCATGATCTCCCAATTTAGGTAAATACACTTAATTATTATGATTGTACAGTGGTCTCTTAGGGGTTGTAAGCATCCCAGGGCATTATAGGACCTCAGCTCAATGGGGTGAACAAAGAGTTTGGTGTGAAGATTCAAAGCTTTGTGGCACTGAAGCAGGCATGCTATCCTAGATGAATGGCAGACAAAGGAATCTAATGCCTGGATGGTCGGGATTTAGGTCCTGAGTCTCACTCTTTCACTGACTGCATGGACAGTCAAGTCAAGTCTCTGTCCCAACACAGCTCCTGGCCTCCTGAGTACCTCCCAGATTAGTTGTCAGTGACATTTTTCTAGTAACAGGCTATCAATGGAAGCTTATTCAGGGATGAGGTGCAGGCATCTAAACCTCAGAAGCATTGATCCAAATATGTTCAGGGCCACATTCTAGAGTCTAGGAATAAAAATGTAAATAGAATAGTCAGTGACCTCAGGGGCTTAAATTCACTGTGCTCATAGAAAACTAGAGGACAAAAATCAGTTGTGTTTCTATACACTAATAACAAACTATCAAACAGAGAAATTAAGAAAACAATCCATTTTACAACTACATCTAAAAGAATAAAATACCTAAGAATAAATTTAACCAAGGAGATGAAAGACCTGTACAGTAAAAACTTAAGACATTGCTGAAAGCAATTGAAGAAGACACAAATAAATGGAAAGATATTTTATGCTCGTGGATTGGAAGAATTAATATTGTGAAAGAATCCATACTACCCAATACAATCTACAGATTCAATGCAATCCCTTTCAAAATTCCAATGGCATTTTTCATGGGAAGAGAACAAACAATCCCAAAATATGCATGGAATCACAAATGACCACAAACAGACAAAACAATCTTGAGAAAGAAGAACAAAGCTGGAGGCATCACACTTTCTGATTTCAAACTGTATTACAAAGCTACAGTAATCGAAACATTATGGTATTTGCATAAAAACAGACACACAGATCAATGGAAAATAATAGGGAATCCAGGAATAAGCCCATGTATATATGGTCAATTAATTTACAGCAAAGAAGCCAAGAATATACAATAGGGACAGAGTAGTCTTTTCAGTAAATAGTGTTGAGAAAACTGGACAGTCACATGAAAAAGAATGAAACTGGACTACGATCTTATACCATACACAAAAATTAACTCAAAATGGATTAAAGACTTGAACATAAGACCTAAAATCATAAGGCTCCTAGAAGAAAACATGAAGAAAAATCTCCTTCACACTGCTCTTGGTAACGATTTTTTGGGATCTGACATGAAAAGCACAAGCAACTAAAGCAAAAAATGGACAAATGGAACTACATCAAACTAAAATGTTTCTGCTTAGCAAAGAAAATAATCAAAAAAATGAAAAGGCAACCTATGGGATGAAAGAAAATATTTACAAACTATATATCTGATAAGGGGTTAATATTCAAAATCTATAAGTAACTCATATGACTCAACAGAAAAAAATAATCTAATTAAAAAATGAGGAAAGGGGGCTTCCCTCGTGGCACAGTGGTTAAGAATCTGCCTGCCAATTCAGAGGACACAGGTTCGAGCCTTGGTCCAGGAAGATCCCACATGCTGCGGAGCAATGAAGCCCGTGTGATACACCTACTGAGCCTGCATTCTAGAGCCCACAAGCCACAACTACTGAAGCCCGCATGCCTAGAGCCCATGCTCCACAGCAAGAGAAGCCACCGCAATGAGAAGCCCATGCACCACAACAAAGAGTAGCCCCTGCTGGCCGCAACTAGAGAAAGCCCACGCACAGCAACGAAGACCCAACACAGCCAAAAATAAATAAATTTTAAAAATTTAAAAATTTTTTTTAAAAATGAGGAAAGGACCTCAATAGACATTTTTCCAAAGAAGACATACAAATGTCCAACAGGTATAAATAAAAGGTGCTCAACATCATTAATCATCAGAAAAAGTAAATCAAAAACACATCACCTGGAGGAGCTTCAAGATGGAGGAAGAGTAAGACGTGGAGATCACCTTCCTCCCCACAAATACATCAGAAATACATCTACATGTAGAACAACTCCTACAGAACACCTACTGAACCCTGGCAGAAGACCTCAGACCTCCCAAAAGGCAAGAAACTCCCCACGTACCTGGGTAGGGAAAAAGAAAAAAGAAAAAACAGAGACAAAAGAATAGGGACAGGATCTACACCAGTGAGAGGGAGCTGTGAAGGAGGAAAGGTTTCCACACACTAGGAAGCCCCTTCGCAGGTGAGACTGTGGGTGGCGGAGGGGGGAAGCTTTGGAGCCACGGAGGAGAGTGCAGCAACAGGGGTGCGGAGGGCAAAGTGGAGAGGTTCCCGCACAGAGGATGGGTGCCGACCAGCACTCACCAGCCCGAGAGGCTTGTCTGCTCACCATCAGGGACGGGTGGGGGCTGAGAGCTGAGGCTTGGGCTTCAGAGGTCGGATCCCAGGGAGAAGACTGGGGTTGGCTGCGTGAACACAGCCTGAAGGGGACTAGTGTGCCACAGCTAGCTGGGAGGGAGTTCGGGAAACAGTCTGGAGCTGCCTAAGAGGCAAGAGTTTTTTTCTTGCCTCTTTGTTTCCTGGTGCGCGAGGAGAGGGGATTCAAAGCGCCGGTTAAAGGAGCTGCAGAGACGGGCACGAGACGCGGCTATCAGAGCGGACCCCAGAGACGGGCATGAGACGCTAAGGTTGCTGCTGCCGCCACCAAGAAGCCTGTATGCAAGCACAGGTCACTATCCACACTTCCCCTCCTGGAAGACTGTGCAGCCTGCCACTGCCAGGTCCCGTGATCCAGGGACAACTTCCCTGGGAGAACATATGGCGTGCCTCAGGCTGTTGAAACGTTATGCTGGCCTCTGCAGGCACAGGCTCGCCCCGCACTCCATACCCCTCCCCACCTCCAGCCTGAGTGAGCCAGAGCCCCTGAATCAGCTGCTCCTTTAACCCTGTCCTGTCTGAGCGAAGAACAGACGCCCTGAGGCAACCTACATACAGAGGCGGGGCCAAATCCGAAGCTGAACCCCAGGAGCTGTGCGAACAAAGAAGAGAAAGGGAAATCTCTCCCAGCAGCCTCAGGAGCAGCGGATTAAATCTCCACATTCAACTTTATATACACTGCATCTGTGGAATACCTGAATAGACAACGAATCATCCCAAATTGAGGAGGTGGGCTTTGGGAGAAACGATATATATTTTTTATTCCCTTTTGCACTATTTGTGAGTGTGTGTGTATGCTTCTGTGTGTGATTTTGTCTGTATAACTCTGCTTTTGGTTGCTCTTCTTTCTTTCTTTCTTTTCTTTTATTAGTTAAAAAAGTTTTTTTAATAATTATTTTTTTATTTTTTATTTTAATAACTTTTTTATTTTATTTTATTTTATGTTCTTCTTCCTTTCTTTCTTTCTTTTCTCCCTTTTATTCTGAGCCATGTGAATGACAGGCTTTTGGTGCTCCAGCAGGTGTCAGGGCTGTGCTGCTGAGGTGGAATAACAAAGTCCAGGACATTGGTCCACAAGAGACCTCCCAGCTCCACGTAATATCAAATGGTGAAAATCTCCAAGAGATCTCCATCTCAACACCAAGACCCAGCTCCTCAATGACCAGCAAGCTACAGTGATGGACACCCCATGCCAAACAACTAGCAAGACAGGAACACAGCCCCACCCATTACCAGAGAGGCTGCCTAAAATCATAATAAGGCCACAGACACCTGAAAACAAACCACCAGACGTGGACCAGCCCCCTAGAAAGGCAAGACCCAGCCTCATCCACCAGAACACAGGCACCTCCACCAGGAAGCCTACACAACCCACTGAACCAACCTTAGCCACTGGGGACAGACACCAAAAACAACAGGCTCTATGAAATTGCAGCCTGTGAAAACGAGACCCCAAACACAGTAAGTTAAACAAAATGAGAAGACAGAGAAACACACAGCAGATAAAGGAGCAAGGTAAAAACCAGCCAGACCTAACAAATGAAAAGGAAATAGGCAGTCTACCTGAAAAATAATTCAGAATAATGATAGCAAAGATGATCCAAAATCTTGGAAATAGAATGGAGAAAATACAAGAAATGTTTAACAAGGACCTAGAAGAACTAAAGAGCAAACAAACAGTGATGAACAACACAATAAATGAAATTAAAAATTCTCTTGAAGGGATCAATAGCAGAATAACTGAGGCAGAAGAACGGGTAAGTGATCTGGAAGATAAAATAGTTGAAATAACTACTGCAGAGCAGAATAAAGAAAAAAGAATGAAAATAATTGAGGACAGCCTCAAAGACCTCTGGGACAATATTAAACGCACCAACATTCGAATTATACGGGTCCCAGAAGAAGAAGAGAAAAAGAAAGGGCCTGAGAAAATATGTAAAGAGATTATAGATGAAAACTTCCCTAATATGGGAAAGGAAATAGTTAATCATGTCCAGGAAGCACAGAGAGGCCCATACAGGATAAATCTAAGTAGAAACATGCCAAGACACATATTAATCAAACTATCAAAAATTAAATATAAAGAAAACATATTAAAAGCAGCAAGGGAAAAACCAAAAAATAACATACAAGGGAATCCCCATAAGGTTAACAGCTGACCTTTCAGCAGAAACTCTGCAAGCCAGAAGGGAATGGCAGGACATATTTAAAGTGATGAAGGGGAAAAACCTACAGTTAAGATTACTCTACCCAGCAAGGATATCATTCAGATTTGACAGAGAAACTAAAACCTTTACAAACAAGCAAAAGCTAAGAGAATTCAGCACCACCAAACCAGCTCTACAACAAATGCTAAAGGAACTTCTCTAGGCAGGAAATACAAAAGAAGGAAAAGACCTACAATAACAAATCCAAAACAATTAAGAAAATGATAATAGGAACATACATATCAATAATTACCTTAAATGTAAATGGATTAAATGCTCCAACCAAAAGACATAGACTGGCTGAATGGATACAAAAACAAGACCCGTATATATGCTGTCTACAAGAGACCCACTTCAGACCTAAGGACACATACAGACTGAAAGTGAGGGGATGGAAAAAGATATTCCATGCAAATGGCAATCAAAAGAAAGCTGGGGTAGCAATTCTCATATCAGACAAAATAGACTTCAAAATAAAGACTATTACAAGAGACAAAGAAGGGCACTACATAATGATGAAGGGATCAATCCAAGAAGAAGATATAAAAATTGTAAATATTTATGAACCCAACATAGGAGCACCTCAATATGTAAGGCAAATACTAACAGCCATAAAAGGGGAAATTGACAGTAACACAAACAGAGTAGGGGACTTTAACAACCCACTTTCACCAATGAACAGATCATCCAAAATGAAAATAAATAAGGAAACACAAGCCTTAAATGATATATTAAAAAAGATGGACTTAATTGATATTTATAGGACATTCCATCCAAAAACACCAGAATACACATTTTTCTCAAGTGCTCATGAAACATTCTCCAGGATAGATCATATCTTGTGTCAAAAATCAAGCCTTGGTAAATTTAAGAAAATTGAAATCGTATCAAGTATCTTTTCCAACCACAACGCTATGAGAGTAGATATCAATTACAGGAAAAACTCTGTAAAACATACAAACACATGGAGGCTAAACAATACACTACTTAATAACCAAGAGATCACTGAAGAAATCAAAGTGGAAATCAAAAAATACCTAGAAACGAATGACAATGAAAATATGATGACCCAAAATCTATGGAATGCAGCAAAAGCAGTTCTAAGAGGGAAGTTTATAGCAATAAAATCCTGCCTTAAGAAACAAGAAACATCTCAAATAAACAACCTAACCTTACACCTAAAGCAATTAGAGAAAGAAGAAAAAAAAACCCAACATTAGCAGAAGTAAAGAAATCATAAAGATCAGATCAGAAATAAAAGAAAAATAAATGAAGGAAACGATAACAAAGATCAATAAGACTAAAAGCTGGTTCTTTGAGAAGACAAACAAAATTGATAAACCATTAGCCAGACTCATCAGGAAAAAAAGGGAGAAGACTCAAATCATAGAATTAAAAATGAAAAAGAAGTAACAACTGACACTGCAGAAATACAAAGGATCATGAGAGATTACTACAAGCAACTATATGCCAGTAAAATGGACAACCTGAAAGAAATAGAAAAATTCTTAGAAATGCACAACCTTCCAAGACGGAACCAGGAAGAAATAGAAAATATGAACAGACCAATCACAAGCACTGAAATTGAAAATGTGATTTAAAATCTTCCAACAAACAAAAGTCCAGGACCAGATGTCTTCACAGGTGAATTCTATCAAATATTTAGAGAAGAGCTAACACCTATCCTTCTCAAACTCTTCCAAAATATTGCAGAGGGAGGAACACTCCCAAACTCATTCTACGAGGCTACCATCACCCTGATACCAAAACCAGACACAGATGTCACAAAAAGAAAACTACAGACCAATATCATTGAGGAACATAGATGCAAAAACCCTCAACAAAATACTAGCAAACAGAATCCAACAGCACATTAAAAGGATCATACACCATGATCAAGTGGTGTTTATCCCAGGAATGCAAGGATTCTTCAATATACGCAAATCAATCAATGTGGTACACCATATTAACATATTGAAGGAGAAAAACCATATGATCATCTCAATAGATGCAGAGAAAGCTTTTGACAAAATTCAACACCGATTTATGATATAAACCCTCCAGAAAGTAGGCATAGAGGGAACTTACCTCAACATAATAAAGGCCATATATGACAAACCCACAGTCAACATCATCTTCAATGGTGAAAAACTGAAACCATTTCCACTAAGATCAGGAACAAGACAAGGTTGCCCATTCTCACCACTATTATTCAGCATAGTTTTGGAAGTTTTAACCACAGCAATCAGAGACAAAAAAGAAATAAAATGAATCCAAATCAGAAAAGAAAAAATAAAGCTGCACTGTTTGCATATGGCATGATACTATACATAGAGAATCCTAAAGATGCTACCAGAAAACTACTAGAGCTAATCAATGAATTTGGTAAAGTAGCAGGATACAAAATTACTACACAGAAATCTCTTTCATTCCTATACACTAATGCTGAAAAATCTGAAAGTGAAATTAAGAAAACACTCCCATTTACCATTGCAACAAAAAGAATAAAATTTCTAGGAATAAACCTACCTAAGGAGACAAAAGACCTGTATGCAGAAAATTATGACACTGATGAAAGAAATTAAAGATGATACAAATAGATGGAGAGATATACCATGTTCTTGGATTGGAAGAATCAACATTGTGAAAATGACTCTACTACCTAAAGCAATCTACAGATTCAATGCAATCCCTATCAAACTACCACTGGCGTTTTTCACAGAACTAGAACAAAAAATTTCACAATTTGTATGGAAACACAAAAGACCCCGAATAGCCAAAGCAATCTTGAGAACGAAAAATGGAGCTGGAGGAATCAGGCTCCCTGACTTCAGACTATATTACAAAGCTACAGTAATCAAGATAGTTTGGTACTGGCACAAAAACAGAAATATAGATCAATGGAACAGGATATAAAGCCCAGAGGTAAACCCACGAACATATGGTCAACTTATCTTTGATAAAGGAAGCAAGCATATACAGTGGAGAAAAGACAGCCTCTCCATTAAGTGGTGCTGGGAAAACTGGACAGCTACATGTAAAAGAATGAAATTAGAACACTCCCTAACACCATACACAAAAATAAACTCAAAATGGATTAAAGACCTAAGTGTAAAGCCAGACACTATCAAACTCTTAGAGGAAAACATAGGCAGAACACTCTATGACATAAATCGCAGCAAGATCCTTTTTGACCCAGCCCCTAGAGAAATGGAAATAAAAACACAAATAAACAAATGGGACCTAATGAAACTTAAAAGCTTTTGCACAGCAAAGGAAACCATAAACAAGACCAAAAGACAACCCTCAGAATGGGAGAAAATATTTGCAAATGAAGCAACTGACAAAGGATTAATCTCCAAGATTTTCAAGCAGCTCATGCAGCTCAACAACAAAAAAACGAACAACCCAATCCAAAAATGGGCAGAAGACCTAAATAGACATTTCTCCAAAGAAGATATACAGATGTCCAACAGACACATGAAAGAATGCTCAATATCCTTAATCATTAGAGAAATGCAAATCAGAACTACAATGAGGTATCATCTCGCACCGGTCAGAATGGCCATCATTAAAAAATCTAGAAACAATAAATGCTGGAGAGGGTGCGGAGAAAAGGGAACACTCTTGCACTGTTGGTGGGAATGTAAATTGATACAGCCACTATGGAGAACAGTATGGTGGTTCCTTAAAAAACTAAAAATAGAACTACCATACGACCCAGCAATCCCACTACTGGGCATATACCCTGAGAAAACCATAATTCAAAAAGAGTCATGTACCAAAATGTTCATTGCAGCTCTATTTACAATAGCCAGGACATGGAAGCAACCAAAGTGTCCATCGTCGGATGAATGGATAAAGAAGATGTGGCACATATATACAATGGAATATTACTCAGCCATAAAAAGAAATGAAATGGAGGTGTTTGTAATGAGGTGGATGGAGTTCGAGTCTGTCATACAGAGTGAAGTAAGTCAGAAAGAGAAAAACAAATACAGTATGCTAAGACATATATATGGAATCTAAGGAAAAAAAAAAAAAAGGTCATGAAGAACCTAGTGGCAAGATGGGAATAAAGACACAGACCTACTAAAGAATGGACTTGAGGATATGGGGATGGGGAGGGGTGAGATGTGACAGGGTTAGAGAGTGTCATGGACATATATACACTACCAAATGTAAAATAGATAGCTAGTGGGAAGCAGCCACATAGCACAGAGAGATCAGCTCGGTGCTTTGTGACCACCTAGAGGGGCGGGATAGGGAGGGTGGGAGGGAGGGAGATGCAAGAGGGAAGAGATATGGGAACATATGTATATGTATAACTGATTCACTTTGTTTTAAAGCAGAAACTGACACACCATTGTAAAGCAATTATACTTCAATAAAGATGTTAAAAAAAAAAAAAAGATGAAAAGGCAGAGGGCTATATACCAGATGAAGGAACAAGATAAAACCCCAGAAAAACACCTAAATGAAGTGGAGATAGGCAACCTTCCAGAAAAAGAATTCAGAATAATGATAGTGAAGATGATCCAGGACCTCGGAATAAGAATGGAGGCAAAGATCGAGAAGATGCAAGAAAGGTATAACAAAGACCTAGAAGAATAAAAGAACGAACAACAGAGATGAACAATACAATAACTGAAATGAAAACTACACTAGAAGGAATCAATAGCAGAATAACTGAGGCAGAAGAACGGATAAGTGACCTGGAAGACAGAATGGTGGAATTCACTGCTGCGGAACAGACTAAAGAAAAAAGAATGAAAAGAAATGAAGACAGCCTAAGAGACCGCTGGGACAACATTAAATGCAACAACATTCACATTATATGGGTCCCAGAAGGAGAAGAGAGAGAGAAAGGACCAGGGAAAATATTTGAAGAGATTATAGTCGAAAACTTCCCTAACATGGGAAAGGAAATAGCCACCCACGTCCAGTAAGCACAGAGAGTCCCATACAGGATAAACCCAAGGAGAAACACACCGAGACACATGGTAATCAAATTGGCAAAAATTCAAGACAAAGAAAAATTATTGAAAGCAGCGAGGGAAAAATGACAAATAACATACAAGGGAACTCCCATAAGGTTAACAGCTGATTTCTCAGCAGAAACTCTACAAGCCAGAAGGGAGTGGCATGATATATTTAAAGTGATGAAAGGGAAGAACCTACAACCAAGATTAGTCTACCCAACAAGGATCTGATTTAGATTTGATGGAGAAATCAAAAACTTTACAGACAAGCAAAAGCTAAGAGAACTCAGCACCACCAAACCAGCTCTACAACAAATGCTAAAGGAACTTCTCTAAGTGGGAAACACAAGAACAAAACTAGAAAAACAAACCCAAAACAATTAAGAAAATGGTCATAAGAACATACATATCGATAATTACCTTAAACGTGAATGGATTAAATGCTCCAACCAAAAGACACAGGCTTGCTGAATGGATACAAAAACAAGACCCATATATATGCTGTCTACAAGAGACCCACTTCAGACCTAGGGACACATACATACTGAAAGTGAGGGGATGGAAAAAGATATTCCATGCAAATGGAAATCAAAAGAAAGCTGGAGTAGCAATACTAATATCAGATAAAATAGACTTTAAAATAAAGACTGTTACAAGAGACAAAGAAGGACACTACATAATGATCAAGGGATCAATCCAAGAAGAAGATATAACAATTATAAATATATATGCACCCAACATAGGAGCACCTCAATACATAAGGCAACTGCTAACAGCTATAAAAGAGGAAATCGACAGTAACACAATAATAGTGGGGGGCTTTAACACCTCACTTACACCAATGGACAGATCATCCAAAATGAAAATAAATAAGGAAACAGAAGCTTTAAATGACACAATAGAGCAGATAGATTTAATTGGTATTTATAGGACATTCCATCCAAAAACAATAGATTACACTTTCTTCTCAAGTGCGCACAGAACATTCTCCAGGATAGATCACATCTTGGGTCACAAATCAAGCCTCAGTAAATTTAAGAAAATTGAAATCATATCAAGCATCTTTTCTGACCACAACGCTATGAGATTAGAAATGAATTACAGGGAAAAATGTAAAAAAAAGCATTGTTGGTCTTTTTAAAAATTATTTTACGATTATCATTATCATTGCTGTTATTACTACTCAGAATATCAAAAAAAACACTAGTTTATCCCGTTAAGAGAGGTCCCATCCCAGGAACACAGTGACAAACCTCCCCTTACCCTTCATTGAAGGGAAAAAATGCTGTTTATAAACAAACCCCAGCTAACATAATTGGAATTTTTATACTTTGGTATATAAAATTTCATGCATACCTGTAAATTATTTAAAAGAAGCTAAATGCTGAAATATTTGTTTAAATTCACTTTTAAAACCACGGATGAGCAAGCTCTTAGAAGAGTTTCTACTGGGTAATTTAGTAACAAGAATAGCTCCCATATATTGAGGCCCCACTCTACGTTGAGAGCTGTGTCAAGCAGTTTACACACATTATCTTGTTTAATACACGCAATACTTTTTTATAGAAGTATGAGTTTAATACCCACAATACTTTTTCTCCATTTTTACAGACGAGGGACCTAAGATTTAGAGTAGTTTATTAATTTTTCTGAGGCCACAGTTTTAATGGACTGTAAGGCCCTCCTCTTTCCATTGCACAGAAATGGCTCAACTGCGTAAAGCACATCTTTAAACATCTATTGAGCTCCTATTCTGTATGATGGCCTTCAATTACAGCTGCCTGTGGGACATGGATCATAATCACCATTACAAAAACAGGGATGCAGAAGCTCTGAGAGACCATAGTTATATGTCCAAGGCCACACCTTTTAAAGGGTTTGGAATAAGGTTTGAACTCAGGTTTTCTGACTGCAGGACAGGTCTTCTTTCTGCTTTCCCAGCAAGCCTTCCAGGAGAGGGTATGGCCATAATTCTGCTGGGTTACAACCCCAAAATTTGAAAGAATAAAATTTACATTACAACCTTCAATTTTGGGGGGCTAATTATATATGATGTCAGTTCATAATAACCTAAACCTCCAATTCACCTATTTCCTATTTGACTTCTAACTATTTAAAATATGATCCCTGTATTCCAATTACCTCTTTTTGGGAAAATAAGTAATCAATGTTAACTTCTCTTTTTCCTTAACTTTTGCACTGCATAGATTATATCTTATTATATCTCATACTTGTGGTGTCCAGGAATCAATCACTGGACCACCCCAGAGATTCATTTCAACAAACAATATTTTTTTTCTGAGAGTTTAAAAACAAAACAAAATTTGCTGTTTATTGAAACAGTTTCAATAAACACACCTGCATTCAGGAATAAACAATACAATCTTGGATTCAGTTAGCATCTATGAAAAGGGCATAATCTTGATCTGTCTTTATTCAATTTTGGAATCAAGATTAATCCTGCCTCCTAAAATGAGTTGGGTGGCTTTGAAAATCTTGGATAAGATAGTTTGTCTGTTTCTTGAAAATTTAGTTAAAACTGATCTGTCAGATTAATCTTTCCTAGAGAATATTTGGGGGTGGAAGGCATAACCTTTGATTACCATTTCACTTTCTCTG
This sequence comes from Eschrichtius robustus, assembly GCF_028021215.1. NCBI lineage: Eukaryota > Metazoa > Chordata > Mammalia > Artiodactyla > Eschrichtiidae > Eschrichtius > Eschrichtius robustus. The sequence continues at coordinate 41,784,091 of NC_090841.1, forward strand.
ATGGCCACTGATCCATTCAAGTTTCCTGTAGGCCATCCAGAGCACACCAGCTCCTCCAGCCTCAGACCTCATTCAACAAACAATATTTTTGACTGAATGTAAGTCTTTCAGGGGTCATTTTGCCCTACTATTTTCCCTATATTATTCCAGAGTTTTCACTAATCTCATATATTTTTATATCATCTTTAATCTTGTCCATTCATATCTTCTTATCCTACAAACCAGACTCAGATTTTATTCCACATTCAAGGTATCTTATACTAAAAGTGTTCCAAAATAACAAAGATTGGATTATTGATATTCACAGCAGATTCTTATCTTTCTGAACTCTCACAGAAAAGAACATTTCTTATAGAGTCTTTAAAAACAAACTTGTACAGATTTTTGTAAAGGGCCCAGAAAGTTGCCACTATTTTACTACTTCATAAACATCACGTATATTTGTTACTTACTTATCCTCTGCAAAGCAAATGTTTTGTAATAGTCCCTATACTGCCTTACAGTGATATCTCTGTATCAACCTCCCTGTCTCCAGTATTATTCCAGAGTAAGTACAATAAACAACTTTTCCCTTTTCATGCCCTGGCGGACATTGATAATTGAGGCCAGTTTCATTTCAGAATGTATAACAGAAATAACTAATAGGATTGAATAGTTATTACATGCCAGGCACTCTTCTAAGTTTTTTTTTAACCTATTATCTTATTTAATTATTATAACAGCACTATTCAATGGCTATTATATTATCTCCATTTTATAGATGGAGAAACAAAGGCACCTAAAGCTAAGCAACTTTCCAAAAGTCCCTAAGTAGGTAAATTGCTAAGTAAGAGCTAATCCAGTGGTCAAGTAATTAACTACTACTTTATGTTTCCTTAAATGTGCAGTGGTCAGATCACAAAGAGCCTTGGGATTTTGAAGTTTCTGGTGAAATCTATTGGGGGCCATTGGATGGGGTCCTGTTATTACTTCTCTCATAGGGGTGTTGCTATAGACTGAATGTTTCTGTCCTCCTTAAATTCATATGTTGAAACCTAACCCCCAAAGTTATGGTATTAGGAAGTGGGATATTTGGGAGTTGATTAGGTCATGAGGGCAGAACCTCTTGAATGGGACTAGTGCCCTTATAAAAGAGACCCCAGAGATACCCCTTGCATCTCCCATCGTATGAGGACACAGTGAGGAGATGGTTGTCTGTGAACAAGGAAGCAGATTCTCATCAGACACCAAATTTACTGGCTCCTTGATCTTGAACTTCCCAGCCTCCAGAACTGGGAGAAATAAATATTAGTTGTTTAAGCAACCCAATCTATGGTACTTTTGTTGTAGCAGCTAAAACAGACTAAGATAGATGTTCTGAGACTCAAATAAAATGACTTATTTGAAAGCATATATTAAATAACATAGCACACATTTTATTGTAATTAGTAGAATTTTAAATAATAGATCCTTTCATATAAGTCATCCTTATTTTTTGAAATTTTATTTTCAAGTTCAGTACTTTTATTCTACCCATTTTTCATATAAGTTGACTTTGAATATTTTGAATAACAAATCACTTGAAGGCATGTATTGTACTTTAAAACAGAATTAGTCATTTCCTTTCTATTTCCCTGTGAATATCTATCAGTTTCTAAAATGTCAAATATTAAAATAAAGGGTTATTAAAATAGAAATAGAAAAATCAAAGCAATGGAAAAAATAAATAAAAACGTTTCTGTGAAAGGAACATAGTTACCATTATTAAAACACCAACTTTGGTTCTGAGCTTTTTGACACTCCAGAGTTATACAATTTATTTTATGTGATGGAGAAAAGTACACCAATTATTAAGGGATAAAAACAATTTTAAGGCACTAAATTCCAAAATAAATTTGTCATATGAAATCTATTTCATGAATGTGTCACAAACTAAGCATCTTTCATTTTCACTTTAAAAGGTGTTGTGTGTAGAGACTCAAGTGTTCATTAGCCAGCTATTACCTGTGTGGACCATTATGAAGAATATACCAGGTAAAAGGGCAAAAGCAAACTTTCCTGTGATCTGACTTGACACAAGGCTAAAGTTATACTATGTGGTGACATTGGGGGTAACATATCCATTACTTACATAACTCACATTTTACTTCTCTAGAGCAACAAACTTAAAAAAGTATGATTATGTCCATTTTATAGAAATATGAGATTTACAGATGTTAAGCAGCATGTCCAAGCTAAATACAGAATTGTATCCAGGCAAGTCTATCTCTAAAGCTATGTTCTTTCTTATAAAATCTTATTTCCTTCTGAAAAGTCAAAAGAGTTGGTGATATTTGAACCGAGTTCTAGAGCATTCATATAACTAACTCCACTGGATGGGAAGAGAGGAAAAGGGCAATCCAGACAGTGAACAGCATTTGCAAAGCCTCCAGACATGACATATTATCCCCTCCTCAGGGACCTGCAAGTTGTTCGGAGTGGATGAGGTATGATTAGACTGGCATTCTGGAACCAGATCATTCAGGAAGTCAACCATTTTCAGAAGTCTGGATTTCATCATGAAAGTCATGGGAAAACACTGACAGATTCTATACATTATGTGGGGAGTGGGAGATAAAAGGAGTTAAAACAAAATTAAAAAAAAAAACGCTGGTAGGATTAATGACCCAGCCAAAGTTATCATATTCTTTAAATATTTAAAGATGTCAAAACTCTCTCCCCATTTTTTTTTACTAGCAGAGTTCGAAAGTTCAAGTGCAAGAGTGGAGACATTAACTTGTGGAATTGGATAGGATATTCACAGGATTGAACAAGGAATTCAAGGAATTTTAAGATAACAGCAATAGAATAGGTAGAGATGTGAGTCAAGTGCATGAGAGTAAGGAAAGAGTAGATAGGGGTGAATGACACATTGAAATGTAATTTAGTAAGAATGGTAGGTCTCAATGTTGTTAGAAGAACTGGTGTGAGTTATGCTGAGGAACACTGAGTTTAGGAAACACCAAATCTAAAAGGCAGCTCCTAGCAACCTGTCCCGACCTCTGTCTCAGGGGAATCATTGTCTTATTACCCTGCAGCGTATACTCTGGGTAGAGAAAGAAGACTTTACTACAATGGAATGTTTTGGGGGAGGAGATGTTCTCTATTTATGTTATATTTGTTAGGAAACAAACATACAGAAATAAGCTTTCTCTAGTTGCCAAGGCCATTTGCTATTCAAAGGTCTTTGACAAGACAAGCCAGGATGGTGTGTAGAAATGTCATGGAGTATTGCCTCCCAATAATCTCACAAGTGGATTTTTTCCAGGTGACAAGTTCAGCATGGTATCCATGGAAATGGGTTGCTAATCAATATTATAGTTACCAATAATTACAGCAGAAGTTGACATAAAGAAGTAGACCATGAAAAAGTCACCAAGTCCTTTCATGAGTTACAAAGAGCAATCTGACTTTGAAGATAAGTGATGAAAGCCCAGAACAGAAAGGTAAGGCAAAATTTTCCTAGGGGCAAAAAAAAGAGAAAGCAATAACCATACAACAATATTTTTATTGCATAAGGTAAAAGAGAAGAATTGTTATTTTGACAGTCCTTATTTCCAAAAATATAACATTAACTCTAGTTTTAGTGGTATGCACATTGAAGTATTTAGGGAAAAGTATACTTTGAATTGCACCAAAAATAAGATGATGATGAATAGATGGATAAAGATGTAGTTAAGCAAATATAGTAAAATAGTAGTAGCATCAAGGTGGTGGTGATATAGATGTTCACTAAAAATTATTTCATTTTTTCTGTATGCTTGAAAACTTTCTTATAAAATGTTGGGGGAAAAGATGGAGTGGTGGCCAGGATATACGTTTCCTTGTTGGCTCCACTGCACACCTAGGATATTGCTTACATTAGTACATTAGATTCTAAACCTCCAAAGTACTGGAAGTAGTTCTAGTTGTTTTGTCAAAAATTCTGGACTTTTTCTTTGGTTCAGTTCTTAGCTTCTTTGACCTTGAGCATTATTAACCTCAGTGTAAGATGCATCAGGCATCACAGCTATGGTGGCACCTTGGGGAGAAGCTGTGGCCTTGACAATGGCAATGACTGCAGATTTAACCACAGCAAACCAGAGTCTGAGAGAAGTTCTTACAAGAGCTAAGAGGTTAGTGTAAAAAGCACTTTTGTTATGTGTCCCTGAAGACTCTCAGATCTCTTTGGAGGAATCTGACTGTATCCAGAATTCCAGAAGAGTTGAGGAAGGAGTCACAAAAATACTGATTGATGATTATAATAATATGTCTCTTTACATGCAAGACATAAATAAATCACTGCTTATAACTAATCATTTAAAGTAGCCATGGAGTTGGAAAAATGCTCACGGTTCTGTTCCTCAAGAGTTTACAGTGTGCAACAAAATAATGTTACCCACCAGCAGAGATGAGACTGGATTAAGCTAGGTTCTAACTAAGGCTAAAGTTGGAGTGAATAATATGTGGTGGGATGGGAAAAGTAGGGAAATTTGAATAGCCACAGTGCATAGAACTGGAAAAGAGATCAGATGGGGGAGGCTGAATAAGCAGTCAAATCACGGCAGCAGAATAAGAACAGAAATGTTGATTGGATATGAGGTTTGTTTAAAGTCACTATATCCCTCTAGACTCTGAACTTCATGGATTTGATCTTGATGTGTCTTCTTCATCTCTGTGTTCACAACACTAGCACAGTGTTTGAATCTAGAGGCAGATTCCCCATGAAGACAACAAAGTCCTTAGGCTTCAGGGTCCGTTCATACCTTAGGTACCTTCCAAGGCCCTATGAGTGTAATAGGGACAAACAAATCTGACCCCATACTAGATCTGTTCCTTTTCCTGTGCTTAGTCATGCTGGCTCTGCACCTTTTGTAAAAGAACAGTTGCCTACAGCCTGAAATATACAGAATAGCCTGTTCTCAGGGCTTTGACCTTTAAGAGTCCATTCATATCGAGCTAAAAGTTGCAGAACAAAGAATAACATTTGTCTTGTTGGAGCCTTACAGGAACATTTTGACCTGACTATGTGGACAGCTGCAAGAATGAAAGATCCCGACACCAAGAAGTTTGCAATAATTAACCACACCCCTCCCTCATCTTGCCTTTAAAAATACCTTGCTGAAACCCTTTGAGGATTTCAGGGTTTTTGGAGCATGAACCACCTGTCTCCTTGCATGGCCCACCTGTCTCCTTGCAAACCTTTCTCTGCTCCAAACTCTTATATTTCCATTTGTTTGGCTTCACTGTGTGTCTGGCACATGAACTTGCATTCCGTGACATAAGGGCCCCAAGCAATGTTTTTACAAGTCCCTATGTTTTTGGTAAACATTTGTCATTTTGTAAAATGTTTCATTCTATAGTTTTTTATTAAAGACAGCTTCCAAAATTATATAAGCTTAGGCTTCTGCAAATCTGAATCCATCATCACCTAAGAAATAATTTAATTAATATTTATGGCATTAATGAATGCATAAAAAAGTATTTAATGGTAAGATTTATAAGAAGGGGCCTTTATAACTATCCCTAAAACTTGAGGACTGTATCTTATAAGTGTTCAGAACCTTGCATACATTGCAAAGATGCATATAATCTGTTCCTAAAGATAAAAGACACAAATGAAAATATATATTAATGTTTGGGGGAAGTTTGTGAAAAGAGAGAAGAATACACAAAAGAGAAAAATGGATGTTTTACTTGCACCCCAATGTTCATAGCAGCATTATTTTCAATAGCCAAAATATGGAAGCAACCTAAGTGTCCATCAACAGATGAATGGATAAAGAAGATACAAACACACACACACACACACACACACACACACACACACATACACACACACAATGGACTACTACTCAGTCATTAAAAAAGAATGAAATTTTGCCATTTGCAATGAGTGGACCTGGAGGGTTTTATGCTAAGTGAAAGAAGTCAGACAGACAAAGACAAATAATGTATGATATCAATTATATGTGGAATCTAAAAAATAAAACAAGCAAATGAATATAACAAAACAGAAACTAGTGGTCACAGTGGGGAGAGGGAAGGTGGGAGGGCAAGAAAGGGGTACGGTATTAAGAGGTACAAACTACTATGTGTAAAATAAATAAGCTACAAGGACGTAATGTACAGAACAGGGAATATAGCCAACATTTTATAATAACTTTAAATGGAGCATAATCTATAGAAGTTTTGAATTACTACGTTGTACACTTGAAACTAACATAATATAATATATCTCAATAAAAACATAAAATAAAATAATATTTTAAATACCTCACTCTAAAAAATACATATAAAAGCCTATATTTTAAATAAATCAAATAAACGAGACTGAAAATATTGATTTCTTTTTCAGCAAAAGATGTGATGGGGCATATGTATTTTATTTTCTCTAAATATCTATCAAGAACAGCCTTAAGCAACGTGTTCTAAATCCAAAACAGATTATAGAGGAAAGCGGGTAGCCACTGAAGAAATAAACTACTAATACAAGGACTTTAAAAATACTTCTAAAACAAGAGGATATGATAATTGAATAAACTAATAAAATAGTTAGGACACCTTTGGAAAAGTTTTTGGACAGACTAGTAGGTATTCTGTAAATGTCTACATAAAACCAAATAAAGAAATTGAGAGATACCATGTTTGATAACCTTCACTAAACAGTCATTTTAATTTTTTAAAGAAAGAGAAAATAAAGTTGCATTCTTAATCCTATTTGTAATGTTCACGTTAAAAGAAGCGGCATTAAGCATATTAATGTGTTTGCCTTTCCTCTAATTTATGATTCCTTTCTTTCTTTAATGAGATCTGCTCTGCAGCCCATAAAATAATTGTTATGGTAAACTGACTTTTTAAAATTAGCTACACACCAGTTGGTCCAGAAACCTATTCCTCTAGATCATTCATGCACAAAATACCTTTGTGTGAAACCCTTTCCAAATGTGTAATGGCTGGATTTCGTCCAGAAGTTTGCTTGCAGAGTCTCTCTGTGGAAGCAGCCTTACAATTTCCTTTCCTCGCAAGTGTTTCCATGAGATTCTCTGTCACGCGGGCATGCTCAGGCCGCTCGTGGATGACACAGAGTATATATTCAACAGGAGCTCTATTTCCAAAGAACTTGTTTTCTCTAACCTGCAGAGATGCTACCTGACCCGGCGTCCGGCGGTATCGCATGGAGGATGAGGAAGCTGTTCAAAGACTCTCAGGGGAGCTGGAGACAGGTTTATAGGGAAAGATCTAGCCTGTCGTTAGAACAATTAGCTCATTGTTCCATACACTTACAAACTGTTTTCCCTGTGTTAACTCTCACACTGTGATTGTGATTCTGCCACAGGGACCCCTGGTGGAATAAGCCTGACTCTTGGCCCCATCCTTTCCTCAAAAGTGGGAAAGACAGATATCTGCAGGATACAGATACCAGGTAGCACGCAGAGAACTTCCGGGTAATGTGGCGACGAAGGGTTGAGACAGGCAGGCTCATTCCCCCTCTCCGGCACTCCTGAATCAAACACGCTAACGGGGTTGCACGGGCGCTAAAGTAGTTACTGATTAACATTGAGATAAATATTTTTCAAGTGTTCCAATTTTTGTTCATGGGCGCATCCTGCATATATGGAAGAAAAATAAACCTTTGCTTTAAACAATTAATAGACGAACTTTGGCATTACTTAGCAGATATTACATTATTCTACTGAATTATTTTCTCTCTTTTTTTTCTTTTCTTGAGAGCATGATAGTTTACTGTGCAAAAGAAGAGTATGAATTCCTCTACCTACACTGACAAATACATTCTCTTTAAGTCTAATTTACTTTTGGCATTTGAATTAAGGACATGAATATTTGTTTATTTCATTTTACAAATGTATTAAGAAGCTTCTAAGTGCAGGCCTTGTACTGATGCTAGAAATCTAGTAGTGAACAAAGTGGATATGCAATGGAAGTTATCAGCATGCACATTAGTTATTTAAATAAACTCTCTATATTAATGAACTATAGAACTGATCAATTTGGCATTATTTTTTATCAATTGAATATTTGAAATTGAGGCTTGTCCATTATCAATAAAAATTTGTTAGAATGCATCAACTCAAGGAAAGATAAGATATTATCACCTGTTTACATGGGGAGATGAAGAATCAAGTTTTCCAGCTAGACTTTCCTCCAAAGGAACACCTTAAATATAATCCAACGGAAAATTACAGTTCATTTTCCAGAAATTTACTTTATGGCTGATTGCAAAAGAGTGAAATTAGTAGTGGACAATCCATGGAGAAGAATTGCAAATGAGAGGAGACATAAGAGAAAAGGTGAGATGGAGCATAAAACAGGTCAATACTTGATTTGTGGATTTTTTAAATGTAGGCAAGTGTACAGACAGGGAAGAAATGGCCACAGCAAGCGGCAAGCCTTGTAACTCAACCAGACTCTGTCCAGTGGCAGAGAACAAGGGACAGAAATTCAGATCTAGAGACATCCATTGAAATAGAGTCATTATGGGGAGAATAGGGCAGATGGCAGATGCTGAATTCCATGAATAAAATACAGTGCCATGGAGATAGAGACAGAGACAAGAGAGGTAAAGTATAGTTGAACTAAGCAGACTATAGGTCACAATAGCATTCTGGAAAGTGAATGTGTGTATGTGTGTGTATTGTGGGAAGGGGCCCAAAGACAGGGCTAAGATATTAGAGGATTCAGGCAGGCAATTGTTCAGCATTAGGCTGCATTTGGTTGCAGGTAACAAATCTGCAGATCTGTAGCTATTCGTAAACCTTTATGGTATCTAGACTTCAGTTAGCTTCAGCTAATTTAAGATTATGGCTGATCTCTAGGGGTGAAGTGATTTCTTCAAAAATAAGAGCAAAGTGGTGAGAGATAGCAAATGGTTTAATCCCATTCCTTAAGAAATATAACAAGTGGTGCATTTATAGGCAAATCTGTAACATGTATATTTTCAGAAAAAATAAATTATTCTGGTCTGTAAAAAGAAATTTTGCCTTCAGAAAATACAGGTTGACACACCTTATAACTACCTGGAAATAGTCCTGTTTATCAGCAAAGGGTAACTAAATCAGTTCACTGTTTTTAAGTTTTCAAAATTTAAATACAAAGGAAAAAGTGTTTGAAAAAGGAGAACATAGTACAACTAGAATCCATTAAAATGAAATGATAGCAAAATTTGTATTTTTAACTGTACAGAAACTTTGTGTTTTACAAAATAGATCAGCTGAGAATACAACCATTGAATTGTAGTTATGGCTTTCTCACAGCTACAAAGACAGTTAACAATGACAGAGGTTGGGCAAAAAGGGAAACAGGAAAGGTCAACTTCCTCTTCAAAACTTCAAGAACTTAAGTAGTGGTTCAAGAGTTCCATTAGTGGTAATTCCAGTATTTTGTATTAAATAAAATGAAATGTAAATATTATAGGAAAAGTATAGCAAATACAGTACATCTTCTGTAGTATATTATGACATTTTTATTTCATTTGTGCATTTGGATATGGGTGCCCAATCACAATATGTATTTCTTATTATGGGTTGGGGTGAAAAAAAGTTAGATATTAACTGGTGTAGAAATGGAAATGGGGAAAGGCTCTATCCCTTTGTATAAATTCTCCTTCAGGTTATATCTTATGATATTTTTTATATTCAGGTGTTTTATGAATGTTGCTTTTTATCTGATTTCACCTGCATAAAACATTGGGAAATAAATATGGGAAACAAGATTTAAAAAAAAAAATGTGTACCTCTCTAGAGATGATTCTGCCAAATAAAATATCCTTCTAAGATTTTAACCTTCTAAAACTTCAACTTATAGACATTGTGCAAAAAGTTAAAACCTAATCAACATCTTGATATTATCAACCAGCACTAATGTTATTTATTGGTTTTCAGTTAATCATGTCACTTAACCTTAAAACTCCTGACACATATAAACACTCCATCATTACAATTTTAAAACAGCTTTAAAAGAAGAACTCAAATGAGTCAGACTTTTTCTTTATCTGTTTCAGGCAATGAAGGACTCTGCTGTGTCTCGATGCAAAATTTGAAATTTCCCTCATTTGAATTGTCCCAACTTCAAAGCATTTGAAATATAAATCCATTTTCTTTTGGCAGACTCAATATCAAAAAGTTATCAAGGGAACAAAGCCCACCTTCAGCTTAATAAAATGATACTTTTTTACAAAAGGTATTTCCATTATCTACAGCTAAACTAAACTCTATAAACAATCACTACAATACTGAATTAAATTACCCTATTTATAAAAAACTGTCAGAAAGTAAGAAATATTAAACACTCCAAAGAGACATAAAATCAGAAGACTCAACTCATAGTTAACAATGCAGCCCATAGAACTGTCAAATTAAACCACAAAAGCTGTTGAAATGATAGAAGAGAGATTGACAATTTCGATTTCTGTTCTAGCTTTCACAAATGAAAGTATCATTACACATACTTCATTCATTTTGGGTCTTGGTTTCTTGCTTAGAAAAAATAACTTTGAAAGTTCACATAATGTCTACCTGCAATCTGGATAAAGGGATCTACTCAAAAACATTAATATTTTTATTTCTATATTAAATATTATCATTAGTTTACATTTAGGAAATGATTTTATTTTCTTGAGCCAGGCTGTTGAATTCATAACCCAATGATTGTATAATGTTGGACAAATAAATTCTCTCAGCCTAGGTTTTCTCATCTATAAAATGGAAATGATAGCTCTGCTTCATAAGGTTGCTGTGAGGATTCAATATATTAGTAGATGTAAAACACTTAATATAGTGTCTGGCTAGGAAAAGTTCAATAGTGATTTGCTATTATTATTATTATTAGCTTCACATTCTGACTTCCTAGTGAAATTGTGAGAATTAATGAGGTAACACATTTGAGCATTTTTTCATTAGGTAAAAAGTGTTATGTAAATACTGGAATCCATGAGAGCATGCACCACACTTTGCTACATTTATAAACACTCTTATAGGAAGACTGTAGAACAATATTAATGATAACAATAACATTTATTCATAATTCTAAAGATTAAGCTTACTCATATATGTTCTGATACATAGGAACTTTGGGGGGAAATATACAAAAAAAAGTGTTTCCCCTATATTTGCTTCCTCTTTACTTCTTTTGAACTTACTTTAAGACCACAGCTACAACTACAGAAAGGCTTTCCTAAACAGAAATACTTTTTTCCCTGACAGAGTAGACACAAATTCCATGTACTGCATCTGGTCATCTGCCATACTGGGAAGAGGGAGCCCTCTCACCCTCCCGGTGCCAGACAAAGCCCCAACCAGACACACATGTCTCATTTGCTGGTTTTGTCTTATTCTGATCTTCCTACTCTCTCCCTGACAGAAACTATAGGGTCCCAGTGGAAAACAGGTCATGGAATGTTTAAGCATTGTAACCCCTGCAGGACAAGGGAACCGAAAGAGAGAGTGTGGTAGAGTGAATAGAGCATAATCTCACCAGTGTTGAGCCTGGGTAAAGGCCTTGTCTAGGACATTTAAAGGGGTCCTGTAAAGTCTCCTCCAAATCTGAAATTTTGTATTTTAATAAAGTAGCTATAGATCTGAATTCTAACCTACTGTGTCACTGTGATCGTGTAAAGTGTACAACAGCTTCATTATGACTTTGTTAAATTAACACTTGTGTACAGCACAAGGTGTGAATGGAGAGCCATAATTCAACAACAGCTCAGAAAAGAACTGAAATAGAGTTTATTACTCACGGGCCAAGAGGGGCCACACAGGGAGGTCAAGGCAGAGTGAAGACAGAGAGAGAGAGAAAGACAGGACCTGGGGGATATGCCTTCATTAATGTCCATGGGTGGAGTGTTTGGGGTTCCCAGGCTAAGGCCAGGTAGGTCAATTCAAAACCAAAAGAGCAGAGTTTTGGTAAGCTCCCAGGGTCTTATCTAAGGGACACACAAAAGGAAGGTCCTGGGAAGGCCCAGTGGGATAGACTATTGATGACAAGAGCTGTTGGGGAAGTCATAACAAGAATGTACATTTGTGGGCTTCCTTGGTGGAGCAGTGGTTGAGAATCTGCCTGCCAATGCAGGGGACACGGGTTCGGGCCCTGGTCTGGAAAGATCCCACATGCCGTGGAGCAACTAGGCCCATGAGCCACAACTACTGAGCCTGCACGTCTGGTGCCTGTGCTCTTCAACAAGAGAGGCCGCGACAGTGAAAGGCCCGCGCACCGCGATGAAGAGTGGTCCCCACTCGCCGCAACTAGAGAAAGCCCTCGCACAGAAACGAAGACCCAGCACAGCAAAAATAAATAAATAAATAAATAATTTAAAACTTAAAAAAAAAAAAATAAGAATGTACATTTGCTTGTGACTCTGTGAGCTCTTATCTAGGCCACGCCCTTGAATGAGGGGGCTAGTGCTGTAACAGGGCAGAACATATCTGACTCCATATTAGATCTTTACTTATCTTTTACTTTAATCTTTGTATTCCATTGCTTTTGCTACAAGTTAAGAATGTCGTCTATAGCCTGAAATATACAGGATAGCCCATTTCCAAGCCTCTGACCTTTAGAGGTATAACACTTTTCCATTCATATAGAAATAAGTAGTTGCAGAACAGAGAATAACATTTGTCTTGTTGGAGGTTTATAGGAATATCATGACCTGACCTACCTGGACAGCTGCAAGAACAACGGATTCTGACACCAAGAAGTTTGCAACAACCAACCACACCACCTCCTCTTTTAGTATAAAAGAAGCCTGAATTCTAACTCAGGTAGGATGGTTTTTCAGGACACTAGTCTGCCACCTCCTCAGTCTGCTGGCTTTCCGATTAAAGTTGTTATTCCTTGTCCCAACAACTCATCTCTTGATTTATTGGCCTGTCATGCAGTGCAAGCAATACAAGCCTAGACTCGGTAACAGTGTCAGTTGAAGACCAAACAAAATTGATACCAAGGTAGTAATACCATGGAGTAGCTTAGCTAAACGTTTGACCTTTTTAAATGCGTATTTTCCTATTTAATATCACAGAAACTCTATGACATTGATCATCTTCACTCTAGAGGCATGTACATATCAGTGGAGATTCAGAAAGGTTGAATAAGTTGTGAATGGTGGATAGCAAGTTAGAGTTTGAATGTATTTCTTTCAAATTCAGAGCTTGTGCTTTTCTAGTATGTCACACTACCTCTTAATATATGCTCATTCAATGAATGTAAAATGTGTTATATTTCCCCAGTGATAACCAGTACAGTTTTGCATATGAAATTAGTCTTAATAATTAGGAGAGCTAAATGAACTCTATGAAGTTAACAAATATTTACTAACTGACAATGTGGCAGGTACTATATAATGCAACAGGGTACAACAGTAAACAAGACACAGGCATCCAGTCTTACGGAGTTTATGGTCAAGGGGAAGACAATTTAAAAGAAGTATAAAAGACGTTCAATTATTACTGTTTTGTCTTTTTTTGTAAGGTACCAGGATTTAAGTGTTACTATATACCAACTATTGTGTTGGATGCTTTTATATATTATTTCATTTAATCCCTATATGTAACTTAAGTATTCCTTTCCTTGTTTTACAGATGAGGAAACATACATAATTAGTACATGCTTGTGCCAATTTATTCTCTTTCCAGCAGTGGATAAAAATGGTCTCTTTCATCAAATCCCTACAATACTGTGCAGTTTCCTTAAACAAATTCTAATTTAATAGATTAAAATATTGAACCTCATTGTTTGCAATTTTACTTTTACTTCTAATAAGGTTGGAAATTTGTTGGTATATCAGCAAAGATTTATTAGGCAGCTATTATTAACCAAGTACTGTATGTGACCCAGAGGATAAAAAGATAAAGTGATTATTTTCAAAGATTAGAAAGATTTAAAGAAAAAAAGAGTTTATAAGAATCATAGGTGAAAAGAAACAGACATATTTTCTTCATGGCTTAGTATCACACTCTTGGTCACAGGGTTACAGTTGATGAATCTCAACAAGAAAGACAAAGGACATTCTGGATCATTGTTGTTGTTGTTATTGTTATTGTTATTGTTTTTATAAGGGTTCTAGCTTAATAAAATTAACTATTATTTTAATATTTGAATATGGGTTTCTGCTCAGCTTTTTCCATCTACTGTACTCCATTGGCTTGAAATTTTATATAGGTCCCAATTTAAAAGCTAAGAATGGCTTGCACGGTGTTGATCCTGACTATATATAGATTTAACAGCTATAATATATCTGAACAAAGAATTGATCCTGAGGACATAGAGGTATTAATGTCTATAATTTATCTGAACAAAGAATTGCTAATTTGAATATAAAATTTATTTTAATGCACTTCCAGAATATGTCTACTGTTTGCCACAATGTAGATCAACTATCTTATATTTGTAATGTTTCTTAAAGGCTATTAGTTACTCCTGAAAAATCAGCTTAGAACTAACACCACATTTCTGGTGGCTTGGCTTTCATTCCATTTTCTTTCAGCCAAATCATACTGGCTTCCACCCTCTCACTGGACTGCTAGTGCCCTAAGCTGGGATTATCACAGTATGCAAGTCAGATGCAATGATAAAGGCATCTAATATTCATTGCACCCATATAGCATATATGTTTTTCATACAGCTCCCTCTTTGTTTGGAAAATCTCCTATTTTACTCTATCTCATTGGTTTTTCTTGTTTGTTTTTAAACTGTACAAACTATCAGAGTTGAAGCTACATCTATTTGTAGACGATATCAAGCTACATCTAAGCTACATCTATTAAGCTATTTGCCTGTGAGGGTTGCTTTTTATATTCATTGAAGACTTACGTGACAGTGGCTTAAGCCATAGGACATTGAGTCCGCACTTACTGGGAAATCTCAAGGTTGGTGGTTGCTGGGCTTGTACATAAACTTAATATGCTCAGAGTTCTGAGTTAGCATCTTGATGATCCTCTTGGCCTTCTTATTATCATAACAAGACAGCTACATCCAATCAAGGCAATTTTATTAAAGAAAAAAAAAAAAAAACAAGATGTCCTCGTGGTTCCCCAGAAGACTTTCCTTTCTGTGTCATTGGCTAGAACTTTGTTACATATACATTCCTATACCAGACTAGCCTCACCTTCAGTGAGATTAAAGAAAACCTGTTCTATTCATGAACAAAATCAGGCCACACAATAAGGAAAAAGTTCGGAAATAATTTTTGTATACAAATACAGGGGTATCTGAGAAAAAATGTTTTAAAACCACAGTGACTGATTACATCTAATCAATCCTTAAATCACTTTAAAAATGGAAGAAGAAAAGAGAAATTCATTGTGATTGAATTTGGTTCAGGGCCGAATATTATAAAATTTGAATAAGTAAGTCTATCACAGATAATGCACATTAGACACATATCCTAAAACAAATATTGAATCATATTTTATATGTACTCCAATTTAATTTAATTAATACTCTATAGAATCATGGTTTGATTCTATTGTGCAGCAAAGAGTTCAGATTTATCAATCTAGTTCAGCTTCAGTAATAAAAAGGACCATATGTGCAGTCGGATTAACATAAATATTATGAGAACATATTTCTGTAAAAAAAGAGAAGTTCTTGTAACCAGAATTGTCAAGAAGACACTCAGCTTGTTTGAACTTATGAAAATAAAAGTTAAGTTTGTTGAGAGGTAGAAAGTCTCCCTTTAGAAAACTGAACATATGGCAACTAAGAAGCACAACATGCAGAGAAAATAACAGGAAGGTTGGTCTAGATTTTGAAAATTTATAATTACCTGCTATTTTTAGGATATTCTTATGGCTATAAGTAGCACAATAATTTAAAACAAAAGAAGAAAAATAGACTTCAAAAATTTTTACCTCATTCTGTTGTTTTTTTTAGTAAAAATATTTAAAATGTTAATATTTAAAATTAATGTCAAAGCATACTTTATTTTTGCAGACTTCATTTCTTTTTTTAAATTTTATTTTTTTACTGAAGTATAGTTGATTTAAAATGTTGTGCCAATCTGCTGTACAGCAAAGTGACTCAGTTATACACATATATATATATTCTATTTTTTTAATATTCTTTTCCATTATGGTTTAGCCCAGGAGATTAGAATAGTTCCCTATGCTATACAGTAGGACCTTGTTATTTATCTATTCTAAATGTAATAGCTTGCATCTACCAACCCCAAATGCTTAGTCCATCCCTCTCCCTCCCCCCTCCACCTTGACAACAACAAGTCTGAACTCTATGTCTGTGAGTCTATTTCTGTTTTGAAGATAGATTTCTTTGTGCCATATTTTAGATTCCACATATAAGTGATAGCATATGGTATTTGTCTTTCTTTTTCTGACTTACTTCACTTAGTATGAGAATCTCTAGTTGCATCCATGTTGCTACAAATGACATTATTTTGTACTTTTTTATGGCTGAGTAATATTCCATTGTATATATGTACCACATCTTCTTTACCCATTCATCTGTCAATGGACATTTAGGTTGTTTCCATGTCTTGGCTATTGTGAATAGTGCTGCTATGAACATAGGAGTGCATGTGTCTTTTTGAATTATAGTTTTGTTCAGGTATATGCCCAGGAGTGGGATTGCTGGATCATATGGTAATTCTATTTTTAGTTTTCTGAGGAACATCCGTACTGTTTTCGATAGTGGCTGTATCAACTAACATTCCCACCAGCAGTGTAGGAGGTTTCCCTTTTCTCCACACTCTCTCCAGCATTTGTTATTTGTAGACTTTTTAATGATGGCCATTCTGACCTGTGTGAGGTGATACTTCACTGTAGTTTTGATTTTCATTTCTATAATAATTAGTGATGTTGAGCATATTTTCATGTGCATATCTGTATGTCTTCTTTGGAGAAATGTCTATTAAGATCTTCTGCCCATTTTTTGATTGAGTTGGTTGTTTTTTTGTTGTTGAGTTGTATGAGCTGTTTGTATATTTTGGAGATTAAGCCCTTGTCTGTCGCATGATTTGCAAATATTTTCTCCCATTTCATAGGTTGTCTTTTCAGGGTTTTTTGTGTTTGTTTTTTTAGTTTGATTTTATGGTTTCCGTTGCTGTCCAAAAGCTTGTAAGTTTGATTAGGTCCCATTTGTTATTTTTCTTTTTATTTCTATTGCCTTGGGAGACTGACCTAAGAAAACATTGGTACAATTAAAGTCAGAGAATGTTTTGCCTATGCCACCTTCTAGGAGTTTTATGGTGTCATGACTTATGTTTAAGTTTTTAAGCCATTTTGAGTTTATTTTTGTGCATGGTTTGAGGGTGTGATCTAACTTCATTGATTTACATGCAGCTGTCCAGCTTTCCCAACACCACTTGCTGAAGAGACTATCTTTTTCCTATTTTATATTTTTGTCTTCTTTGTCAAAGATTAATTGACCGTAGGTGTTTGGGTTTATTTCTGGGTTCTCTATTCTGTTCCATTGATCCGTATGTCTATTTTTGTACTGATACCACACTGTTTTGATTCCTGTAGCTTTGTAGTATTGTCTGAAGTCTGGGAGCGTTATGCCTCCTGCTTTGTTTCTTTCCCTCAGGATTGCTTTGGCAATTCTGGGTCTTTTATTGTTCCATATAAATTTTTGGATTATTTGTTTGAGAGCTGTGAAAAATGTCATGGGTAATTTGATTTGCATTAAATCTGTAGATTGCTTTGGGTAGCATTGCCATTTTAACAATATTAATTCTTCTAATCTAAGGCCATGGGATATTTTTCCATTTCTTTGAATTCTCTTTAATTTTCTTTATTACATAGTTCTCAGCAGTCTTTCACCTCCTTGGTCAGGTTTATTCCTAGGTATTTTATTTTATTTTTTTGATATGCTTTTAAAAGTTATTATTTTTTATTATCTTTTTAAATTCCCTTTCTGATATTTCATGATTAGTGTAAAGAAATGCAACCAATTTCTGAATGGTAATCTTGTATCCTGCTACTTTGCTGAATTCATTTATTAGATCTAGTAGTTTTTGTGTGGAGTCCTTAGGGTTTTCTATATATAGTATCATGTCATCTGCATATAGTGACAATTGTACCTCTTCCTTTCCAATTTGAATACTTTTAATTTCTTTTTCCTGTCTGATTGCTGTGGCTAGGACTTCCAATACTATGTTGAATAGAAGTGCTTAGAGTGGCATCCCTGTCTTGTTCCAGATTTTAGTGGGAAGGCTTTCAGCTTTTCATCATTGAGTATCATATTGGATGTAGGTTTGTCATAAATGGCTTTTATTATGTTGAGATATGTTCCCTCCAAACCCACTTTGGTAAGAGTTTTTGTCATGAATGGATGTTGAACTTTGTCAAATGCTTTTTCTGCATCTATTGAGATGATCATGTGGTTTTTAAGTTTTGTTTATGTGGTGTATTACATGATTGATTTGCATATGTTGCACCATCTTGCAAGCTTCATTTCTTAATTTCAATTTAATGAATATGACATATGAAATCTAAGATAACTAATAAAATGCAGAATTATTCTCAGATGCTTATACAGTTAATATGATTAAGTTGGCAGCTGTACTCTAATAACTTCATATTATTGAACACTTTCTTTTATATACAATAATCTCGATTTGTTTGCCTTCTATTCTTTTGGTTTTATTTTTGGATATTTAAAGCTTTAAGGTGGTCAGTAATTACAGATGAACTTTTCAATGTTTTATATGAAGTTACACATGAAAGATAAGATTATATTTTAAAGGAGTGGCTGGTGTGTAGGTTTCTAGAAGCATTAACTGCAATTAACATTTAAATAATATCACAGAGATAAGATATCGTATTAATTTTACAAAGAAAATAATTTGCACAAACCAAAGTTAGTGACTATTTTTGATTGGTATACCAAAATAAGTTTTCTAATAAAAATAAGTCAAAATTACACTTGAATGAAAGTGTGATTAATCAATTAAAATTTTTGGAGAAAGATTTTTCACCTCTAGCATGTGTAAAACAACATTAAGAAAAATGTTTTAATAAATTTCTTTCTGAGAGAGAAAAGCTAAGTCTGTTGTGTAAGTGGTAAGTATATCAAGTCATGCTCCCAAGAATAGTGTTTTAGAATTTTCTAGCATCAGAGCTAATGCTTGGAATTTGCTTTCTTTACTGCCATTCCATATATTTCCTTGCAATGGCTGAAGCTTAACATTGTCCCTCTGCCCACTCTATCTTTACTTCTCATCATGATCTAGGGAGACCTTGGAGAGTGGCCTTTCCCCTTGTCCTCATTAATGTTACTGGCTTGACCTGTCCACCCCAGCTGGACATCCCTAACTCCCTGCTCTGTTGAATTGTCAAGAAAAATCAGGGTCTGCTGCAGATGGTGCTCTCAATCTAGAAATTTCCGCCAGTGGCAACTCACCATCATTTTATATTTTCCTACAAAATTAAGGTTAAAAAAAAAAAAAAAGGTGTGGGGAGGGAAGACCTATGTCAAGATGGAAGTGAGTCCTAAGAAAGTGATTGGTCCTATTCTGTCTTATTAAAAAACAAACAAACAAAAAAACTAGTTTAAAATAGAAAGAGCAATTGGTTTACAATCAAGATTGTGTTTTTTGTTGTTGTTGTTGTTTTATTTTTGGCTGCATTGGGTCTTCATTGCTGCACGCAGGATTTCTCTCTAGTTGCAGCGAGGGGGGGTTACTCTTTGTTGCGATGCCTGCATTTCTCATTGCGGTGGCTTCTCTTGTTGCAAAGCATGGGATCTAGGTGTGCGGGATTCAGTAGTTGTGGTGCGTAGGCTCAGTAGTTGTGGCTCACGGGCTTAGTTGCTCCACGGCATGTGGAATGTTCCCGGGCCAGGGATCGAATCCATGTCCCCTGCATGGGCAGGGGCAGGCAGATTCTTAAACACTGCACCACCAGGGAAGTCCAAGACTGTGTTTTGATCCATGTTGTGTCAATAAGCTTTGAAAGCAAGTGACTGTGGAATAGACAGTAATGTGGTACCCAAGCACTGAGGATTAGGAAAAATAATAAAGCGGATTTTGAGGCAACTTTGCCTGAGAAAAATGATCCAGATTTCTAACATTCAATACCCAAGCAAACTTTTGGAATATATCATTTTTAAGAGTGCATGAATGCTTGTTTATGTAGATTGATTGACTCTATACTATGCACATAAATCCAGTGCTTACACTTCTAAAGTTCTTCAGCCAAAACAGTTTCTCTTCCTCTAATACCAAAATAACATAGCCCAAGCCCCCAGTCCTATCTGATTACAAAAAATATGTGTCTTTCATAGATTTACCTTCCTTACTATTTCTGAGGGTTCCCAAGGAACAATTCTTTAGTACAGCAGATTGATCCTGTTTGCCTCTTGTCATGTCTTCATGCGGTGTCCTTCCAGGATTCTCCTTGTCTTGTCTTGCTATTGCTTCTCCAAATACTACCATTTCTCAGACAAAGAAGTGATTCTATACCATTCCTTCACAACACAGTTTGTAGCATGTAATACAACTTTGCTGAAATTTGGTTATAATACCAAGAACTATAATGAAGGAAGGGATACTTAAAAAATGGACACCAGATAATATAGTCTTAGAATCTAGCAGTCTTTTCACTTCTAGCACCATCTGTTTCCTTGAAACGTTTTGCCTATGGTCAACTTCTATCCTCATTCTTGGAGGCAAATTCCCACTGTCTCTTTTGTGAGTGGGGTGGAGGAGGGAGGGGAAAGGAAGCAAATAAGGAGAGGATGGATAGATGTTACAGTTATTTCCTTCAGCTCTAACTGAGCCCTAATGACTTCTTAATACCTCCATGTGATTTACCTTCATTGAGACTTCATCACTGGTTCAAGATTGCCTCAAACCTGCATGTGTCTCTGTTGCTCTCACGTCAACCTGACCAGAATAAAGGGAGAGTATTTCCCAACACAATTCCAACATCCAATCTGATATTCCAAAACTGTTTATAAATCCCATATTTGCCATTTCATCAGCTTCAGTAATTTTAAAATCCAGATTCATTCCACTTTAAGCAATAGGAGGAACTCAGCAAATTTAAAATAGCATTTTATCTCCACTCCATAAGCATTACTGCTTCTATACATTGGAGCATTGAGTAAGTGCAAATTACTGTCTCTTCTGGAATATATTTTAGTATTCCAAATAAAATGCATCATTTAGGAATGACTGATAACTCATAATTCAGTATTTAATGCATAAAACTTTGAACAACTGTATCTGAGTATAGTTTTTTCATATTCACAGACCAACCATTTTATTTTATAGTGCCATTTAAGAATTGAAGCATAATTCTTGAGGTGTTCATATTTGAATTTGAAAATTTGAAATGTTTTTGAATTATTTATACTGTACTACAAAGTTGAAGAAGAAGAAATCAAAAACGAACTTTAAGCAGAAGGTTTTTTAATAACTTGAGCTTGGAATAAACTAATCCAATGTCTGCTTTATTGTCATGTTAAAAAAAAAGTTCCAACAAAATAATTACACTTATAAGAAACAGACTTAACTTTGTGTCTTCATTTTCTGATTTGGTTTATAGATCTTTATTTTCCACCCTTACATTATCCTATACACCTCCCATAAACATATTTATCATGTTACAAAGTGTTACAGAACATCTAGTTGGAAGAAATGATACTTAAAGATCATTTAATCAAACCCATATCTGATGTATATGTCTTTTTTAAATTCTAACAAATAGTCGTCATATTTATAGCTTGCTACTTCTAGGCAGAAGAGTTTTATTACATATTTCACATTATACATTCTTTAAATGCTTACTATAAGTTTTGCATGAGATGTTTATTCCACAGGGTTACTGAATCAATTTCTGCCTTCAAATAGTTCCCAGCTAGTTGGAGTGGTGAACAAATAAGCTGACAATTAGAATTTAAGGTGATAATATTTAGACAAGGAAGGCAGTAAAAGAACGCATAGGAGCGGCACCAGGGCAAGGGGAGAGACAACTGGTTTCTCTATAGCACTGCCCACTAAAGGAGTGATCACTTTTACTTTTGCCTTCTTGTGTCAGCTACACCCTAGCAAAGGCAGTAAAGTTTAAATCAGCTCCTATCAAAAAAAGCAGGTCTATTTTTTCCCCAGCCAGAAAAGAAGAAAAAAAGGAGTAAAGAAAAAAACCTAAAACAGAAACACATAGTATATTAGAAAAGAAGAAAGCAGAAGAGTCCTCTTAAATTCGTTTAATAATACCTTTAATACTTCAATAATACCTGTAATACCTCTATAACATGCACTTGGATTGTCTTCCAAGTTCTCTGGATGGTACCAATGTACACGTGCCAGGCCTCAAAACATGTCACTTTGTAGAGGATCCCACAATTAGATGGTAGTCATGAATTGATTCCATAAACATTTATTGAACCCCTACTATGTCAAAGGCTCAGTGAACACAATGGTGAATAACAAAGACGTAATATTTTTTCTCAGGGAGTTTAGAGTCTAATGACAGATACTGACAAGTAAATAGATGATGAAAATACAGTGTGCTATGATAGGGCAATCATCTGGTTACTTGGGAGCAGTTGGAAAAGTCTAAAGGAAGTCATATTTTAAATTCCAAGCTCAAAAGCACCTATATCCCATTTTTTTTTTTTTTAAAAAGAGTAACAAGGGGTCTTAGCTGCTCTAAGAGAGATAACAGAAGGAAAGAATGTATCAGCAGAGCAGAGAACGCTCAGAAAGGCCCAGAAGCAAAAAAGGGCACAGGGTTTTTGAGGAACTTAAAGGAGTTCAATTTAGCTGGATCATCAAGCAATCCATGTTTTGGGGGAGCTTGAGAAGAGGACAGTCAAGTGATCAGAGGACAGAGCATGCTGTAGTCTGCAGGTTATTTTAGGACATATGGACTTTTAGACCGAGAGTAATAGGGAAATATTGGACAGTTTTAACCCAGAGTGATACGATCAGATTTCATTTTAGACATAATACACTCATTCCTCATGGAGAATAGATTTTCAGGACTTCAAGTCAAGGAGCAAGTAAGTATATGTTAGAGCTTACTAGCCCCACCACGGTGCCTGTATAAGATCTAATTAAAGCAATGCCCCAAATTTGCTCAGCACCCATTAACTCCTCAGTGCCCTCAGTGGCTTTAGTGGTTTAGTGGAAAGGGTCGCCACACTACCCCTCACATCTTAGCATGATCTGCTGTCCTGGCCCCTCCCTGTGAGGTCTGTTCTGGCACACCTCTATCCTACCAGCTATAGCAGGACCTGCAGCGGCTGTGGTGCCCAGGCACACACGAGCTATGGTTCTTTCTTTACTTCTAGATTCAGACATAACACGGAAGCATGAGTTGGCCTTTACATATTGAGAAAATTTGGGCAGGAGAATTTGGAGAACTTAGCCGGAGAAATTTTGTTGTAGTGGTTAGACTGTGGGGTATTGATGTATTGGTACACTTTCAAGAAGATCGTGAAATGGATAAAGCAGATGAGGCAGAAGATGAAGTAAGTGCTAGGAAGGTTTTCTATTGGTTTACTCTTCTTTTGTTTTACATTAGAGAGACTCAAACATTTTAAAATGTTATGAAAAGGCATAAGCTTATGACCAGGTTAAAAAAAATTAGAGGTTGAATTTACAGAAAACTGAAGAGAGAATTTCTGACCAGTTAGCAAACATGCTACCCTGTGGTCCCCTGGTTTATTTGTTTGTTTTAAGCCCACAATCTTTCTAGAGAGAAATTTCCCATAGCATTATGGAATTCAGGCTTCCCTTGAGAATTTGGAAGATTTGGCAACCGTTGGAAACCACTATTCTGTATGGAAATGGCTGTGGTGGCCAAATAGCTGCCACTCTCTTCCAAACGAAGAAAATACAATTTCTGTCTCTCATTTCTCCATACTAAACTAGCTTCTGTAAGTGTTTGAATTTGTGTAGGCTGAACTATGAAATAACAGTATAATAATCATAGAATAAGCCTGAAAGAGTTGAATGATACAGATTCAGAAAAGTTGAAGAATTTTAAAAGAAGTGAAGAAAGAAAAGAAGTGAAGAGACATAGTCAAGTTTCTACCTGTTTTAGTAGTTGAGATAATTCTTGACTAATGGCATCTCTGCTCCCTGGAGTCGGGGCAAAGTTTTCTCTAAGAGTAGAGGGAAGTTCATTGATTATAACACGTAGTATTAAGAGCAGGGATAAAGAGAACTGCACTTTTGATATTCTGTGTAATTAATATATTTTAAATATTTTGTGATTAGAAAAGGTGTTGAATAAACTATTACTACTACTA
Organism: Eschrichtius robustus; assembly: GCF_028021215.1. Classification (NCBI taxonomy): domain Eukaryota; kingdom Metazoa; phylum Chordata; class Mammalia; order Artiodactyla; family Eschrichtiidae; genus Eschrichtius; species Eschrichtius robustus. Next base: position 41,808,319 of record NC_090841.1, read on the forward strand.
CTATTACTACTAACAATATTAAATGCATTTATGGAGCACTTATGGTATTTCAAGCACCATTCTAAGCTCTATAAATGGATTACCCCATTCAATATTCACAATAAGACTATGAAGTGAATATTATTCTCTTGATTTTACTTCATTAAAAGATGATTGTGTCAATTACATGTGCCAGGTTTATTCTGCAAAATGGAAATTTCTTAGTTTGATGATATTCAGTACCATCATCTCCCTTAAATTTTTCTAAGTAGAATTTATAAGCTAAATCTCCTTATCCTTATTTCATTATTAATTTTAATAAATATTGAAATATTATAAGGAACTTCACCACCACTAAATACTGTTGAAGGCAAGTATTTCATTTTGTACCATTTAAGTTTAACTTAATTCATGAGCCCCTAGAATGCATGACTGAAGCGATCTTTTCTCTAGTGGTATTTCATCTGCATTAGATAGTTGAAAGCCATCCTACTGGGAAGTGGGTATTTGTGCTACATGAACTTCTTTACTTAGAATTCTAGCATTATATAAACAATATCAAATTAATACAAAGAATAACAATATGAGCTATTAGTAATACTATAAATAATATACAACTGTCTATGTAACTATATACCTTTATATCTGTATCTATATCTATCTATCTAATATTTATCTATAAGTGATAAAACATGCAAAGATTCCCAGGTTAACATTTTTAAAGGAAGTGACCATAAATGTTTTCTTTCTCAAGAAGTTTAATATTGTTGGTTTTCTCATACTGATTACTGTGTGTATGTAGACAGATATTTCCTATACACCCGTTGTTCAATTATTTACTTCAGCAATTATGTCATGACAAATAATTAAAGATCAAAATATAAAAGAGAAATGAAAAGTTACCCTATGCAAGTGGCTCAATGGAGCAGTGGATTATTGAATGATATTCAATAAACTATTCAATATATTCAATAAACTATATATATTCAATAAACAATAAACAATATTCAATAAACTATATATATTCAATAAACTATTTGAATCTTTATATTTAATATAATGTCATTTGTTATCACACTGTATTATAAAAAGAGTACACTGTAAAATTGTGAACTACAGGGAGATGACATTTAAAACCTACGGTCAGCCTTTCCTGGAGGAAAGGGAAGACTAATGAAGTACTACTACTTGGTATGACCTTGGCATTATAAGTAATTTATTTTCATATCTATAATCTGAGATTCTTGTTTGTCAAATTAAGAAGTACTTCTCCATTTGGACAATAAACCAAACTGTAGATGTAAGAGCAGTTGATTGAAATTGGTGATGCAGTAAGAGTGGGTATTTATTCTCTGAAGCTTAACATATAGCTTTCTCCATGGTGCTTGGGGAGTCCATTCTCCTCTCTGTTCGAGAACATAGCTCCCTTTGATGTCAATGGGAGCTGCATTTCCGTGACGAGAAGAAAATAAGCATGCTAAAGTTAATTGTCAGACTGATTTTGGTCTCATTTTAATGCCCTGTGGCAATGGAAGCCTGATGTGTGGCTCACTTTGTTCTTTACCTGATTTCTAAGTAGGGAACAGAAGGCAAGTGCTATGTGTAAAAAGGTGTGAGCTGTCAATAGATACATCTGGGGCATATGAAAAGAATTCAGCACTTTTATCTAGCAGAGGGGACGTTAGCCCGATTTCCCAGGAGCACTGTTTAGGCTCTAGTCCCTCTAAACTTGTGTGCCATTTTAGACTGCATTATTTTGCCCCAAGGCTGAAAAGCACAATTTCTACACATTTAATAAATAAAATATTTAAGCCAACATATAAATATATCATCCAGTGGGTAAACCAAATTCTAAATGGAAGGGAGATATTCATTTCAGAACAAGTTAATAAATTATTTTATTGCTCTTGTTTAGAAAAAAATAGCAATTTATCATTCAGTCCCAGAGTCAAAAATGCTTGGATCTTTCATAAGGAGGTAGCATTGCTTAGTGGGTAAAAGCGCATATTCTACGGTCAGACCAGGAGACTGGCACTGCTGCTTGCTTGCTGTACCATCTAGAGTAGATTCATTTGAACTCCCTGTATCTCAGTTTCCTCACCTGTAAAAATGTAATATAAACCTAAAAAACAATACCTAGGAAACAAAGTATATGAGAAAATTAAATGATAATGTACATCCTTAGAACTGTGCTAAGCACAGAGTAAGTGCTATATAAGTGCAATTATAATTATTGATGGATAAACAAAACAAATTTCATTGAATAATTATATGCTGTAGAGAAAACAAAGGACAGCAAGTATGTTTCTCACATATTTAAATTTTAGTCTGGCAACTGTGTAACTAGATAGATTTTCCTAGGAAATTATATTCTGTGTCATGATGTGTATGCCAGGGTTCTCTGGCAGTTACTCTGAAGATCTCTGGGTTCTGAGTAAAGCCCCCACTGCTGTTTGGGACAATCACAACCAAAGGTAAGTAAAACCTGAATTTTAAAAATATTGTTCATCAGTTGTCATATTATGGAACTTAACTAAAGGCCATCTAACCCATATATACTGGGCAGGAAAGATTTTAACAATCTTTTGTAACCTTGGCCATATCCAGAGACAGTGGTCCTTTAGATCCTGAACTGAATTTTATGATGGATGCTTTAAACAAGGGGAGAATGAGGGCATATTACTGAAGCTGATATGTTTTGTTTTATAGCGATTTGGTCCTCTTGGCTGTGGCAGCCTAGGAAATTATTTTCTTCTTTTGAAATGCTAAATTTTCCTAAGGGAAGCAGTCCCTTTTATAGTGTAGAGAGGAGAGTTAGATGGTGATGCGGAACTCGGTGATGTGAGTGGTCTGGGGACCAGCACAGATGATATTCTTATGATGTTTTCCAAACAGTGGAAAAGGATTACTTTAGTGATGTATAAACATTGAAAAATATTATTAAAAGTGAAGGAGAAAAGTATATTTTACATAGAATTTCATATAGTTTATATAGTGATATTCATGATTTACTTAAACTATGATTTAAAAATGCTAAACATTGAAGAAATAAGCCTGTTCAAAATTATTATTTCTAATGGTCCATTCATCATCAGACTTTGGAGAAAATAAAAAAGAGAGAATGTTATCCACAAAAAATGTAAAATATATTTTATATATTTCACTGATAAATGGAGTGCTTTTTTGCTTATCTTGCTTTCACTCCCTGTAATCTTAGAGACAAATATATGACCCAATCCTGGAAAGTATGCAGAACTGGTGACATGAATTTATATAAACATAGACACACATAATCCCTTTGCCTCAGTTTTCTGTCTTTTATTTTTGTAATTTTTCTGTTATTTTTATTTTTCTTTGATGTATGGATTTTTTTGGGGAAAAAAGCAATTTAAAACTTATTTCTGGTAGAAATGAGATGTGCTTTTAAAATGATAGCTGCTACCATCGTATCCTTTTCTGTAAGTCCAATGGCCATAAAAAGCCTTTTCTTGGTGGGGTGAACAGTGCTGGGGTGGACCATGTACAGAGAATGCATCAGGGCACAAGAGAGGCTTGGTGGGAACTTCAAGTCATGAAGTGTCAAAGAGGAAATAATACCTGTAAAAGCAGGGACCACATACCACAGTCAGTGGAGTGTGCACACTTTCAGGAGTACAGAAGGGAAAATGGGTTCTATGAAAAAACAATCGCTGGATAAAAATGAAAATTATTTGCTTCCTAAGAAGTTTCTTCCAAACCAGCAAGTTCCTGGAAACATAGTAATTTTGTACTTGAAACATATTGAAAACTGTCTGGAGTTCCCCTGGGGGAAAATAGACAAATTCCATTAAGTAGAGAGAAGGGAATAGAAGAGTTAAAAATATGGAGAGTGGAGTGTTTCAGTTTTTTGCAAATAATGCATTTTGCTACCATTTCCTAATCATGTAACCTAAACGGGTTCTAGTTTACATTTACTGAGGACCTTGTTATCAATGATTGATTGTGTTAGAGTTCCAAGGTCAATATTATTTTTTTGAGTATCATTATTCAGGATTATGTCGATGATGCCAAACTAATGGTGAATTTGGAGGTGAAAAAAAAAAGTTCTTGGTAGAAGAACCACAAAGATAATATACCATAGTTAATAATAATAATATAATAATAATATATGTTCAAAGATTGCTAAGAGAGTAAATCTTAAAAGTTCTCATCAGGAGAAAAAAATTGTACCCGTGGGTGGTGATGACTATTAACTAGTTTTATTGCGGTGATCATTTTGCAGTATATACCAATATTGAGTCATTATGTTGTACACCTGAAACTAATACAATGTGATATGCAAGTTATATCAAAATAAATGTTTTTTAAAAAGAACTACAAATATCCAGAAAATACAGGGATTGAGTTTAAATAGTACTGTAATAGTATCTGAAAAATTACTGTAGTTGAGCATATTTGCAAATATGTGGACTTTATAATATTTGACATTGAATGAGTTCAATAATAATTGTGTTGTATGTACTCTAATAAGAACACAAGCATAGAACTTTAAAAAGAAAATTTTAGGGTAAAAAATGAAAAAATTTAAAAAGAGCTTTTCATTATAAAGCTTCAAGAACGATGTGGTATGTTAGGATATCAAAAATGTGGGCAGAACTCAATTCATTTTGTGGTGCACTATTTAAGAAGTCTAAGAAATAAGAAAATAAAATTCATTTTTGAAGTAGAAAATATAGACCTTATTTAATATTTTAAAATGGATAATGGTGGCATCACGATAATAGAAAATTGGTATCTTTGGAATACTCATTAATATAAATGAAAACTGAGTGAACTAAATGTGTATGAAATATTATTATGATAGTCATGCTTTAAATACTGTATGTCTTACAGAAGTATTTTATTACTATGAGATTAATTTCATGTTTTTTCAACAATGGAAAACCTGGTTGATGTGTACTAAAATTTAGATTGGTAGTTGTGATAAGGGGAGAACAGTATATAGAGAAATCATTAGGTGATCACTATGCCTTTAAGAACACTGGGAGAATTTGAAAGCGATCTCTTTCTAAAGAACCAATGAAGGAGCTTCCTTTAGGGAGAGAAGATCAGCTCTATTTAAAACAAAGCAGAACAATGAAGCATTTTTAGACTCCTAACACCACTCCTCCTTTTCATAGTTTGGTTCACCCTCTTACAAAGTAACACCCTGGCATCCACATTAGAATTGAAACTGACAAGGCATCCCTTTCATCCCTGGCTTCCAAAACTCCTCACTAATAATAATTAGCCATTCCTGGCTTCTATTCAAGAGAGTTTAATAAATACTAGAATGGCTTCTGGGCCTCAGCTGCATTTCTTACTTTAGCTAAGGAATGATGGGGCGGGGGAGGGAACACCACTCTATGCTGAATGGGATTTGCTGAATAGCATCAGTGCAGCAAAATGACTACTCAGCTGTCTGTTAATGAATATCCATTATTTAAATATATATTTTATGTTAGTGTATGTGTAGAAATGTTCATTCAAACAGGTCATATTTAGCTTCATAAGTTTATTTCTTCATAAGTTTATATCTACCTTAGAAAATGTGTGGCATATAGCACTGTAGCATTTGATAATCACTTTAAAAGTCATTATTTTTATACATTTCATATGTGTGCTTTCCTAGGAAATGTAACTGCCTTTGATTTCCAGGTAAATGTGATTTATAACATTCAATGTCTACACAATAAAATAATGTGGGTGATATTTAAGATCAGTTATCATGAATGTATTATTTACTTAATGACTAAATACTTCAGTTTGGTTTGTAATGTTACTTATTTTAATTTTTACAGAACATATAACTGAATGCCTTGATAAGAGTAGATGTTGTCATTTATTAGAAGAAATATGGTGGGATGGGGAGTTTCTTTTCCAAACTTCTGGTTTGGAGGAAGGCATTTCTATTCCACTCTTTCAGGGAAAGAAAAGGTAGGAGAATAATTATTTTATTTTCTCTCACCTTTCGCTCCGCTCTTCAAGGCAGAAAGGAATGACATCTGACTGGTAAAAATTGGAGGGAGGGACTGAGCAGGCATGGATTTTTGTTTTCAAGAGTGGCCTGGGGCTTCCCTGGTGGCGCAGTGGTTGGGAGTCTGCCTGCTAATGCTGGGGACACGGGTTCGAGCCCTGGTCTGGGAGGATCCCACATGCCGCGGAGCAACTGGGCCCGTGAGCCACGGCTGCTGAGCCTGCGCGTCTGGGGCCTGCGCTCCACAACGGGAGAAGCCACGATGGTGAGAGGCCCGCGCACCGCGATGAGGAGTGGCCCCCGCTTGCCGCAACTGGAGAAAGCCAGAAACGAAGACCCAACACAGCCAAAAATAAAAACGAAGACCCAACACAGCCAAAAATAAAAAAAATAAAAAAAAAAGTGGCCTGTTTCCATCATTCATTCACTCTCTGTGTCCTAGGGCAGGCTCTGCCCCTGTGAAGGAAAGGAGGGTGGCGCCTCAGACTACTGGATAAATCTGGCTTATTCAGAGGTGAGGGGTTAGGGTCTCACATACAGCCACTGGTCCAAGCAAGTATCTTTACCTCCATGTCACTATCTCCTGAGTCTTATTTTACAACTCTTCAAAAAGCTGTGGAGAAAGAGTCAGACCTGTTTACTTACCCTAAAACTCTGATCCAGTTGCTCTGTGGTGAATATAAATACATGGCATATGTGTGAGTGTGTCTTATTGTCCTTTGCAGTTTCTGAGCCTATTTTCCTAACCTGAAATAAATATAGATGAAGTTTTGGCCCTTGTTTCAAGGCCTCAATCCCTGAATAGTCCTCTTCTGCCAGCAATGAAATGTTTGAGAGTTTGTTTCGTGAAATCTTATTAAAGGATACTAAGAGTGAAGAAGATAACCTCACTAAATAACCAGTGTTACCTGCCCAGTTTCTGACTTGGGATTTCACGTTGATGAAACTTGCATGAATCTTGACTAGAAAGTGAACTTTCTCCATGAATTTCCCAAGAAAATGATTTCATAGGTCATTAGGGGAATTTAACTCTAACTTGGAAACTTATTTTCAGAACGTAGGTATTATTAAACCCCTAACAAATTTTCTTTGATTTCTAATTAAAAGTTAACCTTTATTAACATATACTTATCTAACAATTAGAGTAAAAATCATCACTTTGGATTTTGACCACGAATTAACACACTACAGTCAGGAATTCAGAACATTTATTGCAAGAGCTGAATAATTGTAAATAACGTAGAACTGGCAAAGCAGTAACAAGGATAATTGTTTAGATATTTATTGTGTCAAAGTCATCAAACACCCCTCACAAACCGACAAATATGTACTGCAATAAGCAATGCACTCCTACCCATTATTTTCCATTATACTGTGGAAAAATGTGAATTGCTATTTACAAAGTAATTTTATTTTTGGTAAGAACAAATTATCTATCAGATTAGCAAACCATTTTTTAATTTTTTTTTTTTTACTTTTAAACTGATGTTGAACGGTGGCATTAAGATAACTTTCACTTCTTTCAATAAAGACATTTTGTTGCATGCTATTTATTTGTTTAAATCATCTGTCATGCCTTAACAAAAACCTCCTAAGAATGATCGAATTTGGATTTGTTTGCACGTGCAACTGAGATCTTATTAACATTACCTGTCACTCTGTTGGTTTGACCTAAGTGACAAGATGCTGGTACCTGCCGGCATTGACCAACTATGATAACAAACAGTTAAACAGCAATAATTAGAGATCTATCCCTTAATTTCTCCCAACTAGCCTACCTGGAGAATGTTCTGTTACATCATGAAGGCACAACACATTAAATAGCTTGTGGCTATGGTCTAACACTTGTGTTACAACAACATTATTGCATATGAAGATCAACACAAACTGCCATTTCAACAAAGTTGTAGACACACATTTGCCCAATTGAAACTATTTTTGAATAGTAATTTTTCTTCAATATATGCTAACTTAATACATTAGTTTTGCATGAGTGACAAGCACAGGATATATTACTTTCTGAAGGATAACACTTTCCCATTACTATCTCACTTAATGCTACTAAATAAGTGATTTTGCTTTTGCCTACTTTGAAAATAAGGATGTCAAGAAGATAGGTTCTGAATTTCCAAGCTTTTGCAGAAGTCCTTTTTTTATATAAAGTTTTCATTTGTTATCTTTATTTTTTATAGAATTCCAGCATCATAAGCTATCATAAAAGAAGCGAGATTCCAGAACCTTTATTTTCGCTACAAGTATCTGAGATCTTTTGAACAACGTGTGTCAAGACAGACTCAGAAACACTTCACTAAAAGAAACAACAAAAATAGCAACAAAGTGGCAAACGAAAAAAGAAAAGAAGCAACCATAAAACACAGAATTATGCTACAATGTTTTTTAGGTGACTGGTATAAGTACACAAAAGTTGTTAATAATAGCTTGCTTCTATTTACAAATACTTTAACACTGATTGACTTACAAGTGTCCACTAATGTTGTTAACAGCACAATAGATTTAATGCTTATCTTTTTAAGTTTCGTTTGAAGTATAATGTCAAGTATAGCAGTCCCAGCACAGATCAACGACAAAAAGAGCACAATTTTCTAACTGGATATGTTTGTCAGTCACTCTAATCCATGGAACTTTCTTACTCTCCAAATGCATATTCTATTGTTCATAGCAGCAGTCCAGGGTCAAAATAAAATGCAGTTAAAAAAAAGAAAAAGGATATTTGCACAATGGAGAGGTCTCTGGAGAGTTTAATCAATCCTAGTAAACAAGATCACATGGCTAGTAGAACTATCTTCCCTCTCTTATGTGGTAAAACATTGTATCCTCCATGGTGCTAACACAAAGTTATGGATATCCCTGCTATAAGGGGCATAGTTGTAGAGATCTATTGAATACATAAAGCTCTGACACACACAGTATTAGCATGTCTATTTAGTTTAAAGTTATTAGGTCCCATATAGCCTTTTTCTTTTTAGAGTTGGTGCTCCTTAGGACTCTCAATAGCACCTCCTGCTTGCTTATAAGACTTCAGATTTGCCAGAGGAATGTCTGTCATGTGGCTGCCATTGTTGAAATGGCCTTCGGTGGAACCATACTGCTTACGGTCATTGAACTGGTTCCTGTTGCTATCTTCTTTCCAGGCTCTGGTCAGGGTGTGCCCATTCACAAGCTTGTCCTTCTTGACCCATTCTTTCTGGGGTGCAAAGGTTGAGAGAGGTGATTTAGGGTGTTGATATGGACCCAAGCCAGGAGGCATCCAGCAGTTATCAGAGTGACCCAAAACCAAGCACTCTTGAGTGCACATCTCTGTAGCTTCAGCTAATCCTCGGGGGCCCAGAGGCCCATCTGCAGAGGAAAAGAGACAAAATAAGGAAAGAAAGTGATTAGAGTTTTCATTTAAAATTATCTCCTTAGAGAAAACATGCATTGGTGATCTCGTTTGCTCATGAAAATTGTATTAAGGTAAGCAATTCAAAGATATGATCCCCCATCCTTTTAAGAATAACATAGGAGGAATAAAATTCCTTTTACTTGAGGTGAGAATTATCTCTTTTCCTTAAGCCTTCATTTATATCTAGAGATACAGACAGATAGAAAAATAAATAGACATACATGAGTAAACAGATATACCCATGACATATCATTTCTGATGAACTTTTTCCATGACATATGTATTATTACTGATTTATGTCCTACTTCTCCACAAAAAACTCATATTCATGAGAAATAGTGAAAAGTACAAAAATGTTATGTGCAATGTTGAAATATATGCTAACATATTAACTCCCTGAATATAAAAAGTATTACTTGAAATATAACATTAAAAATAAAATGTTTTTCCATATAAACGTGTGTTTTTAGTATGAAATCCCATGAAAATAACTTTGCAACATTTTAAAAAGTTAAATAATCATTTTAAAGAATGTTTTAACTAAAGTATATTACTAAAGATACACCTGGTTGACTGGTTGACATTGTGAAATCCAAGTAAATAAAGACACCATTTGCATCCAAAGACAACATGTGGTACCTTCCAAGCTTAACCTATTTTCTTGATTTCTAAGTGCATTAAATAACACAAATTTCACTAACGTGAAAGTCTAGCTAAGTTGCAAATTGGATCACATGGAGTCTAATATTCAAAGGGAAAATAAGTCATCATAGATATTTCTCTTCTAATTTTTTTTTTTTTTTTTTACCAGCAGGCAATCTGAAACATTTTAACCATGAGTTTGAAAGTAAACTCATCTCTGATTATGTAAAGAGGACATCAGTTCTTTACTGATAAACAACAAGTGTCAAATGGTTAAGGAAAAGGTTTTTTTGTTGTCATTGTTTTTTTCCCTTGATTAAACAGTCAAATGATAAGTGGTAGCTTGAAAATTAGGAATTGATTTTACGAATGAGGTTAAGTGGATAGGCAAGAACGCCTGAGGCATAAAGCATTTTCAAAAGTAGAGAGTCGTCAGAATAAAAATGTAGAAAAAAATGAAGAAAACATCCCTGAAAGTTTTTCTACTCAACTATTAAAAGAGCCAACAATTGGAATGTAGGTCTTTGCTAAAGTCCAAGTTAGCACTACTAATATTTTTAAGTGCCCAATAATTGTGTGCTTTTTATATTAACATCTATTTTTCTTAATAATATTCTAGCTATTTCTTACATGTTAAAAAAGAAATACCTGCTGAGATAGGTAAGAGTTGGTGGCAAATATCTGAGACCTCAACACACAGACAACATTAAAATGGACACTGGATGTGGAAAAAAAATATGCCTAAAATGTACTCTTACATACAAATGGAAATTTTAGTCTTTTTTGAAATCTAAAATCTGCTCTTTAGAATAACCTTAAAATTCCTTCCCATCTGACCCATAGTCCCATCCCCTCAAGAGCAAATAGTTTTATCTTTTTAAACATATGTTCATTACGTTCATTAAAACTATTTCTCTCACAAACCTCAAATGATTACTTACTTCCTAGGATATTTAATTTAATCTTCTCTATGAGCCTTTCTCTGTCCTCTGAATTCTGCCCACACTTTAAAAGTTCAAACTAATTTCTCCCTTTTAGTTTCGCTTTGGTGTGTTCAGTGACTCTGTATCCACAAAGCTAACACATTTTGCTCAAACCAATCCATGCCCCTTACATCAGGATCGCAGGCCTAGAAGATGCTTTTTGCCTGGCTTGTTTTCATTTAATTACTGATTCTTTCAAGGGGCAGCTTGCTTCCCAGGTACCACAGCAAGCTTCCCTAACTTTGCCAATTAATGTTTTACATGCACTTGGAAGATTTCCACAGATCTTCCCTTACTAATGAATAACGAATTTCCTAATTGAGCTCACTCACTCAACTCTTACTTTAATGACTTTTTTTTGTCTTTTGGGGTACAAAAGACAAAAATGTCATTCATTAGTATACATTTTTATTTTTGTTTTCTCTCAACTGGATTTAAAATGCATTGATGGATAAAACCAATTTATTAGCCTTCTGATTCCTCATAGTGCTTAGCAATAGCAATGATCTATGAACAATGTTAATTGTTAATTAAAATTTTATGATGTTGAAAATGTTCTGAGAAATTATTAAAGATATCCTCTGCTTAAAAGGCAGACCTTAAGTAATTAGAAGATTCTGATTTCTCAAACATCATACCAAAAGCTTCCTCAACAACAAATCTCTGCCTTAGCAATACTTTGTGATAGTTAATAAATGAATTATTTAACTTCTCTGCTAAATATGTTCACTCCTGGGACTTCCCTGGTGGTTCAGTGGTTAAGAATCCACCTCCCAATACAGGGGACATGGGTTAGATCCCTGGTCAGGGAACTAAGATCCCACATGCCGTAGGGCAACTAAGCCTGCACACCGCAACTACTGAGCCTGTGCGCCACAACTAGAGAGCCCACATGCCGCAACTAAGACCCGACACAGCCAAAGATAAAAAAAAAAACTAAATATTAAAAAAAAAGTTCACTCCTTTCTAGACATCAACAGAGATAATCACCAATTTGTTGTATAATATATATTGAGGCCTATGAATCAATCCTTAATTTTTACTTTTCCAGAATCATTAATAAGTTTTTCTTTTCCTGTTGATATCCCCAAAGGAAAAAATAAATTATCAGCTACCTTAGAAATATTAATAGTATCAGGTTTTTATTGAGTACATAAAAAAGGGAGAATATCCAAGATTATTTTTTAAATAGTCTTATCCAATATACATTGCCATCTTATTAAATTAAGAATATTACCCAAGAATTGAGAACACTAGGGGTGTGTGTGTGTGTGTGTGGGTGTGTGTGTGTCTATAAGTATATGTGGACCCTAAATCCTCAGCATTTAATGACACACTTTAACAAATAGAGTATATTGTTTTTCAGAACTGATAACATTTATTTATTCTATAAATATTTACTGAGTATTTACTATATGCTGACCCTGTGACAGACACCAGGATTATAGCAGTGAACAAAGCAGATGTCAACACTATCCTCATGGAGCTTTGGGTCTATCCTGGGAAACAAATAATTGCCTTAAAAGCAGTGAGCCAAAAAAAAAAGCAGTGAGCCAAGAGAGGAGAAAAATGTGTCATTGGGAAGGAGGTAGGGTTTAGGGAGGCTTGTCTCTTTAAAAGACAACAGAGGGGCTTTGTTTCAAGTTCCATTTCTACATTTTTCTGAAAGTTCTTACAGATAGCTGACAATTTAAGACATTTACAGTTAAAATTTGTGTGTACTGTACAAAATATTTAACCTGCAAAAATGGTTTTTCCATTAGATAATATTAATTGATCTTTGAAAATTTTACTTATGATTCATTCTTGTAAATAAATTTGAAGGCTTTTAATAAAGTCTATACATAAATTTACAGAAGTTTTGTGGATTCTTAGGTCAGTCTTTTAGGTAGCTGATTGTTATATAAAATTTAAAGATCCATCGAAAAGTGCGACACAACACAATGATGGCACTTGCATGAGGGCCAGTTTTTGTTGCTTATAGCTGCCCTAAAGGAGAAAAGGCCACCAGCCAGGGCCACATAGATGGTTATACCAGGAACAGGGTAACAACAAGCTGGAATTCTAGGGGGTAGTTTATGTATGGCCAAGCAGGGTGGAGGTAGCTAGGTTTCCAAGGCCCTTTGTGGATTGACTGATTAGAAAAATTTCTCAGGCTCTAGGGCACAGAGTCTCTTTCAAGATATCTGGTACATTACCTTTGGGGCAATTAGGGTGGGTGCATAATGACCTAGAAGTGTGAGAGCTCTAGAAGGGAAGTGGTGGGATGTGGATTTGCTGAAGAAAGGAAACTGACCAGCTTGTAGCCAGGGCCACAGAACTGAGTCAAGACAGCAAAAAAAGAAAAAAAAAAGGAGAAAAAAAAGAAAGAAAAATGAAAATATATATATACTAAACTACATTATAACAATTTGCTTATGTAATTGAGCTGCATTGCTGGAAAGCTTACTTTGTTTATTCTCTGACAAGTGTTTATTTTGGGACATGACATTAAATAGGGAAAATTTTACTCTTTTTATTTGGACCTATATATAATTTCCAGTGGTTGCCCTGAAACACACACACACACACACACACACACACACACATACACACGAGTTTTATTTTGGGAAATAACAGTGCTTCCAAGTTTTCTTCCATAAAGTCTGTGTCATGAATTGGTAGAAAGAAAAAAGAAACATTTTTATTATGAATTATTAAAGAGAACACAGTCATTCTACTGGTCCCTTGAAAGTCCTGGTCTTTTAAAAGTTTATAATCTGAAGCATTAAACATTGAATAGTTTCCAGTTAGTTTTTCTTATTTTTAGAACAACTTACTGATTTGTCTTATACTTTTAAAAAGGAGAAAAACATTCTTTATAAAGCATTGGTATTTAATATTGTCATTTTCCAAAATATAATTGAAAATAATTCATGATTCTCCATCAAATATATAGCATTTAAAACGTCAGGAATTTTTTGCTAATACTGCCAAAGTTATATGCACTGAAATATTATCCCTTATCTTTGACATATAATTATTTTTAATGTTACCACTATAAGGAATCGTCTTAATTGATGAATAATTATATTTATTTTTCATAATTCCCTCAACATTGAATATTTAACATGTATTACATGTGTCAGAAATATGCTGGATACTTAATAAATTTTGAGATGGTGTGTGTGCATGTGTGTGTGCTTGGTGCATGTGTGCACTTATGTTTCCCTGTCTCTCCAATTTTTTCATAAATTTTGAGGTCCTATTTGTGTTACATCATACAATATCTATTTAGAATCCAGATCAGGATTTAAAACTGCTTATAAGTACTTTCTATAATTTCAGCATTATACCAATCTGTTTCCTTTTTCTCAAAAGAAGTACTTAAAATCCCCCATCATGATTTTTTTAACACTGAAATATTTATTGATTTTTTAAAAAACCTAAATTATTTGTCCCCTTTAACAATCTGCAATCTATGAGTTTGGTTATCTTTCTTCATTTTTTAATGTATAAAGACACAAGTGCTGATAAAACTGTCCAAGCCATCTGTCTCTGCATTTAAATGTTGAAAGCAAAAACAAAAGCACATAAAAAGCTTCTTGAAAGTCATCTCAGTTAATGTTTATATCAGTTCTCAATGTATCTCCCTCTCCATCTTTGCTGCATCTTCCTGTTCAAAACCAAACAAAATACTTTTCCTATGATTTAGGCATCAACAGCTGTCATAGAGCTGCTTGAATTGCTGACTTTTAAAGATGCAGGTTTAAAATGTGAGATTATCCAATTTAATGGATCTCCAGCTATACTTAAATGGTAGAATACTTGAATGAGCTTTGATCTCATTTTATTATACCCGGAAGCAGAACTGTTAGTTCATTGATTAACTCACTGCTATAATTAACATGTACCTTCTGGCCTGTTGTCCACTGCTTTTCAACCTGATGGTTTGAAACCCTTTAATTCCAAAGATCGAAACTGATAAACTGATATTTTTTCAAAAATCATGAGACCTTTCATATTTCTGGTTAGGTTTCATACTATATGACGGTTTGCACTTTTACATGAATAAATTTTCCTTAGAATTTTTACTATTGGGTAAAATAAGACTAAACAGACTGTGAAAATTGAATTTTAAAATAGATGTCATTTTTATATCATTTTGGTTCAGATTCATCACATCTCACTCAATTTTTGTCTCATTCAACTTTTAATGTAGAAAAATACCTCTTCCATGCAAAACATATCTGATTGTCATGTTATAATGGCCTTTTTGTGGTTAAGAGCATATATCATCATTTTTATGCAAAACATTTGTTAAGTTCCAGTTTTTCTGTATTTTTCCCAGAAAAGGTACCTTAAAAGGTAGCATGAGTGTAGTATGCAAAGAGTTGTGCATCACTAAACATCTTAAAGTGAAAGATGCATCCACTGATTTGGACTTGCTGAAGCAGTTTGCCTGATCTCTAGGCACAGTGATAAAATTTCTTTCCTTGTTTTAAAGAAATTTCCATTTTTAAGAAGGCTTTTATCCTATAATTTTGCTTTGTACTTGCTATTAATTTACTGAGAAAAATCTTAATTATTATACTTGCTCCTTTTCTTACTCAATCTTCCTATTAAAAATTTCAGGGAAACAAATATTCTCACCCAGTACACTTTTAGATAATTTTAGTATCTCTAGGAGACCAAAACCAAAAAATTAGTATTTTTACTGGCTCATTTTCACCCTCAGTTTATTTCTATTCTTTTTAATTTTTTGTGAGACAATATGTAGTAGCATAACAATTTCTTATCATTTTCATGGATTGCCCTGAATGGAAAGCTAAAGCTAAATATTTATGGAAATCTGCAGGGACCTGAAAGAATGTCAGGTAACGTCACTTGATAGGCCCCCCTACTGTCTCCACACACTATGTTTATTGATCAGTTGCAGATACAAATCAAATTGATTAATTTGCTTCCAATCTAAAAACAGTAAAAGTTAATTTTGAATATGAGCATTGGCATGAAAGCAGAGGAAATCATTCAACATTACTCACTTTCCCTTTTGATACATGATCTCTACTTTAGATCACATTATCCTTGTCCAACCAATATTTTAAAATCACTGTCACACAGGAATAAGTATCGGTTATTACCCTGCTCAGAAAAACAATCAAGGGGTACAAATTCCACTGCCATTTAAACTCAGATTTGTATATAAAATAGTACAGCATAGTTATGTGGATGGTCTAAATCCAAAAGTAGATTTGGCAAACTTGGGTATACCTATGGGAAAAACATTTCTCATTCATTCACTGAATAACTTTTGTTTGATCTCATGTTAGGTTCAAGAGATTCTTGCATAGAATATCTAAAATCAGAGCTAGTCCAGAAATCTCAGGTCACATGATCATCATAGTTCAAGCAAATTGAAATAGATTCGAGCCCCAGTAAAATAATGAATTTGCATGAACTTTGTGAAAGTAATTTTAGATTCCACGTCTCCTAGTTTCTCATCTAAAAATTGAGAGTAAAAGACTAAATTCTGATTCATGACCTCTACCAATCTCTTATTCCTTTATTAAATATCACTGTGGTTTGTCATAGATAATCACATTTTCAGTGTTATTTTCATTCTACTAATGAGAAGTCCAAGACAGGGCAAAGAAATCATAAATCAATTGTTCCTGTAGATTAGTCTATTACTTAGGTCACATATAGGTGTTGGAATGTGAAAGTATGATTGAAATAAGTATTTACATTTCTCAGTCTAAGTAAAAACCTTCATCAGAGTTTTCGTTTATGGCTCAAATTTAACCCAACATTGTGAAAGCGTCTGCAGTCACCTTGAGAAACAAATGCAGAATTCCCACACAAGCAGGATTTGAAAAAACCTTTAGTTAACAACTAAACATGGATTAAATGTTTTACACATTCCTCATACAGATTTTTTTCCTTGGTCACAGATGAAAAGTCAACATTTGCAGACGGAGACAGTCCAAATGCAATAACACATAGCCAGCCCGAGCAGCAGATTCTCTGCCAGAGAGGATATTGCTATTTGGACAGACTTTATAGCTCACAAAGAATGGAGAGCACCTCCTTATAAATCTTTAGCTTTCTTCAGCATGGCATGAATACCAGCTCCCTTTTCTCTCATCTGCTAAAGCTAATTGATGAAAAGAAAATATCTTTGATTTTATTTATTCACCATTAGCATTTGATGTTGCAATCAATGAAATGACAATAGTCTAAGGTTATTGATTATTTAAATTAATTCTCAAATTTTGACAAAATGGCTTGTATGAAACAGCTCATCTACATTATTGCAGACCATATTTACTTTCTTCTATAGTTTACGCTTTTCTTTTACTCATATTTGATATCATTCATTTTAAAAAGTTACTCATATACTGATATTTCCTGAATTATTCTCCATTTCTTACAATTCACATAGTTTCTCAAAAAAACATAGTAAATCTTATTTGATGTGCAAAAAAATCTAAGGTATTAAGAAATGAAATAATTCTTTACAGATGAATTTCAGGCTGAGATACAATTTTTTTTAAAAAGCAATTTATATAATCTTCTCTCCCCTTAAAAAACTCTCAGGTGCTTGTCTGAAACCAGACAAGTAGTACACAGTACTGTGAAGTAATTTGTCTTTACACACTTTCCACTCTTTCCCAGATTTCAGGTGTATTTAATTAGAATGGAAAAAATAAACTGGTGAAGTTCATTTTTATTTGCCCAGTTCTCATAATTTTCACCTGGGACACTTATAACTGGAGCCTTGTTCCTCCCCGAGTCTCTGGGTTAGAGATTCTATTTCTTATGGTCTCCAGAGGTCATAGTGATTAGTCCCTGGTTATTTTAAGCACTGGGGAATTTGGGGAAAACATTTTGCTAAGTTGTTAAACATTTAAAGATTTCATAAATTATATATTTTAAAAGGTGTCTGAAAGATTCTTTTTTAAGTGGAATAAGTCATCAACTATGATGCATGGGATCTGTAGGTGTGTGTGTGTGTGTGTGTGTGTGTGTGTGTGTGTTTACACATAGATGTTACCATAACTTTGAATTAATAAGGTATAGATCAGTGTTTCTCAAATGTTAATGTGCACAAGATCCACCTGGGGAAATGGTTAAAATGCAGAATCTGATTCAGTAAATCTGGGGTCCTGAATTCCTCCATTTCTAATGATCTCTCTCTCAGATGCTGCTGCTGCAGCTCCTCTCTTGGAGATGTGAGCACATTGAGTACTTACCTACCTCCATTGGGTACTTTCCCAGTGTTCTACGCAGCTAAAGAGACCAGAGAACCAATACTTTTACTCTCTGTCTGCCATGTATAGCAAGAAGGGGGTTATCTGCAAACTAAGAAAGGGGATCTCACCAGACACCAATTTTGTCTGTATCTTGATCTTGGTCCTTCCAGCCTTCCAAATTACGAGAAATAAATATTCCTTGTGTAAGCCAGTCTATGATATCCCGTTATAGCAGTTTGTACTAAGACAATGGCAAAAGAGGTTTTGCAGATGAAACAAGGACACTCATCAACCAACAAAGCTGATTTTTAGTTAATAGACAAAGCTATATTTATAAACTATATTTGGGCCTGACATAATCATGTGAGCTCCTGAAAATCAGGGAGTTTTCTCTAGCTATTAGCAGAAAGAAGCTCAGATTCAAAGCACAAGAAGGACTCAATATTCCACTGGTGTCTTTGAAGATGGAAAGGACCACATAGAAAGGATCTGAGAGGAGCCTCTAATTGCTGAGAGCCACCCCAGCTGGGCAGCCAGCGGGACAACAGGGATCTCAATCTTACAACCATAGGAACAGGATTCTACCAACAATCTGCGTGAGTTAGTTAGAAAATCAATTCTTCCCCAGAGCCTCCAGAGAAGAGTTCAGTCCAGCTGATAACTTGATTTTGGCCTTGTGAGCCTCTAGGCATGGCAAGCCTACTTGGACTCCTGTGATAATAAATGGGTGGAAACTGAGATAATAAATTTGTGTTGCTATAACTGGCTAAGTTGTGGTAATTTGTAACTCATAAATAGAAAACTAATACAACGTCTGTCTCTTACTCAAGATACACAGTCAATCAGCAAGTTCTTTAGTCTATCTCCCTTCCTGAAAACCCACCACCTCAAGCCACTATTATTTCCTAGCAGGACTTCCTTCTTTCACTCTGTGACAGTCTATGCTCTAATCCTTAACTAGAGGCATGTATATATAGTTATAAGTAAATAGGTAATAGACTCATATTAGTTTTCTATTGCTGCTGTAACAAATTACCACAAACTTAGTGACTTAAAATAACATTCTCCTACAGTTTTGGAGGTCAAAATTCTGAAAATCAATTTCACTGAGCTAAAGACAAGGTGTTAAGCAGGCTGCTTCTTCCTGGAAACTCTGAGGGGAAAATCCATCCCCTTCCTTTCTTCAGCTTCTAGAGATTGTCTGTGTTTCTTGGTTTCTGGGTCGTTCTCCATGTTCAAAACACATTCTCCAATCTCCACTTCTGTTATCACATCACCTCCTCTAACTCCTGCATCCCTCTTTTAAGGACGATTGTGATTACACTGTGCCTATGTAGATAATCCAGGATAATCACATCTCAAAATCCTTAATTTAATCACATCTGCAAAGTCCCATTTGTCATGTAAGATAACACAGTCACATGTTTGGGGACAAGGATGTGGATATATTTGGGAGCTATTCAGACTAACACAGCATTTAAAGCAGAACACTTCATTCCTCTGCTTCCAAGGACTTCAGAGTAAAAGCTGCACTCCTTCTTGTGACCTGGAGTCCCATATGATCTGGCTCTCGTCTAGCTCCCAATGTCATATCCGTACCCCACTCTGCCACCTTCTCTCCTTAACCCCACCTTACTCTCTCTGCTCAGCTACACTGACTTGCACCAAGATTAATTAGGTCTCAGGACCTTCAATTTACTATAATTTGTGCATTGGCCTCACTTCATTTAGATGTTTACTCAAATTCGATTCTTCATAGAGGCATTTTCTGATCACCTTATAAAAAATAATATCCTTTACACCATTCACTCTCTATTCCCTTACGCAGCTGCATTTTTCTGGATAGCACTCATTACTACCTGTCACAGTGTATTAATTTGTTCATGGTCTAGCTTTAACAGTAGAATGTAAGCACTGCAAATGCAGGTAATTTGCTTTTAGGTAACTATGTCCTCAACACCTGTTACCATGGCCTGGCATACTGTAGATAATTACTAGATAGATTTTGAAAGAAAAGAAAACATGAAATTTGTTCTGAACCCCAAATCAGTGAGCTAACATAAAAACTGTATGTAAAACATTGTGACAAGTCATTTACAATCAGAAAATAGTTAATAATCAAATGGATTTACCTTTACATCAGAAACATTGCTAAGAGTTCACAGCATAAAATTTTACCAAGATGATACTTGAAATGTCTAAATGGTATTAGTAAGTGCAAAATAGCTGCATTCAAAAGTACTTATGTGCTACCTTACTTTGGGTCGAAGCAAGTAGAATGCCCCAAAGTGAAACATAATTAGGTTGCTTCCTGTATCCCACTGAACTGCTTAATCATGCAAGAAACTTCATAATTCCTCTCACTAACTGAGTTCTTTAGATGCTTTCAGCAGTCCAGATTCACAGGATACATAACAAAACAATTCTTGAAAGCCTGACGATACCAAAGTAATTATTAGCAATTATTCTGAAGCAGAGCTCCAATGAGATGCAGAAAGGTATGCAGAATTTAGCCCTTTAGTACAGGTATGTTCAGGTAAATGGGAGGATATTTAGAAAAAATTTAATTTGATTAGGGATTGTATTAAAAACCTAAAAGTAGTTTAGACTCCATTAATATATTGACTTACAACCATTAAGGAATGAAATTACTTTTCACAAATTTTAGGGGAAAGTGTGATTTTAAAAAGAGGCTAATATGCTACATTAGATTACATGTAGAATACCATGGTGTAATTCATTGTTTAAATTTAGTTGTACATAAAGGAAAACTACTCTAAAAATGAGAAGCATAATGTTATATTTTGAAAGAATCTCCTAAGGGGACTGTTGAAAATGTCATTACTTCATTATTGAAAATGGCTTGTATAATGGAGTATTGTGGAGAGAAATCTTGCCCTCTCAGGGTAATGCATAGGATTATCCATTTCGATCTAAATGTATGTTTATCTCCGAATGCACCTTGCAAATCCAGAGAAATTACTTCATTAATATAGGTCTTTAAAAGATAGATTTCTCTCTTAAAATGATAAGAATTACATGTGAATTTTATAACATCTATATAAATTTGGCTGAGACTTTCTGCAGTATTTTCTGTTCTGCCTGTTGCCCATCAGAGACTATAATTTTCTGAGGATAGGAAGACAAGTTACTTTTCTTTAGTATTTCACTATTTTATTGGTAGTTGACCATAAGTCCCAACTTCAATGCATATAATATTGCAATATTTATCATCAAAGAATATTGCCATTATAATTTTATAAGATATGAATCATTTATCATTTTTCTGAAACAGAACAATGTTGTTGCAACATCAACGCACTTGCACATTTAATAAAAAATATTTAAAATTTTCTCAAGATTAAGCTGATGTTTACATGCAAAATTTTAGGAAAACTAGTGCTACTCTCAGAATAAAGCTTCTTAGTGAATGTAAGAAAACAAAATAAGGGAGAGGTACTGTCACTAATTCTGTATCAGGGAGAAAAATTTGCGGTAAGCAAAATTTGACCTTGTCTTCTCAGGTATTGTCTTTTTTCCCCTCTGGTTTATTTCAATAACTTCTTTAGAGGAGTTGTGGCTAATCACATTTGCTTCCTATCTAGATCTGTTGTCCCTTTGCAATTAAATATGTTTTTATTATCTTACAATCTGTCTTGTCAAAATGACCTGTCTCTTGGGCATAATTGGTGGTTGGCTGCTCTGAGAAACTCATTAATCTTACAGTGTTATTGACCAAAATGTTAATTGCTATCCTTCGGAGGAATATCTGCACTTCGGTAAGAGCCTTCCAGAGCCGCTTCAATCCACACATATGAATGCTTGAAGCATCATGGCAGAAGAATGTGATTTTGAGATAGAGAAGGCTTTGAGGCATCCATCAGATCACAATGTGAAAGTGTGCCTCCCTGCGAGCTGGCATAGCTTGGGTATCTTTCAGTGTTCTGGCATGACAGGACTGGCACTCAGAAGGGTTAAGTGAAAAGAGTTTAATGAAGGGACTGTGGAGTGTGGGCTAGGAAAGTGAACTAAAAAGGAGTAGTAAGGGAGGCAAGGACCTGAAAAAGTAGGAAAATATTACCATTCCTAGGCCTGAAGAGATAAGGAAAGGGGTGGGTGCAATGTGCCTGGAATCTAGAAAGAGCTATGGAAGGTTTGAAGAATTTATTCAGGAAACCAAAAAGTGAACAGGTGAGATAACTTGAATATATAAGAGCAAAGGTGGGAAAGTTTTTTGTTTTTGTAAATCACCATATATAAAGCCAATAAATATCCTTTGAGATAACCTTCCAAGTGGAATTCAAACTTTAAAGGCCTATCTGGTCAAAACACAATTTCAAAATCCTTTATGGTCATCTACCACGAAACAAGACAACTGTGATCAGTTTGGAAACTATACTTTCTATTAACTATATATAATATGTAAGCCAATTATTGGGGTAATAACTCCAAATAAATATTATTTAAAAATTCAGAGCAGCCTTGTGAGTTGATGAAAAGAGAGCTAGTAAGAATGAATGGAATATTCCATTGTCTTTTTAATATCTCAGTAAAAATTCTTGAAATGCTGTTCTTTATATACTCACCAAGCACCACACTCTGTATACATGGATCATTACAAAATAACTAACCCAGTATATCTTCACTGGAAGTAAAAATTATTAGTAAATTTATAAATCACTTTTCTGTGTCTTTTTTGACTTTATGCAGTAAAGTATGGTTAAAGCACTTAATTCCTGTTTTGAGTTCTTGAGCTGGCTGTGCCTCAGTCTACCACATCAATAAAATCACAAGACAGCTGGCCCTTGACAAATATTATCAATACTACTTAGGATGTCAGTTCGTTTCTCTCTAATAGAAGTGAACTGCACAATGAACCTTTATTTTTTAATCTAGATGACAGACAAAGGTTTTGAGATCTGTGAACCTCTGGCAAGATTTATAAAGTTAACTTGTCATCTAAAACAATTGGTATGGCTTTGGTTCAAAATTAGGCACTAAGGGTATTTTTTATCTGGCTGAAATACTCCCAGAATGTTCTCCCAGTCAGCATGGAATGTAAATAGAACTCAAACAAACAGCATATTCCACAACCATGTTATTGCTAATAAATTACTTGGAGTTACTACTTGGGAAACATCTATATGTATGTATCCATCTATCTATCCATAAGCGTGCTATCTTAGTTACAGTTACCAAGTTGACAGTCGCATTATTTTAGTTAATATAACTATATTATGTAGGTCTTAATTATAGTCTCCAAGCCTCCTTTTACTGAAAGATGGCATAGATGAAAAAAGATGTTATTGGATTAAACAGACAATTTAAGGTCACAGAGATTTGAGCATCCTCCATTTAAGCCAAGCTACTGAGTCAAATTTCTTCCCCTTTCAGAGCATTTTTCACTAAATCAAAAGCATTACTTCTTGGTACTTACTCTTACAGCCCTTAAAATGTATTCTCTCCTCCCCTGAATATGCTACAAACACTTTATGCAGAGCTTAAGACACATACCTGGCGTTGTTACATGATCATGCCTGATTGGCTCCTGAAGTGAGCTATAAATATATATCAGTGATTACAAACTGCTCTTCAAAATTTTTGACATAAAGTTGAAGAAAGCCAAAACCATGAACTAGGAGACATACAAGGATTTTTGTTAGCTGCAGGGTGTTAATTTACCATTAGATTTTTCTGCTCATGATAAAGATTCAGTGATTTTTAAAAATTCTGCTTGTTTGCAGAGGGTGAGAGGTTGATATTCTAATTAATTTTAGAAAGAGAACTAGAAATGGCAACTATGAAATATATTTTCTTTATATAAATAACTAGTTCTGAAATTGGTATCCAGGTGCATGATCATGGATGAAGGTCAACATGACACTGATAATGTATTTGTATTCATATAAACTATTGTTGGTTGATGGTCATCACTACTATTTTAGGAGCTAATGCTGTTTGAAAGTGACTTGCCTGGCTGGCTTCCTATGCCAGAGCCCTTTGAATCCCTAGGATGGTCAGGTCAATACATAAAATTCAAGGCTGTTTTCCTTTGTTTGTTTAATTAAAGCAGTCACTATAGATGCACAGGTTGTGTTTGTAAACATATAGAGCATTTTTTTTTTAACTTGTTGTCTCTAATTGCTTCATGATGAGATAAGCAATCTCTGTGAGTGTTTTC
Source organism: Eschrichtius robustus (assembly GCF_028021215.1). Lineage (NCBI taxonomy): Eukaryota > Metazoa > Chordata > Mammalia > Artiodactyla > Eschrichtiidae > Eschrichtius > Eschrichtius robustus. The sequence goes on from NC_090841.1 coordinate 41,832,737, forward strand.
TGAACTCTTCTAAGACTTAAAATTACTATTTAGTGGGTTTTTTGTTTTTTTTTTTTTCCTTCTAGGCTGCTTAAAGTTTCTTCACTAGCTCACAGTGTCTATTGTACCTAGCTACAGCACCAGTGGACTAGAAATGTGCTAGGCTTATGATGCTACTGCCTCATCGACTATTATTAACTCTAAATCATAAGGGAAACTGATAAAGTGACCCAAATTACATTTACAAGGTCATGTACTGTATTTTAGGGAGCATGGATGGTGTGAATATTATTTTTATTTGGAATTGATATTAAAATGGTGTCATATTATCTTTGCTGTTTTCCTGAAACACACGTTGGATGCTTTTTTTCTGTCAATGAAAATACATTCCTGAGCCATAGTATTCAAGTACCTAACAAAATGTACCAAATGCATGGAGAGAAGCCAAGCCATTCCATTCTCTCTGGTTATCTCAATAACAGATGTAAATTAATCTGTGATCATTTTGGCAGGGAAGATCAATATTGATTGTGAAAATGGCCACAACTCAGTTTCTCACACATAAACACTGCCCAAGTGTTTAAAGGCATGAATCAAAACTCTGGCACAGTTAAGTTCAACTTGAGTGGCAGCACTTAGTGAGGTTAGGGACTGGAAAACAGGCTGGATTTGAGGTAAGGTGGCAATTTATCCCTGCTTATGATTTACCACCTTGTACCAACACATCTTTTTTTGAGCCATCTGCTTCCTTAATATCATTAGAGAACAAGGCACAGGCTACATTTCCTGTGCTTATTTAACAGCAGAATTGTTGGTGACTGCATGGGTACAGTCCTTATGAATTCAAGAACTTGTATTTTCAGTTAGGAAAATGTGCTATACGAATGTCGGAAAGGATGTACTTTAGTAACCAATAACATGAAGTTTTCTGAATTAGATCCAGTGATTTCATAATTAGCACTTAGTGGACATTTTAATTTCATTTGCATATGCACATATGTTCATTCTTAGTTTTGCTAACCAAACTAGATGTATGAAAAAGCCCTATATATTTCATGTCCAAATGGATTACAAAATCTATGAGTTGGTAAAGCTCCCTGGCTCTTTTTCTTTTTTAAAAAACATTCTTTCCAATCATACTTAACAAGAAAACTCCTCCACTGTAATTTATGATACATTATGAGTTCCATAATGTTCCATATGATACATTATGAGGTCCATTTTTAAAAGCAAAAATATAGTTTTAACAGAACTATTAAGTAAGATCAGGATGAAAAGAATTACTGCATTTCTGAGCATTAACATATTCAGCGTTCTTCTTTGTGACAAGAATAGCAGTGCAGATGTTAATTATGATGTATAGAATGACTCATTCAAGACACCTGAAATCCTTGGTCTTCATGCCCTCTTGTCCTCTGTTGGGTTTGATGACTGGTTTATGTAGGAAAATTACGAAGTGGATTTCTAACAGTCATTTTAAAAGAGAGTCTTCACATCCTCCACCCAATACCTTTCCAGAACATTGGCCTTTTTACTTCAAAAATTAACTTCAGGAAAGGAGCTATTATAAAATCTTCTTTGAGAGGGAGTCTGCACTTTAATCAGCTACTTATACTTGCACTTAGTGGATTAAATTATTAAAAAACAATTCTTGAACAGTGAGTCATTTAGAGGCGTTAGCAGAAAATCGAACTGTGTGCATGTGTAGAGAGATATTGCAAATAACAATAATAATATAACACAAATGATAAAATAAGAAAATCACTGAATCATTGTGTCACTGATAAAACAAGAGTTGTTTGGTTTTATTTTAAGGAATTCAAGTGTTTTGTTTCTTGACTTCTTTCATAATTTGAATTATTGCTTCTAAAGCACAGATTTTATGAGCACTGTGGAGATTCTTTTATGATAAACTGATTTTTATTTTAAGTGTCCTTAATGGTTCTGTTTTGCTTTGGAACTTATATTTTTGAAACCCATCATAGTGTAACATCTTAAGTAGGTTTTAAACTGAGTGTTTAAGGCAAAATTGAGGTATAATCAAAATACTCTTGAAATCCATTCAGCATGTCAAGTTGCTCAATTATAAGAAGCATGAGGGAATGGGGGACAGGCATTCATGTCACCCACAGCAGTTTACTCAGGGACATCTGCTCACTCTGCCAGGAAGAATGACTGGCAGAAAAACCTGGACTGTTTCAGCTATCTCCCTCTCCTCTCTGTTTCACTATCTTGGGCCACCAAGTGTGTGAAGTTGTATCACTGACACGCACATACATACATATAATGGGACTTTGCTTTATAAAAGGGTGGTTACTTTTTGGCTGCAATTCTGCCCTAGCTCCTACTGCCTTTCTTTTTATTTTTCCTAAAGAAGGACTAGAAAGGAGGAAGAAAGGAGAGACTTGAGCAGAGTACTATACATTAGAGCAGGGAACTATGACAGACCACATGAAATATGTGAGGCGGGACTTTCCTTTTGACATCTGGGAGAATAGCACCAGGGTTAAGATATGCACCATCTCCCTTCACTATCCTGCTATGTTCTCCTCTTAACAAGATGGAAAAAGGTAGATACATAGGTGAGTGTTGTAGATAAGACTAGCTGTTTTAGAAGTGTCCAAGAGAGACAGTAGAGAGCACCTCCCTCATTCCCGTCATTTTCGGTAAATAAGATGGGCTCAGAGAGGCAAAGTGACTTGCCAGCACTTACACAGCTCCTTTGTACCGGGACAGGATTTAGTGCTTCTAATTCTAAAAACAGTGCTGCATGCTGCTGCTTCTCTGTTGTTGACAGAGGACATTAATTTTAGATGAATGATGGTAATTAAAACAAGCATGACCAGAGTAAAATAAAACTATATGTGCTCACTAGCATAGTCTAAAGTGCAGGTGTAGCCATTGGACATTCTCTGTCATGAAAACATTTGAAAAGGTAGAATAATAGACAGGACAAGGATGGCACAGAAAAACTGATTGCAAGGTGAAGTGTTCTGGAAAGTTTATTTCCTAATCAAATAGAACAAAGTAACTTTATAAGCACAGAAATATGCTGTCTGTAAAGTGGAATTATTCAGAACACTGAGATTAATATAAGTCACCAAGTGATTGGAAATGACAGGTTTAGCACTGTTGAGTTCTCCCTGTCACCAGTACTTCTGGGTTGGACATCACAACCTGGAAAACTTCCTCATGCTGAAAATAAGTAAATTTTAACACACACATTTAGAGCATCTGTTATCTCTCACTCCGATTCTGGGAAATTAGATGTCAATATTTCCACTTTGATTAAGTTACTAATATTGTACCTTTAGTATAGTTCATGAAATATCATCTACTCATATAATATAAACAATAGTTTTCACTAGAAATCTACTATATTACTCACATTTTGGACAACAAAACAGGTAGGGTCTCTGTAGTGCAAACTTCATGTGTATTTTTTACAACATGGTTCCTAGCTACTTCCAGTTCTATATAAGAAATATGTGCCATTCCATTCAAGGGTTGGATTTTGTGGTCTTTGCTGAGAAAGAATCATTATTCAGGAAGCTAGGCTATAGATACTAGAAGGATAAACCCTGATCTTCAGGTTCCTGACAGATTGCTTCCCCCTTCCATGGGTTAAGGTTTAAATGCACTTATGATGTCTCTGGGACTTGTGATAGTTGTTTTTAGCCAATGACGTGGGAAAAAAAAAAGTTTCCAGAAGCCAAAAAATGTTAAGGACAGAGATAACATTTGTGCCAAGTTAAACTATGTCAGTTTATTCCACAATCAGAGCTGACAAGGTTAAATTTCTGATTTTCTTTCATTGAATAAGCCACCATTTAGAGAAATATAAGGATGTCTTCCATTTTCCTACTCTATAATTTACTTAGAAAAATGGCACTTAAGAATGATCCTTGTGTAGAAATACTGTATGTATTTTCTATAGGGTCACTGTTCCTGTTACATATATTTAATCCAAGAATACATCAGTGTAAGGTCACTCATTTTATTCAGAATTGTCAAAGTTAATGTTTTTGGTTGCTATTTAATGAATACAAGTACTTTCAAAAGATACTGAGAAAAAAGTCTCAACACTGGATCGACTATGCGATCTTGTGTCCATGGAGTTGCACTGAATTAGAAAGAAAGAGTTCTGAAGCAGAGGTTCATTACAGCCGTAATGAAGCAAAACTGGCAGATCATTCCCACCTCTTATTCAGAAATCTGACGTGAACTGTGGCTTATTTTTTTTCCTTGTAATATGTCTCAGGTACTTTATTCCTCTCATTATTCTATCAAACCTCCATTCAGTTTCTGGTTGTTTCACATTCAGGAAACTCTAACAGCCTTGTTTTCACCAGCCCCATGCTTCTCACATTTTTGGCTGGTCTGCACTAAACACCATGACAACAAAATTATATTCCTCCCATTACCTTGATTACACCTTCATAAGGTTTAAACCAGGGCATGGATGGTTAAAACTTAAACACATAATTATCCAGTCTTTCCCACTTCCATGTATTTAACCCCATGGGTATTCTCTTGGCTGTCTATTCCCCAGTCTCTCATCTTTCCCAGTTACAAATCTTTGAGGCTAACACCCATGCCCTCTACATTATTTTGTAAATACCCACTGATACCAGGGCAATTCCACAGATGAATAAGGCATCTTAATTCATGATCATTATACTCCCACGGGTGAAATTAATGAAAAAGGTATTATGAAATTTTATTCAATTTTTTATACTTTATAGATAAAAATAAATTTATTGAATTTAAATAAAAACAAGCTATTAAAATTATAAAGCAAATGCTTCCTCTCCACAACCAACCTAAGCACACTGCCTTAGTTTAAAAGTTGCCATTTCTCACTCGGACAACCTCAGTACATTGAGATTGGGCTCTCTCTTTCCACAGAGACTCTTTCCTTTAGTTTTTCTCTCCAATGAAGTCACAATCATCTTTCTTAATATAATTATCTTTCAAATGATTAAGACACTTCTGTATACAAAGCCAGAGAAATAGGCTTAAGTATCGCCTTAGAGAACTCTGAAACGGTCACACCAAGTCCCAGTTTTAAGAATGGAATCCCTGCTTATTTGCTTTGGATGCTAAGGAACAACCTCCATAACAACCTCACAAACAAACCGGCATGAGTTACACTTCTGATAATAGGGATGCTTTTGGTGTTTTGACTAATCTAAATCCCTCATCCTATACGAGAAAGCCGCGGCATTTTATTTTATAGTTGGTAGACAGGAGAATAATCGACTACTAATCTCTTTAAATGTGATTTTATTTACTTTGGTTTGGGGGAGCTTGCCTCTGTGAGTAGGAGTATGTGAGACCATGTGGTACAGGACTTTGAGAAGCAAAAGAAATTAGTTTGTCCTGAAATATGTCCTTCACAAGTCTTCCCTTTTTCCTAAATGTACCCTGTTAGCCACTCCTTTAAAAATATTAATCTGGGAATAACCAAAACAATGAACTATATAAATATGTGAAACATAGTCTCATGAGAGGCAGCCTAGTGTGGGTGAAAGAACTCTAGACTCGCTTCTGAGCACCAAGGTTCAAACACCTGTGTTATCACAGGCAGTGACATTGGGGTCTTATCTAACATCTCTGTACCGTTAATTCACCTCTAAAATTGTAGACAATGATACTCGATTCGTTATGAGGTTATTTTGAGCATAAAAATCAGTTGGATACATTAACTAGGTGACAGTTGTGCATAATCAGTATAAAAATGAAATGAAAGATATATAGCCATTGCAGCCAAATTTTTGTATTTTATCTTCCTCAGTTGTGAAACCTACAATAAACTTAGTTTTATTTATTCCTATGTCTTTAATCTTTCTAAAACTATTTGTATTTTTCCACAATCCTCAGAACTGATTTAGCATCACCTAACAAGTAAAACTAAAGGCTTATTAATTGGATGTCAGATGATGCCAAATTAAAGATCAATGTTGAAAACATAAATAAAATATCACTAACCCTTCAAAGAGCCCATTAGGTATCAAAAATGCATGTAGGATACTTTAAAATTAGTTGTTGCATGAAATTTATCAGTCAATGTTTAATCTCCTTAGGTTTACTCTCATCAAAGCCAGACATATTTTCTCTCTCCAAAGTATTTTTGAGCATCAAACAAAATGCTTTACCTAACTACTAACATTTATTACTTTTATCCTCTGGTTTTGTAATTACAGAAACCAAACAAAGGATACTTTTCAGTCATAAGTAATATCAGCTCAGGTCTGTGATTCAGTGGGTTCATGCCATTTAAACGCATGAGCACCTTGATAGCATCAGAAGAAAAGTACTATGAAAGTAAGAAGTGCCTTGGAAGTATGATATTGTCATTTATAGTAATTGATGCAGTTGCTAAGGTAGGACCTTAATATGTCATTTTCAATTACTTGATTTTATTTTTCATATAAAATACAGAACATTGACAATGTGATGTTATGATCAAACCTCTGTGGGTCTCAGGAGCCCTCCTGGGTTGCCCTTCATTCCCACTGAACATCCAGATAACTTGTGTGAGAGTGGACATCTGCATGTCTTCAGGGCAGCAGAGTGGTTTATATTCTTTCCAATTGATCCATGTTAACTGAGAATGGGTTTTCTGCCTGGATTGAGGACAGTCACCAAGTGTTAGGAGTATGACTGACAGCAGCAGCACGAGTAAGCACTTCAGTGTTTCAATATGACTTCTACAGTCAAGATGTGATTTTTCTTCCCTTAGACAAAGATATTGAATTGAGCTTCAAAGGAATAGCAAAGCCTATTTTCTTGGAGACTGGCCTTAAAAGTTGAATGTTCTTTTTAAAAATGGAACATAAAGAAGCCATTCTTAAACACCACTTTGAAAGACTGGTTAATATTTTGTCAGCTTTTAGTTAATCATTCAAAGATGCCATTTTCTTGCAACACTTCCTTTTACTATTTTCTTTTGTCATTTTCAAGAAAGTAAGTTTCAAATATAGTTCCTTTTTGGAGATAATTCTATATTTTTTTTCTTTATGTTCACTATCAGGATTTAAGAATCTGTAAAATGATAATTGAAGAAGATAGAGAACAGGTAGCAAGTCACACCATACAGTACATATTATTTAACCAAGACAGGCTTTCTACCAACTAAACCTTTATAATTTCAGTATTTTTACATTTGTAACTTTGAGTCAAAGCCCTCAGTCAGAGTTGCCTGTGTGACTGTGTGACAAGTAGATTCTGAATGCTTAGCAATTATTCTGATTTGTCCTGCAATGTGGAAAAGCTATGTTAAACAACTTGAAAAAAAAAAAAAAAAAAAAAGAAGTTACCATCTACTGATTCTGGGAGTGTGAAGATTCAATTCATGTGTATAATTTCAAGTGATTATCCCACTTCGCCTCATCAACCCCATCTTCCAGCTCTGTGGCCCAGAGGAATCTACCTTTAATGTTTTTCCAATGCCTTTTTCCTTGAGAGAGCGTAGCACACTAAGGAGAATGTCTCCAGCTGGTGAAGGACACCATGATTCATGATGCTCTCCAATGTCTTTCCCTGTGGCTAACACATGGAACGAGCTTTTAGTAAAGTGTTCAGAGTTTCCTTTTTAACTCTTTTCAACCAAGGGAAATCTTGCTATTTGTTGCTCAACTCTTAAGAGGTAGTGTGTGCCTACATGTGCACATGCGTGTTGTGGAGGATGTGTGTGAACATCTGTGTACACAGGTAGACCGAATGGAGAGTGTAAAAGCAAGGATTTCCTAAAAGTGATAGAGACAACACCATAAACATGAATTTTCTTTTCTCAGCTGAGGCACCACCTACTGAAGCAAAACAGTTATTTCTTATTATATGAAAGTACTGATTTCTAGAAGAAGAAAATGCATAACTTCACAACATCTACATTGAAAAACATCTGGTAGCTGTTCTGAATATAAACGTTTTATTAAACACTTAAACTGCATCTTTTCAGTGCTAATTAAATGAACTTAACCCAATTAGAGGATTAAAAACACTTCGTAAGCGCTCCATAGCAGGACTGCCTGAGAATCATTACGCTCCCTCACTCCTGCTCCTTACATGCCACTTGCACATGGCATGGATCACGGAAGTCTGTTCAGTGCTTATTTTGATAGTTGTTTCCTGTTTTTCTTTGCTCTTTAAAATCCTCTTGTCCAATAGCTTGGCCCTCGCGGCTTATTCAGGATGCTTGCTAATTCACTACGTAATTGCTCAGAGGGACCCATTTTCAGAATTGAAAAATAGGAGTGGGGAGATCTTCGGTTTCCTGCTGATACAGGGACATATTTAGAAGCAGTTGTCTATACAAGTGTCTGCCTCAGCATGTCCTGCGGCAAAATTCAACACCAGAAGCACTTGCCTGTGCTGCATATTTACCGTGTTTCAGACACTTGTCCTTTCTGCCAACACCTACTGTGCTTCCACTATGGCCCACTGGACAGATTTGTTGCCCGTGCTTGGTTTGTTTTTCCACCCTACTTCCTACTAAGTCAAAAGGAGGGAAATGTGATAAACAAAACCATATCTTAAAAGGAAAAATCAAGGACAAAATAAATCCCAGAAATAATTCTTTAGGATTCTTCTGGTATGGCCGAGGTAGGGTATAGACCTTAAAGACTTTCAAGCCTTATTTTTCACTTAAGAGGAAAAAATCCTGCACATAATCATACAATTCTGTATAAAACAAATGCCTGCAGTATGTTATGTGTTCAAGTACAAATGGCCTCTATTCATTACATCCAGCCTTAGCATAAGATAGCTTCTGAAATGATTACTATATTTTAAATAAAGAGGATACTGTTTAGAAAACATTAGGCTCACATCTGAAGCCTAGGTAGTTTGCTGGGAATAAATATATATTGTGGGATATTTTATGTATGTCTGAGATAGTATCTCACAAAATTCATTTCTCTCTTTTAAAAGAAAAGTATAGTCGGAAGCACCCTGATTAGGAACTGGTTGAATCAGTCTAAGAAAATTATGGACACAAACTTACACTATGCTCAGAAGAGAAGGTTTGTGTGTGCATGTTTGTGTGTATGTGTTTGTGTTTCCTGGAACGTACTCAGTTACTTAAAACAAACATTAATACTGCATGTAAAATATAGGGTAAACAAGTCCTTGTGATTTCCAGACAACTTGGGAGGCTTTGCAAATTAAAGTGGATTCATATCTGATTGTCACTGAAAAATAGTTGAGCCTCGGCAAATCCATTAACGAAAGGGATGAAGTTTGGCCAACAAACACTGAAATACTTTTATGGGAGCACTGTGGTCCCAAACTACATGAGTGCCAGAAGAAAGATAGATGGTTACAATAATTCTCTCTGTTTGATTTAATGTTTGCTGGAATTTATCATTAAGCATGTCTATGTGAACTAATAAACAATCATATAAGTGATACAAAATTCTCTGAGGATGCGATTTTAAAAAATTATTTTAAGTAGCATAAAATGGTGTGAGAAGTTTTATGACTTACTGAAAAACTTAGTTAAACTGGTGACCAAGTCAAATGAGTTGGCAGGAGGTTTGTGATTCAGCAGGCCTTTAGTGATCCCCTGGTTGTTTCAGTCACTGCTAAGTACAGGAACACAGCTAGGGACAAGGCAGTGTTCTCCCAGGAGGATTGTAATTTAGTGGCAACAAATGAGCAAACATGTCAGACTTTCTCTATGTGGAAACCTGGCAGCAGCAAGTTGCTTGGCAAGCGAGCTAAGAGACTTCACCTGAAAAAATATATATTTATTCATTTCCATGTTTTATTTGGGGCGTAAGCATTTGAATGGTTTAATGGAAATGGAGAGGAGATGCAGAAGGAAGGATTCTGTATTGCCTCTCTGCTAATGCAGTGAAATAACCAAACACTTAAAAATAATTACAGATGGTGATAAGTGCTATAAAGCTAAGGGAGAGTGTGCAGTGAGAGAGAAGAGTAGAGAATCAAAGTTGCCAGCAGGTGTTTTCTGAAAAGCAAAGAGAAGGCTGCTTTCAGTGGTCCCACTAAGAAGAGGAGTCGAAGGACTCTCCACACTTCCCTTGGTTCACCCAGAAGAAAAGTGCCTTCCAAAATGCTGAGGCATTCACGAGTGCTAAGTTACTCTCCACTTTGAAGTGATACTGCTGTGCCCATTCAGGGGAGACGAAGGGAACTAGAAACAAAAAGAACGATGCTGTATGAGAGGCAGAGTATGCCATGTTGAAGAGCCCTTAATCAAGCCACAGCGGCCTGTCCATGACCATCTCTATTTTGTCAAAAAAGAATGTTGTCAAGCCCTGTTATTAATGCAATCTGCAGAGTTCTATCATCATTCTTGAATCAGTAGAACTCACCAGGTGTTTACTGATTTATTACTTTATGTTAATTTATTCACTCAACAAATACTTATTGTGCAGACCTCAGTGCGGTGTTCTGGGGAAACAAAGACCTCAGGGGAACCCACAGTCTCACACGTGAGGCATACAGGTTGACAGGTAAGGTGGCAGATGCTATGACAGAGATGTACTCGTGTGCTATAGGAGCACTGAGGTCTGGCCTCTCATGGGAGGGGTGGTCAGGGCAAGAAGGGGAAGTGGCTCCTGGAATCAGTTCCATAGGAAGGGCATTTTGGGGAAGAGGAGTCAGAGGGGAAGGGGACAGGACAGCATGCGTTGGAAAATCAGCACAACTCTAAGGAAAGATTTATATATATCACCGTATGTGAAAATATATGTACTTATTAACTCTGCTCTTTTACAGAACTAAACAGGAATGTGTTTGTCACCCCTCATGGGGATGACAGGCTCATTTCAATGCAGTTCTAGTTTTACTCTCCTAGCATTTATGGCATTATTTGCTCTCTTACATTGATGCTGACAGATGCTTGGTTTATATTTAACCTACAGGTGGCATTTACAACCGCAAAGACTCTTAATTATGATGGAATTGAAAACATACAGGATTCCCGTTACAAGGAAGACTTTCTTACTAGCACATGTTTCCATTTAAAACACCAAATATAAGGTAAACTAACAAAGACAAGAGAAATAAGCATACAGTGTGTATACATTTTCAGGAGTCAGAATAGAGTTAATAGTCTCAAAATATTTGTCAAAGGATAAAACGGAAATTTTATTTTTAGCCTGGTCCCAGACATTAACTGCAGGAGCCATAGAAATCTGCAATGCCCTTTGTACACCAATATAACACTGGGGTAAAAGTGATGGACTAGACACCCCCAGTGAAGGCCGGACCAGCAGGGGTGCCAGGCTCTTCACATCACAGCCATGAGCAGCGGGTCTCCTTGCAATGCTCTTTCGCCTCTGTCTTGAAGTAGAAAGTGGAGTCCCTGAGGACCAGATACTTCTGTGAAGGAGAAAAATTACTTAGGATGGAAAATTTTAAATGGAAATACCTAAGAACAAAGATCGTTATTTCTGTTTTTGTTTCTTCTGTTGTTATAAAAATTGTGGTTTTAAAATGGGAAGAAAAAAACTTAAATAAAAGATATCTTCTTCAGAAATAGATTTTGAAGGGTTATTCTGTTGTGTGTCTCTGGTGTTTGGAGTGTTTATTAGTAATAGAATAATTAGTTAATAACAAAGTGATTTAAATTCATTTCTGAAAAAAAATGGATAAAACCCTGTGATGGTTAATTTTATGTGTCAATTTGGCTAGATCGTGATACCCAGATATTTGGACAAACACCAGCCTAGATGTCACGGTGAAGATATTTGTAAGAAGAGATTAACATTTAAATTAGTAGACTTTGAGTAAAGCAGATAATCACTGTAATGTGGGTGGGCCTTATCCAATCAGTTGAAGTCCTTAAGAGATAAACGACAGACCTCCCCCAAGGAAGAAAGAATTCTGCCTCTAGAATGCACTCACCTCTTCCCTGGGTCTCTAGCTTGTCATCCTACCCTGCAGACGTTGGAATTAACAGCCTTCACAGTCACATAAACTAATTCCTTAAAATAAATCTTTCTCTGTCTCTGTATCTCTCAGTCTCTCTCAATATATATATTGTTCTGTTTCTCTGGAGGACCCTGACTAATACAGACCCTCTCAACAAGAGTCTTCTCTATTAAAAAAAAAAAAAACAAAACAAAACTTCCTGGTCAGATTATACTATCCAACTAATTTTTCTTTATGACTTACTTTTGATGTTCACTTGGTGGAATGATTATGATTGGGGCACAGATACCCATTCTTACAACACAAATTTTTCTTTTGATTCATCTTTTATAAAGAACAGATAGTGGCACGGCCCTTCATACTTGAACCTGTAATTATACACTATAAGGGTGTCCCTATTATCCTAGAAACTCCCCCAAATAATATTTTAATGTTTTATAGCACATTTATCTTCATTAATTTCATATTATTGAGTTTCACACACACACACACACCTAAGATACAGGTATTTTTTCACCTATCTAGTAGGTGATAAATGAGGCTGAGTCTTGCCCAAATCTTTACAATACAAGTGACTTTAAACCCCTGGTTTTTCCATCACATCACAGTCACCTAAGTCAAAAGCATGTCCTACAGAAATCCTAAACGTTTGCTTCAGGCTGTTTTTACATGGCAACCCAGAAGAACATAGAAAAGAAAGCATAAGGTGGACACCTCACTTCTGCATACTTCAAAGTATTAAGTTTCTGGATCTCAATTTTTTTCTACTTATTTGATATTTGAGAATTTTCTCATCTCTTACTTATCTCTTCTTAACACAGAGCCTGCTCTAGACCGTTTGTACGTGCTTGATCCATTTAAAATGTATGTATTTCCTAGCTTGTTATCTTGTTAGAAAATAATGTTAACAACAAAAATAACTGACACCAGCGTAAAACAAATTAAATGAAAAAAAAAAACAACAACAAAAAACTAGCATTCTTTGAGTACTTATGTACCAGGCACTACGCCAAGTATCTGATATGCATTATCTTTTAAAATTCTTAGTAACCTTGTGAGGCAAGTCTTTTGATTCTTATTTTAGCAAAGAAGAAACAGAAAGTCGGAGACATTAATTTGCATGAAATAGCTGAGCTAATAAGTGGCCAAGCCAGGATTCAAATCCAGGGTTGTCTGATTACAAAACATACTTGTGGCCACAGTGGTAGGCAGGATGAAATATTCCCTTACTGTGAAATGTGGTTTGCCCCTACAACCTTTCCTCTTGGCAGTTTTTAATGATCTTTAATAATAAACAAGAGGAACTTGACTCTTCTCTTTGTAATCCAGTAAAACATCAGTAAAAAGTACAAGAGGCTTCTACAGAATTTGAAAGCATGGCTTTTTAATGCCTATATTGTCATTATCAATTAAGGTTTGCTGCAAAAGAGCGATGCAGCAATGACCTGGCCTTTGGCAGAGCACACACTGGAAAATCCTATAAGAATAAATTGTCCAGCTATATCGCCAACATGCCCTGGGCCGTCCCCTCTAAAATTACGCGATCGTGTGTGGAAATGGGCATAAAGGGGAGCAGAATACAACACCCCAGAATGTGCCACTTTGGCATGGGATGATTTTGAGCTGAAGGTAATCAGAGGCCCAGCAGACTCAGGAAGAGTCTTTTACCTCCTCCTTAACTTCCAAAAAGTATTTAGACAGGGGGGTCTATACTCGGAAGAGAGCTATTACCAGAGATAACTTTTTATATCAGAAAGACTTATGTACATGACATAGCAAACACTTGTTTATCAAACATTTGCTCTTCTTATCTTCTTGTGAATTGTCTTCCTCCACTTTGAAGCCTCAGACCCCTACTTTCTTTTCCTTAGCTCAGGATGGCATGTAAGCCTCAATTACCTGACTGCCTGGGAGTCTCAGATTTTTATGGAACTCTGTATGAAATTTGTTTTTCTCCTGTTAATCTGACTTATGTCAATTTAATTATTAGACCAGCCAAAGAACTTAGAGGGGAAGAGGGGAAAAGTTCTCCACCCCTCCCTATAGGCACGTGATAGAAAGAGAACCCTTCCAAATACAAACAGATACGAAAGGCCTGAGCAAAAGAGGTCTATAGGAATTCACTCCCTACTCACAAGAGTGAGAGTACTACTTGAGATCCTATTAACATTATCAATTTAAAGTGTCATTTAAAAATATATATATAAAACAATTAATTTCTCTATTCCCATACCCCAACCAAAGGCTTCAAGTGGCAGGATGCTTTTTGATTACAAAATCCACAGCACTATACCAGCTAAGAACACATGTTTGGACTGCCCGCACTAGGCTAAGATTTGGTGTCCAAATGCAAAATTAAAATCTAGGCCTAAAAAAAAAAAAAAAAATCTAGGCCTGATATGTCACATGTTATTCACTTCAGAGCTGGTCATACTGAGTTAGAAGGATGATATAACAGTCTGGAAAAAGCAAAAGCTATCTTAATTTTTTAACAATAGTGATCACTGAATAAAAATAGTCTAATCTAAATTAATAAAGTATGGAAAACATGTTAATATAAAATAGTCTATAGAGTCTTTTAAAAATGCCAAATAACCTTTGAAGAGAATTGACTGGAGAAAAATAGTTTAATGTTCTTGTACTTTCTGTAAGAGGAAAATAAACGAGCTTTGTTATTTGGACACAAGTAGGCTAAAGGTAAATTTTAAAATGGGTATATTTTCTAGGTTGTAAGTGACAAAATGTATGCTGGTAATTTGTGACTCTTCAACATCATTTTTTTTTATCCTAATGGAATATGTCAGTATAGATTCTATTTTTAAACTATTTTGTGAAACTCAGCCCAGAATATTGTCTCTTGTGTCTCATAAGAATCAGTTTCTTTCTAATTCCAAATCCCTAGATCTCTTAGCAACTAAATATAGGCAGTTTTGATTAAATTATATTATATGCAAACTGTCTAAAAATTAAAAAGTAAAATAAAATGAACAGAAATAATAAGTAATCAAATTCTCTTTTGCAGCTATAGAAGATCCTGTGCAATAAGTAGACATTTTTCTGCTTATAGGATTTTTCCTTAGAGAATATTCTCTTCCTTAAAATAAAACTTGAAGGTATTTGAATATTAATCAACATTAAACACCAAATAGAGAGTTTAATTACTATGCATATGAAATCATCATAAGAATGTAATAATAATAAAGTAACATTTGTTATCTTTTTGCAATATCAAACTTTTAAAATAAATACTGACAATGACATGTGGTTTAATTAGGTTCAATAATAATTATGACTTTCCATTCAACTTATATATATTTAGAAACTTAAGATTGCTCTGAAAAATATTTCCTGATATTTGATTTGGTTTCTGGAGAGAGATGTAAACACACAAAAGAAGTAACTATTCTTGGAAAAATTAGGGGATTTCATTAAAGGGCCCAGTATTGATTGGTTAAAAGTTTTCCATCCTGGAAGGCCCTTGGTAACTGAGGTATGAGGCCATTATATTTGGCTTTTAGAATGGTCACATCCCTCTTAAAACAGGTTCTCCCTAAAACTTAAGCTACTGGGTTTTAGAACCATGGAATTCATGGTTCAGTATTTCAAACTGACCCCACAGGATATAAACTCACCTGGGGGTACATATGGAAAGAAGCAGACAAACCAAAACACAGACAAATTGACCTTTAATGTCTGTTAGTGACTTTTATTTCTGAATCTAAGTAAGTCAAGGACTGCACAAGTCACTTAGAGACATTTTAAATTTTCACAAGGCTCTTTTGAGGTTAAACCTTTCTTAACATTCCTTAAGGTTAAGAAAACCCTTAACCATAGCCTGATATATTACAGGCACATACATAACATAACATAACATAATATAACATAACATAACATAATAATATATAATATAATAATATACATTACATTATATATAAATGTTCAAAGTAAATAAAAGGACAGTGGATCTCTAATTTATCTGAGAAACACTTATTTAAAGTAAAAAGCAATTTAATTAAATAAATCTTTAGAATGAACTTGGGAGGGAAATCTGTGCTCTTGATTTTAGAAAATCAATGTACCATTAAGAATATGGCAAAAGAGTTAGATAATGTATATAATGAGGGTGGGTAAAGGGAATGCCCACAATCAGTGAATGATTTTCTCTTCTACATTGGATTCAGATGAACTTGACTCCAGGTAAACTGTATGTTCTATGTGTGAGCCTTATGACTTTGGGTAAATTAATTAAGTGGCCAGAATTTTATTTCAATTTTATAAAGTTTGAGATAGTAATGCCTACCGCTGAAAATTGTTGTGAAGTTTGTTAAAACACATAAATAAAATCATGTAACATGGTACACAGAACATAGTAGGTGCCCAATAATATGTTTCACTCTTTCTTTTTCCTTCCTTTTTTGCTTCCCTGACATCTATCTTCCTGTATCACTCAGTTGAAGGACAAAATTATTACAGTCCTTACTGAATCATATACATGTGAACACATTCTTGACATATTAAAAACATTATTTGACATAAACATTATCTAGTATCACTGGTGATTATTAATTTAACATTTTCTGGTAACTAATGATCAAAATGAGGTTTTTTACTAACTTTGACATGGTAAGAAATGGATGCACATGCATCAGTGTTATAACCTGGGCATGGTAGGGTCAGTAAATCTATCCCAAAAGTCTTATATTTG
This sequence comes from Eschrichtius robustus, assembly GCF_028021215.1. NCBI lineage: Eukaryota > Metazoa > Chordata > Mammalia > Artiodactyla > Eschrichtiidae > Eschrichtius > Eschrichtius robustus. The sequence goes on from NC_090841.1 coordinate 41,849,325, forward strand.
GTTTCAGATTTATTTAGAATATTTGGTAAACGTAATTAACAGTGTTCTTAAACAGGAGCACACCTTTTTAAAGACATTATACTCACTGAGTGCTTTCTCTCCTTCTCAGTATAATTTGCCATGAAGGATAGGGTGGGTTTCTCTGTGTAGAAATTCTATCTGCCCTCTAGCTAAGTTTGCTTCAGTGGAAATGAGATCCTGACCACTGGGCTGATGAATGTACACATAACTGACCTGTTCAATTCTAATTTAATTCTGGAAATCTATCTCCTTTATGACTTTAATTTTTCTGACATGAAAATGTTCTATCTTTTTAGGCTTCCATTGCTTCTGCAGAACAGAAGCATTCTCTTGGTGGAGGAGGAAAAAAGCAGTAAAGAAGCAGCAATAAACAATCTCGCAAAACTAATTTTCACATTGGCAGAAAACCACAAGAACTCCAAATAGCCATAACTTGCAACAGTGGCAGATCCTTGGCAACGTATCATTTGAAATTATTAATGAAAACTTTCACCACAAACATGCACATCTTTTAGTTTCAGGAGACTTGAGCTTCTCACATAGGTAATAGTCTAAAAGTGTTATTAGACCAGAAGAGAGAAAACATAGCTTCCACTCTTAGCATGGCTACAGTTATAACCTTTATCACACGTGAGCTGAAACAGACCAGTAAGGTATTCCTTTCAATTTTCTATAGTATATAGTAATGAGAACAAAAAGAAGCACAAGAATAATCCTAAGAGAACTCTTTCTACATCTCTTTGCTTATCCCAAGTCTTAGACATGACTTAAGTCCTCTAACTTTATAGTTGCATTAATAATTAGTTGGGTTTTTTTAAATAAGAGAAATATTTCCTTGCCTCTTATGTCGCAAATATTTTGTTGAAAATTTTTGTGATGATATATCTAGGTACTAGACACTTTTTTTTCAACACAAGTATCTGAAATCTTTTGAACAATGTGTATCAAGACAGACTCAGAAACACTTCACTAAAAGAAACAACAAAAAATTCTGAATATTATAGCAACCTGTGGCTTCTTGCAACCACTGCCTGGGTTTTCTTCAACCCTCCATCATATAAAAAATGCTCTTTATTCATTTTTTTGTTGTTGCTCTTGGCATATAATTTCATTCTCTTTGAAGCAGACTCCCTCACCACCTCTTAAAAATCTATTGTTCCTTAGGCTCAGTAACCTATTGACATAAACTTCCTCCTTCAGAGTCCCTGTGCAAGGCTACGTGAGGGAATAGATGAGGAGAGAGACACTTTTTTAAACCAAAGCTTATCCATTGTTTTCCTCAATTATTAGAAATTATTAGAATGAGAAACTAGAAATAGAATTTCTATGTAGAAATTAGAAACTCCAGAGTAATTACATATATCCAGTCACTCAAGTAAATAATGTGATGATGCCATATTATTTTCAAATATTTCAAATTAAACTTCTTGTACATGAAACCAAAATTCATTTGGTAAGAATCAGCTAACATTTTAAATGTCCTGAGGATCTTTTCTATTTTGTTCTCAATTAGTTTGATCCTAGCAAATTTTATCAGCTAGGAGAAATTTAGAATTGGGAAATATGAAAGATGCCGTACTTTTTCTTGAGGGAATAGTTTTCATGGTGATACTTTTCTACTATGTGGTTTGTTTTTCCTGCCCAAACCAATGGGCTTAAAATCTATCTAAATGATATGAAACACCGGCAAGGCTAGATCTAGAGGTTGAATGACAATCAAACAGTTCCTTCCATATTTTAGCTACGCCTGTAGAATGGTAACTTCACAATGACGGCTAAACTTTCCCTTAAAAATATTCTTCAGCAAGGATCTGCCAAATATATACCTTCTCATACCTGTGGAATTTTTGAGAAGAGTTTATTCCTTTAATCTAAACATTTTTCTAAGTTATTTACATAGTTAATTCATTTAATTCTTACATACAAACTCTAGTCCCAGTAACAGCAATATCCGCCCCCCCCCCCACTATACCAAGAGGTTAGTGGACCTATTCAAGGTCACTTGCTACAAGTCACTCACAGGTAAACCAACATTGACTCTTTTCCAAAATCTGAATTACTAGAGAATGTTTTATACTAGGTTTTCTGTATGTATTAATACTAATGTCCTAATATCAAATACTTTTATTTCAAGGGAAATTATTTAAGTTTAACATAGAGACCTTTATCTTGATTACAGTTGGCCTTACATAAGAGCAGATACCAAATCTATATTCTCATAGTAAAATGTAAGTATTTTGGAATGATTAAGAATTAGAGTGCATATTCCAAATAAACTTGTCCCTTTTTCATAGGTGACAATGACTTGCTTAAAAAGAAGATAAAGTTTAAACGATGCTCTGCAAAGCGTGGGCAGGAACTGTAGCTGGAGCACACCATCAGGGAGGTTGTTAGAAATATTGACTCAGCCCCACCTCAGAGCTCCTGAATCTGCATCTGCATTTCAACAAACCATTGGTGACTCCTGTGCACACTGGAGATTGAGGAACACCGATCTAATTATTGACTCTTTTGATATTTGGCTGCCCAGGTGACCCAAAGAGAAAACAAACATCTTACATCTCTGTGTGTTCTGAGGTACAGGTGGACGTTTGCACTGAGGGGTTTGCTGGAACGACTCCTGCACTAATAGCACAGGACTTTGGTGCAGCGATGGCCATAAATCTCCAGAATGAGGGCATGGTCAGGGCAGAACAGAGGCAGAATGCAGGAGAGTTTGTGGCCCCACTGCACTCCAGGGAATCATAAACATGCACCGCTGAAGTGTGTGTTTACATACGCTCTGCTCACAGCTGCCCAGGTTGCCAGTGTCCACCTTACTCAGATGGAAGTCCCAGTAAAACTGAAAAAGTGAGAAAGGGGACTCTCGTCTCTTCTGCTCTGGGCTGGGTGGGGACAGCAGGCTCATGACTAATGTCTTCATAATTTCCAAGGGAGAAACTGACAGTTTCAAAAAGGAAAGAATTTTTACTAAAACTGTTAACTCTATCTCACTGATATTAAAATTAATCTGAACATAGAGATTTTTAGGTGTCCAAACTCTGGAGCCATCTCCCATGTGGGCTCAGTATCACCTAAGGACATGTTCTGATTTTAAAAGAAGTATCAATTCTGCTTCAAAATTTTAAGCACAAAGACTATTACTATTATATTTTAAACATATTAATTAATAAAATTTATAATTTTATTGTAAATTAATAAAACATGACAATTCCCATAAGGTTTCTATTGAAATAGCTAAATGCACTATTTACAGCTATAAAAATGGACAAACATAATAATCATCAAAATAATTAATATGTATAAAACACTTAGTGTATGCCAAATGTTACATGTGTTAACTTATTCTGCATAACAGGATAGGTACTATTATTATTCTCCCCTTACAGATAAAGAAACCAAGGCACAGAGAGGTTAAGAAACTTGCCTGAGGTCACACAGCTAATAAGTGAGTCAGGATTCAAACCCTTGCAGTCTAACTCCAGAGTCCATTTAATCAAATATTACGTTCTGCTACCTTCTGACTTGTTATGTTTTTGATGATCAGGAATCACTTTTCATTCTCACTCCCCAAATAAGCAAGCAAACAAGCAATAAACAAACAACCCACAACAACTTCACTGGTATATTTAATTGCTGCAGCTGGTAACAAGTATTTAGTCCCATAAATAAAAATAATGGGTAAACTACAGATATTCCCATGAAGGGTAAACTTCAGAAAGAATACCAGAGGACAGGCATATTAATTTTCTATTGCTAATGTAACACATTACCCTAAATTAATGGCTTAACTGGTTTGCAAGGCAGAAATAGAGACACAGATGCAGAGAACAAACGTATGGACACCAAGGAGGGCAAGCGGGGGTGGTGGGGTGGTGGTGGGATGAATTGGGAGATTGGGATTGACATATATACACTAATGTGGATAAAATGGATAACTAATAAGAACCTGCTGTATTGAAAAAAAAATAAAATAAAATTCAAAAAGAAAAAGAAAAGAAAAGAAACACATGGAGTACTACAAAAAATCCACTTATTATCTCATAGTTTCGTAGATCAGAAGTCTGGGTACAGAGTGACTTATCTGGGTCCTTAGGGTCTCACAAAGTCAGACTCGAGGTATTCGCATTCCTTTCTGGAGGTTCTGGCGATGAAAAGGCTTCCAAGCACATTCAGGTTGTTGGCTGACTTCGGTTTCTTGTGGTTGTTGGGTGGAGAGCCCTCCTTCTTTGCTGGCTCTCAGTTGGGAGCCATGCTCAGCAACTTAAGGTCTCCTGGATTCCTCACCCCATTGCCCCCTCCATCATCAAAGCATCAGCAGTGTATGAGTCCTTCACCCACTTTAAATCTCTCTGATTTCTTCTATCCTATATCTTTTGGCTCCAGCCAGAGAAAATTATCTGCTTTTAAGGGTTTAATGTGATTAGGTTGGGTCCACCGAGATAATCCAGGAAAATCTCCACATTTTAAGATACATAATCAAAATCTGCAAGGTCCTTCTTCCATGTAAAGTGCCATATTCACAGATTCCAGGGGTTAGGCAGGGACATCTTTGAGAAGGGGGTATTCTTCCTCTAATGCTAGGTTTGGAAGGGGTGAAGGATGGTAGGAGCTCAGACAGCCTGATGGGGAGAACTAAAACTAAACCTGACAATCACCTAATTTTGTTTAACAGAATACTCACCTCTCACACATAATCTTTGCTTTATGTAAATCTTTTTCTCTTTATGCAAGAAAATGCCTTAACTAACTTACCAGATATTCATCAAAAATGGAATTGTAAAAAAATCATTTGCCCATGTAACTTAAGTAAAAAATCTGATAAAAGTGTCAGTATCCTCATTAGCTTTTGTCCAAAAAAAAATTATAAACTGGATGAGAAAATAAAATCTTTTAACTCTTAACCTGACAGGGCTTCAAAAGTGTCCCACCAAGTGGACTCAGATGTAAGTTTTGCTAGTATAATATAGTGAAGAAATGTGAATCTTAACACAACAAAATGTACCAACTGTGCTACTCAAGTCTCAAAGTAGATAGTGTAATGTGCTTCACTTTGTGTAGAAATGTAGCATCCATTATAGGGGGCAAAATAAATTTTGAAGTTCTGCTCTTAAGCTCTATGATGGCTTTATTTTTATAATGTCTTTATTCTTTGAGATATTACATACTGTCATTACTAACTCTCTAAATACGGCAGGCCTGCTGCTGTGGTTTTTAATGTTTTTTTAACTGTCCCATCTGTAAATAACATGCAGCTTAAACCCAAACAAACACGCATGTTTCTGGAGCAGGAGACTGACACAGGACCGCTGGCACATGAATGGGACACTTTGTCTAACTAACACAAAAATGCAAATGAATTGCAGAGAAAGAAAACTACAGAATTCAAAGGCTTTCTTGATTGCCTTCTTTAAAATGCCAAGAACTTAAGCTGGCCTTTCTTATCTTCCACTACATGCATGTGACACTTTAGGAGGTCTTTCTTATAGTACTATAATTCAGGGATTGTTCCAGCTCTGTGCTCCATGCCTTTTTCCAAAGGGCAGCCTGAGATGTATAATTCGGGTAATGAACAGCTGCATAATTTAAGGGTCGAGCTAGTATAGGGCACTGTTCCTTATTTGTGTTGCTTTAGCAGTTGCCAAGACGTTCCAGGCCTATTTAGGAATGCAATTTTTTGACTGCTTTATTTCTCTCCAATGATATATGCTGGGATTTGGTTGTGTTCCAGAAAGTGAATTTTATCAGCAGAAGTACCAGAGCAAGCTTTTCTCTCATTTTACTCCAAAGGGCAACAGCGCTGAGCTATAATGAGGTAATTTTTTTTCCAGCCATGCACACTCTGTATTCTATCAGGCAGGGTTGTTTAAACCTAGTCCTGTCCCTTTCCAAAGCCTGATAGACTCAATCACTGAGCTATCAAAGGCATTTCCACACTACATCCCTCTCACATGAGGCCAATCTCCTGAACGTTGAATAGGGCCGGGCAGCGAGACCCTTCAAAATGAAGGCTGCATGCTGATTAATCAGTTACTTTTTTATTCCATCTTGGCAAGCATTCCCTGTTTGTAAATAAAAGATTTACCCTGAATTTCCTGTACACTCACAGGCAGAAGGCTGATTTGGACCTTAGTCCAAATCAGGACTGCCTGCTATCCAATCCACAGAGATGTGCTGTAGCCACAGTCATCAATACTCCTTCAGGTGTCTTGAAGCATATCCTGGGTATGAGCTAATCTGAAAACAATTGTCATTTCATATCATAAAGCAGACCTGGCAGACTCAAAATTTTTTTTTTCCATCTTTTACTATAACATTCCCTGTTTGGGGGAAAGATCCTAGTGAGCATTTGCAAAGGCACCAGAGTATAGATCACACAACAATAATTTTGTAAGGGGAAAAGCATCAATAAAACAGAATATCTTTCTCCAAAAAATAAACTAGTGCCCTCTTTCCCTCGTCAGATGGTAAATAGCTAATGGAAAAGGAATGTGACAGACCAGGAGGACTAGGAACTGTCTGCAAACTGGCAGGCTCAGTGATTTGCTGATGACCCAAATTATTTCCAGGCGGTTTGGCACATCCCTATTTGTCACACTTACACGACCAAGCCAAATGCATCCAATTAATAGGGAGTATTTTCCTTTTCTTGAAGTTGGAACAAAACAGAAAGCATTTCTTGATTGCTCTCAAACACTGGCAAAGAGCAAGAATTCTAAGCCTCTTGTCATCACCCACCTTGGGGTATCTCCCATGATGAGCGCACAACTATGGAGAGAGTCCTTCTGGACTAGGGAGTTTTGTGCAGACGAAACACGTCTACCACATGTACTGTTGTATGAGCTCCAAGAGCTTAGAAAATGTGGTTGTTGAAATAACCTTTTGCAGTAAAACTCTGGCATTTTCCCTCAGTTTTGAAAGCAAGGTGAAGAGGCTGATTTTGTGAGACACCTTCTGAATCAATACCAGAGGTTGACACTCCTATACAGACCCATCCATCACGATGCAGCAACTATAGCAATGCCTCACTACATGGCCCCTGGGGTTGGTAGGGCAGCTTGAGTTTCTGGAAGGGTACTTATGGAAAGGCAGGAATGTGAGTTTTCTTTCTAAAATCCCTTCCTCAGTGAGATAGAATACCTGAGCTGTGCAGTCCAGAAAGCACTGGCTAGAGGCCCTTGCTTCCAGGCCCAGCTCTGCCCCTACCTGGCTGTGCCAGGGAACCTGTGCTGGCATGGCTCTACACATCCTTAAAATGAGGAATTAATGCAGGGGGATGCAAATGGCACCTCCCAGCCCTAGGAGTCTGTAAATCACAGACAGCCTGAGCAATGTTTGTATTAATTCTAGATGAATGCATAACAGTCAGAAAGGCTCACAACAAAAGCAAGCAAAGGTAGTGAAAATAGAAATGCTAATTCCCCCCAAATAAAGTCATTTCATTGTATTAAATTTAGGATTATGGGGGTACTTTAACTCTTTCAGGCCTTGAGGGGTTTTGTGTCAAAAGAACAAATCTTTACAACTAACAATGTACTATGTATTACAATTATAAGTTACTGCTGGCTATATAAATTTTATACAATGATATAAAATGTACCTGGCACAGGAAATTTAAGAATGTCTCCAGAGAAAAATATATTAAAGCTCCCATTCAATTGCAGACCGAGTGCATTTTAATGTATTCATGTTTCTGAACATATGTAATACACAAATAGAATGCAATAGTATTTTGCATTTACATCTTGAATTTTAATAGTTTTAGTGAGTCACTCTGTTTAAGATGGAAAAATATCTTTAACAGGTACAATTCCCTTATCATTCAGTGTACTTAAAATGCATAAATTTTGCAGGCCTTAGGCTGTCGTTGAGACAGCAAATTAGAAACCAAAAAGAATGTCAAAATAGGCAAAAATGATTCTACCACTCAGAATGACACCACTCCCAAAAAACTTGACTTCTGAAATTATCTACAAATAAAATTCACCTCATTTTCTTTCTTTTGCCTATGGACCATATTCTTCATCCTAACTGAGACCTATAGTACCTCAGGCACTTTCTATTCTCTGGTTTATTAACTCCTTACTGCCCTCTCTTGTCCTCATGCCCAGCCTCTGCCCCGTGGGCAGCCACTCTAGATGCTCCTGCAAGGATCTTACGAAGCCTGGCTCTGCTAAACCTCAGCTTCACCCTCTTGCTAATTTTCGTCCTGCAAAAGCCTCACTCTCTGCTTTTTTGCTTCTTTCCTGAGCTGCCAGCTATTGCTGGAGTGACTCCGAAACTGGGGTTGACAGGCTCTTCTACAAATCTGTGCTGTTCAACCTCAACCTGACCTCACTGGTGTTCAGCAATCCTTTCATCATTGCGTATGACTCACGGGAGTGTTCAATATGGTTACTTTTCCTCAGGCCTCAGTTTGGGCCTAAACGCCTCATTCTTGGCAACTGACGCCATCTGTTACATAAACGGGACTGCTGAAGCCCTCATTTTCTTTATCTCTTCTCCTTTACACTCATTCCTTTTCTTCCTTAGTCTCTCAGAGAAAGAATCTATCCTCTGCTTTCCCTCTAATCTTTCACCTGTTTTCTTTCACCCTTTTCTCTGTCACCTTCCTAGCATCTTTCTGGCTTATGTGCACACCACTGGATCTTGATCAGTCAATCACCTCCCCTTCCCCGTCACAAAGATACACTTCTGTTCAATTTCCCTGTCTGCAGGCTCCTTCCACTGTCCAAAAGTGCCATAACTGGCCCCCTGTTAAAAACCAAGAAACAAAATCCAACAACTAACAACACTTTCCCCTAACCTTATTGCTGTATCTCTCAAAGGCTCATATGGTTGCAATTTACCTTTCTTTTCACTACCCAGCTCCGCTAATGATTAATAGCCTGATGCCTAAGAGAGTCCACTTCCATATCACCTTTTAAATCCTTGCAATCAGCGCCCTCCCTCTGACTGAAATTATTTTTTCAAGGTCACATTTGACTTCCATGTGAACCAATTACGTTTTACTTCCTGATGACATTGTTCTTTTTCTTCTCTCCAGCGTTTGTGTAACTCATCACACTTGTAAGCTTCCTCTGTCTTCGCACACTGGAACTTTCAGCCTGAGATTTAAACCTCATGCACATGTATGATTCAGATATAAATAGGATGCCAAAAGCAGTGGTGACCAACCATATCTGCCCACCAGATCTATTAGAAAAACAGATTCCCGAGTTCACATGAGACCTCCTAAATCAGAAACTGCAGTGGTGCAGTGATTCTAAAGTACTGAGAGTTTGTCAAGCATGGATCCAGAGACCTACTGGGATGAGGTTCACCACATGAGGAAAACACCCCATCGTACAAGGTAACCAGCAGGCAATGTTGGCTGGAAGAAGGACGCTGGCACATATTAGGTTCTCAATAAATATTTGCATAAAAAATGAACTTATGAAAGCCTGCCTTGGTTGTTGGAAGAAAGGAATGATTAAGAGTATAATCCTGTGTTTTTCCCTCTTTTTGTCCTCTGCTCAGTTGCTGTTATCTCAGGGATGACAAGTCATTGCTGTTAGATATTTGAGCCCCAAAGCAGAAATGCTTGTGATCAACACAGAGCAGCAAAGAGTGGGTTTTCTCCTTTGAATCGTAGTGTGACATTGTGCTTTGGAGGAGACAGAAAATGCGTCATGGCTTTGGCAAGTCCAGAACTATTTGCACAGCAGCACTGCCCGCAGCCCTGGCAGGGCTCCTAGCATCCACTGTGCCAGGGGAACCAAGTGCCAACATCTTCTACAGCAGCTGATGAGGGCACAAGTGGCTTTAGAGCAATAGGAGAGAACATTACCTATAGCAGTCCCCAACAGCAGTCGTGCTACCTTTACCTGACAGTGAGTGGTGTAAACTTTGCCAACTGTATAAACGGAGGAGGGCTGAAGAAAATATCAGATACCAGTTACAAGCTGAGAGAGTGGAGGCCACAGAGGCTGCACATCTTACAATGTTGGAAGGGTTAATGCTAGGGAACCACTGATTCTTACTACTGACCTGATTATATTTTCAGCCACTGATTTGTGTAGTCAAAATAAATAAATCCTTGACTTCAAAAATATTATACAGTCCCGGTTCTGTTCATATTGTTCCTCCTGCCCCTCCCCCTTTGTAAATATTTTCTATCCTACCCTTAAATGTTAGGTATTCCCTAGATACTTCCATTGGTCACTTCAAACTCTACACGATCATTGGTATTACCCAATTCCAAAACTCCAGCATAATCTCTATTCATGTGATACTCAGCCTATAACTTCCAGTCCGGATCTAGCTCTGACCTCCAGATTCACACTTCAAGTCAAATATATCGGATTTCATGTCTCACCCAGGCCATGAATTCAACTTTCTAAAGTAAATTCATTAGCTTCTGCCCCAAACCTCTTCTTTCTGACTCCCAATGCATATTAAAAGTAATATTATTTTCCATTCATAGAGGCTTGACATCTTCAATTAATTTCATCCCTTTACACACAGCTTTGGACACAGTTGATCACTTCCTCTTTCTTGAAATACTGTGTTTTTCTCCATTTGGCTCTGAGAAAACACCCTCTTGGAGTTCTTCTCTGACATCACTGCCCACTTCCTCTCCAATTGCTTTGTTACAGCTAGTAAGCATTGAAGCATCACAAGGCACAGTCCTTAGCCCTCAGACCTCTTCTCTTCTCTACATTCATTGCAGTTGGAACTGCATCTAGTCTCAATTGTCCCTTGTCTCACTCTCAGTAAAGGAAAAATCAATTCTCCTGGTGTCTCAACACAAAAATCTTGTAGTTATTTCATATGACTATCTTTTACTCCACCCTATTTTCAATGCATAATCATATTCTGTGGATCTTTTTAAGAAATCCAAAGTCTGACACTTCTCATCACTCCTAGCACCCTTGCCAAATTGCTGTTACTTCCTGCCTAGATTATTGCAGTAACCTCCTAACAGGTCTCCATGCCTCTTGTTTTCTATGTCTATTTTTCAAACAGAACCAGAGTGAATCTCTCAATATTTATCTCAGATTATGTCATTCTTCCCTTCACAGCTTTCTATAACTTTCATCTCATTTTAATCACTGGGTCATTGAGAATGTCTATGTTACTTGATAGATTTAGGAATAGATAATATTATAGACCAAAATGCTGTTTGCCTTCTTACCAAACTTCATGGATAGTCTTTTCTCATTTACATTGTTCCAAATAATACAAGACCAACTGTACATACCCAAGAAGATGGACTGTGTGACCCATAGGATAAATATTATAATATTAATAATGATAGAAATTAATAATAACTATATCAGCAGTAACCATTTATGAAGAACTTATTCCAAGCCAGATACAACACTAAACACTTCACATGTATTTTCTCATTTAATTCCCTCTGCAACCCCATAATTTTGTCATTAAAATTATCCTTCTTTGGAAGGATAGCCAAGTTTTGGCAGATAAGCCCAGCCTGGCCAGGTGTATCTGGGACAAGTTCATTTAATGAGTACTAGAAGATAATGGGATTATGACAGGAGTTAATAATGGAAAAGTAACTTGACCCACTTTAGATCTTTATATCAGGAGTCTTCTACCACTAACAATACCAAAAACTACCAGTCATGAGGTTACTTCTTTCCTTTCTAAGAAACTGGTTGTTCATTATATATCTAGAGCAAGGAATGGGTAAAAGGAGAAAAATGCATGTTTGATTTATAGTGATCTTAAAGGAGAAACACAATGTTTTCTTTAATTGGGTCAATATTTAGGAAATAATGGAAAATAGGAACAGCATTCCAAACTCTCAAGTATTTTTTAGTTCCTCTTAGGTACCAAGCACTGAGCTAAACTAGTTCATATTACCTCATTTAATCCTCACAATAACCATGCAGAGTATTATTATCCAGATGCTACACATGAAGAAACTACATTTTAAAGAGATTAATTCACATGCCCAGGATCATAAAGCACAAAATTAACTGAATCAATATTCCAAGCTATATCTTCTCAGTGTTGGTCCATTGAAACTCCTCACTATAACAAAATGAAAAACAAAGTGGCCTCACCTTATACATTCTTTTCTTCTATTGCATTCTTTCCCTCATTCTCAAAAGAGCTTCCTAACTTGAATCAGAAATTAATAGATGTTCCAATCAAAGATACCTCCTTTGTCCCTTTGTAAATCATCTTATCCAGAGGTTTATTTGACATTCTCCATGCCTGTGTCTGTCCTTACTCTTTTTTATACCCTATATAACAGTATTAGTACACTCAACAAAATGCTACTGCTGCCATAACAAAATACTATTGGGTGGCTTAAATAACAGAAATTTATTTCTCAGTTATGGAGGCTGAGAAGTCCAAGATCAAGATGCCAACAAGGTAGGTCTCATTCTGAAGCCTCTTCTTGTGTCTTGTGGGCAGTTGCCACTTTGCTGTGTGCGCACAAGACCTCATTTATTTGCTCCTACGAAGAGAGCAAGCTCTCCGGTGTCTCTTCTAATAAGGACACTAATCTTACCAATCAGTACCCCATGCTTATGCCCTCAAACCTTAATTACTTCTTTAGAGGACCCGTCCCCAAATACAGCCACACAGGGGGTGAGGGCTTCACATGTGAATTTTGGAGGGACACAAATATTCAGTCCGTCACAACAATCCATCTTTTCATTGGTTCTGTATGACGTGTTTTAAAACCAATAGCTGAAATTGTTTCCAGGAGGTTACAACTCCAATGTAAAACTGCTAGTTGACACTGATTATCATAAACATCTGGCAACTTACAGGTAGATCACAATGCTATGGAACACTTAAATGGATTCTCCCATTTTGTTCTGTCCATTAAATGATAACCATGACCTAATGCATAGTCACGATCAATACAAATGTACATAGTGGCTATAAAATAGCCTCTCTAACTAGAGAGGGTAATCCTGTATTCTACAGATTTGAAGAGCCAATCAATTAAATGCAAGATAAGGTCAAATACTATTGATTCAAGATTCAATGAAATCCCTTCCTTTACCTTTCTCTCTTTTGATTTTTCTTGTGATCTAAGTATGGTTCCCTTAAAATACATTTTTACGATAGCTGCACTTACATACTGGTAGAAAGCAAGTTGTTCTCAAAAAACATAATGATTCACTGGCTCTGAAATCAATAGTGTTATAAAACCTTGAAGACATGAAAAGGTTGAAAAATAAAAATATTAATACCTCAACTTCTAGAGCATACTTAAGAAGTAGAATTTTAAGAGATGCCCATTGCTGGCGGGAGTTCATACATCTATTTAGAGAAACGATTTCCTACAGTGTATCTGTGAATGTTGAAAAAAAAAATAAGGATAACGTTAATGATGTGTTTAAGTATCACTCTTCATTCACACACTGATTTTTGACACAATTTCAGATTATTTCTTGAAAGTGCTCTCAGTGCTCACAAGGCAAGTTTTTAAATGTATATTTTACTATTTATTCTGTACCACTTTTGGTTTTACTGACACCTTCTTTTTATCTATACAACCGATAAGGTTTCTAGATTTTTACCTCATAGTCTAAAGTCAATTACTTAATATAATGCTTTTTTAATCTCTGTAGATACATTTAAAAATGTCTTTTGTATGTAAAACTGCATTTCAGGGCTCTGTCTTCATTTGAGTCTCAGATACTTAAGTACATTCCTCTATCTGGGAAAGAACTATTTGCTGCTGCATTTTTATCTGTCTCCAGGAACTAGTAAATAGAGAATTGTAAATATCGCATACTTGGAAAAATTCCACTTGGCACAAATCAGTCACAAGGTGGCTGAATATTGTGAATGGAAAGAACTGGCAAGAAGGGAAATTCTTTTGTTAAAAGACAGCCGCACGTAAGTGCTCCACAGTAACATGAAAACAACAATTTGCTTTTGAGGAGCTTTGATAATACTTTAGTGGAAACAATATGCTTTCCCTTTTTACTCGTTTTCTTTTTTCATAACCACATGCATTTTGAACTTGGTTTATCACAAGCATTTTGAGATGTGATAACCAAACCTTGGTTTGAGAGGGTTTTCTTTCCCTTTTTTTTTTTTTTTTTTTTTGGTTTTCACATTTTCCAAAGTAAAGCTGGAAAATATAAGATTGAACATTAGGTTCAGGGGCTTCCCTGCTGGCGCAGAGGTTAAGAACCCGCCTGCCAATGTAGGGGCCACGGGTTTGAGCCCTGGTCCGGGAAGATCCCACGTGTCATGGAACAGCTAAGCCCGTACGCCACGACTGCTGAGCCTGCGCTCTGGAGCTTGCGAGCCACAACTATTGAGCCTGTGTGCTTCAACTACTGAAGCCCGAGCACCTGGAGCCCATGCTCCGCAACGAGAGAAGCCACCGCAATGAGAAGCCCGTGCATCGCAACAAAGAGTAGCCCCCGCTCACCGCAACTAGAGAAAGCCCGCGCACAGCAATGAAGACCCAATAGACCCAGTGCAACTAAAAATAAATAATAATTAATTAATTTAAAAAAGAATGTATTAAAAAAAAATTAAAAACAAAAACAAAACAAAACAAAAAAAGCATTAGGTTCCCTCTGATTTTCCAGGAGATCTACTCTGTAGTTGGAAGTCTCTTTGACATATTTTAAAAAAGAGAGACATTCTTTAATTGTTTCAAAAAGGCATAAATTAAATATGCAGGTACATATTTAACACCACAGCAACTCACTAAAGATACTCTAATGTGGTCATCTCTTTCTTTTAAGATGAAGGTGAGTTGTCTTCTGTTTCTTTGTTGTGTTTTGTTTATAAGGAGAAAAAGTTATATGCCTATAAGATCTTGAGAGTGGTATTTTTAAAATCTAATTTCGGGTCTTCCCTGGTGACGCAGTGGTTGAGAATCCGGCTGCCAATGCAGGGGACACGGGTTCGAGCCCTGGTCTGGGAAGATCCCACATGCCGTGGAGCAACTAGGCCCGTGAACCACAATTACTGAGCCTGCGCGTCTGGAGCCTGTGCTCCGCAATAAGAGAGGCCACGATAATGAGAGGCCCGCGCACCGCGATGAAGAGTGGCCCCCACTTGCCGCAACTAGAGAAAGCCCTCGCACAGAAACGAAGACCCAACACAGCCATAAATAAATAAATAAATAAATAAATAAATGATAAATAAATAAATAAATCCAAAAGTTAAAAAAAAGAAATCTAACTTCTTCTATCAGTTGCAAAGCTCCTTCTTAGAAAAGAATACATTGACACATCTTTTTAATGTAATGAAGTCATAGTAGAAATGGAAAAAGTGTAGAATGGAAAAGAGCTGCAGTGGCTGAAAAAAATGGATTTTCAGGAAATAAGGCTTATAAAACAAGATCAAAAATGCAAAGGCTTTCACTTCAACAGAGATAATGTAGCTGTGTAATAAAAATGCCCCTTCCTCTTTCTCTCACCACTAGGGCCCACTGCTCCCATCTCTGCATTTCTATAGCATTTAAAGAATTTTCATATAAACTTGCCTCATTCAATTTTTTTCCTGGACATACAAGACAGAACTTATTAGCACTGTACTGATAAGGGATTAGTTCACTACATGCCTTGACTCATGCTGTTCAAACCTTAATATGCATACAAATTGCTATAATGTCTATTCTGATGCAGTAAGTCTGGGGTGGGGCCTGAGAGTCTGCATTTCTAACAAGGTCTTGGATGTATCAGTGCTGTGGGTCCATCGACCACACTGGAGTGACAAGGCTAGAGCACAACCTGAAGTCTTGACATTTTCACAATTCAGTCCATCAGCACGTGCACAGATGTGTCATTGCTTGACTGCGCATGGTGGTTTCCCACCTGAGTAGCAACCCAAGCCAAGTAATCCCCCAGTTGGATGAGGAAGCACATGCAGTCAGTCATCCTTATTCATGGATTTTGAATTTGCAAATTTGCCTATTGTAACCACAGAGTTACACAAAATTTCTCTGTAACCACAAACATCAATGACCACACTTTTTCAGTCCATCATGGACATGTTCATGCACAGAGCAAAAGAAAATCTGAGTTGCCTGATGTCCACGTTCATAGGGTAAATTTCTGCCTTCTTGTTTCTGCTCTTATACTGTAAAAAAGTGTCCTTTTCAAGGTCTACTTACTGCCACGTTTTGGGCAACATTTTTGTGCTTTTTGTTGGTGACTTCACTTGTTTAAAATGACCCCAAGCATAGGGCTGAAGTCCTGTCTAGTGTTCTTAAGAGGAAGAGCTGTGATGTGCCTTTCGGAAAAGTGCATGTGTTAGATAAGATTTGCTCAGGCATGAGTTATGGCGCTGTTGGCCATGAGTTCAATGTTCATGAATCAACAATATATATTAAAAATGCGTCTTTAAACAGAAGCACACATAAAACAAGATTATGTATTGATTGTTTGAAGAAAATATTGTGACCAGATGCTCATAGGAACCTAACCCTATATTTCCCCAAGGAACAATGATTCAGTGTTGGCTAATTCAGTGTTCATGGAGACTTCATAGAACAAAAGTACTGCAAATTACAAGAACTGACTATGCCTTCTAAACTATTAGCAGGAGAAAACATCATTGGAACTATAGACTCCAAATTGAAGTCCCCTCTAAGAATATTCATTTTTGGGTGTCCACACCAACTGACTTTCAAATCAGATATTTTCAAACTATTTTTAAGCAGCAAAAACAGTTTATTAAGTGAAAAATTGTATAGAAACCAACAAATATTACAGGCAAGATGAAATTGTATTAGAATCAGTGAATCCTACGCTCTACAAACTAAAATATTTGCTAATAAAAACCAGTTAGTCAAAACAGAAGTTACAGTATTGGAGGGCTCCAATATATTAATGATTTGAAAATACAATATGTTTAAATGGTTATTTTAAAAATTACATCCTTAATACCATACAAACCATACAGCCTTAAAACCATAAAAAACATTTCAAACTGAAATTAAACTTTTACAGAATCCCTGAAGTACCTTCACAGAAGTCTTGCATTTTAAAGGTTAGCTTGAAAACCACTCTTCTCTTTAGACATTTGACAAAGTCATCAATTTCTATAATATACTTCCTCTTTCAATTCCTGTCTTTGAGAAACCAAAATCTTTTTTTTTTTCAAATCTCTTCTACATGCCCCTCATACAGGTTCATATTTCTTGTTCTACAATTATCATAGCCTCCTGTGCTTGTCTTTCTCAGCAATATTTTCTTTTGTTTTTTTTTTTTTTTTTTTTTTTGGTCAGTCTTTTTGTTTCCCCTTACCCCACCCCCCAAAAAATGAAGACATTTAAAAGTCATCACTGTATCAAAAACACTAATGTAACTTCTTCACTAAAGGCAAGTACGACAAAGTGAAAAAGCAAAGATGTGTCAGGACCATGATGGCAATTGTATTGGGTCCAGTTAGAGTAAATTAAACACTATTCCTTAAAAGCAAAAAGTCACCCTAGAGTGATAGCCAAAACACCTACCCACTGAACAAATATATGCTAAAACACCTACTAAGTGAGCTAAAGCTCTCTGAATGAGTTAAATAGCTTATTTGATCCTCACAACATTCCTATGATGACAGGACTATAATATGAGGAGACATGCATAATGCTAGGGTAATTTGCTCAAGGCCAAAAAGTCAGTACATGGCACAGCTGGAAAGCAAGCCTGGCATGTACTCCAAGGTGTACTTTTCCACTCCTCTGTCCCAGTGTGCAGGAAAAAAATAATTAGAGTGATAAGTAAGGTCTATTCCCTTCCACAACAGAACTTGCAGCTTCTCAAAAGAGAGAAAAGGAGCACAAAGTATGATAAAACAAAACATGATCAGGATTTCAGATGAATTAAGAAAGATAAATAAATTCAGAAGACTCATTCAAACTGTTATAAAGAAGATTGCAGCAAGATGGGCTTTGGTGAATGAGCAAGATGGGCTTTGGTGAATGGGCAAGATTCCAACATGTAAAGAAAGAGAAATGTGACTATAGCAGTTCTATCAAGAGGAGTGGAGAAACATACAACAAAAAGGTAAATGGTTTGAATGAGGACACTGGTGAAATCAGATTTTCTTTTCATTTTTGTTTTTTCTTGAATAAATTTGACTTGTAACATCCAGTAAGTTTAAGGTGTACAGCCTATTACTTTGGTATATTTATATGTTGTAATATGATTGCTTGTAGCAATATTTATCACATTACATAATTATAGTACAATGTTACTGTCTATATTCATTATACTGTGCATTGGATCTCTATGGCTCATTTACTAGTACTTACAAGTTTGTATCCTTAAACACCATCACTCTTCCCTGATCCCCATCCACCGGTAACCACCATTTTATTATCTGTTTTATACAGGGTTAACTTTTTCTTTTTTTATGAAATCAGATTATCTGGATCGGAGGATTTCTTCAGGGCAATGTTAGGGAAATAAACCTGGAAAGGCTCGTTGTTAGGAAAACTGAACGTTTTCTAGTTGAAGGCAAGGGGTACATTGTCTAATCTAATGGAGATTAGCCACAGATGCCAAAATAAATGAAACAATGTATCAGTTGAGTAGTTTAAACAGCAGGCTCTCAAATCCCTTATAGCCACCCTCAGACTCTTCATGGAAGAAGGTAAATCATAAACATAGGTGCATATTTGACAGCACATGTTAAAACTCCCAGTTGCTAAATTGCAGGCAAAGATTCAACCCCATGGGATTACTTTCTCTCGGATGTCTATTCCTTACACTGTAAGACCACAAAGAAATCAAGAATAAAAATTATCTTGTGATCCATGTTTATTATATCACTGAGCTATACTTTGATTAAAACTCATTTGTATGCTCTCACAACAATTTCTCTATGAATGAAAAGATGAAATTTAGATAACTATAAACCACTTCTGCATTCCACATTCACCTTTGAATATTAGCACAAATGCCCTTCAAGTGTAATCTATATCATATACTTTTAGGTTATTTCCTGATATCATTCAGTAAGTTTATCAATGCAGAAAACTCACAAGATTTTAAATTTTATATTCATAGCAAATGGAAAAAAATATTTGTATAACTAGCATAAAATATTCATCAGTGATATACTCTGAGTAATGTAATATGAGTTGTAATTCTAATTAAAATTAAAATTTGATACTATGTTAGCAATATAATTAAATTGCTTACCAATGTTGAGTTTAGGTTGATGATTCTATAATGATAATACTCTGATATAATTTCGTCATTTCCCTAATACAGTGTGAAGTAATTATTAAAAAATTAATTATTTTAATTGAAACAGAACTACTAATTAAAGGAAAATATTGGTATTATCAGATGTTAATAGCATGGTCATTTTTATGTCAGGATGGAACCTTTGGTAGGATTTTAATTATTTCCTGAATTTTTATTACCCTTTCTTTAGAAATAAAGTATTTAAGATATTAGAAAGAATTTATCAGATTTTATATAGCTATTGTTACCTAGAAATAAGAATATACATAATATATACACATATTATGCTTTTTATGTATATAAATATATATGTATACACATGTACTTTTCACAGTTTGCATGGTGGAAAAAGATCCTGCATAAATTCAAAATTGATTTTAAAAGTAGTTAAATTCACTTTTCTATACTGGACAATTAGAAACTCTCATTTAAAAATATTAATCAATATATATGGAAAACTTTTTTTCATGATGCACACTGATGTTTATGAATGTTGATTTGGATTGAATTTGTTTTTTTATAAACTATTACAAAACTGTTGGCAACTGGATTTCAACATTAGTATAAAACTTGATTATGAAAGAGAATAAGAGAGCAAATCTGTCTCTTCTACACAAAACAAGTGTATTGGTACAATATGGGCTACTTCCATCTTCAATCTAACCATTAGTTCATTAATATGTTTGTTTGCCTATGCTATTTTTCATATGAGGACAAATGACCTCTCCGAAGATGATTTATAATTAAAAGTCCCTAAAATGTTAACATACAAAATGTCACATTCATCTTCAGGGCTTCTTTTTGGCTACTTTCAAGTATAATCAAGCCTGAGGGATATCAAAGGAGTGAAACAAAACATCTAAAGGAACACAGTTGACATTGAGTGATACAATTTCACAGCTTCATCATAAATTTGACTACATTTTGATGCCTAAAATTTTAATTCAGTACCTAAAAGCCCAAGAAAAACATTACATTCCTTATTATATCAGTTATCCTCTGAAAGACATCTGAGCCATCCTGAAGGTTTCTTAGTTTGAAAGAATGTCAACATTCCACAAAGGCTGTTCATATTCTTCATTAGCTATAACATAGTTAAAATGTAGCACCTGCAATAAATCGAAGTATTGGAAGATTGCATTAAAACTTATGACAGTTACAGAGTTTGGTGAGTGTTGGTTGTTTTTTCCTCCCAGTATTCTAGGGTCATCATTCATAATAGTGAAAAGTATAACATAAAGAGGAAAAAAATTCAGACGTTTCCTAAAAATAAAATAGAAAGCCCTCAGGAGCCCTTTCAGAACAACAATAAAAAGTATTGCTAGCTGTAAAATTTGTAAGCAGTTTCCATCCTGTCGGCACAGGAACAATGAAGATGAATTACATTCTAGGAGAAACATTGGAGGCTGTCTGGAAACAGTGGCAAATCTACTACAGGGAGGACAAAGCACAACTATTTCTTCTGTGTCTTAAGTTGAAGGTGTCAGAACAGGAAGGTATGAATTAAATTGTAACAAAGGACCATGTTTAGAAATTTTCTCCTTAACCATTCAATTCACTCATTTGGCCACTGTTTGGACTACTCAGTTTTCAGAATCTCTGTATTACTTCTGAGCTCATAAAGACCAGTGCATAATCATATGTGCTAAAGGTCTAAGTATATACACTTTTATACACAATAGAGGAATATGAGTTAGGGTGATGGCAGTTATTTATATCTCTTTCAAATATCTTTAGGTGTGATGGAGAACAAGTTTGAGGTTTGTTTGGCTAGCTGGAAGCAAAGGTGCTTTTGTCTCAGGTGAAAGAACATTTGATCTGCTTGGGAGATGTTGGCAGCTGGTAGGAAATGTTGGGGAGGACCTCACAGAGCCCTGCAGAACAGACCTACTACTTAGTAACTCATCTGCACAAGAACTAAGAGACCTGTTTTGCATATGTCCTTGTTTGATGCCCTGGATATTAGTGTCAGAGCTGAAAAGACATGCTGCTAAAATGTGGATAGGGGTTGTTTTGAAAAAGCTGATGCCCACCTTGATGGCAGGTTGTAAGTTTAATAACAAACTTTCCACACCTAAACCAAGGTCAGCATATGCAAAATGAAACTCACACCACAGCAGAAACAGGGAGAGTGTTTATTAAACCTTAACTGTGATTCTCAAAGGATGTTTAGGTGTGCAATATGCCTACCTTCTACTAAAACAGCTTGACTTTTAAATTTAGAACTCAGAGGTTTTCTTCCTTATGTGTTTATGAATGTTAATTAAAAGAGACATCGGATAGTTTGAGCAACTATTTAGAGTCTTTCATTGACAGTATTTGAAAGTTGCTTTCCTTTTATGCTGGTATTCAAATTTTCTACCTATAGTAATGAATGTGGCTTGAGTTAATTGTACATTAAAAATTGAAAGTAATATTAGGTTCTCTGAAAATCACTGAAAATTGCCATAGTACATGTTACAGAGTTTCAGTGATTGATTGCATTAAAGCAGTAGTGGAATTCAAGGTGAATTGAAATAAATGTTAAATGAAGGTACTTTTTAGCCTCATCAATACCTTTCTAATACATCAATTTTTTTTGAGCTGGAAGGACAACTAATGGTAACCAAATCTCAAGCAATTACCCAGCAGTAGATATGGTATCTGTTTGAGTACCTAATAATCTCTTAAACCTTTGTTTTTCACATCTGAGCTAATTTTTGATGGAACAATATTGAGGACAATAGGTCACTGAGAGCAAATGAAGTGGGGCCACCACTGTGTTTCCTCAAGTGTTCTCCCATAGCCTTGCATTGGATGGCTGATGAGGTAATCTGCATAATAACATGGCCCTAGTGTGTTTCTATTAAGTCAATGGGGCATTGACTATCTACAAAAGCACCACTGGCATCTACTAAGTGGACTGGATCCACAGACCCACAACGACTTTACTCATCCGACAGGAAGAGTTGTGCACTAATCTCATAATTATACCCCTTTCCTCCTGTACTCAGTTCACATTTTGTCTGTTGGCAGTAAAATAAGTATCAGTCCAAATATCAATATAATCCTAATTAAATAAGTTAAAATGCACGGCTCATAATTTGTGTATGTATGCTGTGTGGACTAAATGTGTATAAATAATTATTAATTCAACTTAAAGAATTTTGATGGAAATGTATCTAAAACAATACAGAATAGTATTCATTTGGAGCTAGAAATAGGTAAAAATGTGATGTAATTAGGTAGTAATAAATACATTAGTCTTTCCTGTCATTAGTTTTTCTTGTTGAAACAGTATTCTAGGATGTCATGCATTTGATATCTCCAGTGTCAGGAAAATCATAGTAAAGATGAGATTTCAAAAATTGAGTTCTCACAATAATTTCAAAGCAAGAAAGGAGTAAAACACAAATATCTACTACATAAATTCAATTTATTTTATCTATTGATCACCAGGATATACAGTTTAAGGTAGAATAAGGTTTGATCTATCAATAGCTCAAAGTAATGAATTTTTTAAAGGTATATGCTATAGGACGAGTGCACTAAACTATGTGTAGGTTTATGTGCAGTGCTAGCCACTACCTCTGTTACTGTTTGAGCAGCTATCCAAAATTGCACACTTAGCTGCCTAATGTGATACCATCTCTTGGGGTATGTCAAAATTAGCCTTTTTAAACTTAGAAGAAAAAAAAATCTCAATTTTGCAATGTCAGATTTTTCATTGATAAGATTTTGATTAACTTAGGCAGAGTTTTATTTTAAATCCCAGCTCAAGATTTTATATTTATCTTTTTTACTATAACATCTTTTTGGGAATTGCTGTAGAGTACTTAGTGTCATTAGAATGCACGTTAAATGTGATCTGCATTTCCTCTGCTATCTTTCAATAAAATTAATCAATAACATTTTCAAATGAATAGAGTTATTTGTGTGTTTTAACAATAATTTAAAACATTTTTAGGAGAAGTTTAAATTCAGTCTATCAGACTTCCCTGGTGGCACAGTGGTTAAGAATCCGCCTGCCAATGCAGGGGACACAGGTTCGAGCCCTGGTCCGGGAAGATCCCACATGCCACGGAGCAACTAAGCCCGTGTGCCACAACTACTGAGCCATGCACCACAACTACTGAAGCCCGCATGCTCCAGGACCAGCATGCTGCAACTACTAAGCCTGCGCACTGCAACTACTGAAGCCCGTGTGCCTAGAGCCCGTGCTCCACAACAAGATAAGCCACCACAATGAGAAGACCGCGCACTACAACGAAGAGTAGCCCCTGCTTGCTGCAACTAGAGAAAAAGCCCGCGTGCAGCAATGAAGACCCAGCACAGCCAAAAATAAATAAATAAATGTATTTTAAAAATAAAAAATAAAAAAAAATAAATTCAGTTTATCAACTTAAAGCAAGCTATTTCCCAATGATTTATAAACATAATGGAAATCTATCTTTTAATCAAAATTGTCGTTTCATAGAATACTCTCGTGTGAGAGCCACATGTCAAAAATATCTATGTTAAGCATTAGTCACATTTTGGGCCCTCCCATAGGGGAGGTATTCTCAAAGTCATTACTACCTGATGATCCCAACAATGTATGGATCTGACTGGAATTCTGGAGGTGAAAGTCACAGATGAGAATGTATGATGGTGAAAGCCTCTATTCATTATGAGAAGTCTCTATCCATGGATATGTCTTTCTGGACATTTTCTTTTTATGAAATAAAATGACTACCATCTTACAAGCTCCCAGAACTGAAGGGTGTGTATATGCATGTGTCTTCCGCCCTACCCTTCTCTCTCTCTCTCTCGCTCTCTTTGTATGTGGGTTTGGTCATGGATGTGGATGAGGGGTGTGTGTGTGTGTGTGTGTGTGTGTGTGTGTGTGTGTGATTTTGGAAACTGATCAAGACTAATCAAGGCACAAAGTGTAATAAAAGGACAATCTAATTGCAGTTCTTGTGCTAACTATAAACAATATCTTACGCAAGTCACATATTTTATTTAGCTTATATCTCCCTTCATCCATAGAGAAAGATAATTACGTAAAGATCCTTATTTTCTTGTGACTGTCAGTGTGACTAAATGATTCAAAACCTTTTAGATTTATTTTACTTATAATTGTTTCAGACCTTGTGATTTTTCTCCATTGGTAATATTAACAATACAATATGTTTCCCTGTATCTTTTAAGCCCTGTGGCAAAAAAGAAAAGAATCAAGGTTTAGACTGACCACTAGAATACCCAGTTTAAGAATTAGTCAGAAATCAATTGCAAACTCTACATATCATGTTTAGGAGAAGTAAAAAGAAAAACCTTGAAATTAGAATAAAGAAAATTGTAAAATAGAAGTTTGGTATTAAAATAATACTTTTGGGGTGTTCACCCCTAAAAGTACACCCTTAGAATTTAAACAGAAATTATGAAGATTATTCCAAGTCCTCGTTGCCTATTTTATAGATTCAAGGCAAACTCCATAGTAAATTCTAAAACCAAAATACATAAAATCCAGACGGCAGAGTTCAATTTTACTGAATTTAACATGAGAAAATGTACTTAAATATGAACAACTATATTTGTACATGCAAATATATTCTATTCATGCATATACATTATTTTGCCCATGTCAGTGTGTACATATGAACACACATTGAGGCTTAGCATAATGATGTTTGGCCTACTACTGTCGCAGTTTCTAAAGAAACAAAGTTTACTGTCTCATTTCTTTTTAACTTTTGTGCTTATTTTATTTAAGTATACATTCATACAGTGGAGCAGGTTTGATAAACCACCCTTGACTTGATTGCCTACAAATATACAGATACCTTTAGCCATTGAGCTGCCGTTTGGAAGAGGCCCTAAATCTTCCATCAGGTTTGACTCTTTGATTAGTCTAAATCCTCAGCAAGTCCTCCATCACCAGAACTTTAATACTGATGGAAATTGGTAAACATTTAAGATGTATATACTGAAAAAAAGATGATTTTATTCCAACAGCTGTCTGAAGCATGATCTTACCTAGCAATAAGTTTGTTTTTTTAAAACCTTCTTTGCAGAACTAATATACTTAGGATATATGGGGAAATAATTAGGAATATCGCCTTTCTACCTACTGCATTAAATTGCCTAATTTTCTGACAGCTAGAAATACAGTACTAGTGGTCATAGAAGATGGAATGAAATAGAGAGCGAAAAAATCGTCTCTATATAAGAAGGAAAACCTTGGAGAGAAGAAATAGCTAGATACTGCTACATCCTTCATATATGTGAGTCAAAGATTGATTTTCTTGCATTCTGCAAAGTAGATGCAAAAATTATGCTGAAAACAGGAGAGAACATAATTGTGCAACTGCCAATGTGAACTGAAGATTCAAGTCGAATAGAGGCTCTGATGCTAACAAATTCAAAACCAGGGCAAGGCTCAGGAGGTATTTCTCACAAACTCTTCCATTCCTTTAATTCTCTAGCTCTTCATTTCAGAAAGAATGGGTGCATTCTCAGATATGGTTTTTATCATGACTTTCCTTTTTGAAGCACTGGCCCTTCCTTTGTCATAAAAGGAGGTAACACAAATGAACTTAATCTCTTTTATTTTATGCTGTACATAATTGGAGTAAAAATACTTCTCTCATTTCCATGCGTTCAGTACCTACCTTCGTTCTATTTTCTGGCTCATCACATTGCCAGAATTAAGCCCTGCAGTAGGCAATGAACAGAACGACAAAGTTCCCTCTTGGAGAAATGTCATCTAATGGCTCTTGTAGTCCAAGTGATGTGCCACCTCTGGAGAACATGGTTGTCTGACAGTTGTTTCTGAGTCATCTTGGTGTATTTGAAACAGTTGGTTCTCTCTGTTACACACTTGTCAGCATGGGCAGATGATGCTTTAATTGGCACATTGTCACCAGCTACATCAAATCAGGAGAAGCTGAGTAGCTGTGAAGACTGTGACTTCCAGCTCAAGAAAGCATTAAGGTACTAGAAGCAGAAACATACTAATTCAGAGCAGGTGCTTTTTTTAAAAAAAATCCTTTAAATGTGTGACTATTGTGTTAATTAATATTATGTTTATATTTTCTTTCCTTTGCCTTTCTTGCATCCTGGTAGAGATGACTGGGAGACATGGGCTTGTTAAACTAAAAATAGAGAAAAATGATCAAATGGTATTTTGTTAGTTATGTGGATGGCAAGTACAAATCACTCAGATTCCATCTCATATAGCCTGTGATTTTTCTCTTTGCAGTAACAAATTTTGTTTTTCTTTGAATCATCAGTGTCTAGTACATTTCTTGATATATAACAAGGGTCCAATAAGCCTTTATTGAATACTGAATGATTTAATTATTATAAAACAAATTATTATAATATATAGAATTCATATCATATAGGAAAAATAGGAAGTTAGCATAAAACTATTTTTGCAAATTTTAAAGGTATCACTTTGTGACATATTATGAAAGTTTCAAAATAACTTAAAATGTAGATGTAGTGAAAGTTTCTATCAAGTTATATTAATGTTAGGATTCACAAAATCAAAATGAGGGCATAAAACAATAGCAAAGAGAATCTATTATTTCTTCCTTGGGCTTCAGATTGAACCTGGATCCTTTCAATTTCACATGTTCAGGTTTAAAAAAAATCTTTTTCCTACCCAAAGTGCTATTTTTGTTATCACAAAATTGACCTTTGCAGAATTATAAAGTTTACTTCCTGATTATAATGATTCTTTAATTCTATTTACATATCACCTAATGCCAACAGATTATTTCCATGAAATAAATGCATAACCTAAATTTACTGACTAAAGTAATATTTTCTTAAGAATCTTTGGTATTTTTCTCTTCCATTACAATATCTTTCAATTTACCCTAACTCTGACTCCATCTTTCTATCAAATTATAACAAAATTAATTTTTCTCTCTTTTAAAACCTCCTAATAGCCTTCATTATTTTTAAAATTAGTCATAAGCTATGAGATTTCTATTATTGTCTTGATAATTTTAAAAAATATATTTGTGTGAGTGTATCATTTACCTAATTAGACTGCCTGTCCTCGGAGGGAAGTGAGTCATACTTTTAATAATTCTCAAAGAACATTGCATAGTTCTTAGACTAAATGTGTACAAATCTCCTAAGCACATAGTATCTAAAAATATTAGCTGATAAAAATAACAGAAGCTCAATAAATAATTGGTTTCCTCATAATGCAAAATACCTGGACAGTATATGTCATTAAGAGTAATAGGGTGAACCAGACTAATTTAATTATAAAGTATATGGTAAAAAGAGTAATACCCACAACTGCCCATCAGAATAACCTACCTCAACTCCTACATGCCCATTAAATTCCAGAAATTCGCATAAACCGTGGTTATGTTTAACAAGGTTCAACACTAATCATAATTTTATTTTGTATTTTGGATATCACACATGCTGTATAACAGAACTTATTTTCACATTCTTTTGTCCTGCTAATAAGCGACTTTTCAATGTCATTCACATGTCTGCCCAAACCAAACCAACATAAAACAAGTATTACGTAGGTCAAGCACCCATTTTGTTTGTTTTCACCCATACTAACATTTTATTTTTTATTGTGCATCCATTTACTTAAAAAATAAATTGTGGACTTCCTTGGTGGCTCAGTGGTTAAGAATCCACCTGCCAATGAAGGGGACACAGGTTCAATCCCTGGTCCAGGATGATCCCACATGACGCAGAGCAACTAAGCCCGTGCACCACAACTACTGAGCCTGCACTCTACAGCCCGCGAGCCACAACTACTGAGCCCATGTGCCACAACGACTGAAGCCCATGTGCCTAGAGCCCGTGCTCCACAACAAGAGAAGCCACCGCCCACTGCAATGAGAAGCCCGCAAACCGCAACGAATAGTAACCCCTGCTCACCACAACTAGAGAAAGCCCACGCGCAGCAACAAAGACCCAATGCAGCCAAAAATAAATAAATAAATAAATAAACAAATTAATTAATTAAAAATGAATTGTATTAGTAACCAATAGATTGAGTCATTTTAAGATAAAATTGTATGCAAAGGAAAAAAAAAATGTTTACAATGGTAAATGAAACAGAGCCTATGTCTGCACAAGTTTAAAATAGAGCTACAAAATATAAAAGTCAAGCAACAATTATTTTAAATAAATACATATTTTATAACCTTTCCTTGTCAACTCAAACATGGCGATTCGAAATATTGTGTTGGAATTGCCATTAAAGGCTGAATCTTAAAACTCAGCTATCACTTTCCAAGGAAGCACTTTTTAAAAAGCATTCTTGACAGATTAATTGGAATATAAAGTCGAGCCTGAAAAATTCTGGGTTAAAGGTGGCAGGTGAAAGGAAGAGGTTTCACACAACCTTGCAGAAAGAAAGAAAATACAGAGCAGGAAGCTCTCGGTACAGAGTCCTGGGTGTGTGAGGGAGGCTGATGGTAGAAACCTGAGAAAGTAAAACAAACGACCTTTCATGAAGGGCTTTTATACACTGCTCAGCCGTTTGGACTTTATTATGATGATGAGGAGAAGCCATTAAAATATTTTTGAAGAAATGTAATACAATTTGCTTTAGAAAGATAACTCCAGGAACTCTGTAAAGCCTAGAAAGAATGGAAAAGATGCCTACAGAACAGAACCAAGAAATGGAATCTATTTTTGCACAACTTCCATGCAATCCTTAGCCCTTATATTAAAACTCTGCATCTCTTAAAGTGTAATCAAGATGTCAAGATGCCAATACATTTTTGAAATGCAAATTGAACATTTAAACTAAGAAATTTAAATGACAAGTTAAATATTTGAGGCAAAAATAAATAAAGTATACACAACTTAGTTTAAAAAGAGAAGAACAATGGACTCTTTATTTGTAAGAATAACAATTAAATTTAACATTTCTAGAACAGAGAGTGAACATTTTCTTGATGTCTTTGTTAACCCTACTAAATGAGTTAAAATTTTAATGCAAAAGTTAATTTGATAGTGTGCAAGTTTGTCTTCCTTTCACTAATGGATGTATCCAGAATTATTTTCCAGTATTTTCAAGATAGAATCAAAATATGTACCCAAATTATTAAATATATTATCAAAGTAAAATTTTAAGATAATCTCCCTCTTTTCTTCAATAGGTATTTGTTATTTATTTTTAATGTTCAAATATTGATTTATATTGGGTTTACTAAAAGCAGCGACACCTAATTTTATATTACATAAAAATAACATAAATCTTCCTGGTAAATTTCAGAAACAGAGTCTGCGAA
The DNA here is from genome assembly GCF_028021215.1 of Eschrichtius robustus. Classification (NCBI taxonomy): domain Eukaryota; kingdom Metazoa; phylum Chordata; class Mammalia; order Artiodactyla; family Eschrichtiidae; genus Eschrichtius; species Eschrichtius robustus. The sequence goes on from NC_090841.1 coordinate 41,878,789, forward strand.
ACAAAACATTAAATATTATGAATTTAAATTCAATACAAACTGTAAAATATATATGGCTGGAGAGCAAATGTTGGATTCATTAAACTGCCACATTTGTATAATTAAGATCCTTGTTTTGGTTTTCTTGTTAAAATAAAAGTAAGAAAGTTCAAAAAGATTTTTCTTTGGTTTGGGTGTCTTTACAAGAGTACTTAGTACTCTAGAAATGACTGCATCTGCAGAGCATAAATGTGTCTTAATTATAGGATTTTTTTAGGGTGAACATCTGTGCCCTTTTCTGCAACTGTGTAGACACTTTGATGGTTCTCTGAGAACATGTGGTTAAATTTGTACACTGTACTTACTTGCTAATTCACTTTATTTAGTATAAATCGGACTACTTAAAAGGTTTACCTGTATCACTTTGACATGTCACTTGACACTAACACAGTTTTGTTTTTTATAATTAGTTTAAAATATAAAATTAGAATCAGATAAGTTTATTTATTGGGATTTTGAATTGGTGAGAAGAAACCTTAAAATCTCCATTTCTTTTTTTTTTTTTTTTTTTTTAGTAAAATGCTAGTTTCTTGAGGTAGAGAACAGAGTTCCCTTTTTTTGTCACACTCTGATAATCACTTTGACTCTAAAATAGCATGCTACCTAGGAAAGTATAATGTCATATATATTTTTAAAGAAAGTTATTATCTTACTTGTTTTATTATATAAATAGCTCTAACACGGATGCAAAAATATAGGCAAACCCTTTAGCCACAGAGTATGAACTTAAACACTTAGAATCACCAGTAGTTCTTTCTGTAGGAACAAGTAAGTAAGCATGGCATATGGTCAGGGTGGACTGGGAATGATTCAGCAAGAAATACTTTTGATAGAAAGACTGGTATTTGGAAATTGTTGACAGAGGGCCTAAAAATTGTACTTAGGGGATTATATCTAATCCCCTAAGTATTGCATTTTGTCAAAAGTGTTGAAAATTAACTTTCCCCAGAGCACAGAGGAAGTACCTCCTCTGGAAAGAATTCTTGTCATATTTTGGGTCATAATCACTCGAGTGAAAAGTGTAGCCAAGAAGAAATTTGAAATTTTTGCTAGATTAGCTAACAGTCTTAAAAAGCAAATATTTACTGTGACCAAGAAGACCTTAACATTCCCTCAGCGTGACTCAACTTTTGACAGGCTTCTTCCCAACTCTAGGCCCCTGACCTCCTTTTTTCTTAAAGCATTAACTTTTGAAAATTTGCAATGGTAAATTCTTTCTCCACTCCTCTGAGATATAAATCTCCTAACAACCCAGGAATATCTTTCTCCAGGACCTCGGAGCCATCCCTTTGAAATGTAATTATCAAGAAAAATAGGACCCCTGTCTCCTAATTCCTAGGAGAAGATAGAAGACTAACTTGGATAAAAGACAATTAACAAACACGAGTGACCTAATCATTAGACCAACCTCCTTCCTAGAGTGATTTTTCCATTAGCTCACCCCTCTTCTGTTTCAGCAGAGTGAGTTCAACTTTCTTTTCTATTGCGATAGTCTTGACTCCTTCCTATCACAATAATCTTGAATAAAGTCTTCCTTGCTATTTTTAACAAGTGCCTGGTACAATTTTTCTTTCTATAACTGTCACTGTTTCTTTGAATTTATGAATTAGAATCATGTTATTCAGTTATAACTGAAACTTCTGGGCACAGGTAAATTCACAAGGTAATATTTTGCTGCATTTATTAGAAAGTTATAGATGTGATAATGACACAGACTTAATTGATTATGATTTAATGAGCTTTGGAGAAAATCATAAATGTTCTTTTTTGATTATAAGACCATCATTCCTGATGATATAAGATGATTTTTGAAAAGTAATATTGTAAGTTCAAAAATAGTACAGCAGTGGTAAAATTGTTGTCTATATTTAAGAAAATCTTTAATGAGTCATATTTTTTCCAAATTTTTCGTTATTAATTTTAAAGAAGCATTTCCCAGAAACCAAGTCAATCATCATGGGGAATGTGAGGGAATTAGTTCAGTGATGTTTCAGTTAACTTGTTATTACCACATGATAGTGAGATTTCATTGAATACTTGGCGATCATACATTCTTACTATTCAAACATCCATACAATTTACCAGGAAGCCACTTGACTTCCGGTGTACTCTGTCTGTACAGAAGAAAGTTTGTATTTCAAAAAGATAATTTTGTTTCAATTAATTAAAGATTCGCCCTTTATAGGAGATATCGGTACTGAAATGTATTTTGTAATGTTTCTAAGGAAAAATTGTGTTCAAAATGATAGATCCTTTACATCTACTTGACTACAGTTAAACTCTTTAAAGTATTTTTTCTTCAATTTGTTAAAACTCTTGTAATAAAACGGATATAGCTTGAAGCACCTATCACACTAAAGTAACTCAAATTAATTTTAAATTGAGCTAATGTTTTAGCTTTCAGGCTAATAAACTAAAAAAAGTAATACATAATTTTAAATAAAGGATGCTAATCACCAAATAAAATATACTTTTCATTAATAAGCAAAATCCTATTGCTATTAATTACAAATTTTCCTCAAAGCACACATTTCAGAAGCCAAAATTTCCTTCATTGTTTTTGGTTTGTTTCCTCAAAAATCTCCTCAATGCACAGAAAAGTTGCAAATACTTTGCAAAATCTTTTAGATTTGTGGCTTCAGGCTCAAATGCCAGCCCTGTTTGAACACCTCTCTCCCTGCTTCCTCTCAGCTTAGCAAATATAAAACTTTTACCACTTTAAGAATCTGAAGAAACTATGTCTGTCCCATTCCACAATACTTATGTTAATTTACTCATTGATTCATTCCCTCAAAACATATGTATTGATTGCTAATTGTGTGCAAAGTACTCTGTAATGTACTGGAGAAGACAAAAAGATTAAAACACAAACACACAATATCTGCCTTCAAGCCGTAGTTTGGGAGCTAAATCTTGTATGAAATTTAAGGTACATAACTAACTATTGTACAAGATAGAAAGTGATAAATGCTGTAGAAGAACAATCAATAAAATGCTATCAGGGTACTGGGTTTGGAGAAGTTCTATAAAACAATGAAATCAGGGATGGTTTCAGAATTTTTAGCTTGGGGTTGAAGGATATGAAGGATTTGGATGAGAGAGAGAGACAAAGTATGTTTAAAAACATTCCAGATGGTGACCAGCATATAAATAGGCAAGGATAGCAGAAAGTGAAAAGTGTATAAAATATGTAAATGATTTCCACCTGGCTATAAATCAGGCTTGGTGAATTGAAATAGTGAAAGCTGGGTTGAAAAAGGTTAAAATTATATTATAGAAAATCTTGACCACCAGACTAAGCAGGTTTGATTTTACACAGTAGCCAATGAATGGGGAGACATTTAAATATCAAACAAACAAACAAAAATCACCTTAAGTTAAAGAAAAAAAAAAAAAGTAGAAAAAAAAAAAAAAAAAAAACCTAACAGTATTACAGCTATGCTATAAAAAGTTTATGTGGTAGGAGTTTAAAAAATGTTAGAGAGAGGAAATAACCATTGGCAAGATAAACCCCTAAGCACATAATTATAATTATCTGGGTATGAGGTAATTTGGTGTGTAAGCATGGAAGCACCAGGGTATGTTGAAGAGGCAGAAAATGTAAAACATGATCAGTGATTGGATGTGAAGAATAAGGCGGAGAGCAGAGAGTCCTAGGTGACTCTAACTTAGTTTGGTTCCTAGGAGGTGCTGATGGCTGGCACAACTGATACAGAAAACAATATGATGGTTCTTCAAAAATAAAGAAAAGAATTACCATATAATCTAGTCATATCACTTCTGAGCATATATCCAAAGGAATTGAAAGTAGGGTCTCTTAGAGATAGGTGTATACCCATGTTCATAGCAGTATTATTTCAATAACCAAAAGGTGGAAACAACCCAAATATTCATTGACAGATGAATGAATAAATAAAATGTGTTTCTGTACAATGGAACATTATTTAGTCATTAAAAGGAAAGAAATTCTGACACATGATACAACATGGATGAACCTCGAGGACACCATGCTAACTGAAATAAGCTAGTCACAAAAAGACAAATACTGTATGACTTCACTTACATGAGCTATCAAGTATAGTTAAATTTATAGTAACAGAAAGTAGAATGGTGGTTGCCAGGTGCTCAGAGGAGGGGAGAAAAGAGAGTTATTGTTTAATGGGTATAGAGTTTTGGTTTTGCAAGGTGAAAAAGTTCTGGAGATTGGCTGTACAATGTGAGTATACTTCACACTCCTGAACTGTATGCTTAAAAATGTTTATGGTGGTGAATTTTATGTCATATGATTTTATCTCAATTCAAATTTTTAAAAAGGAAAAGAAAAAGGGACATAAAGAAAAAAGAAGAAAAAGGGCAAAGAACAAAAAGAAATATACAACCATATACATATATATTTAATCAGAATTATTTCTTCAATACAGCTCAGAGTAGAAAGAGAATGGCAACCAGAAATGGCCTTTAAAAATTACCAGAATTTATTTAAGAGCCGTATAACATGAACAAAGCAGAAACAACTTGGCCTATTTAAGGGCTGGTGGTATACTTTTAACAGAAGGATACAATTCACTATTGGAAATTGTTGAAGAAAGAGCTTCAAAGAGTCCCCCCAACGCCGTGGCAGTGTGAGAATCATGTAATAGGAGGCCAGTCCCATTCCTGACACTTTCTATTTATAAGATCTTGGAAAAGTCACTTAATGACTCCATTAAAACAAACAATCATAAATAATAATACCTGCTTATCTCATGGGATTATTATGAGATTTAAATAATGCATTTATTAGTGCTTGGTATACAAGAAAGGGAAGTGTTATAATCATCTGCTGACCTCCTTGATGGGTTTTGTGTAAACAATGAGAGCAATTTCTAGGTTAATAGCTGCAGAGAGCATTGCCAGAGACTGTCAAAGGCAGGTCGAGACCAGTAACAGCTATAACATCACACAGGGCATTGTGGTCGGTGATAAGAACAAACTAGGTAATTTAGACTCAAAGTTTAGATTCATTTGCTAGGTCTGTACATTTACATTAATATAATTTACTTTAAAAAATCCAGCACTTATTTCTTCCCTGCTGCATATTGTTAAAAAGTGTTGATCATTCAGGTAAATTCTCTCCACAGCAGTAGAAAGGAAGGAATGGGAACAAGGGACCTATGTGAATTTGACAGAACATGAAAAGGAGATAGGAAAAATGAGCATCAAGGAGGAATTAAAAGTGATGGGATAACATTACTTTTAGAAATTTGATTAGGGAATTCTCATTCATTTAGATTGCAGCCAGCAGGAATCTGGGGAGAGAGGGAACAGCAGTTTCCATCATGGAGCTCAACACTATACACGTATTATTTTATTCAATTTTCACAATTCTAGAAGATAGAATTTTATCCTCATTTTTTAGATAAGGACACTGTAAGTAATTTGGCCCAAAGCACACTAGTAGTAAATGGTGGGTGGGTGGTTTTCCAGTCAATTCTTTCTCTCTTGCTCCCATGCCCAGGCATTTTCTATAATACCATCGACCAAATGTCCACTTCTCAAAATGCACTCAGGTGGTTAACCAGGAAGATCACACCTCAATGGCATTTTATCTTCTCAATCTAGATGGTCTCTAACTGGAGGGTATATGTTTATAAAATAGCGTAGATTACTTTGCTGAACAGCAAAATATGTTCCTTCCATGAGGACAGACAGGTCACAGTTGTTCCAAGCTGAAAGAAGTCTCAGAGATCAGCACAGCTGAGGTTCTCATTGAGGACAGTTAGACACAGAGAAATGAAAGAATTTGTCCAAAGGCACTCTTCCTGTACACTGTGCTACCACTTCAGAAAACATTGCCAATTTTAAGTAAACCGACTTAAGTTGCTAAGTATTGCTTATAAATATTCTAAAGCCATTCAGGGATTAATAAGACTACTGTCTAATGCGTGATTAACTCTATTAACAACATCTAACTTGTCATTAAATGATAACTGAAATTTCATTGCCAACAGCATACTTTATTAAAAGTCATATTTGCCAGATGGAGCTAGACCACCCTTTTGTAATTCCATATTACTACTCGGGTGCTTACTGATAAGTTATATTCTTAACTCTATCACCAAAATTCTTGGAAGTAACCCCACACTATTACCTGTAATCAGTAAAAGGTAGATTGGTCTAGCAACCCTGGTACTTTGGAGTTCCTACCCTTGCAGTGAATATGATTGTTTCCCTGATTTTGGCTCCCTACTCATTTCATCCTCTTTTCACTAGTCCCTAAAGCTAGGCTATCGTTTTGTTTTGATCAACATGGCAAGAAAACATATGCGGTATATTTGTCTTTCCATTCGCCTTCATGACAGGTAACACTTGTATAGTTTACTATGATTTTAATAAGAAACATCAGGACAAGTAACAGAACCATGCTTCTTCAATACTTAATGAGTATGACTTACAGGACTTTAAAGTTCATCTTGCAGTATCTCTTATTGACTATAAGGTGAATATAGCCATGTCAGAAAACACTCATTAAGCTGCATGCAATACTAAGAAAGTACGGTAACAAATTGAGACTAGTTAATGATAATGGAGTCAACTATTATTTAAAATGAAATACGATTTGAATAAACATAGTATTTTGGAGTTAAAATTATTATTTTGGAGCCAGGAATGTACCCCTCCTCCATCACCACCTCTACTCCATCACCCATAGCAGAGTTGAGCCTCCATTAGAGTCAAAGTCCCGCATGAGATATTTCAAAAAAAATTATGTTTCAGTTCTCTTCTGTGAGCACTGTGCCTTTAATGAGAAACAGATGTTCAACTTACTTACACAGAAACAAAAAATGAAAAAAAAAGTAAATAAAGGCAGAGCATCCTCATAACTGACTTCCCATGGAGTTAGACCATTCAAAGTTTCCTAACGATAATAATCACTCAGCCCAAGCCCCCAAATTTACCATCATCTAAATAGAAGGAATCAAACAAGGTTAACTGAGTCTGAGAACCTAGTATATTAGCCTATAGCCTAATACAGTGGACACTTGAACAACATGGGGTGTGGGATGCTGACCCTCTCCCACAGTGGAAAATCCACGAATAATTTATGTTGGGTCCTCCTGTTTCATTCCTCCTTATCCGAGATTCCTCTGTATCCATGGTTCCACATCCCGGGATTCAACTAACCTCCTGTAGAACTGATGGTATTTACTCTTGAAAAAAATCTGAATATAAGTGGACCCGCAGAGTTCAAGTCCAAGTCCTTCAAGAGTAACTGTATATTAGAGGGTCACTTATCAACCCGCCGTTGCTGTCTAAAGCCTGAAGACAGAACTCTCTCACTGCATACTGAGGATAAGGGGTGAGGGTGGTAGCTTCTCTGGTTCACCAGCTGCTGTACTTCAGTGCTCACCCACCCACTCAACCTGCTGCCTGCTAACCAGGTTACTTTTGATTGTTTTCAAATTTGATCTTAATATTGAGGCTTTTTTTTTTTTTTTTTTTTTTAATAATGAAACTCTCTAGGAGTTAAACCAGCATTTTATTTATTTATTTATTTATGGCTGTGTTGGGTCTTCGTTTCTGTGCGAGGGCTTTCTCTAGTTGAGGCAAGCGGGGCCACTCTTCATCGCGGTGCGCGGGCCTCTCACCGTCGCGGCCTCTCTTGTTGCGGAGCACAGGCTCCAGACGCGCAGGCTCAGTAGCTGTGGCTCACGGGCCCAGTTGCTCCGCGGCATGTGGGATCTTCCCAGACCAGGGCTCGAACCCGTGTGCCCTGCGTTGGCAGGCAGATCCCCAACCACTGCGCCACCAGGGAAGCCCCGAGGCTGTTTTTTTAATTGACTAATTTAGTTAATATGATCTTTTCATTGCAATTGTTCTTATAAATATCTAATTAAATATTTTATGCATCATTAAAATGTAAGTGTAAAATAATGAGGTTTTTTTCCTGAAAACTACTGTGATTTCTGTAAAAGGCAAAATGAAAGCACATTACCCGAACAAAAACGAAACAAAAACTACTTTTGAATTGTGTGTGGGTAAAACGTATAAAAGTTGGGGGAGAAACATCACAAAAATCCAGAAAAGTGCTGTATCAAAATGTCAGCTAAAGAATGTACCTCACCATTTGGTTCCACAAGGATTAGGTCACTGGCCACTGTAGTCACTGACCTTTAACACTCCCTGAAAGGAGTTCAGGGCTAAGACCGGGAATGAAGTACTCTGTGCTCTGGGAAAAAAATGGCAGAAGAGGCCTTCAGATAGTTAGATAGCTTCAGAAGATTTTATGAGTCCAATTTCTTGCATCTTCCCACACCTAGAAAAGCACTAAAATCATTAACAGAGACATCTGCTCCTCAAGATTAGCAGCGACCGTCTGCCAAAGTGTGCGTTTGATTGCATGTACCCACTTCACAAAAATCACACACATACCAACCACCCCCCAACCTCTTAGGAGCAATTCCTAGGAGTTGTGTGAGGGGCTGTCTCCCAGGTGATAGTCCTAGCTAGACCCCAAATCAAACTTAGTTCACAGCTCTTACATTGTGCTTTTTTTCAGTCAATGAAAATTTCTTTCTTTACATGTATCTTTAAATTCTGGCAAATTTTGTGCTTAAAAGAGTACAGAAATGGATGAATTATAGTATGGGTTAATCAAGAAAGAAAATACAGTTCTTTAAGGAAACTAACCAAAAGATGGCCCTGGCATTACATAAAACAGATTGACAAATGTTTATACATTTACATGTTTTAAACTAAAATGTTTTTGTTATTCCTACTTTCATCAATTTATTTAAATGATCAGCCACCTACCTGGGCCACTAGCATCAGGTACTAGGCCTTCTGTTATATGTAATTATGATGAGTGGTAAAATAATGAAAAGTGCCTGCGCTGAAAGCACACTAGAAACCAGTTGAATCAAGATGCCCTCACAGAACGTAATAGGCACAGAGGGTGCTGTGCTTTGCTATGATTATCTTATCACATGTAAGCAGTCACCATGACTGTGAACTAAATATAATTAAGCCTGAATTGTTAGTTTTCTGTGCACGTGGACTGAAGTAGGACAGGCAATCCTGTCATTTCTAGTGGACACCTACTCTGTCCAGCTCACTGTACAATGAGTGGGGTTTAGGCTAGCGGTTCTCAAATTAGAAGGATCAGAATCACCTGAGGGGCAGACCTCTGGGCCCCATCACTTGAGTTTCTGGTTCAAGAGGTCTGGGATGATGGTGCAGGACTGCATTTTGAATGAGTTCCCAAGTGATATTGCTCCTGTTGGTCCAGGGACCACATTTAAAAACCACTATTTCAGGACGTTAAACAAACAAATGAACAAACAAACTCGTTTTACTGTAGAAAATGTTGCACTCTAAAAAAACTCAGATAGGATGAAATCACATGCAAAAAGCAAGGCATATGCATAATTCAATAGATAAATTAACCAATTGGTTGTCCACCAATCCATCCCAGATTTCGTTGGAGTCAATGATATAAAGGGTTTTGAAGAAATTAGCCAGAAAATCTTCTCCTTCCCAAGAATAAAGGAGGGTGATTAAGTATGTATAGGAACAAACAAATATGACTTAGCATGTGCTAAGAGATATTTTGAAAGCATACTGATAAAATTATAGCTGTCTCTTTTCTTAAATTTGACTATGCAATTTAGAGAGAACTGAAAAGATTCCTACTATCTACATTCTCATATCTATATGCCTATCTTTATTTTCACCATACATTTTTCTGCCTGGTGTTCTCTTTTTCTCTTTCTAATGTTTCTTTCTCTCTGTGTTTCTAGGTGTAGTCACAATCACAAATGAGTTTCTTAAAGTCAATATTTCAGTAATGCCTCCAATTGTGTTCACAAACTGATCCTAAATGTACAATTCTGTTCATTAGTGTAATAGATTAAAATCGATTCGGAAAACATTTTTCAAAGAAATTTAAATTGTGGAGAGAAAGGAAAATTCATTCAGAGAAAGACTCTAGGTTACATTTTCTATTCCTCTTTAAAGGACTGATCATAAAAATAACTGCTGGAAAGCCCTGAAGATGAAGAGAAGTGCCGACTGTGTGTTTAAATGAAAACAGATTTAATCACATGAACTGTGCTGGAATTATTTTCATTCAACATTTCAAAGATGTAGTAATTTTTTTATATCATCTTGCCCGAGTCCTGGTTTTTGTGACAAGTAATCCATCCTGAGTTCATTGTATAGTTGTTAACTCCTTAACTGGGGATGGGTAAGTGCTTTCCTTGTATCCAAGCTAAGCTCTCTGTAAAACAGTACTTTGAGATTGGGACAGTAAGTAACCTTTGTGTCTGTGTGTGTGTGTGCTTTAAACTATACATTTTCACACTAACTCTATCAGAAAGTGACATTAAGTCACTGGGGGGGGGACATTTTTTAAAAGCTAAATGAGAAACCTGAAAACAATAGGAGGCTCAGTTTTTAGGGCATGCACTAAAGAACTATGATTCTAGAATGTAACTCTGCCTTACTATATAAAGGTGGTACATTTTTTTCACAGAACTGTTTATATATGCTCCATTTACAAAATGAGCATATTAAAATTACTTCTGAGTGCATGCAGAGAGTAAAGAGTGATCACAGATTTAGGCTTATAAACAGACACATGAGAAAACTAAATTTTGATGTTTCCTTTATTAAATACAAAGTAGTATATATTAAAAATCAGTTTTCAATAGAATATTAAGTAAATGCCATGTATTCTGGATTTTAATGCAGTTGCTGAATGCAATTATGGTATGACATTAAAACCTAATTCATTTTGAATACCATGCTATCCAAAAGAGAAAAATATTACAATGCACACCATTATTCTAAGCATCATACTTTACAAGTGTAATTTTATAGTTCTGTGTTTCCCAGATAAGAACATATCCATTCCCACCTACCCCAACCCCAAGCATAATATATACTTCAAAGAAGCTATGAGTCTTTATTTCTTCAAGTAGATGTGAGACCTCTTGAGGTTAGGAAATGTTATTTTGTATCCTCATCTTATTCATTGTTCCTAAATATATATTTATTAAATATTATTAAAGAAGAAAGATTTAAGAAGACTGTCACTTTGTAGCTTTTAGACCTTGGTATGTCTGTGTATTAACCACTTGACTGTTTACACATAAAAGGACTAGACTTAGGATTTACTCCCTCATTCATAGCCAAGACCAAAATGTAAGGTTAGGAATTTTAGAGGTCTTAAGATAAAGAAAAGATTGTAGGTCATTTAGTTCCATGAACCTACAGTTTGCTGCTGAATTAGGAAGATGTCAAAAGTTCACCAGGTAAGTCACCTTCAAGCTGTCAATATATACCCTTTGCCTCTCAAGGGAAACCATGCAGAAACAGACACTTAAAATTTTTCCACTGTATCCCTACCTAATTGTTTAGCAGCAAGGATCCCAACAATCTGTACAGCAGATGCGACTCCCTCACTTAACACTATCATAGGAAGGGAATAAGGGCAGAAGAGTCATATGCTAATGGTAAAGATGCACAGAGAAACTGCTGCCTGAGCACAGATAACACACCTCTCTCCAGCCATCTGTCCCACCATGTGTGCTGCACATCACAGGAGGATATGAGAGGGGTGGACAGCTGATAAGTTTTTCAGAGTGGCAAAAGAATGGCTTTCAACAGCAGTGTGATACTAGAGGATAAGAGTATTTTTTTTTTAATATTGCAAGGAATGTATTATTAATGTTACTTAAAGGACCAAAGGTTTTAGTATTGCATAATTAAAAAAATAAATTAATGTCATGTTATTCCTTTCTCTCACTCACTGCATTCTGATGTTCTTTCTTGAGTGGCAGGGAGAGATGCATAGTTACAGCTGAAATGCAAGAATGGCACACTGTTGTTTCTGGTGTATGACACCCACTCTGCATACACAGATGAGACCAAGGTGGAGAGGGGCTGCTGAAGGAAATCACAGACTGGGTTCTGAGCCAGAGATATGGTGTCTATCCTGCTGGACTACCCTGATATTAGTATTGCCATCAGGTCAGATCTCAAAATAATATTTTAATGTAGTTTATGTGTTGCATTAACTAATCCTTACTCTCAAAGCCTAAATGTTGTGGGATAAGGGAAATTCTGTTCCTGGCATACGTAACTGGATGAATAAATCTTTGTTGAATTATTGCAAAAATAGAATCATTTCATTGATATAGACGGAGGTGGTACAGAGAAGCAGGATCTGGTGGTAGATAAACTAGGCAGTGCTGCCATCAGCCTCGGTGGAGCTGAGATTCCTCTCAGGGGCTGACTGGGCTGTGTGTAGGTGTGGGCGCAAACTGCTTCGCTGTGTGCCTCAGTAACCTAGCTGAAGAAGAGGAAGAGGGAGAGAGGGAGGGAGAGAGAGGGGAAGGGGGCAGGGGGAAAAGAGGAGAGGACAGAAGGAGAGAAGAAAGAGAAGGAGAAGGAAGAGATGGAGAGGAAAATCTACTTGGAGAAACGGAACATGAACAAATAAAAAGTTTAAAATCATATCTCTGTGTTATATCTGTGCATGTGTATATAAAGCTGATGCAGGCAATTAGCTTTCCAGAGTTACTGCTTATAAAGGAGAAACGACTAGTAATTGTTTAATAAGAAAAGCATTCTGAACGGTTGGGGGAAAGGGCCTGTGTCTTAAGAACAAAAAATAAACAAAACACAAAAGTGAGGTTGTTGCTTTCCAGTGAGCGAAGAAGCAAAAGATCAGTCAAGAAGGATCACATTTAGAACATATATGTACTGAGTGAAATCAAAAGTTATCCAAACACAGAGCTGAGATCAGAGATTCATATGCAGAGTATAGAAAAAAATACATAATTTCTTTGAGAACAAATTGGCTCTTTAGTTATAAACAATTTAGAAGCAGCCATAAAAATTTCAATCCTGAGGAATGTATTCAGGTTTCATGGATGAATGGACCTTTGATAAGTAGCTTCCCAATACTAGGATAATAAGACAGAGTCAAACTAGATAAAATGGTAGCTCTATGTTTGGAATTTCAAGACAAAAGCTTCAAAACTTTTGTCCATTCCAATGTCATCTGAAGATATCACATATTATATTCCTATTTCAGGGATTTCATTAAACTGTACACTGAAATAACTGTAAACAGAGGAATTTGGGAAGTGCTAAGACGGAAGCAATACAACCTCCACAGCGAATTGACATAGTAGCAAGTATAGTAGATGGCACATACTGCCAGGGAAAAAAGATGGAGAAGGGATTGTGGTTGTTTTAAGGGAGAAAGTCACATTTTCCTCCAGGGTCTGTGAAATATATTATTGGTGTTCCTTTACGAGACCCAGAAATGAACCCCTGATTCAAGTTGAGAAAGAAATACTCATGTCAACCTTCAGTAAGAGAAATAAAAAGAAGTGTTTCTAGCAGTGCACATAATGCTTGCAAAACTATCTAGTTACCTTGTCTCGTGCCTGCAAAAAACTCATTCTATTTATTTGAAAAATAGAATTTTAAATTATATTTTTAAAATAGCTGTTAAAATATTTCTCCTTTTGAAGACCATTGTCTTGGCAATAGCCTCTCAATTAAGAATAGTGTTTTCATTTCTTAACTCAATCAGGTCTTTAAATTCTGTTTTTAAGGGGACAAACTTATATCTCACAATTTATAAAGGATTAGAATTCATTATGGGAAAAAATAGAGATTTAGCATTTGACAGTAAAGAAAACATACAGAATAAGTGTTTGGAGTATCTATTTCTGTTTTACAGTGATATAAAATATCTGATTAAAACATATGCTCTCAAATAATAAGAGAAACTTAGGTGTATAAAACCTGTCATATGCATTTAAAACAGATACTAAATGAGTTCAAGATAACTCAGGATGATGTTCTTTCTGTCAGACTTCGTAATGTTTAATTTTAGAACTGAAATTAAATAATATTAAATTTTTATGATTTATAACAGTTTTCTCTGAAAACACACACACACACACACACACACACACACACACACACACATACCAAAAAGGTCCTAAGTCAGAAGTATAGCAAAAGGTTCTTATAAGGCCGTCTCAGAAAAGATAAACATAAAGCTAGTCAATTAAGTCATCAAATTCTAAGTCACAACTAAAGGAGTTAAATTTTTAACCTAGGCCTGGTCAAGTGACTTTAATTATGTAAGAGTCTTTTGATTCTTTCATTTCTCCTTGAAAAAACATGCAAACTGTACAAACCTCCCTGTAAGCATCTTATCTATTAGTTTCCAAACTTTCAAACACTCATCCAGACTCTACTTTAGAACTGCAGTAAGTTAGATAGGAGTTTTTAAATTGTCTCTAAATGGCTATAATTAAACCCTCACTTAAAGCTTTACCATCTATACCAAGGGCAAACTCAATGTGATAAGGGATGCATAAGAGTAGAATTATTAAAAAGCAAAAAAAAACAAAGAAAGAAAACCTGTGACTTGGCATAGATTCCTGTGTAAAGGGTACAGGCTAGGTACTCCAATATTTCCTCTAAAAAAAGTTATATGAAGATCAGGAAGGGTAGGTGAGTAAAAGAAAAATAATTCAACCTTTCTTTATAAAGCTATGTGCAAAAGTGAACTCTTACCCAGGAAATCTATTAATTGTTAATCTTTTCCTCTTTTAAATCACTGTGAAAACAAATACTTCTTGAAAATGACCTTAATTCAAATCCAGTGTGTACTGATAGGTCAAATTCTCTGAAACAAATCTAATTAACAAGAATAGGCCACCTAGCCTATGGATAAGGAAAGCGATCAGATAAGCCCTAGAAATAAAATGGTATTAATGTCAGGAATGGCAGAAATGGCGGCTACTGATGCCATATAGTTGCTAAGTTGAGTGAAAAAAACAATAACAAAAAGAAAAGAGTGTACTCTTAGAGATAAGAAGGGAATTACAAGTTACTCTTTCTCTAGCTACTAAAAAAAACCCTTAAAATAGAAGTAAATACATATGTTTGAATGATTTCTATGAACATACTTGGTAATTTAATAAACTACTTTGCCATTTAATAAACTATTTTTTGGAACAAAACTATTTTCAGAGATGAGCTGAACATTTGTCAGAAATTTGCTGTCCAAGAGCGAGGATTTGTGATTTTTCTGTCACTAAAAGACCATTTTCAACTATGATCTAAGAATAACAAAATATCTTTAATTTTTTCCTATATGAGGAAAAGGTACCTTACCTTTACAAAAGCATAATATAGTTCACAGTCAATATTATCAGGCATTAATTTCTGTTGATCAAGAAGACTGTCAGAACAGAAGGAAAATTACATTCTGAACATTTATCTGATGAAGAAAATGAGATGCAATAAACACAAAAAAGTGACATGCTTCTATGAGTACTTCACCAAAATGTAAGTAGAAGGATCTTTGGACTCTTAGGTCATTGCCTTTTCCACCCCCAGAAGGTTGGTTTGAAAACACTGTATCCCATTACCTTTCTTCTAAGAAAATGTGAGTCCTTGGTGTTCATATTTCATTTGAAATGCTCAGAAATACCATGTCATTTTCAAGGATGGCACACATCGAGATTGGTTCAAGACAGTGGAGTAGAAGGACGTGCTCTCATTCCCTCTTGCAAGAACACCAGAATCACAACTAACTGCTGAAAAATCATCAACAGGAAGACTCATCAACTGGAACTCACCAAAAAAGATAAACCACATCCAAAGACAAAGGAGAAGCCACAATGAGATGGTAGGAGGTGCACAATCACAATAAAATCAAATCCCATAACTGCTGGGTGGGTGACTCACAAACTGGAGAACACTTATACCACAGAAGTCCACCTAATGAGGTGAAGGTTCTGAGCCCCACGTCAGGCTTCCCAACCTGGGGGTCCAGCAGTGGGAGGAGGAATTCCTAGAGAACCAGATTTTGAAGGCTAGCAGGATTTGATTTCAGGACTTCAACAGGACTGGGGGAGACAGAGACTAAACTCTTGGAGGGCACACAAAAAGTAGTATGCATATCGGGAACCAGGGGAAAGAGTAGTGACTCCAGGGGAGACTGAACCAGACCTACCTGCTAGTGTTGAAGGGTCTCCTGCAGAGGTTGTGGGTGGAGGGAAGGACTCTGTCTCACCATGAGGACAAGGAAACTGTCAGCAGAACTTCTGGGAAGTATTCCTTGGCATGAGCCCCCACAGAGTCCGCCATTAGCCCCAACAAAGAACCCAGGTAGGCTCTAGTGTTGGGTCACCTCAGGCCAAACAACCAACAGGGAGGGAACCCAGCCCCACCCATCAGTAGTCAAGCAGATTAAAGTTTTACTGAACTCTGCCCAACAGAACTAGAGCCAGCTCTAACCAACACCAATTGCTCCCATCAGGACACTTGCTCAAGCCTCTTAGATAGCCTCATCCACCAGAGGACAGACAGCAGAAGCAAGAAGAACTACAATGCTGCAGCCTGTGGAAAAAAAAAAAAAAAAAAAAACCACATTCACAGAAAGATAGACAAGATGAAAAGGCAGAGGGCTATGTACCAGATGAAGGAACAAGATAAAATCCTAGAAAAACAACTAAATGAAGTGGAGATAGGCAACCTTCCAGAAAAATAATTCAGAATAATGATAGTGAAGATGATCCAGGACCTCAGAAAAAGAATGGAGGCAAAGATAGAGGAGATGCAAGAAATGATTAACAAAGACCTAGAAGAATTAAAGAATAAACAAACAGAGATGAACAATACAATAACTGAAATGAAAACTACACTAGAAGGAATCAATAGCAGAATAACTGAGGCAGAAGAACGGATAAGTGACCTGGAAGACAGAATGGTAGAATTCACTGCTGCAGAACAGAATAAAGAAAAAAGAATGAAAAGAAATGAAGAAAACCTAAGAGACCTCTGGGACAACATTAAGTGCAACAACATTAGCATTATAGGGGTCCCAGAAGGAGAAGAGAGAAAGGACTCAAGAAAATATTTGAAGAGATTATAGTCGAAAACTTCCATAACATGGGAAAGGAAATAGCCACCCAAGCCCAGGAAGCACAGAGAGTCCCATACAGGATAAACCCAAGGAGGAACATGCTGAGACACATAGTAATCAAATTGGCAAAAATTAAAGACAAAGAAAAATTATTGAAAGCAGCAAGGTAAAAATGACAAATAACATACAATGGAACTCCCAGAAGGTTAACACCTGATTTCTCAGCAGAAACTCTACAAGCCAGAAGGAATGTGATGACATATTAAAAGTGATGAAAGGGAAGAACCTACAACTAAGATTACTCTACCCAGCAAAGATCTCATTCAGATTCAATGCAGAAATCAAAAGCTTTACAGACAAGCAAAACCTAAGAGAATTCAGCACCAATAAAGCAGCTCTACAACAAATGCTAAAGGAACTTCTCTAAGTGGGAAACATAAGAGAAAAAAGGGACCTACAAAAAAAACCCCAAAACAATTAAGAATATGGTAACAGGAACATACATACCGATAATTACCTTAAACGTGAATGGATTAAATGCTCCAACCAAAAGACACAGGCTCACTGAATGGATACAAAAACAAGACCCATATATATGCTGTCTACAAGAGACCCACTTCAGACCTAGGGACATATACAGACTGAAAGTGAGGGGATGGAAAAAGATATTCCATGCAAATGGAAATCAAAAGAAAGCTGGAGTAGCAATACAAATGTCAGATAAAATAGACTTTAAAATAAAGAATGTTACCAGAGACAAGGAAGGACACTACATAATGATCAAGGGATCAATCCAAAAAGAAGATATAACAATTATAAATATATATGCACCCAACATAGGAGCACCTCAATACATAAGGCAACTGCTAACAGCTATAAAAGAGGAAATTGACAGAAACACAATAATAGTGGGGGACTTTAACACCTCACTTACACCAATGGACAGATCATCCAAAATGAAAATAAATAAGGAAACAGAAGCATCAAATGACACAACAGACCAGATAGATTTAATTGATATTTATAGAACATGCCATCCCGAAACAGCAGATTACACTTTCTTCTCAAGTGCGCACGGAACATTCTCCAGGATATATCACATCTTCGGTCACAAATCAAGCCTCAGTAAACTTAAGAAAATTGAAATCGTATCAAGCATCTTTTCTGACCACAACGCTATGAGATTAGAAATCAATTACATGGAAAAAAATGTAAAAACAAAAACACATGGAGACTAAACAATACGTTACTAAATAACCAAGAGATACCTGAAGGAATCAAAGAGGAAATCAAAAAATACCTAGAGACAAATGACAATGAAAACACGATGACCCAAAACCTATGTGATGCAGCAAAAGCAGTTCTAAGTGGGAAGTTCATAGCTATACAAGCCTACCTCAAGAAGCAAGAAAAATCTCTAATAAAGAATCTAACCTTACACCTAAAGGAACTAGAGGAAGAAGAACAAACAAAACCCAAAGATAGCAGAAGGAAAGAAATGAAATAGAAAACAATAGCAAAGATCAATAAAACTAAAAGCTGGTTCTTTGAGAAGATAAACAAAATTGATAAACTATTAGCCAGACCCATCAAGAAAAAGAGGGAGAGGACTCAAATCAATAAAATTAGAAATGAAAAAGGAGAAGTTACCACAGACACCGCAGAAATACAAAGCATCCTAAGAGACTATTACAAGTTACTCTTTGCCAATAAAATGGACAACCTGGAAGAAATGGAAAAATTCATAGAAAAGTATAACCTTCCAAGACTGAACCAGGAAAAAATAGAAAATATGAACAGACCAATCACAAGTAATGAAATTGAAACTGTGATTAAAACTCTTCCAACAAACAGAAGTCCAGGACCAGATGGCTTCACAGGTGAATTCTATCAAACATTTAGAGAAGAGCTAACACTCATCCTTCTCAAACTCTTCCAAAAAATTGTAGAGTAAGGAACTCTCCCAAACTCATTCTATGAGGCCACCATCACCATGATACCAAAACCAGACAAAGATAATACAAAAAAAGAAAATTACAAACCAATATCACTGGTGAATATAAATGCAAAGATCCTCAACAAAATACTAGTAAACAGAATCCAACAACACATTAAAAGGATCATACAACATGATCAAGTGAGATGTATCCCAGGCATGCAAGGATTCTTCAATACACGCAAATCAATCAATGTGATACACCATATTAACAAATTGAAGAATAAAAACCATATGATCATCTCAATAGATGCAGAAAAAGCTTTTGACAAAATTCAACACCATTTATGATAAAATCTCTCCTGAAAGTGGGTATAGAGGGAACCTACCTCAATATAACAAAGGCCGTATATGACAAACCCACAGCAAACATCATTCTCAATGGTGAGAAACTGAAAGCATTTCCTCTAAGATCAGGAACAAGACAAGGATGTCCACTCTCACCACTATTATTCAACATAGTTTGGAAGTCCTAGCCACGGCAATCAGAGAAGAAAAAGAAATAAAAGGTGTACAAATTGGAAAAGAAGAAGTAAAACTGTCACTGTTTGCAGATGACATGATACTATACATAGAGAAACCTAAAGATGTCACCAGAAAACTACTAGAGCTAATCAATGAATTTGGTAAAGTTGCAGCATACAAAATTAATGCACAGAAATCTCTTGCATTCCTATACGCTAATGATGGAAAATATGAAAGAGATATTAAGGAAACGTTCCCATTTACCATTGTAACAAAAAGAATAAAATACCTAGGAATAAACCTACCTAGGGAGACAAAAGACCTGTATGCAGAAAACTATAAGACACTGATGAAAGAAATTAAAGATGATGCAAACAGATGGAGAGATATACCATATTCTTGGATTGGAAGAATCAATATTGTGAAAATAACTATACTACCCAAAGCAATCTACAGATTCAATGTAATCCCTATCAAATTACCAATGCCATTTTTTACAGAACTAGAACAAAAAATCTTAAAATTTGTATGGAGACACAAAAGACCCCGAATAGCCAAAGCAGTATTGAGCGAAGAAAACGGAGCTGGAGGAATCAGACTCCCTGACTTCAGACTATACTACAAAGCTACAGTAACCAAGACAATATAGTACTGGCACAAAAACAGAGATATATATCAGTGGAACAGGATAGAAAGCCCAGAGATAAACCCACGCACCTATGGTCAACTACTCTATGACAAAGGAGGCAAGGATATACAATGGAGAAAAGACAGTCTCTTCAATAAGTGGTGCTGGGAAAACTGGACAGCTACATGTAAAAGAATGAAATTAGAACACTCCCTAACACCATACACAAAAATAAACTCAAAATGGATTAGAGACCTAAATGTAAGACTGGACACTATAAAACTCTTAGAGGAAAACATAGGAAGAACACACTTTGACATAAATCACAGCAAGATCTTTTTTGATCCACCTCCTAGAGTAATGGAAATAAAAACAAAAATAAACAAATGAGACCTAATGAAACTTAAAAGCTTCTGCACAGCAAAGGAAACCATAAACAAGATGAAAAGACAACGCTCAGAATGGGAGAAAATATTTACAAACGAATCAACAGACAAAGGATTGATCTCCAAAATATATAAACAGCTCATGCAGCTCAATATTAAAAAAACAAACAACCCAATCCAAAAATGGGCAGAAGACATAAACAGACATATCTCCAAAGAAGACATACAGATGGCCAAGAAGCACATGAAAAGCTACTCAGCATCATTAATTATTAGAGAAATGCAAATCAAAACTACAATGAGGTATCACCACACACCAGTTAGAATGGGCATCACCAGAAAATCTACAAACAACAAATGCTGGAGAGGGTGTGGAGAAAAGGGCACCCTCTTTCACTGCTGGTGGGAATGTAAATTGATACAGCCACTATGCTCCACAGTATGGATGTTCCTTAAAAAACTAAAAATAGAATTACCATATGGCCCAGCAATCCCACTACTGGGCATATACCCAGAGAAAACCATAATTCAAAAAGACACATGCACCCCATATTCATTGCAGCACTATTTACAATAGCCAGGTCATGGAAGCAACCTAAATGCCCATTGACAGATGAATGGATAAAGAAGATGTGGTACATATATACAATGTAATATTACTCAGCCATAAAAAGGAACAAAATCGGGTCATTTGTAGAGATGTGGATGGATCTAGAGACTGTCATACAGAGTGAAGTAAGTCAGAAAGAGAAAAAAATATATCGTATATTAACGCATATATGTGGAACCTAGAAAAATGGTACAGATGAACCGGTTTGCAGGGCAGAAGTTGAGACACAGGTGTAGAGAACAAACGTATGGACACCAAGGGGGGAAAGCGCCGGGGTTGGGGGTGGTGGTGTGGTGAACTGGGAGATTAGGATTGATATATATACACTGATTCATATAAAATGGATGACTAATAAGAACCTGCTGTATAAAAAAATAAATAAAATTAAATTCAAAAATTCAGAAAAAAAAGGATGGCACACATCAAAGTCAATTTGCTAATTGGTTTTAGTTGTTTTCCAACAACTATGAATGCTACCTAGTTATTCCAGAACAAATTCTAGAGGAAACAGACTGATCACTTGGCATCCAGATATCAGCAAAAATTTTAAAAAATACAGTGTTACAATGGTTTTCACTATGCAGATATTAATATATATATCTTGTTTGTGCCAGTGTTTCATATATGACCTAATATCAGTCTTTTCACTTTCTGGGATTTTTTAACAATCACTCTAAGTTTCCAAATTCTCATTTTCCCTGTATGCAACACTTTTTTACAATCACTACAAACACTGTAAAATGTTTCCAAAAGAAAATAATTAAAATGAAATTTCCTTAGCAAGATGATCTTCTAACAGAGGAACAATAACAACATTTCAAGGATATAATATTTCTACCGAAATGTGTTAACTGATTATTAATATTAATCATTTATAGGTGATTAGTGACCATTATTAAATATACCTGCCTGTTTTTTTTTTTCCTTAAATATGTTTATTTTTTACAGGACTTGGATTTCACAGAAATCTAAATCACTATATTCAGGTAAAAATACTTCTGATCAAAGTATAAATGGCAATTTTGACAACATGAAACTTATAGAAACAATTAACATATAAATGGAGAGTTCTCTATTTGTGCATTCAAACTACAGACATTATGCATATTCACCTCTGGTTTAAGCATATTAATATATTTGCTTTGTTTACTAGTTAAGCATAGTACTTCAAATATTTCATAAATCTAATGTTAACTGCATACACCTGTTGATATTGCAAAGAAAGAGAGTTGAGACATATTTTAGAGTAAGAAAACACAAAGATATTTACATTGGGCTATCAGAAAAGGTAAAAAAAAAAACCAATAAATATAAATGGAATCCACTATGCATTATTTCCTCATGCCTATCTCCACCCTGTTTCATCCTCCCCCCAAAAAAGTGCTTCAAAACCACTAATCCAACCACTGACTCAGCACAGGAATGCTCCTGTTCACCTATCCCAGTCCAACAAATTAATAACAGGGTGTTTCATGTTACCCAAATCATGTGTTGATGATGTGATGGAAATAAACAGATTTTAGATGATATGATCAACAGCTTTTCAGAGCTTTTGCCTTCTTATTCTTCTTTTAATTTAAATGTATAGCTTGTAGTAAAATGCTTATGGATTTTTAGAGGATTCTAAAAAGTAAAATTAAGAGAAGGCAGTCAAACATATCATAATAAGAGTTAAATGGGTTCAGTTACATTTTAATTCTAACAGTGGTTTCAAATATAACCTGTCTGGTAGGGTTTAATAGAAAACAAAATCAAGTTGAGAACCATGGGGAATAATATGTCAATCTTGAGAGAAAGCATGGCATGTGAAAGTCTTTGGTGGACAGGCACTTAAATTGTTTAATGTAGCAAAGGAAATGTTAATGTTACAACTGTATTTTCTATTTTGTTCTAAGAAACATGTCTGATAAAGAAAGAGAAGAAAAGGTATCTTTTAACTAGACTCAAAAATCTTGGTAATAAATCAGTTTAATGGCCCATAAGATTCTTCTCTTATACATGTATAAATTATATGTTTTTGCAACAATGTTGCATATTATCATTAGTCCAAAACAGCACTGCATCTGCACTGTTCAAGAAATAATACTATGCATTTTTCTAATATATTTATTTCCCAACATTATAACTTACTACTATTTTATGAAACTGACATTAAATCTTCTATCTCAATAGAAAATCTTGTGAAATGTATCCTCCTCTCCATTACTAAAGGTTGTTTTTTTGGTTTATTTTTTGAAAGTCAGATATTATATCTTTAACTCCTTTGCATTTCCACTCTACTCCATGAAGTCCCTAACATATGATGAATATGCCTTAGTTTTTTGGGGGTGAAATGATGAATTAAGTTTGAGTTGAATGAATGTTTTATACCACCAAAGAATAAAGACCGGGCTTACTAAATATAACTTTAAAACATAATGCTTTATTTCATTGTACTTACACAGCATAACCTTACTAGTAGTAGTAAAATTATTTGTAATTATTTTTCAATCAGATTAACCTGCTATAGATTAATTATACTGTAGTCTCTACTTAGCAAGTGGGTTCCAAAAATTATGGTGTCATAGAAATATGCCAGTAGTGATTGGCAGAAATGGAGAGTTACTTCATTCTGAATTAATGACAAAATTGAGTGGTCCCCAACACCATTGTGCAGGTGTTCATGGCAACATTATTAACATTAATTTATTGGGAATAAAACACCAGAGAGAGAGATCTGTCAAACAGGCCAAGTTATTCAGCTATCCCACTAAACATCAGATTTGCTACATGATGTCAGAGTTTCTCTGTTCTTCAACTCAAGTAGTAATGGCAAGATAGTTTACCTGCATTTGTATTAATTCTTAAGTGTTTTACTTTCTCCCCCCCAAAATCATAACTTGTCAATTTAATGGTCCCTGAGACACAAAAAACAAGTCTGTAATTAATACTCAGTATTGAAATAACCATTTACATTTTGCACTCTAAGGATTATGTACTACTTTGGAGAAATGGTTTTCATGGATGTACTTGTTTAAAAAACAGACAAACAAAAACTCCTCAGACACAAAGCATTGCTTCTTACTCCCCCCACCCCTCCTGCCGACTATACACTATTGCCAGTTACAAGACTTTCTTCTCCAGCCAACCAATTAAGCAACAAAAGTCCTCACCTTTTGATTGATTTCTATTCATCCCCCAAATATATCTCAAAAGTTATTTTCAGTGTGAATTTCCCATAAAATTACAGAGAGTTCACTATTTCTTCCTTCAAGCTTCCCAGTTAGGTTTACTGACAAAACCACCTTTACTGTAATTATTTCTTTTGTAATTTTGACTGGGAGCTTCTCAAAGGCAACTTTCTGTTTCATTTTCACCTCTGTCTCCAGAGCCTACTATGTGCCTGATGCATAGTTGCACCAATTATTTGATGAATAAATAACTGAATGAATTCAATTGATATAAACAGGGTTCTTTCCCCCAAGCTGATATTGCACAGTTTTTAAAAGTCAGCCTCCTATTATCTAGATGCCAGTCAAATTCCCTGGATTAAGTATCTCAGGAGAGGATGATTATTGCAAATGTATTTTCAAAGAGCCTTCTATTATAGGATTTCATTAATTTATAGTTGTCTCGATTTTTGCCTATGACCACTCAAATTTAAGATATATTTCCTTTAAATAATTGTGCTTGCCAACACAATGAATTCTTCTAGACTAAAAGGATTGGGGGATATATCATCTATATTTATGAAACTCTGAGATGTGTGACTACCTTTACACTCATATAAATTATATTTCCTACTCACTGGAAATAGAATTAGTCTATTTGGATAATGATTTTCCCTTCAGTGAACTGATTTTAGCTTTTTCATTTATTGGATCAATATAGATTTCACAGTGACTGTTACCAAGGTTCAAAGATAGTCAATGTGGTATTTATGATTTTATCAAGTTTTTTCCCTTATAATTCCCACCACAACCACTTCACTGGACTTTTCAGTAATAGTTAACGGTATTATGTGGTGACTTTAAAGACTTAAAGGTTTTTATTTTTGACTGTGAGAAGTTTACGTAGTTTTCTGTTAAGCTTCTTTTTTCAAGAATTAAAATAATAATGTTTATGCCTTTGATTCAAGCGTTGTGATTTAATATTCACAAGTCAATAAGAAAAAATTTTAAAAGTTCCTTGTAATCTGAGGGCAGACATTACATTCTATATGATACCGTTATTTATACTACTGGATATCATGAATACTTGTTTCAAAATCCTGTTAACCAACATCTATTTTCACAAACATGTAATCATACAAGTCCCTCGGAAAAAAGAAGCTATTCTTCATAAATATGTAAAGATGCAGCCTCTCAGAGAGTAAAGCCTACATATTCATTCAGATCACATTTTCAAGAAATGAAATTAGTAACAACCAATATAAATATTCTGTATTAAATTAGCCATATTTTATCATGCTTTCAATTATTCCAAAACAGATTATGATGTACAATTTTCCCTTAAATTATGTGTGCAAACATTATGTTCCGCAAACAATTCCTTATCATATTTCTTCTTCACACTCTTAAAACATACATTTGTAAAATCATTATAGTAACAGAAAATCATGCAAAAAGTAAACTCTACCTATTTTTAAATAAAATCACTGGATTAAGAACTTATCCATTTCAAATTTTAGCAGCTAATTTTGGTCTTTATAATGTATTTTAAAGTACCCTCTTGGGGCCCTTTTACCATCCTGTATTCCCCAACATCCAGCTTGCTCCCCTGTCCCAAACTCTGTTTTAAAATAATTAAGTCCAATGTGAAAGATCTTTGAAGAAATGTAACCTTTTTCTTAATATTGGATGCATATAGGAATTGATTCATGAAAAGTA
Organism: Eschrichtius robustus; assembly: GCF_028021215.1. Taxonomy (NCBI): domain Eukaryota; kingdom Metazoa; phylum Chordata; class Mammalia; order Artiodactyla; family Eschrichtiidae; genus Eschrichtius; species Eschrichtius robustus. The sequence goes on from NC_090841.1 coordinate 41,904,726, forward strand.
ATTTCTAAAAATAAATGAAGAAATATGTTCTGCCATATGTAAAAATCAAATTCTGAGTCAGGGTTTAAGGGCGAATATATGAAACTATAACAAATCTCAAAAAAAAAAATGTTTTATTTTCTAAGACTTTCAAAGATATAATTTTTACCAAATGGCTTTAAAATTTAAACATAAATTCTAAATTCTAAATTCATTTAAACATCATCCTCCTTGGATATGAAACAGGGTACAAAAAGAGGCTTAAAAACTTGATGTTTATGTGTGCTCTCAGGTGGATCAAATTTAGTTGGTAAAGAGATTCCAATTCCCTTCACTAGTTAGAGGGACTAAACGCAATATGAGATAAGCAGAGCAATATTGATCTGCTTTTGCTTCCTAGAAGCTAATCTTACAGTTTCATGTAGATTCAAAAAAGTAGTTGATGACTTTAGTCATGAAAGTTCTTTTCATAGCAATCTTTACCTCAATTAAAAATTATTTGATAAAGCTTTCATTAGAATTATATACAGACATACATGTCTATTTAATTAAAATGATGTCTCCTTAATATTGTCTTTCCTGGAAGAAAACGTTGCCCTCCCCCACACACACATAAAATCTTTTCAGAATCACAGATTTTTCATACAGAGAGAGAGAATCAGAAAAGAGACAGAGAGATAACTTCAAGGCATAAGACTACATCTCAGTATGTTTGTTTAGATCATTTTCCATTGGGAAAAAAAAAAATGTTAATATTCAATCAATGTCTAAAAGGCACACATTTATGTTTGTTTCGAAATACGAATACACAAGAGAATACATTTCCCCAGTGATATGATATAATTGCCTCTCCACTTAAATTCTGTGGACAAGTGGCAAGCATGGCAGACTAAATCTGAGTTAGTTCTGATATGAGGGATCAATTAGGGCCATGGGTCTGTTTTCTGGCTCTCATCTTTTTATTCACTCTGACCCCAAATTAGAAGTCACCCTGTAACCTTATAATTAGATCACATCCTCTGGTAGATCTCCTGAATAAATAAGAATTCCTGGGGGAAAGATCAACCAGAAAGAAATGAGACACTTAGTAGTTGTCTAAAAGTCTAAGCAAAACCATCCCACCCGCAACATTGCTTGATAGCCCAGGACATTTTTTACAGTGTCCCACTGTCTCATGCTAGGGAATAGATGGGATATGCATGATGAGGGTAGAAACTGTTACCGTGGAGAACTGAGACTAGCTTTCCAAGTCATTAAGGCATTCACACCTTCATTTACCTTATACCCTTGGCTGCCTTTTCTTTGTTTTTCCTTTCAAGGCTTCCCATACCATTACTTAAACTAGTATTTTTCCCTATTAAGTGGAGACTAGAGAATATCAAGGTATTTTTCCTAGCTCTATGCCTTCTGTCCCAATCCAGCATATTGCTATTAGGAGAAGATCAAATGGGAAAACAGCTGCAGTTTGGGGTCTACAGTCTTTCCAGAAAATGAACTCAAATGACAGCCTTATATTTTACTAGCACAGTCATTATAAATCAGCATGTAAATATGTTATATTACCAGTATCGTCTCTTACTGTAACAGTGATCTGTAACTGGTTAATTCTTTTTTACCTTATTTCAGCAGAACGCTGTAATATGATACACTGTCACTAGTAAAATGACAAAAAATAACATCCAATAACAACCAACAATTTTATGAGCAAGTATTTTGCCACAATAAGTGATCAGAGCCTATTTAAAATTTTAGATCCTGCTTATGAACTGCCTGCTGACAAGCTGTGTAATTATAAATAACATTCGTCATGTTAACGTCTTGAAAGTTCCGAGTGAAAGTTGTGCAATGTAACTAGGAGGCTCCAAATACTTTTAAACTCTACAAATGTTCTGTCTGTTTTATCATTTTCTTCAGCAAACTGGTACATTTTTAAGGCACCAAAGTGTCAACAAGTGTATCTAATAGAGGCTTGAGCTTCAGTGATTTCATAGAAGAGGAACTTGCCAACAAATTTAGGAAACTCACATTACATATTCAGGTTAGATTCACAAATTCAATGTTGCATGGCAAGAAGTCTATGCTCATTTCTTGGTATCATGAATTGCGATTTTTCCCCCAATTCAGAGAACCAAACCTAAGCCTTCATAAATGAATGAACAACTGAAAGGTAGCTCATATCTTAGAAGTCTTAGAGAAGGAATTTATCATGTATTCAGTTTAAAGGGCTCAAGTTTATGTCAGCCATGAAAGCGATCTATGCCCAATCTGCCCTGATACGGAGTCAGGTTGCTCAAAATAAATCTGATGTGCAACTTATAGTAAAAATACACTTCAGTCTCTTCATACACACACACACACACACACACACAAGTTTGAGTTTTTTAGTTTACATGGTAACTTCTGAGGAGAAAACAATATATTAACCGACACACTTGCAACCTTCTCAAAACCTGCTGCTATGTAAAGTTAGGAATTAGAAAGAGATTTTGAATCACTGAGGACAGAGAAATTTGTCTTGCTAGTTTGTATTACCTGAGTACTACAGTAACATATGTTAGATATCAAATATAATTTTGTCAAATGAAACTGACTTGAAATGCTGAGATTAAGTACTCACTGTAGAAAAACATATGCTTTCTCAAGGTAAACAATATTATTTCAGTTATTTGAGGAAATCATTTGTTAAGCCAATTTAGACATATATCTAAGGTAATAGTATTAAATACATATATTTTACTAATAGAATAAAAAGTAACAGTACAAAAAAATTGTTATTCATGACATTTTTGAAAATTACTTAGCTATGTCATTATTGTCAAAATATATATTAAATTAATTTTAGAAATGTTTATATGGTTGGCTGGATATGTAAATCTGGTCATGTCTTTTATAATAAACCCCAAATCCATTTTTGCACTCACTGAATTAAAAGTAATAATAACATCATGTATTGTTTTCTCCCCACAACAAACTAACTCATTATTTCTTAAACTGTCCCTCTAAGTTTGTCTGCAGTGCAATTTTCTGTTATTCCTTAAATTTAAAAGAGTTGCTTGCCTCTGGAACTGAAAATGTTAAGGTCTGCAGAGCACAAAGTGAAGCAGGGATGGGTCAGTGTGTTAAACATATTCTCCTTGGCAGTCTACACTTCTGGGTGTGAATTGCACACTTTCATAACTTATGGAGATAAAATGGGTCAACGTTACTTCATGTTCAGCTATAAAAATTGCTATGAAAGTCACATCTCTGTTCTGAATTGCCCACCCACAAACCTAGGAGAAGCCTCCCTATCTCTGCAGGCAACACTTTGCTCTTTTCAAATGAGCAGAGTAGGGTAAAAATATGGGCATTGCGTCTTTCCTAAGGTAGGCCTTTAAAAATCCACTGGAAAAGGAATAATTGATTTATCTCTTGTGCAAACAACATTTATTACCTTGATAACTCTCTAAACCTTGGATGTTTTTCAGATGCAAATTAAAACACTACCACACACCTTCACTTTTATTGTTTTCTGTATATTTCACTGGACTTGTTGTGTGACCTTGAGTCCAGCTCAGGGAGGATTTGGACTTCTTTGTTCCAAGTGTAAATTTCTTTCTAGGCTTAAAGTGATATAATTCTTATTTGTTGATGTTTAAGATTCTAGATCTAAACAATTTTTCTTCCAAATAAATCTGCACACGGATGATAGAAAAGTCAGACTATTAAGGACATTTCATGTCTGCAAATAGCCACTTGTCCACTCAGACAAGACAAGTAATGATTTATGTTGTAAGAATAGTAATGATTTATGTTTTAAGACTAGGAAGACCTGTAACCAGATCCATGGGCACAGCACCACTGCTAATTCTTTTTATGTAAAGAGCTGAGTTGGCACAGTATCATCTACGTTCTGCAGGGAGAGAAGCTGGCACAGGGGTCAAAGGAGATGATGTATGGCTGGGAACAGAAACGCAACAATATTGAAAATAATGCAAAGTATGGACACGTTGACGGACATAGGAGATTCGTGCCATTGGGGAAGGCCAGCAGGTATCCAAAGTAGCTTTTGGCTAAGACTGGTCATTAACACATAATTAATGCTGAATAAATAATTATTGAAGGAGTGGATAACTTTAAAGGTATATCATGCATGCCACATAAATCAATAAAGCAAGTATGCACAAATTATAGACCTACTATGGGTAGGTGGAGGAGAATGGATCTAGGTTAACTGAAGGTAAGGGCATGTTTCTAGAGGTGACTCACGTCTCTTAAATGAAGAGTACACTAAGTTATTGGTAGCAGGACTGACACTCATTTGTCTCTAATGGCTACTGGCTAGTTAGGAAAGCTTTACTGACTAGGAGAGAAGGGAGAGGATGAGGCAGGAAATGAATCTGTCAAGTTTGTTAAGGGCTAACTGGTGCAAGGCTAAGCACTTCACATTATGCTGTGGCTGATAAGAGAAATAGATGGGTACAAAGCTGAGGGAATAAAACACTATTTCATGTGGTAGGAATGTGGAAGGTGACTCAGTGAGCTGGAATTTCATGGCAGGGGGTCAAGTTAGAAAACTACTGTGATTATCCAGAAAGAATGATGAGGATTTGATAACTTAGTGGCAGTGGAGAACCCTCTCAGATTTTCTGGGTCACTGGCTGAAACAATAACTGTAAGGTTTACCTTTTATAGCATTTCAGTGAAACACATCTTCTTGAGTGAAGCACAGAAGAAGTTACCTTACCTTAAGAAATACTAGCATACAGATTTCCTTCTGTTAAAATTTCCTCTGTCTTTTCCAGAAAGAAGTTAGTATAATATTTATTTGCATGGTGTTTACTTTACCTATTTGCTTGGGGATGGGAAGGAGAAGAAAGCCTGACTTAAAGACTGGGGATAGTAAATATTGCCGTATTTTGTGACCCTTTTCTTTATAGCCAAACACAAATCACTTAAACACCAAAAATAAAAACATAACAACTGACCACAACATAACTGTGTGTCCATAACAGATTAAATATTCTTATTTATGGGTGGCCCCGACATATTTGCATTCTCATTTTCTTAGTAAACTGTGGAAGAGGACTGAGAACATTCAAACTTCCATCGCATTTAAAATATATTAAGGGTTAATCATCTTTATAATGTCAACTGCCCTCTTTCTAATTTGATATTTGATTTAAATACTAAATGTTCTAATTAATATACAACTTTGAAAAATAGGCCAGAAAAAGGAATGGGATAGATGTCGCTGCTTCGTCAATAAACATGTGCTACTTTTTAAGTGAATAAAAAGGACAATTATGCTGAGTAGAGGACACAGCACAGTTAATTAAATGTAGCTGTGTGACAAGCAGAACATGCAAGGAGACACTTCTATAATGAATAAAATATGCTAAATAGAAACACATTATTGTAATGTATGTCAATGATTAGGTCACGAACATATATATTTAAGTAATTTGCTGTTCTCTCAGTACGAGGGAGATTCCCAAAGTGGCAGAATTCAAGGGATTAACATATACACTACTATATATAAAATAGATAATCAACAAGGACCTACTGTATAGCACAGGGAACTCTACTCAATACTCTGTAATAGCCAATATGGGAAAAGAATCTGAAAAATAATAGATATATGTATATGTATAACTGAATCACTTTGCTGTACACCTGCAACTAACACAACATTGTAAATCAACTATACTGCAATATAAAATTTAAAAAATTTAAAGGGAATATCCTTGCAAAAACAATATTGTTCATATACAATATCTTTTTCTGTTCATTTGTTTGTTTGTACAGTTCTACATCTTGGGAAAGAGAAACATGATAGTTGACCTCCTATATAAGAACAGCTTCAAATGCCAATGAAACATTCAATAAAACTCTAAATTTTAATGTTGGGTCTCAAAGGACAGGGAAAAGTGAAGAATACTCCTTCTCTCTTTCCATTCAATGCACAATTAATGGATCTTCTTCAACGCTGTTGATGTATTCAAGAATCTCATGCTTCCTTAAAGAGTGACCCCGTGAAAAAATAAATACCTATAGAAGGTTTGAAATAAACAGGACTGAGCTCATACGGAACTCAGAGAATGTATTTATAAATATTTTGTATCAGCAAAATACTCTCCTTCTTGCTGGTTTATCTTAAACCAGAAAGTCACTATGCCCTTGATTATTATGGAGTAAAATATGAGGTGAAAATTTGCACACTCAAAAATACAAAGAAAAAGTGCTTATATTATCTTTTCCGTGATGTATTTATATTAACTCTAAAGGCTCATTCCATTTTTGCTATTTATATATCAAACATTTTTAAATGCCCTACCAAGGGAAAAGCATTCATTAGTATAGTCTGACCCAAGTATAGATTGCAGAATGAGAACAAAAAATAAGATTTATTTCCTTGAAGATTTAAATCTATTAAGGGAGTTATATATAAACAAAAATATTTGGGGGAACTATGGGTAGGAAATCTGAGTTTGTATATACTATGTTTCTAACTAGTTTAAGTAGCATAACTGAGAAGAGGGGCTAAGGATAAGGACGTTAAGACTCAGAATTACCCTGTGAACTTGAGCAAAGTGCACATACCAAGTACTTCCTATCTCTCACAGAACATCAGAATATCAAAGGGGCCATCTAGGGGAGATGGGCAATCATTTCGATTGTCACAGAACTCAACTCCCTCTTCATTGATAGCCTTTTTACTAAAACGTTAAGTTCTTCAAAGACAAGAACTTTTTCTTATTCACATTTTCTTAAATTCACATTTTTATTCCCAAGAGTCTAACAGCTCACAAAGGCATGGAAGCTTCTTTAGGGTATGTGATGAACTGACTTGATAGACTACGTGATGAACCCATGCTGAAGACTGACTTAGGGCCTACTTTACACAAACTGTTAACTGCCACTCAGTATGCCTCTAACACTGATCTCTGATGTCACAAATACTCATCAGCACCAGTCATTACAACCTGCAATGTTTGATTCCTATCTGTGATCACAAATGAATGAATGAATGAATGAGCAGAGAAACAAATAAGATCGGTGGGTCTGGGGGCATCTCTGTTGCAGCAGAAGAAACTCTAGACTTGGAGTAAAAGAGTTTGAGTTCAGTCCCTTGCCTTCCTACATAATAATTCAACTGTGGATAGTAGTCCTGAATTCCTATAATTGTTGTAATAAATAAAATAATGTGTATGAAAGCACTCATGATGAGGCCTGGCATTTCAGCTGACTAGGCGACTCTAGGTTCTGAATTTGGAAGTTGAAGTCAACAAAGGGACATAAGCGACATAGGACCAAGCATGAGAAAAATAAATGAGAAGGAAATATTAATACAATAGGAAGGAAAAAAGGAGATGGGTGAATCATGGCGAATATATGTTGGTATCATTTTATGATAAGCATTACCATTTACACTTAAAAAGATAAATGTCACTGAAAATAACATGAAAATAGCCAGGCAAATGTAGATCTTCTATTAGTCTGATAACAAAACCAGAATCATTTGATGGAACAATAAGTTCAGCTTACTGACAAAATGTTTGCCCATATCTCTGGAATCATAAACATGGTTTGAATTTAGGAAGTGTATCCACTCCAAGGAGATATCAGTGATTGATATCATGTAATCACTGATTACAATGTATTAAAGGAGTATTCAGTCCTGTTTCTAAACATAGTATTAGCAAATCATAAAAAGACTTTAAAAAAAAAACATTTTATTTTAAAATATCTTTGCAAAACTGTGTTCTATATGCTTCCTTGTTATCACTGACTGGCTAAATAGTTCTGTACTAATTACTGAACTAATTTTCCTTTCCTCTAAGTATCTTCTTTTGTTTTCCATAGAAGAGGAAAATAATTGGATGACAGTCTTCTCATAGGAAGGCTTCAAAGAAATTATTGGTGTGAAGTGACTACTACTACCTATAGCAAACTTTAAGATCATTATTTCCTTTATGAAATAGCCAGGGGTTTTGAGAAAACAAAAATGAGATATACTCAAATTACAGAAGTAATAATGGCAATATATGTTTAGTTTCATATAATCCTAGTTATGCAAAACTGGAAAATACTCTGACCATTCGTTTTGTAGAATAGAACACTGAGATTCCAAACAGTTAAATGATCTGTCCAATGTCATATTGTACATGATAGGCAGAGTTAGGACTGATTGAAAAATATGAGGCCACCAGAATCCTTACCCCATGCTTTAAAACAAAATCTGGCGTGAGAGGTGCAGCAAATAAGAAAATAGCTCTGTAAGATTAGATGATGCACATGAATTAAGGATAAATTTTCAGTAGAGAGTGCAGATTTTTTTGGTTACTATTTCTTGAATTATTGTTAAACAGTCAATAAATGTATTTAGAAATTCTGCTGTTGGAATGATTATGACTTGACTTTATAAATAATAGACTCAGGTTTAGATTCATATAAGTAAAGAACACAAAAAGATCTGGAAGATTTAGAGGTATTTTAATTAATTGAAGACTTAATCTGTCTATTTTAAAAAAATCTATATCCCCATTAGGTTTTCCTTACTCTCTCTTTTGTTGATTCTCACAAATACATAAAATTGAGGCATCCTCACTGAATATGAAAGAAGAAACCAGGAAAAATTTATATAATAGATCACATTTAAGTGAATTTTAAATTGAGTTCTGAAGTTAACAATATAATTTTAAATATATAAGAAAATAACATTTTGGTACCTACTAAGAAAGTTCAAAAACTAAGACCTATGCATTACTCATGTCAATCACCAGACTATAGCTAATATTTATTGAAATATATGAGTCATTTTTATTATAAATGAAATTATGATTTTTGTCTACTGAATACAACAAACTTATAAAAAGAAAATAAAACAAATAACAAAAGTGATACATAGTTCATAGATGGCATGCACCTGAACAAAATAATTTTTAATTGCATACTGTGAGAATTGTTGATTAAGCTACCAAGGGATAAGGTTGTACTGAATCCCACCTATCATTAAGGCAGTAAGTTTTTCCTGAGCTATGCAGTGGGAAAAGCCTGGAATTAGGCACAGCTATAACCAAATCCGGGCACTACCACATACAATGGGAGACTCTGGACAAGTTACTATGCTTTTTGGAGCCTTGCTTTTTTTTTCCACTTATAAATATTGGGAATAATAATCCCTATCCTGCAGAGCTACAGTACTGCATAAATGAGCATGCACTTGAAGGGCCCTAGAATAGAGTCTGGCACCATAAGTGTTCAATTATTTTTCTCTCCTGAATAGTCAGCCTGGGTCTCTTCCTATGGTGTTCCACTAATCTGAACTGGGCATATCCATAAGCTCACCTAAGGTGGATTGTGCCATTTCTGTTCTAGAAAGAAACTTCTGAAAGGTGTGTATTATGCCTGGGTTCGGCCTGCATCTTTCTATGTCTTGCCAGAAGCTTATTTTTGATGTTTAAGTGGTTTAGACAGGAGTGAAGATTTTCCACCTTCCCCCAGCCACCTCCCTCTTTTTTTTAAGCAATGCTTAAAATAGGAAGCTGGGAAAATAAATTTGGTGATGTTACTGATACTTGTTTGGAATTAGAATGGAAAGTCAGAGTAAGTAAATATGAAAACACATTTGATTAGTCCCTTAAGGTAGGATGTGTACCTAAGCCAAATGTTCATTTGTTCACTTTCGTCTAAGGCATATTAATAACATTTAAATTTAAAACAAACAAAACAGAATTGCAATTCCCCTATATACTTAGTCTAGAAAACAGCTTTTTGTTTAAAATAAAAAGGCAGAACAAAGCAAAAAAGAAGCAAACAAAGCTGGATTCTTAAGTAAAATACCACCCACAGGAAAAAAAGGAATCTGTTCATATACACAAATATTGTTAATTTGTTTAGATAAATTAGAAAAAAGTGAGTATTAGACACTGGGTTATAATTTATTGTCTTACATTTTTATTTTATGACTTTCCAGTTCAATTTAAGGGAAGAAAGCTGGGATTCATTAGGCAAAGCATGGCCAGTGCAGTCCAATGTCACTATCAGTGCTGTAACAATGTACGGGCTGCCACACTGGCTCACAGTCTACAATCACTTCCGGTCAGTGAAGCGTGTTCCTGACTTATCAATGCAAGAACTACCCATTACCGTGGATCATCTGAACAAAAATTGGGTTTAGACAAAGTATTCTATCTTCATGTTTTGGCATGAAGTCTATCCACTTTATTTCTAACAATCAGCTACATTTACAAGTCTCTTAGGATACAGGTGTGTTATCAATGCCAAAATGAAACCTGTTGATACATACAGTGAGTATCATTCCCAGGCAAGGAGGCACTATTAGTCAGAGTATAAAAATATTTTTTAAATCCTTATAAATAAACATTAATCAAATGCAATGTATAAATAATAGATCCTATCTATACAATAAATTTCTAGGGACAAAAATGTGTCATCATCATTTTTCCATAGTTAGCAGTTGTTCTCCAGTTATGGCTTTCCCTACTGAAAAGAGTCATACTATGGCCAGATAACTTTATCAATTCTGTTTGCAGTAATGAAAATCAAGAGTGACAGACACAGCCCCGTTCATATTATTAGGTTTCCAACAGAATGATATACTATTGAAATGATTGAACTTCTTGTAAATCATACTACTTGCTTAGACAAATGAAATTCCAAGCTCTTCTGCCACATAAAAACAATGGAAACAAGGAGCTTCTGTTAATTGCAAGTTTGCAAACACTTTTTGAATAGAGAACTGGGACCATAATGCAAGATACACCCATTACCTTCCTTCACTACTGCCAAGTAAAGCCAAACTCATGAAATCTCTATTCTCCAGGTAAACTGCAGTGGGCTAGTGGGCCCATTACTGGAAATGCCCAGTCTTAACAATGACTATACAACAAATATAATTTTTCAGAAAGGTGTTTGATTTCAACTTCCGAGTATAGTTTTTTTAACTTCCGAGTATAGTTTTGGAGAGAAAAAAGGCCAGCAGGTCCCAAGACACTTTGCTCAGTGATTTTAATTGTTTTGTGCTTTAGAAGTTAAGAAGACCCCACCAGAGACTGATAATGTAATCTAAAAGAATGTAATAAGGAATCTAGTCTCCCTGGAGAACTAACAGGAAAAAGGACACATCTTTCTCACACCACTTTAAATGTGCAGGGAAATCAGAAGTGTGTGAAAGCACTTCATAGACCTAATGCAGTGATATGCCTATGTGGACATGCATCCTACTGGTTTAATCTTAGCACTGCTTGAGTCTTGAAACATACCCATGCAAGGGTGCAGAGAAATGCATAGTAATTGCCTTCAAACAAATACAATTTATAGAATGAAAACTGGCTTTTGAAATCACTTCAGACTTTTTATACCACCTAAGGCCCCAGATAATATCTTTCTGTTTGCCTTCCCACATGTTTACCTAGCTAACTCTTACTCTACCTTCCAGATTTGTATCACTTAGCCTCTATTCCTGTGTGACTCCCCCCAGGTCCTTGGACTGGGCTTCCTTACCATCTGGGTTTCTGAGCATCCTGTCTATGCCCCTGTTCTTATCACTTATCAATTATGGCAAAAGCTGTTAGTTTCCTATTCCACAAGAATGATCCCTCCCTTCCTAGCAGAACTGGCATATTTTTCACAATGTCAACGTGCTCAGCCTAGAAGGGGACTGAGAGGTATAAGCTAATTATTCAAATCTTTTAGTTTTTCCACCTGATATTCACTTTCTAAGTTTTGCTTGCCCTAGGGGATTGCCATGTGACACACTTCTAGGCAGGGAGTCATTAGGTAGGAAAAGTCTGTTGGAGGGTTTACAAGGAAATCTATTCTTCTGGTTTTAAAAAATTAATAAATAAATTATCTCTCTTTTTTACAGACTACATTCTGCCTTAGAAGACAGAGTTAATATGTGGAACTTGAATCTAGTGCAGCCATATTGAAACCAACAAGAGGAAAAAAAGGTGACAGAGTTGAAAAACAGAAAACATTCAGCCCTTCATGACATAAACTGCTATTAAACCAATTCTGAAACTGAGTATAATCAACTTTCTTGTTAAGTAAACAAGAAATGTCTTTATGGTTTAGAGAAATCTGATTTATTTTATTTGCATATATTTCTTTAATAAGAGAAACACTGAACTTAAAAGCTTACGTAAGAATATGTTCATTAACATACCTAATATCTATGTTATTGTCATTAAAATGTATTATTACTGGTTACATAAAGTAAATATCAATATAACTTAGATTAAAGATTTATATCCATCCTCCTAATGTAAGACTTTGAATTATAATGATCACAATCTGATTGTTGATTGACCTGGATCTTTGATTTATTAAATCATCTTAATGGATGCAGCAGGGATGCCACTATTAAATGTGTAATATGCTAAACTTACCTCTGCTGAAAAATTCTGTTTCTCAGCATTTTAAACTGAAATTATGTTAACTGTTAGCTTAGTCATGCAAAATGCACTTAACATAATAGTAAACAATGAAAAATAGAAGTTGTTTATCACATGGATAAAATGACAGAGGTAATAAGCAAAAAGTTAATCTACATTCTGCCCTTATGTGTTTTAAATCAGCTTTCCAAATTGATTACTTATTTTTAAATAAATAATTATTCATTTAAATAAATAATTAAATAAATTAGTTATTTATTTTTGTCAAAATGTGCTGGCAGTTGACTAAAATCATACTACTACTAATACCCTTTAATGAAATAAACACAAATGTCTCTTTCTCTAAATACTGTTTAACTAACAAAGCACTCTGTCCTCAGGCAAAAAAGCTTCTAGAGATATAACAGGTGTATTAAAGAATGAAAAATGCTCAAGAAATACCGGTAACTTTTAAGAGAAACTATCATAGAAAAGGCGGGTAAAACCACTTCAGCTTAAGATGTAAACTTGTAATTTCAACAAGTGTGAGAAATAAACAAAATATACTTGCAACTTTACACAAACTATATATATTTTATAGTTATCATTGAGACTTGGTAATACACTATCTGGACTGGACTGTAGCAGCAGTTCTCAAATATTTTGGTCTCAGGAGCTCTTTTCACTCAAAAAACCTGAGGACCCTAAAGAGCTTTTGCTTATGTGTGTGTATATCTATAAATATTTACTATGTTAAAATTAAACAGAAAAATTTTAAACACAAGAATACCAAGTTCACCTCCGATTAGTGATCAGAACAATGAAGCCATCACATGTGATGCAGTCTTCGGCAAACTCCTCTCTACACATGATAGAATGATGGTGGTAAAGGCAAAGAATGTCTCAGTCTTATTGTGAAACAGTTTTGACCTTCCAGACCCCCAGGAGTCCCCAGCCCTTACTTTGATAACCGTTGGACCACAGTAATAGGAGAGAAAATTGGAGTAAGATGAATAGACTCAAGTTGCTGGGAAAGACACTGTTTTTCAGGCAAGTATACAAAGGGAACAATTGATTGGACAAAGAAAGATAGAGACAGATATTCTTGCAAAAAGCCTGCAACATGGAAAATGCCTTTTCTAATTCGGTTTGTGGCTGGCAGTGCTTATGGGACGGGTACATTAACTATCATGAAAACTGCTAGATGACTCAGTTATCTAAAATAGACTATCTGATAAAATTTAAGACTTGCCTTGAAGTCAAATTTTATCTGACAGAAAGTAGAAATAAATAGAGCACTGCTTACTCCTAGCTTAATTCCGATAAACAGGGAAAAACTGATGTTTGTTTATGTGTAAGTGACAGAAATCCTCGAAAGACATGGGCTGCTCATATTTTAAATAATAAAATAAACTACTGTCAGATGGGAATTTTAGATGAGCAGAGTCCAACATTCCTAAGAATAGAAACAGTTTTACTGCCAGAATTTTTGAAAAGTAGGACTAATAAGGGAGGGAGGAGACCCTAAAAACAAAAAATATACTAGTATAACTGTATAGAAAGCTAATGAAGAAGAAGGGAGGCAAGACTCTTAAAAAATTAGATTCAGAAAGAGATTGATGACCTCAGAACTGTGAGTAAATAATTAAGTTAAAAAAAAAAAAAAACGAATGAAGCAAGCAAGAAAAGAGGGATAGTGGGAAGGAAAAGAAAGTAAATGAAATTATGGGTCAGGGCATGAATCATTAAGTTTAAACACATCACTGAGATGCATAGTGTAATTGTAAACTGTATAATTGGCATATGCTGTTTTAATAGGTTTCTTTTTTGAAACTAATGAATCTTTTAATTTTTTTACTTGCATCTCTCTCTTCAACGACCTTTGCTTTGCTACTTTGAGTCTATTTAAGTTTTTATCAGATTAAGATATATTTTCTGTCAATTATGAGTTTTATACAAATTTTAGGATAAATTGTGGAAACTTTCCTGTTTATAACTACAATACTGTAAAACCAGATTGATAGTCCATCTTCCTTCCATTTATTTATAGCTTGCATGCTATTTAAATGTTATAACAGAAAAAGATGTTTTAAAAGCAATCAACTATCACAGGTATCACAGACACCTGGTAAAGATGAACAAGAAATTTTCAGCAAATTCACTGATCCTAAAACTCAATAAAATTGGAAGGAAATCATAATAGGTATTTTCTGTCTCATTTCTACTTGCTGTATTTTTTTTTTTCCTTTCTTTCTTCCCCACACCCGGATTCAATCGCCTACTACACACTCTGCTTATCATCACTTCTCTTTATTCCTTTATAAACGATTTAACCTAGCAGTCAGTTTCTAAGATGTTGGTTGCAATAAGAAACTACAGCAAATAACTGGTGGTTTCCATGATAGCAAAATTTGCATTACAGCTTATAAATGCCTCTTCCTTTGCAGAGATACTTAGCTGGACTGAACAAACCATTTTACACAGCACATTTCCTCCCGAATGCATAGGTTGTGTATCTGGGCACTGACTGAAGGATTTGCAGGAGAAAATAAAATGTTTTTATCCACAGATCCCCTGAATGGAAAATAGATTATTTAAATGTTATAAGGAGAAGGTGCCAGTTATTCATCTCTGTTGGTCTGAAGGAGCAAAGAAAGGTGGAGGTTGTCACTACACAGCTGCAGCAGGTGACTGAATACAAACTGAAAGTGTGTTAATAATGTAGTGACTTTACTCTGACCTTAAGGAGGAAATGTTTGTGTGTACATGTATCAAGGCAAAGATTGTTTCTCCCTTTTGTGCTCACTACTTTCTTAATCTAACACATAATCTAAACCTTGGATACATAAATAGAATGGTGGTACATCTTCGTTTCTCCCGGATGGAGCTTGTTTATAACTGGTAAACCAGAGTAATTATCATTGATGCCCTTTTTACTCCCACATATAAGGGGATAGATTTGGAATGGAATAAATCAGGGAGGAGGTGATGCTAGAGAGAGATTATTTTAATAGTGAATGGCCAAAATCTGCTCCAAGATTATATAACCAGAAGGCAGTTTTATGAGGAAGTTAGTTGACTGTCTTGCTGCTTCCGGAATGCAGGTTTGGGGACAGGGAAAGGTAAAATTGGTTTCTCTCCCATGTAGGAAAAAAGAGAAAAATGGCTGCTCCAAGGAGTGCAAGCCTTGGATTGAGGATGAGATTAATGCAGTGGAAACACATGGGCTTTGGCATCAAATGAATGTGGTTCAAGTCTTTGTTTTGACAAGTAGCAGCTGTGAGACTTGGGCGAGTTTTAATTACTCTTGCCCTAAGCCCCAGATTCTTCAACTGTAAACAGGACGACTAAACACACCTTACAGGATTGCTGGGAAGTTTGCAGATGGCATTTGTGACCCATACAAGTCAATGTACAAACTGCTCCTATTACTGTTAGGATCTTAGCGCGCGTCAAACAGTACTAATAACCAATATCTATTGTACACTTCCTGGAAATGAAGTCCTGTGTTAGGCTCCTCACTTTAATTATGTAACCTAAGCTTCAAAAGAGTGATTATTATCTGTTATTTACCCATGAGAACATTGTGACTCAGAGTTTACAACATATCCATCTTCACGGGGCTAATATTTGGCCAAGATAGGATCACAGTTTAGTTCCGATTAAATCCAAAGTTATATCCTTAATCTCTGAATTACTTAGAATTTACACCCTCTAAGGAGAACTGTGTGGTTTTATTCACCACTTTATCACAAGTACCTGGACAGTGCAAAAACAAAACAATAACAAAAAAAAACAAACAAAACTCCTAATCCTAACCACATAATCGTTAATGACAATAAAATACATAGATATTATTTCTATAAATGCCACAAAGTTGTAGATTCTTATCATATTTTTCATCTAATATTGCCAAATTTTTGTTTAAAACACGTATGAGATTTTTAGCTACAGGAAAATTTCTATTTTCCATGATTCAGCAAAACCATATATAGTGGTTTAGAAAGAGGCGACTAAAGAAAAGCACAAAACAGAGTTTATATGCCATCTCATGAACAGGGCACAGATCTCACTTGGAGCCCAAAGACACACTGAAAACTCATTTGAGGGTAAACCTTTCCACTAGAGCAATGTTCTCCTATTAAAGGACTTTCATCATTTCTCCTCAGAGATGGGGAACTTCTCAAAGTTTATAGTGTTATGATACCAACAAAACAATGAAAAAAGCCACAATAAATATGCTCAAGTGTAAATATAACCGAGAGAGAAAAAAACTTTCCAAGAAGAGGCTTAGGAATGCTCTCCAACAGAATCTCTTTCTTCTAAACTATGTTCACTCTTGCATGTTAAATACTGCATTCGGTATAAAGGACCCAGGTTTGGACTCACTAACAGAGAGTCGTTCTTCATCACTGGAACTCTACTCTGTAACACTGCAGCAGAGGGGGGCCAGGTGTGGGGTCCGCCCTTCGGTAGAATTCATTTCCCAGTAGCTATGGGGGTATTTTTACCTCTTAATGCTATTGCTATAAGTGTGATTTCTGTGTAGGTAAAAGATAATTTGGAATATTTCAACAAATCCTATCTTCAATATTTCATTGTAGCATCTATGACATTGATGGGAATATTGGTTTCATTTTCTCATTCCAAATTATTAGAAAACAACCTATGGTTGTCACTAATTTCTAACATGAAAGCTTGATATGTTGAGTATTTAACATGAAGACCTGCAGTCCATCAGTTTTGGTAATCCTGAGGTTCCTGACAATTTAAAATAAAACAGAGTACATTTGTAGACACTGAAACAAAACGTCCCTCAGATGGCTGCCTTATCATTCTTAAATTACATGTACTTGTTTAATGAAATTTTATCTAAGTAGTCTATCATATGTCAGTATTTTAAACATTGCTAAGGAAAATAAAAGTCAGGTTTGCTAGACCACAGTGAATTGCATAATTGAGACAGACAATTCAGACTTTAAACAAAGTTCGCGTTGAAAATATCCAGAATTGAAACAGGTTTTTTATTGGCAGGGGTCACTTTTGAAGGGCAGAGAAGCAGCTGAAACTAAGGTATGGCTAGTTATGAATTGTCCACATACCATTTTCTTGACAGGGGCTGCAAAATTTAAAATGCTGGTAAGTGTAACGGGAAGAACTATTTTGCTGGATATGCATTAGCACACAGAAGGGATAGATAAGGTAGAATAATGGGAAAACACATGGATACGGTTTTGGCTAATATTCTTTAAAACTCTGGAAGGAGTAAAACATAATTGTGACTCAGTCTTAATTTGCTTTACTTTAGCTAAATAGTAGAACCTACTTTAAACACTTGGATGCTTCCTTGTGAAGGTCTAATTCTCTGAGTCTTGAATAACCACATACAGATACATACAATTTTTCTTTTCTTTCCCTCCTCCAGTCTCCACTCTATTCTTTTCCCTCCTCCTTTTGTTCTTTTCCCTTTTTTTCTTTTTTCAAATCATAATTATGGGGGTCAAGCACACTAAATTATTGAATAAGTTTAAGTTGAATGGCAGTAAATAGCAAACATTTTCCTGCTTCAATATTACAATTTCTGTTTCAGTTGATGAATGTTAGCTTTTGAGGTTTTCCATAAAAAAAAAAAGTCTGTACTGACACATAAGGAAGAAACTCTTCCTACTTCGAAATTTATAGAAACATATTTAAGAGATTCTGTGAAGTAAAGCAGACAGTACAGAAATTCTTTACATGTAAGGATTAGGTAATATAATGGAAGGAAGACAGAAAGGAATAGGATGGGAGGTGAGAGAGAGGAAGAGATTAAAATTTGGATGAGTACATGTGTGACTGGGTTATGTAGAAGCAGAGAGATTTAATGCTTGAATACCACACAGACTTTGATAAATGAAGAAAAGAAGCCAGGAAGCAAGAAAATATCCATAAATATGAGAAAATAAATACAGGGCTTATAATAAATTTTTTCTATATTCCAATGGAAAATGTCTTTAACATTATGTTCTCTTCCTATGAACTCTGTGGTCTTTTAAGACATGATTTCAGTATTTTCTGTATTTCAAAGTCTAGTTTCATATATCAGATTTAAATATTTAATATTGTACTAATTGTTTTTTCCAATTTTTTTTTTCTATTACAGCATATTTTGCAATGACAAACTCTATAATGCCAGAAATTCTCTTCCACAATCAGGTTTACCATGAACAGTGAAGTTTCCCACCTTTTCTGCATCTAAACATTATCACAAACTCTTCAGCTCCAGAGTTTATCTCTTTCCTTAGATGTTCCTTTAATTTATAGCCAGTACCAAAGCTATTTTTTTCTAACATATGCATCCTGAAACTTGCAATCAACTGGATTAAGCAATCCAGGTATTATAATAACATTTAAGTCTAGACCTAGGTTCCCAGGTGATCCATATATTCAAGATCATCCAATTTTTTATTGCTGAATCATGAATGTGAAATGGGTAGCAGGACATGATGGTGACATCTGTGCTTCTATCGCTGGCATTCAGCAACGTCAGTATCTAATAACTTAGTTAGTCCCACTGGTCTAAGTACAACTTGCCCTGCCTCAAATCCCTGGCAGACACATATGCCTCCTCCATATTCTGAAAAGTTAAACCTGGCAATCCTATTTTAAGGTTCCCAGTAGCCACCTAACAGCAGTGAGAAGCAGCAGCAGGAAAGAATGAGCTTTGTCTTCCCCTCTCCTAAGCAGATGGTTGGCTAAGACTCGTTCACACAGGGAAATCAATTTTAGATTTTTAACTTGGATACCAAGTAATAAAGCACAACTGCCAAGTATGAGAAAAGTAGCCTCTGCATTGATTTTTATCTGTAATGATAATAATGGAAATATGAAAAATAATATTGTATTTCAGAAATCATTTATTCTCTTTTATTAAAAAAGGACCTCAGTGACATTAAAAGAACGACATTTTTAGGAAGGCTACAATGTGGAAGTGTGGCTCTCCACCTAAGTATTAGCATTCTAACATAGTTTTACAATGCTCAAACCTGTAGCATGTTCACACCTCTTGGGATAGTGCAGAATAGGACATTATAATGGCAAGCAACTAATTTTTAGATATAATCTCAGAAGTGATGTTGAATATTCCTGAGTGGTCACCAAAAACTACAGCTTGTGCCAATGTCACTTTCTGATTATTTTGCTTAGTTATCGTGGCCACTTTCAGAGCCAGATGTTACTGTTCAAAATGAATGATTTCTGGTGTTCCAGAAAAGTGGAAGTCCAGAGATCTGGGAACTGGCCAACCACTGCAGTCTTACCCAAAACTTTTGCTGAGCAGGTCAGTTCCTGCAGGACAGAAATGCTGCTGAACCTGGGGAGGGAAGGGGTTTAAGTGAGGGGCTGACTGTCACTCACTGAATGAGTCCCTTCCAAATAGATTATGAGCTGGAATCATACAATTTTTTTGGCTTACAAGTTGAGTATCAGCTACCTTAATGGAAAATAAAATGCTCATTTTTTTTCCTAAGGAAGATGAAAGATTTTTAATTTTTTCCCTTCTTCTCAATTGCCAAAGATCTGGAAAAACTTCTGACTAAGAAATGGGCTGTATGAGTAGTATGATGGTCTAAAACCCACAAGTTCCAAATAACAGTGAAAGACCTAACTCCTGACAGAGTTCTTCAAATCCAACACTTGCTTCTGTTAGTCCCTGCAATGGTATTAAGTAAAATTTAAAAGAAATAAAATTCATCAGTATTTTATTTTATTTTCCCTTTTGATTTTGATCCAAATGTCCAAAACTTAGATTGTCTCTAATGCCATTGATATTCTTTAAGCATATCATTAGGAAAAAATATTTTGACCTTCTTAATGACTAGGGAGGTCTACCTGAAGGCTGACATCAGTAGAAAACTTTCCTTAAGTTGGATGAACTGGATAATCACTTCTTGGTTCAGTGATTTAAAGAAATAAGTTTATCTTTGTCTAAAATGTTACAGAAAAATTCCTGAAGTGCTGACAATTGCAATTTTGAAGACCTGGCTAACATGCTTGACTTTGACCAGTGAAAATAGATAGATAGATAGATAGATAGATAGATAGATAGATAGATAATAGATAGATCCTAAAATAAACATTTTGGGGGCAGTGAGGAAGAGAAATTCAGTACCTGCATATATAAAAAATCAATTTCTTTTCTGAAGTATGTACAAATTTTAGTCATTTAAGGTCAATATTTTCTGAATGGTTTTATTTCAGTATTGATCTAGACAGCTACTCACGATGCAGCAGTGGATACCAAATTCCAATATCATTCACTAGAATGGGGGCTGCTCCCATAGAAGCAGAAATATCACCCTGCAGATTATTTTCAAGTAGTCACTTCTCCCTTAAAACAATAAACAAATACCATGATCTACATTTGGAGCATAAGGATATATATCAAATAATTTTCTGCTGTTGAACTATTCCCGGGAGAACATATGTATAGAACTGTCAAGTCTAGTTTGACAGCAAATATAAATGGTTGGGACCCAGTACAAATGGCATCCAAAACTCAGAGTTATAGTATCTTACGGGGGACATCACTAACAGGCCCTTTCCTTATTAGCATATATGTAAACCAGGAAAGACAGAGGATCTTTTTTTAATGTGCTTTTCTTTAGTAAGATTTTCTTTATTTGTTACTACATTTAGCATAGAACTCATAAAGCCATTTTTATCTATGTATAAATTAAATAATCTCTTCTTTAATTTTAAATATTACTTTGTATTCTCTCAGTATTAGATAGATAATTGGTATCTAGAATATAAGATGTAGTCAGATAATTGAACAATGCTATTAAGTTACATTCTATTTTCCTCAGGCTAACAACCTTTCTGTACCAATCCTGGTGTCCAAACTTGTATTCACTTTTAGTATTTTAGTTGCTTCCCTTTGGCCACTGCTCAATTTTTGAGTAAAAATAATCTGGCATGATGTTGACTGAAATGAAGGCTGGATGTGGTAAATTGCCCTAGATATGTAAAATGTTGTATGGGGAAGTTGAAGGAACTGCTTGAGTTAGACAAACACACAGGGAATAAGTTCATTATTTGCTTCACCTATGCAAGAAAGGACATTTTGAGTGGGCTCTGCAGAGATGTGGATTAACAAGCCTTGTTACTGTTAACAAGCATCGTGTGTCTAATTCCAAGTACATTGTTCTTCAAGTTGACACCTACATGTTGGACTTAAACTGTCACAAGACAAGGAATCTTACAAGGGAAAAAAAAATGCAAGTACTCATAATTCATTCCCCATCTTTCCATATGATCATTTACTTATGATCACAAGGATATAGTTGTTTATTTTAAAATACTTAAATTGCATTTAAATAAAGTAAAAATGAAATCATTGCAACGTTTATAGGTTCAGAATTATTTAGTCATATACTTTTCTATGAATATCTATGTACCTATATGCCATAAATTTAATATATAAGCAACTGAAAAGCTATAGATATTCCTTTTAGATTAAAATATCTATTCCAAGAATTCTCAGGTTATTGACGATTTTTTGTTTGAAAAATCTTTGTTCAGAGAGTTCCCTAGGGGTCCAGTGGTTAGAACACGACGCTTTTACTGCCACGGCCCGGGTTCAATCCCTTGTCAGGGAACTAAGATCCCACAAGCCACACGGCGTGGCCAAAAAAACAACAACAACAACAACAAAAACAAAAAAACAAACTTTGTTAAAATTAGAGCTGTAATAAATTGAGAAGAAAAAATTATTTGTGTCTCTAAATTAATGACTGACCTGTGATGTGGGGCAAACCAGCCAAAAACAAATGTCCCTCCAAACAGTATAACATTTCCTAATGCAGTTTCACATACTCAGTTTCAGATTTTAAACTGTCCCACTGGTATCTAATCTTAAAATGTGTTTTTTTCTTTCTTATATAAAATTCTTCTCTAGATTAATAGATAGAAAACGGGCTTTTCTTCAAACACCTGAAAATTGAATGAAGAAAAGTGCATTTCTATCTTAAAAGATTAAAAAGAAGAACACATTGAAAAAAGTTAAAGACTAGACATGTGTTTTATGCAGTTCATTTATTTTCATCTCTTTCCTAACACTTTAAATTTCACTCTGCAATTTGGAACAGATTTGATCAACTTGCTTTCATGTGTGAGTGTTTTTTCAACTGCAATGAAAATAAACAAATGGGTTTGGTTTTCTACAAAATTGTGGAGATGCTGACTTAACTACAACAGTTATTTACTTTGACATATGTCACACTGTACAGCTCTTATAGAATAAAGTATTGTCTGGTTATCCAAAGTTTACATGAAACTCTGGAGTCTGCCTCAGGTTCCTTATATCTATAAAGCCCCTTTTAGACAGAAAGGAGAGTAGGTCTCTGCAATGGTTCCCCTCTTGTTAGAGAACATTTGGCATGACAAAAAACCACCAGAGGGTATGGATTACTTTATGATCCTGAGGAAGATATTCTGATTTTAACTGTATGGAAACATACATATATTTGCTTTGTGCACTTGAGCTCTGTACGGTCTACGAAAGTTGTTAATGAAGTCCAGGAGTTAAACAAGTTTAAAGGCTTAAAACTGTTGTAGGATGCCACTAAACAGGACCAAAATGTGGAACATATGTAATTTCTGAGAGATAAGTATTACCCATGTGATCAAATTACTTGTACCACTCTTCTCACTATAATTTGTTGTCAGCTTTGGAACTGTAATATTTCAACATGAAAACTTTTATGTAATACTTTTTATTTTGCCCCCCAGAACATAAACAGATTTGAATTTCAAAATAGTAAAAATGTTATGGATGCATGAACAAAGCCAAACGCATATCTGCTTTCTTTTGTGAATGAATAGACTTATGAAAATAGGAAAAAATCTGACATCTAAAAGCATAAAAATAATACATTGTAAAAAGAACTAGCATTACTCAGAGGAAGATGCACATAACTTCTCAGCCATCTATATGGTATTAATGGATGAAAAACTTGATGCTAAAAATATGAATAAGAAAAATTGATAAGACTGGGTAGAGCCAAATGTAATATCTGGGATTAAATTTTTAAAATAGACAAGCTGAATACATTTTGGAAGTTAATCTTTTAAAAAGAGATAGCATTCTGATTAAAGAGATACTTAAATATCAAACAAAACTAGGGTCGCCCTCCAACATATTTCCGCCTTCCACCTCTCACTCCTCTTATCTCATTACTATGCTTTTCTTGTTTAAGTGAAAATAGTTTTCCTATGAACTAAAAGCTCTAGTGAGTGTTTATAGTGGAAACACAATCTGCCAAAATGCCTCCCCAAAGTCCATCTGTTCCAGAAAACATTTCAGATTCACTGACCACCTACTCCATGTTACCACACTTCCAATTCTGTCCACGTTATAAAAAATGTTATCTTTTCTTGGGTAGAACCTACTGCGTATCATTTCCCACCACCCACAAGTAAATTCTACTATAACTGCCTAGGTAGTATCAAATGTATAACAACTGTCAGATTGTTTTGCTACAGAATGCTCTAGCACTGGCTGACTACTGTTATCTTACATTCCCTCATCCTCTGTCTTTCTTCAGAAGACACTTTCCATTTCCCTCTCACCCTCATTCAACTTTGCAGAAAAAGGACATATCATCTTAAAGGCAGACAGATAAGAATGCTAAGAATATAAAATAGAGACAAAAAATAAAAGAGATATAAAAAAAGAAAAACTAAAGGAACTGAACGAAGCATCACTCTTACACCTCATCTTTAGATGCTAAAAGATAAATAATGTAAAAGTAGTATAAATATAAGATTTGTTGTCCTAATATACTGAGAGGCTGTAAATTAATTTGTATAAAATCACACAGTACTTCTCTTTTTAAAGAATTATAAGCTGTAAGAATGGACTTCTAATATTAGTATATGCTTTTCAGAATATTTCTGAATTATTGTCAGGATTTTTTATTGGTTTCCCTTAGAAATCTGGACTATAGTAAAAATGTTAACAGATGTGAAACCAGAGGAATGCCTCATTGCTATCTTCTAAGTGTTGTTGCTTCAGTGAATTCCAAGCTGTTTTAATAGATATTGCTATTTTGTTGGGGCAGAGGGAAGGAATTTTTTTTAAATGATTGATAACGGTGTATGGAATACAACCTTTTGTGTGTTTTTGTGTTCATGGGTACTCCAAAAGAAGTGTGACTTGAGAATTCTGAAACCATCTTCTCTTTCGATGGTGTGATTCAAAGTTGAAAGGAGATAACATCTGGATACTGTTGGCAATTTATGTGTTCCGGGTAGAAGTATACATTACTAGTTCAAAGAAGAACTGCTTATTAAACAAAACAAAACAAAACAAAACTTTAAAATAAAAACCTAAAAAAAAGGAATCACAGGAATTTCTACAAATTCTGCTTCAGGTCATATCCAGGACTCCAAAAGTCTACTGATTGGGCAGATCTCAAGCTGTATTATTATCCCTACTTTCTTCCAAATATCTAATTTAATATTTTTCTAAAATTAAATAATGTCCTAAGGCAGAATACTATCTTCAGAAATCAGAGTTACAATGCACATTACCCTGAATCTGTATTAGTTTATTAAATTTGGCAGACGGACTTTGCAACAGTGAGTTATCATGGGTGTGCACTTCATAGAGGTCCAGGCAAGCAGGGAAGCCCAAAAGGAAGGTTGCCTGGATGGTAGAAGCAACAGGCATTAACAAAGTTGTAGGCTTCACACTTAGAATTTTATCAGCAACAATGAATTTGATAGTCTAGCTTCTCTTCTGCATTGATCAGAGATCACTGGGATTACTGTGTTCAGCTCTGGGTGAGAAAGGGAAAACACAGAGAAGACGTCAGAAGATACATTCTGAGAAAGCAATCTGAATGGTATAGGAGTTTATATCAACACCAGAAAGAGGAGATGTGCATCAGGAGAAAAGAAATGTCATCAAATTTTTTAAGTGTTATAATGTGGATGAAATATTAGACTCTTTCTGTGTGATCCTGAGTGGGATAAGTGTATGATGATGATAAGATGATTTTTTTTAAAATTAATTTATTTATTTTTGGCTGTGCTGGGTCTTCGTTTCTGTGCGAGGGCTTTCTCCAGTTGTGGCGAGTGGGGACCACTCTTCATCGTGGTGCGTGGGCCTCTCACTGTCGTGGCCTCTCTTGTTGTGGAGCACAGGCTCCAGATGTGCAGGCTCAGTAGTTGTGGCTCACGTGCTTAGTTGCTCTGCGGCATGTGGGATCCTCCCAGACCAGGGCTCGAACCTGTGTCCCCTGCATTGGCAGGCAGATTCCCAACCACTGCGCCACCAAGGAAGCCCGATAAGATGAATTTTTGTTCGATTTTTGAAAAAAGCAAAACTTTTAACTTAAGCAAGCCTAAGAGAATCGAGTTTCTTCAGAGGTAGGATGAGTTCCGTTCCCTGGAATCATTCAAACATGCTTAGAAGACCACTGGGAGTAATATAAAAATAATCTAAACTTCATGTCACCTGTAGAGATGGTTTCCTCTAACCCTGAGATTTTATCATCTAGAAACAGACCATAAAATGCAAACCTAAGATGAATTAAGTGAGAGTCTGTATATCTGATGATAACACTGCTTATTTCCCATTCACCTGGAAGCATTCACAACCATCCTGAAGACATCCCATTACAACATTCCTTGTACACTGGCCAAAGGTTTACATTAAGAAAACAAATACACTTGTATACAAAACATTTTTTACATACAAAAAAATGAGGAAAAAGAGAAAGAAAAAGGTCATTAGATCATCAGATTCATCAAATTGTTTAATTTTCCTTTGAGTAAATGCCTCTGTAGTTTGCAAGTAAGAGTCACAGGGCTAAATCTATGTATAATCTTCTGCAAGCTTTGAGCAATACCTGAAATAATGCTAGTCAATTTTTAAGTACTTATATTGAAAAGTAAAGAAACATCTACCTGGAAACTTCATCAATGATACTTGCAATTAAACCTAAAAGCAATTATGGCACTTGCTGTTAGACACAAAAGAGTGATGAATACTGCACTATATGCCTTATTTGAATACATTCCACTATCAAACAACACTGATCGCTCTTCCTACCTAAAGAGCTTTGTGAAAGACATTACAGATAAAGACTATTAAGGTTTGACAACTTTGGTCACAGTCAACTTTTTATTTCCAATGCCTTCTGAAGTTATAACATTTAATGGTGCAGCAGACGCATAATTTAGACTGACTTAGTGACCTCCTATTGCAATGAATATATAACTCAAGTTTCCCATTGTTCGTCAATAATAAAAGCAAGAATACAACCAAAACATAGCTAATAAATCATAGGTTTATTTTAAAATATTCCAGTCTCATCAAAGACCTTTATGTCCAATTTCTGGGGGAAGAAAATCCATCCCAGTGGCTGTAGAGTTTATCCTACTTCCAGAAAATGGAAAAAAAAAAAAAAAAAAACCCAGTGGATGTGCCTTTGTTCTACAAGAGTTCTCTTAAAAAAATTATCCAAAGGCATGAATTACATTTTGGGGATGGAGGTGGGAGCTGGCTAGATGTATATTCAAGTCAGCAAGGTTATCTATCATAGTGCTTTACATTGCATATATACAGGCCAAACTTTGGGGGATATAGTTTTTATACTGAATCATTCTGGTTAGTATTACTAGTATTTATGATAAATTGGATGAATTTGGACCTTTATGGATGGTATACCAAATTTAAAAAAAAGTGTCCTAAGAAAAATCTGGTAAATGTGCTCTTTGTTGAAGAGTCAAGGGTGACTTTTGATTCTCATTAAAAATTCTAAATAAAATCAAAATGGATTAAAGACCTAAATGTATGGCCAGACACTATAAAACTCTTAGAGTAAAACATAGGCAGAGCACTCTATGACATAAATCACAGCAAGATCCTTTTTGACCCACCTCCTAGAGAAATAGAAATAAAAACAAAAATAAACAAATGGGACCTAATGAAACTTAAAAGCTTTTGCACAGCAAAGGAAACCATAAACAAGACCAAAAGACAACCCTCAGAATGGGAGAAAATATTTGCAAATGAAGCAACTGACAAAGGACTAATCTCCAAAATTTACAAGCAGCTCATGCAGCTCAATATCAAAAAAACAAACAACCCAATCCAAAAATGGGCAGAAGACCTAAAGAGACATTTCTCCAGAGAAGATATACAGATTACCAACAAACACATGAAAGAAACATCACTAATGTTAAAAGCTCAACATCACTAATCATTAGAGAAATGCAAATCAAAACTACAATGAGATATCATCTCACACCCGTCAGAATGGCCATCATCAAGAAATCTACAAACAATAAGTGCTGGAGAGGGTGTGGAGAAAAGGGAACCCTCTTGCACTGTTGGTGGGAATGTAAATTGATACAGCCACTATGGAGAACAGTATGGATGTTCCTTAAAAAACTAAAAATAGAACTACCATATCACCTAGCAATCCCACTACTGGACATATACCCCAGAAAAAATATAATTCAAAAAGAGTCATGTAGCACAATGTTCATTGCAGCTCTATTTGCAATAGCCAGGACATGGAAGCAACCTAAGTGTCCATCAACAGATGAATGGCTAAATAAAATGTGGCACATATATACAATGGAATATTACTCAGACATAAAAAGAAACAAAATTGAATTATTTGTAGTGAGGTGGATGGACCTAGAGTCTGTCATATGGAGTGAAGTAAGTCAGAAAGAGAGAAAAAAAAAATACCATATGCTAACACATATATATGTAATCTAAAAAAAAAAAAAAAGAGGTTCTGAAGAACCTAGGGGCAGGACAGGAATAAAGACGCAGACATAGAGAATGGACTTGAGGACACAGGGAGTGGGAAGGGTAAGCTGGGACGAAGTGAGAGAGTGACATGGATATATATACACTACCAAATGTAAATTAGATAGCTAGTGGGAAGCAGTCTTATAGCACAGGGAGATCAGCTCAGTGCTTTGTGTCCACCTAGAGGGGTGGGATAGGGAAGGTGGGAGGGAGACACAAGAGGGAGGAGATATGGGGATATATGTATATGTATAGCTGATTCACTTTGTTATAAAGCAGAAACTAACACACCATCGTAAAGCAATTATACTCCAATAAAGATGTTAAAAGGTGCATCAGGCTAGAATTGTAAACTGGAAATAAACTTAAAAAAAAAAAAAAAAAGAATTCTAATCTCCATCAAATCTCACCAGCAACAAAAAATGGCATTTTTTTAAAGGCTTACACCTCACTAAGTAATTTTCTATAAATTTTTACTATTATCGTAAAAGTTTACCACATTTAAAGAACCATGTATATTTTAGTATTGATTATACCTTTAATATTTATTAAAATGGATATCCTTCCTTTGTGTGATAAATGTACTAACAGAGTTCCACATTAAAAACAATTCTTAAATATGACCTAAAATTAGAGTATTCAGTCACAGCTTCCATTAGAATAATTACTGTCTAGTTTATCTCTTTTATAATTTCTGATTTTATATATTGAATTTGAAATCAATGAGCTATGTGCTGTCATTTTTGTGGTATTGAACATATGGAAGAACAAGGGAGTAGGTTTTAGTCAGTGTCAACATTAGAAAATTTTACACCATTGCTTTGAAAAGACTAATAAAATGTTTTCTACGTGAATAAGATAAATCTAAAACCTCTAAAGGTACTGATTTTTAAAATTACTAATATGTATCATGAACTTGTGAGAAATAATTGTTTAATATATCTGGTAAATACTTGTGATTATAAAGCTGAATTACTACCATGACAGTTAAGTTCTAATTACATGATCCTTGTTTACCTACAGTACATCTTACCTGCACATTCACTGACGGAATGAACAGAAGCTTTTTAGTTACTTGATGTATTGATATGATAGCTCTCCATTTTCTTTCATTGTTTGCATTTATTCTTCTATGAATGAATGCCCTTTCAAATCCAATTAATCCCATCGATGGGAAACTAAGAGCTCACTGTTTTCCGTAGACTTACCTTTTGTATTAGCTCCAGATAAAGAAGTTTTCTCCTGTCATAGTTGTAAATTTGAAGTAGGAGTCAGAAATAAAATCTGGGCAAAAGCCCCATTTCTATTTGAATTTCATCTTCACAGAAAGGCTCACTTTATTTACTGAAAATTTTGAAGATATAAAATATAATTTCTCCAGCCACCCCAATGCTTATATTTTTTAGTGTGGTTCGCTGAGGATTAAGAGAAGGGTAAACTAGTCATGTGAAAAAGTCCCACACAGTTGCATCAACCAAGTATATATTCTACCTAATCTATTTTGTTCACAGTAAGCTCAGTCGTCACAAAGGGTAATCACTCCTAGTAAATGTCTTTTTTTTTTTTTTTTAAACATCTTTATTGGAGTATAATTGCTTTACAATGGTGTGTTAGTTTCTCCTTTATAACAAAGTGAATCAGTTATACATATACATATGTTCCCATATCTCTTCCCTCTTGCATCTCCCTCCCTCTCACCCTCCCTATCCCACCCCTCTAGGTGGTCACAAAGCACCAAGCTGATCTCCCTGTGCTATGCGGCTGCTTCCCACTAGCTATCATTTTTACCTTTGGTAGTGTATATATGTCTATGCCACTCTCTCACCCTGTCACATCTTACTCCTCCCCCTCCCCATATCCTCAAGTCCATTCTTTAGTAGGTCTGTGTCTTTATTCCCGTCTTACCACTAGGTTCTTCATGACCTTTATTTTCCCTTAGATTCCATATATATGTGTTAGCATACGGTATTTGTTTTTCTCTTTCTGACTTACTTCACTCTGTATGACAGACTCTAACTCCATCCACCTCACTACAAATACCTCCATTTCATTTCTTTTAATGGCTGATTAATATTCCATTGTATATATGTGCCACATCTTCTTTATCCATTCATCCTATGATGGACACTTAGGTGTCCATGTCCTGGCTATTGTAAATAGAGCTGCAATGAACATTTTGGTACATGGCTCTTTTTGAATTATGGTTTTCTCAGGGTATATGCCCAGTAGTGGGATTGCTGGGTCGTATGGTAGTTCTATTTTTAGTTTTTTAAGGAACCTCCATACTGTTCTCCATAGTGGCTGTATCAATTTACATTCCCACCAACAGTGCAAGCGGATTCCCTTTTCTCCACACCCTCTCCAGCATTTATTGTTTCTAGATTTCTTGATGATGGCCATTCTGACGGGTGTGAGATGATATCTCATTGTAGTTGTGATTTGCATTTCTCTAATGATTAATGATGTTGAGCATTCTTTCATGTGTCTGTTGGCAATCTGTATATCTTCTTTGGAGAAATGTCTATTTAGATCTTCTGCCCATTTTTGGATTGGGTTGTTTGTTTTTTTGTTATTGAGCTGCATGAGCTGCTAGTAAATCTTGGAGATTAATCCTTTGTCAGTTGCTTCATTTGCAAATATTTTCTCCCATTCTGAGGGTTGTCTTTTGGTCTTGTGTATGGTTTCCTTTGCTGTGCAAAAGCTTTGAAGTTTCGTTAGGTCCCATTTGTTTATTTGTGTTTTTACTTCCATTTCTCTAGGAGGTGGGTCAAAAAGGATCTTGCTGTGATTTATGTCATAGAGTGTTCTGCTTATGTTTTACTCTAAGAGTTTGATACTGTCTGGCCTTACACTTAGGTCTTTAATCCATTTTGAGTTTATTTATGTGTATGGTGTCAGGGAGTGTTCTAATTTTGTACTTTTACATGTATCTGTCCAATTTTCCCAGTACCACTTATTGAAGAGGCTGTCTTTTCTCCACTGTATATGCTTGCCTCCTTTATCAAAGATAAGGTGACCATATGTGCGTGGGTTTATCTCTGGGCTTTCTATCCTGTTCCATTGATCTATATTTCTGTTTTTGTGCCAGTACCAAACTGTCTTGATTACTGTAGCTTTGTAATATAGTCTGAAGTCAGGGAGCCTGATTCCTCCAGCTCCATTTTTCGTTCTCAAGATTGCTTTGGCTATTCGGGGTCTTTTGTGTTTCCATACAAATTGTGAAATTTTTTTGTTCTAGTTCTGTGAAAAATGCCAGTGGTAGTTTGATAAGGATTGCATTGAATCTGTAGATTGCTTTGGGTAGTAGAGTCATTTTCACGATATTGATTCTTCCAATCCAAGAACATGGTATATCTCTCCATCTATTTGTATCATCTTTAATTTCTTTCATCAGTGTCTTATAATTTTCTGCATACAGGTCTTTTGTCTCCTTAGATAGGTTTATTCCTAGATATTTTATTCTTTTTGTTGCAACGGTAAACGGGAGTGTTTTCTTAATTTCACTTTCAGATTTTTCATCATTAGTGTGTAGAAATGCAAGAGATTTCTAGTAAATGTCTTATGTTAATAATGATAAAAGAAAATTAACCAAGCTCAATAATAATGCCAATAGATATAAATAATACAAATAAAGAACCAGCATTATATATTTTAAGTAATCAAACATTATTAAGTACCAAAAGCTAAAGCTTTGATATCTTCCTTTCTTCAGGATTATAAAAATATTTTATAATATTTTATAATATATAATATAATAAACCATATTTAGCTGTAATTAGTTGTGTTTTGGGCTCTACTGCTTTTGGCAATATTTTGAAAAAGTTCAACATAAGTTTTGCACACCAGTCTCCATACTAGATGGTGGATCATGTTTTACTACAATCTTTAAAAAATATCTGATGTTGTTCTCTATAACCCGATGCATAATGGATAAGAAAAATATCACAATGAGTGACTCTAGAAATGTTAGGAAAACTTCTCTTAGGTAAGTCAGGACTAACTTGGATATATTAATAAAGGTCTTAAGAATCAATATGTGTCCTTGCGGAACCTTTAGACCTAAAGGTTCGTTGTGGAACTTTAAATTTGAACCATCAGCTTGACTTACTGTCCCATAGGACTAGACCGAGGTCCTGGCAAGAAATTGTATAGAACGCATATAAAATTAAAGCACTCTGAACTCCCTCAGGACAGGCCTTAGAACTGTCGTCTTTTTATTGACAAATAGTAGTCTGCAAATGTAGTGAAATGTAAAAACTATAGATTGCTAATACCTACTTTCAGGCATGATAAGCTTTTTATCCCCAGCTGCTTCATCAGTAAAGCAGGGGAAAAAATATCTACTACTATAGGGTTACCGTAAGCACTGCATATACACACACACATGTATGCTGAATACATACATACACACACACGTATGCTGAACACGCATGTATTCATTCATTCATGTATGTATTCATACGTGAATGACTGAACGTATGGGATATGTAGGATTAATGGTTTTGTATCATTCCCAGATATTCCTCCTTACTTTTCATAAATTGGATTATTAAATTTAGTTTTTGGTTTTGTCAATCATTTTAATCAATAAAAACGGAGTATTAGCTCATACCTAACAGTAATTAACATATTCAACCTTTTTAAGATGATGTGCCCTAACATTAAAGAAATTAAATTTGCTAAAAATAATTTAAATCTATACATAATCAAAAACTAAACATTTAGTGGATTAATGGCCATATTTTCATCATGTACAATAGGATCTTAGTCTAAAAGAATGAGTTGAAGAGAAGGAAGAGAATTTTAGTTTCATTGTAGCCCACACATGATTTAATTAGTTCTAACACAAATAGTTTTACGATAGTGACCTGAAATCAGAAAGAACACCCACTGTGTCCTATTTGCTTTGTGGCAAAATATGTTTATAATACAGTAAGATTCCCTCTGATGTGACTGCAATTTAGCAAAATATAAGATTATACCTAGACTGTAGATAACTTAAACGTTTGAAGAATGACATATATGAGAAAAGCGAGAGAGACTAATAAGAATGTACAAAAATGGTTTTGGTGTACTAGGAGAAACAAGCCAATGTCATTTCCAAAGAAAACGGAAGGTAAATAAGAAGGGGTAGAAATTATGTGACAAGTAATGATGACTATGTGAACAACAAAACTCTCCTGGTATGACTAACTCTTTTTTTTCATTTCCTTTAATTTTTTTTTTGTTTGTTTTGCACCAACAGTGGGTAAAAAGAATATAACAAAACAAAAGTTTCCTAATGCAGAACATTTTTGCCAGAATAAATATGTTACAAAAGGAGGTTTGGAGGATACAAAACACTGAGCTTGAAGAGTGCAAACTGAAGGGCTCCCTCAGAGGGATCTGAACTTGATCTATAAATATCTTCAAGGTAACCGTGTGACTAAAGGAAGGACATCATTCATAATGTCAAAAGATAGAAGGACACAGAACAATGGCCTACAGCTAAAGAGGAAGAAGAAAAAAAGTTTTTGCTGGTTATTTTTAGAAAGTTCTTAGGACTGAGGTTAACTGGTTTGAATCACTAGCAGACAAGCACACAATGATGATTGCAGTTCATAGTCAAGGACAGTTTGTTAAAGGAATTAGCACCAATGGTGAAGTTGGCAAGTTGGGATCAGGATCATCCCTAGCATTACAGAGTTACTTAAGAGAAATAATGCAAATTCTAGTGAAACCCAGCAAATATTCTTTCATGGACTCATCCCTTCCAGCCATGAGCTAAGCTTATAAGGGGTAAAGTTTCTAAGAACCATACTTTAAGCAACCAAAAGACCCTTCTTGTATGTAAATAGACTTAAATCCAGACCCCTGGGCCATTTTACATTCTGTTTCTAGTCAAAGCTACTTCTCTGTTTTAAAAATAGCTGATTTTTCCTTTCTATAAAAGGAATACATGTTTACTACAAACATTCAGAGAAATAAAGTTTATTCTTAATTCAACCATACAATGACAGCTACTGAAGCATCCAGGTTTATATTCACCTATATTTTTACTAAAGACAAACACACTTTTACATTTTTTTTTAAATGGCATCATGCTGAACATCCCATTTTAACCTAATATTCTTTCACTTAATATATCAAGGGCATAGTTCTATATCAAGAAATGTAGTAAATTTGGATCAGAATAAGACTAGGCTAAGTTAAAAGTAGAGTAAGAACGAGAGAAACTAGCCCCTCTATTTTCCTCACAGCTGCAAACCTTGGCTCTGGGTAGGCTGTGAGGGAGAGTGGAGAATGCATTTTTAAAGATATTGTTAAATCCTTCCAGTGAGGTAATAACATGGTATATTCAATTATTCATTCAGCAAACAAGTACTGAGTGGCAACCAGGTGTTGGCCCTGAGTTAGTAGCTAAGCAGCACCAACATGGTGACAGGTCCTGCTATCAACGATTTCTCCCTGAATCCTCACCCTGCTATGGATAGCAGGGAACATCTTTGATTCATTTTAACACTAACGCCTAGCAGAGTCTTGGAATTCTGCTAAGTGAACTGAACTGAAGGGAGCCATACAAGTAAACAATCATTTGAAATTCAGGGTGCGAAATATGGCAGTGGGGGCCAACTCAAAGTACAGCATAGATACAGAAGGTCTGGGGAGTAGACATAAAAGAACCTTCTTTCTCAAAGTTGGAGAGAAATTTGAATTGTTATTTCCCAAATCATAAGGAGATTAGATGTGGCACTTCACATACTCACGAATAAATTTGCAAATTTAAAGTTTAGCTTTGAGGCATACCTTGGATACTATCAGGTCACTAAAAATTTGTGAACACGTTATTTCAGTAAAACCACAATATCTGTATATCTTACCAATGAGCCCTTCTCAAGAAATTTGATAACAGTTAATGTATGTAAGTCTGAGGAAATGGGAAGAATAATTTTCCAATCAGTTCATATCTGTGTCTATAGTAGCTCACAAAGTCCTATTACTACGCATTCTTATTCAAAGGAGCAAAATTTGAGTTTATTTTTTTATTCAATAAGAAAACAAGTTAAAATGTATTTAGCATCTAAGTGTAAGGAACAATAAAAAAAAATTATATATTAGCTCAATTACTTAGTACATCAATACTATGAAGTAAGCATTACTATCTAAATTTTAAAAAATAAGAAACTGACGCACAAATAAGGTTAAATAAATTGATCAATATCCAAAGCTAACAAATGGCAGAGGTGAGACCAAAATTCAAGGAAAATGTTTTTATTCCACTATGCTCCAAGGACATATTCAAACTCTTCAGTATTTATGTTGATCTATCAACCATATAGGTAGAATTGTAAGTCCACAAATGATATGCATCATATCTCATATTAACAGAATCTTTTTAATGCTCTTACTATATTGCTACTCAAATACCAGTTTAACATGAATATACAAGGGTTTGATATATGTTGATTCAATTTTTATCATAATCAAAGCAGACCCAAAAGGATTTCATTTCAATGTCTTATATTTCAAAACCAAGATACCCCAAAACACATTAAGTGTTTATTGCCAAAAACATTGGCAACACTGAAGGAGGCTTTAAAAGAAAAGCTCTGCAAGAACATGAGACATTGCCTTTTAATGACTTCTGAGACTCACTAGGGTTTGTGTCTCATCATTCTCTCTGATGTGGTTTCATAGAGTATCAAAACAAGGCAAGTGGAATGACAAGCCAATCTAGTCAATGAGCAGATTTCTAATGTTGTTGATTTTGACTGTTAACAATGATACTTAACTATATTCAATTCAGTATTCTCAAATGGTTTCCAGGAAGATGCTTCAAATGGCAAGATTTTTGTGTTGGTTGTGTTCTTAATGATATTGATGATACAACTTTTTCTTCTGTGTAAAATTTCTTTTACATTTAAGCAAAAGTTGGTTTATTTAAACAAATTCTTTCTGCTTATGTGTCATAGTATGAGGAAATACTAGTAAATAAAGTAGATTATATTTATTATCTAAATGTTTATATTTAGGTAAAACTTAGTTGCATAGAACTCTTAAATCAAATGGGAATATTATGCCATTGCCCAGTCTAAAATATCCAATGTACATAACAAGCTAACAGGACCAAGAGAATATGAGACAAGAAGTCTGCATAAAGCTGCTTCTGGGAATTTGTTACAATACGATGTCTGAGATATGGGATAATTTACCTGAGGCAAGTAGAGCATGGGCGAGGGCAAAACAATAAGCACCTGCAATTTTTACTGTAAATATGATAAAAAGCTTGATGTCCTTAAATGAAATTCCTTTTCATGAAAGCTGTTAGATCACTTAGGATTTTTTCAATCTGTAATGTTTAGTAAAATTAGAGGAATAAATGTCTTATTAAAGGCAAGTCAAATGGAGACTTCTTAAGTACCAGCGTGTAGCAGGAAGAAAAATGCAGACTTACAGAAGAAAGGACAAGAGTGTAGTAGGAAAACTCCAATTTTTCATCAATCCTTACAGAAAATCAGAGAAGAAGGAAAGATTCTGTATAGAGGAAAGTATAGTTGGAGGGATGAAAAGATAGAGGAGAAATTCCTAGACTGGGTCCTGTCCTTCTCAGCTGTTGGGCCCCTCTTACTGTTAACAGTCTCTGACCCACTCCTGTCCTAGGTGAACATGGGACTGAAGACAGGGGAGAAAGTAAGAAGGCCGCATTGTCTACAGAGGTTAGAAACTAAAAATGATAAATTTAGAATGAGGAAGAAACGGTGAATACCGTTTACTTTAAGTAGTTATTTACTAAATAGCACCCCACTGGCCTATAGGAGTTCACACAACTCCCAATATGCTTCAGTTACTCCCAGGGCATAGATTATGCACACCAGGAAAATATGGCTCAGTGCTCTCAGGAAGATACCGAATTTAACACTAGAAAGTAAATTCTGTACTGGGAAAATCCTATATAGTATAAATCATATAAAGAATATATAGTATAAATCATATAAAGAACAGTCTTGGGGCCAGAGGAATACTAAAATTCTATTGTTCTTATTAATCTGTGAAATGAAAAGATGCTTAAGCAGGTAATTGCCATCTGAAATGGAAGACAAAACAACATATATTTTAATCAACACACTTATTAAATGTCAATTATAATTTTCATCAACTAAATTACATCAGACTGACTTGAAATAGCAAGGTAGCCAAATGTTAATTAAAAGAATAAATGTTAACTATTAGTTTAATTTTAGTGCCTTTGGAGTTTTCAAAATTTTATATTTATGAAATACTAAGCTATTAATCTTTATTTTTATCAGGTTTTTTAAATTAACTAACCCTCACATAAAAAGATACTCTTGTAAAAATTATCTTAATTAACATGTAATAGAGAATAATGGAAACCCTCCTTATTTTTCAAGCATTTTATCTATTTCATAAACTAATCTAGAGATCAGAGAATAATGCCTGCATGCTAATATGAACAGTTCGTATGCTACAGAACTGGATTCATTTAAACACCCCCTGCATTTATTTATAGTAGTTGAGAACCTGAGTTTCCATCAATTGTAATGCTATAATTCTTATTACCTGATATTAAGTATCCCACTCTATTCATTAGTGTGCCAAGTATTAAAAATACCGTTTAAACATTGGTTCCATTCAAGTTTGCTCATATTTAAGTGAGATAAAGTATATTTTGTTTTTATATGCTCTCAAATTAGAAGTCTTTCCTTTTGTAAATGTAATATTAAATTAGAGTGCTAGTCAAATAATTATTTTCCCTGGTAAAAATTGAAGGAGTGTTAATTAGACTTTCACAATTGGATCTTTATTTCAATGATGTTAACTGACATTTTGTTTGGATAATTTTGTTTGAAACCAATAGAGCAGATAGATAGATATTATCCATGGTCAAGAGGCAATAATTAATTTTCTAGACCTAAGAGTAAAATACAGTAATGTTGATAAATTTCGTTCCAATGCCAATTTAATTTAAAGTATACATGAAAAGTAGAAATATATAAAATACAAATTATCAATATAGTCTGTGAAAGTGGTTGGAAATTTCAAGAAGTGTATCACAATCTATAAGGAAGCCAATTTGATACTAGGTGACACTGGTTCATTTTTATGACTTGTCTTTGCACGAATCTCTCCAACTCTCTTTAAACTGACAGACAAATACATGGGGCATTTGAACATCTATAAGCATTCTGGATTTTACACAGAAAATTCAACATATCAGGTAGTTTTTGTTCTTATTCTCAGCAGAATTTCAGTATTTAGTAGGTAAATTCAAATGAATTGTCCTTTAAACTTAATCTAAGGGGCTGTGCATTTCTTGGGTTGACATTGTATGTCACATATTCATTTGTTTATGTTCTGCTTTCCCTGACTCTAAAGTAAGGTACATTAAAGTGGAGAATTTCTCTGTTTTGTTCACAGTTGCATCATTAGTAGAAGTCAATGTGAAGCACATAATGAGTGATCGATGTTTGCTGACTAGATACAAGTATGAAACAGGCCAAGAAAACTGAAATATAGTAGTAAAAATTGTCATCATTTAAAAAGAATTCCCATGAACTTCTTAGAAAATGTGTAGGTTTAAAATGGCATGCATATAAACTGAAAATAATGTTCATTTTTACTACATTTGTAAGCTACTTTTCAATGCCAAACTATAATGTATTCATTCATTCATTCGTAAAAAAAAAAATTGTGAAACTCTCCATGATACACCATAACACTGAGTCTTTGAATCATATTGAAAAGGAGAATGATGTTTAAAAATAATTTAATAGTAATGTAAACATGCTATAATAGAGTGAAAAAATGTGCTAGGAGAGCCCAAAGAAGGAAATATCTAACTGCCTAGAAATCAGAACAGGCTGCGTTGAAAATGAAGTTTGACTTAAGACTGGAAGATAATCAGTGTGGAAATCACAAGTGGAGATGGTCATTCCAGGGAAAGGATGAAAGTGTAAAGGATTCATTACATGGCTTGGGAGAACTGCTGAATTTTTTCTGTAAGTCGTTTTGCAGGATATTTGGGGGAAATGATAGAAATTAAGTCTGGAAAAGTAGCTGGTAAAATTAATCATTATTTGCAATTAAAGAATTAAGTAAAGCTAATTTATTTTGTCTGTTTATAGATAAGCAACTCTGTCAATATCTAGCTCCTTTTAATGGAAATACATTTGGAAAAAGATAAACAGAATATATGTTTATCGTAAATGCCATGTCCATAGTGGGTATTAGTACATTACCTAAATCACATAAATCAGTTATTAAATAGAAACTACCAGGCTTTTATCAAAGCTAGTGATTCAATATAAAACTCTTATCATAATATTTGCATTGGTAGTATGCTAATTGCTTTCTTATCACATGAGCCGACCTGGTGCATGGAAGTAGTTAGTATTTTAAAGCAGTAATAATACTATAAGATGTATTAATAACTTTCCTAAGATTAACTAATTTCATGTTCACTCACATGCTAAGGCTTTAATATTATATGTAGCAACGTATTTTCACATAATATTCATTAAAATTGAATTCATTAGGACAAAAATGGAGAATAAATACACTATATATTGCCTGAGAATAATAAAATGTTGTCTTTAATAGTGGACTACAAAATATTTCTGTTTTAATCATCTTTAGATGTTCACAAAAAGCTGAACAGCTAAGAGAAATCCTGTATTCGTACCCCAAGTTGAAGGCAGATCTGGGCTTGGAGATTATAATGGGAAACAAGGTCTGGGGAGAGGAAATGGTTTTCTCTAGTGCTCTAACATTTAGTATTATCTTGGGAGCCTAGATATCAGTGATTCTCTCTCAGTCTTTATTCTGATGGTTCACAGGTATTTAGCAGTGTTAGGATGTGAGCAAAGCAAGGGCATTATTTTTCAAAATAATTTGATACATAAAAAATCATTGCTTAGTAACCATAAGACTAAATCTCATTTTGCTGGAATGTCTTATGTTTGCTTTATGGTTTTGTATTCTTCTAATTTAAGTTAAACATTGAGAGGGTCACCATAATCTCTGTAGTTTTAGAAATTGCTAAAGGTTTTAATCTATCTTTGTTGTCAAGAATAACTCTAGATTTTCCATCTTTGCTTCTGGATTGTTCAATTCTACTTCTATGTCCTGAACTCCTTCTGAACACAGCTTGGTATTTTAATTTACTTTCTGAAGTCATTTTTTCCATATTGAGTTGACTTTGGAAGTCTAGACTGTGCCTT
The DNA here is from genome assembly GCF_028021215.1 of Eschrichtius robustus. Lineage (NCBI taxonomy): Eukaryota > Metazoa > Chordata > Mammalia > Artiodactyla > Eschrichtiidae > Eschrichtius > Eschrichtius robustus. Next base: position 41,945,117 of record NC_090841.1, read on the forward strand.
AATCTCAATTAAAATGTCATAATTGTTAACATAAAGATAACACAGACCTAAGCTTCATCCCTTTAAATTGCTTAAACTTACATATAACATATGATTGCAATTTTTTTTAAAGTCAAAGAAAAATTGAGAGAAATTTTCATGAGCAATTTCTATTCTTCAAAATGAACATTTTTTTCAGAAACCACATATTTTACGAATTACAAAAATAATAAATTATTTTTATTTAATTATAATAATTATTTTTACATAATAAAAACGTATTCCTGCCAAGTTCAGGTGAGAGTAGAAAATAGGTGATTCTCTTTGGTTTACATAAAGGACTTGTGATCAAATGGGTCAGCTCCCTATTCCCACTTCACTCCATGGTGAAAAAGCTGGAATCTAGACTGCAGATATCACTCTATGCATAATTCCTGCATTCTCATCTTGTTGAAAACAAAGGTAAAAACACAAAGGCATCTTCTAAATTTTCAAGTTATACTTTGAAACGAAAAAGAAAAAATTATTGTGTAAGAGTGAGATTTTCATATAAATCAGAAAACTTAGTGGCTGAAAGGATGTTTAATAAACTTAGCCTCTCAAGAAAATATAATCAAATCACAATGAAATAGTTTACATGCCAACAGAATGGCTAAAATGAAAAAGACAGAAAACACCAACTATTGGAGAGGATGTGGCATGCCCAGAAGTCGATGTTCTGTGGGTGGGAGTGTAAATTGGCATAACAACTTTGGAATATTGCTTAGCTTGACAGCATGTGCTAAAGCTGAAAAAATTATGTGTCTTCTTCCCCATAATTCTACTCTTATGCATGTACTTAAAATAATACCATACATATGTGCACCAAAAGACATGTACTAAAAGGGAACTGGAAGGAGGCCCTAAATGGAATTCTAGACGTAGGTAATGTTCTGTTTCTTGATCTGGGTGCTGCTTATATTGTTGTTTTTATTTTGTGAAAGTACAGTTAGAGTATGTGTACTTTTATTTAACTCTATTATACTTCAACAAAAAAGTTTATTTAAAAAAAGCATCTTGGCTGCTCTTTGACTTCAGAGGCAAATCATTTTATTTGAAAAAATTGGGCATTCACACCACGCAGCATATATATTTAGTCACTAGTAATGGAAGGAATGCTAAATAACTGTTGCATAGCTTATTTGAATCAGTAAACAGTTCTTGGGCAAAATGACAGAGACTGGTTAATTATTTACAAAACAATTTCCCCTTTTCTCCTGGGCATACATGAAGAAAATATTTCCCATTCTCTCTCTCTTTTTTTTTATAAATTTATTTATTTTATTTATTTGTTTTTGGCTGCGTTGGGTCTTCATTGCTGCGTGTGGGCTTTCTCTAGTTACGCCGAGCAGGGGCTACTCTTCGTTGTGGTGCGCAGACTTATTGCAGTGGCTTCTCTTGTTGCAGAGCATGGGCTCTAGGCACGCAGGCTTCAGTAGTTGTGGCATGTGGGCTCAGTAGTTGTGGCTCGTGGGCTCTAGAGCACAGGCTCAGTAGTTGTGGCACATGGGCTTAGTTGCTCCATGGCATGGGGGATCTTCATGGACCAGGGCTCAAACCCATGTCCCCTGCATTGGCAGGTGGATTCTTAACCACTGCACCACCAGGGAAGTCCCTCCCATTCTCTCTTGTTGGTGGATAGCAAGTATGTGATTGATGTGACCAATGTGCGCAGGAGTGTCATTTGCCACCTGCAGACCCAATTCATAAATGTCCCGCACAAAGCTCCTCTATCTCTCTCTCCCCTTGTCTGGCAGATTCAAAGGATCAAGAGAGGAGTCTAAGACCTAGCAAATTGTGTAACAACAAAGAACCTCACCTCTGACCTACTCTGGACAGTGATACAAGAAGAAAAAAATGGTATTGTGCTTAGTCATTGAGATTTGGGGTTGTTCTAGCAGCAAGCATACCCTAATACTAGCCCTGAAATCAACCTAATAGGCAAAGGTAGCTATGAACAGTGAAGGAAGGTGAGAAAGGATAACTCTTCCCAATGCTGGAAAATGTGGTCAACTACACCCCCATTATGTTTATAATCTGGACAGTCTGATCCTAAACAAAGCAAGGGGATCAGGATAAAATTCAAAATCATGGAGAAACATTTGTATAGAAATTCTGTACAAAGACTGTGACTCAGCATAGGATGCAACAATAATCCCGTCCTGAATTTCCAGTATGTAGCTTGTCATCATCCTTAGGAAGATCCCTATTGCTCATTCTTGGCCCAACCTTGTATCTTCAAAACAGGAATTGCTTTGCTTCATTTCCCATAGTTCATCTGAGTTTTATTTGACATAGCCACTTCATATCTGTGTAAACTTGGGACGAAATTTAATGTATAGTGTAGGCATTGCTTATCTCACCTATGAAATGTGGTTAATAATAGTATATTTGTTTAGCTGATTAAAAAAATAAATACACATAAAGTATGCTGCTTCTCATGCAGTGAACAGTCAATAAATGGTGGCTGCCACAGCTGTTATGAATGCTGTTTTTATTATTATTGGGAGATTCTTGTTAGGGTTATTCTTTAAAATAAGGGCTTGTTGTTCATGATATTGTTCATACAATGTATTCATAGTATTAGGCCTCAGGGCATTTTATAAATTATGCAAAATTTTGTATATACATCTCTTTTATTTTCTCACTGTATCCTCTGAAATTGTCCATGACTTTTGTAAGGTTCAAATTTATTTTGTGTTCCTAAAATAGCTGCCACAGCTCTATGTATTAGAGAAATAAATAAAGGATTAGAAGAAATTATTTTCAACATTTAATTCCACAACTCATTATACACCGTAAGTACGTGTATGCTTTATCCTTAATTTCTCAAGTGTACATTTGTTGAACAAATTAAAATTTGTCTTAGACTAAACATGTATCACACATGATAAAATGCTTAGTCATATTAAGAGAAAAAACAATAAGGTTTCTTAAACATGTGATGTAATTGAGGTGTAGTTCTTTACATTGGATGGAAGATGGAAACTAATTTCTCTCAGCGTGATGCGAGCACCTCCATCAAACAGCTGGTGTAAGTATGCACTGCTGTGTACTGTAAGTAGGCCAGCTTAAGCCAATGCAGCAGCAATTGGGTAAATTTTGCAGTTTAATCATAAAAGAACGTCTCAGAATTTCCCTTATGCATTTATTTTTTTGATCCAGGAGGCATGTATCCCAATGCTGATGTTACTGCCACTTTTCTTTATAGGGGAAACTGCCTAAACCATTGCCAAAATAAATTAGGTCATTGCTTAATTTATTGTCAACTTGTTCTGTTTGATGTCTGGAAATACTTTTTAGATTTTGGCTGCAGACTTCAAGAGTTAAACCAGTTTCTGTAATGAATCTTATACAAATATTAATAAAAATATTTTAAAGAAACTATGTAATTCTACAATGGACATAATGTTTTTGGATTCTTTGCAATACGATTTATGCAGAGCAGATATCATTAGCTCCAACTTATAGATGAGAAAATAAGTTCAGAAAAGTGTGAAGTCAAATCTAGAGGCACATATGTAACAAATGAGAGGAATAGGGACTCTTGACAGACAGGGTCTTCTACAAGCTGGGTGATAAACCCTGTTGCATTTCTTCTTTCACTAAATGCAAATGTTTGACAAATGTATCTAACAGAGCATGATTTTCAGATTTTTTTTTGTAAGGAAGCCCTCATATTCTTACTCTTATTTTCTGTGCTTCTTTTCTTCTGCTTGTTCTCCTTGTCAGCATGTGTCTCCATGTGTCCAACACAGAATTTTATTCTTCTTGTTTCAAGATACAGTTTCATGGAAACATACAAATTTTGCATCACGTATATCAGCTACACACTCACAAGATTAACCACAAGCATAATTAACTTTAAAATTACTCAACTTCCTTCAACCATGATAGTTCTGTCTTTATCGAATTTTAATGTCTTTTATTTTAATCAAACAATATCCCTTCACAGGATATACACTAAGAAATGAGTTTTCCTAAATGAAATTGCTTTTTTATTGCCATTCTACCATACACCCCATTTACATCTCTAGAACATTAAAACCACTCTTTGGATGTGACTTCACCAGCAAGTGAAGCGTATTATCTTGTTAAAGCTCTGGCGGATGGAGTGTTGTCTCTACGGGCACGGCAGACGAGCTGCATTAACAAGTCTGAATATCACCAATGTTTTCACAAATTATCCACCAAAGCTAGAGACAAATTTCGTATTCTCAAATCAATGAAAATTTAAGAGACTGCGGTGGGGTTTTGTTTTTTAACTTTTCTGCCATGAAAGAAGGGAGGAAAATTATTAGGACAACCACCTAAAAATACATTGAAGCAAAAAATTGTTTTTATTTTTAGAATAGAGATTTGCAAAGCAAGAGAAGTATTAAATAAACTCTTCCAACAGAATTGGTTTCTCTTAATAATTGTTAAAAGATACTTAAAAATGTATGGAGAGTGTTTTAACCTCATTGGTTTATTTTGAAATTCCTAAATACAAGCACAGAGTTTCCAAAGCTAATAAACTATTTTTACAATTATGATCCTTAGAACAAAAACCATCAATAGGCTGGTTCTTTTATATTTATATATCATTACTTTATATTTTTATTAAATTAATTAGTGCTTTTGTTTTAATGAATTAATAAAGGAAAAGAGTAATCGGTAAATAATGAAAAACACTACAAATAGCTAAGAAACAGAGTAAAAGCAGTGCATGTTTATGATATCTCAGTACTACAGTTCTCCTCTACTATAGTGTTTCTGGGTTTCTAAATTATAAATTTCATTTTTTAAATTTTTTAAATTTAATGTAATTTTTATTTTTATTTATTGATTTTTAAAATTGTTTGGCTGCACTGTGCGACATGTGGGATATTAGTTCCCCACCAGGGATCGAACCTGCTCCCCCTCTGCTGGAAGCGTGGAGTCTTTTTTTTTTTTTTAATCAGTTTTTGTTTTTTAATGTATTTTTTTTAATTTATTTTTTATTTTTGGCTGCATCGGGTCTTCATTGTTGCACGCAGGCTTTCTCTAGTTGCAGCCAGTAGGGGCTTCTCTTGTTGCACAGCATGGGCTCTAGGCACGTGGGCTTCAGTAGTTTCAGCTCACGGCCTCAGTAGTTATGGCTTTTGGGCTCTACAGCATAGGCTCAGTAGTTGTGGCACACGGGCTTAGATGCTCTGTGGTATGTGGGATCTTCCCAGACCAGGGCTCGAACCCACGTCCCCTGAATTGGCAGGCAGATTCTTAACCACTGTGCCACCAGGGAAGCCCAGAAGCATGGAGTCTTAACCACTGGACCACCAGGGAAGTTCCCATTATAAATTTTAAAGTAATTTCTTTATATACCCTAAGATTACACCTAGCTGCCAGGTTATGTATGTAAATAGGAAATTTGAATCACATTACTCCAGAAGAATAATCTAGTTGGATTCTTAATATAAACTGAATGTTAGACAAATATATCTAGTATCAACATCATAACATGTATGCTTTCCAGCCACATAAAAGAATGGGGCAGGATTCTACCCCTTGCTTCTACAAGGTTTCTTGTCTAGTGACAAAGCTTTCTGTGTCAAAACTGGCTGTTACATAAAGCAGCTGGCTTTGATTCTCCTGTGAGCACCTTGCAATGGCTGCATGAAAAAGTAAACAAATAAAGATTAGAGATTGCCACAAAGTTCCCTGGAGAATATTCAGAGTATATAAATGCACTCTTATAGAAGAATGGGAGAAAAGGGGGAATAAAATAGCATAGTCTGGTTTTTCAAAGAGAGGACACACATTCTTCCACTTTTACATAAAACCACAGAGCTTTCTAGACAAAGGTTACTGTTAGGTCAGGTATTTAATTTATTAGTTGGAGAAATGTTCAAAAATCATTCCCGCTTCTTGTTGATAAGGTCATGGATCAGCATTCTTTTCACTAAAAAAGGATATGATGGAATAAATCTGTGATGATGAACAAACAGATGATCTCTTTCAAAGAATGGGATAAAATATTAATATATGTAAAATAACTATTCAAATAAATAAATTTTAGATTACAGACTAATGAGAACTAGTCTAATTGCCTAAAAGAATAACTTCAATTTTGTTTGTTGTTTTTTAGTCTTATCTGATCCAAATCATTTTGGCATGAGCTTTAGAGATATTATTAGCATAAAATATTAATTTCTTAATAAATGATTAATTTAGTTTTGAAATTGTTTGGACTCCCATATCACATAATGACATCTGTTTGTTCATTGTAATATTATTTTTTGAGATATAACCACTGACAAGAAAATATATATATATAAAATATACATATTTTACCTTCAAATTTAACCTTATTAACTTAGCCAAATGTGTAAACAGTAGTTCTTAATTCCAGGCATATCTACATGATATTTCCTTTTTCAGTTTACACAGCTGTGGAAATTAACACATTTCATCAGGGCAAGACTAAATTACATGCCATAAGTACCAATTCAACCCCCTGACTGAATGCCAAAATAAGAACAAAGCATGAGGTTAACCACACACATCAGAAAACTAAAACAGACAAGAAATATATTAAGTACCATGAAAGGTCAGAGTGACCAAGATATAATTCAGAAAATATTACCTTGGTTTTATCTTATCTTTCATAAAATAAGACAAAGCCACAAATGAGCACTTCAAAATGAACTCATTCATCCCTTGGCCAATGAACAGAAACATTTTTTAGTTGTCATTGACAATGGATCTTAACTGGTCAAAGAGGGTGTAACTTTTTAAATTCTGACATCTTTTAAAAACTGTGACTTCTTTTTCTTTTATTTTATTTATTTTTGTATACTGCAGATTCTTATTAGTTATCCATTTTATACATATTGGTGTATATATGTCAATCCCAATCTCCCAGTTCATCACAGCACCACCCCCAACCCCACCCCGCCGCTTTTCCCCCTTGGTGTCCATACGTTTGTTATCTACATCTGTGTCACAATTACTGCCCTGCAAACTAGTTCATCTGTACCATTTTTCTAGGTTCCAAATATATGCATTAATATATGATATCTGTTTTTCTCTTTCTGACTTACTTCACTCTGTATGACAGTCTCTAGATCCATCCACGTCTCCACAAATGACCCAATTTTGTTCCGTTTTATGGCTGAGTAATATTCCATTGTATACATGTACCACTTCTTCTTAATCCATTTGTCTGTCGATGGGCATTTAGGTTGCTTCCATGACCTGGCTATTGTAAATAGTGCTGCAATGAACACTGGGGTGCATGTGTCTTTTTGAATTATGGTTTTCTCTGGGTATATGCCCAGTAGTGGGATTGCTGGGTCATATGGTAATTCTACTTTTAGTTTTTTAAGGAACCTCCATGCTCTTCTCCACAGTGGCTGTATCAATTTACATTCCCACCAACAGTGCAAGAGAGTTCCCTTTTCTCCACACCCTCTCCAGCATTTGTTGTTTGTAGATTTTCTGATGATGCCCATTCTAACTGGTGTGAGGTGATACCTCATTGTAGTTTTGATTTGCATTTCTCTAATAATTAGTGATGTTGAGCAGCTTTTCATGTGCTTCTTGGCCATCTGTATGTCTTCTTTGGAGAAATGTCTGTTTATGTCTTTACTTCTTCTTTTCCGATTTGGATTCCTTTTATTTCTTTTTCTTCTCTGATTGACGTGGCTAGGACTTCCAAACTATGTTGAATAATAGTGGTGAGAGTGGACATCCTTGTCTTGTTCCTGATCTTAGAGGAAATGCTTTCAGTTTTTCACCGTTGAGAATGATGTTTGCTGTGGGTTTGTCATATATGGCCTTTATTATGTTGAGGTAGGTTCCCTCTATGCCCACTTTCTGGAGAGTTTTTATCATAAATGGGTGTTGAATTTTGTCAAAAGCTTTTTCTGCATCTACTGAGATGATCATATGGTTTTTATTCTTCAGTTTGTTAATATGGTGTATCACATTGATTGATTTGTGTGTATTGAAGAATCCTTGCATCCCTGGGATAAATCTCACTTGATCATGTTGTATGATCCTTTTAATGTGTTGTTGGATTCTGTTTACTAGTATTTTGTTGAGGGTTTTTGCATTTATATTTATCAGTGATATTGGTCTGTAATTTTCTTTTTTTGTATTATGTTTGTCTGGTTTTGGTATCACGGTGATGGTGGCCTCACAGAATGAGTTTGGCAGTGTTCCTTCCTGTGCAATTTTTTGGAAGAGTTTGAGAAAGATGGGTGTTAGCGCTTCTCTATATGTTTGATAGAATTCACCTGTGAAGCCATCTGGTCCTGGACTTTTGTTTGTTGCAAGATTTTTAATCACAGTTTCAATTTCATTACTTGTGATTGGTCTGTTCATATTTTCTATATCTTCCTCGTTCAGTCTTGGAAGGTTATTCCTTTCTAAGAATTTGTCCATTTCTTCCAGGTTGTCCATTTTATTGGCAAAGAGTAACTTGTAGTAGTCTCTTAGGATGCTTTGTATTTCTGTGTTGTCTGTTGTAACTTCTCCTTTTTCATTTCTAATTTTATTGATTTGAGTCCTCTCCCTCTTTTTCTTGATGAGTCTGGCTAATGGTTTATCAATTTTGTTTATCTTCTCAAAGAACGAGCTTTTAGTATTATTGATCTTTTCTGCTGTTTTCTTTGTTTCTATTTCATTTATTTCTCCTCTGATCTTTATGATTTCTTTCCTTCTGCTAACTTTGGGTTTTGTTTGTTCTTCTTTCTCTAGTCCTTTAGGTGTAAGGTTAGATTGTTTATTTGAGATTTTTCTTGTTTCTTGAGGTAGGCTTGTATAGCTATAAACTCCCCTCTCAGAACTGCTTTTGCTGCATCCCATTGGTTTTGGGTCATTGTATTTTCGTTGTCATTTTTCTCTAGGTATTTTTTGATTTTCTCTTTGATTTCTTCAGTGATCTCTTGGTTATTTAGTATTGTATTGTTTAGCCTACATGTGTTTGTGTTTTTTTATGTTTTTTTCCCTGTAATTCATTTCTAATCTCATAGCGTTGTGGTCAGAAAAGATGCTTGATATGATTTCAATTTTCTTAAATTTACTGAGGCTTGATTTGTGACCCAAGATGTGATCTATCCTGGAGAATGTTCCATGCACACTTGAGAAGTGTAATCTGCTGTTTTGGGATAGCATGTCCTATAAATATCAATTAAATCTATCTGGTCTGTTGTGTCATTTAAAGCTCGTGTTTCCTTATTAATTTTCTGTTTGGATGATCTGTCCATTGGTGTAAATGAGGTTTTAAAGTCCCCCACTATTATTGTGTTTCTGTCAATTTCCTCTTTTATAGCTGTTAGCAATTGCCTTATGTATTGAGGTGCTTCTATGTTGGGAGAATATATATGTAAAATTGTTATATCTTCTTCTTGGATTGATCCCTTGATCATTATGTAGTGTCCTTCTTTGTCTCTTGTAACATTCTTTATTTTAAAGTCTATTTTATCTGATATTAGTATTCCTATTCCAGCTTTCTTTTGATTTCCATTTGCATGGAATATCTTTTTCCATCCCCTCACTTTCGGTCTGTATATGTCCCTAGGTCTGAAGTGGGTCTCTTGCAGACAGCATATATATGGGTCTTGTTTTTGTATACATTCAGTGAGCCTGTGCCTTTTGGTTGGAGCATTTAATCCATTCACTTTTAAGGTAATTATCAATAAGTATGCTCCTATTACCATATACTTAATTGTTTTGGGTTTGTTTTTGTAGGTCCTTTTCTTCTCTTGTGTTTCCCACTTAGAGAAGTTTCTTTAGCATTTGTTGTAGAGCTGGTTTGGTGGTGCTGAATTCTCTTAGCTTTTGCTTGTCTGTAAAGCTATTGATTTCTCCATCAAATCCGAATGAGATCTTTGCCGGGTAGAGTAATCTTGGTTTTAGTTTCTTCCCTTTCATCACTTTAAATATTTCATGACACTCCCTTCTGGCTTGTAGAGTTTCTGCTGAGAAATCAGCTCTTAACCTTATGGGAGTTCCCTTGTATGTCACTTGTCGTTTTTCCCTTGCTGCTTTCAATAATTTTTCTTTGTCTTTAATTTTTGCCAATTTGATTACTATGTGTCTCGACATGTTTCTCCTTGGGTTTCTCCTGTATGGGACTCTCTGTGCTTCCTGGATTTTGGTGTCTATTTCCTTTCCGATGTTAGGGAAGTTTTCGACTATAATCTCTTCAAATATTTTCTCAGGTCCTTTCTCTCTCTCTATTCCTTTTGAGACCCTTATAATGCGAATGTTGTTACGTTTAATGTTGTCCCACAGGTATTTTAGGTCGTCTTCATTTCTTTTCATTATTTTTCTCTTTATTCTGTTCCAAGCAGTGAACTCCACCATTCTGTCTTCCAGGTCACTTATCCATTCTTCTGCCTCAGTTATTCTGCTATTGATTCCTTCTAGTGTACTTTTCATTTCAGTTATTGTATTGTTCATCTCTGTTTGTTTGTTCTTTAATTCTTCTAGGTCTTTGTTAATCATTTCTTGCATCTTCTCTATCTTTGCCTCCATTCTTTTTCCGAGGTCCTGGATCATCTTCACTATCATTATTCTGAATTCTTTTTCTGGAAGATTGCCTATCTCCACTTCATTCAGTAGTTTATCTGGGGTTTTATCTTGTTCCTTCATCTGGTACATAGCCTTCTGTCTTTTCATCTTGTCTATCTTTCTGTGAAGGTATTTTTTTTTTTTCCACAGGCTGCAGGATTGTAGTTCTTCTTGCTTCTGCTGTCTGCCCTCTGGTGGACGAGGCTATCTAAGAGGCTTGAGCAAGTGTCCTGATGCGAGCGACTGGTGTTGTTTAGAGCTGGCTGTCACTCTGGTGGGCAGAGCTCAGTAAAACTTTAATCTGCTTGACTGCTGATGTGTGGGCTGGGTTCCCTCCCTGTTTGTTGTTTGGCCTGAGGTGACCCAACACTGGAGCCTACCTGGCTCTTTGTTGGGGCTAATGGCAAACTCTTGGATGGATCATGCCAAGGAGTACTTCCCAGAATTTCTGCTGCCAGTGTTCTTGTCCTCACGGTGAGACACAGCCACCCCCCCACCTCGCATCTGCAGGAGACCCTCCAACGTTAGCAGGTAAGTTTGCTTCAGTCTCCTATGGGGTCACTGCTCCTTCCCCTGGGTCCTGATGCACACACTACTTTGTGTGTGCCCTGCAAAAGGGGAGTGTCTGTTTCCCCCATTCCTGTCAAAGTCCTGCAATCAAATCCCACTAGCCTTCAAGGTCTGATTCTCTAGGAATTCCTCCTCCTGTTGCCAGACCCCCAGGTTGAGATGCCTGACATGGGGCTCAGAACCTTCACTCCAGTGGGTGGACTTCTGTGGTATAAATGTTCTTCAGTTTGTGCGTCATCCACCCAGCAGTTATGGGATTTGATTTTATTGTGATTGCGCCCCTCCTACCATCTTATTGTGGCTTCTCCTTTGTCTTTGGATGTGGTTTATCTTTTTTGGTGAGTTCCGGTGTCTTCCTGTAGATGATTGTTCAGTAGTTAGTTGTGATTCCATTGCTCTCGCAAGAGGGAGTGAGAGCACAACATTTTACCAAAAACTGTGACTTTTACAAGGTTTTAAATTTCCATTGGTTTGAGTGAATTAGTTCTTATGTTACTGTTAATCTAGCATCTACATACTCATTATAATTCAAACAAACTAGTAAGACAAAGGAGTTTTAAAATGTTCACCGTGAATAGTGAAAAAATGCTAATATAACTAGTGCTGATTTTCATGTTTTGTCTTTTTTTTTTTTTTAGTTTTGGAATGTAACTGAAAGTTTGGAAAATGCTTATGGCTTTGTCACAACTTTACATGACATGAGTTTGCATGATGATTCTTTTAGTTAAGTTTGTCTTCAGTTCTTGGCAGTATATATTATGTCAAATCTGATTTCACAATTTTTGAATTTTATTTTGTTTTAAGGATTTGCATTTTTAATGGGTTAGAACACTTAACATGAGATCTACCCTCTTAAGGATCTTTAAAATGCACAATATACTTTAGTAAATGCCTAGGAAAAGCTATAGAAAACATCCTTAAACAATGCTGTGCCTCTCATCACAGACAGTTAGTCATCACCCTCCACATCTCATACCCACACATAAGCAAAGGAGAGAAATAAGTGTTTGGTGTTTTCACCTCGTTTCTTGGAAATTATCCTAAATGTCACTTAACAAATTTCAAATTTCTTGCACAGTCTTTCTTTCTTGCTTAAATTCCAATTTTATAAGGCAATGCTTTGGTTAAGTCAGGTTTAGAAATTATTTTCCTCCTCTACAAATTCACCTGTTTATCTCTAATCCCTGCATAGTGCAAGGCTGATCCTATAATCTGTTAATATCTGATTTACCAAGAGCCAGTTGTGCCCCACAGAGACTAAGCCATTCTTGCTCTCCAGCACATTAAGAATTAATATTTACCCTTACTGGACCTTTCTGCCTCCACAAGAAACTTTAACAAAAGCTGTGCAAATCCCTATCCAACATATACTAGGAGGATTAATAATAATTCTTTTTGATCAGAATTACTAGGTTGGCCAGCAATGGTTTCCATGGTAATCAGGTGGTAGACAGGGCTGAGACTGATTTCATCAGTTGTAAGACATCATTAGAACTATCCTACATGTTTAATTATAACTTACCAGGACTGACTTCTACACAGTGTAGCTCAGAGGCACAGGAAATGAAGTTATGGGTTTTAACTGTTAGAAAGCTTCCACAGGAAAGAAATTATTTTGCTTTCTCCCAATAAGATATTTTTCTCCTCCTGCCAAAAATGTTATGCATTAGAAGATATTTTGAAAAGAATTTTTATAAGAAATGGAGCCAAAGTGGTATACACACAATAAGAATTTCACTGAAACATTGCTGTGCTGATAGAAAAATAATTTGTAATCCTAGACAGTTTAAATTTTAGAAAATATTAGCATATTAGAAAGAATTGTAACACCTGTAAAAAATGAATAAAGAGAAACCTTAATTAAATAGAGTTGGGAAAACAGAAGGGGGAGCTCTCATACCCTGTAAAGATAGCAGAGGCAAACAAGAAGAAGAAAGACTCCTCTTCTTTCCTGACAACAGCCCAGCCAATGAAAAGCCATGGACTCTGTTTACTAGAGCTCTTCCAATTTCCTTTTCACTTCTTATAGAAACGTTCTCCTTTCCCAACTGTGCCGGGACTTGGATGTGGCTTGTCATGACTGCAGACAGCAAATTTCAACTCTCTTCTGATCCTGAATAAACCCATATTTGCTGGAGAAATATCTGGCAGTCTATTTGTTTCAGGTCAACATACCCAAAACTAGTAGATATTAAAAGAGAAATGTGTGTGTGTTTGGGAGTGGAGGCAGGGCATGTAAGTATGTATTTCTGTGTTTGTTGCAGTTGAAAACACCTGCATCTTTTTTTTATTTTTGAAACAGGAAGTTGATTAGCAGAGTTTTATTCCAGCATACAGTTGGTAACCCTGGAAAAAGAGTAGCCAAATTTCGATTGGGATTGACATGTATACAGTGATGTGTATAAAATTGATGACTGATTAAAAAAAAAAAAAAAAAAAAAGAGTAGCCAAATTTGATAAGCTTGCCAACTCAGCACTTAATCTTTATATTAAATGAAAAATCTACGCTTGGAAATTTTTAAAAAAAGAAGACAGCTGGAAATTATGATATAAAATAAGTACTATGGATTTGTAAGTTTATCCCATGTATACAGTGATTCAGTTAAAAATAACTGTTATTGAAATTTTGAAGGGTAGGTAGGAATAAGAGGACCTAAAATGAGGTACACCTGGAAGAAACTAAAATTATCAAAAGTCCTTACAAAGGACTTAAAAGAAATATTAAAAGATCCATGCTACATATGAAAAGGACATTGCTAGTCTTCTGCCATGTAGGTTAAAGCACATTCTATACTTAAGGTGAAACAGGTGAATGCGAATTTCATTTTGATTCTCTTGTGCGATGACCGAAGATCAAAAAATATGTTCATATAAAATGAAAGGATGTTGATGATGACTGTCATAATCAGAAATCTTAAAACAGCAGAATCAGTTAAATATTGGAACCTTTTAAATCTAGTAAAACTGTGGACTCTAAAAACTAGAATTCCTTAATTTTTATTCTAACCTTCTGATATATAATTATTTAAATAATAAGTAGACAGAAAAAATGCATTTATAAATCAATAACATATTTTATAATTAATAGGTGGGGAGAAACAAAAGATTCCCTAAAATATAGCTAGGGATTTGGGCTCTAAAATTAGAAAGTTAACTTTTTTTCTAAACATTTAGCTTGCTTGAAAACTTATTGACATGACAATGATCATGCAATTAATTAAAGCATTTTTTCTTCACTCTGATAGCAAGATCTGTTAACAAAAAAACAGAGATATAAAAAAAAAAAGAGATATAAAATTTATATTCACCATCTACTTACAATCATAAATATTTAATGAATTTTATAAAGTATTATTTTTCTGAGCCCTACAAAAATTGTAGAAAAGGCTCTAATATGTTTTTTTAAGATGCAAAATAGATTTCCTTTATCAATTGAGCCTTTATGATATTGGCAACACAATTCTGCTTGAACATGTGTATTCAGAGTTAACATAACTAATAGCCTGGGAGATTTGAGTCTAATATTAGGCTTATAAATTGCACTGTGTTAGTAATAAACTGCTAATGCTTTAAGAAATGTAATTGGGAATAATTACCACATATTATGTGTGTATGTCAGAGGAATCTGCCCACACTAATGCAGATTCGCTCAAGAAATTTACTTAGGAGATTTTTCTTTTTGCAAAAAAAAATAATTTCATATTCCTTTCTGCTTAATGTTTTTATATTCTGTGCCCAATTAAATCTCTATGAGGGGATCAGGACTGAGTTCTTGTTTCTCCATTTGTCATTTACTGTAGTTCTTTAGAAATGCCAGGTACTTGAAGGTTACAAAACTTAAACAGAAACAGAATGATTATCAAGGTTAAAGCTAATCTGTTATTAGAATTGCTCGAAAAAATAATAACGGAAGTAAAGTGAATAAAAGCTGTAAATAATTTGTAAAAGCTCGGTATTTAACAAATTAAGTTTAATGTTGCAATACATAGTAAAACATGATTAGATCCTGATCTTGCATGTATCTTTACCAAATCACTAATTCAGCTCAACATATATTCATGTACTGAAAACACTATATTTGACACTATATGTGACACTATATTTGAGTCATTTCTATCAGTTTAGAGAACTACAAAATCCTACCTCATTCTCATTATATGAACCTCACCATAGTCATTTATGTCTTAATCATTTAGTTATTGCACTGTAATTAGGTTCTAATTGGATAATATTTGCCTGGATAAGCCTTTCTTTTCTCTCCTTAGTCATTTATGAAGAAAATCAAAAGCTAGTGGGAAATTTAGGTATTGGCTCTTTAGAAAGGAATTTCTCAGGCCAAAATAGACATAAATTCAAGTCCAAGAAAATGGATTTGAGATGTGAAAATCTATATCCTGTAGTATTTATGTATGACCTAATGCCAGAAATTCATATAGTTCTTGTGAGAAGCGGCTATAGAAGTGCATTTTTGATGGCTCAGACCCACAGAACTCCAATCACATCCTCAGAGACATAGCTATACATTGTGTGCAGTAATGTGGGTGTACAGCCACGGGTAGGTGTGAGATAAACAGAGTGAATGCTGCAATTCACATTGTAAGGGTCAGGGTCTATTTGGACCCCTGCTTTCGTTCTTTTCACTACATAGCAAAAAGACACTGGAACACTTTAAAGAAAAGATCTGAGAATTGTAGCTAGGTTAATCCTAGGATTAAAGAGACTGAGTTATGAGGACAGGTTAAAAACCTTAGTGTAAAAAGAAAATCTTTGAAATTCCATGTACAGACCTATCTTGGCAATAGGTATAAAAGCACAGGCAGTTTTGATAATACTACATCAAAGAAACTGGGAGAGGGATTTAATTGAGGACTATCAAAGGTAAATTAGACCATATATTAAAAGTATCATATTAATGAAAGGAAAATACTTGAAAATACAGCTAGCTAAGAGGAAAATCAGAAAGAACTAAGACATTTTCTACCTACTATTTTTGAGTTTGAAATAATATTTTCAGCCAAACAACCAAGTTAGTAGATTTGTTTCAGAAAATTAAGTTATGCTACAAGATCTTCTTTAAAACATGAAATAATTCCAGCTGAAAATACATCTATAATGGAACTTTATCAGCCACCTTCTGGTGCTTTTGGTCTTTTTAGCTGTTCAATTTTTTTCTTAGTTTCAATCAACACGTTAGTCCCCAGCAGAGGTGAGAAGACTTTGATATAAAGGAATTTAATAGTCCAGACAGCCCTCTTAATGTAGCTCAGCAAGAGACATGGGGATAAAATCATCAGCTGCTCCTAGTGAGCTTATACAATCTTTTATAAAAAGCTGACTGGAACCAAGAAAAGAAAAAAAAAAACTATATCTTACGGTACTTTAATACTAGACACCCAATTAGTGACTAGTATTTGAACATGTAACAAAGAAAAGGCCTTCAGAATGTTTCAGACAAATAGGAGAATTAACAAAAGGAAAATTGAGTATCATTTCATGCTTAAATTTGTCATGCAATGACAAGATTTAACTTCAAAGTGATTATTTCATATTCTTGTTATTTCTCATTATTATGTCATCCTGTCTGCCTTCTTCCATCTTGTTTCTTCTACTGTAATCAATTAAGAATGCAGATTTTTTTGAGAGAAAGCAATGACCTGGTCTTGATATTCTGTTCTGCCACTCTTAGCTTTAGGACTATGGGTTTGTCATTTGACATTTATAATATTCCAAAATTATAAGGAAGACTTTGATCCCTCAAATGAGTGTTAAGAAAATCATATCTTATAAATAAAATGTAAGGTTGAAGAAAAATTTTATAACTAAATAAATAAATATTAATACCTATCTGGCAGGTTTCCCCAAATGAGTGAAATAATCAAAACATGCATTTAAATTTATGCACAATGACTTCCTGAAATGTTATGAAACTCCTATACCCAAATTTCATACTAGTGTAGGCATACTACTTACAATATTGCTTTAACAAATATGATTATCAGCCTCTGTACATGGTTCTTTTAAGGGTTCAAAAAAGTTTTCTTATATGAACTAATTATATTAATTATACATAAATGACATTTGTGACTTCTGAAACATAAAACAGTTCTATCGACTACACTTTATGAGCCTTACCTCCTCTACACAATAGACAGGAATATTGCTTTGGAAGTTGCTATCATAAAATAAAGAAGGCAGTGGAAGATTAGACTTCAATACTTCTAATCATTCATTTCAAAGTTTATTTTTTCAAAGAATAAAGAAACACAAAAAATATAAACAACCAAATTTGATGCAAGAAAACTTCAGTAGCCATCAGTTGATTTTATTCATAATATTTCAAAGTTGCACAAAATCTAGATTGCTAATACCACCATAAACAAATTAATTGACTTTTGCAGCAATTTAATAAACCATATTTAATGGACACCTATTATATATATGCCATTATACAATCTGCTATAAGATTTAGAGATAATTAAAGAGTCCCTGCCTTCAAAAACCTTTCATTCCTATGAACATGAGAAAACAAGTGGCTAAATAATGGTAATGAATGATAGGGTATTTTCTAGAGAACTATGACTGCAGAGAAATAGTCAGAGGAGGGAAAGCACCTTCCTATTGGCTGGAAATAGCATTTAGAAGGACATAGAAAGATCTATAATATTTCAATTGGAAGACACTGGGGAACAACAGAAAGGAAAGAATAAGAGAGCATCTGAACATACAAGAGCATGTTTGAGTAATTAAAGTCGTGACCAATGTTGCGTTTTTAAGCAGAGTTGTGACATCTCCAATATCATCAGATGGTAATCTATGTTTTACATAAATTTTATGCCAAAAATTTTGATAGCTTAGGGAAGGAATGAGTATTAAAATTCACTCAAAAAGCTATATTTCTAAAAAGCAGGTCTATCCTGCACAAAATGATTGAAAGAAATTACTTCTATAGAATAAAATTTAGGAAACTTATGAATTTAATTTAGACAACTGTCAATATTTTATATTTTGCAGAATTCCCTCTGCAGAATGTGTTTTGACGTGATTTATCCAATCTAGGTATTGCAAAATAATAAATGGGCTCCATTATTTCACGTTAAAATTTTCAAAGTAGGTGCTATAGTGACATTTTAATATGAACCTGAGCATAAGAACAACTTTGATTAATTTCAATACACCTTTATCTACTAAACTATTATTTACTTAATATTTTAAAACTACTATTAATTAGTTTGACAACAAAGTAAACCTTTGAATAATATTTATATAAAATGATACCAGCAATAATTTGTCCTCACATAGTGCATTTTATATTCAATATGCATGCACATTCAAAAAATTGTTTACAAATGAGGAAACTAAGGTTCAGAAAGATTAAATTAATTCCAAAAAGTCACAAAGCATCAAGTGAGACATGCAAGACTAAAAACCAAGCACTTTGATATCCAGCTATCTAGTGAGTATTCTACTAAAAAATTACATAAAAATCTAAAGTACACTATTAACATGTGGAAAATTCATCTAGAGTTATAAATTGGAGAGCCTATGATACTCTCTTTTCACTATTTAGGAAATTAGAATTAATTTACATACTATTAGAGTTCAAAGATAATAATGACAATAACTATCTGCAATAATTTTGATAATGTTGACAATATTTCCTTCAACATTTTTGTTTGTTTTTAAGCTTAAGCAAAGGACTATGCTGTCATGAGGTTCTCTAAATTCTGAAATATCCTTTTGAGGTTTGATGACTCTTGTGTCTTCACTAATTGTCTGAAGGATGTGAACGTATCACTGTGATGGATAACAACTCCATCAGCTAATATCCCAGAGAAAATAACTTGATATTGTAGCTGACAGCAAGACTGCAAAAGAGCTGCATGTGGGGGGCACTGGGAGAAAAGGATGCTTTGTGGGGAAGGTAAAAGAGCATCTTAATTATTCTAATAATGTGGGCCATAACTGGCCTTTGTTACTGCTATTAAACTACATTATTTAAAATGCATTATATAGTACGTTCCATAGGTCCAGAGCACAGCTTATTTACTACAAGCATCCCTCAAGCAAACTGTTTTTTGCCAAATTTTCAATTCTGTGCATATTTTAGCATTTTCCTAATAGTCCAAACTCAAAATTTTGGATGGATTTCTGACTCCTCCCTCTTCTTCATTGCCATTACAATATATATGCATTTCTTGCAGATCCTTTATTTTGAGTGTTTTAGGACTTGCCTGAATTGCTACATACTCACTGTCACTCTTTTGGTCCATGACCTCATTGCTCTATGCCCAGATCACTGCAGTGGTTCCCTGGTCTCGTCTTTTTAGTCAGCTCAGATTACTAATCCCAAAATGCCACTCTCCTGACTAAGAGTTCACAATGACTTTCCCAAAGCTTCTCAGGTCAGCTGCAGACTCATATCACTGGCCACTGAGAAAATCCATAAAGAGATGTCACCTTGCCTACACACAACCAAATATATTACTCTACCCAAACATACACTGTTTCAGACAGGATATTTCACTCACAATTATTACAACTCCCTAGGTATCCCTTCATATATAACTTTGACCTAGCCAGTCTTTTCAGTTAGAATATATCTATTCATCCATCCATCCATCTCATCTGTCTATCCATCCATCTGTCCATCCAGTCAGTCAACCAGCCAGCCAGTCAGCCAGTCAAACAGCTCGTATTTAAGGAAGAGGTGCCTGGCACTCTGCTGATATTAGAAATACAGACTAAAACATTTTTTTCTGTCTTCAGGGTGCTCCCAGTCAAGTTTTGAGGCAGAAATTACCTGATTGCATGGCAGTGTACATTACAGATAAGATATCTGTTATGGGAGAATTTGAAAGGGATTTAACTCAGCTTGCAGGAGTCAGGAAAAGAAGGAGGTAACACCTAAGCTAAATCTTAGAATTTTCTCTCCTCTTATCTCTAAGATAAAATCTTGCCTTTAAAAAAAAATCTGACTCCATTCCTTCTTTCAAAGAAAATCTTAAGTCTAACTTCCTACATGAAGCTGAACTCAACAAAGTGAGCTGACCTAGAGAGCTACTCTTCCTCCTAGCTGTCAAGTGCATTTTCAACATTGCAAGAGTCTGTGTCAGATTGTTCTCTAATAGCTCCTTTTTGCAAGTAAGTCCCTAGAACTATAATCTTCCCCAGGAAATCACTAGCTTCTTTAAGGTGGACTCCTTTTCTTCTTCTTTGTTCCCCCCCAGTGTCTATTATAATGATGAATTACTTTTAACTGTGCTAACATAAACATTCTTGAAGTTAATTAAGTCAGCTTCTCTTTCTAGTCATCCTCCAGCCATTCTGGACACCCACAGTGACATCTGTGGAAATGTCATTTTGGAGCCTCCCAGCAGCCATATTCCTGCAGTGGTACAGGGTCCAAGCTGGGTTAAATCAGATTCCTTACATATATCTCATCAGTAATAATTCAGGGATAAAAATAAACAAAATAAACCTTTCCACTGCAATTCATTTGATTGTCAATAATCAATCGAAAATACACTCATAACATTATTTTTAATTAGAGGAAAATATTATATTTGTCTTTGGAATAAAAGTTATGATTTTTTATAGTATAGTCATAAGCTTTTTACATCTAAATGTACAGCTTTGGAAATAAGGACTTTCCAAGACTCTCCTCCTGCCCTTTTTTGTCCTTTCGGATAAGGATAGTATCATAATTTCAGTCCAAACCAAAATATATCCACTGGGAAAAAAATGTCTCTAAATGAAGACTTGTTTCTTTGCAATTTCTTCCCCCTAAATAATACACAGTTTAAGGGGTAGTTTTTAAAAAATTATTCTTACAGCTACATCAAAGTTTATATTTGAGCAAACAAAATATAATAAGCTAGAATGAAGGAGAATTTTTAAATAGCATCTATAGCATTTAACATTCCTAGATGTATGGAATGACAAAAAATATAGCAGTAATGAAAAAGGTCCTAGAAATCTCTCTTCTCTGTCTATCCAAAACATAAATAAAATTTGAACCCCCCAGTGATGTATAATGGGCAAATGAAAGCAGTGCTGAGGAAGGAACCATTCCCTCATTCTAGTCATCAGGAAATGTACATGGGAAGTTGTGCTCTGTATCCCTTAAAGATGCATACCTAAAGTCACAGAGGACTTGAAGGGAAGGAAACCCAGACTATCTGTTCTCCTGCAGGAGAAGGAATTAAAAAAGGGTCAGGGGATTACTGGTAAAGTTTTCTCTCTTCCTGGAAAACATGATCTTTGTGTATCATTTTTGGCAAGATGTAGGGAAAGAAAATTTTAACAATATATATTAGTCTTAAGAGCTTATTAGTTGATCCAATTGAATGCACAGTTGTAAAAATGACCAAATTTCTATCTTAATATGAGGAGATCCTTTGAGGAAGGATGAGAGCCATTTTCTTATTAGGTAAGCATTTTAGGACAGCAATTATATGTGTTGATTTTCTTTGATATTTTTACATCTTTCAGAAATGTTAGCCAATTTTCTTTTCACACATTTCTGCAGCTATACAAAACATTGAAGGTAAGATCATCACCCAGATAGTTCAATTATAAATTTAATAACTCAATTATAAATTTAATAATTCAATTATAAAATAAACTATTATATTTTTTCTGTTTATATTTATTTATTTCGATTCTCTTAAGCCTAAGTTATCATTCTTGTTTTGCCACTGATCAATATTGACCATATATTCCTTGCCTTTACACTAATATATTTTTATACTTTAAAATCTAAAGGGTTATATAAAGTAGAATTGTTTTTGTACAAATTATTTTCTCCCCATAGAAGTGTTCATTTTTTTCATTCATAGCTGCATTCCCACAGTAGTTTTGAATCATTTTTGGAATACAAACATAAAATTCTATTGAAAATATTCTTTCTTGTTCCAATAATATACCAGATTCCCAAGGCAAACTATTATGATTCAGTTTTGGCCCAATATAAGGCACTTATTAGACTCCCAATACATGTTTTAAGAATGAGAGTAGGAAAGAATAAATTAATAAATTCTGGTTAATTCCAATTGGGTAATACTTCCAAATTGGACTTCTTCCATCTTAAATTTTTCAGTGTGCATTCATATTTACTGATCTATATTTTTAGAACAAAACTGTGCCCTATATTTAATTTCTCATATTGTTTCACTATGAAGACAAAGTATCACAAAGTTGAAAAGTAATATTTTACATTTTAATTGTTATTATTCACCTTAAGTGAAAATATCCAGTCGATATAATGCCTTATGGTAAATTTTCATATGGTAAAGAAAGAAAAGAATAAAAAAAGAGTATTTTCAATGTTATTTTACTCTAAGATAAGAGACCCAGGCTGGAGTCCACATAGAAACTTCAGAGAGGTCTACACAGGCTATGAAAATGAATGATCAATGTTGCATGGATATATACATTCAAGTTTCTGTGTTGAGGGTACATTGATCTTCAAATGTCTTATAGAGATCTCTTAACAAAGAGAACTTAGAACTCCTATTAGAAAATATTATTGAAAGTTTTTAAATGAACAAATTCCAATATATGTGAAAATCTGAAAACATTAAAAACAAAATGCTTTTATCTGATGATTGGACATCAAAAAAACCCAAAATTTAAAAAAAATATTTGGAAAATTCAAGCCAAAATTTAAAAACCCACATTCTGCTAATTTAACTGGATAAATTTAGAGCTCAAATCATCTCTATTGAGTTTCCTCTTGGTTCAGTTTTACTGAATTAAAACTCAACTCTGAGGCTCATTTCCCCTATGATGAGATAGCAGCATCCCAACTCTCACACTTTCTCAACTTGCTAAATTGTTAGAAATATGTCATAACCTATTCAGTTTGGATGTTTTCCTTTTCTCTTCCAACTAACACAAACTAATTCTTTCTTGTGTACTTTGAATAATAGTAAAATTGGAAATAATCTTTCATTTTTGCTACAGAATATTATTTATTTATTTAATTTTTTTTAATATCTTTATTGGAGTATAATTGCTTTACAATGTTGTGTTAGTTTCTGCTGTACAACAAACAAAGTGAATCAGCTACATGTTTTTGACTATATATATTTTAGATGTAAAATGTGTTGTTTTGATTTATGTATACATTGTGAAATGATTTCCATAATTTAATTAATTAACATATCCTTCACCTCCTTTAGTTACTTTTTGTATGTGTGGTGAGAACACTTCAGATCTATTCTCTTATCAAATTTTCAGGTATACAGTACCTTATTATTAACTATAGTCACCAAGCAGTACATTAGGTCTCTATAACTTATGTATCTAATAACTGAAAGTTTGTATCCTTTGATCATATCTCCCCTTTTTCCTCACCCCAGCATCTAGTAACTACCATTCTCCTTTTTGTTACTAGGAACATTTTTTTTTTTTTTAAGATTCCAGATATAAATGAGATCATGTGATATTTGTTTTTCTGTGTCTGGCTTGTTTCACTTAGAACAATGGACTCCAGTTTCATCCATGCTGTTGCAAATGGCAGAATTTCCTTCTTTTTAAAGGCTGAACATTCCTTTGTATACATATACCACATTTTCTTTATCACTGATAGCCACTTAGGTGGTTTCCATATCTTTGTCACTGTAAATAATACTGTAATAAACACAAAGTGCAGATATCTCTTTGAGATAGTGGATATACACCTAGAAGTGGGATTGCTGGGTCACACGTAGCCCTAAATTTTTAGAACATTTTTTAATTTTTTGAGAAAATTCCATCCTGTTTTCAATAGTACCTATACCAATTTACATTCCCACCAACATGTGTTCCCCTTTCTCCACATCCTTCAAAAAATTATTTTTTGATTTTTTAACAAATGCCATTCTAACAGGTGTGAGGTGGTATCTCACTGTAATTTTGATTTGCATTTCCCTGATGATTAGTAATGTTGAGAACATTTTTATATAGCTGTTGGCCATTTGTAAGTTTTCTTTGGAAAAATGTCTTTTTAGGCCCTTTGCCCATTTTTTAATATGGTTAGGCTATGAGTTTTATGAGTTCCTTATATATTTTAGATATTAACCCTTTATCAGACAAATGGTTTGCAAATATTTTCTGCTATTCCATGTGCTGTCTTTTAATTTTGTTGATTGTCTCCTTCACTGTGAGGAAGCATTTTACTTTGATGTAGTCCCACTTGTTTACCTTTGCTTTTGTTGCCTATGCTTTTCATGCCAATTCTAAAAAATCATTGTCAAGACCAATGTCAAAGAGATTTTCTCCTATGTTTCTTCTAGGCGTTTTATGGTTTCAGCTCTTACATTGAAGTCTTTAATCTATTCTGAATTGTTTTTCTATATGGCAAAGTGTCTACTTTCATACTTTTGCGTGTACATATCCAGTTTTCCCAAGACCATTTATTGAAGCTATGGAATATGTTAAGTACAGAGAAAACAATAAAGAATAATGTAACAAATACATGTGTAATACCATCAGCTTTGCCAAATCGTATCATTTTGCAGCTTTTGATTGGGATATTATTTAAAGAAATTAAACAGAATAAGTGTGTACCTTTTCCTAGTCCCATTTCTTCCCACATTTCCCAGCAGTAATCACTATCTTGAATTTAGTAAATGTGATGCCTATTCATGAATTTTATGTTTTTATATACTCATAAACAAAAGCAGTTATTTTACATCTTTTTATATTTTATATGAATGTTATACTATATGTTTCTTGAGTTTTTCTTTTCCATGAAGTTTATTATTTTGATATCTATCCTCATTAATATGTAAGGTTTCAGTATGTTCATTTTTAACACAATACAGAATTTCATTGAATGCATCTACCAGCTGTTTACAACCCAAATATCCAGCATTACTTTTTGAATCAAAGAAGTTAAAGAGAGCATTTCCAATTTTAAAATAAAAGGTATATTTACATCTATACACAATTAAGGAAAGCTTCAAATACCAAAAGCTGTTGTTTACAAAAAAAGAAAATAGCTTCCCTGATTTATTTTATTTTTTAAAGGGTATCATATTCATGCCAGTGTTCTCCAAACATTGCTGGACATTAAAATAGCCTAGGGAGATTTTTAAAATCATAGTGCCTAGCTCTCACATCCCATAATAATAAAATCAGAATGTCTGGAAGTGAGAGCCAGGCATTAATATTTTTAAAAGATCCCCTGGTGATTGCAAAGTACAGAAAATTTGGCAACCACTGAGTTATGCTGAGCCATTTTTTATTTAAAATATTGAGATTTCAATATCTCCCTTGTAGCCCCCAGCACACTGACTAACTCCCATCACCTTCCTCTATTCTAGGAAGCTTTCCCTGAGGAAGTTTGGAATTTTTTTTTTTTTTTTGGCTCAATTTCTTTACACATGTTACTTCTAAAACTATCTGCACTGGTACTGAATGATATACCTTAAATTATTTAACTCATCCTGCTCTCAGGTTGGCTTTCTGCTGTTTTTAAGCCCCTCATATAGTTATTTGTATTGTTATTGCTGTTTTTAAGCCCCTCATATAGTTATTTGTATTGTTATCAAGTGTACATTTCAAGATCCTAAGGATTTAGAAACAGGTCAGTGAATTAGCTCTGTATAGCACTGAACAAATTGCTACATGCAGAGAAGCAAATCATGCTTTTCCTAAATATGACATCTTGCATGAAATAAAAACTATAACTTTCTAAAATCTGGTACCAAGTCTCTTAAATCATATAGAATATCAAGCTGCTATATTCTAGGGTTTGTTTTCATTCAACCTTATACATTATATGCAGTTTATTTAAATCATTTTCTGCTTAACTTATTTCAGACCACAATTTTATTCACACTCACTTAAATATAATCACATCTAAATTAAATAGAAACTAAATAGTATTTAGATTTAGAACCAAAAATCTATGCTCTAAAGAATATTTTATTTTCTTAGCAGAAAATGATCTCCAATACAGAAAAATCTATGGATTGAATTCAACTTCTACTTAGGAAGACACAGCATCTCCAGCTGAAGCAAAAGTACAAAGACAACACACCTTTTTCTGTTGTCTACATTTTGCTGATTTCTGCCTCTCTCTTCCCTTTCTCGTCTCTCTCTGACTTTCACCATCACTCCCAAAGGTAACATAAACTGTTGAACTTAATTTAATTGGAAATGTGGTGGAATGTAATCAAGTTACATACATCACCAGGACAATAGGAAAAATACCTTGGTCCTATCCAAAATCTTATTTAAGACAGTTTGCATTTCTACCAAGAAGACAAATGGTGACTTTCAAAGAGCACCAAGTTACTGTGCATGACACTGTTACGTTCCCCAATTTTTCCCATGAGAAAATATACTGTAATAAAGTTGACCTAGTCATTTAGTTTAAACACTAAATAACTAATTCAAATTACATCAACTGTATATTGCTCTCCCCTAAGATGTCATTCTTCAGGAGTTGTTAATGTAGAAAAATCTAAAGTAGTGACAAATATATCATGGACATGAAAGGATATCAAAGCGGCATGTGTTTTGGAGGGTAAGGGTAGTTTAACTCCAAAAGGACCAAAATTTATGCTGCTTCTGGCTCTCAAACATAATAACTTGTATTTCAGTGTCATTTGTTTTCTAGTGAAACTGCAGGAAAAACTACTTTCAAGGGCTTGATGTCTCAGGTGGAAGATATTAAGCCTGTGGTAAGTTGTTGCCTGTGGAGAGGTTGACCCAGAGGAAAAGAATGCAAGCAGCTGAGTCACAGGCGCATGTATATTTATGGGGTTCTGCTTCAGGGTTGTTTACAGTGCTGCAGGGTCCAACTGCAGACCACGGCTGTCACTTAGTGCAATAGTGCGGAGGAATGGAGAACTGACAGCATTTGTGATATGGGGTATCATCTCTGGCTGAATAACAGAAAGATGTTCATTTTTGCCTTCCAAAGGGAAGCTATTGATTGCAATGTTATAAGGTTTTACTTTTGAATTTAAAAAAAAAGTCTTCGTGGAGTTTAATAACTTGCGTTTGAGTTAATATATTGAAAGTATGTTCATTGGTGTCAATTTCTGGAGGGCTTAAAAATGTAAAACCATGAAATAGATGACAACTACAAAAAATAATACTAGAAAAATAGTTTGTTCCTTAGAGGAGTATTAGAAAGGCGGTTAGAAGATTACCACTTTGGTATCCAACTATTGGTGTCCATTTCTCTCCTATTCCTAATGAACTTGAAGACAAAATGTATTACCATGCTTAAAACTATGCATTAAAAAAAAAAAAAAAAAAAAAAACAACTATGCATTAATGTTTAAGGTTATAGCATCTAATAACTATCTGCATATCAAATTGAATTCTTGATTTAAAGTTATCTCTGGGCTTTCTATTGAATCCTTTAACATTTATACAGATTGTGTAAATCATGCACAGCACACGAAAATATGGTGAGAAGGTGTGCAATTATTCTTCTCATGCATAATATCACTGTCGAAACCCCACCTCCAGTTTACAGCTCCAATTTGTTTATTTAGAGAGCATCTGTATTGTAGACAAAAGAAGTGAAGAACAGCAACTACAAGAATACCAACATAAAATTTGCACTGTTTCATTAGTCGAATCAATAGTGCCATTTTAGTATCTTTATCCTATACTGTTCAATTTTTACAGATTTTATGACAGGTATTGACTTCCAGCTAGAGACATAAAATATAAATATTGCTTATATTGTTTAAAATATATAATTGAAATTAGCATGACAGAAAATTAATGGCATTAAAAATATATAATTCTGAAGAAGTATACTGAATTATAAACAAATAATAGGAGGGAGAGGTAAGGAAAATAGAGAAAAGCAGTTTTATAATTTATAAATATAATACAAATATCTAAATGCAGGACTGCTACCGTTTCTAATTTGAAGAGCTTTATCAGCCTGAAGCTACTTTAACAAGAAACAGGAAACCACGGGGGGAATGACTCTACGCCTGCCCAATATGACTTACTAAACAAGAATTTTCTACGTGTTGACAGTAGGATGTCAATAATTGTGGAGAGAAATGGTGGTTATTCAGGAAACTCTGCCAAGTGAGGGGAAATTCAAATTTCAAAAGTAGGAACATAACTAACAGATAACAGAAAATTATAAAAAGCCTGGGACTTTTCTCAAGGGAACTGCAAAGCGTGGAATGGATGTTATACAAATAGTACTGTGAGATGTTTAAATTTAAACCATCTTCCTGTTTTAAATGTACTGGGATAAAGAGACCAGGGGTTTTAAGTGACTTTTTCAAGATCTCATAGATGAGTCAGTGGGAGAGACAGGTATAGCTACTGAGTGACAGAGAAAACATGAGCTGTAGACTTCCCTCACTCCACACCTGCGGAAACCCTGAACTCCTCCAGCATGTAAGCATTCACTGGTGACACCAGCCTAATCATTATAGAATCTCAATGGAGGTGACCATGCAGGAGCCTTTACCTATGCCCTTGTTGTTTCTTCATTTAAAAGAAAAAATACTGATTAGATTATGGAATGAATAACACAAGAGAAATTGGCCACTGATTTTTCATATCTGTCCAGACAAATTATTAGAAGCTAAAACAAGGAAGGTTAATGTGGTCAACAATCTAGACTGTCCACATCCTCCATCCACCCATCACTAATGAAATCCCCGAGAGACTTTTCTCAAAATGCTAAAATAAATTAATCGGGAGTTAGTTCCTAAGATATCACTACCACATTAAACCTTCTTAAAAGATTATTCTTGACTCATATACTGCTTTGATTATTCATTCATGTGGAATTTAAGACTACAAATCACATTGGTTACATTTTAGAAAATTCCCTTTGCATAGTTTCAGTTATATCAAAACTAAATAAACCTTCTTTAGTCAAAAATACATTTTAATCCTCAAGTTCCTCGGGGATACTGTACATTTCCATTCTTCCCAGACTTCACTGAATTAAAATTAGTGTTTTATGTTGCGTGCAGAAAAATGTTTAGAAGTAATACTGATGCTAAGAAATAGGTCAGCAAAATAATTGTTTTAGGGGCTTCCCTGGTGGTGCAGTGGTTGGGAGTCCGCCTGCCAGCGCAGGGGACATGGGTTTGAGCCCTGGTGAGGGAGATCCACATGCCGCAGAGCAACTAGCCCCGTGTGCCACGGCCGCTGAGTCTGCGCTCTAGAGCCCATGCTCCACAACAGGAGAGGCCACCACACTGAGAAGCCTGCACACCGCAGCGAGGAGTGGCCCCTGCTCGCTGCAACTAGAGAAAAGCCCACGCGCAGCAACGAAGACCCAACGCAGCCAAAAATTAATTAATTAATAATAATGGTTTTAGTTTAAATAACTTACATTTTTTAATGCATACACCTAATCCACTAAAAAACTGATTGTCCATATAATCGGCTATTCAAAAAATAATATTATGCTAAACATAGATTGTAATTTTGCTTTACCTGCAGGAGACATCATGACACTACAGCAATATGCACAGAATGTGAGACCTACAATTTTAAAATTTTGTTGTTTTATATGTATGTATAGTTCTTTCATTTTTCAGAAATGTTGTCATACAGTGCCTTGAGGATTAATAAATAGTTGCTTTACGTACGACATCTGTTGCATTAAGCAACTTGTGATTTACAGGTAGATTGTGAAGAAACATATGACAGTAGCAAATGCTAATTTTTTAAATTATTAAATAGATGACTATATTGGATTATAAAGTTAGACAATTTAACATACAGGTGAACAGAGGTTAATGCCAAAATCCACATGTAATCACAGCCCTTACCCTAAGTATACTACTCCTTACTCAGTGATCCCATTCAGCACGTGTATTTTTTGAGCACCTGATGCAATGCTGCTCTGGGGCCAGCTCAGAGCTGATTGTTAAAATTATGAATTTTGCAAGCCATCATTACCATGAAATCAGCCATGATATGAGAATCTACACCACAGAAATAGGCAAATGGTATAAATCATGCTTCTCCCCAGCCCCTTAACTAATACAACACTCCAGTTATCTAGAAGAATCTGTTCAGAATGCTACAGGGGCAAAAAGTAATAACTAAAACCCAGCTCCAGTTCTTAACATATTATTTGAAAGAATGGGATTGGAGAGACGAACCTTAAAAACTGAAACAAGGAAGAGTTAAAGCTAGTTTTGACATTTTAAACCTTTAAGGTTTGGAGAATGAAAGTGCCATTATCGGAAATACAGAATTAAGGGGGACATTCATTTGGAAAGTTTGGTTGGGACAGGAGTTGTTCGCTTAAGGATGAAATTCAGGGGAATGATCAGGGGAGTTAAATATCAGCGTTTAAGTCATCCATGATCATGTCTTTATGACAATAATTCACAAAATTGCCTGAACACTCGAATAAGTTGGGGAACCTAAAAAAATACTGATGTCTGTGTACCACCCCCAGAGTCTGTGGCATAATTGGTCTAGAATGTGGTCTGAGTTTTGGAATATTTTAAATATACCAAGTGATTCTAATGTGCAGGCAATTTTTGGAACCACTGGTCTATGATTCAAACATTTTGAAACCTTTTAATGCTTGAATTCCTGAAACACAGAAATGGAGACATCACGAGCTTTATGGCCTTGCAGGTCAGTGCCTCCAAGTGTGCTAGTTACTACCATTACTCAGAGCTGAGGGAGAAAAGACTCCTGTATTCTGCTGCAGAAGAGCAGTTCAGTAAAATGAATTCAGTGGCTTTCCACTACCCCCAAATTTTAACAATCGGTAGTCAGGCAATTGTGGAAAAAAAGTTAGTTGTTTTTGGTATAAACTGAGACGTGATGTCACCAGATACATAAGCTATCCGAAATAAAACGCCTTATACATGTCTAGGTCACCAAACATAATACTATATATGATTATAATTGGGTTAGAAGAAGTAGCTCCATCACCTCCTGAGTGATACTTTACGAGGAGGAGAACTACCTCCTTAGGCCTCTGCTCTCCCATAGAGAGAATTCTTTTTTTTTTTTTAATTTTTATTTTATTTATTTATGGCTGTGTTGGGTCTTCGTTGCTGTGCGAGGGCTTTCTCTAGTTGCGGCAAGCGGGGGCCACTCCTCATCGCGGTGCGCGGGCCTCTCACTATCGCGGCCTCTCTTCTTGCGGAGCACAGGCTCCAGACGCGCAGGCTCAGTAATTGTGGCTCACGGGCCCAGTTGCTCCGCGGCATGTGGGATCTTCCCACACCAGGGCTCGAACCCGTGTCCCCTGCATTGGCAGGCAGATTCTCAACCACTGCGCCACCAGGGAAGCCCGAGAGAATTCTTTAACATTATGAACTTGATTCTGCTTTTTGAATTCAAGAGAGTACAAGAATGCTTTTTCTCAGGTGTCAAAAGGTGTCCCTTCTTCTTCTGAATGGCAGGTAGAATTCCGGATTGTTTAAGAAAACAGAATGGCTTAGAACATGTTATAGAAAATTTGAGGGATGTCTTTTCTACCCTAATGGTGTTCTGCAACATGCACGTGTGCAGTACACCAAACAGTAAGCCAGGAAGAGAGACAGACAGACAGAAAGCAGAAACAGGGTCTGCCAACCACGAATTTCCAGCATTTAATGTACATTTAAAACACAAATTGTGATTCAGAATGTTTGAACTTGGGATTCTGTATTTTTACCAAGTTTCCAAGGGAAGCGGATGCTTTTAAAGTCTATTGGTACATGCACCTCACTTTGAATAGCAAGATGGTAAAAGCCCAGAATAAAAAGTTTGTTGGATCCACTGGATTCACTCCCTTTACATCCTTACAGGGTTTATAAAACTATTGTACTCAGATCAGAAATATCACATACACAACAGGAGAGATCATCTTTTCCTCCCCAACCAAAATCATCACAATTTCCTCAAAGGTACAATTAGTCATTGTTAGCAAAGATTGTTTGATCATCAGGTATTAGCTTAAGCTAGCCATGAATCTACATACGATTCTGTAATTATTTATTCATGTATAAGTAGATATCTGGGAGAGAAAAAAGGTAAAGCAATCCATCAGCATTAAGAATTTAAATTTAACTAATGCCAGAATTAGAAAACACGTCTGTTTTACACTGTATACACCAAAGTGATCGATGGCATTCTTTCTGCTCAAACATTTGTTTTGTAAAATATGAAACCAAAATATTGGAGTCTCCTCTATTAGTATTTACACAGACCAGTAAGCAGATTCAAGTGTTTAAGCCAGGAAGGACCCCAGTATACAATGCAAATTAGCCCATTAAGACAAGTGCAGTCACTGACTTATGAAGCCAAGCAAATGATTTAAAAAAAATAAAAGCGTTACTGCTGCAGTTTCACAGTGCGATCAATGGTCTTCACCTTCCTCTCTCAGTGCAACTGGAATGTCTAACAAAACCAGAAAACGGAAGGCCTCAGAAGCATTATGTAGCTAAAAAAGGAGACTATTTTACCCATTAGTAATAAATGTACCTGCTGAGCAGAACACAGTTATACCTGAAAATGTTCCACAATTCTCCTTTGCTTGGCTCTGCCTGTCATGACGGAACCAGTGTGCTAAAGAGCATTTTGTAAAAGAAAAAGAGTTTATATAATTGACTTTACTGGAATTAGAAGACAGAGTACAGTGTGCTCAACCTGAAGCAGCCCGACTCTATGATGAAGGAAAATTGCACAATTTAATAGCCAGATATAGGGACTGTGTGGTAATAGAAGTAATCAAAGGCTTGGCCATGCTTAAAGGAACAAATCTATTCCTTTTCCGTTTATTCCAGAAAGAGGACAGCAAGTGGACTATTTTCAGGAAAGTGCTTGGGCACAGCTTCTGCAATTGGTTGGCGCTCTTAGAAAAGGGAGGATTTAGGAAGGGACAAGTGTAAGTATCTTAATGCTGGTGTGTCTTCTGGAAATTTGATTCTTGTGTCCAAAGGTTCTAACTTCTATTTCACGTGAAACAATTAGAAATGATATACCAAATGAATTGAAGTTAATTTTTCATCCTCTACTACTTGGCCACACCAATCTTCACCTTCATTAAGGACACCATCTTACTCTAACACATATTTTCTTTAGAAAGGCAACAACTAAGCCATATTTAGGGTGAAAGCATATTAGCCTTTCTTGAACATCTGGTGTAAAGTTAAGTTTCAGCAGTAGCAATTTATACATCTGTACCATCCTGGGGGAAATATGATTTGAGTGATTTAATAGCAAGAAGGAGAACTGATTTACAATGAAGCATCAACAAAACAACAGCCTGTGAAAATCAAAAATACTAGGATCCTAACCCTGAATGATCTTTTTTCTTTTTTTAACATCTTTATTGAAGTGTAATTGCTTTACAATGGTGTGTTAGTTTCTGCTTTATAACAAAGTGAATCAGTTTTACATATACATATATCCCCATATCTCTTCACTCTTGTTTCTCCCTCCCTCCCACCTTCCCTATCCCACCCCTCTAGGTGGTCACAAAGCACCAAGCTGATCTCCCTGTGCTATGCGGCTGCTTCCCACTAGCTATCTATTTTACGTTTGGTAGTGTATATATGTCCATGCCACTCTCTCACTTTGTCACATCTTACCCTTCCCCCTCCCCATATCCTCAAGTCCATTCTCTAGTAGGTCTGTGTCTTTATTCCCGTCTTTCCCCTAGGTTCTTCATGACATTTTTTTTTTCTTCTTAGATTCCATATATATTTGTTAGCATACGGTATTTGTTTTTCTCTTTCTGACTTACTTCATTCTGTATGACAGACTCTAGGTTCATCCACCTCACTACAAATAACTCAATTACATTTATTTTTATGGCTGATTAATATTCCATTGTATATATGTGCCACATCTTCTTTATCCATTCATCCAATGATGGACACTTAGGTTGCTTCCATGTCCCGGCTATTGTAAACAGAGCTGCAATGAACATTTTGGTACATGACTCTTTTTGAATTATGGTTTTCACAGGGTATCCTTGAATGATCTTAATACAATCTTGATGTTACCAGAATTCAAATGATGGAAAACATTTTATAGTGGACAAAAATATGTTTGAGTAAATTCAGGAACTTGAATATAGAAAACTTGATGACCAAAAAATGCATTAAAAATTGCTTAAATCTTGTCACAACCTGAATCTAACAGTATTATAATGACTCAGACTAAGTAACTGAGCTTTGGATTACAACTAAATTGCCAGTTAAATACATATAAAATTAATTTTAGTAAAATGTAAGTATATGTGACAGCTCAATTAGTATGATTTATATACTTCAAAATAATTATACTATTAAGGTAGGCAGTACACTGTCTAGTTTTATTCACATCAAAAACTTTCTCATGCTCTGGTTAGCTTAAACTAACCACAGCATCCTAGAAGAATGAACACTGAACTAGGCTCTTCTATGAACTCTAATATTCAAAACTTCTTCACTGTCATTGTGCCTCACTTTGCACATTTGTGAAATTATTATTAAAAACACTGAATTGTCTAAACAATCTCGCAGAAATTAGATACCCATGTTTATTTTACTCAAATAGATGTATAAGTTTTTAAGTGAAAGCTCTTCTGTATAAGCCAATAAAATATTTCATTAAATGTATCAGTAAGGTAAATTCAATGAGCTCTCACTTAAGCTAAAAGGAGCAAATACTATTAGACTTTTATGCAAAGTCCTTACAATTTGGTAAGTAAAAAAGTTTGTCCTAATCAAGTGCTAATGTTCTCAATATGTTCTTCACAAAGCACCAACTTCATCAAGAGAAATAAAGGATCTCCTAATCAAAAATGTAGAACCTAGACTCTGGAATTACTTTTTTCAAATATTGGAAAATTCTTTTTTTTCTCACAGAAATACAACTATGTCTCTTGACACAATTTTTAATTCAGTTTAATTCTATGAAATTCATTTTTCTCCCTCCCTCTTTTCTACCTTCTTCCTCCTCTCCATTCCCTCCCCCACCATAGACGAGAGAAAAGAAGTATTCATATTAGAAATATTTATCTTCTTCTATTCACTGATGTACTACTACTTCTAGTCCAACAAATCTATTGCTAAGTTCTTATGCCCTTCCCATTTCCCACTTCCCCCATCTCACCAATCATTCTGCTTTTTGCAGGAATTCTTTATCTTGGTTTACGTATCAGCATTCTCTCAAGCCAGTAAATAAGGAAATACTTTCAAGTCTTCCTTTCCCTCAAGCATCTGTTGAATCCCCATGTCCTGCAGAATCTCAGGCCACCTAAGGATTTCCCAGAACATATTTGTACTTTCTATTTCCATTGCCTTGGTTGAGGACCCCACCCTAAGATTGGTAATGCGTTTCTAAAAAGTCCCACTCCCAGAGAATGAGTTTATTCTACTTGTTACTTCAAGGGTAATCCTTCTAAAACGATGTCTGATCATCATTACTTGCCCTTTAATGGTTTCTTATAAAGCAAAAACTCAGTTTTCAAACTTTTGTGTTTGAGGAGATAATGATTTCATAGACCTGGGGTGATAGGAAGCTGTGTTTCCACAGTTATCAGGTAATCCTAATATAGGTTTTTGGGAAATACACTCTAGAAAAACTGCTTTAGACTTGGAGGTAAACAAATGGATAAGGTTCCTTGAAACTATTCACTCTTTTGTTTAAATTTGAAAGTCCCTGAGATGACTTAAAGAAACACAAATTTCCACGGAAGATCTCTCTCACTCACTCACTACTTGTTACTGACTCTCAGGATATGCAGAGGGTCTGAAGGTAAAAATATTTAATGGGAGATGCTCCCTAACATGGAAGAATTCCTAATCCAATGGGGAAATGGACAATTGTTTTTTAAAAAAGTGTAAAATGTAATGTTCTAAGGGAGGACTAAGAAGCTAATTACTCCTAGGAAATACAATGAAAATCTTCAAAAAGGAGATAATGCTTACGCTCTTATTTTCTTTTATATGTTTACAAATATTTTAATGTGTACACATGGTAAAAACAATTCAAACAACATGAAAAAAACTGGATTTAACAGAATGAAAAGTGAATGTCTAGAGAGCATTACCAAGGTTACAGTACAAAGACAACCACTGTTCGTGGTTTCTTGTGGATTCTTCTAGAGATTTCCCCATGAATAGTAAATTCCCCAAGTCTGTTCACGAGGAATTGTATATTTTCTCCTCTCTTCTCAAACTTCCAATAACTTCTTTCCTATCCTCATTCTTGGATGATGACTTTGTTATCTATTTCACTGAGAAAGCAGAAGCACCCCCACATCTACCAGGCAGCTTACATCTGTGTCCATAGTCTAAGTCCTTCCTCTTGTTTCTATGATTGAATTGTCCAATCTCCTGTCTAAGGACATGCTCTAGACAATGACCCCCTGTGGCTAACTCAAAAACATTGTTCCAGCAATTATCCATCACTCCAGTACTATCTTATATTTTCTTTTGACTGGATCATAGCAATCAGAAAACACACACACACACACACACACACACACACACCCCAAAAGTCTATCTTGACCTCCCATAGCAGTCCAGTTATTACATTTCTCTGCTCTCATTTATAGCAAAAATTTTCTCGAAAGTTGACTATATTTATCACTTTATCTCTTTCTATTCTCTCATTAACCCTTTCCAATAGTTTTAATGCTTACTTCCTTCATTGAAACCTCTCTTATCTATGTCCACAGTAAATTCCCAGTCCTAATCACACTTTGTCCTCTGCCTCCTTTCTCTAAAATCTAAATTTGTGTCATTCACTGTCCTTTCTGTATTTGTTTATCCAACTGCCTCCACCATATCTTCAATTGGATGTCTAATAGGTTTCTTAAACTTAACATTTCCAAAACTGATCTATTATGTTCTTCTCCAAGCATCAACTTGTCCACTCTGTATATCTTTCTCATCCCAGGATATGGCACCACCATGTTCTTTCAGAAGTCAAGTCCAAAAACCTTCAGATCATTGTTGGATTGTTCTTCTCACACATAACCTCCAACCTGCTGGCAAATTCTCTATCTTAAAAATCAGTTGAGAATTAGTCTACTTCTCAGTACCTTCACTGACACCACTCTGGGCTAAACCGTCATCATCTCAGACCCTTCTCTAATAACCTAGTCTATTCTCAACACACTATCCAGAATGCACCTTTCAAAAATATAAGATAGATAACTGTCATTTCTCTGACTCACCTAATCATGAATTTCTTAGCATTGACAATTTCTATTAACCACTCTCATAATTTATCATCCCTTACTCTTCATGACAATGCATACCCTGCTCGCCATATTGTGATAATGGTAATACTATCTATTAAATGTCTCTCAAATGCAAGGCACATATATTGAAGTAATATTCTAATTTATTCATGGATAAAGAATGGATGATAAAATTGCCCTTCGCTCAATGGCTTGTGTAACCTAAAATTTGTTTTGTTAACAGTTTGTTACCAATTAGGTTACATGCCATGTTTCCATATTTAAAGTAGCTCACATTAGTAATGAGTTGAATAAAGTTATGAGTATACCCCTTCTACAGAGAAATTTTCTAAGCACTCTTCCAAGTACTTTATAGAGAAGCTCAGATACCTGATATTACAAGCATGCCGATCCAGATCTGGTCATTCTGCACTCAAGGAGATAAAGCTAAGGAATAAGACTGGGCAAAAATATATGCAAGAGCATTATTCTGAAAACATAATGTTCAGTAGGGATGCTTTCTAAAGGACTCATTTATGCATGTGTGTGTGTGTGTGTGTGTGTGTGTGTGTGGTGGGGAGGGACAGTTTATAGGGCTTGGAAAGAAGTTGGGTCAAAAATATCCCTATTTCCAGGACATTAATGTCTTCCTCATGTTGCCAGTGCCGAATCAAATCTCTGAGACAGAGTTTTGGGGGAAGTAGAAAAGAATAGCTTTATTGCTTTGCCAGGCAAAGGGGGAAGCAGTGGGCTCATGCCCTTCAACGCTGTGTGTCCCCACCCAGGAGGATTTGGTGGGGAGTTTTATAGCAATGGTTCAAGGGCCAGGTTGCTGATAAGGATTAAGTTGTGTGCAGGGATTGCACTCCTTTAATCTGGTCTCATTTGGTCTGATGAGTTTCTGTGGTTCCTTTAATCTGGCCTCAGGTGGTCTTGAAGAGCTTCTATAGTTCCTTTAATTTGGAATGAAGAATGATAACATCTTCCATTTGAAGGGGGTTTTAGTTCTCAAAGATATTGTTATGTGTATCCCTTGAGGCAGGACCCTGCCCCAAGGCTGCACTATTGTTTCTTGACTGCTCCTCCCCTGTCTCTTCATCCCCTACACTCCCTGATTAGCAGCTGTTCTAAACTTGCCCTTTGGGACTCAGGGAAGGTCTTGGAGGCTGGAGTCTATTTCTTACAAACAAGAAATGGGGGACTGAAAGGTTTCTGTGCCCAGGAGTCCCACAGGGTCCTGCTCAGTTTCACTCATGCCCCTTATCATTTTGAGGCCGCATTATAGCCATTTTTTAAAAATACAGCTATAATTTCTTTTCATATTCTTCAAAACTGCTTATAAATTTAATAATTTGATATGCAGTTACAGCTGACAGTTTAATTTGTTTTAATGAGGAGGGTAACATACTTATTTGTACAAAAAATATTTGCTATGACAAAACCATATTGTGTTGTCTTAACGGGTACCTTCTTAAATATACAGAGTACATTAATATTGATTTACAAAAGGGACTAATTTTAGAAAGGCAGGAAGAAGGAAAGAAGGAAGGAAGAAGGGAGGGAGGGAGGGAAGATGAAAGGGAGAAAGAAGGAAAGAACTGCTTCAATTGTAACTAAAGACTTAATCTGGATCCCCTTTCCCTCTTA
This sequence comes from Eschrichtius robustus, assembly GCF_028021215.1. NCBI lineage: Eukaryota > Metazoa > Chordata > Mammalia > Artiodactyla > Eschrichtiidae > Eschrichtius > Eschrichtius robustus. Next base: position 41,984,019 of record NC_090841.1, read on the forward strand.
TAGCTATCCATGACCAAATAGATATTGACATAATTCCTTCTATGCCACTGAGCATTTTTATTATACTTTACTTTTAAAATTATAAACTATTCCTTCAAGGTGTGGTGATTGTGCATTGAACTCATGGAAGACGCAGTATCTCTGGCGGCCTCTTGTTTGTACATGGAGCTGTGTGTTACTACTTTCTACAGGCTCCTCATTCCCTAAAGATTTGCTTTTTCTCTCTCTCTCTCCTTTATCCTTCTGTCATGAACATTTTATTTGCTATGTCTGCAACTGGTAAAGAAAGCCAAGCATTTCCTTGATGGGGCACTTGAATTGTCCTTCAAAGCTAATGGCAGAGGGCTGATACTATGCAATACACTGTCTGCATTTTTTCTAGACTTTGTCCACTTTCTGCAATGGTCTCTGGCGAATTCCTGAAATCCACCAACTCTTTCTTTTCCTTTTCTCTCCAGTTTTTGCTGTTGTTGTTGTTTGTTTGTTTCATAGGAATGTTTCTGTTCTCTATAAGTGATTAGGCAAGTACTGATTAATGCCACTTCTATATTAGTATAACTGCTTCCATAATTAAAAGAATATGACAGACCCTCCCTTGCTAGTTTGAATCATGACATCTGTAGGTATGTATATATACATATAGATGAGAAAGAGAAAATAACAAGAAAATAAAATCCGAAAAGAAACAGTATGACTTAAGGCACTTTTATGCTTAGAATTCTATATATCCTTCAGTTGAATTTTAGTACATATGCATACCCAACACATGGCTTGCCATATTTATCCTGTGCCTACTCCTTAAAATGTAGGCACTTATGTAAGACACATTAGCTCAATTCCCTAAGTACATTACCACTAGCCACTAAAATACTCTGGAAATCTGAAAGTGTTAATGCATCTTTGCAAAGTGCAATATTCCTGAAGAGTATTTGGTGACTTACAAGAATCTGGGTCAGTTTAACCATGAAAAAACAGCTCACCTAAGAAGGGACTCACTCAGTAGCTTATACAAACACATCTCTGTGTTCTTAGATGAGGTACAAAATACTAAAAATATGAAATCTTATAAATATCTAGAGGAAAAAGCCATGGAGGGAATGCATGAGTCTTTGTTACAGATATGAGCTTTTAAAACTAAAAAGACTTTTGGAAGCTTATGTATGTGAATTAACATTATGTGGAGACACATGACGGGATTCAAATCCTGCCAGTTCTACTCATTGTGCAAACTTGGACAAGCATTTTGTCTCTCTGAGTATACATTTTCACAGCTATAAAATGGAGACAATATTTGACCTTTAGGTAATTTAGAAGAATTTTTTTTTTAATAAATGCATTTGAAGTACATAAAGCACACTGGATGATAAATAGTAAATACTCAATAAAAGACAGCTTTTATTAATGTTCTACAACTGTTAATATCTGATATGAAGAAAGTACTTCTGAGCACCTGGGGGAAGTTATTCCTTATCTTGTAAACCAGCCCACCATAGAACCCTCGGCTAGAGCTTAAAAAAAATTGCTACTTGCACATAAAATCAATCTGTGTTTTCTACTCCATATTTTGAGCTTCAGTTTTAAAAGGACTGATCTGTTTGTACGTGCCTTTTTTCACGGAGGAGGGAGGCAGTGAGAAAAGGTGATTGTTAAATCGTTACCTTGACAACAAAGAGAACCAATTGTGAAATAAGCAAAAAAATATTCTTAGCGGTTACTCAGCTCCTACAAGTTTAGCTAAAAACAGTCAAGTCCATTTAATTGATCTTATAGAGCACTGTTAAAAAAAATATATTACTGCCGCAGAGATTTACTAAAGGAATCTGCAAAAATAAAAGTTAGCAATGATTTTAATTGCATCATAATGGATACCAATTTGATCAGCTTATAAATGTGTGATTCTTTGATATGACTGAAGCATTGATATATTTTTATTTTAACATTATAATAGGTAATAATATAAAGTCATATTCTGTTTGCCAGGCACTATGTAAAACAGTTTACTTATGATGAACACGTTTAATCTTCATAACAACCCTATGAAGATCTCATTATTATCCCCTTTCACAGGTGAGAAAACTGAGGCAACAGAGGTTAAGTAGCATGCCCAAATTTACGAAGCAACTAAGTGATAGAGTTGGAATTGAACCCTGGTATCTAGCTTCAGAGTGTAACCTCATAATCACTGAGCTATTATCAGAGGAATATATAAAATAACAGAAGGATATATAGGTTGGGTCAAGACCTGTGTTATTTTGTGTTTCCCCAAAATTACATTTCTTGTCATAACATTTTTGCTCATTTAAAACAGAAATGTATTTCATCTTTATGTGAAAGAAAAATGAATCTATACTATAACAATTTTGCTTTGTTGATTTTCCTACTTTTCCAGGTTACTGACTTTGAACAGCCCTGGCCAAGTCTCAACACTGAAAATTATTCCAGAGCTCTCATTTTAAAAAATCTTTTGTTTTTCTAGTTTAAGAACCGTCTAATGGAGTTTTATGGTTTAATCATCCCAGCCTGTCTTATTGTTAGACTTCTCAAATTCAGAAAGCACTCAGGAGGAAAGAATCTGAAAACCAAACATTTATATATTCCGTATTTTAAAAAAATTATCCTAAGGGTTGATAATTCAATGAAATACTGAATCATTTCCTAAAGTATAAAAAATCAGTGCATTATTTTTATTATTGTATTTGAAACTTTATGATTTCTAGTTATATTTATTCCATTTAAATACTAATATGTGATCAGAAACTTACAAATTATTTTGCTTATTTTATACATTTTTTTTTGTTTGTTTGATTTATTTGCAATAGGTACCTGATGAGCCTCAAATTGACAATTGTAGTTTCATATATAATCTAAGATATTAAACCATGACTGCTTACTCAAAGTTCCTTCAGACTTTACAGAGATGCTAAGACTTACAGAAGAAATTATATATTTTATGATTATTATCTACATGGCAATTTTTGAAGGTTTTGTTGGTGGAGATTTTAATATAAAGGTAGAGTAGATGCATTGCAAAAATTGAAAAAAATGAGTAGGAAGTGGGAATTGAAATATTAACACTTGCCAGTCTTATTTTCAATAATCTAATATAAATATGAATGATACATTAATAATAATGAAAGTATTATATGTTCTTTTAAAATTTCTATTGGCATATATAGACACATAATCCATTTAGTAACATAAGTTAGAACTATTACAATGAATACTGCTAATAAATGCATACTGAAACTAAATTTGTATATCTCTATTAAAATTCTATCAATAACTCCTGAATAATAAATTTATTAGAATTCACGTTACAAAGTAACTAGTAATTTACTGGATACAATGTGATAAATGACAAAAGATGAGCCCTTCAAAATCATTCTGTATGTGTCATTAGCAATTCACTTCACATTGTTACCTATACTAAATATCTTAAACCACTTAACAGGATTCTAAAGAGAGCCCTAGCTCGAGTTATTAATATCTTTATTTAAATGCAGATCTTGACTTTTCCTCAGAGACTAGTAAAGCTTCTTCTGTAATGCTGCAAAGAGAAAAGCAAATTTTCATCCACATAAGAAGGAACATATCTGTCTCCTTATCGTCTATGAATATGTAGATCTCTATATGTCTGCATAAGTTTGTCATTAACAAATATTTCCATTCATAACTGTCAATAAAAGATATATAAATCCTTAACTCTTTAGTCTCAGTATACATGTAGCAGTCACAACTTTTAATGTCCAACACAGACTTCAAAGATCAGAATAAAATTACCATTTATTTAGCTTTATTGAACATCAACACTTAAGGAAACAATGTGACAACAAATGTACTCATTATAACAAATATACCCAGTATAAACTTAGGCTTAGATAACCAACAGATGTTGGATATTTTTATGATCATGACTAAAATTAATCAATCCACAAGTTTACATCCATTTCTCATTTTGGCTTATCTATCTGCATGGGCAAACCAGTGTGAATCTGGAAACACAACTTCATGGAACACAGAACATAAAGACAGTTCCCAATGAATAAGATGGCCCTTATTTCTAAGTTCATACAGATGCTGATTTGAAGACATGATTTCAGTGGATAAAATGAGAAAACCACAGAGAAACTGAGAGATTCATTTCTATCTAATGTATTAATCTGAAGCTGTACACAGTAGACTGAGTGCTGTAACTAGTAGTGTAAGGTATATTAATTAAGCACCCAATAAATATTTGCTGAATTGACATTTTAAAAGATGTATGAAGTTAATATTTGGTTAAAAGGACCTTTGCTACTCATTGAAAAAAATATTAAGTAAACTAAGAAAAAATTATAAAAATTATGGTATAAAATATACCAAAATACAAACATATCAAGAATGGTTATTGAGTAGGATTAAAACATATAACATAAACTTACTGCTTTAATACATAAGTTTTATTCTAATAAAGTTATTTTTTTGGTTCTTATCACTGTGTACCACTGAATCAACATGTGCTTCTTACCTGGGAATCATCACAACCAATCTTCTATTTTTTTAATTGAAATTAAAAAGAGTTGAAATTCCAGAGTTCATAATATTTTGTACCTATGGTTTCTGTTCTTAGTATCAATGAATTCTGAGGTGGAGCAGAAGAAGTTACCTAGAGCAACCTTTAATGAGTTTCATTGTCGTCCCCCAAAATAATCAAGACTGTTTACATCCATAATTTTTTTCTATGGGTAAATATCATCTTAGGACACTTTGTCATAACAGATAGGTAAATAATATAACTAATCAAATTAGGTGACATGGAAGACTCCCAGACTGGTGGAATAGATGGATTCTACAAAGAAAAGGGATTCCTGGATATAACATCATTTTTTTTTTTTTCATTATACAAGAGTTATATGCTTACAGCATAAAGAAACGCATTTGTTGGTGGTTGTGGAGACTATCTAGATACAAGATTAGCAAATATCTGCCAGTTTTGCTATGAGACCATATGTATAAAGCACTCTTGTTGGCACATGGTAGATGTGCAAATATGTTAATCACCTTCTTACACCCCTGCTGTCACTGTGACTTGAAAATAGCTTTGCAAAAAATATGTTTCTTTGAAAGGGTTTTCATCATGATATTTTACTACATACTATTCGATTCATAAACAATAACTTTTAAAATGTCTATATTCTCAGATGTAAGGTGCCTAAATTCATCCATTCTGAGACCAACAGTTTGGAACTATTTTTTGCAGCTTTCCAATTTTTACTGCATGAGTATATTCCTTTTCTCAGTTGTCTTCCCCCCTCCTCTTACTATATTTTCTCATCTTTATTCTTCCTATGTCCACACAACGTAGATAAAAGAGAATGCAATAAACATGTATTTGATATGAGTTTCACTTAGTAATGTATCCTCAAAATGGTCTCCTGTCAGGAGAGGATAATACTCAGATGACCATTGAAGTCATACAGCTGTATGCTCAGAAAGAGAGGTTTAAGATTTATTCAGTCAAATTGAAATGCAAACATTTGCTCAATGTGAATATTACCACCAAAACATTAGCACCAGATGGTCTTTCACTATTTCTCTCTCTCTCTCTCTCATTTTGAGCTCCCCAGGTCACCTCCTAGTCTTTTCACTAACTGAGCCCGTCTCCTGACTCTTCCCTTGTCCTTTACCTTTTATTGTTCGTTGAGTTAACTTTCAGTTTTCTGCCCTTTTTAGTTTAATATTGATTTATTCCCTTTTAATATTCAGTCCTCTTCACGGTGCTCCTGGTTTGCCGAGATCTGGGTTCTCTTTCTTTCCTTAAAGATATTCTTAAAACATTTTCCTAAAACAATTGCCCTAGAATCTTACCCTGACCTCACTTATAACATCCACATATCTTTATAAAGCCAAAAAATTAGTTAATTGCTCAAGTTTTCCTGATGTAGCCTGGGAGATTGTATTGTGTCTGCTCACTCTCAAGTACAAATTCAAAATATTATCACCTCTTACCTGGAAGCTCCTCCCCCCCCCAAGAAGAGAGTTCCATTAAAAAAAAAAAAAATCACTGAAACAGTATATAACATTAATATTAAACAAATTGTTAGGCTTTGTTACATATACAAAACATTAATTTTGTAGATTAATTTCTTATAAAGAGAATTGTCAGTAGAATTACTGTTATATGCATTCAGTGAGATGTTCCAATCTTGTTATTACATTTGATGATCTGCAATGCTAACTAACTATAGCTATATTCTAACAACTATTATCAAATTAAGTAAGAACATTATGATAAATATAAATAATTAGAATCATAAGTATACATTTTCAGTAGTGGAGATGGGTTATATTTCCAACATTTTAAAAGATTTCAATAATAATATTTCTGTTGCAAAGTGGATTTAATGTATACTTTGGATATGTCAATGCTTTAAAGCCCAGCAAATGGGATACGTGATTCTCTTTCATAGCATATTAAAAGGCAAATAGCGTCTTAGGAGTTGATGATATTATTTTATTATCACAAAGTAGGAGTGTCCTTTGGAGACTAATACCCGAAAATACTGTCAGAAAGGAAGAAGGTACGATATTAACTTAATGACACCAATGTTACTTCAACTCTCAGCTTGTCAAATAAATAGCTCTGCTTAAAACATTACTTCTTACAATACAAAAATAGGAATATAAATAGGGATAATAATAGTACCAATCTGAGGCTGTTTGGAAAATTAAAAGAATTACCATGTAAAACACTTATTATAGCACCTGTCATAGAGGTTTTCTATAAAATTTATTGTTATTATTATCGATATAAATCATATGCAAACCATACTTGAATCTACATTCCATCAGACAAAATATATATGTATAATTAGCATCAAGAAAAAATAAACTGACAAAAAAATCACACTCTACCTATCCTCTTAAATTGCAAAAATGTGGCTTATTTTACATAACCCATAATTCTCTCTAGCATGACCTTACATGACCATGAAACTACAAAAGGGATTATTATGAGAAGCTATATATTGTCATTTAAAACATCTATTTTGTTAAATCAATTCAGACAGCACAGCACAATGTTGAATTATTCAAAGTTAATTGTATATCTAATTACAAGTGTTCTGTCTCTGGAAAAGTAATTGACAATCATAATCTACCTCCTCCTACCCAATCTCTTAAATTAACCAAAATCTAAAATCTCCACTTCTTCAAGAGGTTTGAAAGTTATTCACAGCAAAAGTCATCTAAAAAGACACTTCTGGAAATATTGAAAAAAATCACAAGTCATTCAGAGAAACACACACACACAGAATCATTCAGAATAAAACACAAAGTTTATAAATAAATCAACCCAGTGTGTAAACCAAAATCTATAAACTCTATTGATGTAAACCTTTCATCTACTTGCAGAGAGTAGGGAGAAATTATTAGTTTGGAATGTTCTCAGCTTCAAGTTAGAAGAGTAACAACAGTTCTAACTGAGACCTAAGCAGTGAAGACATTAATATCCCACAGAACAAAATGGCTGGTGATAGACAGGCAAACGATGGAGCTGCAGCTCAAACATGTCTTCAAAGACCAGTCGCTTTCTACTTTTTCTCTGTCATCTTTGGCAATTGGTATTTTGACCTAATGTTTGTCATTTTGGTCTCCCAATATGGCTACTCCAGCTCCAGGAATAACATCTGAAAGCTGGTCCAGGAATAATATCTGAAAGAAGTCTCAGCCACTGCCATCCATTTTATGCTTTCCCAGACAGACAGCCCCCCATCCAGTAGTCTTCCCATTACTTCTTACTGATCAGAAATGGCTCACTCTAACACCCTTAGCTACAGGAGGGCTGAGAAATTACGTGCCTGAAAAAATGAAATAAAAATTCCATGATAGGTTTATATGAATCACAATTTATGACATGATCTGGGGAATATTGCCACCCCCAAATAGAGTCCTGTTTTGAAAGGAAGGAATGGATAAATACTGGTTGGGCTACTCCAAAGATGTACAACAAGTAGTTATTTCAACAACAGCAGCAGCAGCATTACCATGACATGATTTACTTTCTCCTTATTTTTCTTCTACTTTTGATCTCTCCAAGTATTAGGCTAATTCTGAGAATTCTCCAACAGTCTTGGGCAAAAAAAAATATTCTTACTTATGACAAAGTCAATCTAAATACCCAATCTGCATAACCGAGGTAAACAATATGAAATAATTTTGAAACATCATTTCATGATGTTAACAGAATTAATGGTTCTGTGATCACTGTAAGGACCTCCTGGCTCTCTCACGTCCCCTGGCCATTGTTGCCACTTCCCACCTGCACATGCAAAGCCCTGCCATGTTTGGCTCTGGAATTCTTGGATGCTGCAGAGAGCTGTTGCTATAAGGAAGAATGTCATCCAGATGATTGATGATAGAGTAACTGTTCTTTGTAACTCATGTTATAAGGAGTCTACAGTCTATTTTGGAAACTATTAATTCATCTGAAATGCACGGAAGAGATGTGCAGTTATATCTCAATGTTTGCCTTCAAACATTTTTGACTATTTGCTTGGAAGTTATTATGAGCCTCTATGATTAGAGGACACTCTCAAAACCACACTGCATGGTCTCTTTCTGACTTAGTTGTATTTTGTCTTACAGGAAACAAATATACACTCCACAAGAATTACACATTCAAACATATTATGGACAGAGGAGGAGATATTATCTTTATTTAGAGGGACACTGAGACAGGTAGGCCAGAGTCAAATTTATCATTATCACAGCTTTGTTGATATAACAATCTCCTGAAATGAGGGTGAAGGAAGTTCCTCTTATGTCACCACCAACATGGGAAAACTATTAGCACCAGCACAAATGTATGTTCATGCACACATACAAAAGCAAGGAAAAACTCATTATTTTAAGTTCCATTTAAAAATTGAACACCATTGTTTATGGTATCCTTTGCTATGCAAAGCTTTTACGTTTAATTAGGTCTCATTTGTTTACTTTTGTTTTTATTTTCATTACTCTAGGAGGTGGATCAAAAAAGATCTTGCTGTGGTTTATGTTAAAGAGTGTTCTGCCTATGTTTTTCTCTAAGAGTTTTATAGTATCCAGCTTTACATTCAGCTCTTTAATCCATTTTGTTTATTTTTGTGTATGGTGTTAGGGAGTGTTCTAATTTCATCCGTTTACATGTAACTGTCCAGTTTTCCCAGCACCACTTATTGAAGAGACCATCTTTTCCCCATTGTATATTCTTGTCTCCTTTGTCATAGATTAGATGACCATAGGTGCATAGGTTTGTCTCTGGACTTTCTATCCTGTTCCATTGATCTACATTTCTGCTTTGGTGCTAGTACCATACTCTTTTGATGACTGTAGCTTTGTAGTACAGTCTGAAGTCAGGGAGCCTGATTCCTCCTGCTCCATTTTTCTTTTTCAAGATTGTTTTGGCTATTCATGGTCTTTTGTGTTTCCATACAAATATAAACAAAACAAAAAGACTACCCTCAGAATGGGAGAATATATTTGCAAATGAAGCAACTGACAAGGGATTAATCTCCAAAATATACAAATAACTCATGTAGCTCAATATTAAAGAAACGAACAACCCAATCAGAAAATGGGTGGAAGATCTAAATAGACATTTCTCCAAAGAAGATATACAGATGGTCAACAAACACATGAAAAGTTGCTCAACATCACTAATTATTAGAGAAATGCAAATCAAAACTACAATGAGGTATCACCTCACACTGGTCTGAATGGCCATGATCAAAAATATCTACAAACTAAATGCTGGAGAGGGTGTGGAGAAAAGGTAACCCTCCTATACCGTTGGTGAGAATGTAAACTGGTACAGCCACTATGGAGCACAGGATAGAAGTTCCTTAAAAAACTAAAAGTAGAGCTATCATATGATCCAGCAATCCCACTCCTGGTCATATATCTGGGAAAAAACATAATTCAAAAAGATACATGCACCCCAATGTTCATTGCAGCACTATTTAGAACAGCCAGGACATGGAAGCAACTTAAAAGTCCATCAACAGAGAAATGGATAAAGAAGATGTGGTATATATATATACAATGGAATATTTCTCAGCCATTAAAAAGAATGAAATAATGCCATTTGCAGCAACATGGATGGACCTAGAGATTATCATACTAAATGAAGTAAGTCAGACAGAGAAAGACAACATCATATGCTGTCACTCACATGTGGAATCTAAAAAAGAGTACAAATGAACTTATCTATAAAGCAGAAATAGAGTTACAGATGTAGAAAACAAACTTATGGTTACCAGGGAGTAGGGGGTAGGAAGGGATAAATTGGGAGATTGGGATTGACATATACACATTACTATGTCTAAAATAGATAACTAATAAGGACCTACTGTATAACACAGGGAATTCTACTTAATACTCTGTAATGGCCTATATGGGGAAACAATCTAAAAAAGAGTGGCTATATGTATATGTATAACTGATTCACTTTGTTGTACACCTGACACTAACACAACATTGCAAATCAACTATACTCCAATAAAAATTTAAAAAGATAATAATAAAATAAAAATAAAAATTGAACCACAGTGTGATCCAGAAATCCCACACTGGGATATATATCTGAAGGTAATGTCATCACTCTCTTAGGAGATATATGTACCCTCATATTAATTGCAGCACTATTTACAATAGCCAAGGCATGGAAACAATCTATGTGTCTGTTGACAGATGAATGGATAAAGAAAGTGTGGTATGTGAGATATTTATATATCTATTTATATATAGATATATATATACACACACACACAATGGAATATTATTCAGCCATTAAAAAGAAGGGAATCCTGCCATTTATGACAACATGTATGAACCTCAAGGGCATTATGTTTAAGGAAATAAGTCAGACAGAGAAAGACAAATAATGCATGATCTAACTTATATGTGGAATATAAAAAATTCAAACTCAAGAAACAGAATGCAGAATGGTGGTTGTCAGGGGCTGAGGGTGGAAGAATGAGGAGTTATTGTTCAAAGGTTACAAACTTCCAGGTATAAGATGGTAAGTTGTAGGAGTCTAAAGTACAGCATGGTGACTACAGTTAAAAATACTAGATGGTAAACTTGAAAGTTGCTAAGAGAGTAGAGTAGGACTTTAAATGTTTTCACCACATACACAAAAAAAGGAAACTTATTGTGGTAATTATTTCACAAAATATATGTATATCAAATCACCATGCTGTACACTGTAAACTTAAACAATATCGTATGCAGATTGTATCTCAAAAAAGATGGGAAAAAATCCTGTTCTAAAAGTAACTTTGGTATTTTTATTTCTAATAGGAAATGGCTAGACAGTGTGCTATTTTAACCCAGTATTCTCTTCATAATATACTCTAAATTGAAGAAAAAAGAGTAAATTCTAGAAGGCTATATTTCTGGGCAGTCCTCAGTGTTACACATGTAATTTATACGGGTTTATGATTAAATTACTATTATTACCTAGCTTTCTTTCCAGTGATATTGAGAAACTCTATTGTATAGAATAGTTCTTCACTGCAGGAACATTTATAACCTCACAAATATGTGTGCACAGTGAGAGCACCAGCTTCATGTGGTGGGAAGTGTGTGGTATAAATTCAGAGTTGGCTTTGGATTCAGATTCTGCCCATGGGAATATCACTTAACTACTCTGAGACTTTGTTTCCTTGTCTGTAAAACAAGGATAATTATGTGAATATTTCAATCACTTGTTGTAAAAATCAAGTAGAATAAAACAAGTACTAGTGCTTTGTAAGTTGAGACAAGCTCTAAAAATATTTGTTATATATTGGATAAGGGATGTATAGATATACACATGTATGCTTTAAAGTTATGCTCTTGTATTAAAAATAAACTGTACCTGCAATCTGGGTTATTTATGTGTTCACAAAATCAATTTTAAAACACCGGTATCTGTCACTTTTTATCCCATTCTGCAAGAAAGTGAAGTAGAAAGGTGTATAATAAATTCTAAGGTGTTCCGCCCTGACAGTTAAATAGTAATCTTGAAAACCTGAAACATAGCTTGGGGAAAATTTAAAGCTACTTTTTGTTTTCTGTTTCTTTAAAAAAGTACAAAGTTATGCCATAGAAATATGTCTAAAGTTGATGGAATAATCTCATCAAAGCTTATTCTCTGAATAATTTCTTCATGTACTAGTCATTCTAATATTTACTTTTAAAGGCATATGCATTATTTCTTGACGTTTTTAATTTTTCTCATGCCATAATGACTTATTTTGATTTTAAGAACCATTAAATTTACAAAATAATATATTAGATCAGAGGGGTCCCCAACCCCATAACAATATGCTGTGTTAGGAACCGTGCTGCACAACAGGAGGTGAGTGGTGGGAAAGAGAGCGAAGCTTCATCTGCCGCGCCCCGTTGCTCCCCTTTGCTCCCCATCGCTCTTATTGCCGCCTGAATGATCCCTCCCCCCACCGCCCCCGTCCATGGAAATTTGTCTTACACGAAACTGGTCCCTGGTGCCAAAAAAGTTGGGGACCACTGTGCTAGATGGTTTAAAGTAAATTAATAAATTTCTTCATTCAGCAGACATTTCTCATATATCTACCATGTGCATTTATCAGCCAATGAGGTTTAAATTCACATTTAACAACATTATATAAGACTTGGTCCATGTACTCAGGAGTTCATGTATTCAAGGGACATACAGGGAATGAAGCAATGTATGTGTGTACGTGTATATGTGATATCTATGCATACGAATGTGTATGTGTGTGTGTGTGTGTGTGTGTGCATCTTAACCTGATAAGCTGACTAGAGGTTTACCTCAATCAAATAAGGTTGGCACAGGTAACATGCGTGTGGCCACACAAAGTTTATAATGAACCAGTGTATTGTGAGCTAGTAGTGCAGTTTCAGAGATGATCTGGAAAGCACATACATGTCATTAATTGCATGTCATTAAAAAAAAATTCTGTGGAACCATTTATGGTGTGAATATGCATAAAAATTTTGCATAAGAATAGTGGATTTAACAATTAATTAAAGTTAATTTGTCTGTTACATATTTTAAAAGGAACATTGAACATATTACCATATTTTAAATAGTAATATATCAACTTAACACGTTTGCAAAAAAATTTTGACAATCTTTCTCTTGTCTTGCCAGAACATGGTACCAGAGATTTCCTGTGTGAATCAAGTTGTACTTTGACTATTTAGAGAATAATTTTAGGCTCTAAATATATGAACTAAGTATATGACCAACATCACTGTATAAATTACAGTGTACAAAGATATGTTTGTGACATGCAATAATTCCTCAGAACATTGTCTAATTCTGTACACATTTAGTTTTATATTATCTAGAGTGAAAAGAACAGTTCCCATTTATACGGGAAAGCTTATAGTTTATTGAGTTACTAAAAGTACATGGGTTCTCACTAAACTTCCTCTTTATGGATGTATTCTTTTTCATAGAAATTGTGCCTATAAATTCAATATAGCCAGCGTATTTATGGTATTGATAGGATGCTTTTCCATCATTTGCCAAACTTAATTTGTCAGTTTCTATATCATAAGCTACTTAAGAATGTATATAAAAATAGGGAAATGGCTTGTTGTATGAATAATCAAAAATATTCTATCTCTATGAAAAATGAGCTACAATTTCAAATCTATATCAAGGAGAGTTTTACTGGGTAAATTCTAGGGACATACCTGAAAAAGTCTCCCTTCCCCTCTACTACCAAATCCAATTTTTTTCTCTCGCAAGTCAAACTGATAGATCAGCCAGCTAGATCCAATGAAGACTAACGATCTATGGAGAGAACTTGACAGAGTAATCTTTTAATTCAGGATCAGGGAATAACTTGGTGAGAACCAGAAAATGTCTCATCCAGGGAAGATTTTGGCTGGCAGAAATCTGCGTGGCAGAAAGATAGCTATCAGAGCTGTGTGCTCAAATGGACGAGGCACGTGGAATAGAACCACAGCTGCCCTGCAACAGAACCACCGCATCCAACAAGTTTCATGGCTGAGAGCTGGCATTCGTTTTAAAACCACCAAGGATCCTCTATACTCAACAAAACTATTGACACTAAAGAACTCCAGCAACAATCTCTGAGCTAGAAGAAGCAAACATTGAGTAATAAAAATTAAGCTAATATAATATCTGGAGGAATATCAGTCCTGAGAAACACAAAACAGATCCAGTGAACTAGAATTGCTCAGACGGGAGAGGTGGCCTATAGAGATTCAAACGCAATACCAAGGAGAATTCTGCTGCTACCAAAACTGATTTCCCAATTAAAAAGTGGGTGTATGAACTGATAAAGGGATGGTCACTGGTAAGGACCAAATGAGTGATCTAGAAAATCAAATGCAAGAGACATCATAAAACACAGGTAAAATTATTTTTAAAAGATGGTAAATCATAAGAAGATAAGAAACTTTTAGGAGTAATTGTGTGGTAAGAATACAAAAACCTAGCAGGTTATATGGAAAAATAAATGCCCAAGCATAACCAAAAATAGGAAGAGAGAAGAATGGAATCACTTTAATATATATCATAAAATTTGATAGGCTAATTGTAATAAAATTGATATTGTATTGGTAGAAGAACACTTCACAGAAATTACGTGGAACATATATACATACATATATATGAGAATTTATATATTTGTGAGAATTTAATGTATGATATTGGTGACAGTTCAATTCTGTGTGAGAAAGATCAAATCCTTAATAAAATGTGGAGGCATAAAAGTGCTGGTTATCTATTTTGAGGAAAATAAAGTTGAATCCCTATATTGCATTACATAAAAATATATTTCAGATAAACACTTAAAAAAAACAAAGAAAAACAGTGTAATTTGTTTATTAATTATTTCTCACAGGTAAGTATAGCAGAATATATAAAATATAAAATATAGAAGATTAAAATATGTATGTATACACTACACACACAGAGTTGAATTTTAGTTGCATTGTAAATTCTTTTGCCTGCTATCTGTTAATGGTTTTTAAATTTTAGCAACTTGCAAAGTTTTTAATCTACAACATCATCATATAAGTAGATAATTTTCAAACTAAATTTAAGTGGTCTTTATTTTTTGCTCTTTTGTATTAGTTATGAAGCTTCTTGCTAACTGTGGCATGATTATCAGCTAATAATGTATATAGTATATTACTGTGTGACTGCATTGAAAAACTATTTTAATGCCCCAGACTGGGATTTTTGCACCTTCTTAGTCCAAAATTCCCTCAGCATATTTTTATTAATATGCAATTATATATTCACTGTCTATGTATCCATATACTCCACTGCAAATCCCTTCAGGGAAATTCCATTTTTGTATGTCCAGGGTTTAGTGTAATTTTGTTGATCCCACTGAACACACATGTAGAAAGAAAATTATCAAGTACACACTTACATTCTTACTAGATTGAAATATAACCAGTTCCTGTGATGATCAGAACTCAGAGAGCTATAGTCTTAAAATTTTTCAGTTTTTATTGTCCTCAAACAGGAAAACTATTTCATTTACAAAACTCTCAGACACTGAGTAAGCCAGTGATTTCCTGAATCTTGTCTAAACACAAAAACTCAAGCACTGAGTGGAAATATTTCTGAATCTTGTGTCTTTTTTCCTGACTTCTTAAGGAGATTATGTTGAATGTAATGGTTAGCCTAAGGCCATCATTAGGGATAGAAATGCCTGTCTTTTGCTGAAGCAGGCAAAAGCATCAAGGCCTTATGAGTTCTTCAGGGTTTTGGCTTTTCTACCAAAAATCCTGTGTATTACTTTTAAGCTTAGTGACACTTTCTCTGCAGATGTGCTGGGTCCTGCAATACCGTCATGCCGGTGCCTTTATTTGGAGCTACTTTCAGGGTATCTGCCTGCAGCTAAGATTTCTCCTCCTAATTTGCTTCTTAATCATCTGTAGACTTTAAAACCAGATAACTAAGCTGGCAAGAATATGAGAGCATCCTTTGTGGGTGTAGTTCATGACATTTAATACAGGTTTTGTTTTTTTGTTCATTTTGCTTCAGTGGTTTTTTGTTTTTGTTTTTGTTTTTGTTTTTTTAGTATCTATTACATCTATGTCTGTGGTTTTGGTTTTGGTTTTTGTCTTGGTGGGATTTTTTTTGTCAGCTTGTGATGTTAAGCTGGTTTTAATGCATGAGGTGGTAGCCCAACAGTGGTTCAAGCAAGAGAGTTTTTAACTGTGAAAATCTACAACTGTAACAAAGAAGACAAAACTTGACTCCATACTGGAGCTATTCCTTTAGCTCTAACCTTTGTGCTCTGTCTCCTGTGCTTAGTCATGCTGGCTCTGCACCTTTGTAAAAGAATGTTGCCTATAGCCTGAAATATATATGATAACCCATCTTCAAGGCTCTGACCTTTAAAAGCATAACACTTTCCATTCACATAGAGATAAAATTGCAGAGCAGAAAATAACAGTTGTCTTGTTGGAGGTTTATAGGAAGATTGTGACAGACCTAACTGGACAGCTGCAAGAACAAAGGATTCCTACACCGAGAAGTTTGCAACAACCAGTATCATCCCCTCCCCTTTCAGTATAAAAAAGGCCTGAATTCTAACTCAGGCAGGATGGTTCTTTGGGACACTAGTCCACCATCTTCTTGATCTGCTGGCTTTCCTAATAACGTTGCTATTCCTTGCCCCAACAACTCATCTCTCCAGTTATTGGCCTGTCGTGCAGCAAGCAGTACAAGTTTAGACTCTGTAACATAACTATTAACTCTTTCTTAATAGGTAGATCAAAGCACATAAAACTCCAAAAAAAAAAAAAAAAAATCCTGAAACAAAGAACTCTGAGCAAACCTAGAGCATCTATCATCCCAGCACTTGATCCAAATAAGCTTTTCTCCAATAGATGAAAGTTAAGTAAGTATAATAAAGTTTATTTCTTTGGTCAGAACTTTCCATGGCTTTTCTCTGCCCAGCATGCCTATCTTGCTTCAGGTTATCCTGCAGAGAATCACAGCTTGTTTGAAAGTGAACCTCTCTTTTCTTTTAGCTAATTAAGCCCTCAGTTTATAGAAATGAGATGTTCTTTCACTTTGGAGTATTAGTTTTACAGACTTCTCAGCTTCTCCTCTACATCTATTTTAAACTGAAACTAAACCTCCCTAGAACTTTCATTACCACTAACAAAATGGACACTTCCTTTGCCTTTTTTTTCTTTGTTTAACAAAAGCAAACTTGGATAGCACCCAGGTATATGGATTGTTTGATTAGTTTACGGCTCTTCTTTTAAGAAAATGGTTAAGGATCATTTCAATAAATGCAAAAGAGAAATTTAATGAGAAGCTGGCTTTTATTGAAATTCTCAGGTAAATTTTTCTGCCTAGAAGTAAACAAGTTTTGGCTAAAGAAATGGTGTGTGTGTGTGTGTGTGTGTGTGTGTGTGTGTGTTTGTGTGTGTGTGTGTGTGTGTGTGTGTGTGTGTGTGTAGGCAGCAAATATTTAGTGAGGACCTACTATGATCCAGTAGAGAATACAAATATTTTTTGGTCTAGTACCAATTAATGTCTCCCAAATGTTCTATATTAGTGAATTAAGTGACATGTTGGTTTCCAAGTTCAATACTTGGAAAGCTGATTAATTATTTCTTCTTTAGTTGATAACCTTTCAATAAAGTAAGATACTGAAAGGAATCTGCTTTCTTCTTGAGGAACTGATGTTGTTTTGAATTATTCAGTTTAATGCATAGATATTTGAGGGCTTAACTAATATACTGTATCATATAAATAAAAGTACTTTTGTCACAATATCATTTTCTCAGTTAATTTTAACATAATATGTCTGTTTGCTTTATAATGGTATTTTTTCTCTGAAGAAAAGGTGAATTTTTAGTATGGTATTTTTTTGGACAACTGTTGATTACTTACCAGCATCCATTCCCTGCCCCCACCTTTCCTATACACATATGTTCTAGTATCCATGCCTTCCCTCTGGAGCTTATGTGCTTTTAGTTGAGTTGACTTTACATCACTGGAGTGTATACTCATAAGCTTCATCCCTTATTTTACATGCTTTCTGTCAAAGTGATCGATTCAGATAACCCAGATAACCCACATAGGCATGGCATTCTCCTAGCCACAAGCTTGTTTCTCAGATGGGTACATATGACCCAAATTGGATCAATGAAATGAGAGAGAAGATACATCTCAGATCTTCTGAGAAAGAAGCTTCCACTCTTAAAAGAAATACCTGGAGAGAGATATAGCAGAAGAGGCACTCTCTGTCTTCTCTATTGTGGCATCACTTTTCCATGATATTTATTATTATTTTCCTTGATTTACAGTTATTTACTTTCATGGTTATACTTCCTGATAAGACAGTAAGATCCTTGAGTCTAGGGGCCTTGTCTTGTGTATCAACATATCTCTATATCATCAAATTTCCTCCAATTGATAAAGAGAACATATTAAAGCTTCTTGAAGGTAGGGAGATATCTTGTAAGCCATTTTACCCTTGGCATTAAATAAGACTTCAATATATACTTGATCAAAGCTAGGTTGAATTAATGAATGATGCATAGATGGATGGATGTTTTGCAAATAGCATTAGAGGAAAACACGATGCTGGGTTAGTGACACTGCAAGCTGTCAGAAAAGACAGATGGCTTGGCTGGTCATGCTATAAATAACCACCAGGTGCCACTCAGAGCAGGTAGAAGCCTCATCCTGCATGACAGTCATTGATCTGCTGCAAAGAAAAGAAACAACCTTTCGTGACACCACTTGAGGAGAAAAGGTTATGTTTCACATTTAAGAATTGAATAATAAGGTCATGATCAAATTGAATAAATTTCCCTGGTCAATACATGAAATATATACAAATTAATACAACAAATTAGAGACATTACTGCAAAGAAAAGGTGAGCAAGCTGGAGCTAAGTGTGATCCTGGAACTCAGTCCTACTGAATGTTTTATTAATGAAGTGGCAATCCTGCCTCATTAAAAATATCCTAACAGTGAGTTCTCACCACCCATGGGATAACCCTAAACTTCAATCTAGACTAGAATAGCACAGAATAAATAAAATAAAATAATAGATATGTTTCCTAAGTGATTATAAACTTATGAGAACATATTCTAGAGGTAAGCAAAATATTCAGAGATAATCACATACAGGAATTCTTACATTTACATCCTTTTTTCAGACTTGTAGTATATCTCATATTTGGTATTTGGAGGAAAAGTTCGATTGTATTTTATATTAGTCTGGCAAATATATTCCTGTGGGGTTTGAGTACTAGCTAGCGAGTCTTCCTTTATGAGACAAAGCAACAGCTACATCAGTTTCCAAAGCTACTGCAGATTGTTCTCTTTGTTCACCTTCTAACAGTCCAATCTTCTATTATGACAACTGTTATATTAGTAAATTTAGCACATATCTGTACATTATTTGACATGTCTGAGCAAATAACAATAATCCAAATTGTTTCCACTTGTACTTCATACAACCTTGGTAATTTAATTGACTAGCATAAAAGCCATTTTAACCCTTGAGTCCAGATTTCTGAAATGCAAATAACCTAATACGTAAGTACTTGCAGTTACCAAGGAATTGCCATAACCAAGAAAAATGCTGTAACATATATTTAAAACACTGGTGTATCATCTAAACTATGCACTCACTCATTCAACAGATTTTTATTAACTTCTTACTTTGTACTAGCCACTGATATAGGCAGTTTGACAAATTGGCTGATTTATGAAAACAGCTCATTTTGTCATTACATTTGCTTTTCATATATATTCACATTATGGACCACATGATCAAGCTTATAATTATTAATGATAATTGCAATGCTTAAATGTTTTAATAACGTTTCAATATAACAGTAAAATATTTATAATTATATGCTGTGCCACTAATAGATAAAAATGGCAGTGATGACTATGATCACACTAAATCTCATTTGCAAGACCTATGAGTTAAAAATAATTGAATGCTAATTTATCGATAAGGAAAGAAATTGTAACAAATGAAAGGAAATGGAATGTACACATTCTGTATGAGAAAGCAGACATGTGGAACGCCACTAGGAAAAGAGACTGGATGGCTAAAGAACAAGGTCAGCAGAGCTACTTATGCAGTGAATTTTCTATTCAGAGAATTGCTTGCTTTTAGGACGGCAGACCTTCAGAAAACATTAAGCTCTCAGCTTTCAGGGCATGAAATTGTACTGATAATGATTGTCAAGATACTGAGACAATCCATCACAGCATGAAATGTTCGGAATAGATGATGCTGACATGAACAACAATCCACCAAGCCTGACAAACAATGAAATGCAAATCCAGTGGAGGTAGATTTCGATTTTGTAAATAAATCATTAAATGATCAAAATAGCTGTCTCGAATTTGCCATGAGTTTGAGGAGATAAATATATCCCGACTGTATATAACATTTACCTAAGCAGATTAAATATGTGTGTCTGTCCTATCCTCTACCTATCTCTCCTCTATTTATAGACCTCTACTCCCCATCCCCTTTCTCTGTCAACAACTGGACAAGAAAACAATAACTCTGGGGTTAGCAGGTTTTAAGATAAATGTATATTTTAAGATGTGTATAAAATTTTAAAAAAGTAAAAGCATGGAACCACATCCAGATTGTGGAAGATTTCATAGGAGGACTGACTTAGATTCTTTGATGTATTCTTTACATGAAAAAAATTTTTAAATGGCTGTGGGTAATTGCTTTAGACTTAAGGAGACTTATTATACATAAAAACCACAAACAATGTCTGAATTTTGCTTAGTCCTTGGTTAGAAAAAGACAGCTCTACAAATACTCTTCTTCAGACAATTGTAGACATTTCAATATGAATGATAGTAAAGAATTACTGTAAATTTTATTAGTTGTGATAATGTCATTGGGTTACATAAGTTATATTCATATTTGTAACTATGCACATTGAATTATGTAAGATGAAATGACATGTCTAGGATTTGCTTTAAAGTTCTTCAATGAAAAAAAACAAGAAGGAAGAAGGAAAGGAGGGAGGGAGGGAGAGAGGGAGGGAGAAAGAAGGAGAGGGAGGAAAAAAGGAAGGAAGGAAGGGTGGAAAAATATGGTAAGATTTCAATTTTTTGTAATTGTCCAACTTCGTAGCTAGGTAGATGGAGGTTCACTTCACAATGCTTACGGCTGAAAATTTTCATAATTAAAAGAGGCAAAAAAAATTCTGGCAAAGTACTGAAGATTCTTGTATCTTCCCTGTCAGGATCAGATTTCTAATTCTTGTTTGGGCCCAGAAACCTATATTTAAAAACACTTCAGGTACTTTTAATGTAGGTGGTCATCAGGTGACACTGTGAAAAACATTAAAGAGAATTACATTTACTCTCTGGAATAAGTCATTTGAGATAAAGTGTTAAAAGCTGCTAAGTACTTTCTGCTGTTCTTCTATTCAAAGGCGCCACCTCTTGGCCAGGTGGGAATTGGGAGGGAGGTCTGCTTAGTCAATCAGGATGCAGTCCTTCCTTTTTGAGCCTTAAGGTAATGCTTCTGATTTAAGATAGTACTGTGGAAACAATTGTCATTCAATTAATGCTTGTTTGCTGAGAAAAATTCTGGGTCCATAAGTGATCAATCTAAAAACTTCCTTCTTGAAATTGAACATTATGATAAAACAGTTGTTTGAGCACTGGCTGAAGACGACAATGATGACCTTTTTTTCCTCCTCTATTGGCTGCATTTCTACCTCTCAACCTCAGACTGTGTATGTCACTCAAGGTTCTTCCCTTGATCTCTGCAGGATCCACTAGGCACTAATCTTTGCTAGTAATTAAGAGAATTGCTCTGCAGTCAGACTGCCTGGATTCAAATCCTGACTCTACCAGTTACTGAGTGTTCTTGGCAAATCACTTTACTCAGTTTTTTTGTGTCTCAGTTTCCTCTTCTGTGAAACAGAATAATGATACCTACACACACTGCCATGCTGAGCAGATTATACGGTTTATATGCTTAAAGTGCTTAAGATTGTGCCTGATCCATAGTAATAAAGGTTTGATATTTATTCTTATTAATCCTCATGGTGTTAACACTCAAGTACCTGTCTGCAATACTGTCTCATTCTTTCCCCCTGCCTTGGAGAAATATTAACTTGCTTGGCCCATGTTGGTTGGCTCATATTCAAAATAGTACTCTTCTTCTGGTATTCAAACTAGATAACATTTTTGAAAAATTAACATTTGTCCAGTCAACCCAGTGAACCCATTAACTCCTTTAACCCATTTTAAATCCCTGTCTATTATATACAAAATATCTGCATGCTTCTATATTGTTTATCCCAGGTCTTTTTAGATTTTCTATTCCCCAAATCCCCGAACACATTTTCATCTAGATAATAACTGTTCTAACTTTCCATTCTTCCATTCTTTAAAGGATTTTTCAGTGGTACATTCATTTCCTCCTCTCATAGCTAACACTAAGCCTCTAGTACAAACTATTATTTCAAATGTCACATGTATTTTATAGCCCTCTCAGCACTATGACTTTACATTCAACCAATATTTTTTTAACAAATTTGTATGAGTGTAGAATGAATAAATGTCCTCTATGTCAATTGTTTATTGTAAACATCTGTCTTGAGATGGTCTATACAGGTTTATACAAGTTGGTAATTTGGAAACAACATGGAACATAATGTCAATAATTCCTCAGTGAGGTATGATCACAAACTTGTACCAACAATTAGTTACTTGTCCCTTATTTAATAGTTAACAGAGCCTCATATCACTATCAATTAAGTTCTGAATAGTGCAATCAGTGGTGAGACCAAATGTAAGCCAAAAGAATGTTTCCTTTTTTTAAATTAAAATCCCAAGGCAGTGTGAGATTATTTATCTATGATACTCTTGTAAAGCTCTCACATCCATTGCATTACTGGCTATGATTAGTTGTCTGCCTTCACAAGGCCACATAATTCACGTATTTTCTTTGATTTTCCCCTTCCTGACACCTGATAACCACAAATCAGCCTTTTTTTCCAACACTTTTATGTAATGGAATTTTTGGTTTCTGCTTATTTTCCATAAATATATTAGAAGCATATCATGAAATGAGTAGTACTCATAAATTATCTATATTTAATAAGTTGTGCTTTGCTTTACATTGTGCCATACCTTACTTAATATGCTTAGTTTGATATAATTGCAATTGAATTCCTCATTTGCCCAAAAGTCCAGTAGTCATATAAATCTGAATTTATATTCTGAGGTCAGCCATCTCTCCTTTCCTTTTTCTCAAGCTGTCATGTTTATAACTGAGAGGGATGCTGGAGATCATGTATCAAATGCTACATATTAAGAGCTAGACATTTGAGGCCAAAAAAAGTTAAGAGACAATTTTAACATTACTAGGTGTTAGAAAGAGGAGTTGATAATTCAGGTTCCCAGACTTGAAAGCAGGTGTTCCTTACACAGCACCAATTTGCTCCCCATGAGGGATCAATAGCTAAGAAAGTGTGTGGAGTAAAGGAAAATTGCTTTAGGCACTCTTACTATTTTGGACACTTTGCTCCCCTTAAATTGCGACATGGTATCTCCAGGCTAATGTCCGTTTTCTCAAGTTGAAAGAACATAGGCAAGAAGGGTTGGTCGGGATGACTCTTTGCATTGACTAGTAACCTACTCACTTCCAAATCATCCCTGTGTTCTGAAAAGAAACTTAAAACTTTGTGGAACTTGTCCTCTCTATATAATATTACAATATCATATCTCATTTCCAATCCCCAAATATATTCAAAGTTTCAAGTAGAACATGCCATAGTTTAATCAAAGAAATATCTCCACAATATTAAATCGATGTTCTAACAATAAGGCCCTGGAAACATAAAAAAGACAAAGAATAAAATTAAATGCTGGGGAGAAAAGCCTGCCGCCATGTCTTGTTCATTGGTCTGCAGCACACAGTGAGGTGTCACTCCAGGACCTTGCTTCAGACAGGGAAAATGAGGGTGGAGTGGGAAGAAGGCAAGAAAGTGAATTGAAATGAGGAGGATCAACTTGAACCTCAGCTAAATTATTGTAAGCTTTTCAGAGCAAGGAGACCTTCAAGATGGCAGAGGAGTAAGACATGGAGATCAACTTCCTCCACACAAATACATCAGAAATACATCTACATGTGGAACAACTCCTACCGAACACCTGCTGAACGCTGGCAGAAGACCGCAGACTTCCTAAAAGATGCCCTCAGTCCACCTACATGCAGAGGTGAGGCCAAATCCAAAGCTGAACCCCAGGAGCTGTGCAAACAAAGAAGAGAAAGGGAAATTTCTCCCAGCAGCCTCAGGAGCAGCAGATTAAATCTACACAATCAACTTGAGGTATGCTGCATCTCTGAAATAACTGAATAGACAATGAATCACCCCAAGATTGAGGTGGTGGACTTTGGGAGCCACTGTAGACTTGGGGTTTGCTTTCTGCATCTAATTTGTTTCTGGTTTTATGTTTACCTTAGTTTAGTATTTAGAGTTTATTATTGGTAGATTTGTTTATTGATTTGGTTGCTCTCTTTTTTTTATATATATATATATTTTTTTTTTCCTTTTCCTCTTTTTGTGAGTGTGTAGGTGTATGCTTCTTTGTGTTATTTTGTCTGTATAGCTATGCTTTTACCATTTGTCCTAGGGTTCTGTCTCTCGGTTTTTTGTTTTTGTTTTTGTTTTTAGTACTTGTTATCAATGGTGGATTTGTTTATTGGTTTGGTTACTCTCTTATTTCTTTCTTTCTTTCTTGCTTTTTTTATGACTTGAAAACTTTTTATATTTAATAATCTTTTTTTATTTTAATAACTTTATTTTGTTATTTTTTTCTTTCTATCTTTCTTTGCTCCCTTTTCTTCTGAGCCGTGGGGCTTGACAGGGTCTTGGTGCTCCAGCTGGGTGCCAGGCCTGTGCCTCTGAGGTGGGAGAGCTGAGTTCAGGACTCTGGTCCAACAAAGACCTGCCGGCTCCATGTACTATCAAATGGCAAAAGCTCTCCCAGAGATCTCCATCTCAATGCTAAGACACAGCTCCACTCAACAACCACCAAGCTACAGTGCTGGACACCCTATGCCAAACAACTAGCAAGACAGGAACACAACCCCACCCATTAGCAGAGAGGCTGCCTAAAATCATAAGGTCACAGACATCCCAAAACATACCACCAGACGCAGTCCTGCACACGAGAAAGACAAGATCCAGCCCCACCCACTAGAACATAGGCACCAATCCCCTCCACTAGGAAGCCTACCCAAGCCACTGAACCAAGCTCACCCACTGGGGACAGACACCAAAAACAATGGGAACTACGGACCTACAGCCTGTGAAAAGGAGGTCCCCAAACACAGTAAGTTAAGCAAAATGAGAAGACAAAGAAACACACAGCAGATGAAGGAGCAAGGTAAAAACCCACAAGACCAAACAAATGAAGAGGAAATAGGCAGTCTACCTGAAAAAGAATTCAGAGTAATGATAGTAAAGATGATCCAAAATCTTGAAAATAGAATGGAGAAATTACAAGAAACCTTTAACAAGGACCTAGAAGAACTAAAGAGCAAACAAACAATGATGAAAACACCATAAATGAAATTAAAAATTCTCTAGAACGAATCAATAGCAGAATAACAGGCAGAAGAACGGATAAGTGACCTGGAAGATAAAATAGTGGAAATAACTACTGCAAAGCAGAATAAAGAAAAAAGAATGAAAAGAATAGAGGACAGTCTCAGAGACCTCTGGGACAATATTAAACACACCAACATTAGAATTATAAGGGTCCAAGAAGAAGAAGAAGAAAAGAAAGGTACTGAGACAATATTTGAAGAGACTATAGTTGAAAACTTCCCTAATATGGGAAAGGAAATAGTCAATCAAGTCCAGGAAGCACAGAGAGTCCCATGCAGGATAAATCCAAGGAGAAATATGCCAAGACACATATTAATCAAACTAACAAAAATTAAATACAAAGAAAAAATATTAAAAGCAGCAAGGGAAAAACAGCAAATAACATACAAGGGAATCCCCATAAGGTTAACAGCTGATCTTTCAGCAGAAACTCTGCAAGCCAGAAGGGAGTGGCAGGACATATTTAAAGTGATGAAAGGGAAAAACCTACAACCAAGATTATTCTACTCAGAAAGGATCTCATTCAGATTCAACAGAGAAAATAAAACCTTTAGAGACAAGCAAAAGCTAAGAAAAATCAGCACCACAAAACCAGCTTTACAACAAATGCAAAAGGAACTTCCAGAGGCAAGAAACACAAGAGAAGGAAAAGACCTACAATAACAAACCCCAAACACTTAAGAAAATGGTAATAGAACATACATATAGATAACTACCTTAAATATAAATGGATTAAATGCTCCCACCAAAAGACATAGACTGGCTGAATGTATACAAAATCAAGACCCATATATATGCTGTCTACAAGAGAAGCACTTCAGATGTAGGGACACATACAGACTGAAAGTGAGGGGATGAAAAAAGATATTCCATGCAAATGGAAATCAAAAGAAAGCTGGACTGGCAATTCTCATATCAGACAAAATAGACTTTAAAATAAAGACTATTACAAGAGACATAGAAGGACAGTACATAATGATCAAGGGATAAATGCAAGAAGATGACATAACAATTGTAAATATTTATGCACCCAACATAGGAGCACCTCAATACATGAGGCAAATCGACAGTAACACAATAATAGTAGGGGATGTTAGCTCCTCACTTTCACCTATGGACAGATCATCCAAAATGAAAATAAATAAAGAAACACAAGCTTTAAATGATACATTAAATGAGATGGACTTAATTGATATTTATAGGGCATTCCATCTGAAAACAACAGAATACACTTTCTTCTCAATGCTAATGGAACATTCTCCAAGATAGATCATATCTTGGGTCACATATCAAGCCTTCATAAATTTAAGAAAATTGAAATCGTACCAAGTATCTTTTCTGACCACAATGCTATGAGACTAGATATCATTATAGGAAAAAAATCTGTATAAAGTACAAACACATGGAGGGTAAACAATGCAATACTAAATAAGCAAGAGATCACTGAAGAAATCAAAGAAGAAATAAAACACCTAGAAATACATGACAATGAAAACACCTTGATGCAAAAATCTATGGGATGCAGCTAAAGCAGTTCTAAGAGGGAAGTTTATAGCAATACAATCCTACCTCAAAAAACAAGAAACATCTAAAATAAACAACCTAACCTTACACCTAAAGCAATTAGAGAAAGAAGAACAAAAAATCCCAAAGTTGACAGAAGGAAAGAAATCATAAAGATCAGATCAGAAATAAATGAAAAAGAATTGAAAGAAACAATAACAAAGATCAATAAAACTAAAAGCTGGTTCTTTGAGAATATATACAAAATTGATAAACCATTAGACAGACTCATCAAGACAAAAAGGGTGAAGTTTCAAATCAATAGAATTAGAAATGAAAAAAGAGAAAAAAAAGCTGACACTGCAGAAATGAAAGGATCATGACAGATTACTACAAGCAACTATATGCCAATAAAATGGACAACCTGGAAGAAATGGACAAATTCTTAGAAATGCACAACTTTCTGAGACTGAACCAGGAAGAAATAGAAAATATAAACAGACCAATCACAAGCACTGAAATTGAAACTGTGATTAAAAATCTTCCCCCAAACAAAAGCCCAGGACCAGAGGGCTTCACAGGCAAATTCTATCAAACATTTAGAGAAGAGCTAATATCTATCCTTCTCAAACTCTTCCAAAATATAGCAGAGGGGGGGGACACTCCCAAACTCATTCAACAAGGCCACCATCACCCTGATACCAAAACCAGACAAAGATGTCACAGAGAAAGAAAACTACACGCCAATATCACTGATGAGCAGAGTTGCAAAAATCCTCAACAAAATACTAGCAAACAGTATCCAACAGCACATTACAAAGATCATACACCATGATCAAGTGGGATTTATCCCAGGAATGCAAGGATTCTTCAATATACGCAAATCAATCAACGTGATAAACCATATTAACAGATTGAAGGAGAAAAACCATATGGTCTTCTCAATAGATACAGAAAAAGCTTTCAACAAAATTCAACAGCCATTTATGATAAAAACCCTCCAGAAAGTAGGCATAGAGGGAACTTACCTCAACATAATAAAGGCCATATATGACAAACCCACAGCCAACATCGTTCTCAAAGGTGAAAAGCTGAACTCATTTCCTCTAAGATCAGGAACAAGACAAGGTTGTCCACTCTCACACTGTTATTCAACATAGTTTTGGAAGTTTTAGCCACAGCAATCAGAGAAGAAAAAGAAATAAAAGGAATCCAAACCAGAAAAGAAGAAGTTAAACTGTCACTGTTTGCAGATGACATGATACTATACATAGAGAATACTAAAGATGTTACCAGAAAATTACTAGAGCTAATCAATGAATTTGGTAAAGTAGCAGGATACAAAATTAATGCACAGAAATCTCTTGCATTCCTATACACTAATGATGAAAAATCTGAAAGAGAAATTAAGGAAACACTCCCATTTGCCATTGCAACAAAAAGAATAAAATGCTAGGAATAAACCTACTTAAGGAGACAAAAGACCTGTCGGCAGAAAATTATAAGACACTGATGAAAGAAATTGAAGATGATACAAACAGATGGAGAGATATACCATGTTCTTGGATTGGAAGAATCAACGTTGCGAAAATAATATACTACCCAAAGCAATCTACAGATTCAGTGCAATCCCTATCAAACTGCCACTGGCATTTTTCACAGAACTAGAACAAAAAATTTCACAATTTGTATGGAAACACAAAAGACCCCGAATAACCAAAGAAATATTGAGAAGGAAAAACGGAGCTGGAGGAATCAGGCTCCCTGGCTTCAGCCTGTACTACAAAGCTACAGTAATCAAGGCAGTATGGTACTGGCACAAAAACAGAAATATAGATCAATGGAACAGGATACAAACCCAGAGATAAACCCACACACATATGGTCACCTTATTTTTGATAAAGGAGGCAAGAATATACAATGGAGAAAAGACAGCCTCTTCAATAAGTGGTGCTGGGAAAACTGGACAGCTAC
The DNA here is from genome assembly GCF_028021215.1 of Eschrichtius robustus. Classification (NCBI taxonomy): domain Eukaryota; kingdom Metazoa; phylum Chordata; class Mammalia; order Artiodactyla; family Eschrichtiidae; genus Eschrichtius; species Eschrichtius robustus. The sequence continues at coordinate 42,013,150 of NC_090841.1, forward strand.
AGGTAAAAGAATGAAATTAGAACACTCCCTAACACCATACCCAAAAATAAAATCAAAATGGATTAAAGACCTAAATATAAGGCCAGACACTATGAAACTCTTAGAGGAAAACATAGGCAGAACACTCTTCGACATTAATCATAGTAAGGTCCCTTTTGACCCACCACCTAAAGAAATGGAAATAAAACCAAAATAAACAAATGGGACCTAATGAAACTTAAGAGCTTTTGTACAGCAAAGAAAACCATAAACAAGATGAAAAGACAACCCTCGGAATGGGAGAAAATATTTGCAAATGAAGCTACTGCCAAAGGATTAATCTCCAAAATTTACAAGCAGCACATGCATCTCAAAGCAGCACATGCACCTCAAGCAGCACATGCATCAAAATAACAAACACCCCAATCCAAAAATGTGCAGAAGACCTAAATAGACATTTCTCCAAAGAAGATATACAGATTGCCAACAAACACATGAAAGGATACTCAACAACACTAATCATTAGAGAAGTGCAAATCAAAACTACAATGAGGTGTCACCTCACACCAGTGAGAATGGCCATCATCAAAAAATCTACAAGCAATAAATGCTGGAGAGGGTGTGGAGAAAAGGGAACACTCTTGCACTGTTAGTGGGAATGTAAATTGATACAGCCACTATGGAGAACAGTATAGAGGTTCCTTAAAAACCAAAAATAGAGCTACCATACAACCCAGCAATCCCATTACTGGGCATATATCCTGAGAAAACCATAATTCAAAAGGAGTCATGTACCACAATGTTCACTGCAGCTCTATTTACAATAGCCAGGACATGGAATCAACCTAAGTGTCCATCGACAGAAGAATGGATTAAGAAAATGTAGCACATATGTACAATGGAATATTACTCAGCCATAAAAAGAAATGAAATTGAGTTATTTGTAGTGAGGTGGATGGACCTAGAGTCTGTAATGCCGAGTGATGTAGGTCAGAAACAGATAATTTCTGTAAACAGAAACAGAAAAAAAAAAAATACCGTATGCTATCACATATATATGGAATCTAAAAAAAAAAAAAATGGTTCTGAAGAACCTAGAGACAGGACAGGAATAAAGAGGCAGACGCAGAGAATAGACTTGAGGACACAGGGAGGGGATACGGTAAGCTGTGACGAAGTGCAAGAGTGGCATGGACATATATACACTACCAAATGTAAAATAGATAGCTAGTGGGAAGCAGCCACATAGCACAGGGAGATCAGCTCGGTGCTTTGTGACCACCTAGAGGGGCGGGATTGGGAGGGTGGGAGGGAGACGTAAGAGGGAGGAGATATGGGGATATATGTATATGTATAGCTGACTCACTTTGTTATAAAGCAGAAAGTAACACACCATTTTAAAGCAATTATACTCCAATAAAGATGTTTGTAAAAAATTAAATGCTGAAGATGTAAAGAATGGACTTGAGGACACGGTGAGGGGGAAGGGTAAGCTGGGATGATGTGAGAGAGTAGCATGGACATATATACAGTATGAAATATAAAATAGATAGCTAGTGGGAAGCAGCTGAATAGCACAGGGAGATCAGCTCAGTGCTTTGTGACCACCTAGATGGGTGGGAAAGGGCATTTGGGAAGGAGGCACAAGAAGGAGGGGATATGGGGACATATGTATGCATATAACTGATTCCCTTTGTTATCTAGCAGAAACTAACAAGACATTGTAAAGCAATTATACTCCAATAAAGATGTAAAAAATATTAAATATTGATATCTTATCCCATATCACATGGGAAAATATAAGAGCTAAAAGAACAGAGAAGTAGTTGTCATCTTGCCTTTGGATAAATTAGTTCTTATAGTTGAGCCTTGAATTCAGCTCTTAAGTTGGTTGGCAACTACACCAAAAGCTGCTTTCCAGCAATAAAATCTAAATACAAGGCCAGAGCAATTTTTAGATTTAAGCACCTAGGATGTCATTCTCAAATGACAATAATTCACTTAAAGAACAACAAACAGAATGAAGTGCTAAAGGAACATTTTACTTTTCATTGTTGTTTACTTATATTCTGATGGATATGTCAGACCTGAAGTCCTAAAAGCAAATGTGCATGAGAAAGTCAAAATAAAAGCTTATAGATTTGGGGACTAGAAAAATCTTTATACTATATGTTTTATTCTAGTATTATATTTAAAACACAATACTACTACAACTTGAAATGAAAGGAAAGACAATATTTCAGTGGAAAAAGAAAAAGTAATGTTTAGATAATTTATTTATTCTTTCTTTCACACTAAATCAGATTTTTGTTTATTTCAAAATTGTCCATACATGAAGAAATCAATTTCTATGATGGATGTATTTGAATAATGATGAAAGACTATAATACACACTAATTCATTTTTCAAAACCCATGCAAAATAGTATGATAGGGTGTAAAGAACATTGTTATTCCAATTAACTACCTAAGAGATCTTTGTGACTCAGTGGGTTGTGATGGAGGTGGTATTCCTGGTGTATGCATCAAATCTCTAAGAGTCCAGTTCAAACCAAGAAGCCCATGGGGGTGGGTGGAAAGTCAGAACAATTATCAGTCATTTCTTTTGAAATGTATTGAGTGCAATAGCACTGATAGAAATATGTTAATTATGAGAATACCATTGTGACACATAAAAGGTAGGCAACCCTGTAAGATAATCTCTTTTAATTCTACTGTGTAGAATTAATAAATTATTAAATGTATGACATAAAAGATAGTAACTACATTGTTACAATAATTGTTATTTTGGCTTGTAATTCCTGTGTTTGTCTCAGGGATTTCTTTTTCTTTCCTTTTTCTTTAATATATAAGAGAGGAAAAAAAAAATTTCCTAACAAGGTAAGTTTTTAATGAGATAGTGAACATAAAATATTTAGCAGGGTAAGTGGCTAGTAGGAAGAGCTGAACAAACGCTGATTACAGTTATTTTTATTGGTGCTATCCAAAATCTGAGATATTAAGATTTTTACATTATGAAAATTACAACTTTAACATATTTTATTATTTATCAGTTTTTAAAAAAGTTTTAATTCACTTAAAAGAAAGACTACACTATACTCTTTTGTGTTAGGTTCCCAATATGTTTCCTACATTTGTTTTCTGTTACAAATGAGATACACTCTTTGTATGACAGGGCAGTTACTTGCTTTTTTCACGTCTTTCTACACAGCATTTTTTATTTTGTTGAGAAGAACAATAAAAAAATCCTTGACAAAGCTAATACCTGAAATACAATGATTCACATTTCCAAGGTCTTTATTAGGTTTAATTAAACTTCTAATAGCTGAATTAACTGATTAGTTGCAATATGTCCATAGGAAAAGAATTACCAGCAACTTTTAAATTGAATGCAAAACATAAGACATCTCTTGTACACTGTTGGTGAAAAGGTGAATTGGTACAGCTACTATGAAAAACAGTATGAAGATTCCCCCGAAAATTAAAAATGGAACTAGAATATGATTGAGGAATCCCACTTCAAGGTATATATCTGAAGGAAATGAAATCACTATCCCAAAGAGGTATCTACACCCTTGTGTTCATTGCATCATTGCAACATTATTTACGATAGCCAAGACATGGAAACAGCCTGAGTGTCTGTTGATGCATGAATGGCACAGAAAACTTGGTATTATATTACCAAATTATATATATGGTATATATATTATTTGCCTATGAATATTATTCAGTCATAAAAAAGAAGGAAATCCTGCCATTTGTGACAACATGGATAAACCTTGAGGGCATTATGCTAGGTGAAATAAATCACAGAAAGACACATGCTATATAATCTCACTTATATGTGGAATCTGAAAAAAACAAACTCACAGAAACAGAGGAAAAATTGGTGGCTTTCAGGGGCGGGACTGGGTAGGGGAAATGGGTGAAAGTAGTCAAAGGGTGTAGACATCCAGTTAGCAGATGAATAAATTCTGAGGATGTAATGTACAGCATGCTGACCATAGTAAACAATGCTGTATTGTATATTTGAAAATTGCTGAGAGTAGATTTTAAAAGTTCTCACCAAAAACATTTGTAACTATGTCAAGTGATAAATGTGTTAATAACCTCACTGGGGTAATCATTATGCAATATATACACATATAAAATCACTACACTGTATACCTTAAACTTACACAGTGTTATATGTCAATTATATCTCAACAAATCTGGGAAGAAAAATGAAATCTCAACATGAGGGACAAACTTGAGAACTGCTAAAAATAAAATATTGTTTAATCTAAAATTAAAAATGCACATTCTTAAGAGTATATTATGCTAGGATGTTTGAAATCAATACTTTTGTTACTTGTCAAGTTTGTGCTCAGCTTTCCTATGAGAACGACACCTCCTCCTTGACTGGGAGACTCAAGATCTTCAGTGTTTCACATACCATTTCTCCATCACAGATAAAACAGTCTTAGATGAAAGTATTCCATCATGTGGCAAATCATTAAGCATTTTGCTGACTCTAAAATGTCAACTACATTCTCTTGCTTCATAAAGAATTTCATTAAACAGCATAGAGGGAAAGGACAAAGTGATTTTAGGAAATTTTCCTCTGTATTCATTATGAGCTTTATTATTTTTCTCCCAACACATTTTCTCCCAGCAACTATGAATGATCTCTTACTTATCCAAAAGCTTCTATCTCAATTGCAGGTTTATATATTTAAGCAAAATTTACCTAGAATGAAAAACTTACTTTCTCAATAGTCAGCAACAATTATCATCCCAGTGAATTCTACAGGCTCAAATATGCAGGCATATTAAACAATTAAGATAAATGAGGATCCCAAGAAATATTCATCATTATAGTAATATGCATCCTAAAGAAATGAAAAATCAAACTGACCCCAAAACTCTTCCCTCCATCAATCAATAGTGCACTCACTTTTGAGGACCTTCTAATGAGGTCTGTGCATTCAGCTCTCTGTGAAGGATCAAGTAGAGCCTAAGTGGCTTTTAAAAACTGTCAAAAAGAAGGCAAAGGTATAAAAGCATTCATAAAGTCTAAGAACCTCCCAGTGATTTCTGGTTTGTGTTGTGTGTTAGGCATCCAAAGGTGATATAAAGGTTTAATTAATACATAGGTGAAAAACAGCAGCTTTTTTGCAAATTTGCCCATGGCCAGCTTTGATATCCTCTCTCTGTTCTATCAATACACCAGCTACTGCTCACATGTGTCTATTGAGCACGGGAAATGTGCCTAGGGGCTAAATTTAACTAATTAAAATTTAAATTTAAAAACTGAAGCCGAGTAAAATATTTTTCCGTTAAACAGACTATTGTTTTAGTAAAACTTCATTTCATGTTAACTGTCACATTGCATAAGGTATTATTTTAGTATGCATGCACTTTTTACCTTTTTTTAAACAAAGCTATTAGAAAATTCAGAATTTCATATTTGGCTCACATACTTCTATTGGACAGGGCTGCTTTATTAGCAGACTACTTATAAAAAGAATGATCTATTTTTTATGATCAAAATATTTTTTCTTGAAGTTTATTTTATTACCTTTTTAAAAAACACAGGTGATTTATTCTTTTTATAAAAAGTGAAACTGTATAAAAACACATTAAAAAAATAATGATCTCCTGAGGTTAGCAATTTTATCTGCTAAAATTTTAGACAAATTTCCCCCTGTATTGTAAAAAGATGTGAAGAATATAGAAGTACATGTTTATGAGGAATGTCAAGATATCTAAATAGGAGTTAACTTAATGAAGAATAAAACTTTTAATAAAATAGAAGTAAATCCTCAAGGCAATTCAGTGAAATATTGGTAAGGTAAAAATCCCACTGTAAAATGTTACTTTAAGAACCAGTTCAATTCCTTCCACAAAAAATGCTTATTATCTACAATTTGGAACTGCATTGAATCTTACAGTTAATTTATCTTCATAGATGCATGCTTATTCTCCAATATCTCATAATTCTTAAGCAATGGAATAATTCATTTGCCAAAAGTTTCCAGAATACATGTTTTTACCCTGTGAGGAAGCACTGAGACATTGTTGTCCAAAACATACTGTACATATGTCAGAGTTTTGAAGGAGGAGGTTAGAAATACATATTTCCAGAGTCCCCATAGGATCTGTTTGATTTAGTAAGAATCTGTATTTTACCAAACACACAAGATGATTCTTTTCCATGATAGACCTAAATTATACTTTAGATATATTATTTTAAGAAAATACTAGTATGTTTTTCCCTCCTTCACTGATATAGTGTCGCTTTTTTTTTCTTTTATGAAAAAAAAAAGCCTGAAAGGAGATATATGTATTGGATAAGGATAATTAGATCCACTAATAATTCCTGGGTGAATCTGAGAAAGAACTTTGATTCATTTGAGCTTCATTTTCTTTATCTTTACAAAAGAAATAATAATCTTATCAATCCCATCTTATTTTAAGGTCTAAAAGTTCATAAATTGAAATCTCTCTATAAAGTGTATGCATATTTCAAGGGCTGATTTAAATCTTAATATTTCTAATTTTTGTTATTATGTTTTCCTCTACCTCTTTCACTCAGATCACTTTTACTGACTACCCTTTACGTGCAAAAAATAGGTAGGATCTTGTTATATGAAGGGATAAAAAAAGTGTAAGTTCAACACAAGAAACAGATAATGGGTGAGAAGTGCCAGATCTGAAGTTTAAAACTTCTTACCATTAACCATAAAACCAACTAGTCAGAAGGATTCCTAACTTCAAATCCAACTTCATTTCAAGCCACTTGCCCCTTAGCTTACTATTCCTCAAACTGACTTCATATCTGCTCCTCAAATACCCTTTCTTTCATGACTGTCCCAGATGAGCCACTGTACTTACTGATTCATTTTGCCCTTCAGGTTGCAGATAAATACCACCTTCTTAGTAAAACCTTGGCTAATCCATCTTTCTAAAATGGTCTGCTGGACCCACTTCTATCTCATAACTAGGGCCATATCCTTCAAAGCATTTTTTGATATATGTAATTATCTATCTATCATCTATCTATCTATCTATCTATCTATCTATCTATCTATCTATCTATCTGTCTATTTATGTAAACTTAACTCCCCCTGTGGTCATATCCCATACCTCTCTTCAGCTTCCCCTTTCAAAGGATGGAGTCTATGTTTCTATCTCTTGAATCTAAGCTGACCTTGTGTGTGAGGTCATCATAAACCACCAAGTCCAGCTGGCTTCCACAGAATGCAGCCCCAAGAGGAAGCCCAGGCTAAACCAGTAGAATACTGCCCAGTCAACTCACAGAATTGTGAAAAAGAATATGGCTATCCTCTTAAACCTCTAAGATTCGGGTGCTTTGTAGGTAATTAATTCATGCACCTTCAACAGATTAAATTTCTCTGAGCACAGAGACAGTCAGTACTGGTTATCCCTGTGTTCCCAGAGCCAAGAGCTATGGCTAACATAACAGGTGCTCAATGCATACATGTGGAAAGGGGTGACTGGATAAAAGAGTGGACTGACAAACCTGTTAGGAAAGGTAACAGGGACACTTCACACAGGACCAGAGGCTGGGTAATGCTTATGAGGTGAAACACTCTGTGAGTAAACATCTGTTCCCATGGCTATCTTCCCCCAAATAGTCTTAACAAATCACTCCACTTCAATGGCTGCTAATTTCATCAGGATCAATTCAAACTTCTTAGCAGAGCAAGCATGATCTTCCAAAAGCCGGCACCTCTATTCTCTTCCAGGCTTATCTTCAGAAATTCCACCACTACATGTCCTACATTCTTTCCATATCAGAGTTTGTATCATCTCCAGACACACTGTGAGCTTTGAGGTTGATGCACTGCCCTTAATGCTATTTCATCTCTAGAGGGCCCTTCCTACCTTTATCAGCCTGGGGTAACCCTACTCAGTATTCAAAGTCTACTTCTGTTTTCATCTCTCATGAGATGCATTTAGTAAAGCAGGAGAGTCATCTGTACCCCCATAGAGTTATTGCACATATGTAGAGTATATCTCTTAACCATGGGCTTATAGTAAGTTTTTGATACTTCTTACTTTTCTGTCTGTTGAGATTATGTGTTCTTTGACGGCAGACATCATGCCTCATTGGCTTCCCATTCCTTCGCAGATAGATATTCACTATAAACCGTTGTGAAGAGAACAGATAATGCCTAGAAGTATTTGGTGGGGGAGACAGATCCAATATTCACATTGCCTTTTGTGAGCCTGTAACTTTACACGTGTTTTGTTTATAGATAAAGTTGAATTACCCCCCAAAACAAGCCTGGAAAATTTCTCTGATCCTATTTCCTTAACTCAAAATTTAAAAAGCTGTAAACTCCTGCTATTTCTCATTCTTTCCTCCCACCATGGAAGATGGGTATAATAATAGTCTATTTCAAGGTTCCCTGCAAACAGAAAAACATGTCACAAATGACAAAATGCTCATGGATCATAATAAGAAAGAAGATCAATTTATAAACATCATTACTAGAAAAGATCAGAGTGTTATAGCCATTATTCTTTAACTCAGTAAGTAAAGACACTGAGTGGGCTGGAGTCCGTTCTGTGGTTACTGAGGAGGTTATAGCCTGCTCAGTTCTAATGGACAGAGACCATGTCTGTTTTAAATCCTGATTATGGCGCCACACAATGAGAAAGCTTAATAAATGCTTAATGATGATAAGATACCACCTATTTCATTTGAAGCTATTCGAATTTAAAATAAAAATGCAAATTAGTTTCAGAAGCTAACTTTAAAAAGTGTTCCGTAAAACCATCTTTGCATTTGTAAATAATAGCCAAAAGGAAGAAATACTTTTTCAATATCTTTAAATGTCTTTGCCTTGCTTTATAACACCAGATTAAATGCATGGAAAATTCTTTGTTGTGTAGGAAAACCTGGAAGGTTGTAACAAATGATGGACAAGTTCTCATTCTTAGGCATTGCCTATAGCTAGACTTGCATATTTTTATTGTTATGATAGTATTGATTGTTAAGTCAACAGAAAGCTATCACAAGGGATTGCAAATTTCTATACCAATACTCTGTTCTGTAACATTAAAATGTCATTACTGAATCACCAACTTTTTCCCCTGCTGTAATATTATTCTCTGTTGATTGCCTGCCTGAGCTGAAATTTGAAACTGTCACCCTCAGACTTGCAAAAGTGATTCAACTTCACTTATAAGGAAAGTGAAATTAAATATTCATTCACGGGCTGCATTTCAAGTTCAAACTGTCTGAAGCTCCTTAAGGCAAAATGTATTTAAGTTGAAACACATTTTTTCTTCATTTTTATACCACAAAAATTCAGAATGGGTACCATGGGTGGACAAATTGCACAAATTTATTTTGAACTTTACAAGATGGAGGGCTGGGTTTTCCTTCTTTCTTCTGCAACCTCTCTACTGTTTCTGGTTTACCCCATTTATCTCCTTTGTCAGGAAACCTGTATGTATGTGTTGGTGGGTGTTGTTTATTGTTTAATTTTTTTTATGTGTCATGTTCTAGCATTAATCAAGTTGTAAAGCATCTAAGACTTCAATGAAAGCATAGCTGCGTCTATCTGTGTCTGCCACGGAGACAAAGGATTACCCAGTGGTAAGTATGCAGACTAAATGGGTTCAAATATGGCTCTACTTCATGTTATCTAGGTGGCTTTCCCTAAGCTGCCTAACCTCTATGCCTCAGTTTGTCTATAAGGTTACTACAAAGGTCAAATCAATTATTTGATATAAAACATTTAAAATAGTGCTGGGACATGGTACTTTCTAAATAAATGTTGCTCTAAATGAGTATTACCTGTTATTTGGACCCTTTAATAATAATAATTTGCATTTGAAAAAAAACCTTGATATTTTAGGAATTCCACATACATTAGCTGATTTCATTATCAGAACAAGCACATAATACAGCCACAAACAGTAAAAATAGCACATGAATTTGTGGTGAATATTATACATTGATTGTTCCACATCCATTCTGCCTCCTTCTTGGTACATTTCTATGCCATGGAAGCTGGAAAGGTAAAACTACATTTTCCAGATGCCTTTGCAATACAGTCTGAGTTAAATTTAGGTTTTCACCAATCAGATGTACTTAGTTACATTTACATTCAGAACCAAGTTAAGTGAAGGACAAGCAAGGTGCCATGAAGCAATTTTGTGGTTGTGGATTTTAACAACGTGTCTTTCTGTTAGCAGCTCCGTGACTCAGTGGCTCTTTACAGAGGCAGCAGGAGCTTTCCCTGTCAATCAAGGACAAGGCCAGAGACCTGGGGTTGGGGACCATTACTGGAAGCTGAACATAAAGCCTGCCCCTCCAGTTCATTCATTGGATGTGTAACCCACCTTTCTATTTAAATAAGTTAAAGGAGTTTTGTTTGCAAATGAACTTTAACCTATTCAGCATTGACGCCAAATGGAGTTGGATGGAATTCTTGTCTCTACTTCTTACTGAAGGTGTGAATTGCCAAGATTATTTTTAGTCATCTATAAGATGGAGTTAATAATGCCTAACTTGAATTGCTGGAAGATAAAGACTAGATGTATAAAATACCTAGTAAAAGATCAAAGAAGGAAGGTCATATTTAGGGGAAGAAACTGAGGCTCAGTGTGTTAACTGGCTGATACAAGTCCTCCAGGCTAATTTGTGGTAGATTTGGGACTAGAATCCTTATCTTTAGATGCTTAGTCAAATGTTCTTTCCATTATATACCATACTGTTTTCCAGAAGGAGTAAATATTGCACCAGCTATTGTCTGTTTCCAGGAAAGAACATGATACTTGATGAGATGGTTTGCTTTTTACAATACCTGGAACATCTTCAAGACTATGAGTTTTCACATAAAAATGACAAATTGCTAGCTATGGCCTTGTATCCCTGACCTGATATAGATCGGTTAGTGTTTGGTTTATTTGTTTTACCACAAACTATGGACACAGAGCTGTGGCTCTCAACTCTGCCTAAATGTTAGAATCATCTGGGAAAATTTAAAGATTATTGAAGCCCAAACCCTACCCAGCCCAACTGAATAAGAATTTCTAGAGAGTTACTTAGGTGGCTAAATTTTAAAAGTTCCTCAGGTAATTTAAAAACAGGGTCATGAACCTTTGGTGCAGAGTGAGAATCTATTGTCATCTTAGTGTAGGCATATCTAGAAGTACCTTCTTTACCCTCCTTTCGGAAAACTAAGGCCATTATTCTCAAAAAGAGGGCTTTTAAATCATGGAGCAACAAAGGACTGTTAGAGAAAACCACATCCACCTCTCATTTTCAGGAAACCAAGCAGCTTATCCAACAACCTCCTGGTCTCTCAGAGTAGAAATATATTGCTCTGTCCATCACCTGTGGGCTCTGGGCCTGGTTGCCACCATGTCCTAAATACTGATTCACACTCCTCTCAGAAGCATGTTTGCTTTCTCTCTTTTCCATGTATCTTTCTCTAACAAAACATTTTATTGAAAAGTGTGCTAGTCAGATAACAGACATTGAATTCTTCACTTTTGTGTTGTTCACAGGTAATCATATTATGAAAGAGTGAACATGTACTTTGAAACACAGATGTCAAATAAGTACAAATTACATCAAGAACTTTATGGTCAATTAATCAACATTTCACAAGAACTGTGACCTTCATTTTAGGCAGGGAATCTTGGCACCCAGTGATATTCACAAAAAGCCCACCCTAAAACACCATTATTCAGTACCTTCCATCATGTTAGCCTAATGGATTATCATCTTATTCGTTCCCACTTACACAGTATGACAAGAATGAATAATACATACAGTGATAACCAATCTAGTTTTTGAAAATATATTTATGTTTGCAATGAAGAAACTGGAAGCTACTTTTTTTGAGAAACTTTTGGAGAGGTAATACAGATAACTGCTATTTGGAGTCAGACAGACCTTGGTTCAAATCCCAGCCCCTTTACTTATTAACCTTGTAAACTTCTCTTCTCTCATAGGTAAATTATAAAATTGAGAAAGACTTCTCAGGAGGTTGTGAGGATTGAACAAGATAACATACATAATGGATTTGAATTTTGCTTGACACATAAAAAGTACCTACAAATTTACCTGTTGGAAAAGACTTGTATAATATTAGTTGTAAAATAGTAGAGGTATGTTGTAGTGAACAAAAAGAAACTAGTAGATTCTCAAACTGTTTTATATATATATATATATATACTGTGACTGAGCTCCAAGTTCTCCTCAGCTTGACTAAATTTTAGGCAGATGTCCTCCTGACTCTAGACCTCCGAACTCCCTTAGGGTATTTACTTTAGGAAACTTGAAATTGTAATTTTTTTTCTTTGCCTCTATGAAATGCTTGTAAATCTCCCAGTCTCTTGCCAGTTTTACAACCTAGGAAATACCTTTCTCAAGAACCTGGGTGCCATCTCTTTGAAATGTAAGCACTGAAGAAGCTAGCACCTTGAGCCTAACTTCTTTGATGGGTGGCAAATAGCAAACATAGATGGCTTAATCGAAGAAAAAAAGTTGTAAACTCAGGAATAACTAAATGAACTTGACACATCCCACTGATCAACTGCTCCCTACGGTCCTCCAGTACTTTTCCATTAGTTCATCTCAGTGGTTAAAAATCCTCTCACCTTCTACATTTTGGTGGTTCAGTCTCTCTCCTGTGCTGCAATAGTCTTGAAGAAAGTCTTCTTTGCCTGTTTAATTTTGGCCAGTGCAGTTTTTGCTTTGACAATTCACACAGAGCCCAGTGACATCTTCCTGGAATTTACATTTTACATAAAGATTTGGAAAGAAATATGCAACTTAACCAGACACTTAAAACATTTTTCTATGAAAATGAACATGAATATACTATGGGGCAGAATTCAACTTTTATAGGTACTTATAAGGTAAAGAAATTTCAAATGTATTTCCACATAAAGACTGATATATTTGGTCTGAACTTGCAGGACTCCCATATTTTTTGATAGTCATTCTTTACCCCCTGAGCAAGTTTCAGAAGAAAATTTTGAAAAGCTCTGTCTCAAGGTATCTATAAGGTTTACAAGTGGTAGAGCCAGGACACAACAGCTACATTGAATTATGAATTATTAATAAACATCATTATTTCTATATATTCAATAAAAAACATTTTTGTTTAATCAAACTATTGAGTGTTTTGCATTTTAATATGTTTCATTTTGAAAATAAATGCATTACCTGCTGCTCAGGGATTTAATAATTTTTGTTTTTGTTTTCTATTTCTTAAGTATTGAATTGTGTATTTGGTAGGAAAAACATATTTTTAACATCTTTGTACCACATCCTCTACTTATAGAGTAGGTATGTTTGATTTTTTAAGAGGATAAAATGTTTGCAAAACTAGACCTTTTAGATGACCCCTAAAATTTCTCATTGAAGTAGTGTTAATTTTTTGTTAGCTGTAAACAACTAGGCAAAGTTTGAAAACCAAGAAATTTGTTGTGGCAATGCTTCCTTTGCTCATTAAATAAAACTACTCTTTCCATAACACGCAGGATAAATGGTGTCAATGAGGCCTGAAATTGTGATGAGCTTTGAACATTCCAGTGCTCCACAGAATTAATATCCCGAAAGATTCTGATATTAAATTTGTAGCATTAAAATTCCTGAAGTATTTATGGAACACACGATCACTATAAATTTGAGTACTGCTCTGAATAAATATGAAAATGTTTACGTTAATTTTGCATTGTAGTTGTTTTTCACTGTATATGTAAATATAGTAGAGCATCTATTTATTTTCATAAGTCCCTGTAAACTTGAATTGGAATTTTTATTCCTCCATTTACTAGCTGTATGCCCTGGGGCATGTTATTTAACCTGCTTGAGTATTAATTGCTTCAACTCTAAAATGCAGACAGACAAGATCACAGATGCCTCATTGAATGAATGCCTGCCATGTTGTAAGTGCTCAGTAAATGGTGATGGTGATGGTGGTGGTATAGATTGGTCAAGTCATTACCACCGATGTGTTTTGCCTATGTTTTTTTTTTTTTTAATTAATTAATTAATTAATTTCCATCTTTGGCTGTGTTGAGTCCTTGTCTCTGCGCTAGGGGCCTCCCTAGCCACGGCAAGCGGGGGCCACCCCTCATCGCAGCATGCGGGCCCCTCACCATCGCGGCCCCCCTCGTTGAGGAGCACAGGCTCCAGACGCACAGGCTCAGCAGTTGTGGTTCACGGGCCCAGTTGCGGCTCACAGGCCCAGTTGCTCTGCGGCATGTGGGATCTTCCCAGACCAGGGCTCGAACCCGTGTCCCCTGCATTGGTAGGCAGATTCTCAACCACTGTGCCTCCAGGGAAGCCCTTGCCTATGTTTAATATTTTTTAAAATCCACTCCATTTTGAAGGAAATGCAGACACAGGTTTACCGTGAAGTTAATGAAGCTTAACTTTTAGGGATTCTCACTTGTACAGGTCTTTTCCTAGTTAACATTTACTTCCTTAAGTAATGTCTATATTCCTGATTTTATATTCTTTTTTTAAAGAGGGTCCCACAACTTTAGTAATATTTATGCCTGGATTCATGCCTCCCTACTTTTCTAATGAACTTTTAAAGAAACATATTAAAAATTAATTTATTCAACAAACATATATATAGGGATACGTTAAGAATTATATGCATACAATAAGAATGCTTAATAGAAAATAACTATTAATTTTTAATAAATGGATTGTATCAATTATATATAAAGACTTGTACTTTCTAAAATACATATGACATTTAACCAACTTTATTTAAAGTTCCCTTTGACTGAGAAATTGGAATGAACAAATATTAAATGAGAATAGGCTCTGAAAATAACTAGGAAGGATTTCAAAGGAACTGAATGAAGATGTTCACACTCTCTGTAGTCCTGGCTGGAACTCCACCACATCCACAGATGCTGTGTACCAAGGCTTGTCTGTCCCCATCAGTTCATAGGATTGCCTGTATTATTTTGAGAAGTTTTAAAGAGAGTATACACACACACACACACACACACACACACAATCACAAAAACTTCAGATTTACAAAAAATAAGAAAAAAATATTCTTTCATATTAGATATTGTTTATTTGGTGAGAAATTCCCTGAAATTTAAGCTGTAGATCTATTAAGTCTAACAAGAGACATATTCCTATATATACTATAAAAATAGGCAAACCTATTGTCTATTCACCTATAAAACAACAGATGTCCTTCTGAGTCACCTAGACTATTTTATATACCTAGGTGAATAACATGCACCTTTCTTGCATTTTACCATTATTTTCATCAACAGCAAATGAAAAGTTTTACAAATCCTCTGCCATAGTTTATGTAAGCTTCTTTAAAAATGTAAATCTATTTTTTTAAACCCCATGTTTTATTATGTCTAAGGTATTTGAATCCTTTCTTTTACATTTCTTTCAAACTACCTGTCTCTAAATATTACACCTTTTACATAATTTCTTCCATCCACTAGCAATGTTCTTCTGCCCTTGAACTCTACTGAAGACAAAAGAAGAGGAAAACTACAGGCCCATCAATCAAAAACAACACAGTCAGCACCAAGTCCAATAATGAAAACCATGATTTCATAAATCATCTTCCACAGGTTGGGGTCATCTTTAAAGAAAAAATCTTATCAGGTGCAGCTGAATATTCTCAGGGTCTTTCATTTTTCAGTCTTTAATGAAAACAATAGAATGGCTGACAGAAAACAAATGTGTAACCTTTCTTAACTTAAAAAATAAAATGCCCGAATATGCCCTTGAAATAAAGTGAAGTTGAGGTATTTTTCCCTCAAAAGGTCCAGCCATTCTTTTCTTTAAGAGTTTGGCAATGAGTTAACTTTTTTTTTTTTCTCTTACTCTCTTTTCAGATATGTGTGTTTAATTCAATCAAGTGGAGATTAAATTTAAGAACTCTGTTTCAAAAAGTATTTCCTGGCAGTGACTAGCACTAACTGCAGAAGGAGGTTTGACATGGCATTTTTGATTTAGCTGAATCAACACCTCTTGGGTAAATTCCATGCTGAGACCCCAAGCCCACATCCACATATTAGGGAGTAAAATAAGCAGCTGGTAATCACTAGGTGGATTCAGACAGAACAGAGATTTATCTCTTTAAAAATATGGACTCTATATTTGCAAACCTGGTTAAATAGGTTTGAGTCAAATAAAGTTTGATTAGGCATACAAAGTACCGTATACTTAATCAAAGTTCTCAAATTGATTTTGCTAAGACATCGCTGCCTGGCATACCCCAAGTCCCTAAT
The DNA here is from genome assembly GCF_028021215.1 of Eschrichtius robustus. NCBI lineage: Eukaryota > Metazoa > Chordata > Mammalia > Artiodactyla > Eschrichtiidae > Eschrichtius > Eschrichtius robustus. Next base: position 42,029,394 of record NC_090841.1, read on the forward strand.
GTGATTCAATAAAATCTGTTTTTTGGACTTGAATTAGCCACACTTATCGGGACATTCACCTTGTTCAAAGACCTAGACCTAGTTTGAATAATATAAAATTCACTTAGTAGTGGGATGGAGACATGATGTGGGGGCACGTCCTCATATGTAGACAGAGAATAGCAGTGTGCCTAAAGAACAAATCGTTTGAGTTTAAAAATTAATGAATGGGAAAATGAAGTAGATACAGAAAGAAGAGAGACATGCAAAATGCGTTGCTGAGTGTAGGTAGGAGATGCCTCAGGCAACACTTTACATTAACATTTTTTAAAGTATTTTATACAGAATTCAGAAATCCAATGCAGAAATAATTTATTCTTCAGGAAAGTTTTGTAGCTGACATGAGAAAACCAGTTGATTTCACAAGCTTCCATTGTCTTATTTAGTAAGCATTCAGGAAACCTCTATTCAGAAGAGGTTGCTATTTACAGGCATTTTGAATTCTTACCAATTTTCTGCCTGCTACATAATGTAAAACCAATGAATGGCTACACTGCATCATTCACACTTTCAACTATATGTGATTATCTGGTCCACTGGGCTACTGTAGTGTATTTCTGAAATGAATTGCAGATAAACCCGTAATAGTCCATTTCATACAGAGACATTTGTCTCAGTTTAAATTAAGGACCTAAATATCTACTTATTTCCATTCTGGTTTATAGTACAGTGTTTTCATCATCATAAAAACAATATTAGCTCCCTGATTATACCTGGAATTCTGCAAGTGTTGTGAGACAGCTACCGATCTCATTCCTAGTGGTGTAGTATCCCCATTCTAAAATAAATAACAAAGTTGCTGAATAAAGGACAGAAGATTCAGAAAGGATTTGTGGAAACTTTCCCTTAAGGTACTGCCTTGTGTCCAGTTTTGTATAAATAATGTATTTGTGTGTTACCAAGGTACTCTTATTAACTTCTTTACTCACACAAACACAGAACATTATGTTTGAATAAGAAATCAAAATATGATTGATGTTTGAACAAATTCGAGTTTATTATTATTTAACCAATTAGACAGAGTCACTAATAAGTTTAGTAATGTAAACGTAATCAGCTAATCACATTCTTTATCATTAAAATATTCTTGGGATAGTCTGATTTTTAAATAAAAATTGGAAAAGAATAAATACCTGATATTATCTAGGTAAGTTTTAAAATAAGAAAATAATTATCATATATTTTGGGAGGAATTCATACCTACGTAGAAAAATTGTAAAACCACACATATATGGAAATAATATGGCTGGGCAGGAAGAAGGAGAAAGAATGTTATATCTATAATGTTTTATTTCTTTCATAAAAAATTAAGCAACCAGGAAATTGGTTCAAGATGGCAGAGTAGAAGGATATGCACTCACTCCTTGCGAGAGCACCAGAATCACAACTAACTGCTGAACAATCATTGACAGGAAGACACTGGAACTCACCAAAAAAGATATCCTACATCCAAAGACAAAAGAGAAGCTGCAATGAGATGGTAAGAGGGGTGCAATCACGATAAAATCAAATCCCATAACTACTGGGTGGGTGACTCACAAACTGGAGAACAATTATACCACAGAACTCCACCCACTGGAATGAAGGTTCTGAGCCCCACATCAAGCTTCCCAATCTGGGGGTCTGGCAATGGGAGGAGGAATCCCCAGAGAATCAGACTTTGAAGGCCAGCAGGATTTGACTGCAGGACTTCGACAGAACTGGGAGAAACAGAGACTCCACTCGTGGAGGGCACACACAAAGTCTTGTGTGCACCAGGACCTGGGGGAAGGAGCAGTGACCAAATAGGAGCCTGAACCAGACCTACCTGCTGGTGTTGGAGGGTCTCCTGCAGAAGCAGGGGGTGGCTCACCATGGGGACAAGGACCCTGGCAACAGAAGTTCTAGGAAGTGCTCATTGGTGTGAGCCCTCCCAGAGTCTACCATTAGCCTCACCAAAGGCCCTGTAGGCTCCAATGCTGGGTCACCTCAGACCAAACAACCAACAGGGAGGGAACACAGCCCCACCCATCAGCAGACAAGTGGATTAAAGTTTTACTGAGCTCTGCCCACCAGAGCAACAGCCAGCTCTACCCACCACCAGTCCCTCACATCAGGAAGTTTGCACAGCCTCATCCTCTTAGACAGCCTCATCCACCAGAGGGCAGACAGCAGAAGCAAGAACTACAATCCTGCACCCTGTGGAACAAAAACCACAATCACAGAAAGACAGACAAAATGAAAAGACAGAGGATTATATCCCAGATGAAGGAACAAGATAAAACCCCAGAAAAACAACTAAATGGAGATAGGCAACCTTCCAGAAAAACAATTCAGAATAATGATAGGGAAGATGATCCAGGACCTTGGAAAAAGAATGGAGGCAAAGATCAAGAAGATGCAAGAAATATTTAACAAAGACCTAGAAGAATTAAAGAACAAACAAACAGAGATGAACAATACAATAACTGAAATGAAAAACACACTAGAAGGAATCAATAACAGAATAACTGAGGCAGAAGAACGGATAAGTTACCTAGAAGACAGAATGGTGGAATTCACTGCTGTGAAACAAAATAAAGAAAACAGAATGAAAATAAATGAAAACAGCCTAAGAGACCTCTGGGACAACAGTATATGCACCAACATTTGCATTATAGGCGTCCCAGAAGGAGAAGAGAGAGAGAAAGGACCTGAGAAAATTTTTGAAGAGGTTATGGTCAAAAATGTCCCTAACATGGGAAAGGAGATAGCCACCCAAGTCCAGGAAGCACAGAGAGTGCAAGATAAACCCGAGGAAAACACACTGAGACACATAGTAATCAAACTGACAAAAATTAAAGACAAAGAAAAATTATTAAAAGCAACAAGGGAAAAATGACAAATAACATACAAGGGAACTCCCATAAGGTTAACAGCTGATTTCTCAGTAGAAAATCTGCAAGCCAGAAGGGAGTGGCACAATATATTTAAAGTGATGAAAGGGAAGAACCTACCACTAAGAATACTCTACCCAGTAAGTCTCTTATTCAGATTTGATGGAGAAATCAAAAGGTTTACAGACAAGCAAAAACTAAGAGAATTCAGCACCGCCAGACCAGCTTTGCAACAAGTGCTAAAGAACTCCTCTAGGCGGGAAAGAGACTAGCAACTTAAAACAACCTTGTACATATATAGACTGTTATACCAAAACCTCGTGGGAACAACAAATGCAAAAACTACAATAGATACACACACACATGCACAAAAGCAACCCAAACACAATACTAAAGATGGTCATCAAACCACAAGAGAAGAGAACAAAAGAGGAAGGAAAGAAAAAAAGATCTACAAAAACGAACCCAAAACAATTAAGAAAATGGCAAGAGGAATACACATATCGATAATTACCTTAAATGTAAATGGATTAAATGTGCCAACCAAAGACATGGACTAGCTGAATGGTTATGTAAACAAGACCCATATATATGCTGTCTACAAGAAACCCACTTCAGACCTAGGGACACATACAGATAGAAAGTGAGGGGATGGAAGAAGTTATTCCATGCAAATGGAAATCAAAAGAAAGCTGGTGTAGTAATACTCATATCAGACAAAATAGACTTAAAAATAAAGACTGTTATAAGAGACAAAGAAGGACACTACATAACAATCAAGGGATCAATCCAAGAAGAAGATGTAACAATTGTAAACATATAGGCACCCAACATAGGAGCACTTGAATATATAAGGTCAATACTAACAGCCATAAAGGGAGAAATCAACTATAACACAATAGTAGTGGTGGATTTTAACACCCTACTTTTGTCAATGGACAGATCATCCAGACAGAAAGTCAATAAGGAAACACAGGTCTTAAATGACACATTCTACCAGATAGACTTAATTGATATTTATAGAGCACTCCTGCCAAAAGCAGAAGAATACACATTCGTCTCAAGTGCACAGGGAACATTCTCCAGGATTGACCACATCCTGGGCCACAAAGAGAGCCTTGGTAAATTTTAAAAAATTGAAATCGTATCAAGCATCTTTTCCAACCACAACACTATGAAATTAGAAATAAACTACAAGACAAAAGTATAAAATACACAAACAAGTGGAGGCTAAACAATATGCTACTAAACAACCAATGGATCACTGAGGAAATCAAAAAATACCTAGAGACAAATGAAAATGAAAGCACAACAATCCAAAACCTATGGGATACAGCAAAAACAGTTCTAAGAGGAAAGTTTATAGCAATACAATCTTACCTCGGGAAACAAGAAAAATCTCAAATAAACAACTTCAACTTACACCTAAAGCAACTGGAGAAAGAAAAATAAACAAAACCAAAAGTTAGTAGAAGGAAAGAAATCATAAAGATCAGAGCAGAAATAAATGAAATAGAGACAAAGAAGACAAAAACAAAGATCAATGAAACTAAAAGCTGGTTCTTTGAAAAGATAAACAAAATTGATAAACCTTTAGCCAGACTCATCAAAAAAAAAAAAGGGAGAAGACTCAAATCAATAAAATTAGAAATGAAAGAGGAGAAGATAAAACCGACACCACAGAAATACATAAGAGACTGCTATATGCAACTGTAGGCTAATAAAATGGACAGCCTGGAAGAAGTGGACAAATTCTTAGAAAAGTACAGTATCCTAAGACTGAACCAGGAAGAATTAGAAAATATGAACAGACCAATCACAAGCACTGGAATTGAAACTGTGATTAAAAATCTTCCAACAAACAAAAGCCCAGGACCAGATGGCTTCACAGGTGAATTCTATCAAACATTTAGAGAAGAGCTAACACCTATCCTTCTGAAACTGTTCCAAACAACTGCAGAGGAAGGAAAACTCCCAAACTTATTCTATGGGGCCACCATCACCCTGATACCAAAACCAGACAAAGATACCAGTAAAAAAGAAAATTACAGTCCAATATCACTGATGAACATAGATGCAAAAATCCTCAACAAAATACTAGCAATTCAAATCCAATGATACATTAAAAGTATCATACACCACAATAAAGTGGGATTTATCCCAGAGATGCAAGGATTTTTCAATATCAGCAAATCAATCAGGGTGATACACCACATCAATAAGTTGAAGAATGAAAACCATATGACCATCTCAATAGATGCGGAAAAAGCTTTTGACAAAATTCAACATCCATTTATGATAAAAACTGTCCAGAAAGTGGACCTAAAGGGAACCTACCTCAACATAATAAAAGCCATATACAACAAACTTACAGCTTGCATCATACTCAGTGAAAAGCTGAAATCATTTCCTCTAAGATCAGGAACAAGACAAGGATGCCTACTCTCACCACTTTTATTCAACATAGTTTTGGAAGTCCTAGATATGGCAATCAGGGAAGTAAAAGAAGTAAAAGGAATCAAAATTGGAAAATAAGAAGTTAAACTGTCACTGTTTGCAGATGACATGATAGTATGCATAGAAAATCGAAAATCCTAAAGATGCTACTAGAAAACTACTAGAACTCATCAATGAGTTTGGTAAAGTTGCAGGCTACAAAATTAATACACAGAAATCTGTTGCATTCTATACACTAACAATGATAGAGCAGAAAGAGAAATTCAAGAAACAATCCCAGGGGCCTCCTTGGTGGCACACTGGTTAAGAATCCACCTGCCAATGCAGGAGACATGGGTTCAAGTCCTGGTCTGGAAGATCCCACATGCCACGGAGCAAGTAAGCCCATGCTCCACAACTATTGAGCCTGTGCTCTAGAGTCCACAAGCCACAACTACTGAGCCCACGTGCTACAACTACTGAAGCCCACATGCCTAGAGCCCTTTCTCTGCAACAAGAGAAGCCACCGCATTAAGAAACCTGCACACTACAATGAACAGTAGTCCCTGCTCACTGCAACTAGAGAAAGCCTGCATGCAGCAAAGAAAACCCAATGCAACCAAAAATAAAAATTAATTAATTAATTAATTAATTATTTTTTAAAAAGTAACAATCCCATTTACCATTCCATCAAAAAGAATAAAATACCTAGGAATAAACCTACCTAAGGAGACAAAAGACATGTACTCCGCCAACTATAAGACGCTGATGAAAGAAATCGAAGAAGACACAAACAGATAGAAAGATATACCATATTCTTGGATTGGAAGAATCAATATTGTCAAAATGACTATACTACCCAAGGCAATCTACAGATTCAATGTAATTGCTATCAAATTACCAATGGCATTTTTCACAGACCTAGATCAAAAAGATCTTAAAATTTGTATGGAGACACAAAAGACCCCGAATAGCCAAAGTAATCTTAAGAAAAATGGAGCTGGAAGAATCAGGCTCCCTGCCTTTAGACTAAACTACGAAGATATAGTCATCAAATAGTATGGTACTGGTACAAAAATAGAACTATAGATAAATGGAACAGGATAGAAAGCCCAGAAATAAACCCATGCACCTATGGTCAATTAATCTACGACAAAGGAGGCAAGACTATACAGTGGTGGGAAGACAGTCTCTTCAATAAATGGTGTTGGGAAAACTGGACAGCTACATGTAATAGATCATTCTTTAACACCAGACACAAAAATAAGCTCAAAATGGATTAAAGACCTAAATGTGAGACAGGACACTATAAAACTCCTAGAGGAAAACATAGAACACTCTCTGACATAAATTGTAGTAATATCTTTTCTGATCCATCTCCCAGAGTAGTGGAAATAAAAACAAAAATAAACACATGGGGGCTTCCCTGGTGGCGCACTGGTTGCGAATCTGCCTGCCAATGCAGGGGACACGGGTTTGAGCCCTGGTGTGGGAAGATCCCACATGCCGCGGAGCAACTAGGCCCGTGAGCCACAATTACTGAGCCTGCGCGTCTGGAGCCTGTGCTCTGCAACAAGAGAGGTCGCGATTGTGAGAGGCCCATGCACCGCGATGAAGAGTGGCCCCCACTTGCCGCAACTGGAGAAAGCCCTTGCACAGAAACAAAGACCCAACACAGCCATAAATAAATAAATAAAATTTAACAAAAATAAAAATAAAAAAAATAAACACATGGGACCTAATTAAACTCAAAAGCTTTTGCATAGCAAAGGAAACCACAAACAAAACTAAAAGACAACCCATAGATTGGGAGAAAATATTTGCAAATGATGTGACCGACAAGAGATTAATCTCTAACATTTACAAACAGGTCATGCGGTTTACTACCATCAAAACCAACAACCCAATCAAAAAGTGGGTGGAAAACCTAGATAGACATTTTTCCAAGGAAGACATACAGATGGTTAAGAGGCACATGAAAAGCTGTTCATCATTACCAATGATTAGAGAAATGCAAATCAAAACTACAATGATATCACCTCACACCAGTCAAAATGGCTATCATCAAAAAATCCACAAACTGTAAATGCTAGAGAGGGTGTGGAGAGAAGGGAACCCTCATATTGTTGGTGGGAATGTATATTGATACAGCCACTATGGAAAACAGTAAGGATGTCCCTTTCAAATCTAAAAATAGAACTACCATATGACCCAATAATCCCACTCCTGGGCATATATCCAGAGAAAAACATGGTTACATGCACCCCAATGTTCATTGCAACACTGTTTACAATAGCCAAGACATGGAAGCAACCTAAATGTCCATCAACAGAGGAATGTTAAAGATGTGGTACATATATACAATGGAATATTACTCAGCCATAAAAAAGAATAAAATAATTCCATTTGCAGCTACATGAATGGACCTAGAGATTGTCATACTGAGTGAAGTAAGTCAGACTGAGAAAGAGAAATATCTTATGATATCACTTATATGCGGAATCTAAAATGAAATGATACAAATGAACGTAGTTACAAAACAGAAACAGTCTCACAGAATTAGAGGATGAACTTAGGGTTACCAGCGGGGGAAGGTAAAAAAGAATTAAGCCACCAGAAACAAATAAAGTAAAATGTTAATATCTGCTAAGCCCAGGTAGTGAGTGCATAGGCATTCCATTTTTTCTCTATATTGGAAATCTCTCATAATTAACAAAGGAAAACTTGAAAGTATTATTTAACAAAAAACATAAATGAGTCATAAAGTTGACAGAAAATTATGAATCACATAGAAGTATTCTATACAAATTTTGCACAAATGTAAATTTGTTGCCAAATCTTCAATTCTTAATAAAACAAATTGAAAATTTTTTGTGTAATGATTTTCTAATTTATAAACAAAAAAATTTTCTTTCAGAATACAAAATCAGGAAATAAAGAGAAATGACCTTTCTGTGTGTATAGGAATTAATTCATATCAATTAAAACTGTAGAGTATACCTTATTATCATTGATTTAGCCTTAATATCAGTTACACTTTTTTTTTTGCTTTTTTTGTGTGTTTTCATACAAAAGAGGATAACTACTACATTTCTAAGTTTACAATGGAACATTTTCCTTCCATATCCACAGGCCGTGGCTTTGCTGAAAATAAAATATTTTTCCAGAATTTCTTCTGAACATCCTTTGAAACACTTAACTTTTGAAAGAAAATATTGGCCCATGTAACATTTTTCTTGTTAACCCTCATCAGTGTGAAAATAGTGTAACAATTCAACATAATTTTATTTTCTTCAGTGCAAGTCAATAAATAAAACATGCATGAACTTTAAAAAGAGTCTACAGAACACATGCTATATAAGGGACACAGCAAAAATATTAAAACAAAGACATATGTACAATAGTTCAAGATGGTTTAATGGTTATTAGTCCTTCAAGCAAAACTAAGAGAACTACTGAATAATGCTAATTCTATCTACAATAATCCTAGAGAAAAGATGTGCTTCTTTTTATTTGTTGTTCTCCAGAGTTCTATAAATTTAAAAAAGCCAAAATGGTATTCTAAGCCTTGACATTTGTACCCTAATATTTATTTGTTTATTTATTTATTTATTTAATATTTATTAATTAAACTTAAAAAATATTTTAACACATGTGCAAATTAGAAAAGTTCTGGAAAAAAACATGTTTATGACGTAGAATAGTAAGACATTATAGCATGGCTTATCATTTTTCATATATACTTTGTGAGCAATTCAGTATTTGATTAACGGATCCAGTTATTATTCAGAGACTATCCAATACCTTGTCTTTAGCCATCTGGCTACACACCTAAAGGTGACAAGTTGCCACCCTCCTAAAGTTATCCATCCTCAACACTGTGTGTGTATGTGTGTGTGTGTTTGTGTGTATTTGTCTTTTACCTACTCAGGATATATTTGAATTTTTCCTCCTCATCAAAACATTTAGCAATTATCTCCTTACTCAAGGATCTCTCATCCCTTAAACTCTTGATGCAACTGTAGTCAGTTTCCCATGGTTTAGAATTAAGTTAAATACTATTTTCTACACTAGGGTTTGCAAGCTACTGGCAGCAAACCAGTTCCAGCCACGCCCATTGCCTTGTATTGTTTATGGTTGCTTTCTTTCCGCAATGGCGGGCTTGAGTAGATGCCACAGAAGCCTTATATAGCCAGGAAAGCTTAAAACACTTGCCACCTAGGTCTTTACAGAAAATGTTTTCTAATACTTGGCAAACTGTGTATGATACAGAATAGAACTTAGAAAATGTAATTTAACCATATTTCCAGTATGCTTTAAGTTTATTTTTTACAACTAAAATGCCATATATTTGAGATTAAAAATAATTTTTAAAAACTTATGTTTCAAAAATGACCTCAAAGTACTTCACACTGCTCAGGGAACATATTGGACAACTTGATACCTAATTGATTTATTAAGCATTGCAGGGCAAGAAATCCAATTATGATTTAAACTATATTTCCTCTAAGCTTGATCCTTTTATCTAGTGAGATCACCATAGGGCTACATATCTGGGCTGTAAAACTGTGAGGTTAAATATAGCTTTGAGGAGCTTTGACAATAATTATGCTTTTAGATTTCCCAATGAAACAGGCATTCTTAGAATTCTCTGTACTTAAAAAAAAAAAAAATTACCATCCAGAACAACATCCACTGTGCTCTTCATAGCCCTTCTTAAAAGCTCATGTGAAATTCCTCCTAGAATTCAACGTTAAAGAAATGTATGTGTTTCCTAATAAACTGCTATGCCTCCCTTTATTAGACAATGACAGCTACACAATCCATTGCCCTTCTGTTTTAAAACTGGCTTCCAGGAAACCAAGAGCTAATATTTAAGCTCAATTTTAGTAGCTAATCTTACATTTCCCTTCCTGTCACGCACTCCATACTTCTAATACATAATTCTTGGGTTTTTTTCCTCTTAATTATTTTACAACTTTAAAAATTTTCGGTACAATAAAGTCATTTGAAAGTAAGCATGACAAAAAATGATGAATGAATACATGTATAAATAAATGAATGAATGAATCAGTCAATCAATATGTTCCACCTTATGGCATCCGTTATTCCCAGCAAGATAAATTGGCACGTTCTATCCAATCCTGTTTGCCAGTACCATCCAAGCAAGTCACAATAGGGCAATACTTTAAAGAGTTTCAATAGTGAAATTTAAAAACAATAGCTGATTCTTGATCATAAATTAAGAATCTCCTCTCCCAGATAAACAACAGTTTTAAATATTAATCTAATCTAATATTATCTAATCCATCTAAAATATTATCTACTCTGATATGAAATATTATTTAAATATTATGGAAGTATACCTTAGTATGGGCAAGACTTGGGCTTTAAGTGGGGATTAGAAGGGTATACTTTAAGGGATTCAAATTTATGTTAATCTACTTACCATCTATGGGTGAGAAGACAGTCATCTCAGAGCAGATATTTGCTCTGAGGGTTGTAAGTTGTACAAGTTTAGGGGGAATATGAATTTGCTTTGGATGTATGCAAGTTTGGGGGGAGAACAATAAAATTTTTGACTTGCCTTACTCCACAATCCTTGGTCTGAAGTGCTGTTGGTGGGAGGGGATAGGAAGGGACCAGGGAATTCAGGGGGAGGTCAATCAATTTTTAGAAGGAATTTAAAAACTTTTAGAGTAGGAGGCATCAAAACCCTAACTCATGACTTGAAGCCAGGGCAAATTGGTTTATTGGAACACGGTGGTCCCAGCAGAGGCCCAAAGACACACGGGGCAACAAGATCCCCGAAGTAAACTACTCTAAATAAAAAATCTTGTCTGGTGACCCAGATATTACATAAAATTTTCTGAGGGTTCATGGGAAATGGCCTGTTTCTGGGTGTAGTTTGTGTTTGAGGCTGGGAACCTCTGAGAACCCAGCTACTTGGCAGTAATATTTGTGCTTTGGGAAAGCTGACTTGGCAAATGAGCTCTGTGAAGGCTGGGTTATTTTTGCTATCAGGGTTTTGGTATCCTATTCTGAAAAAAGGTGGTGACAAAAGTGCATTCCTCTTTGAGTTCTGTAAGGATGAGGTAACAATATATGTAAATCCCTAAAAAACCTCAGGTGTCTAGTATGTCCTAATTGAAAGATTGCTTATTATTATAGCCAATCAGTATGTTTGGCCATATTTATCAAGGTGGCTTCACCATTCATTGGGTTATGTACATAACTGACCATAGAAAAATGGGCAAAAGTTTTGTGGCTTTCGAACTGACCTTCAACTGAGAAGGAGTCAGAGGCACAGTTTTTATAATCTCAGGCTTGTTTCTAATTAGCAGTATGTCCATGAGTAAACCACTTAGAGCTTCTGAGTCTCAATTTCCATATCTGAAAAATAAAACATGAGCTAGTCTAGAAAATCCCTAAGGTCCTTTAGGACCTAAGATTTGATTAGTTTATGAATCCTCTTAATGCATGAGTATCATATCTTGAGTCCTTTGCTAGGCATTATGAAAGGAACAGACAAAACGTGCCAGCTCCCTTCCCTACAAGAGGTTATGATCCCGATATGTCTAAAGAGCCTTTTAATCCACATTTGCACAACACAATAACCTTCTCAATTATATAAGCTTTGTTAAGTATTCTCCTGAATTTGCAGACCAAAGCAGCTTTAGGCCATTGGAAAATCCTGTGCAAAGCCAGGATGACTAGCATTTACAGATTCTGAGCTTCTCTTTTTGAGTGATCAGTGGCAGTCCTATTAAAACAGAATCTACACTTTCACATTTTACTGACAAGGGATTACACTAAAAAAAACTTTTTTGACTGACACATATTTCCTATTACTCAGATTGTCCTTTGCTGCCAAACCAACAATCCAAATAGGTTCACGACAAAAAAACGAGGAGGTCTTGTCCTCTCCTGACTATTAACAATGATGAGAGGGAGCATTGTGCCTCCCTCTAGCCTTCCTTATGTCCTTTCCTTATCCTCAACACTATTATTTATTTTTAGCAACTTTTTCCTCTAACTTCTTAAACCAATAAGTACTATGTAATAAACTGTCAGTGATAATGGACTTCCCTGAATTTGTATTAAATGCATATATAATGATTTTTTCTCTCTCCCATTTAATTTGGAATCTATGATTGTCCTGAAATTCCTTAGGTTTTCTTTCCTGTTAATAGAAGAAATCAGTCATCTTAACATGAACTAAATGCATTTAATTTTTTCATAACACCGTGTGGGAGATGATACCAGATCAGAAACTACCAGGTACTGTGCACTGCTGTACTTTCTCTGCAATAGTCCTGCAGATCACCTTGTAAGTCCAAAGCCACATAGAAACCTGTCATGCAAAACAGTCTCCCTGGGACCAGCCAAGCTTATTTTAATGCTCATTGTCTTTAGAATTGATCTATCAGGTATTTGGTTATTTAACTAATCTCTTCCAATGGCAGAGTCCTCAAATCCTATGCATTTGCAGGATGCATTCTTAACTCTGGACTTTTACTCTTTAGGGCTAATAAATTCCACAACAGAACCATAAATGGGATATTTTCCTCATGATAATTGAACTATATGATGTTTTGTACTTAGGTATCCTATGTCTTAATTCATACCCACTTTTAAAAGGGCCTGTTTCCATGACATCAGGAACCCCTTGTCTTCCAGGACAGAGGAGAATGAAATGCTGCATGATTAATGACACTCTCTAAATACTGGCACAAGCTGGCGAGCTCTTGCAAAGGAGGCGTGTTTGACTGCATTCTGCCCAACACAACAGCTCATTAAGCAATATTTTCCCCATTAATGTTTAGTATTAAATACTGAATGAAAGACTAAATATCATATGAAAAAACAAATTGAAAACAGCAGAGTAGGGTTTAGGGGAAGCAGCCAACAGCCTCCCCTTCATTTGGAAGACAGCTTGCGTACCTATTCCAAAGATTAATGAGCAATCAGTTCTAAATTAAACCAAGACCTGCATTTAAAGCTTTTTTTCCCCTCTGTTGAAAGCATGGCTATGAGTTACACTAACTGAGATAAAATACAGTATTACCCTTTCCACGTGTTGTGTAATGTGGTTAGAAACATGAAAGATTGTTTCTGAAACATTTCCTTCACATTTTTTCATCATTTATTTTCCTGCACAATTTGAAAGGAAATGGGCCATGATGAAGTCGGTAGTTTCTGCCACATGATGTAGAATCTTGCTCTCTGTCAGTCACTCAAAAAATAGTCACCTCTTTGAAGATGGAATAATAAAACTGCTTTTATGAACATCACAGATCCTGTCATAGGTGGCTAACATAGAATTTCAATTCTATAAAATCTGTTAAAAGAAACTACCTTTCAGTAGGAGCACTGATACAGTTTTCATGAGTGCAATACTGTAGAGTCCACTACATTGCTGAGGCCTGATGACACTAGTTGTGTGTGTTATGGTGAGACATTTGCAAATACAGACGGAGATGGTTTAACCCACAATGTGACTGAATCCTCAAAATGCAAAACTGGTCCAAGAGTTCATTTGTGGTGCTTGATTTATAAAAATTTGACATAGTGAACAATTCACAAACTCATCATTTAGGGATTCATAATCCAGGTCTCTAATCTTAGGATATCTGTGAAAGAACTTGCATAGATGTGTGTGCACACATATTTTTAATGTATTATTTTGTTTGTGTGTGCACATATATACTTTTTCTGGGATGGATTCTATAGCTTGGCATTAGATTTTGAAAGAGAAATTTGATATCAAACTTTTAAGAATTATTACATAAGGCAGTGTTTCTATACTTTGGCTATACTTTAAAAATTACCCATGGAAGTTTAAAAAATACCAATATCAGAAACCCTCCCAAAGCTGATTTGAGGCAGAATAACAAGAGACAGGATCAAGGCATGAAATTTTTTAAAAACACCTCAAATCTTAAGATAATACATGACCAGTAACCAAAATAAGTGACACAGACTATACATGCTACTGACACATGGAAAATGAGAGTCTGCTATAAACTCAAGTGGCCAGAGAATATCTCCTGGAAGAGGTTTGACTATGACATCAAATTGAGAATTGGGTAGTTTTCAGAATGGAAGAAATGGATTAAGTAACTTCAAAATTGATTATGAAGGACAATTTCACAATTATTTAGAAACACAGCTATCACATAACCTAAGTATATTGGTAGGAGGTCAAATAGCGGCCCCCAAAAGATATGTTCACATCCAAATCCCTTGGAATTGTGACTGTGACCTCATGTGGAAAAAGGGTCTTTGCAAAAGTAATTAAGTTAAGGATCTAGAGATGAGGTCATCCTGTAACTATTAGTTACAGCAGCCACAGGACACCAGTAAAATATCTAATTCTTATTTAGCTGTTAGTAGATAACATAATAATCACCACAGTTTAATTCACTAGATTGAAATTACAGTCTTGGAAGAAAGTATACCGTGTTCCTCTTACAGGGTGTTTCTTCAAAATGACCTTAAGCCAAGGGTGGTTTTAGGTGAAGTCACAGCAGTTTTTCAGAGACGAATCATCAGCATTCTTAAAAGTTAACTCATTCTCTCATTTTCATTCCCTGCATCATTGCCTTTCTGTGAAATGCCCCATCCTCCTCCTCCTCCTCCTCCATCTCCATTGCCATAGCTTACAATTACATAGCACTTGCTATATGCCAGTATATTATATAAGAACATCCATTTAATCCTCAGAACAACCTTATAATATAAGCACTATTATTAGGACTATTTCACAGATGAGGAATGGAAAAACAGAGGTTGAATATTTGCCTAAAGGTAAAGAAAGGGAGTTGAGAGGAGAAAAATAAACTGCTAAGTGGTGATGTAGTTACAGATAATGACAATAATTCATGTGTTCAAGTAAGGTACAACATGTGGCTTCTAAGAGCATAGTTCCTTCCCCAAACAAAAGTTCATCTGAGCTTAACTTGTATATAAGAGTAATACTATATGTACAGTAACTCAGTAGAAGGATGCACATACAGACTGCTGTATAGGAGTGTAATGGTGGTTAGAATCAGGAAAGAGACAAAGTGAGGGGTGAGAAGAGATTAAATAAGGATGCTTTTTTTATGATTATGACTATTATTACTATTACCATTACCACTTAGAAGATGATCGAATCAAGTAAGTGCATCCGTAGAACCACTCTCAGAACACCGGCTTTTCTGTTGGCACAGAAGGAAAAACCATATATCATAGGAAAAAAAAAAAAACAACTTCCTTATGGTTTTTAGAAATTTCAACTTTTGAAAGATACTTGAATAGAAAATAATTTACCTAATAGAGCAATCAGAAAGTTTTGAATTGAATTTATATATTTAAGTTTCAGTCTATATTATGAAACCTCCATTGACATGCTGATAATCAAGGTCAGTATAGGCCATTATTAAGTGATGCTAAATAGTGATTAATGTGCTTGATCACTCAGACCTCAGGTGTAGAAGTGAGGGAAAGAAAATAAACAAAAAAAAAAAAACAAATAGTGGGAAAGGCTGAGTTCATGTTGTTTTTGCCAAGATCAGCTTTCAAAATCTTTTATCACAATCTGATTATATGAATTATTCTATTAAAATCAAAATAAATTGAAAGTAATAAAATATTTTGAAGGTATTTTATTATGTATGATAAATCTTCCCAGTTTTATAATCATACAAAAAGGCTATTAATTTCCTCTGAAATATGAGTTCCATTTGTATCAGAAGTATCAAATTTTTTTTATTACTGTTCCTTTTGTGTCCATCTTTATTCTGCCACGGAGGACTGGCATTTTAGTTCTGTGAATCTTGTGTGTCATAAATATTCATAAATAATTCCAGAAGAAGTAATTAGTACCCTTTCCGCTCAAGGAGTTCTAAAGAGGATACAGGTACATCTGACAAATTTCAAAACCTGTTAAGAACTTTCTTCCTTTCAGCTAAAGGGAATTAATGGTAACATTATAATTTGGACTTGCACAACGACCTGGACAAATCTGGACATGTAGAGCTATTAAAAGGGCATCCCAAAGGGAGAGGAAGAGAAAGGAGAACTTTCGGAGGTTAACATCCCTCCAAGTGTTAACTCAGACTTTCTCGAGAAATGCGAAAGGACGAAAATGGTTATATGTGCTTTCTAGCAAAGCAAACACAAGCCAATATGTTGCAGCTTATAATGATATATGTGTTGGAAAATCGAAAAGTAGAGAATACTCATTCTTAAAATAGAGAATATTGTTCTTAAACCAAAATATGTAGCTACCTCCAGTATCTTGAAAAAAATTGCCATCTTTTGCTTGTTTTAAAATAGCTGGCAACTTTTGGAGGAAATCTCTATTACAAACCTTGAGTGAGTGAATGAGTGTGCATGTATGTGTGTGTGTGTGTGTGTGTACCCACCATGCACACTTTCGTGCCTCAGGAGAAAAATCTCAGAATTTCACAAGTTAGTGTCACTACTAATTGTGGTTCTAACTTCAGTTGTGTGCTCCTTAGAACTGTTTGGCACTACTTCTGGTTCTCTCTCTCTCATTCCCCTTCTCTACAGGGGCATTTTAAATCTTCCCGCTTTCTTTCACCTCTCGTCTCCACTTATTCGCCTCCTCCCTCCCTCTACAAAGGCCATGTCAATTCTTGGACTCAGATATCATCAGCAGGGAATTCCCCTGATCTGCCATCCCTTGACAATCTTCCCTAATTCTTCACTTATCATTTTCTGCTTTCAAAATTAAGGTCAGCAAGTCTCCTGTGATATCCTAGTCCCTCCATGGGTTCTGCATCCAATTTTCTCCTCCCTCTCTGAAACTAAATACTATCAATTTTGACTCTTTTATTCACTCTTCAATGTTTCCTTCTTTTCTGGCACACCCCCATCAGCACTTACATAGGTCCAAATATTTTCCATTGTAAAACAAAGCAAAAAGAAAAAAAATCTTTCTCTTTAGCTCACCTACTGAGTCGTGCTGCTTTAAGCCAAATTTCTTTAAACACATTTGTCTGCACTGAATGTCTCTGACTCTTTACCACTCATTCACATTTCAAGCTGCTGTAATTTGGCCTCTGCCCACAACATACATTCAACTGCATCTCATACATCTCCATTTGCATTCTCCAAAGGCCCTTCAAAATAAGCATGTCCAAAAGGTAGCTTATCCTCTTCTCTCTCAAACTCCCCAGCTTTCACCTTGTTGCCAAGGCTGAGACCATGTATGTTATTCTTGACTTAGCCAACTCCTTCAACCCACACAATTTAATCCTTAGATGTCAGCTCCTAAATAGTGTTTAAATCTTTCCATTTATTTGCACCTCAACTGCACAGCCCTTCCCTTTCAAAGCACTTATTTGCACTATTTAATTGAGTGTCAGTCTGAGTCTCCCAGTAGAAGAGGCTATGACAATATTATTCCTTGTATATTCTCAGGGCTGAGCACCAGGCAAAGACATAATTGGTGCTCAGTAAACATAAATAATAGGTGTGAGTGTAAAGCCACCTATCCATTTCTACCTAGAAGTGGAGAAAGCTTCCACTCTCTGGGACCTCCGTGTTGCCAGCACTTCAGAGAAGGAGTGATGCTATTTATTTTAATTATGAATGGAACAAACACGAAGAAAGAACACCTGAGGTTTGAGATACAAATGCTTTGCAAAGTGACTGTGATCATGTGGTGCTAATAAAAGTCAGAAATAAGAGTACTGTGTCTTGTACAAATATTTTGATTAACATTTTGTCAGAATGAAGATTCCCCAAAAGAGGAAAATCTGTACAGCTCAAAGTTCAGAAATTATGCTGAGCTAAAATGCCTAAAAATCATGACAGTTTTAAATTCCATGTATTTTTTAACTTACACAATGCTTTTAAATCACTCTCTCCATCCCTCCCTGCTCCCATAGTGTACAGATTTACAGTTCCTTCTAGGTCACTAGTATTTGTTAAATTGGCATAATTTATCTTTTTATTTTACGAATACTTAGAGATAAATTCTTACTGCTCTGGGAGTGAACATGCAAGATGCTTTTGATAACCTGGTTTTACTCTTAATATCTGAAGCAAATCTCTGAAACATAGTAAAGTCAAATTTCACATGAATGGAAGTTTGAAACAGACCTACCACATCCCCAGCAAAAGTATCTCAAAGTGACCTAAATGAGAAATGTTAGGATTACTTTTGTTTTTAACAAAATCTCTGTGAACAAGAGAATCTGTCTTTTGGATTAGCTCTAGATAATAAACCTACGTGATTATCTTTGGTGCAAACAAAATTGCATGAAAGTACTGTGAGCATATCACTGAATTCACACAACTGCCAAAGTGGTAGAAAAAGCCATTCCATGCCTGGCTGAGCTAAATATGAGCAGGTAGGCCTTGCAACAGTGATGGGATTTGAATATGAATATTCTTGGGATTTCCTCGTTCCTAGCCAGATTTGTTTTTCGACACTAAAACTAACTAGCACTAATCCAATACAAAAGCTTTTCAGAAAACATTATCAGTCTTACAGGACACTTCCTGGGGAAAATAGCTGGTTACTGAAAACTTATTTTTTTTACTTTTTCCATCTTTCCAGGTTGTAATCACTCCCAAGTTATTGTGACAGGGTGAAATACAGCTCCTACTTTGTTTTATTCAAGGTGTTACACAAAAAAGACAAATTCCAAACCAGCAAATGTTGTCATGCCATTTTTCTTAATTAAAAGATAGAAAACTCTTTTTGATTCATCACTTTGTATGTTAGATATAAATTTTCCCTACTACTTTGACCTACAGATGATTGTTTTCTCTTTTTCTGCATTCACCTCTGCCCCTCTCTTTTAATTTATATAAAACAGATGAGAATATTCAGGTGCTTACGTGGATGTAGTTTTGATACTCTGAAGAAGGAAGTTCATTCTCCTGGACTTCCTATTTCATAGACTGGTAATACCCTTTCTGCTAATGAAGTTCCATGTGGTTGAAACTACATAAGGAAAGCTGCTTGACTTTTTACATTCTTAACAGTACTTTGACACAATGGCCCAAAATGAGTAAGGAAGTCAAAGATAAAAAGAAAATGTAAAGAATGGATCATATACTAGAGACAAATCATCGAATGCATACATTGATCAAGTGTACAAGGTCACTCCTATTTGTCCCTAAGTAAATACTAAAAGGAATCAAATTACAGTAGCTCTGTTGGAGGGTTATTATACCATAGTCTCTAAAGTAAAAAGGGGTAAAGATGTTATTACAGAAAAAAAAATCCTAAATTATACACACAATAAACAATATATTGTTAAAGGGTGATGATCCTGAAGGAATAGCTTTCTTTTTTTATTCCTTCCTGCAATTTCACCATCTCTCAGTTACCTAGAATTAGAAAAATAACAACAGAAATGACAGAGAAAGACAAACCCTGATCCTTTTGGAGCTGGCTTTATAATTTCTGAAAGATCCACCCCTGCTTTGTTGTGTTGGGCAATGAATACTCTCAGCAGTTCCCTTCACAGGGGAGTCTTCCATTTCCGACTTGGCATTCCTCCTCGGCCAGACAAGGTCACTCAATTATCTTCTCTTCAGATGCCAGCCCCACAGAAGGAAACTACTCTACTGAGGAAGCTCCTAGTGATAGTGCAATTGTACAAACAGAAACAAAAGTACTGGCATCTTGCTAAAATGTGTTTTCCCAAGCAACTGAAGGGTAATTTTCAGCTGTACAGTATCAACTACTAAACTACACATAAAATGTGAGTACCTAATCAGAAGGAAACAATCTTTCTTCATTCTAAGCCGGTCATACCTTTTGTATTACTGTGTAAAGTATTGTTTGTTTAAGTCAGAGTAACCTATCCATAGACAGAAAAAAAATCCATTTAGAACAGTATTACATTAGTGAGCAATTGCTAGCAAAATTCTTCTAAAAGGATGGGCAGAAAGAGTATAACAATGGTCTTCTTTTTCTATTTAAACAGTAAAACCGGGCTGATTTACACAGTTTATAGGAACTCTGAAAATCTTATTTAGATTTAAAAACATTTTTTTCTTATATTTGTCCTAATTGGTGCATCATTCTACTACTTACACTAGGATATTTGTAAAGTAGAATTTTAAAAAGTGACCTCCCATTACTCAGTTAATTTTCAAAGCAGTGGCAAGTTCATCTAGAAAACCACTGTTAAACTTGAGTGGCACCCTTCTTACTCTTCTCTAACAGTCCTATGGGAATTGGTTGCTTCCACAGTTAAATAGAATATCTCCTTTAATCTCCTCTAAGTGCTGTTGACCTATCTCTGCCATTGCCTCCCAAGTATATAATAAATCAAGTGCATTTTACATGAAAAATGAAGTGATTACTCAGTGAATCCAATGGCTAATTGCACATAGAGGCCTCTGGGAGATAATGAGACAAATCAGTGTCAGATTTCAAAAGGCAGAAAAGAAGTTGAAGTTAATAACTCTCAAATACCCACAGGTTGAAAAGGACTTGAGATGTACCATTTCTTCAGACACAAACTGATTCCCCACTTAAGGAGACTGGAAAATTCTAGCTATACGCCTAGGCTTTACACCAATAATAGTACTGACAGCTGAGAAAATAGAACCTATTGCACTAAAATGAACTATTTGGGGGGAAAAGTAACTGCCTTTTATTACTATATGTATGAATTTTTTTGAGCAACAAAAAGTTTTGTATCTCTTTTTCTTTTTGTTTGCACATCAGCAGAGTCATATTTGTTCCAAAAACTAATAACTACACTGTTTGTTAAGATGTAATGAAATTTGATCATCTGGAGAATATTAAATAAAATCATATTGGAACTGAATATTATGCAATCTCTTTATTATAAGAAGTCTGCTTTAAAGTACTTTTTTCTGGAAGATAAAAGTATTTGACAAATCAAACTGAATTGCTTTGTCTCTTTCTTCTTATATCTCTTTTATAGGGTATAGTATATATGTGTGATATAAAGTACAATATATATACCACAGTTACAGATCAAAGATATAAAGCAAAATGTTCCTCATACAGACCAATACCACATAAACACAAGACAGTACTGCATACTAGAAAAAAAATATATTACCTTACTTTGGGGGAAAAAATACTTTTATTTTTCAGGAAAAAAAATTCTTTTCCAAGAACTAAATGACCCACAGCTTTCATGATAAGAGTTATAGTCATAAATACACACACAACACAGGCACACAATACACCATAAATACATTCATACACACACATATCTCCCTACATATGTAGTTAAGTTATATTGATATTTTCATATTGTCAGTCACTATCAGTGGAGCTTAATACACAAGAATTTCTCTGCTTACACTTTCAAACTTAAGTGCAGGTTTTAATTTTAATTTCTTTTTAAGCTTCTCCTACTCCCTTCTCATATGGTCTAGAGTTTTGAAGGTCTTTTGTCTCTGGAAAGAAATTATTAATACTGTCAGAGCATGAGAAGATATGTGTTTGTGACAAGGATTCCCAGTGGCCAACCTTTCAGACTTCATTACTTTTAGACAGTGTGTGACTTATCTCCTGAAACTATCTCAAATGAGATGAAAACACTGACTCAGTAGCATTTTACCTCTTTCTTATTGCAGTGCTTTGAAAATTAGATATCTATTAATTGATGTAGATTATTTACATAGTCCTATCTCTTTTGGGGGAATTCTTACCTCTTTGCCATCTATTAAGTATCTTTGTGGTATCTTTTTTTTTTTTTTTTTTTTTAAGAAAGTAAACTATGCCATTAACAAGAAAAAGAAAAAAAAAATAAAGTCTCCCAATTATCATCAATCTAGTATCACAATACGTGCTAAACAAATGTCATTTAGAAATTAGGACAATCCTCATTATACTTTAGTAATGCCTATTTCCATGTGTCTGCTGATCCAATGAAAACATAAAAATATGGTTAATATTACCAGCAAGGCTCTTCCCTGTCTTCACCAGCAAGAAAGTCGATTGTGAGGAAATGAGATGATTTGTGCAGTTAAACAGCACAGATAAATCTCTTTCTGATGTTGGCTGCATTATCATTTTGAGGGCTCACTCTGGGGAGTACACTGTCTTCTGATATACTTCACCAATCGCTTCCTGTTTTGAAGTATTTGTACACCTTTATGTGAGACTCCCTGACTTCCTACACTTACGTTTTCAGGCCTGAACCATGATGCCTGATGTTGAAAAGAGGTTGTGGGTTTTGGGGGTTTTGTTTTTGTTTTTTTAAAATCCTCCATTGTTTTTCCCCTATGCTTATTATTGTGATAGTACTGAAGTGCCTTAAGAAGAAAGGACTTTAAAAATAACTTCAAGTGATTAAAAAGAGTTGGAGGTAAAACAAAATCCTTGTTTTGTTTTAAACCTTTTTTTTTTTTTTTCTTTGCTTCCTTTTGTCTGCTCTCTTTGATCTCTTTTGTCCCCTGCTTCCTTGGTAATATTGGTCCTATCAGACTCAGGTGGTGATAAGAACTCTGGTCTAAAGAACAAAAGACAAATGAGAACTTGTTGATAATAGATAGCTCTGCTTTTGCATTTATTTTGAGACTGGGAGGATGCTGCACTTTATTCCCATCAAGTACCAGAAAACAACAGTCTTTATCCCCATTTAATCTCAATGGATTTCTGTGATGTACTCATTAAAAGTTATATATGGAAAACTGATTAAAAATCATTGTTTTCAATCTGGCAGTCGAAAGCACTGCTACCAACAAAAAGGCATAATGTTAAAATAAAACGCTAGTACATTATGAACGTCTCAAGAAGCAATCTTCTTGTTATGGTATGAATCTTTCATTCACTAGAAGTTCTTTACTATCAAGAATTTGTACTAAAGGAAGAAAAGCCTCATCTACATTTTAACAGCTCCTCTAAGAAACATTGATTATAACTTGAGATGCCTTAGTGGTGGTTATCCTTCCCCTAAATCTGTAAAAGGCAAGACAGCTCCTGGACAAACAAGAGGAACAATTTTTGATTTGAGGCTTTAAATAATATTCATTTTAAAGTACTGTTTATACACTCTAATTAATGAAGCATCAAAACAAAGATGTTCATTGAATTTTAAGTTAGATATCCATCATGTGATTATTCATGAAAAATAACAAACAAGGAGCTTAAAGAGTTTAGGCTACAGGCTCACATTAACTTAAATTCTCTGAGTTACAATTTCCTCTCCTGCAAAATGAGAATGTCTGTACATAACTAATTGCTCTGTTTCTTCTTCTATGCTAAGATATGTTATTTATGTTTATTTCATAAACTGGAATTCCTTAAATCAAATCTCGATGCTTAAACATGTC
Source organism: Eschrichtius robustus (assembly GCF_028021215.1). Taxonomy (NCBI): domain Eukaryota; kingdom Metazoa; phylum Chordata; class Mammalia; order Artiodactyla; family Eschrichtiidae; genus Eschrichtius; species Eschrichtius robustus. The sequence goes on from NC_090841.1 coordinate 42,053,018, forward strand.
CTATAAGTCTGTCAGTAGAGAAGTTGTCCAAATAAGAACTGGAAAATATTTACAAATAGACCAGTGAGTTTTAATATTTAAGACACTGAAAATGAGTTGCAAATGGAGAAAAAAATTAAATGTTTTCAAAAATTCTTAGCAATTAATTGCAATAATATTTTGTTTCAAATATATAAATATATGATTGATTTTATTTTCTAACTGCTCACTTCCATATCAGAATAGCCATTCTCCTTGGTTTTCCCTTTTCTTTCTACCTGTTATTAGTGCTTGGCTATTACAGCATTTTTGCAGAATATTGCACTATTTTAAACTGAGTGACAGTATGAAAACTAATTATAGTTTTAAAAAAGATTTAACCAAGGGTAAGATGTAGTGGCTTAATGATATGTATAACTCAAAAAGTCATCTATGAAGGAGTTAAAAGGTTATCCTATAGTCTTAGCAACACATCCTTGTGTAGGCTGAGGAAGGCACTCTTGCGCTCATGTTCCCTAGCACTCTGGCAGTTCTGTTCTGCTGGGATTCAGGGCTTCTGGGCTGATGTTATTTCTGGCAGAGAGGGATAAAACCAGGGCCTTCACTTGAAGAAGTGGTGAAAGGGCACCAGCTGTTTCCAGATAATTGTGGATATGCTCCAGACTATTAATCTATTCCTTTTTAGAATTTTAACTCACTTTCTATTTTCTCATAATGAGCCATTGAACCCTTTTCTACATTTCATGGTTTATACTTTTTAAAAAACAATTAAATATTGAGAATATGTAAAAAATAGAAAGTGCAAAACTATTTAGATACTCATCATAAATTAGCAATCAAATTCCTTTTGCTTTTAAGTATAATGACTACTTTGAGAAAATAATTTTTTAAGAAATCATTGTTCTCTGGATCCTAAGATTAATTTTTTAGCTAGACCCTAAGGTATTAGTCAATTAACTCTAGTAGTAAGTAGGTAGTCAACTTATTGGTTAAAGTCAGCAGAATAGAGAGAATGTAAAAGTTGTCACAAACATATTGTTCAAAGAAAAAAAAATCTGCCAACAACATGGTGAGCTTAGTTTCTTTTATATCTATATCTACATCCATTTACAAATATTGAAAATATATACAAGACTAAAGCCTGAGAGAGGAGGAGTGATGGAAAATTTTACTTTCTGTACTCAACATATCTGTAATATTTGTCTTATTTCAAAGAACCATGGTTCTTTGTAATAAAAAGAAGCTTTATAAAGAGTATGTGAAAACTGAGAATAAAATGAATATCTACAGTGGTTTCATGATTTAGTTGAATATGAAGTATAAGGTAAGCCACTGAGTTATTATAAACAGTTTCCTAAGATATGATAAACTATATTATGCTTTAAAAATGGTTCTATATAGAGGTATAAATTTCCATATAGACTTCTAAGTTCTAAGTTCTATATAGAGATCCAGGTAGTTAAGTATCTAAAAAGAAATGAAAAGTGCAGAAATGAAAAAGAAAATACTGAAAAGTACATGGGCTTACAAACTGGGAGAAATGTTACAATTACAATTACAATAAGAATACTGAATCTGTAGATTAAGTTTATAAAATACAAAATCATTTAGTAATTCTGGTTTTCATTTGCTACTAATAGGCAAAATTTTATCTCCTAAAAAGTGTAATAATATTTCTTTCACTTTTGATGAGTAAACACCATTTTTTTATCAATATTCTATAAAGATAGTTAAGAAATTAAAAGAAGAACATACAATACTGAAAAAATTCAGGTGTTTTTAAAAAATTAGCTTTAATGTCCCTATTAATTATAAAAATTCTGGGATCATAACCATTTGTTTAAGTATTTAATGACTTGAGTCCTCTATGTTTCTATTAGAAGCAAAACAAAACATATTATTGCAAAAACATAATATTAATTTTTTTTTAAAAATGCATCTTTATAAAACATACCATATTGAAGTTAAAATACACCAAAAAAAAAGACTACTTTCCCTGAAAATTCTCCTAAATCATATTTCATGATTTTCCCATGTGTAGCAAGGAACAATGTATTATAGTTTTAAAGGAGCAGTAAATTACTTAAAAAATAAGCATTTATCTTTTAGTTTTCTGCAAATTTAACAAAATATTTTTAATCTCCTTCACTTTAAAAATATTATATCCCAATCTTAACACTCACTGATGAAAACACCTGCTTTTAAGCATTTTTTCCTCATGTCACTGAATTTAAATAGACTAAATATCATTACTTATTCATTGCAAGAGGCACTTATTTAACCACAGCATTATTTTAATTTGTTTATGCTGTTAGCTTTAAGAGACACAGCTTAGCGAGAAGTCAACACATATTTTGCATAGCTATCCAACAACTTTATTAATTGACTGTATTATCTAACAACATGTTTTGATTAGAATGCAAACATAAAGTTATAGAAAGAACACCCCAAAATCATTTTATTTAACCAAATCCAGTTTTAGTGTCATTGGTTGCTTTCTGGAGTTCTGTGTGGGCTGCACGTTGACGGACGGTAGAAGTCTGGTCCTATTAGACAATTTGAAAATATAACTGAAAGTAACACTATGAAATGATCAGCATGGCAGCATACACACTTTGTTTAGATTCAGTAATTTTCCTCATTCTCACTTTTAGAAGTATTGTTTTCATTAATGCATATTGATGTTTCAACTTCAGAGAATGAACCTGATGAATTCAAAATTGAAAATTCTGCTGGTCCCAGCTCCGTGATGTCATTCTGATAAAACTATATAATTTAGAAGACTTCGCAATTTTTGGAGAAAAGTCAGGAGAATCTGAAACCTCTAGTTTCATAAAGATGAATAGTTGTTTTTAAAGGATGCCTTAATTAAATTGTTACTGTATATTTTTTTTTTTCCTTTCTCTCTCCTACCCACTTTCTCTTATGAATGGCCTTAGCTGCATGCATTCCTATAAGAGTTATACTACTGGTGACTCTTCACTCAGTATAACTGTCTAATGAATGCATCATACATCAAGGCTGACAGTCTTTTTATTACCCTTATAAATGTTGGCAGTATATTCTGTTGTTAGAGATTCTGAAATTCATAACAAATTCAAAAATAGCTCTTGTCAAGTGGGACAAAAGCTACAGTTATTAATACCCGTCAGGAATATTTTATTATGAAACTGTGGCTTATCCTTGTTTTCTCAATTTATTATATAAAAATACACTTGGTCCCAAAGTACAAAATGGCTCTCTAATAAAGAAGTACTATTGAGTCCTTTGATCCAAATCTGTTTGATTGTTTATGTATATACATGGCATAAATGGAAACCAAACCAATGACCCACCAAACTTTTTGACATTCTGATTAGTAAAGTGCTGGTAACAGAACAATGTTTAAAGTATATTCTTCAGAACATGAAACATTGGAAAACTGGAATCAACCACTTCAATATTTAGTCATGGCAGGAATAATAAACTGCATTTGTCACATTAAAAATTGTTAGCAAGATGGAAACATTTCTTGGTATGCCTGGCTTCCCTTGCAGCGACTCACCACTAAGCTCTGAATTATATATAAAATAAGATGTCCTTTTTCAACTAACATGAAATTAAAAAAAATGATAATAACTGTGAATATTTTTGCAATGTCTTTAAGTCTAAAATACCATACTATAATCACAAATATCCTTGTTGAAACTCTTTTAGAGTAACAAGCTCTAAGGTTTGCTATGTATTTTAGCAATTTTCTATCCAGCCCTCCACTAAACGGCCCAGATGTGAGAAGAGCAATAAGTAGGATAATCCAAATACCACAATTTATATCACTTTGTTTGTGACATATTTTAAGTTATGATACACCAGAATTTCATATCAAACTTGACTGATTCAGAATGCAGCAGGTGAAACCCAAGACTATTAGGAGTACCCTTAACTATCTAGAAACAAGATATTACAGTTGACAGTGGATCCTAGACTCACATCTTAGAAAACTCTCTTCTCTTCATCTAATTAAAATAATTCTCAGGAAGGGCTCTGGTTGACATTACTTGGGTAACATGCCCTCAATTTTCCCAGGGCCATGTGATGTTATCATTGGCAGCCTGCACTATCACAGATCTGGAATAGCAGTATGAGGGAGGTTTCCCCTCACATCTATGATGCTAGCTACCAGAAGAAACAAAGTTTCAAAGAATAAACTAAAAATGTTCACTATAATGTATGTTTGAAAAGAACTCTAGCTATATTTGTAATAATATCATTGAAATGAGATAATCAGTCATCAAAATGTATCTTAAAGACCATACACACACACACACATGCACACACACACACACACACACACAGATATCTGTATGTCCATTAGAAAGCAACTTGTCAAGTATTACCTCACTTGATTATCCTCACTACCCCATATAGTTATAGGAAAGAATTATTTGTTTTATAGACTGTAAGTTCTTTGAGTTTATTAGGTGACTTATTCAAGGTTACACATCTTAGGGAATAAGACAGCTAAAGCTCAAACAAAGCTTTTCTGACTCCTCACCCAGTGCCCCTTCCTTTATTCCATGCAGGAAAGGATGTAATGAAACCAGTAAATAAACAAACAAAATAATAAATTAATTAATCAGTAAAACCCAGGAATTAGTTTAATCCTTTAACACAATTTCTTTTAATATAAAAATAAACAAATAAATTTGGTTTTTGGAAAATTTTTGTTGTGCTCTTATTTTATGACAGGCACTATCTTCTAAATGCTTCCCATATGTTGTCACATTCAATCCTCATCTGTCTGTGATGAAAAGATAAGACTCACAAAGGAAGCCTCATCTTCTTATCATCAAAATGGTTTCTGCTGCTGGGTAAAAATGAACAAAGCCTTGGCATTTTGCTTTTTTTTTAGACAATAAAAAAAAATTCATAAACAATAATTGGGGGCATTAGAAAAACGTTAGTGAATTGTGCAAAATAGTTTCAAGTGAATAGCTATAACTCCTAAAAATTGTATATGTACAAATTAATATTTTGAAGAGGGTACAAATCAAAATAAACATGAATTTGAGTTATAAGACCATGCTTTTCTATCACAGAAAGTATGCAAAAATAGTTATAAATTAAGTTAAAATCAGTGGGCCTTTAAAAGCAAATATAAAACTGGATAAACAGGCAAGTTAAAATATAAAAACATATTACAGAATTGCATTCAACTGGTGTTTCCTATGATGAAGTCAATACATTTTAGAAGCTAAAAACTCTTACAAATCCTATTTGAAGTATTTTGAGGGTAAAACTTGGAATTATTAAAATTGAAACTCTAAATGAATTAGCTTATTTCTCAACACTATTGTTCTGAAAAATAGACCTCAATTTTAGAATGTATGGAGGTAATACTCAATATTTCTAATTATCTTCCCAGATGAGGACCAGTAGCTGCATTGCACACAGAGATAGTGAGTGCCCTGGTAATGAGCACCCTGGAGTCTTCAGGGCTTATTTGTCAGCTCAGGATGCATTGTGCCTAGTGAGGGCTAGCACTGGCCCCACTCCTGGTAGCTATAGGGTCTGGATTGGAGTGAACCCAAAACCTATCTATATTGTACATATTAACTACTTAATTAGTACATAGTTTATATAATTAGTATACATATTTTGATATACATAATATATAGGTAAGACAGGGTCAGTTGACATTTTACACAGTGTAAAAGGCCTACTGAGAACATGACATTTGAACAGAAAACCTCAAAGAAATGAAGGGGTTTGAAGATACCTGCGTGAAGAGCATTCCAGGCAGAATTTGCTTTGCATGTTTGAAGAATGAAAGCAAGCCTGTAGTGCCGAACAGAGAGGAATAAGGGAGATGTGTGGGGAGATGAAGTCAAGGAGAGAGCCAGGGGCCAGGCTATGTAGATCCTTGTAGACTATTGAAAAGTCTTTAGTGTTTACTCTGCAAAGATTAACACAGAAGTCATTCAAACAGTTATTCTAATTAAAATAAATCTTTTATCCAGGGCACATTTAGTCACTGAATAACTCAGTCACTGAACAGGAAGTCCTCTAGGCTTTGGGTTTTCAGTGACCAAAGTGAGGCAAACATTTTTGTTAAGGGTTCATCTTAAAAACTATCCAGTAAAATTTTCATTATACACTAAAAGGGCCTTCTCCAAGTTACTCATTGCGAATTGCTTCTGTGCAAAAACGATGTGCTTTTCCTTGGATCATTGTATGCTGTTTGACAAGGCCACTAGAAAACCAAACATGTTACACAGGAATGCACGGAGGTAAAAGATTTTTTCTCTACACTTCTTATCAGTGTTACCTTGGTTGTCTAGTTCAGTGACAAGGATACTCTTAATTAAAAGTCTTTCATGTTAATGATATTCAGACAATACAAATGTTTCACTTACATTTTCATTAATTGGTGCTTTGTACTCCTGATTTCTGCATATTATTCATAGAGACAGAGTGAAAGGTAATGGGATAATTAAATATGTATATAATAAGCAATCAGAAGTGGAGGGAACATCTACTAAAAACATATATCATTGGAAGGTAATGATTTAATTCTTTTCAATATATTTCCACATACAAATATTCAGCAAACATTGTCCAAAACTAGAAAGTTCAGAGGAATTATTTTTTGCCAGAATGGAGCCTTTTACCAAATTAGATTCCTGATCTTTTAATATTTGCATCTCAAGGGGTATTAGTCAGGGTTCTCCACAGAAGGAGAACTAATAGAATGTGTGTGTATAAATACATATAAAATATATATAATTATATATTTAATTATATGTTTAGATATATAATATAAGTATATAAATATATGTGTATATTTATATATACGTACAGAGAGAGAGAGAGAAAGTAAGATGGAAAGAGAGAGGAAGAGAGAGAGAGAGAGAAATTTAGTTTTAAGAATTGGTTCATGCAATTGTGGAAGCTCTCAAATTCAAAATCTTCAGACTAAGGTGGCAGGCTGGAGACCCAGGAAAGAGTTGTAGTTTGAGTCTAAAGGCCATCTGCTGGTAGAGTTCTCTCTTCACTGGAGAAGGTCAGTCTTTTTCTCTTAAAGCCTTCAAGTGATTTGATGAGGCCCACCACATTACTGAGGATAATCTGCTTTACTCTAAATCCCCTAATTTAAAGGTTAATCTCATCTAAAAATACCTTTACAGTAACAACTAAAATAATATTTGATCAAATACCTGGCTTTCATGGCCTAGCTAAATGGACACATAAAATTAACCATCACATATGGGATGAAGTCCACTATAGGTTTGCAGTGTAGTGTGAGATGTTCATCACAGCAAAATATTTGGCAAAGATTATTCTTCAGTGAGAAGTTCAATTTTCAACACAGTATCTCATGATTCTAAAATCATTAAATAAAATGGAAGCAAAACTTTAAAATAAACACTATATATAGTTTATTATATATGTGAAGACATATTGAAATATTTTACTAATATATTCATAGTAAGATTTAAAAAATCTTTCTTCCTTTTCATCTGAACTTCTCAGAAGAATAGTTCCCATCCACTGGCTCCATCTCCTTAACAACATCACTCAACACCTTACTACAGTCTGCTGGAGCCACCTTCACTGAAGTAAGCATTGACCTCTTTACTGCTAATGGGCATTTTTCAGTCATATATTCTACAACCTCCGTCTTCTTGACACTCAACATTACCTTCTCAAAGTCCATGACCTTCTTCATCTTCTTCATGGGCTCTTTATTTTCCAGTCATCCCAGGATTTTTCAGATTCTCTTCTCTCTATATACAACTTCAAGGTCAGTATCATTCACTTGGAATGATTTGAAATTTCTAATCATTTTGAAAATTTTACTTTTCATCTTCTGAAACACTCCAGATATCTTACAAGGTAATATCCAAGCTCTCTCCATGGTGCCCCCCTCTCAGATGCATCTCTCTTCTGCTTTGCATGGAGCATTGAGCACCATATTACATCCCTGTGCAAACTGGGTATTTTCCTCTTATCTGTCTCTCTACTTGCTTCACACTCCCCAACCATTGGCCCGACATTTACTCCTCATCAGTAAGACTTGTTCACATGCAACCTTCTTAGGGAGTCTTCCTAAGAAATAGACTCTCAGGTGTGTTATGTCTCTTCTTTGCTCCTTATTGAATGAAAAAAGAAATAAAAATTCCGACAGGCCTCGAAAATGAAACTGTGCCTTTTTTGTATTATATAACACTCTATATGACGTATATGACATTTCAACAAGCATTATTTCAAAACACAGATGCATAAAGATAATCCTTAAATATAAAACGTTTATAAACTAGACAACATGAGAGCCTAGTAATAAAAATACCTATTGCTTTGAGATTTTATAAACAAGGACACCATTCTTTTAGAATTGACCCATTGATTAAAAGTATAAAATAATTGACTGAATATGATTTTTAATATGAATATAAATTATTCTATGTAAATGAGGAAATTGAAATCTATGTGCAATACAATACCTAACAATGAATTAAATGTGAAATACTTTCCTAGATAACTGAAGTTAGATGACAAGAATCTCAGAGTTGATTGGGCACCTAGAATTTTCAACTCTAAGTCATCATTTTGTCAGTGGGGAAATTAATACTTAAAATTATGACTTACCCCTACTCTATGAGAACATGGGTACTCTGAATGTCTCTATGGGCTGTTTCTGCTGTATAAATATTACTGAAGTGATTTCTAGACCAGCTAAATCAGAATTTTTGTGTAGAGTATTAAACCATTCATTTTTTGACAAGCATTCTATAAAAGACTGCAAAAAATGACCATAACTCTTTATTCTACCCTTTAATGACATATATTTTTTTTTTTCTTTGTGACTTGGAAGCTTCTCCCATCAGTAAATAGAGTTTATTTATGCTTTGTATTTTGATGGGGTTTGTGATTTGCTTTGAGCAACAGAATAGGGGGTAAGTGGAATTATACCAGTTCTGAGCAGAGGACGCAGGAGCCCTTTTACACTGCCACTCTCACCTCTGGAACCCCAAGGACATGCCATGAGAACAAGCCTAAGTTAGCCTGCAGGATGTTGGGAGACATGTGGCCTAGTTGCCCTTTCACCTCAGCCAACAGGGAACTCATAACCAGAGAAATGAGTGAAGCCATCTTGCACCAGTTATCCCCCAGCCAATCCACCATGTGACTGGCTACTGAAGGCAATCACAGAGCCCAGCCATACACAGAAGAATCACCCAGCTGAGCTCAGCCTCAGGTGCTGACCCACAGCAACTTAGGTTAAACAAATGGTTGTTGCATTAAGTCAGGCGGTTTCAGAAGGTTTTTTGTTTGCTTTGATTTTATACAGTAATAGATAACTGATACACAGGTTATTTCTTATAAGCACAGAAAGTTTAACATTAACTATTTTTTCCCTTGTGTCTCTCCAAAATTCACTTCTAAGAGATTTTCAAAATGGAACCCAAAGTTTAGAATATGAAGGACTAATTGCTGAATAGCTTTCTAAATAAAACTGAACAATAATTCTGAATTTTGAAAAAAAAAGCTATTTATACACACATTTATGAAGGAAGTATTGAAAAACAAATTGTAGGTTCATATAAGCACAGTACCTTGTAGTGCTGATTTTGCAAATTTTGTAATTTTAGTAGAAAATTAAATTTGATCTTAACCATGTATCAAACTGTCAGTTCTATGCACATAAATTAAATGTAACTTGTGCTGCCTGAACATAATCAGAAAATTAGTTATTAAGCTTTCTTTACATGGCAACTAAAGTGTAAATTTCTCCTAAAAGCTCTCAAGGATAATTTTATATTTGAAGCCACCCAGGACACAATTAAAATTTTATGTACACTTATGCTGACAGTTGTCAGAAAATACCTTGAGAACTGAAAGTACTTTTGTTTCTGTGTAAGAGTAATTAATGTCCATCCTCAAAAGGGTACCTTGTGTACAAAAGGAACTTAGGACTCCCTTTGGGTGGATTATAAGTGTCATACCTTAGATATACATAGACCATTAATGGTAATTAACATTCATTTTGTATCAGGGATAAGCTAAGGGATCATTAAAGGTCATGACTTTGTTCTTAATTATTTGGGTTATTGTTTTTATTTAATTACCTGAGCTTAATGAGTCTTTGGTTGCATCGCTCTAAATGGAGCAACACACCTTGAAAAGCCGTGTGTTTGACAGCATTGGCAGTTCATTGCTACTTTAATGGAAGTAACTTATTACACATCACACACAACAGATTAGGTCAGATTCAAAGAATTCAATTCAGTTCAACTAATGTGGTATTTTAGACATACCCCATTGAAGAAGAATCCCTTCTTCTTCAGGGAAGAAGGGAAGAATCCCTTCTTCCCTGTAATTATAAATGCCAGTCTAATCCATTCCACTACTTTTTATACTATGCAAACTCTGAAGAGAGGTGCCCAAATGGGGCATTTCCTCTATATACAGAATCCCAGAATTGCATAAATTTAGCCCAAGTCATTTAAGATTTCTTTGTGGAACCTTCATTATTCTTTACAAAATAATGTAAGGAAAGTAGAGAAAGCTCTAATGTCTAATGAAAGTGTAATCATTTCTTAGGGCTGCCATGCTAAATTACCATAAACTGGGTGGCTTATAACAGAAGAAATTAATTTTTTCTGTTCTGGAGAAGTCAAAAATGGAGGTGTCAGCACGACCATACTCACTTTGAAAGCACAGGAAGATTTTTCCTTGCCTCTCTCAAATTCTGGTGGCTTCTGGTGTTCCTGGGATTCAGGCAGCATAACTCTGATCTCTGCCTCTGTCTTTATGTGGCTATCTCCCCCGTGTGTTTGTGTCTTCACGTGATTTCCTTTTCTCTATTTCTCGCTCTCCTCTTTTATAAGGATGCTACTCATTGTTACTTAGGGCTCACCCTAATCCAGTATGACCTTATGTTAACCCATTATACCAGCAAAGAAACTATTTCAAAATAAGATCACATTCGGAGGTTCTAAGTGGACGTGAATTGCAGGGAGGGAGTGGGGGGCGGGGCACTATTCGACCCACTACAGAGTAAGTACTCAATTACAGATAAAACACAGTGAGGGGTCTGGGCAAGATGGCGGAAGAGTAAGACGCGGAGATCACCTTCCTTCCCACAGATACATTAGAAATACATCTACACGTGGAACTGCTCCTACAGAACACCCACTGAACGCTGGCAGAAGACGTCAGACCTCCCAAAAGGCAAGAAACTCCCCACGTACTTGGGTAGGGCAAAAGAAAAAAGAAATAACAGAGACAAAAGAATAGGGACGGGACCTGCACCAGTGGGAGAGAGCTGTGAAGGAGGAAAGGTTTCCACACACTAGGAAGCCCCTTCACAGGCGGAGACTGCGGGTAGCAGAGGGGGGAAGCTTCGGAGCCACGGAGGAGAGCGCAGCCACAGGGGTGCGGAGGGCAAAGCGGAGAGATTCCCACACAGAGGATCGGCGCCGAGCAGCACTCACAAACCCGAGAGGCTTGTCTGCTCACCCGCTGGGGCGGGCGGAGGCTGGGAGCTGAGGCTCGGGCTTCAGTCGGATCCCAGAGAGAGGACTGGGGTTGGCTGCGTGAACACAGCCTGAAGGGGTTAGTGCGCCACAGCTAGCCAGGAGAGAGCCCGGGAAAAGGTCTGGAGCTGCTGAACAGGCAAGAGACTTTTTCTTGCCTCTTTGTTTCTCAGTGTGCAAGGAGAGGGGATTCAGAGCACCGCCTAAACGAGCTTCAGAGACGGGTGTGAGCCGTGGCTATCAGCGCGGACCCCAGAGACGGGCATGAGATGCTAAGGCTGCTGCTGCCGCCACCAAGAAGCCTGTGTGCGAGCACAGGTCACTATCTACACCGCCCCTCCTGGGAGCCTGTGCAGCCCGCCACTGCCAGGCTCCCGTGATCCAGGGACAACTTCCCCGGGAGAACGCACGGTGCGCCTCAGGCTGCTGCAACGTCACGCTGGCCTCTACCGCCACAGGCTCGCCCTGCATCCGTACCCCTCCCTCCCCCCTGGCCTGAGTGGTCCAGAGCCCCCGAAGCAGCTGCTCCTTTAACCCCGTCCTGTGTGAGTGAAGAATAGACGCCCTCAGGTGACCTACACGCAGAGGCGGATCAAAATCCAAAGCTGAACCCCGGGAGCTGTACGAACAAAGAATAGAAAGGGAAATTTCTCCCAGCAGCCTCAGAAGCAGCGGATTAAAGCTCCACAAACAACTTGATGTACCTGCATCTGTTGAATACCTGAATAGACAACGAATCATTCCACATTCAGGAGGTGGACTTTGGGAGCAGGATATATTAATTTTTCCCCTTTTCCTCTTTTTCTGAGTGTGTATGTGTATGTTTCTGGGTGAGATTTTGTCTGTATAGCTTTGCTTTCACCATTTAACCTAGGGTTCGGACCGTCCATTTTTTTTTTTTTTACTTAAAAAATTTTTTTCTGAATAATTTTTTCCTTATTTTTTATTTTAAAAAATTAAAAAAAAATTTTCTTAATAATTTTTTCTTATTTTTTATTTTTAAAAAATTAATAAATTTATTTTAAAAAAATTAAAAAATTTTTTTCTTAATAAATTATTTCTGAATAATTTTATTTCTTATTTTTATTATAATAGCTTTATTTTATTTTATTTTATCCTCTTTCTTTCTTTCTTTCTATTTTTTCTCCCTTTTATTGTGAGCCGTGTGGATGAAAGGCTTTTGGTGCTCCAGCCAGGCATCAGGGCTGTGCCTCTGAGGTGGGAGAGCCAACTTCAGCACACTGGTCCACAAGAGACCTCCCAGCTCCACGTAATACCAAATGGCGAAAATCTCTCAGAGATCTCCATCTCAAAATCAAAACCCAGCTTCACTCAACGACCAGCAAGCTACAGTGCTGGACACCCTATGCCAAACAGCTAGCAAGACAGGAACACAGCCTCATCCATCAGCAGAGAGGCTGCCTAAAATTGTAATAAGGCCACAGACACCCCAAAACACACCACCAGATGTGGAAGTGCCCACCAGAAAGACAATATCCAGCCTCATCCACCAGAACACAGGCACTAGTCCCCTCCACCAGGAAGCCTACACAACCCACTGAAACAACCTTAGCCACTGGGGACAGATACCAAAAACAACAGGAACAACGAACCTGCAGGTTGTGAAAAGGAGACCCCAAACACAGTAAGATAAACAAAATGAGAAGACAGGAAAACACATAGCAGATGAAGGAGCAGGGTCAAAGCACACCAGACCTAACAAATGAAGAGGAAATACGCAGTCTACCTGAAAAAGAATTCAGAATAATGATAGTAAAGATGATCCAAAATCTTGGAAATAGAATACACAAAATGCAAGAAACATTTAACAAAGAAGTAGAAGAGCTAAAGAGGAACCAAGCAATGATGAAAAACACAATAAATGAAATAAAAAATACTCTAGAAGGGATCAATAGCAGAATAACTGAGGCAGAAGAACGGGTAAGTGACCTGGAAGATAAAATAGTGGAAATAACTACTGCAGAGCAGAATAAAGAAAAAAGAATGAAAAGAACTGAAGACAGTCTCAGAGACCTCTGGGACAACATTAAACTCACCAACATTCGAATTATAGGGGTCCCAGAAGAAGAAGAGAAAAAGAAAGGGACTGAGGAAATATTTCAAGAGATTATAGTTGAAAACTTCCCTAATATGGGAATGGAAATAGTTAGTCAAGTCCTGGAAGCACAGAGAGTCCCATACAGGATAAATCCAAGGAGAAACACGCCAAGACACATATCAATCAAACTATCAAAAATTAAATATAAAGAAAACATATTAAAAGCAGCAAGGGAAAAACAACAAATAACACACAAGGGAATCCCCATAAGGTTAACAGCTGATCTTTCAGCAGAAACTCTGCAAGCCAGAAGGGAGTGGCAGGATATACTTAAAGTGATGAAGGAGAAACACCTACAACCAAGATTACTCTGCCCAGCAAGGATCTCATTCAGATTTGATGGAGAAATTAAAACCTTTACAGACAAGCAAAAGCTGAGAGAGTTCAGCACCACCAAACCAGCTTTACAACAAATGCTAAAGGAACTTCTCTAGGGAAAAACACAAGAGAAGGAAAACACCTACAATAACAAACTGAAAACATTTAAGAAAATGGGAATAGGAACATACATATCGATAATTACCTTAAATGTAAATGGATTAAATGCTCCCACCGAAAGACACAGACTGGCTGAATGGATACAAAAACAAGACCCATATATAAGCTGTCTACAAGAGACCCACTTCAGACCTAGGGACATATACAGACTGAAAGTGAGGGGATGGAAAAAGATATTCCATGCAAATGGAAATCAAAAGAAAGCTGGAGTAGCAATTCTCAGATCACACAAAATAGACTTTAAAATAAAGACTATTACAAGAGACAAAGAGGGACACTATACAATGATCAAGGGATCGATCCAAGAAGAAGGTATAACAATTGTAAATATTTATGCACCCAACATAGGAGCACCTCAATACATAAGGCAAATACTAACAGCCATAAAAGGGGAAATTGACAGTAACACAATCATAATAGGGCATTTTAACACCCCACTTTCACCAATGGACAGATCATCCAAAATGAAAATAAATAAGGAAACACAAGCTTTAAATGATACATTAAACAAGATGGACTTAATTGATATTTATAGGACATTCCACCCAAAGACAAGAGAATACACATTTTTCTCAAGTGCTCATGGAACATTCTCTAGGATAGATCATATCTTGGGTCACAAATCAAGCCTTGGTAAATTTAAGAAAATTGAAATTGTATCAAGTATCTTTTCTGACCACAACGCTATGAGACTAGATATGAATTACAGGAAAAGATCTGTAAAAAATACAAACACATGGAGGCTACACAATACACTACTTAATAACGAAATGATCACTGAAGAAATCAAAGGGGAAATCAAAAAATACCTACAAACAAATGACAATGGAGACACGACGACCCAAAACCTATGGGATGCAGCAAAAGCAGTTCTAAGAGGGAAGTTTATAGCAATACAAGCCTACCTCAGGAAACAGGAAACATCTCGAATAAACAACCTAACCTTGCACCTAAAGCAATTAGAGAAAGAAGAACAAAAAAACCCAAAAGCTAGCAGAAGGAAAGAAATCATAAAGATCAGATCAGAAATAAATGAAAACGAAATGAAGGAAACAATAACAAAGGTCAACAGAACTAAAAGCTGGTTCTTTGAGAAGATAAACAAAATTGATAAACCATTAGCCAGACTCATCAAGAGAAAAAGGGAGAAGACTCAAATCAATAGAATTAGAAGTGAAAAAGGAGAAGTAACAACTGACACTGCAGAAATACAAACTATCATGAGAGATTACTACAAGCAACTCTATGCCAATAAAATGGACAACCTGGAAGAAATGAACAAATTCTTAGAAATGCACAACCTGCTGAGACTGAACCAGGAAAAAATAGAATATATGAACAGACCAATCACAAGCACTGAAATTGACATGGTGATTAAAAATCTTCCAACAAACAAAAGCCCAGGACCAGATGGCTTCACAGGCGAATTCTATCAAACATTTAGAGAGGAGCTAACACCTATCCTTCTCAAACTCTTCCAAAATATTGCAGAGGGAGGAACACTCCTCATCTCATTCTATGAGACCACCATCACTCTGATACCAATACCAGACAAAGATGTCACAAAGAAAGAAAACTACAGGCCAATATCACTGATGAACAGAGATGCAAAAATCCTCAAGAAAATACTAGCAAACAGAATCCAACAGCACATTAAAAGGATCATACACCATGATCAAGTGGGGTTTATTCCAGGAATGCAAGGATTCTTCAATATACGCAAATCAATCAACGTGATACATCATATTAACAAATAGAAGGAGAAAAACCATATGATCATCTCAATAGATGCAGAGAAAGCTTTTGACAAAATTCAACACCCATTTACGATAAAAGCCCTGCAGAAAGTAGGCATAGAGGGAAATTTCCTCAACATAATAAAGGCCATATATGACAAACCCACAGCCAACATCGTCCTTAATGGTGAAAAACTGAAATCATTTCCACTAAGATCAGGAAAAAGACAAGGTTGCCCACTCTCACCACTATTTTTCAACATAGTTTTGGAAGTCCTAGCCACGGCAATCAGAGAAGAAAAAGAAATAAAAGGAATCCAAATTGGAAAAGAAGAAGTAAAACTGTCACTGTTGGCAGATGACATGATACTATACATAGAGAATCCTAAAGATGCTACCAGAAAACTGCTAGAACTAATCAAAGAATTTGGTAAAGTAGCAGGATACAAAATTAATGCACAGAAATCTCTTGCATTCCTATATACTAATGATTAAAAATCTGAAAGTGAAATTAAGAAAACACTCCCGTTTACCATTGCAACAAAAAGAATAAAATATCTAGGAATAAACTTACCTAAGGAGACAAAAGACCTGTATGCAGAAAATTATAAGACACTGATGAAAGAAATTTAAGATGATACAAATAGATGGAGAGATATACCACGTTCTTGGATTGGAAGAATCAACATTGTGATAATGACTCTACTACCTAAAACAATCTACAGATTCAATGCAATCCCTATCAAACTACCACTGGCATTTTTCACAGAAAAATTTCACAATTTGTATGGAAACACAAAAGACCCCGAATAGCCAAAGCAATGTTGAGAACGAAAAATGGAGCTGGGGGAATCAGACTCCCTGACTTCAGACTATATTAAAAAGCTACAGTAATCAAGACAGTTTGGTACTGGCACAAAAACAGAAACATAGATCAATGGAACGGGATAGAAAGCCCAGAGATAAATCCACGCACATATGGTCACCTTATCTTTGATAAAGGAGGCAAGCATATACAGTGGAGAAAAGACAGCCTCTTCAATAAGTGGTGCTGGGAAAACTGGAAAGGTACATGTAAAAGTATGAAATTAGAACACTCCCTGACACCATACACAAAAATAAACTCAAAATGGATTAAAGACCTAAATGTAAGGCCGGACACTATCAAACTCTTAGAGGAAAATATAGGCAGAACATTCTATGACATAAATCACAGCAAGATCCTTTTTGACCCAACTCCTAGAGAAATGGAAATAAAAACACAAATAAACAAATGGGACCTAATGAAACTTAAAAGCTTTTGCACAGCAAAGGAAACCATAAACAAGACCAAAAGACAACCCTCGGAATGGGAGAAAATATTTGCAAATGAAGCAACTGACAAAGGACTAATCTCCAAGATTTACAAGCAGCTCATGCAGCTCAATAACAAAAAAACAAACAACCCAATCCAAAAATGAGCAGAAAGCCTAAATAGACATTTCTCCAAAGAAGATATACAGATTGCCAACAGACACATGAAAGAATGGTCAACATCATTAATCGTTAGAGAAATGCAAATCAAAACTACAATGAGATATCATCTCACACTGGTCAGAATGGCCATCATCAAAAAATCTAGAAACAATAAATGCTGGAGAGGGTGTGGAGAAAAGGGAACACTCTTGCACTGTTGGTGGGAATGCAAATTGATACAGCCCCTATGGAGAACAGTATGGAGGTTCCTTAAAAAACTAAAAATAGAACTACCATACGACCCAGCAATCCCACTACTGGGCATATACCCTGAGAAAACCATAATTCAAAGAGTCATGTAGCACAATGTTCATTGCAGCTCTATTTACAATTGCCAGGACATGGAAGCAACCTAAGTGTCCATAATCAGATGAATGGATAGAGAACATGTGGCACATATATACAGTGGAATATTACTCAGCCATAAAAAGAAACGAAATGGAGGTATTTGTAGTGAGGTGGATGGAGTTAGAGTCTGTCATACAGAGTGAAGTAAGTCAGAAAGAGAAAAACAAACACAGTATGCTAACAAATATATATATGGAATCGAAGGAAAAAAAAAAAAAAAAGGTCATGAAGAACCTAGTGGCAAGATGGGAATAAAGACGCAGACCTACTAGAGAATGGACTTGAGGTTATGGGGAGGGGGACGGGTAAGATGTGACAGGGTGAGAGAGTGGCATGGACATATATACGCTACCAAATGTAAAATAGATAGCTAGTGGGAAGCAGCTGCATAGCACAGGGAGATCAGCTCGGTGCTTTGTGACCACCTAGAGGGGTGGGATAGGCAGGGTGGGAGGGAGGGAAATGCAAGAGAGAAGAGATATGGGAACATATGTATATGTATAACTGACTCACTTTGTTATAAAGCAGAAACTAACACACCATTGTAAAGCAATTATAGTCCAATAAAGATGTTAAAAAAAAAAAATAAACAAACAGTGTGAACTAGGAAAAAGTGCTCACACACCAACCTGAACCAGAGAATTAGAGAGGCTCATTGGAGTTTTCCTTATCTGTAAATTGATGGGTTTAGAATATATATGCTCTTCTTTTTTGTAGTTCCTACACTGTTTGTTTGTATTTTAAAGCCTTGAACATATAGGTACAGTGAATTAAGAAGTATTGAGAAATCTGTAGAAAATAGATGAGAAGCCTTTAAATGACTTGATGGAAAAGGTTTTGGTGAGTTTAGGCTAATAATCATCTTCATCATACATTATATCATTTATATCTGCTTTACGTAGGGTACTATATGAAGAATCAGAATATTCCCATTAATGACACCAGGCTATAAAATTAAATTATGTTTGGTCATCAGATTTTACCAAGGAAGAATGTAATGGTTAATTTTATGTGTCAGCCTTGCTAAGCTATGGCATCCAATTACGTAATCAAATTCTAATCTAGGTGTTGTCATGAAGGTATTTTAAAGATTTGATTAACATCTATAATCAATTGATTTTAAGTAAAGCCTAGATACTGTGGATGAAATTCACTCAATTAGTTAAATGTCTTAAGAGCAAAAATTGAGGATTCCTGGGGAAGAAAAAATTCTGCCTAAAGACTATAACGTGGACTCCTGCCTGAGTTTCCATCCTGCCATTCTGCCCTATGAATTTCAGACTTGCCAGCCCCTACAAACATGGGAGCCAATTTCTTAAAATAAACCTCTTGATGTATGTGTGTATTTTACATTTATATTAATTTTTTATATGTTTATCCTATTGATTCTGTTTCTCCGGAGGACCCTTACTAATAAAAAGGGTGATTTACATAGTCATCATTATAGAGCAAATTTACAATATTTATAATTTTCTGATTATTATTAATGTATAGAAAGTCACATGGTCATAAAATGTAACCGTCAATTTAGGAGAAACATATATAAAGATAATCATAATTGAGTGTTGACAGAATATCTTTATTTTCCAATAATGTTATTCTTCCTTTTATTCCATTTCTACATACTCATTAACATAATTATGTTCTTGAGGAAGAGGATTAAATCATTTTAAATCAATTGCGCATTAGACTGTGAAAATCACTGACACATTATTCTTTCATATCACTATAAGGTAGAATAAAATAACCAACAGTCTATGTAATTTACACCTCAAACATGTAGAGTTAGCCTTCCATATCTGCAGGTTCTACATCATTGGATTCAAGCAACCATGTATAGAAAATAGTCAAAAGAAAAATTCCAGAAAATTAGAAAAAACAAATTTGAATTTGCTGGGCACCTGTCACTATTTACATTGTATCAGTTATCAAAGAGATGACTTAAAGTATAAGGTAGGATGTGCACAGGTTATACGCATATGCTACATTTTATATAAGGGACTTAAGCATCCATGGATTTTGGTATTAGAGGGGGCTCCTGGAACCATACCTAGTAGGATGACTGTATATGTAATCTGGCCACGTGCTGAAATTCTTCTCAGTTTGACAAATGAGTATTTGTCCCAAAAACTAATTAAATGCATTTTAAGGTAAAGAAGGAAAAGAAAAAAGTCAGTTGTAAAAAAAAATTTTTTTTTTAATAAAAATGTTTTGGTGAAACAAACAAACAAAAAAAGTCAGTTGTATTAAAGGTATTTTAAAAAGATACCTTTCAACCATCTTTTCTTTTAAATAACCTGTGCTATAAACAAAACACATAAAATATAGAAATGAAACATGGTGATGTCATGCTACTAGAGCTTTGTCTCTAAGCAAAAATCATCTAGACCCAAGCCACCCTCTGTGAGGCATTCGGGGAATGAGATAGAAGGTGACACAGCAAACTTCCACCTCCTATCACACCCTCACCTCCTAGTCATGTCCAGAGGGGCCACCACACAGTCTGAACAGCAGTTGAATACATGTAAGTTCAGTATAGCAATGCCTGATTCCATCGTTCAGACACAGAATTAGAAATGTATAACTACTGAATAATTTTCTTCCTATTCAGATCCAGATTAATCTTTATATTTGTGTTATACAGGGTTTTGATGCCTTGTTTTAAATAGTAGCAAGCTCCCATGACCACAGGGACAAGGTTTCTCTGCATTACCAATCTTTCCCTAGCTCCTATCACATTGGATCCAGAATTCTATTGCCAGCAAAAACTTAATAATAAATGACAATCACACTTATAATATTGACAAAGGGAAATGCCCAGCTCTTACAT
The DNA here is from genome assembly GCF_028021215.1 of Eschrichtius robustus. NCBI lineage: Eukaryota > Metazoa > Chordata > Mammalia > Artiodactyla > Eschrichtiidae > Eschrichtius > Eschrichtius robustus. The sequence goes on from NC_090841.1 coordinate 42,073,562, forward strand.
AAACTTCTAAATTAATCAAACACATTCAATCGACTTTAGTAAGGGCAGTTTTATGCACACACACATACACAAACACACACCCCCTTCATATGCACGTATACCTACATATATATGAAAGCACAATTCATTTTTATTTAGGCAGATTCAATATTCCCTAACCAATTTGAGTAACAGACAGTTTAGTTTAAATGCAATTGAATATAAAAATGATTTGAGCAAGCCTAGATGTCCTTTACATTGTTTGTTACCCTAAGATTATATAATTATATTGAATAAGGAAAACATGAAGTATATTTAGTTTCTTTTACTTGATTTGTATGCTGATTCTTTTGTTTGTTTTACTGTCACTTAAAAATCAAGATAACAGAACAATATTCATTTTCACTGAGAAATCTTGAGGTTTGTTTCTCCCTTAGGGAACCAGAAATGGAACATTCTAGTATTGATTAACCTATCCCTAGATTTTCATTCTCTGAGTTAAATAGACGTAAAAAAAATATATCAAAGTAGTTAACAAAGAATTTCAAGAAATGTGATAAAAAATCAGTCTTGCTTTAATTAGATGATGGTATATCAGTTTTACTTCTGTATCTAATAAAATTGGGCTTCTATAATTGACAAATTATATAAGCTTGCTATCCCATAATTACCTCAGTCTTCAACTCAGTTACTCATAACACCAACTTTATAGAAATAAAACTTAACTGATAACTTTTAAACTAATCAGTTATTATTTGCTATGTACACAGCAGTTGCTAAGAAGCCTTTATCCACTACTTAGATCAACCTAAGGCTTATGTATGCTGTGGGACTCTGTACAGCCAAAAGTGTCTTAGGAGCATTTATTCTTAATTTGAGGATATTACATGCCCTAGTGAAAAAAGAAAAAACAGTATTTTTACATTCTCCATTTGATAACAATGTTTTTTTTTTTTCTTCTTTGTCCAAATCAAGAGAATCTACTAGGCTACATTGGGAGATTAAGGTTAATTAAATTGACTGTCTAGTAACCATTGTTATTCTTTTCCACTGAGCCATACAGTAGAGTTTCTTATGGGCATAAAGGTGACAGCATTCTGCACTACTTCCAGTATTGGCAAGAACCTTCCCACAGCCCTCCTATATTTGTTTGGGATGCAATCATTTTCCTTGATCCTGATAAAAGATAAATGTGCCTATGTATAACTTTCCACTAATTTTACAAAGGGTAACAAAGAACTACCATACTGCTGTTTAATAACTTGTGAAATAAAATTTTCTTGGAGTTACTGTAACTTTAAAAAGCAATTTTCCTATTTTCTTATCCATATAGAGCAAGGTTTATTAAGTACGTAACACAGAATGCACATTTTTAAAAAAATCCATAGTCAAATTGATATGTTAATATATAAAATAATTTCTGGAGCTTTTAAAATAATACTTAACTATAAAATGATGACCTTAAGAACATTATAAATTGTAGGAAGCTTTATGGTGTGTGTGTGTGTGTGTGTGTGTCTGTATTAGTACCTGTTTTTCCACTTAGTACCTGTCTTAATGTTGAGAAGAACAATGATACCTTCTTCAGTGTGTAATGAGATGTGGTATACTAAAATTTAACATTATGCCTTTGAAATAGACATTTTTAACTTTGCAATATTAGAGCCTTATAATTCAAAACTTTCCTCTATTTTTAAAAGATCTATTCTTATAAAAATTATAAATGCAAGGTTTTTCTTCTTCTTAAAAAATTTTACTTTAATTTATGAAAATCTTGCCTTTGGAACTGTTTCTCGTTGCGATCACAACTATAGCGATATCTCCTTTAAATGGTCCACATTTAAATATTATAGATTTCATGGAAAATTTATTTGAGCTTTTCTAAGGTGATTATAAATAGTGTTCCTGACATTAACAGTTTCCCCTTTTATGTTTAAGAAACTCTGTTCCAAAGTAACCAGAAACTGAAAAGTATCTTTCATTAATTTGATCAACTATGACATTGATATAGTTTCTTCTATTAAAATAACATATGATTAGAAATCAGGAATAAATTTTGAAAGGCTTTTTGGTTTGCACAGTTAAGGAAAAATATACCACCATAAGTGAGAAAAGAGCCAAATTTTTCTCAGCTCACTGCAATTAGTCTTATTCTATTTGCAAGACTCTTTTTTTTCTCCAACATATATTTCTTAAATAGCTTTTGAAATTTTTATATATACATATATATGAGATAGCTAGATGGAAAAGTATTGTATGAATTTACATGGGAATATTTTTCCACTTATAAAGGAAACTTATGTCCTACATGAAAATAAAACATTTTCAAAATGCTTTTGATATTTGTAGATGTATTTTCCAAAAAGTTTTTGATTACTGATATATGCCCTCTCATTAATTCAAACAATTGTTTTTAGTTTATAATGAGGACAAAATTATGAGATTAGTAGAATGCAAAATATAAATAAAAGATAGTATGTTTGCTTTTGTTTCTATTTTAAGCAGGGAGGATTTATATAATTTAGATTAAGACAGAAAAATGGTACAATTTTAGATTTAACAAACAGTCGTTATAATGCTTAAATTGTACCAGGTGCTTTACATATATTAAGTTATTTAATTCTTATAAAATAAGAATATATTATTAAGGAAGTTCTATTTTTATCACCGTTGTACAGAAGAAGAAAATGATGCACTCTGGAATCCCTCTAGCTGACCAAGTTCATACAACAGATAACTGGCAACCCTGGTTTTGGAACCAGACATTCTGCCTGGAGAGGCTGTGACCATGACTCTGTGTAACCTCTCGGATAATTCAGTTTTACTCTCCTTATGTTATGTTGTTTATTTGTAAATGTTCAATAAATTTCAATTACCTTTATTATTAAATTTCCTATAAAAGATACAGGTGAGAGATAAAAATGGGAAGAGATTAAAATTTAATTCGTCAAATTTTCCTTAAAACAAAGGGATATTTGAAATAATTTTTTTTTAGTGCTATGGCACATAATTAATTAATTAATTTATTTATTTATTGAGTTATAGTTTACTTACAATATTATATTAGTTTAAGGTATGCAACATAGGGTTTCAGTATTTTTATATATCACACAAAATACAAAGTTTGTAAAAATATTGATGATATTCCCTGTGCTGTAAATTATATCCCTGTGACATTTATTTTATAACTGGTAGTTTGTTTGCTTGTTTTAGAATTTACATAATTACCTTAATTAACAGGTGAAAAGAAGACTCCTTACAATATATATTAAAATTTTTATTTTTTCCCAGTATCTTGTTTATCTTATTTCTTATTCTTACTGCTTTGTGTTTACTCTTTTTTATAAAAAAGCTTTCCAGCTCTTACATATTTTATCCATTCTACCATTTTTCTGTTTTCTGCTGTGTCCTCTTTTGTTTATTAATTGATTAAAATTAATTATTGATTTCTTCCTTCTCAATTATTTGACTGTATTTACTCTTCCTAATTTCTCAAGTTGAATGAGCAGTTATTAATTTTCTTTTTTATTTATTAGTTTAATAATTTAAGGATCTAGGTCTGAGGATTGACTTTATGCCCACCTTTAATGTATGTATATATACATATTTAATGTTTTGATATGTGATATTTAAATTTTTGTAATTTTCAAAATGGCATATAGTTTCGTTTTAAGTACATCTTTCATGCAGGAGGCATTTTATCCTGTTCCTAACATCTAATTTTACTGTATTCTGTTCAGAAGACCAGGATTCACAATTTCTGTTTTTGGGAATTTATGTATTCTTATTGTTACTCACAGATTAATTAATTGAAAATTACCTGGTTTATACACAAATCTCTCTCTGGTCTTTTTAACAACTAATAAACATGCCATTGGTATTCTTAAAGATGATCAGAATTTTGGCAATATAAATATTTTTCTTTGTCCTAGACAATTGTTCTAGTCAATTCTAAAGAGTTTTACTTGATTTTAAATAATGTTCTGGATAGGTATCAACATTTTGTCTTTCTTCTGTATTTAAACATAAATTTATTATAGTCCATGATTACCTTAATTTTGTATTCCCAGTGCTAAGTATTGTTCCTAATACATAGTAGGTTTTCAATGATAAATGTTTTGCTTTTGTTTTTAACATATTAGTAGTGAAATAAAATAAAGTTGGTAAATAAATTATGTCCGTGAAAAGGAGAGCAAAAGGTGAACAAAGTCATCAAAACAGTAGCTTGTTATTGGGCAGAGATACAACCTAGATAAATGAAGTGAAGCATGAATACATTATTGTAAACTATTGGATCATATTTACGAAACAGTTTGACTTGAAAAATTAACTCAGCAAAATTAGAAATTTTTATACAAGTGAATTTTCCATTTTAGATATTTCTAGTGCTCCTGAAATGACCAACATGAGTATCTACTCTCTCCCTGTGACGACTCTTTAGTCAGGGTTATGGTAAACCTAAACCAAGTTGCATGCTAAATTTGTGATTTGATTTTAATAAATATACAAGCTAACCATTTGCATATCAATAAATTATTTTCATCATTTCCTAAAATGTTTTCCACAAATACTAGTTCTATGAGATTGATTGATTGATTGATTTTATAATAGAATATCTGTGGTTAAATGTGTTTACACATCAGATTTCCCTCTGGAAAAAGTATAATGCAGATTAGCATATTAGGATGTCTTCAAAGTATTTGAATATAGAAATCTGCTGAATTTTGTTAAACATAGTATTCCAAAACTTACTCATGTATATGATTATGGAATTAAATACATTGTTATAAACCACTGAAATAAATCAATACATACATACAAATATATCTGTGTGTATCAGTGCATATATCTATATACTAAACTATTTTAACATGGCATATACTACATTGGAAACAAAGGTCCAAAGGATAATTTAGCACTAAAGCTTTTAAAGATAGTTGACAAATCAAATTAATTTTTATAAGAATCTGATGATCAAAGATCTAATCTAAACTTTAAGTATATTTTGGAGGTACTTGTAAAGCTGATTTTCTTAGTTATATAGTGCTAGTTAAAGAAATTAATAGATGAGTCTATGGCAAATGCCACTTAAGATTCATGGATATAATACTATTTTTTCTTGAGATTCTTGAGTAGAAAACAAACTGTAAAAACATTAATTAAAAGAAAAAACAATTTTCATCTTAAAATTTGCCTTCTATAAGTAGCAAAAACCAACCATATTTGAAAAACAATCTATAATTCAAATCATTTTTGAGTGTAATGCACAGGGATGAATTTAATAAAGGAGATTTTTAACTCTTTAATTTTGAGTTATTGATATATATAATCTATATTCTTGTCTGCTTACTGTTGGATAAATTGTTTTTGTATTTTACAATAATTTTTGAATGACTGAAGCTTAAGGGGTAAATTCAAGTAATGGAATACCCTGCAAAGTTTATTAAATTCTTAGTAAGTAATAGAATTTAAAATCCCATTGGTGTTCTTATATAAAAATTATTGTATGAGTATTAAATTATAGTATGATTATTAATACTTTATAAGACTTCTCCGAAACGAATGAGATACAGATACTTCTGGATTTCCTTCAACATCCTTTCTCCCTATTCCATAAAAATACACATTTTGGTTGGCCACCACAATATATTTTCCAGCTGTCCCTTCGGCTAAATGTTAGGCAATAGATTGTAAATAGAAGTATGTATAGGATTTTTTTGGCCTAATTTTCATCCTCTCCACCATCCTCCTGCCTGGGTTTTGGAGCTGCTCTCTTGGACCTTCCGTTAGACGCAATACATCGTGAAGCAGCAAGTATAAAGAAGCCTGTTCCTGTTAGCACAAAGACCCACAGCAGCCTTGAACTTTTATACGTAAGTGAAAAATGTATTATTATTTTGTTAATGTCACATGTTATTTTGGGTTTCATGTCAGTTGCAGCTAAACCTCATCTTAACTAATACAGAATTGTTGGAAGGGAAGAGGGATGATGCTGACTAAATAGCCTGGCATTTTTATCAGTCATTCTTTACCTTTTAAGTGATTCAGGAGCACACTAGAGAGACATTGTATGCTGAATGTTTACGACATTACAAATGATACTCTATACTAATATCCCTGATTTCTCTACTACAACTTGTTTGATTAACCCCCCTTGACACTATTCTCAATTGAGGGAAAGCAAAAGTAATTCATGACATTTTCAGAAATGTGGCTAATCTACTTTCACAAGCTTGTCAGCTGGGGTTTCAAGCTCAGGGTGACTCTGCGGTTAATTTTTTCTTTTCTTTTTTCTAATTTTCTAAGGGAAGAAGAGCTTTTCTAGTAACAAATCCTTCCCTTTATGTTGGACAAGAGTGTCTTTTCCTTGACTTGCTGTGTAACCTCCCTAAAATAAGCTTGGAACTAAGATCCCAAAGGATCATATCCAATTTAAGCCCTTCCAATTTAAGCTCTCTCTGCCAAAGGGAGACTAGATGGTTATTTTTTACAGTGACAGACATGAGCACACTACATCTCACTGAAGAAGAGATAGAGAATATGATTCATAGCCTTCATATGATTCATAGCACTCTCAGCTCACCAAGGAAAGAAAATGCATCTGGAATCACATGCCCTTTTGCTGTTCCTTGGCTTTCTCTCCATTAGAAAGAATTAAATTAAAAAGAATTACAAAGAAGGTGGCAACTTAGAGGAAAACTGGGAAGGAGGGCATAACAGGAAATTAAAGATTTCTAGAACTCGTGTCAAATTTAAGGCACGCTCATAGTGACAGCTAGTCAATTTTTTAAAATTCTTCATGTACTCTCTATCTACTAAATAGTACAAACATCAACTTTGATGCCCTAATGATATAGAAGACTGAAGTTCTTTAGTAGAGCTCAGTGTCCAGCAGAAACAAAGTTTGGTTAATTTAATCTCCAAAGCTATGATTGACTATCGGTGTACATTTTTAGATTGGACATTTTTCATTTTCTGCATTGCAAATAGTGTGGAAGAGTTCTCCACCTCAAAAGTGAAGCAAAATATATATCATACAATATAGGAGAGCAATTTCAAGGGTCAAATAACCTACTTTGCTTAGTTCAGTTTTATGCATGAAGAAATAAATGTGGGGGTTTTATCCTAATTAAGAAGTGTCCGATTTTTCTATCACCTACTGCTGAATGTTAAATGTAAAATGAACCCATTTCTGAACAGGTTGAACACAAAGAATATTAATGCTGATTGTCTTATAGATGTGTCTCCAATGCAGTTCTCTCTCCAGTCTGACACAGATGAGCCCACTGGTGCCTTGTTTATTATGCCAGGTTGGCCCTACCACTTCCCATCCAAATCTGGTTTGAGACAGATCTTTGCCCTGATCTCTGCCCTTACACAGTCCATGGCAATACAGTGTGGCTCAGTATTATCCATGTCACCCCAAATATCTGATCTAGGTTGAAATTTCCTGATATTGATTCCTGGGCTCTAAATTATTCCCTCACCTCAGCCTATATTATCTTCGTGTCTAGTTATGTGATGAGTTTCATAGCCAGTGTCACTCTGAGCTACTTTCCTGTGGTCTTCTAGGCTCACTAGTTGCCTCCCTGAATGTTTATTTCCTACCTCCATTCTCTATTGCTAGGCCACCTCTTTCTTTGGGAACCATGAAGTTTCATTTTGGACACTCTCAGGTCAGATGTGCCTAATAGGAGACCAAAATTTGGATTGTATCATTTCCTCTTAGGTATCAGCTGACATATTTACTGAGTCCAGTGCCAGCGGTTGATGACTGTCCCAACACCCCTTGTGTTACTGCACTGGTCAGCCTTATGTTTAGTTCAGTTCTACAGACACATGCTGAGAACCCACTGTGTGCCAGACACTGAATATATTAAAATCAATAAGATATTGATTATATATTTGAGGAAAGTAACACATATGAAAATCAACAATATGTTCAATTATGTTGCTGATTGGGCCAGAGATTTAATAATTTGAAATAGCTAAAAGAAGGAAGATGGGTAGCTGTACTGGTCAAAAAGAATGTCCAGTTCTAAAACAAAATCACTGAATTAATTAGGAATAAGGCTGAGGAAAGAACCAATATAACTGCTGAATGTTCCTTGTGTATCCTTGTATCTCCAATTCCTAAAATATAGCATAGTGCATAGCTGAAATGCACTAAATATTTACTGAATGAATTGCAGAATGAGTGAATAAATGGTTATTCCTCCAGTAACTTAAATTTTGGGATAAGTTAAACAGATTAATGTGAAATTCTCACATGTAGAAATTAATGTGAAATTCTCTACATCTCATGATGTAGGTCTATGGCTCAAATATTTACACCCTATGTATTAAATTGTAGCCTGTAAAGTTGATTTGTAAAGTGGCTTTAAACACTACTTCAATTGGGACAAAAACTGCCCATAAAGAGAAAGAAAACTTCTGTGGAAAACTGGAGAGTTGATTACTTATGTTGAGATAGTATGCACATGGGGAAAAACAAACAAACAAAAACCAAAACAAACAAACTAACCCTCAATGGAAACAAGATTTGGGCAAATACCAGGGGCTACACAAACAACTCTGTGTTCAATAATTTGGAAATTTAAAATGATCTCAAGAAGTAGACCTTATTAATATCAAGTTTCTCCTCTGTATAAAAAAAATACATATATGCATAATGTGGACATTTTTATTTCCTCTGCAATTTGATAATATACACATTTTGAAACCATTTCTATTTCCATTATAATGATATAAATCCAGAGAACTATTTAATCTTAGTTTCATAAAGTAATTTTATATACAATGAGTAATTATTGAAAGGTGCTATCATTATTCCATTTCATTCACTTAGAGTTTATATGGCTTCTGTGAGGGCTTCTGATCGTTCTCTCTTTTAAATGCTGAAATGGTCGTTAGTTCTAAATTGCTCCTTATATCAAAGCTCCTGAGGTGCATTAGCTATGTCAAAAGGACTTTTCAGACAAAAAATGGTCAATTCAAGACAGACTGGGGAGAACACAATATTGTTTATAACACTCTGTTCTGAATTTTAGGACTTTAATAACCTTCTGGAGAAGCTGAGCCAATTGCTAATCAATAGTAATTATTTCTTTTTCTCACCACCTAAAAAGTACTCTTTAACCCCTAAAAGTAAGTTTTTAGAAAGCCACACTCTTATAAACATTAAATTTATAGTCATAACTCAAGTTTTGATATGTATAATGTATTCTCTGTTACAAGTTTATAATAGGACTATTTTCAGCATTTGAAAGTGAAATTATCTTTTCCAAGAAGATAGTTTTAAAAATCATAATTTCTTTTTTTTTTTTTTTTAACATTTTTATTGGAGTATAATTGCTTTACAATGGTGTGTTAGTTTCTGCTTTTTTTACAAAGTGAATCAGTTATACATATACATATATCCCCATATCTCTTTCCTCTTTCATCTCCCTCCCTCCCACCCTCCCTATCCCACCATTCTAGCTGGTCACAAAGCACCAAGCTGATTTCCCTGTGCTAGGTGACTGCTTCCCACTCGCTAGCTATTTTACATTTGGTAGTGTATATATGTCCATATATACACCACCACTCTCTCATTTTGTCCCAGCTTACCCTTCCCCCTCCCCGCATCCTTCAGTCCATTCTCTAGTAGGTCTGAGTCTTTATTCTTGTCTTGCTCCTAGGCTCTTCATGACCATTTTTTTTTTTTTTTTTAGATTCCATATATATGTGTTAGCATACTGTATTTGTTTTTATCTTTCTGACTTACTTCACTCTGTATAACAGACTCTAGGTCCATCCACCTCACTACAAATAACTTAATTTGGATTTTTTTATGGCTGAGTAATATTTCATGGTATATATGTGCCACATCTTCTTTATCTATTCATCTGTTGATGACACTTAGGTTGCTTCCATGTCCTGGCTATTGTAAATAGAGCTGCAGTGAGCATTGTGGTACATGACTCTTTTCGAATTATGGTTTTCTCAGGGTAAATGCCCAGTAGTGGAATTGCTGGGTCGTATGGTAGTTCTATTTTTACTTTTTCAAGGAACCTCCATACTGTTCTCCATAGTGGCTGTTACAATTTACATTCCCACCAACAGAGTATGAGGGTTCCCTTTTCTCCACACCCTCTCCAGCATTTATTGTTTGTAGATTTTTTGGTGATGGCCATTCTGACCTGTGTGAGATGATATCACATTGTAGTTTTGATTTGCACTTCTCTAATGATTGATTATTTTGCACATTCTTTCTTGTGTTTTTTGGCAATCTGTGTATCTACTTAGGAAAAATGTCTATTTAGTTCTTCTGCACGTTTTTGGATTGGGTTGTTTGTTTTTTTGATAGTGAGCTGCATGAGCCTGCTTGTAAATTTTGGAGATTACTCCTTTGTCAGCTGCTTCATTTGCAAATATTTTCTCCCATTCTGAGGGTTGTCTTTTCTTCTTGTTTATGGTTTCCTTTGTTGTGCAAAAACTTTTAAGTTTCATTAGGCCCCATTTGTTTATTTTTGCTTTGATATCCATTTCTCTAGGAGGTGGATCTTAGCAAAAAGGATCTTGCTGTGATTTATGTCATAGAGTGTTCTGCCTATGTTTTCCTCTAAGAGTTTGATAGTGTCTGGCCTTACATTTAGGTCTTTAATCTATTTTGAGTTTATTTTTGTGTATGGTGTTAGGGAGCGTTCTAATTTCATTCTTTTACATGTAGCTGTCCAGTTTTCCCAGCACCACTTTTTGAAGAGGCTGTCTTTTCTCCATTTTATATTCTTGCCTCCTTTATCAAAGATAAGGTGACCATATGTGCATGGGTTTATCTCTGGGCTTTCTATCTTGTTCCATTGATCTATATTTCTGTTTTTGTGCCAGTACCATACTGTCTTGATTAATGTAGCTTTGTAGTAGAGTCTGAAGTCCAGGAGCCTGATTCCCCCAGCTCCATTTTTCTTTCTCAAGATTCCTTTGGCTATTCGGGGTCTTTTGTGTTTCCATACAAATTGTGAAATTTTTTGTTCTAGCTCTGTGAAAAATGCCAGTGGTAGTTTGATAGGGATTGCACTGAATCTGTAGATTGCTTTGGGTAATAGAGTCATTTTCACAATGTTGATTCTTCTCATCCAAGAACATATATCTCTCCATCTATTTGTATCTCTCTCCATCTATTTGTATCATCTTTAATTTATTTCATCAATGTCATAATTTTCTGCATACACGTCTATTGTCTCCTTAGGTAGGTTTATTCCTAAGTATTTTATTCTTTTTGATGCAATGGTAAATGGGAGTGTCTCCTTAATTTCTCTTTCAGATTTTTCATCATTAGTGTATAGGAATGCAAGAGATTTCTGTGCATTAATTTTGTATCCTGCAACTTGACCAAATTCATTGATTAGCTCTAGTAGTTTTCTGGTGGCATCTTTAGGATTCTCTATGTATAGTATCATGTCATCTGCAAACAGTGACAGTTTTACTTCTTCTTTTCCAATTTGTATCCCTTTTATTTATTTTTCTTCTCTGATTGTCATGGCTAGGACTTCCAAAACTATGTTGAATAATAGTGGTGAGAGTGGACAACCTTGTCTTGTTCCTGATGTTAGTGGAAATGGGTTCAGTTTTTCACCATTGAGGACGATGTTGGCTGTGGGTTTGTCATATATGGCCTTTATCAGGTTGAGGTAAGTTCCCTCTATGCCTCCTTTCTGGAAGCTTTTTATCATAAATGGGTGTTGAATTTTGTCGAAAGATTTTTCTGCATCTATTGAGATGATCATATGGTTTTTCTCCTTCTATTTGTTAATACGGTGTATCACATTGATTGATTTGTGTATATTGAAGAATCCTTGCATTCCTGGAATAAAACCCACTTGATCATGGTGTATGATCCTTTTAATGTGCTGTTGGATTCTGTTTGCTAGTATTTTGTTGAGGATTTTTGCATCTATGTTCATCAGTGATATTGGCGTGTAGTTTTCTTTCTTTGTGACATCTTTGTCTGGTTTTGGTATCAGAGTGATGGTGGCTTTGTAGAATGAGTTTGGGAGTGTCCCTCCCTCTGCTATATTTTGGAAGAATTTGAGAAGGGTAGGTATTAGCTCTTCTCTAAATGTTTGATAGAATTCGTCTGTGAAGCCATCTGGTCCTGGGCTTTTGCTTGTGAGAAGATTTTTAATCACAGTTTCAATTTCAGTGCTTGTGATTGGTCTGTTCATATTTTCTACTTCTTCCTGGCTCAGTCTCGGAAGGTTGTGCATTTCTAAGAATTTGTCCATTTTATTGGCATATAGTTGCTTGTAGTAATCTCCCATGATCCTTTGTATTTCTGCAGTGTCAGTTGTTACTTCTCCTTTTTCATTTCTAATTCTATTGATTTGAGTCTTCTCCCTTTTTTAATTGATGTCTGGCTAATGGTTTATCAATTTTGTTTATCTTCTCAAAAAACCAGCTTTATTTTTATTGATCTTTACTATCGTTTCCTTCATTTCTTTTTCATTTATTTCTGATCTTATCTTTATGATTTCTTTCCTTCTGCTAACTTTAGGGATTTTTGTTCTTCTTTCTCTAATTGCTTTATGTGTAAGGTTAGGCTGTTTATTTGAGATGTTTCTTGTTTCTTAAGGTAGGATTGTATTGCTATAAACGTCCCTCTTACCACTGCTTTTGCTGCATCCCATAGGTTATGTGTCATTGTGTTTTCATTGTCATTTGGTTCTAGGTGTTTTTTGATTTCCCCTTTGATTTCTTCAGTGATCACTTCGTTATTAAGTAGTGTATTGTGTAGCCTCCATGTGTTTGTATTTTTTACTGATCTTTTCCTGTAATTGATATCTAGTCTCATAGTGTTGTGGTCAGAAAAGATACCTGATATGATTTCAACTTTCTTAAATTTACCAACGCCTGAATTGTGACCCAAGATATGATCTAGCCTGGAGAATGTTCCATGAGCACTTGAGAAGAACGTGTATTCTGTTGTTTTTGGATGGAATGTCCTATAAATATCAATTAAGTCCATCTTGTTTAATGTATCATTTAAAGCGTGTGTTTCCTTATTTATTTTCATTTTGGAATATCTGTCCATTGTGAAAGCTGGGTGTTAAAGTCCCCTAATATGATTGTGTTACTGTCGATTTCCCCTTTTATGGCTGTTAGTATTTGCTTTATGTATTGAGGTGCTCCTATATTGGGTGCATAAATATTTACAATTGTTATATCTTCTTCTTGGATTGATCCCTTGATCATTATGTAGTATCCTTCTTTGTCTCTTGTAATAATCTTTTTTTTAAAGTCTATTTTGTCTGATATGTGAATTGCTACTCCAGCTTTCTTTTGATTTCCATTTACATGGAATATCTTTTTCCATCCCCTCACTTTCAGTCTGTATGTGTCCCTAGGTCTGAAGTGGGTCTCTTGTAGACAGCATATATACGGTCCTGTTTTTGTATCTATTCAGCCAGTCTATGTCTTTTGGTTGGAGTATTTAATCCATTTACTTTTAAGGTAATTATTGATATGTATGTTCTTATTACCATTCTCTTAGTTGTTTTGGGTTTGTTATTGTAGGTGTTTTCCTTCTCTTGTGTTTCTTGCCTAGAGAAGTTCCTGTAGCATTGTTGTAAAGCTGGTTTGGTGGTGCTGAACTCTCTCAGCTTTTGCTTGTCTGTAAAGGTTTTAATTTCTCTGCAAATCTGAATGAGATCCTTGCTGGATAGAGTAATCTTGGTTGTAGGCTTTTCCCTTTCATCACTTTAAATATGTCCTGCCACTCCCTTCTGGCTTACAGAGTTTCTTCTGAAAGATCAGCTGTTAACCTTATGGGATTCCCTTGTATGTTATTTGCTGTTTTTCCCTTGCTGCTTTTAATACATTTTCTTTGTATTTAATTTTCGATAATTTGATTAATATGTGTCTTGGCGTGTTTCTCCTTGGATTCACCCTGTATGGGACTCTCTGTGTTTCCTGGACTTGATTAACTATTTCCTTTCCCATATTAGGGAAGTTTTCAAGTATAATCTCTTCAAATATTTTCTCAGTCGCTTTGTTTTTCTCTTCTTCTTCTGGGACCCCTATAATTCGAATTTTGGTGCATTTAATGTTGTCCCAGAGGTCTCTGAGACTGTCCTCAATTCCTTTCATTCTTTTTTCTTTATTCTGTTATGTAGTAGTTTTTTCCACTATTTTATCTTCCAGGTCACTTATCTGTTCTTCTGCCTCAGTTATTCTGCTATTGATCCCTTCTAGAGAATTTTAAATTTCATTTATTGTGTGGTTCATGATTGTTTTTTTGCTCTTTAGTATTCCAGGTCTTTGTTAAACGTTTTTTGTGTTTTCTCCATTCTATTTCCAAGATTTTTGATCAAGTTGACTATCATTATTCTGAATTCTTTTTCAGCTAGACTTCCTATTTCCTCTTCATTTGTTAGGTATGGTGGGTTTTTACCTTGCTCCTACATCTGCTGTGTGTTTCTTTGTCTTCATTTTGCTTAACTTACTGTGTTTGGGGTCTCCTTTTCACAGGTTGCAGGTTCGTAGTCCCTGTTGTTTTTGGTGTCTGCTCCCAGTGGCTAACATTGGTTCAGTGGGTTGTGTAGGCTTCCTGGTGGAGGGGACTACTGCCTGTGTTCTGGTGGATGAGGCTGGATCTGTCTTTCTGGTGTGCAGGTCCACGTCTGGTGGTGTGTTTTGGGGTGTCTGTGACTTTATTATGATTTTAGTCAGCCTCCTGCTAATGGGTTGGGTTGTGTTCCTGTTTTGCCAGTTGTTTGGCATAGGGTGTCCAGCACTGTAGCTTGCTGGTCATTGAGTGGAGTTGGGTCTTGGCATTGAGATGGAGATCTCTGGGCGATTTTTGCCATTTGATATTACATGGAGCTGGGAGGTCTCTGGTGGACCAATGTCCTGAACTTGGCTCTCCCACATCAGAGGCACAGCCCTGACACCTGGCTGGAGCACCAAGAGCCTGTAATCCACATGGCTCAGAATAAAAGGGAGAAAAAGAAAGAAAGAAAGAAAGAAAAAGGTAAAATAAAATAAAATTTTAAAGTTATTAAAATAAAAAACAGAAAATAAGTATTAAAAAAATTTTTTTAAGTAATTAAAAAAAAGAAAGAAAGAAGAGAACAGCCAAACCAAAAAACAAATCCACCAATGATAAGAAGAGCTGAAAACTATACTAAAAAACAAACAAACAAACAAACAAAAAGCAACGGACAGAGAGAACGTAGGACAAATGGTAAAAGCAAAGCTATACAGACAAAATCACACACAGAAGCATATGCATACACATGCTCAAAAAAAGAAAAAGGGGGGGGGGAATATATATATATATCTCGTTGCTCCCAAAGTCCACCTCCTCAATTTGGGATGATTCATTGTCTATTCAGGTATTCCACAGACTCAGGGTACATCAAGTTGACTGTGGAGATTTAATCTGCTGCTCCTGAGGCTGCTGGGAGAGATTTCCCTTTCTCTTCTTTTTTCGCACAGCTCCTGGGATTCAGCTTTGGATTTGACCCCGCCTCTGAATGTAGGTCGCCTGAGTGCATCTGTTCTTTGCTCAGACAGGACGGGGTTAAAGGAGAAGCTGATTCAGGGGCTCTGGCTCACTCAGGCCAGGGAGAGGGAGGGGTACGGATGTGGGGCAAGCCTGCGGCGTCAGAGGCCAGCATGATGTTGCACCAGCCTGGGGCGTGCCGTGTGTTCTCCCTGGGAAGTTGTCCCTGGATCAAGGGACCCTGGCAGTGGCGTGCTGCACAGGGTCCCGGGAGGGGAGGTATGGATAGTGACCTGTGCTTGCACACAGGCTTCTTGGTGGCTGCAGCAGCAGCCTTAGTGTCTCATGCCCGTCTCTGGGGTCCGCGCTGAGAGCGGCGGTTCGCGCCCATCTCTGGAGCTCCTTTAAGCAGTGCTCTTAATCCCCTCCCCTCGCGCACCAGGAAACAAAGAGGCAAGAAAAAGTCTCTTGCCTCTTCGGCAGTTCCAGACCTTCTCCTGGACTCCCTCCTGGCTAACCATGGTGCACTAGCCCCCTTCAGGCTGTGTTCACGCAATCAACCCCAGTCCTCTCCCTGGGATCCCACCGAAGCTGAAGCCTCAGCTCCCAGCCCCCACCCGCCCTGGCGGGAGAGCAGGCAAGCCTCTCAGGCTGGTGAGTGCTGGTCGGCACTGATCCTCTGTGTGGGAATCTCTCCGCTTTGCCCCCTGCACCTCTGTTGCTGCGCTCTCCTCCATGGCTCCGAAGCTTCCCCCCTCCGCCACCGCAGTCTCCGCCCATGAAGGGGCTTCCTAGTGTGTGGAAACCTTTCCTCCTTCACAGCTCCCTCCCACTGGTGCAGGTCCCATCACTATTCTTTTGTCTCTGCTTTTTTCTCTTTTCTTTTGCCCTACCCAGGTATGTGGGGAGTTTCTTGCCTTTTGGGAGGTCTGAGGTCTTCTGCCAGCATTCAGTAGGTGTTCTGTTGGAGTTCAAATATCATAATTTCTTAAAGATTACAGCAATAAAACTTTCTAAACACTGTCAAACTTTATTGAATAAGGGTGTAAATGGATAGATAGATATATAAATATACTATTAAATATATTTTCTTAATTCAAATGACTTAATAGTTAAAATCAAAGTAGTTTATATCAAAAACGTAAAGCCTGATAAATAAATATGCTGTTGGACATTTTGTTGTCTTACAGAAAAATTGCTTAGGTGTGAAATTTTATTGAGTTGGTATAGGTCATCATCAGTAGAAAAGTTAATAGAAAGTATTAAGAACATCTAGAGCTTCAAAAAGGAAGAGTGACTAAAGATTAATAAGAAATATCAAGGAGAAACAAACAATATATTGCCAAATTAATGTTGAATAACAGGTTTAAATTAGGTGATGGCCTTAGAAAAACACGATGAATATAATATACAATGTAAAGTAGATTTCTGTGTCCTTTCTGAAAAATGCTTCTTCTATTCCTACTCTGTGCTAGGTTGTATACTTGCACTGGAGATGCAAGAGTTATTTCACAGAAAGACAGTTTCTCTCAAGTGTTTCTTGTTTGTTTTTATAGATTCTCTAACATAATTAATGGAATTACTGGGCTATTTATGCTAGAAACCTAGGTAGAAATTTCAAACTTCTTTGTTCTTTTATCATCCAAATGCTGGCCAAATTCACAAAAAAAAATTGCCTGCCAAATGTATTTTTTTCATTTTTTTCTCACCATTTTTACTTGCCTATTTCAGATTTGCATTATTTCTTTTAATTGCTCCCCCTGAAGCATGTTAAAGTACTCAATTTGTTGTATTCTTATAACATTTATAATAATCAACTTGTATTTAAGTTTTTCATTTGCACATCGATGCTCTTCATTAAATTGATTATCTTAGAGGGCAAAGTCCATGACATATTCCTTTCTTTAGCCTCTAGCATCTAGAGCAATATATGAGTTGAAGGAAATTAGTTTTGGACTCTTATTCTGAGCATAGGCTGCCAACACTAAGCTTTGAAAGCAATGTAAAACCCATTCTAAATTTGTTCCCTGAATCCTACAACAGCAGTTTAATTAACAAGAGATGTAGTCTTAAAATATAACTTGAAATTTTAAAAAGTTGTAGGTAATGATGACTTCAATTTATATTATATATATACATATAGATATATGTTATATAACATAAATATATGTATATATTGTTTGTTTCCTCCAGAGCATGACTATAATATGTGAGTACTTGAAAAAACTGGCTGCAATAATAGAAATCGTTTTCCACTAAAGTATTACGGTATAAACTGTATTTCTCAGTGTGTAAAAGGTGATTTACTTTTGGGTGGATTATCCTCAAAGGACAAAAAATAGGTAGCTTCTATTTCCATATCTAGAATATGTCACCACATTCAAAAAACATCAGGAACTCAATCTTTTTCTTCACTGATAGTTAAACATTTCAGAACTGTAAAACCAGAATTATATTTTTAGGTAAATCAATGTGGTAGGATCAAAAGCTTTACATATATTGTATGTGAATTTCTATTAGAACACAATAAAATATAAATAGTCCTTAATAGATTTCAAAGTGGTTTTTAAATATAAAACTTGTGACTGAGATAATTAGATGCAAATTACATATAATTCAATGAAAACAAATCACATTTTGAAATTCTTTGAAGATATTTGACATCTGAACCTAAGAAAGTAACATTAAAAAAAAAAAAACTATGAGAACTTCTAAGTAAGTTAAAAACTGTCTGCTTGGAGGAACTAACCTATGTCTTCAAAAACTCTAGAGATGTTCTGACCTTGAATCTTCCTTGGTTAAATGAATCACAGCAAGCACAATTCTTTCTGCCAAAGAACAATTTCACTTTCTCCCAGTTTTTCATTCACTTTTTCCTCTCACTCTCATCCTTGATATATAAGGGGCCAAATGAAATATTAAGAAACTCCCAATTTAACATAGAGAATATAATTGAATAAATTATGTCTGAAAGTGTTGCAGTGGGTTTTCATAGGACATCTCAAGGTAGGTGATGGCATTATAATCTCTAGGCATGAATTTGTCTAAAATTATATTATCCAGGATAGGCTAGGTTATGATGTGATAACAAATTAATTCTGAAAATCTACTATTATAACACTATTAAAAGTTTATTTTTTAGTTAACTTTACATGACCTTCATGGTCATTCCATACAAATGTAGCTGTTCCATCTGGAACAGGTAGTCCTCTAGGTCAACTGAGCTGAAAAAAGGAGACTGGAGAATTAGCTTTTCCTTCACCTGGAAACAGTACCCACATTTCACTGGCCAGAACAAGTCTGATGACCCTGCTTAATTGAAAAGGAGTTGGGAAATATAGGGAAGCAGATGGAATATTTTGGGTGAGGGTTAATCTTTCCATCAGCGATCAATAGCTTATATGTTGTAAATGATATTGTAATATGCTGATCAATTTGTACTAGTCAATTATTTTCATGATGCTTGCCTGAAGTGCATAATTTAATCATGAGCACTTCAAAGTAAAACTGAGGAAAAATCCTAAATTATGGTTTTACATTGTTTTACTTAGGTCTGTAATAGGAAAACACTCAAACTGTAGTTGTTTGGTAGGGGAAAAAAAAAATCTTTCTACAATGTTTCCCTGAGACAGAAGAGCATATTATTTCATAACAAAAAAGGCAACCATGAAGTAGGAAGAAAAAAATCCAGGAACCTGTGTGACAGGTAAAGCTAGATTGGCAGCTATGTTTTGTTATTTAAAATCAATACTTAAGAGCCTTTCCTTCTTCACAAAGATAAAGGAGTTATCAGAGCTAATAGTTGATGTGTATGCTTAGCACTGTTTTTAACAGATTACAGGTCGATTTTAATTTTGCTTTACAAATTACAAAGGAGTCCATCAATAAGATTACGGACTAGAGACACCCAAATACTGCTGAGAAAGTAGTCTACCTTTTCAAGTTCAAATGGAGAAAAATATAAAGAGAAAAAAGTTGCCAACACACAAGGAAAAGGAATGTGTTTTTTTGTTTGTGTATAAACCATGCAAAACCCTCACTGATATAATTACACTGTAATAGAAGCTGATAATTATTTAGCAAAAAGATTTTGTAAGAAGTTCAGAAGAATTTCCTTGGTTAATCCAAAAAGGTGGCATTGTAAATGCTTTACATATACAGAAATATCACTAGAAAACAATATAATCATCAAGACTTTTAAAATATAATACAGTAGCCTATTTTATAAATTTATATTTTAGGACTGTTTTATTATTAAGGATATTCCTTTCACAGAAAATTAGAAAACTTGAGAAAAACATATGCTTTTCATGTGCTCATAAATATAGAACCATGTACATGATTACAAAATGACTTATTTTATTTTCCTTGTAATGTACAGGAACCATCATTTTCCTCTGCACTAGTTATGATAGAATTCCTCAATAAATTTGGAAAGCATTTTTAAAAACAAAGGGAAAATATAAAGCAAAAACCCCTCAAATATCTAGTTTATTATAATATGATAAATATTCATAAGTTTACAGAGGGTTGTTAGACTTTAAGAGTTATGACTGACATCTGAAGAAGATATGCTAAGAAAAGCACTGTCATATATATAAAGACATATGAAGAGTTCCCATCCAAACCATGGCAAAATTGTACACAAATGTCAGAAATATGATCAAATTATGAACCAAGAATAGAAGTGAATGATAATAAGCCAGCCATGCTACAATTTCTTTCACTTTTATTACTAAATAGCACCATTATCACATGAAAGTCCCTTTAAGTAAAAAGACTCTGCTTTTGGAAATAATTTTACATACTATTACACAAATTTGTACTTTTAAAAAAGCCTTTTATGACATGAAAATTTTAGCATAGTCAAAATAGTGGTTGAAAATCCTGTCCCGCAGCTGCCCTGCAGGGAGTGGAGGAGAGGCAATACTGGAGACCTCACTACACTTTTCTGAAGTCATTTCAGAGGGCCTCTGGTGAGATTCCATTCTCTGCAAAGCACACAGAAAGATGTTTCACAAGGGTAGAGTTAAAGAGTTGCTGAGGAAGAAAATACCCCCAAAGCTCTCTTTGGCACAGACAGGAATAAAAACCTTTCTTCCCTCCCTGAAACTTTCAGAAAGTGCCCTCATACACAATCAGTTCCTCTGGAGCAACTGCCAGAGTCAGCGCCTCAAGCAGAGAGGGCAGGCGCTAACAGCAAAGGAACTCAGTGATGCAAAGTATGGGCTTCATCTGGAAAATGCTGGATTCCCTTCAGACCACTCCGGATGCAGTCAGCCAGAAGCTAAAATTTGGTTCTCAAGACTCCTTAGGGCAAAAGTTCAAATGGCTTATTCTATAAGTTGTTTCTAGGATTGTTTTTATTTGGAATTAAGGGAACTAAGATTCTGTAAGTCGAATGGAAAACTTTGTCAATGAAGTGAGACATAATTACCTGGTGGTGGTTGAGAGTTCTTAATTTGTGCTTCAATGACAAAGCTGACAAGCAGAGTTCTGAGAACTTGAGAAGTTGGGTCAGAAGGAATCCTTAAAAGGCTAGGAGTGGGAACTTCCCACTTAGTTTCTCTTGTGCAGTGAATTTGAAACCTGTTGTTGTCATTAGCAAGATTTACCTTTGATCACACCAGAAGAGTGAAGAATAAAACATCAAACTCTTTTATTGACTAACTTACATCCTGTGAAAACCATGAATATGTTCACTTTCTTGGTACTTGGTGATCTTTTGATTTAGAAAAAAACTTGTGTAAACGATTAAGCTCCTAAGAACTCATATTTCTTTCTTTTTTTTTTTTTTTTTATTTCCACAACCCTTCCCTGAGGTTTGTGTATGTTGGATATTGTGGTGTTTTAGATCACTGAGGGTACAGAAGAAAGAATTCAGACAAAATATTGCTGTTCTTCAGTTTTGTTTGTGGAATTTGAAATTACTCAAATTTAAAATAAATTACTGGACTGTAGAACTCATATTTCTTGAACCCCTTCTTTCCTATGATCACCTATTAGGAATATTTGCCTTTTGACCTTGTATTAGAGGACACGGTATGCTTGCTGTATGACTGATATTTTAGTATATGTTTAATTTAATTTATTCCTACAAATCTCTTGAGGTAGGCATTATTTCTATGTTGATATTATGAAACTGTACTTCATAGAATTTGAGTAAATATTTGATATCAAATAACTGAAAGGGTGGAGCAGGACTCAAATGGGGGGTACACTGAACACAAAGCCAATTCTCTGTTAATTTCACCACAGTACATCTTCAGTGACCTTAACAGACACAGCCAAGGAGCAGCATATTTTCATATGTAAGAGAGCAACAGAAATTAAAAATTATAAGTATTGAGTTTATTGTCTCAAAATAATTGTTGTTTCTCATGCGTGCAATCTTTTAACCCTAGCTGGACCACCTAAGAATGGAACTTGAGCCAGGAACATTTCCTTACTAAGACATAAAGAGTCCTCGCAGCCTGTTCTGAGCTTACGCCTCCTTTGGGAATATATTTCCCTGTTCTGGACTTGATATATACAGTTGACCCTCATCTGAGGATTCAACCAACCTCAGATCAAAAAATTCCAAAACAAAATTCTAGAAAGTTCCAAAAAATCACAAAACTTGAATTTGTGACACTGGCAACTATTTACATAGCATTTACATGGTATTCACAACTATTTACATAGCGTTTACATTGTATTAGATATTATAAGTAATCAAGAGATGATTTAAAGTATATTGGAGGATGTGTGTAAGTTATAATCAAATATTATGCCATTTTACATAAGGGACTTGTGCATCCATTGGTTTTGGTATCAGAGGGGTGATGGAATCAATTCTCTGCCCCCACGGACACCTGATACCAAGGGACAGCTGTCCTTTTTCATTCTGTTTATTAAGCACATGTGTCAGTGTCCTCAGTCGCACTCTCAGCTTTCTGTATTTCAGATCCTATAGGGGAGAGGTTGGGGTCATTTTATTGTGGCAGAAAGTGTGGGCTCTGCAGCTAGGTCTGTCTGGGTTATGGAGCAGATCTGCTGGCCAGGAGGGACCAACACAGGGCAAGAGACTGGATCTCATGCGTGCTCTCCTTTCTTGCTGTAAGTAAGGGCTGCACCACTTTTGCCGGCTGTATGTGTTTTCTATTCTCAACAACATTTAATCATGCACAGGTCTCTTCCCTGGATGGAATTTATCTGCCTTTTAATCTTTTTTTTTTTTTAATTTAATTAATTAATTTATTTTTCGCTGTGCTGGGTCTTTGTTGCTCCATGCGGGCTTTCTCTAGTTGCGGCGAGCGGGGGCTACTCTTCGCTGTGGTGTGCGGGCTTCTCACTGTGCTGGCTTCTCTTGTTGCAGAGCTCAGGCTCTAGGCGCACGGGCTTCACTAGTTGTGGCTCGCAGTCTCAGTAGTTGTGGCGCACGGGCTTAGTCGCTCTGCAGCATGTGGGATCTTCCCAGACCAGGGCTCGAACCCATGTCCCCTGCATTGGCAGGTGGATTCTTAACCACTGCACCACCAGGGAAGTCCTATCTGCCTTTTAATCTTGACTGCACAGCCTGGCCTGTGAGTTCACAGAGAATGGCATAACACTCAGCTCCGGATGTCCTAGTAGTTAATTATGTGAATTCACATAAATGGCCTATTAATAAAATTGGCTGCAAGCTACTCTTGGATTGCAGAGTTGAAAGGGAAGACTTAACTCAAGACATCTTTGTCTTCAGACCATAACTTAAAATATCTTTTTGATTTAAGGCCACTTTATCTAATTTCTACTTTATCTAAATTCTACCACTGTCACTGCCTCACTTCTACTACTGCCCCGTCACCTCTCCACCGCACCTGTAGAAATGCGACCCAATATCAGTCCAGAAGTCAGGGACTGTGCAGTTTAGGGATTGTATGAATCATGTAAAGCACTAGTTAGCATAAAATGTATTTAAAAGGGATAAAGAAAAGAAAGATATTCAAACTCACCACAAAAAGTAAATCTATTATCACTGATGATGTCATCATTCCTGGTACATTTCTTCTGAGCCCAGCATGTAGGTTGCCATGTTTCCTACATCATTAAATCTTTAAAGAGCTCCTAGTTTTAGACACAAATAGATCTCAGTAAAGCAGATGTACTAAATGCATGGGTGGTCAGAGCAGAGTTGTCTCCCTTGCATAAGTAGATGGAGAGTTGTGAAACTGAGTCACAGAGACTCATAGAACCATACCAGATGAGAAGGAATAAAACAACTAGCGATCATAGTTCCACTCCTTATTTATATTAAAATTTGGTGTGTATGTATATAT
The DNA here is from genome assembly GCF_028021215.1 of Eschrichtius robustus. NCBI lineage: Eukaryota > Metazoa > Chordata > Mammalia > Artiodactyla > Eschrichtiidae > Eschrichtius > Eschrichtius robustus. The sequence goes on from NC_090841.1 coordinate 42,097,325, forward strand.
AAGTATCTGAAATATATATACATAATGCATAGGCATACACTTATATATATATTGCATATAGTAATACCCTAAACAAAATTCAGTTTAACATGTCCTCTAAAAGCTTTCTTTTTGTAGTTAAATCCATTGACTTTTGTGAAGTTCATCTAACATTCATGGGTTTTACTGGACACCATTCAGGCCCGAGAGATTAGATAGCAGAGAGTGACATCTTGACTTTGATGTCTTATATGTTCCTCTGCCTTTATTATCCAAAGTAGAGCCCTTGTTAATTCTTCCCATCCCTCCCTGTGGAAACCTGTCTCTGCCCTGTTTCCGTATCCCAGTTTTCTTCACAGCATCACTATCTACCCAGAGGTGGGGTCAAAAACCTAGGAGTCATTCTTCCTTCTCACTCCGCACAGATAAATTCTATCTACTGGCAAGTCCTGGTGGCTCTGCCTCTAAAATAGACCTTGGGCATCCACTTAGCTTCTATCCTTTCCCTCCTACTATTTTAGCCAAAACTACCATCTTCCACCTGGGCTGCACTGTATGCTCCACACGGTTCTCCCTGCTTCTGCAGGGAGGGGGCGCTCTTAAAGCCCATCTCCACCTGAGCCAGAGGGACCAGTCAACATTATAAAGGAGAGCCTATCCTTCCCCTGCTTTAAACCTCACAGTATCTTCTCCCTGTGCTTAAAATAAAACTTGAACTCCTTATTTTCAGGACAAGTTGCTGTGTGATTTGTTATCCAATCCCCTCATCACCCACCATGCTCAGCCTCACTCACTAGGCTCCACCCAAGGATCTTCTTTCTTTTCTTCAAGAGAAAAGCCCATTCAATCTTCAATACACTTGCATGGCCTTCTTTTGGAATGCTCTTAGCCCAAATTGTCCCACCCTGGAGACTTTTCAGGTTTGGGCTTAAATGTTGTCTTTTAAAGAGTGATTTCTTATCTAGCCATTCTAGATTATTAGCTGTCTAACCACCCACCTACTTTCTTTTGAATCATATTATCCAGTTTTATTTTCATCAAAGCACTTGTTGCTACGGAAATCTTATTATTTATATAGTTTTTTTGTTTTGTTTTGTTTTGTTTTTTAAATTAGTCCCAACCTCCTATACTGCAGCCCTTTGTAAAAGCCATTGTCTGCCATGGCCCACTGTATCCCCAGGAGCTAAAATGTTTTTGACAGGAGTCCATGCTTAAGAAAAAAACGTTGGATGAGTGAAAGGGCTTTCAGATTCAATCTTAAAAGCTTGCCGATCTAAAAGAAACAATGACACTGACATCCTGTTTCAACATCCTTTTGATATTCTCTTATACCAATGGCTTGGCAAAGATTTTAAACATTTTTAAATATGGCAAAAAAGACTGATGAACCAGAAGTGGGAGGATTTCTACATGTGACAGCACCAAAATGACAAAAAACATCTTCTGAAAATGCAAGATATCTTCTAGTTATTTGAATTCTCTTCTCTGAAAATAGAATATTAGTCATAAAAATATTCCACCTAGTTGCTGAAATACCAACACATTTTACTTTTTCCCTGATGAATACTGAGAGAATAGCGAGTTCTCTCTCACAAGTGATTTTCTCCCTATATATTTCATCAATCTCAGAAACACTAATAAAAATTTAAACTCACTCAGACATATCATAGCCATAATGTAATTTTCTTTTTTGTTTTTACTTTTGATGCCCTGAAGAGTTTTTTTTTTTTTCCTTTGGTCCATAAATTAATGGAAGGGTTACACTCATCCACACAGATGTAACCTCTTTCCTCTCTGAGAGACATCATGGGGAGAATATTCTTCCCTTAGGAAGTTATATAAATATAATACAATATCATAAAATTTGTACACATTCTTTTAACTGTTTCAGATAAATAAATGTACATGCTGAATAACATATACTCATTTATGTTGGATTGGTACTAAAATGTTATATAAATCATTTTTGTTGGTAAATTGCTACCTCTTGACATTGTAGTCTCACATTGATCCTAATGCTGATGTACAAAGTTTCACTTTTGTATTGAGAACATAACAGCATGCAAATAAATAAACAGTGATAACAACTTAGCTGCAGAAGAATAATTATCCAGTTTTGTGATAAAGATTGTTCTTTCATTTTCTTGAACGGATGTGCTCTCAAGATTCACAGGGTGTGATAAAGAAAAGCTCTACGAGAAGCCTAGAGAGTGCAGTGAAACAAATTCCTGTAATGAACTTTCTCAGTCCTGGGTTCACAGAAACTGGGGAGAGTGGCAGATTTTTACATAACAGCTGTTAATACTAGTACAGAGAAAGCTTCAAAATTATCTCCATCTTAGATCTCATGCTCGGCTTTACACCTCTCATGTGATCTTATCTTCAGGCCCTTCTATCGTTCACCATTTTCATACTCAATTATAAGATTTCTTTTAGTGCTAAAAAGGATATTTTATGAAAGCAAACACATGTTTTGATAAAACCTATGGCAGACCCAGGTTCCTTAAGAAAATTCACAGACATTCACATACATTCCTGTGTATTTATATACATTCTTTCTAGAACATTGGTCTATCAGACTATAATATAAAGTGTCAACCTATTCATTGTTCTAACATCTGGCCCCATATTTCCTCTACTTGAAGGAGACGCTCAGACTAAAGAAAATGGCAGCAAGGCTCTAAAGCAAAAATAGAGACGTCCTCTCTTGCTCTGCCTGGGAGAAGACATTCTTGGTTTGTGTGTTAGTTGTTTTGCTACAGGGGGCGGGAGGGTGGATGGAGTGAGGATAGCAGAGAAGGGAGGGATTTGTAGAAAAGACAAGAAGAAGGCGTGAAGATCAGGCTTCAGGGTGGGGCTGGGCTTAGGAGAAATTCAACATGGTAGAGTCACCAAAAGGACTTTTAAAAATATGAAAGCTTAATGTCAGTGTGCAGTTATTTGACCTTTGATTTGCTCTTCAGATTTCTCTCCATCTAAGGAAAAAAAAAAAAAAAAAAAAAAGTCTACTGCATTGAGAAATACTTTTAGGAGTGTGTGTTTGTTTTTATAAAAAAAAGCAAGAAAGCAAGCAAGCAAGGTGAAGATCTTTGGGTCACTAGAATGGAGCTAAAGAAGTAAACTTCTGGAAGTAGACCAGCCATAAGAATGCAAGCCTCCTGTAAATATCCATAATATGTGGGGAGAGCTTTGGATTTCCACAAGGTAACCAAGGATGTCGATTCAATTTTACCTCCATATCAAGAAGCAAAGTGCTTTTAGATGACTTCTGTTTTCTACGCACATGCTTTATCTAATTAAGAAATAGTGATAAGGTCTGAGTAGATTGTCTTTCCCTTCCTTCACACTAAACAACTAGGTAGTGTAAATGTAAGAGAATATATAGCACAAAACTCAAAGGAAGTAAAATGACTACACCAAAATGGCTATATCTTTTACATGAATTTCTTTTACTAACAGTAATGTTGCTTGTCAGGGACTTAATAGTTGATATGTCAAAGCAATTTGGCCTGTTATTAATTGTTCTGAAATAGAATTACCTTTCATGTCTTAGAAACCAAATAAATGGCTAGTCTTGATGGTCAATTAGGTCATAATTTTAACATCTAGTTATAATTTTGTTAGATAGAATCATATAAAAAATCAGGCTCAAATTTTTGATGCATTCATTTAATTATATACCAGGAGTAAAACATAGTGTTTTAAATGTTAATACAGACCATTTTGACATCTCACAGTTTTATAAACAAACTGCAGTTAGCAAGCTGTGGAAGGGGATGATAGGATCTCAGGAAATCCACTGATATTTATGTGGTATATATAGGTAAAATAAAAATGGTACATGAATGGAAGAAAATAGTGAGCAAAAAAATCATTTCTTCTGAAGTTGTAAAAAATCCTAAAATTCAATTGTTTACTGGAATTTCAGCCAGTCCTAAGGGAAAAGTCTTTTTGACTCACAGTTGCTCACTTTAAGTCAATTTTATTCAGAAGGTGCACTGAGTATTTTTCTGGGAAGAACACTGTCCTGGATGCTACACAAGATATGATAAAATCTACATCACTTTCTTCCTCAAGGAGTTTACTTTCTAGGTGGGGGCAAAGTGTTTGCATGTATGACAGTACCAAACTAGATTTGAATAAATATGTATGGTATGGGTTATACAGTTTTAAGGGTTGTTTAACATTGTTTTTTTAATCAGCTCCTTTCTCCCTTGACACGTCTTCTTTCTCCCTTTTCCATCCATTACATCAGAATGTCAATCACTGACTGACCTTCAATTATTGTTTTGATTTCTTTCAATTTTACAGCACAATAAATCCATCCTTCAGCTACTAAATCAATAGCCTTGACTCAACAAATGATACTACAATGTAAATGTGTGATCCTAACAAACAAACTCACAGACCTCCAAAGCCCTTTCACTTCTTTCTTTTGCAAAATGGGCCAAGAGGTCATATTTGGAGAAATATTTAGTGAAACACAAATTACCACCAGTATCAATGACTTAAGAGAAAGTTTTGTTTAAAACTGTTCAAAGTACAATTTTAAAATACAAAACCAAATGTAACTGATGTTACAGTCAGTGACTTTTCTTTTTACTATCAAATCACGTAATGAGGAAGAAATTATACCTATAAATCCAGGAAAATGTAGTGTTTATAGGGTTTCTGCTGTGAAATTTTAATTCTTATTATATAAACCACATACAGTCACATCTATGCCAGCCTAATCTAGAACTACTTTTTATTAAAAAATATATTTCTCTGGCTTATAACCTATTTCTGTTGGTTTGCATCCAAAGCCTAAAGAATTGCTTAATAAGCAAGCCTACTATGTGTTATTCTGCATGTTATGGACTGAATACTCTTCTCCTCCCTTGAAAAATTCATATATTGAAGCTCTTACCCCCAATGTTACTATGTTTGGAGATGGAGCCTGTGAGGAGGTGTTAAAGCTTAAATGAGGTCATAACGGTGAGGCCCTACTCTGAAAGGCCTGGCGTCCTTATAAGAAGAGGCAGAGTCACTGGAGCTTTCTCTCGAGCAAGTTAGGACACAGGGAGAAGGTGGCCATCTACAAGCCAGGCAGAAACATTCACCAGGAACTGAACTGGCTAGCAGCTTGATCTTAGACTTCTCAGCCTCCAGAACTTTGAGAAAATGAATTTCTGCTGCTTAAGCTACCCAATCTGTGTTATTTTGTTATGGCCTTCCAAACAGACTGACACTGCACAATTAAGACGTGGGGATATTTACACACACATACACACATGCATACACACACACACACACACACACGGTGGTTTGTAAAGAATGTGTAAAGAATATTATCAAGAAGGGGCAGACAAAATTCAAATGTCCCTTTAATATATAATGGCAGTCAAAAAAGGAAACAGCAAAATATATTCATGAAACTGTATAGGTACATTTGGAGCAACATTCTGAAGGAAAGAAGGGATATAAGTTTGTGAATGGAAGGTGAAAATTATTGGACAGTCTGGAAAGTAGAGGGTTTCCTCACACTGCTTGGATGTAGGAGAGATGGATCTTGATATGCAAATACTAAGCAACATGTATCATGAAATATTGGTATATTTGGAGGTTCTATTAACCGTTTCCTTTCTTTATAAATTATCATTATAGAAACATTTTAAAATGCAGATAAATAAAAATAAATTACAAAGTCACCTATAATACTAGTCAAAATTAAACATACTTAACATTTTGGTGTTTTTCTATATATATAACATATAATACATACAATAATATAATGCTTTTCCACTTAAAGACATATCATGAATTTTTTTCAATGTCATTATATACTACTCTTACTCAATATATTTCTGCAAGTCCACTCCATACTCAAAAATTTGGGTATTCAAATCACCATCTATGGATTTCTTGGTTGTTCATTGTTGGGGATGTTTCTATTTATGAAGAACATTCAGAGAATTTGTAGGTTTATTAGACAAAAGATGGGATGGTCAAAACTTAACTGAAACAACTTGGAATAAACAAGTACTATAATTTGGATTATTAAAAAAAAAAAAAACTTAACTGAAGACAACACCAAGTGTTGGTGACCACGTGGAGAGATCGGATCCCACTGGGTTTACAACTAGATTTCCACATTGGATACATTGTCGTAGGAATGTAAAATGGCACAGCTCCTCTGAAAACAGACTTTTCAAGTCTTATAAAATTAAACCTGAAATTACCATATGACTGAGCAATTGCACCGTTGATCATTTATCCCATAGAAATAGAAACTTATGTTTATACAAAAAACTATACACAAATTTTCTGTAGCAGCTTTAATTTTAATTGACAAATCTGGAAACCACCCAGATATCCTTCAATGAGTGAATGATTTAACAAACTGATATTACAACGTAATACTACTCAACAATAAAAAGGAACAAACTATTGATACACACAACCAGTTGGACAAATCTCCAGGGAATTATGCTGAATGAAAAAAGTTGATACCAAAAAGTTAAATACTATATGACTCCAATAATATAACATTTGTGATTAATGGTTAACAGGTGTTAGGGGTGGATTGGGGAGGGGAGGGGGCAATGGGAAAGAGGTATGTATGGTTATAAAAGGGCAATAGGAGAAATCTTTGGGTAGTGGGAACTATTTAGTATCTTGACTGTTGCGGTGGATACATGAACATACCCAACAGACAAAATTGTATAGAACTAAATACACCACACACACGCATACACGCACACACACACACAAATGAGTGCCAGTAAAACTGGTGAAATTTGAATATGATAGGTAGATTTTGTAAATGTCAGTATCCTGATTGTGATTTTATACTACAGTTTTTGCAAAATATTAGCATTTGGTAAACTGAGCAAAGTGGATTAGGAATCTCTCTATTATTTCTTAAAACTGCATGTGAATCTTCAATTACCTCAGTAAACATTTCACTTAAAAATTAATTGGAAAAGAAGATTCATAGTGAAAACAAAGTAGGGACAAATGAGATTTTAGAAAAGGAAAAAATAAGTGGTTAGCCCTAGAAAGTGGTTGCCATTAGGTAATGGATTTTGAAAACAGAATTGTAGAGGCTGGAGTCTACAGTATACACATCCATGACAGTTTCACAACATAAAATAAGAAGGTATTTATTTCATTTGTGAATTAGAAAACATATTTAAATAAATGACTCTCAAAAATAAAGGAAAATTATGTCTAGAATGTGTATATTATAATTTCAGTACTTTTATGATTTAACATTGTGTATCAAAAAAAGTAGGTGAAACTGACCAGAATTTATAAAGATCTATATTAACTATTCAATAATGGAAATATGTCATTTTTAAAAATTATTGGTAATATTTTTTAACACTGTAAGGCATCAGAGATTCAAAATCTTACCACAGGTTCAAAGTACATTTCAAGAACTTTTGCTTCATCAAAATACACTAGATGAAGCCTAACAAAATTTGAATTGTTTCCTATGAGAGAATGTTCAGTGTGATATGGTAAGTTATTCTACCCAAATAGCACACTCACATATTATATATCAGATACTCTGTTCTAATTCTGGTCCTCCCAAGTATATATTGTGAATTGTTATGGCTTATTCAAACAATGTCCCAATACATTTGGAAGTCTCTTTATAAGCAATAAATGCATGTAATTTAAAAACATTGACCCTGGGCTTCGCTGGTAGCGCAGTGCTTAAGAATACGCCTGCCAAGGCAGGGGACACGGGTTCGAGCCCTGGTCCGGGAAGATCCCACATGCCGTGGAGCAACTAAGCCCGTGCGCCACAGCTACTGAGCCCACGTGCCACAACTACTGAAGCCCTTGCGCCTAGAGCCGGTGCTCTGCAACAAGAGAAGCCACTGCAACGAGAAGCCCACGCACTGCAACAAAGAGTAGCCCCCGCTCGCTGCAATTAAAGAAAGCCCGTGCACAGCAAAGACCCAATGCAGCCAAAACTAAAATAAACAAATAAATTTATATATATAAAAAAAAAATCGACCCTTTGCTTGGTATTGTAGACCTGTCAGAATGATTTGCTCACCTAACTGTATAGGGAAAATTATAATAGCCAGAGATTGAATGTTATGACAAAATAGAAGGGCATTATCAAAGAATTAGAATGCTCTATGTAGGCTAAAAATAGCAATTAAATGGCATTGATTTATTTTTCCCTTGTTGCCATGAGGAATAATTGTCCTCTTCTGCCCTATATATGTTGTACTCCCGTCTACCATCCTCATTATCACTTGATGGTTCAACTGCTAAAAAATTGCTCTTTTCATATAATTATTCTCATTAGCCATTTTTCATAAAAAAGCTTGTGAGTTAGACAGATAAGTCTATTGCATAGGCAATTACAAATGAGAAATCTCAACAGAAAATGGGCAAATAACTCTTCTGAGGTCATAAAATAGTCAAATGTTTGAACATAAAAATAACATTTTTTGTGAAACAGTGCTACTCTTCTCACTGAATTTTAAAAGAAAAGTTATTTTAATTAAAATGTTATTTGTTAACTTGTAAAAAAAAAAAAAACATTTTTTTCCCTTTTCCAGTCTATGTATCTGACACTTTGTGCCTGGCTATCTTGGCTGGGTCTTGGAAACAAATCTGCAATTGTGAATGCCTGAATTGATATGTTTGATTGCATATACAGATCTAAAATTTGCTCTAGTTGTTCCTGCAGCAAATTGGTGGTGACATTAACTTCTAAATACATGTGCTTTTGTAGACTGTGTGTCAAAATGGGGAAAACAAAGTAATAGGATTTAGAGTCAGAAGCTTGGGCTCTACTTCAACTTCTGACTCTTTTTGTTCATATAAACTTGGGTAAATCTCTGAAACACTCTGAGTCTCCTTTAATTAGGATTCAATTCAACTATCACCTTCTATCTGTAATTTTGTGTGACTCTCCCAGATAGAATTCCCCATTGCCTTACGAGTTCCTTGAAGGCAAGGATCGTACCTTGTTCACCTTGTATCACTAGATTTTAGCACAATATCTGGCTAAATAGCAACCTGAGTTACTGGCTTGAGACAATGTATATGCAGTGCTTATATAAACTGAAAAGTGATTTATAGAATTAAACATTTTTATAATTATTGCTATCAAATGGCAGCCACATAATTAAGGGTATTTAGTTGAGTGTTGCTGATTTTTTTTTTTTTTTTTTTTTTTTGTTCTTGGTGCAAAATCAATTGATATTCAACGCAACAAATTATTCAACCTTACTTGCTTAGGGACACGGGCATGCACTACTGTGTTCTTTTACGTCATAAGTAATCTCCAGTTAATTTTCTCCTTGGCTTTCTTTCTCTCCATCACTCTACTGCAGCTTTATTTTTCTCTTCTGCTTTACATTTTAAACTTCTATAAAATTCTTAAAATTTCCCTAGTTAATATATATATAGTTAATAGAATATATATTATAAATTTTTATATATATGTTAAAGTTAATATAATACGTATAGTTAATATAAAATTTCTTAAAATTCCCCTAGTTAATAGCATAACTGCTCTGTCACTCTGGACAAAACCAGCTGGGAAAACAACACCTCTCAATAAGTTCAGTTTTCTGCATCCTACATGCCTGCACCCAAGCTGTTAACCATTGTTGATGAAAAATCACATCACATAATTAGGATGGTTCAACTATGTATTTGTGGCCATGACCTTAGGTGAAATCTGAATGTTGCTTGGCAACAGCCACATTGGTCTCTGGTCAATTTGTAATACCCTCTCCACAAGCATTTTTTCCAACCAGTTTCCATCTCCTCAAACCTGTGTTCTGCCTTCTTACTTCCACAGCCTCATTTCTTGTTCTCCCTCTCTTTACAGAACCAGCCTCAACACCCCCCATGCAAATGATCTAGCCCACTAATATAGAAATAAAACAGAAGTCTTCAGGTGAAAATAACCTTAGATTAATAATATACCAGCTACCAACACATCCCTCTTTTTGTAAGCTTCTTTTAAAATGGATGTCTGTCAATGTTTTCTTCCAGGTTCTATATTCCAGTCTTTCCAGACTTCCCAATATGTTACTTCTGTTAAACTTCCTTAAACTCCCACTCTCTACCGGTCTTCAAAATAGACTAAATCACGTTCACATTCAGAAATAATTTCCTCAAGTCAATGTATTAATATCCAGCTACCACTTTTCTTTCTTTCCACCAAATACTACTGAAAAAGTCACATCCTTCACAATTTCCATCCTATTATTCTCCACTCAACAAACTCCAGTGTGGCTTCATAGAAGCTGGCCCCTCACTCTATCCACTAGAGATTCCACTGTGACTAAACTCCTTGGAAGAGGAAACAGGAGTGACCTAACACCTCAGGGATATTTATGTTTGCAAGTTCAGCCCTAGCTCTTTCCTGGTTCCTAACACAGAAATATCCAATTGCATTTCTCACTAGTGTCTATCATTCCTCCTGTGGTCCCTACTTCAGGAAATGGCACCATAATCTACCCACTTACTTGAGTCTGAAATCTGAGTGTATTTACTGACATCTCCTCTAATCTTCCCCACATCCAGTCCCATCAACATTAAAATCTGGAAAAGTTTCTCCACTGCTTTTGGAATAGTGGTGAAAACTCAGATGGTTCATAAGCTCCTGCCCGATCTCTCCTGCCCACCACTCTCCACTTCAGTGATGAGTGCTCAAAACCACAGCGCCTTTGTTATTTCCTTAACTATGCCTTCCTCTTAATTCCCTCCGGGGCTTAGCATTCTTTGTTCTCACTCTGTGGTGTCCTCTTCATCTACCCATACCTTTTCATTCTTTAGGTCTTAGCTAAAATGTCATTTCCTCCACGCTTTTCCATGACCATTCTCATCCAACTACATCAATTTTCTCTTTAATTAACTCTCAAAACACCCTGTAATTTTTCTTCAATTTATTGTAGTTTTATAAATTAATTAATTATATATGACTTCCTTACCAGACAAATCCAATGAGAGAAGAAATCATATGTAAAAATTATAACCAATATTATATGGTCCTGTAGACAGTGGCTGCTCAATAAATACATAAATTATAAGTTTTCATACTACTGTTAACATGTGGGTATAGTCCAAAAATTCATTGTATTAAAGTATGTAAGCTAAACACTTTGGATTATTTTTAACCTGAAAGAAAAGATCAATTACCATCAAATATCACAGCAGACAAAAAAAGGAAAAGAAAATTCAATAGTCTGAAGCAGGTAGCCTTTACTTTTGTAATCAACGTGAGGTTAGAAACCATTTTGTAAATCCAGTCAACAATTAAAATATAAATGTTTTATTTCTATGATAGTTTCATTCCTTTAGAACTTCAAAGTTAGTATGTAACCTAAAAATGTCATTATAAAAGAGGTACATAGCTCTATGTGATTAGGTGTTATATGTTAATACATAGATTTCTTTACACACACACACACACACATATTGCTATGTATAAATATATTTCTTTTTATAAAGCCCATAATAGTAGCAGTCAAAGTTAAGGGTGTAGACTTAAACCTTTACAGCTATTACAGAGCCCCTGGAGGAATCTTGCTTAAGATTGTTAAAGATAACATTCACAGTTAGAGTCTTAACCTTGGTAGATCATTAAATAAGAAGCTACTAATGAGACATTCCCTTAGTCTAGCCAATGCTTCTTTTTTATTCAGCATGACAGCATCCACACCATAACTGCAAAGTAATCTGCTTTGTTTTGGAATCATAATTACATATTGACAAGATAAACTGTGAGACCTAAATCAGGGGAATTTAAGCTATTATGGGAGCATTCTCATGGGAAAAACCTGAAGGAACATCAATTATTTTGCCACAATCTCACTCCTTTTCAATTTTCCATTCTTGCATGGAATGAAATCCTAGGAGAAAAGAAGCTATAGAAAAACTGGATGCAGTACTTTGCCATGGGATTGAGAAGTATCTTCTACAGGTAATTAAAATAAAAACAGGTAAAACCCATCAGTGAATTTATTTAGAGGAAGACATTTCTATCACTGCAGTGTCTTTCTTCTGTTTTTTTTTTTTTTTTTGCTCATGTAAATTTACATTAAAGAGCAGTTTTATATATAGATATATATATATAGAGAGAGAGACATTATAACTGCTTGGATAAAAAACAGCATATAACTTCATGGAACAAGTAATTGACAAACTATCTCACTAAGCGATAACCTTATATAATTTAAATGATTTCAAAAGTTTTTGCCACTGTTATAAGTGATCAGAATTATTGGTATTGATTCTTCAGTGAACCAGTCTACTAACAAATAAATATACAGCCACTTAAAATTATAAATGTTATCATGCATACTCTTTGCCAATTAGTATACAAATTAAGATGGATCTTTAAATTAGAAAAAAAAAAAGTTCTCAGAATTGATTCCTTTTAACGGTAGAGCTACCCTGGATTTCAGGAACAGAAATTATCAAGTAAATAACAAAAACAAAAATGGATAATGGAAGTATTTTTATAATTTAAAGTTTGTTCCACTAATGACACTTTGAAATAATATTTATATTATCAAAATTGTATGAATTCTACATTTGGAGTGCAAAATATTTATACTGTCAGAAAACTTTGTATGCTCTGCCAACTATTTCAGAATTTTCTCCTTTTTCCTAGTTGGTAGCCCTGAAATACACTGTATAGGATGTATCGCTCATATCTATATTTTTATTACTTTTATATCCCCAAAGTAATTGAAATAGAAGGAGCCTGGTTCACTGGTAGGGGATTGCTTTCACATTTTCTTAAGTTATTCAGTTCCACTTGAGTTGAAGAACATTAGTTATTGGTTAAAAGAGGGTTTTCAAAGTTATGGATTTTAGCACTTTCTTGACTGAGGATTCTGATGCTCAGCAAACTTGGCTAAAATCTAGAAGGTGACAGATGCATGAAAAGTTGAAAAATAGGACACACAACTATAAGCTCAGCTGATAAACTTCCATCAGAGATTTGCTATTTCTTAAAATGCTGATGCTGAAGTAAAGGTGGAGAAACTTATCACAAAATAATTTCTAGTGTTTTCTCTTCTGACAACCAAGGATCAGATTGAGATCAATAATTGTCTCTCTGTAAAAGATATGCTACATATCTATCAAGAGAGTATAAATTATCTAAAAGTTTGATAATCTGAATATTTCCCTTATGTATTCAATACCCTTCATGAAGACATTTGAAGCAAGTCTGAAAAATATTTCTAAAAATCTATGTAAACTAGAAACATGTACTCTTTTAGACAATTTGTAAAAATGTTCTTCAGCTTCAAGGAAGACATCATGCTACCTGGGCTCCTACCATCTTATCCTGAATGTATTAGTTATCTGCTCAGGGAGGAACATCTGTAGTGAGGCTTTTCATCAGTGAGAGCTGACTTTGAATTGAATGTCATTGGTTGTCTGATTTTGAACAAATTACTTAAGTGTAATGAGCTACACTTTTTTCATCTTTCAAGTGAGGATAATACTTACTTACTCTGCAGGGTGGTGAGAGGATGAAATGCCTGTAGTCTATCTGCTACAGGGCCTGGGTAAGTGCTCAATACATCTATTGAGTGACTATAGGTTTGACTCATGGGAACAGAACAACTAGAGAACTTGTTTATAAGAGCAACTTCTAAAACAGGGATCTCAAATGCTTCCATCTCAGACAACCATATTTTATGAGAAACAAATGTCCAGAACTAGAAACTATATTAAGTCTCCAGTAGTCCATGAGTTAAGTAGAGGAAACAGAAAGTCGAGCTTTGAATGAACATTGAACATCCACTGAATATCTCATTTCCTGCATATATTCTTCTGAGAAAACAATGCTGTAAACAACCACAATGATAATAACCTAATGGTGTGTTATATGAGGTAACATAATAAATTCAGTGAGCATTGAAGGAACCATTTGAGTTCATATTGTTCTCCAATGAGTAGCCACACACTCGCCCCCTGAATTCTGAGTCAGTCTTAAAGCTTTCTTAACCTTTAAGCAGATCTGAGTGCTGCTTATCTGTGCAAGGCAAGGTAACTTGTAATTCTATACTTGCTCCCCACTTGAGACACTCATTATCAGCCTCTGTTTTCCTGCTACTGTATGTCAGAGAGTCTTAGTGATCAACGACTATGGGCTGGGGCCCCTAGAATAAACTTCCTCCCATTTTTTAATAACCATAGAAACTGTATACTTATTAGAAGCCTCTCCATCCTACAGGTCCACAGTCTCTTAATTGCTTTGTCTGTAGTTTCGGTACATGCATAATAAATAGGGAACTCAAGAAATTGATGCTCCTATTAGTTTTATTCTGCAGTAGCCATTAACCACAACTAAAGTATAAATATATAAATCATAATAAGTGTTCCATAATGGAGGTCATAAAATCTACTACATAAAATAGCTTCATATAAATATACTGAAATATATCAGCAGCCAAAATGCTAAACTTCAAGCTGGAAAAATATTACAATAGGGAAAATAAATTTTAAATCATCACCAAACAAAATAGTGCCACATTCATTTACTGAAGGTCAAAAATGTGAATGAGAAAATGACTGTCATGAGAATATAGACCAGTGGTGGAAAAATGAATTATCTATGCGGAAAATTTAGCCATGGACCTGGACAGTTGATATCATGGTGTGATGTGGAGGTAGGAGGTAAGAGAAAGTTATCAATCAACAATGTTGTTACATTAAAAAACATGGTAACAGGTGGACTGATTTGTTTATGCTCATCTTTTTCCAAAAATGTTTTGAAGTATCTTGACTGTTAAATAGTAAACCAAAATAGTGCCTGGCACACAAATATTGGAATATATCAAATATTTGAAGAGAAAAAGAAGGTTAGAAGAAAGAAAAATGACAAAGGTAGGATTTATTTTAGCTCTGACAAAATTAGTATTCTTAACTATTAATTTACAAAAAAAAAAATCTTTAAAGAGTCCTCATTGAAGCACAGTAAGTGAATTGGTCCTGGAGGTAATTTTTTTTTTTTTTTAATTTTTATTGGAGGACAGTTGATTTACAATGTTGTGTTATTTTCAGGTGTACAGCCAAGTGAATCAGTTGTACATATATAAATATCCACTCTTTTTTTTTTTTTTTTCTTTAAGATTCTTTTCCTACATAGGCCATTACAGAGTATTGAGTAGAGTTCCCTGGGCTATACAGCAGGTTCTTATTAGTTATCTATTTTATATATAGTAGTGTGTATATGTCAGTCCCAACTGGAAGTAATTTTTTAATATTTCCAGAGTCAAAATTAGATCTAAACCACAGAAAGATTTTTGAAGATGTTCAAATATCTTTCTTGAAAATGAAAATATCTTTGAATTCTCAAGTTTCCAGGATCAATAAGATCTATACATCTCTAAAGACTATGTTTAGCCAAATCTTCCTTTGAGATTACATATTAACTGAAAACATCTTTGTTAAAATATTTCTTTCATTTTTCTAGAATTATTGGTATACATGCTTTTACTTCTTACTACATACCTTTCTTACCAGGTTACTTGAGGCCTGGATGCAGTGTAATTTTCATTTTTCTGTCCTCAATACCTACCATTCTGTTTCACATCTGGGAGATAATCAATAAAATGCTTCTTAAACAAGTATATGTCTGATATCACCATAATGCATGTGTGGAAAAGGTCATTAAAACTTGTGTAAGTGTTAAATATTATCAAATACTAAAGCATGCAGGGCAGTAATGGTGAGAAATGACTGCTAATCGGTATGGGCTTCTTTTGGGGGTGATGAAAATATTCTAAAGTTGAGAGTGTTGATGATTGCACAGCTTTGTGACTCTATTAAAAACCAGGGAAATGTACAATTTAAATGAGTGCACATTATAGTATGCAAATGATATCTCAATAAACCTGTTAAAAATACGAGCTCCATAATCACCATGTCAATTTTGACAATTTGTCACCTATATATTCATGCTGATGTTGAAAATAATTAGAAGAATCAGAACAGAAGAGGAGGTAAGTGGAAATGGAATAGAATTACAGAGGGTGGAAGTTTTCTCAGTTAGTAGTCAGAGTTCTGATTACAGAGGTGGTCAGTAAATGTGACCTCCTGGCTGCAGCCTTGCCAATCTTTACTTCTGTAGATATTCCTACATTTAGAGGCCCTAATTCTTCATTTAAACACCTGTATTCCCGTTTTTAAAAATGCTATGAGAGCTACTAAAGTTTATCATGAAAAGAGTTATGCTTCCCCTTTGATGAAAATAGAAACCATAAAGTCATAATTTTTGAATTCCAGACAGTGAAAATTTATAAATAGATTATGATTTAGCTTTCTAAAACAGATTTCAAAAAACAAATCAAAGTCTTAAGACTTTGTTGTCACCGGCAAGTCAGTATCATTCCATGGATGGGATAAAATAATCATCAAGATAGCAAGCACGATTATTAAGTCAGGCCATATTTTGCTATGTGAAGGTTTCCTGCAGTACTGTTTGGAGAATAATAATGAGACTGGTATTAAACACACCATCTATTGTGGGTTTTCTCTGTCAAAGAAGATGCACAACAAAAGTGAATTCCCTGAAGTACGATGTTATCAGAGATGCTTTTAATTTTAGCATTTATTCCTACTCCTCAGGACAACAGACTTACACTGACTTACACTGGAGGGAAATGGGCAGATAAACGGCTGGTAAAAGGAAATACATGACTTCAAACGTTAAAAAAAAAGTTTTCTTTTGGAAACCTTATCATTTAATTACACTAAGATTTCCTCAAAAGATTCAGATTTCATCCACAGAAATTGAATTATAATCCACGTGGGCTCAAGAAGTGAAGTGTGCCAGGTGCTGCTATGAAAACTAGCTAGTCAATGGCAGTCCCACAGTTTTTCTTCAGTTTCTTTGTGGTTTCAAATGCCTACTCCTTGAGGCTCTGCCTCAGAGATCTACATAATAATACAAAATTTACACTGTCCACCAGTCATCCTATTTAGATCTTGAAAAATGTGCCTCATCTCCTTAGCATAATAACTATTCATATGGATATGCAACACATGATCAGCTAATTCATTTCTCTTCATGCCCTCTTTCAGTCAGCCTCAAACTGAAATCTTCCTCTTGAATGCCGGGGAGACTCCTACACTCGGTCAAGTCATTCTGGGTAATGTGTTGAGACCAAAGTGTGTATCATTACACACCTAACCTACCATAATGAGATTTTTTTTAAAAAGGCGCTCTTATTTTTTAAAAGAAGTACAAAAAATTGTATTCTGCTCGCTTTTTTAAAAATAATAATTTTGGCATACCTGTACAATTTCACACTGTTATATGCCATATGAGAAGATAAGATTATTTCTTTATTTAGATGGCACCTATTCTAAGAACAATCTGGATAAATTAAAATGTCATTATGCAGTTTCAATGATCATCCTATTTCACTCATCTCAAGAAACTATTCATCTCATACTAAGGATAAAATATTAACTAGTTGATAATTGCTAGTTCTACATAGCCTTTTTCTTTGAACATTTCTTAATAAAAACTAACAGAAATCCCTTTATGATATTTAGTGCAAGTATTTAAAACTGTATTTTATAAACATTTCTAATACTGATAGTACTATTAAGTCCAGTGACCTGCGAAACTACTCTTCTGTGATTAAAACTACCTAGGTAGTACATAGGCATAAATAGACAACCAGATTTAGAATCATAAATTGATTGTCTTCTCTAAGCCCTAGTTCACCACTAGTGGGATCCATTATAAAAATCTCTTTCTAAGTAGTAGAAGAAATTCACAAGAGCTGAAGCAAGATTTTGGTTCTATCTGAATACTCTTCTGAGGACAAGGATCTTCCATCAATTCTTGTTAATATTTCTTTACATCTCCCAAACCCTCTTTGTGTTTCAGATGTAAATTCTCTATTTGCTCTCCACCCAAATGCCTGGGATTATCTCTCATCTAGTTTAGATCCCTCTTTTTATCTGGACGCCAACACCAAGCTTAGTGTTCTACAGCCCTAGTTTTCATTTTGTTGGACTACCTTATTTTTTTGAAAATTTGACTTTCTTTCCTTGAGTCTCATTTGTGTCCTCCACTAAACAAGATCCATACATGGGCTTAAGAATGTTCTTGAAATTGTATGCAAAATTGTGAATACGTGCATGTATACTTTTCCTGTAGTGGTTCATTTTGGTGTCACAAACCACTGACAATCTGATTAAAGAAATAAATATCCTCTTCAGAAAAATAAATGCATATGTGTACCTGCATATGACATTTTGATCATTTTTATTTACTTAATAGTAATTTTTTACCACCAGATTACCTACTCAATATTTAGGATTAAACATTTTCAAAAGAATTTATCATCCCATGCTCTATTTAATAATTTTATCTGTCCAGAAATAAGCTGTGCCATTTAGGTAGAAAATACTTCATGGAAAAGCCTAGGAAACTACTTTGCAAAGCACCTCAATAAGGCATGTATTCAACAGGGCTGTTTTTGAGTACAGAACAGATCATGATTTCTAGACTCTCATGAAAACCCACAAATCCTAGATTACAACTAAATATTTCTGGTCCAAACAGCCTAGGCATTTCCATTTTGACTAGTAGGAAATTTAGAAGTTACCAAATTATTGACCAAATTAGGAAATCATTAGATATTATTACCATGCAATCCTTAAATGAGTGATTTGTTTAAAAGTTTGAGTTACTTCAGGCTCAAATGATTCATTGTATTGTTATAATAATCATTTTAACACCTAAATGTCATGTATCAATAGATCATCTCTAATTCCACACAAACATCCTGAATATTTTTCAGAATTATCTTCATTACATTAAAAGTTATTTTAAAAGTATCATTAAATTCACTTCAAACAGCATTTATTTACCTCCAAATATGTATAAGTCATGGTAGTCACTAGATGGCGGAACAGAATATTGTCTTCTTCCCCTACAAGCTCATAACTGAAGAAAGATGAAGTTTCATAAATGCTAAAAATGGTAATGTCTATCTTAAGAATATGGGGAAAAAGGTTTAATTCCAAGTAGAAATAAGCTAAGAACATTTCAAAGAAAAGGTGGTATTTAAATCAAAGATACATAAAACTCTGTTATGTAAGGAAAAGTGGTAAGGTCATCCCAGTTAGAGGAAATAGTTTATACAAAGGAACATAATTAGGAAAGCACGTGAATTGTGAAATTAGTAGTTTTGGGGGACTGGAATGTAGGGGTGCATGTTCTAAGAGTATTATATAATATGAAAAAAACAAGCAAAATTAATTGTCTTTGAACTGTGTAAAGTTTTGATTACCAGTGAGAATTTGAAACCAGTTAGGTAGTTTTCTATTATAACTAGTAGTTTTAAATCCCTTTTATAAATATTAAGTGAAAACAATGAAAATTAATTGAAACTGCGTCTCCTCTTCTATATACTTAACAGATTCTTATTCCCCCATTCCTGACAGAACTTCCTGAATAAGTTAGATTCAACAAGGTTGCTTCTTGCCTTATCAATGTTTTAAAATAAAATGAGTTACTTTAAAGAGTATTTTATCTATTCATTGAAGAACCTAAAAAGATATTTTTGAATCAAATCCTTTAAAATATTCCCTATTACTCATTATTTTATCTTAAAAAATAATTGCACTGTAATAAAAATAAAGAGCTAGTGATACTGGTACTAAGGAGGGGACTTGAAGATGACCTCACACATTCTATTAGAAGACCTCAGAAGGGGCCTGTCATGCCGCTGACCCTTTTTTGCTTTTAAAGGACTAACAATTACCTCGAACTATACTGCGGGGAGTAGAGTGAACAAATGATCTTAGTACCAACAAATTCAGTTTCAATTTTGACCAAAGACAAAGAGACTAAAAGAAGTCGTCTGTTCTTTTGTGGCCAACACTGTGTTTCAAGTTGAGACCATTAAATGAGTAATTTATCTTGGGTCAACTCTTTTGGGTTAGCACACTATACTTTGTGATACAAGCTTGCTCCATTTCAAACCACATCAAACATAGATCTTTTAGTACAAAGTTCTATCTATGGGACTTAAGAGCAAAAGAAAGCATTCACATCTTAGTGTCAGTTCATACACTTGTTAAATATACCAGAGGTAATGCATTGATGACTTTACTTAGATTCTCTAATGGACTCAGGGAGCAATAAATATAAATGAACTAGAAGTAGGAAAAATATTAGTATAATGACAGATTAGACCTTAGGCAGACTAATGATATCATATTTGAAAAAAAATGAAAACTATCAGTGAACCAAAATAATAATATATAATAGCCACAAAAAAAGAATCAGATTAGCTAAAATGCTGAGATTAAAATTTCAGATTTTTTTAAAACTCTCATTTTCAATTCAAGCAAGTAATCACTGTGACTTTGTATACATTTCTAATGAAAACAGATCTACATGTGCAGCCTTTGCTGTGAGTCATCTGACAGATCAGTTGGGGTCCATGTTCAGCTGGGAGGCTGGAATAGTTGTGGCTCTCATCCTCTAGGAGACTAGCCCAGGTTTCTTTGCATGGAAGTCTCAGAGTCCCCAGCAGCAAAACAGAGCAAAACCCAATTTGCCACCTTTTTATGGGAAGAGCTACAAACAGTGTGGCTTTAAAAAAAAAATCTATCTTAAAATTATTACATAATATGCTCAGGGCTAGAAATTTTATATGGCAAATCTGGAAATAAATTCAAAGTTCCTGGTTAACATAATCTGTTATTTCCAAAAACAGATTGGAAAAAAAATCTCATCATATTATCAACATTTTTTAAAGTAAATAGATTGTATTGATTGAACCATATCATTATTAATTTCCTAACCAAATAAATAAATGTTATTAATTGAAAAATTGAAAATAAATGTATTATTGCTCATTACATGGTATAAATCAAGATAAATTACATACAAACAACAAACAAAATGAGCATCAAATTAAATTTAAAAAATGATTTTAGGCATCATCTACACTGACTACCAACTTTTGAGCTATTCTTTAAGTAAAATCCAAAAGTAATGTTGAGTTAGCATTCTGAAGGTAAACCCACCTCAGTAAGCCTGATATTTATGTAACCAATAGCATCACTATATGCTTCCAGCTGGGTGAATATTGATGTCTTCTCCCAGAGTTATGAATCCCAGGGTATTTCTCAGAATTGGGAGATGGATGGACTAGTGCTATGTGAAAGTAGCTGCCTGAAAATACAGTCCTGTGTGTGTATGTGGTGTTCAGGTTTCTAATAAAGTCAGAGACAAAGTTCCTGAATTATATCTTAAATGATCCCTTCTCCAGTGAAAGCATGTTGCAGCAATGCAGCAGAAGTTAACTTGCAATATCATTTAAAAAAAGATCTTGGAGATTTTTATATCATGTGTAAAACTAACTTTCAAGCCAAATAAAACACTGCCAAAACAATCAAGAATGCTGACTAGTTGGAGTATAATATTCTTTAATTTTTATCTTTAGTGGTCCTCATGTTTTTGGTTGAATGACACTGAGCTATCCACTCACCTCTGAGACCTCTCTCCCCTCCCCTCCTCTCCCCTCCCCTTTGCTCCCCTCCTCTCCTCTCCCTTCCCCTCCTCTCCTGTCCCTTCCCCCCCTCCCCTCACTTCCCCTCCCTTCCCCTCCCCTTCCCCTCCTCTCCCCTCTCTCACAACTATTCTTGTTCTTTCATACTCTGGGATACTGAGCAAAAGAAGGAAAGAAATGGTCACAACCTCTTCACTTTTTTACAATAACTTTGTTAAAAAAAAAATCATTTCTTGCTTGACAGAATTTCCCTATGGCATTGGGCCACCTTCACATAGCCATCTATAATTTTTCTTCTGCTTGAAACAATCTCCCACATTCCATTCTTGTTAATGACTGAGATACCCCCTGATGGTGCTTAACATTTAATAGTGCTGGAGCTCCACATTTGCCCAAACAACCTTTTCCATTTACCTTACCTCAAAGGCCTTCTAATTTTTCTTCAGAGACAGAAATCCTTTAAGTCCACTGTATCCTTAGGCTACAAATTTACTGAGATTTAGGTTTCCAATAAGAGCGTTGGGATGAATGCCACCATCTCATTTATGAATCAATTTTTGCCCATCGGCTTTTTACTGTTATTACTTTTTATTTTATTTTGCACTCAAAGGAGAGAACCTCTATTATGTGTGTGTGTGGGGGGGTGTGTATACATACTCACATGTTTCATATGTTTACTAAACTGTTGAAAATTTAAAGAAAATGAAAGTCTATGCATATGAAAATTTCTAAATAAGCTCCTTGCCCTAAAATCTATCACACCTTGTCCTTCATTTCTATGTTCACAAGAGAAAGGTATACAAGATAAAATTCGAAAGGATTGTATTTAAAACTGATTAAACAAGTTCTTTCCTTGAATGTAATTCATGGAAACTCAATACAACTGACAGCGTAATATATTTTATATAATTTTATGGTTTGGGGTTCTAATGCAGACAGTACCTTGAAATGATGAAATAACAGAGAAAAATCCTATTTTTTCCACGGAAATTACAAATCTATTGTTATAAGAACTTTTTTTTAAACTTTCCATTGTTTCACAAAGAAAGAACAGGAACAAAGATTTACTTTTAAATTACTTAATAATCAATACTTCTGAAAGGTTTCCCATACTTCCTTTTTGCTTTAGTTCTTTTTTAATGTGGATGTTATATTAAATGTTCACTTTTGCCTAAATCAAGAAATGGTGCTGTAGTGGTTGGCTATTGCATACCAGTTCCAAAAAAGGCTTGAATATGTCCTAATCTTTAAACCCAAGTAATTGAAGAATTATTGCATGACTTTAAACATAAAGATATAGTATGTACCTACCTTTCTTCTAAATCTTACTGACATTTACAGATTAGGTAGAACCAGTATACTTGAAATAAAGCAATAAACTGACAAGTTCTGTTGATTATAACAAAATTGTAGGGTGAACTCACAAATGTTAAAAGATTAATTTTAAAGTAGCTGTATGGGATAGTCATGTAAGGATGGCATGATTGGAGAGTTAGTGTTCGACTGATCCCTAAGAGCTCAAAGATCCCTGGGGGTCCCTTGGGAGGTGGTTCTCATTGTGATGTGGAGCGGGGGTGGTTCTGAGTCCGACAACAGGCTGGGCTCATTTTCGCTTCTCCTGTCTTCAACTACAGCAGCTGATTTATATTACAAGTCATTCTGCACATGATTGAAAAGTTTTATAATTGAAGAAATTAGAAGTTTGAGAATATATATTATAGTCAAATTGAATAACCTTACATCTGGGGAGATTATGTGACTGCAGTAATTTCACACAGCTATTTAAGAAAGCAGAATCAAATATATTATGTCATGCCAGGAAATGATTGGCATGCCTTACAGACCAGTTAAAAGCAAAGTTTTACTGATTTTGTCCATATAAAAATGCCCAATCAAATGGGAAAGATAGGGAGAACTCTAAAAGAAAAATAAATTACCAATCATTTTTTATAGATGCTATGTAAATTTGTTTTGTTGCTTAAGGTTTCTTATTTTTTATACATTTATATAAGTTTATATTATTCAAACCAACCAACAAAATTGATTACACTTGTATTCCATAGTGCTTATTTAACCAACCTGTGAAAATGTTCAAATTTGAGGGCTTAGATAAGAAATTCCTGAATTTTTAAAAAGTTAATATGATATTATCTCTAACCAATTTTCCAAAGATATACTTAAGAAAACATTAGTGAAAAAGCATTTAGAAGTCCTAAAGACCTATTGCCCCCAAAACTCCTAAGTATGGAATTTTTTAAACCACAGAACTCCTAAATGTACAAAAATTAAAAATAATCCCACAACTATTTTAAGCATCTTATTATCCTTGTTCTAAATGTCAGAGAGAGGTGATGCATATAAGTAATCCAGCTTTAGTACCATGAAATATCTGTGTAGACAGCAAGAGAAAAAAACAAACAAAAATTATTCTCTTGAACTTACTTTTTAAAAAGTTAATATAATAAACATGAGACAAAGTCTTTTTCAGGGTTATCTAAATTCATGTTAAATCATGTGCTGGTTGACTATTTAACCAAGTGAAAATTAGATTCAGAGTATGAAATAATAAAGCTCTGGGGACAACAAATACACACGCTATTTAGCAGAGAATGAGGATCCCTTTAAGGAAATCTAATCTGCCTCTACCATTTTCAGAAAATTACTGGAAATTGTCAATTGAAATACACAACTATTCAGTGAAAGCTGTTCTCAGTGTTTGATTTTGTTATTTGCTGCACAGCCATAGTTTAGGTTGAAAACGCTCTTTCTTAAAATTTACTTTCCCCACTCACTCAACAGTGCCAAAGCTAAATTTAAAAGTGGAAGTATACGTCATTGTCTATCTCTCTAGACTAAAATATTATATTTCCTCTACAAATAGCTCTATATTTGGATTTATGTCCTTTTATTTATTTATTCTTTTTCATTAAATATAATAAAATGTATAATTTAATGTAAGGGTATATATTTTTTTAAATAGTATCCAAATTAATCCCAAAATATGTATTGGGTTCTGTCAAACCCTGATTTTAAAAAATTCAAAATTATATTAACACTACAGGCAATTTTATATTTGACATTAAAAATAATGTGTACCTCAGTTGCTCTTTATCATCTCAGATTATAAGTTAACGTCAACCAATGATAATTAAACAAAAATTTGTTTTCTATATTTATTTCAGGTAAAAATATTCTATAGAAATGTTGTCTTAATGTCCCACAGGAGGCACTGTCATCAATCCATCATCCATTTATCTGTTCCCTAATTTATGATATTAGACTCTTTTTTTTTATACTTAAAATAAGGCAACTGTCATATGTTGGTTTATGTGGAATATCATATACTTTATGCAGCTCTTGGCATGGCAATGTTTTGTAGTAACATATTTGGCCTAAAATATTTTTCTTGTTTAAATCAAGATTTTTCTAATATACATTTACCTTAAGATGAGTCATGTTAAAAGAAATTGTATTATGAAAATTAAGCCAACATGAGTCAAAATTTTACCCACAGATAGTAACCATCTTAAAAGAAAAACAAAAAGCAAAAATCTCACTTTTGGAGTCTTGTCAAGTAGTTTGATCTATGACAATACAGAAAGAAGCCAAATTAAACAGAAATCAATTAGCATGTAACAAGTAATGATCAACTATCATCCTTTAGGCTTCAAGGGAAGAAGAGCTGATGCAGACAGAATTACAATAGGCCTAGAACATATTTTAATTTTTAATTATCTAACAGCAATGAATTTTGAATAAGGCCAAAAAAGAAGATCTGCAATGGTTATAGGCTTTATAATATTGAAACAGAATACCATTGTGATGAGACAGTTATTTTAATGCAAAGTTTTAGAGGGTGAGACTCACCGGTGGAAGGAAAACAAGATGATAATTTAAAATGCTGAAGAAAAAAATATCTGTATTATTTCCAACATTAAATAGTAACATTAAAAAAAATAAAGTGTATTCTTATGACAATCTTGGTAGAAAAATATGTACCAAAAACATGATAATGAACAGAGAAAATTGAAAACATCTGCTGCTTATGTGAGAAGGTCAGCTATTTAACAAATTGTACATCATCCAGAGAGACTTTCAGAGAGTATAAATTTGATGTGAGTCTCTTTTTAGCAGTATCTCTCAATACATGGAGTACAAATAATCACAAGATAGAGGCTTTATTTATATCCTGAATGTGATTGGACTAAACTCACCTTTACGGAAAGGCAAAATTCATGCTTTATGTTTGACAAGACACATAAAAGCAGAAAAAAAATTCAGTTAACTAGAATGCTAGGCATGAATCATTATGGTGAAGCTAAGGTACTTATCAACTCAGAGTTCAGTGCTAAGCTTTTAATAAGAAAGAAAGTGAAACTGATCAAGACCCTGAAGGCCCTTCTGGGTTCAAAAAAGTCCCTTCATGTTCTGTTTCCTGTTGGTGGGAAAAAAAGGCTTAAGTTTCTTAGTCCTTCCCTAATTCCAAAGAACAGGCTCAAGTAGTTAATGGGACAACAGACTCACAGGACTCCTAGCTCCTCCTGAAGGGGTATAGATCTGGTGCATATCTTTGAGTTGTTCTGCAGAAACTAAGACCCACCCCCACCCAGGTGGAGGATGGTGACTACACTTAAACCCCAGACTGGTT
Source organism: Eschrichtius robustus (assembly GCF_028021215.1). Taxonomy (NCBI): domain Eukaryota; kingdom Metazoa; phylum Chordata; class Mammalia; order Artiodactyla; family Eschrichtiidae; genus Eschrichtius; species Eschrichtius robustus. Next base: position 42,123,485 of record NC_090841.1, read on the forward strand.
GGAGCCAGAAGGTTGAGTTCCCTAGAACATCACCCTGTTACCTCATCACCAACCAGTCAGAAGAAAGTCGCACACTCTGCAGCCTTCACCCCAAATTGTGCCTTTAAAAACTCTTCCCAAAAATCATTGGGGAATTCTGGTTTTTTCAGCACAAGCAATATTTCTTGGCCCTGCCAGAAATATTGCTCCAAACCAGAAGTTTAGGTTTGTTTGGCCTCACTGTGCATTGGGCCCTAGAACTTGGGTACAGCAAAAAAAAGGTGAAGGAAAGAGGGATATGGGAAAATAAAAAAGAAGGAAGGAAGGAAGGGAGGAAGGAAGGACAGACGGACGGAAGGAAGGATGGATTTAAAATATTCTATTTAATACTTTCTTGACGCTTGACTCTTGCCTCATAGTTAATTGATAGTTCAGAACTTTTCAGAAAGCAGTGCTATTAAAATATATCCATGGTTCAAGATATTAAAAGCAAAGGAAATTAACACTGAGTCGACACTGATATCAGAAACATAGAGTACTTTTGAAAAAATAGTAATTTCCCTTTGTTTTCTGTACTTTTCTTCTTTCTCCTAAAGTCAAATGTAGGAAATTCCAGGGAAGTGAGGATTTTATATTGTCTTATTCCAGTTACATATATTCTTGCTGTAACTGGTTTGTTTGAATTGTTTCTTATTTTATCTATCTTGGCTGTTGTGAGAAAAATACAGCTTAATTTTCTATAATATCATTTAAGAGAAATGACTAAGAAAAGCTTCAAAAGAAATGGAACAAGGAGATAATGACAGGAATAAACGACGTTGATGACTGAAGTTGATTATTGAAGTTTTAAGACTACTTTACATAAACATGCTTGCTTAGAAAATGACACACATGGACAGATATAACAATTAATGAAATAGAGAAGGCAAAGTAAAATGAAGATAGAAAAAGTTAACATTTCAATGTTGTTGGTTTCCTATCATTTTACTACAAATTGAGCATTCTTTGAACACTTATTTTCCACTGTGCCTTAAAGTTAAAGGTGACAGCAGCAACAACAAAGTCCCAAGGAAAGATAATTTTGCCAGAATACAGTGGACCATGAATCCTCAAATCTACATCAACAGTTCTGAGATCTTATTTAAATTTGGAAATATTTATCAAGAGCTGTTAAAATTGCATGGTACATTTTTGGTATCTTGGTAAGTGTAGTGTTTATATGCACCCAAAGTGTATATACATGTAGACTTGAGATAGAAGATCATCTTCCTTAAAGCATTCCTACTTGTCAGTGTAAAACATAATTTTAATGGTGTAATAACCAGGGCAGATTTTCATGTTGGTGTAGCAGAAAGGAATTCTAATGATACCCCTGAAAGACACAGAATGTAATAAGTTAATATATGAAATTATAAAAACAAATGCAAGAAAAGAGGATATGGGATAGAATTCTTAGGATATATATTACTCCCCAAAAAATGTTTCTGATGTAGATCCCATGGTCTAAAACAATGAATAAAGATGGTACTATATTTGTAAAAGACTTTACCATATCAAGTCCATATTATTCTGCACATATAAAAAATCAATTGAAACACTGAAGAAACGTTAAAATACATGGTGGTTTTCCTACAAGAGAAAATTATTTGATGATGGTTTCAGACCCAGAAAATTATTTTTCTAACACTCAAAAGCATTAGTCAATATTTTAATGTAAATAACTGTGGCTGGCATTCTTTTCAAGGGAAGGAGGGGAACATGTTTTTGTTTCTGTTTTTAATTCTAAATTTTCATTTGAAAAAAGGAGAAAGAATACTCTTTCCAAGGATGAAATGTACATGTAATTTGTTAAACTCTTGATGGGTAGAACCTTGGAGAGTCACTTATTTTTCTCTGGGTATCTCGCCTGTACATGTGAGGTACACGTGTTAATAAACTTCTGTTAGTCTCTTGATAACCTGTCTTTTATTATAGGGATCTCAGCCAAGAACTCAGAAGCATAGAGGAACTTTTTTTTTCTTTCTCACATGCATTTTTAAAGTAATTCTCTTCTAAATAACACCAAATTCTTCTATGTATCAGTATAACACTCATCAGGGTTTGGAGCATGGAGGTATTAATGTTATTATTATATATAAAGTATTTTTATACAGCTTTTAATATTTTTTTTAAGGATAATGGTGTTTGGAGCAACAGATGGTATGACATAACTGCAGCAATTATGCTTTATTAATGTAACATACCGGTGGAACTACACAACATATCCACTTGAAAATAAGGCTTTGCTAAATTTAAGCTAATTTAGAAGTGATGCATCAAGGCAAATCTTTTCTGAAGTCAGAATACTATGACTCAAAGATGTGTGATATGAGGGAAGATGAGACCGAACAGGACCCTGTGGGGCTCCTGGGCATGGAAGACTTTCTGTCCCCCTTTTCTTGTAGGCAAGACTCCAGCCTCCATGACCTTCCCTGAGTTCCAAAGGGCAGATTCAAACAGTTGCTAACCAAGGGAGGAGCAGACAAGAAACCACCTGAGGAAAGATTAAAGGGACCAGAGAAGCTCATCAAAATTAGGAGACCTACCTCCTGAGAGGACAATAAAGGAGGGAAGGCCCTGCATACACCCTAATCTTATCAGGAACCCCACCCTTGAACCTTTGCCGTAAAACTCCTCACCAAACTCCCCTGGGTTGGGACACATAGTTTTCGAGGCCAGAGCCCACTGCATTCCTCTTTGCCTGGCAAAACAGTAAAGCTATTCTTTTCTACTTCACCCAAAACTCTGTCTCCAAGATTCGATTAAGCACTGGTGTACAGAAGCTGAACTTTAGGCATCAAAGAGAGAAAAAATATGCCCATAACTCTCAGGAGAACAATATTCTGCTTAACAAGTCACAACATTTGAGCATAATCTTCTGAATCAAAGACAAGGAGCCAAAAACCTCTGACCTTCATTCTCTGAAAAAACATCCAGCTGAAAATTTATATGAAAGCAGAATGCAACTACCACTCCAATGCCTTATTTTAAGGAAAATAGATAAAGTTATTGGGGGAATACTATTGATGAACACAGACTATAATTGGTTAAGATAAACAAAATTAAGGTAGCAATAGGTAGTTTTAGATTAAATAAGCAATTACTGTTTTGATAGCATAAGGACAAATGAAAATTTAAAATGAGGCTAATTCTCTCTAGAAAATAAGGGAAGAGATATCCCTCCCCTCCTTTTTCTTAGAACATTTACTTTATAAAACTTAAAACTGTAAGTACTTTTGCAACAGGAGGGAAGGGGCAGGGCACAACCTTTGAAAGAATGACATAGCCCAAGGACATGACATAAACTGATTAGAACCAAATGGGTCCAAGATGGCAGAGAGGTCGACTTCTGCCAGACCTTGAGCCTCAGTATATGCTCACTGTAACACATCAGCAAGCTAAATGACACACCTACAGGTGCCATGACAGTTCCAAGGCCAACCATAAGGATCAAAAAGTGGGCAGTGGCCCAATTCCTGGAAATCCCCACCCCTTCCTGAAGTAGCTGGAATACTCCTCCCACTCATTAGCCTATGAAATTACCCACCCCTATAAAAACTGACAACCACATACCCAGCGGCCTTTCTCCCCTTCTGAGATGGAGGACACTCTGTCTGTGGAGTGTGTTTCTCTCTAAATAAATCCACTTCTTCCCTATCACTTTGTGTCTCACTGATTACTTTCTGCTATGAGACATCAAGAACCTGAACTTCATTAAGTCCTGAAACCAGGTGTGTGATCTCAGCTGGAAGACTGTGGGTTTTGGCCAGGTTCAAGTCCCAATCTGAGGTACACGGTTTGGTTTCACCTTCTCCTTTGTTTCACCTGTGTAAATGCTTTTGAAAACCAGATAGGCTTTGGGACCCAGGAATGTCTTTCTCAGGAACCTGGGAGCCATCTCTTTGAAATGTAAATTTAAGTTTCAGTTCGCTTGGGAGAGGAAGAGCCTGCCTTCAATGGGTTGCAGAACTACCTCCAGTCATAAAGGTAAGAGAAGTTTGTTTTCCCTCTTGGTAGAGCCAATGAGTTAACACAAATGGTCACTCCAATTATCATGTAAAGTTACATTCAACTGTGTGTGACAAATGGTGTTATCAAGTCCCCTTACTTGAGGACTGATTTTTATCTTGAAAACATGTCTGCAATAGGTGTCTACTTAGCTGTATAAAGGGGTGAGTTTTCTTTCTGCTTGCAGTCTCTTAGCTGGTTGCCTAAGATGCTCATTACATTCTGGTTTAATGCTTATTCAATAATGAAAGTGTTGATCACATAAAGGCCAGTATGAAGACAGGCACCATCTTTGTTCTGGTGGCTTTCATCGTCAGGGGGCTGGAGGTGGCCTGTGCTCAGAGACCTACTTCCAGAGAAATCTGTGTGAATGAGTGTTCAGAAGACAGGGACTGTGGAAAAGGAAAAGAATTCATGGAGGATGGCTGTCGGCGTATTTGCTCCCCACAGGCTAAAATAGAAATCTGTGTGGAGCACTGCCAAGGAAACTGGGACTGTGGGGCTGGAGAATAATGTATCAAGAAGGGATGTAGATGAGTCTGCTCTTCAGTCCAGGAACAAGATATCTGTGTGGAGGAATGCCAAGGACCCTGGGACTGCACTGCAAGGAGTTGGTGTGTCGACAACGGATGTGGCCATGTCTGGGTACCCATCCGAAACCCAGGTTCCACACGCTGCAGAGCTCAGAGAGGAAGAGTATAACTCACAGCGCATCTCTGCCCATCTGCATTGTCATCAAAGGAGACTCCACTCAGCAGCATGATGTGCGTGCGGGGTTGGGGCGTGCAGGGAGGGGGGCCGTCCTCCTCCCCATCATCAACACAGAGCTGCAGGGGCTGCCCTCAGAACTCACAAGGTGGGCTTCCCTGGTGGCGCAGTGGTTAAGAATGCACCTGCCAATGCAGGGGACACGAGTTCAAGCCCTGGTCTGGGAAGATCCCACATGCCACGGAGCAACTAAGCCCGTGCACCACAACTACTGAGCCTGTGAGCCACAACTACTGAGCCCACATGACACAACTACTGAAGCCCACGCGCCTAAAGCCCGTGCTCTGCAACAAGAGAAGCCACCGCAATGAGAAGCCCACACACCGCAACAAAGAGTAGCCCCCCTCTCCGCAGCTAGAGAAAGCCCGTGTGCAGCAATGAAGACCCAATGTAGCCAAGAAAACAAAAAACAAAAACAAACAAACAAACAAAAAGAAACTCGCAAGGTGATTGGAGAGTCCTGGCAGCAACTACTTGTTACTGTCAGGAGGAGGAAGTCAGGACCTGGTACAAAGACAAGAAGGGGAAGGGAGTGGGAAAGTCGGGGGCACGAGACATTGTATACAAAGAAAAAGCGCAAGCAGACATCTCAAGTGCCACTTCTGCATCTGCTCACACGCTCACCCGCCAGCTGCACTCCCCACCCTTCTCACCAGCCTCCTCTGCTCCTGCACACACCCGTATTCACCACGGTGTCTTGCTGGGCACATAATGAATGCCCAATAATACCAATAATACAGAGTTCCTTTCATTTAAAGGAGAAGCATCCTTTAAAAAGAAAAGCTCTCGCATCAGTGGAGTTTTAAACCGACAACTCTTCTTAGAGATGAGGAAGCTTGAATCCCCTAAAGAGGGCATGACTTATCCAAGGTCACACAGTGGTGACGCTGAGGTTTAAGCCTGGGTGCACTGAGTTATAAGGAAGAATTTCTTTTAAAATAAAACTGTCATGAATCCTTGAAAACAGAAAAATAATAATAATAATAATAATAATAATAATAATGGAAGTGTTTTCCTTCTCTCCTACATTTGTGCAGAGGATTTCTGGGTTGGAAGAAGATTTTATCTTTAATTATAATTCCCCAACAATAGGAAAATTAATAAGAAACAAAAAATTCAGGATATTTTCACCAGAGAGAAAATGTATTTCAACTTTTTATTATTAGTGGCATAAATTAGAATAAATTTAGGAACAATCATTGATAATCACATTTCTAAATACCATGAGCTAACATCTAGGAATTATTCCTTTTTTGTGTAAAAATAAATAAATATAAATGCTGCAAAGTGTGTCAGGTTCTTCTCTCAGCACTTGAACTCTATCGTTAATAAACAAAAAAGACTGTGACCTTGCAAGATAAAAGTAAAATTTGACGTAATCCTCTAGCAGACTAGGATTTTTTTAAAATGCATTGAATTGGATAGTATATTAAATGCACAAGGTCACAGACTGAGCTGACAAACATTAAAAAATAATTATTTTTAAACAGTAAGAAAGTGCAATAATGTATTACCAAGAAAGCAAATATATATTGTATTCCCATGATTCAAAAGAAGGTCACATTGTTTTAATCCAATCTTGAAGATAACTAAGAAATGCAAAATTTAATTTCATATTGTGTAGAGATTCCTTTTATTTCATACACATGAAAAAATGATTAACACTATATACCCACTTGCCCAGGTAGGAGAAAACATTTTATACCAAGCCTTCATTAAATTTATCTACTCTCTGTTCCATTTCCCAACAAATGATTCTTCAATTCATACATATAAGAAATTGAATTTTTCCATTTTTTTCTAGAAAAATTCTTGAATTTAAAAACTAAAATACAGAGATTAAGATGGTTAAGATTAAGATGGTTATTTGTTTATGTCTATTTATACACAAGTATACACATGCATATTCACACAATATGTAGTTTTATAGATGGATGCATATATGTATACCCACATATAAATTTGGGATTGATACATTATATTTTCATTTCTTCCATGTGTAAAATACATTGCTAGATATTTGCTATTTGCAATCTTTCTTTTAGGAATTTTACACATGACCAACTTAATTAAATGGATGAGACAAAGACTTTATAAGGATGTGAGAATAATGTTCTTTATCACAGGACCATGTTTTGTCTTAAGCACAATATGTTATATGATTAAAAGATCAACAGAAATATTTCAATCTATGTGATAGAATTCCGATATATACTATTTAATAGTTCATTACTTTACCAGAAAAACAATTTTACTTTGATTAATTTTTTCCAAGAAACCATTTTTATAAAACATAATTTTAAAATGTAAGAGTGAAATTTGTAGTGTACTGAAACATAGCTATACAAAAGGGACTAAATTTTTTTGTGTTTTTTCTTTAAACTAAATGGAATATTACATGTAAAGGATATAAAGAAACAATACACAAGTTAACTTTATACTAAATGGAATATTAAATGTAAAGGATATATAAAGAAACAACACACAAGTTGAGAGAACATTGTTCAAATACTGTAATGATTTATATTCAAGATTATGCTCAAAAAATTAATACATATTTATCTTTTTTAAACTAAATGATGTACTTGAGCCAGAAAGGTTAAAAATGGCTCAGGGAACAACTATGCTAAGTAATGTTTTAGGGCCTTAATTTATGCAACAAGTTCAGTTTAATAATGAGCGAAACTGCTAATCAGTGCCCACAGATATTAGATAATAAATTCAACAGGGCCAAATGGATATTTGCAGCATAACAACTACCGGCTTAATGATTTAATTAATCTAAACATGTAAAATTTTGTGCTTGCTTATATTTGTTTAGCACATGACACATTAATGGAGATTAAAAACAAGGGGTGTAATTCATAAATTTAAAATGTGTTTTAGGGGAAAAGGGACAATTATCAGATCTTACATAAATGCCTCATAAGTACCACATCAGGAACTTGAGAGAATGAGTTCATATATTTGGCCTTGTAATTATTTACCTTATATTGCTAAATTGAAATAGCTTTGATTAGTACAGTGTATCTATAAAACTGCTCTAAAGGAAAGACAGTGATAATCAAAGTAGCATATAATTATGAGAATGCTAGCTTTCCCAAGAGCTTCCCTGTTGCAACAATTACTTCAAGTGTACAATTTAAAATCATGTAATTTATTTTTCTCCTTACATCTAAGTGGAAACTTAGAATGGTTTCTTTTACAAAACCATAGTTTTGAACATTTTAAATTATTTTAGTGTTGAAGCTGTTTTAATATGTAGTGGTAATGTATGTTTTTTCCATTTAGCATGATTTTCATTAACTGTCCATAACATAAATTGGGCTCTATATTTTACTACTTGATATAGTTATGAATTACAGTTGCAAGATCATCCCTTAAAAACAAAACCTTTTATTTTCTCCTCTAGGAATTCAATATGTATTTATTCTGATTGAGGAATTTTTTTAATTAAAAAAACCCAAATTTTAAACTCCCTATTCAGAAATATTTAAAACACCTAAGGTCTTAGTCTATCACTAAGTGGATTTCTTTTATAGTGGTTGTCAACTACCAGAAGTTATTAAATGAAACATTAATATTGTGTTTATGTTTGCAACTGATTTTACTTCTTGAAAATATTTAATTATATTATACATCATTAATTAACAATTTTTAAACCATGAACTATCATTTTAATTATGTTAATGTTAATTTAATTATGTGAATGCTCTATATATATTAGAGAGGAGAAATGTCAGAAGCAAACTTCTAGTACTTCAATTTCTTCTGTGATAGATTTTTGTTCCTAATATAATTTTCTTAACATTTTATTAAAGAGGGATTTCAGGATTGGGTTTAAATTTCAGTGTTTAACAATGATAAGCCATTTGATTGTTATAGTATTATGCTTGCAAATGCCCCATTACCTCAATTAAAACATTTTTCAGATTGAGACCATATTTCATTTATATTTCCTTTCCCAGTTACATATAAACCCTCAGTAAATTTTAAATCAATAAAAGCACAAATGAATGAGTGGAATATGCATTCCAGCGATGGAATTAAACAGCTTTCCTGCATCTAACTACTTTCAATGAGTTTATTAGACCAATAGACCAAGAAAGAACTATTAAATACCCTGTGCAGGCTTCCAAAGTGATTTGGATTCCAGAATGTGTAACTCAAGTGTAAAGATTCATGATAAGAACCATGGCTTTAGAATTCATTGTGAGACAATTCAAAGACAAAATATTTGAGTACCACAGAGTCTACTGAGGAATTGCCTAGCGGTTTATATTACTGATTTTCAATTATGTTTTTTTCTAGGAAACAAAAAAAAATCATATTTTATTCTGCTGATATTATTTCAGGTGACTAGTTTTCTTGTATTTCTAATAAGCTGACAAAAGATAAATAGAAACTTAAAGCACTTCAAGCAACTCTGTAATTACACATTTTTCTTCTAACATTTTATGTAAGTACATGATAAAATACTTAGTTGTCCTATACTAGCAATTAGGAGTTGGGCCTGCTTCATATTCTGCACAAGTAGAGCATTATATTGTCATATCTGTTTTGTGTTTTATTTTATGAACAGTAATTATGGATATTGGTACAGACATTGGCATCAGATTTTATGCCTGAACTCTTTCTTATGTGTTCAAGAAAACACATGTATAATAACACTTTAGACAAATTAAAAGTGTGTTTTTCAAAGGAAGCTAACTTTATACCACATTGTAATTTTTTTTCTAGATTTATGCATTGAGACTGAAATTACACACAAGTCCCAGGGAGCACTCTAATTTACTTGATAACATTTAACCTTAAGATTTTTTTTTTTTCATGTTTCTTTTCTTAACTACTGTAACATTCCAAGGAGGGAGGGAGGGAAAGAAGGAGGGAAGAATGGAGAGAGTGTGAGGGAGAGAGAGAAAGAGAGAGAGACTATATAATTTCATTTTCAGTGGTTCTCATGAACAAACAAATCTTTCCCAGAGGCACAGCTGGGATTCATTTGTACACTTCTATGAAGTCATATTATAAGAAACTATTGTTTTATATTTGCAGTGTCTTTTTAAGCCAGGTTACAGTATTTTATTCATGAAACATATATGTCGCATCAGGGATCATATTATTTAGGTGATCATTCATGGTTGGATCTAATGACCTCCAGATTTTATTCCCAATAGATATAAAGAATTTTGAGAAGTATTCCTTGCAAAAGATATTGGTGGCTTTTGTCTGTCTTTAAAAAATAAGTATTTAACTTTTCTCTATGGCCTGTGCAGATCTTCTTAAAATGTATTTTAATACGCAAACTCCCTCCTCAGGAGAATTTTTGCTAGAGAATGACACTGGCTATTTCCATATAGTACAAGTGCAATTAACTTAGTTAATTAAATTATTTCAAACATTAAAAACAGATATTAATTTCACTGTAATTGCCTTAATTCTGACAGTGAATCCTCTCTCGTGACTCTGTCATCATTAGTGTCACAGTAAAATCAAGTCAAATACTTTAACATATGGAGCACATTATTTGTATTGATATTTTCTTAAAAGGTTGTTTTGCCAGGTAGAAATATTCTAAGTGCATACTCAAGAAAATAAGTCATAGGCATTCAAAAAGGGAAAGCAGAGTTAAAAAGTTTAAGACTAATACTTATTTCAGTGCTAGTTATGACTATGCACAGACTGACTATTAAACAAGTAGAAATCCAATAGAGCTTAGTTAATTTATAGTTAGCTGCCTTTTAACTTGGAGAATGTGGCTGTGATAACCATTAAGTGGCCTTAACTTTTTCATTTAAAGTTAATTTGAATTTTCCTTGGATGTATTCAGTTTCATCTTTCCAAAATTCTGAATATCCTTGCTTATACTATCAGAGAGATTTCTTCCACCTACAAAGTATAGTGTTAGTTTAGTCAGTAAAAATTATTTCAGTGTATTTAATGTACATTGAAGAAATCCTATAGAAATATTTGACTGAACATGCATTTACAAGCTATACACTGAAATTCATTCATTGAGCATTAAAAGAATATTTGAGCTTTAATTAATGTATTTTCATTATTATAAACAGGCCTTTTTTTACCTCTTTTACATTCCATGTTCAGATTGTGACACTTATTCATAAGTCTAAGGGTTTAAATAAAATGTGGTATGTGACAACTATTTTTGAAGAGTTTTATATTTTTATTGCTTACAGAATTTCTCGCATTACTTGACTTCGTTATTCAAGTAGGCAGTTCAAAATCAATCAAAAGATACATGATAATACCATACAAATCATAAGTACAAGTACATAAAATCATAATATATGCCTGTTCAATTAAACATAGGTGTGGTCTTTTATTCTACTGATTTTCTTTGGTGATTGATTGTTTTTTTAATTAGACATGGCTATAATTATGCATTTCTTTGTCATTTGTGATAGATAGTTTGACTCCTCTTTATAAATATAAATACTGCTTTTTATAATATAATTTATATTTTAGGTTGTCAAATTTATATTCCAAGATATAGTTCCTCGAAGTGAGCACTCAACCTCGGTCTGTTCTTCCTCACTCTCAGACTTCCCCCTTCTCTGGCACTTTGTTATTTGATGCTTTCTTTGACTCTGTCAGCAACTATAGTTCAGAGTTCTTCTGCGTGCTTCAAAGGGAGAGATTCTTTTCCAGGTTGAAATATATGTTTTTCCAATGCACCTGACTCAACATGTGATTTTTCATACTGTAATATTTCTTTGTAGAATATTCTAAAAATAATTTAAATGTGTATATAGATAAACAGTTACATACGTGCACATTTATTTTCATCAATTCATTGTGATGATGGGACAAATAATTATTTTTATTTGACATATTTTTTCTGTTACCTAAATGTAAAAAAGAAATCTCTATGATTTAAGGTAAATTACTATCTATTACTAATTATACCCTTATTTCCATCCAGAATTAGCATAGCTCTCCTAATTAATATAAATCTAAAGCAGTGTTAATGACCAGATGGGTAATTAATTTATTTTAACATGATTACCAAAACCCATTAACCCAGCGTAAAAAAACATTTAAAAAAAACTATTAACAAGGGCTATTTTCCTCAATAAGAAATAAAAATAGGCAATATAAAATTAAACTATATGGAAAAATAGAGCAAATGATAAATTCCTTCTCAAGCGCATCATTCAATGGAAACATACTAGCTATATGTTTTTCAAGTATAGTATTTTTCTATGCACACTTTTTTCAAAGATATCTCTGCTGGTGGAGCAACAATTGCATCACTTTCCATAGTATCTTCTTTTGATTTAATACTTGCTTCTAAGTAGGGATGTAAAGTTCCAAGTAGATGAGGTAGTCATATACTGATAAAACCATGACATTTACTAGGTTTCTGAGATTTGGGAGAAAGTGAGGCATTCAGAATCCTTGAGCTCTAAAGTATATTTCAAAATACTATTATCTCTGAAATCTCCTATATTAATGCAATAATATTAATTACTGGAATATTTATGGCATATCAAATATACCTTCAGTGCAAATTTACCAAAACTAGTGCACATACACATATATATATGAACTGGAGTGGTTTGTTGATTCTTTTTTAATGTTTTAAAAATATTTGAGCAAATGCTTAACCAAAATAATATTTGTACCAGAAGTGACCCAAGTTATGCTATTCCAGGACAAAGTCATTGGATTTATAGAGAAGCTGCATTTTGGTAATAATGAAAATCAAAAAGTAATATACATGTAACTCTTGTATGTGTTTCCTATGATATTTTACAGTGTTGAATACAAAGGTTAAGAATTAAAGTCTGAAAGGAAAGACACAAAAGAAAAAGACAAAGGAGAAAACACCAAAGGACGATACACGACTTTTACAAACAGCTCTTACAATTATTGAACTGTAGGCTTAATAATAAACCCTCATCTATATTTAAAAGTTATTGTCTCCTTGTCTCCTGCTCTGTCCTGTTCAGCCTTCAGCTAAACAGTAAATGAAGTGTCCACATGACAGACTATTCAGAAGAACTGGCTCTCTGATTATTTATTTAACAGTTTTATTTATTTATCAGTTTTGCCAGATGAATAAACATGTTTTCCATACATTATCTTAATAGACTTAATGATTTAAAAACAATATTATACAATGTCATGTGTGGCTCAAATTGATTGCAGTTTTTCTTCTGTAATTCCCAGTGTTGGATAGAAGTATTCATTTATCATGTGCTAGTGCCATTTTTTTTTTTTTTTTTTTTTCCAAGAGTAACATTGGCTGAGTTCACTTTTTCAAGTACAGTTCATTATTCCGGATAACAGGGGCATCCACCTCCTTGAGGGTCTGCCAAGATCTGTAGTATTTAAAATGCAGTTTGGGAGAGTGAAAAGAAAATCAGAGGGCTGCCATCAGCATTCATGCAACTCTTCAAGCTGCAGGCAGCCCTTTCATCTGTGAATGGTCCTTGGGATTAGAGTTTGCAGAGGAACAAGGCTCACGCACGCACTTATTTTTCTCACACAAAATCAGAATTAGGAGGACAGGCAGTGGGAACAAATAGCTAGTTCATTGCCTCTGGCACAGAGGGTCACTGCAACATTTTTCGTGTGTCTCTCAGTGGTACGAAAAATGTATACATTTTCCTCCTGAATATATGCTGAACACATAATATGAGTATAACTGCAGTGAGCACTTTTCATATTCATTCATCCATTTCATCAACACATATTTATTGAGTATTTCTTGTGTGGTAGGCATTGTTCTAGGCACTGGAGATACAGCACTGGACACAACTTCTCACAGAGCTTTCATTCTAACTGGGGAAACTCCTAAATACATTAGATGGCAACAAGTGCTTGGCAAAATATGCTGAAGGGAATAGTACTGGAATTCTGGAGTAAAACCCACTTGCTTCTTCGTAATATCAGATGAATTAGTAGGTTTTCTTTCTGCTCTCACTGTAATGGTGGCCCAAATCTGTGTGCAATATCATCAATAATTAATCATAGCAAGGCATAATCAATATTTTCCATAGGTATAAGGTTACCAGATAAAATATAGGATACCCAGTTAAATTTGAATTTCAGATAAACATAAATATTCCTTTAGTATGGGTATGTCCCAGATCATTCATGATACACATAAAAAAAAAAATTATTCATCGTTTATCTGAAATTCAAATTTAACTGGATCCTGTATTTTATTTGCAACCTAACTAGGTGGCATTTTTTTAAAGTAGGCCGTCCTAGCCTAAATAGCAGCTTTTATCTGAAGCTTGAAAATTCATATCAAAATTATCTAAACATTGCTTAAACAAAAGTTACAAGGAAATGAGAGCCATTGTATTAATGCTTCTGCGCATTACATTAAAATAATTTGTTAAACTAAAATTGTGGTGGTTCTTTTGTGTTGTGTGATGTGAAAGTCAAAATCCTCTAGCTAATGACTAATCTGAGATTGCAGAGCCTACTCACAGTCAAAAGAGTTCAGAATTGAGTGGTTTTCAATGGATCTGTTAAAACACTAAATGTCCTCACTGAAAAACTATTAGATTAGTTTAAAAATATTTAGATTAAAAGTAAAATATTAGCTAAGAGTGTCTTGAGGAGGCAGTTAATTTAGTAGTTGAAAGTTAAATTCAAGACCCTATCCTCCAGTCATCAGCATTGTGACCTTGAGACAATAATTCATGAACATAAGCCTGTTTGTTTGTTTGTTTTGTATGGGAAAAAGACACTTAATTTGTAAGGTTGCACTGAGTATAGAATGATTTCATCCAGGAAAAGAATTTATCTCATTGCCTAGCATATTCTAAGTACTCAATAAATGGTAAATATTGTTATTAAAGTTCATACTGTGTTACAAATTATGTAGTGTCTCCTACTTTTCTTTCATTAAACATGTGGTAGCAATTACAGTTCTTAGAGGTAAAAAATTATAAACTATTCATAGTAGAGGCAAAATAGTCTCCTCAGGCATAAAATACTTCATTTTACCAAAGTTAGTCCTAATTTCTGTGCTGTCCTAACTATGTTACTTACATAAAGACACTGGATCAATATCTTATATTCCTATAGATCAGTGTTCTCATAGTACTAATAAATCAGTCTCAAAGTGTATGTGATTCAGTTGATTATGGGCAAAGAATTCCAAACTCTAAACATCTTCTAAAAGGAATACAATGCAGATTGCTGGCTACTGTAAAGTAGTAAATTTTTCAAACTAGTATATGCCTAAGTAATAATCAAAATGACTGACGAAATTTTCCAGGAAAGGAATTGGTCATTTGTGAGGCTATTTAATAATTTACTTAATTATTATTACGTGACTACATATTTTATATATAATCATCTTTTTCATAGAAAGCATGAATAAATTGAGCATTACCTAAGTAGCAAAAAGCAAATAAAATATAGCACATTTTTAAATGCTTCTTCAAACATCCTGCAATGTAGTAAGCATTCAGAAAAATTTTCCAGAAGTCTGAATAAATAAAGGAAAAAATGAAAAGTTTAGATAAATGAAATAATTTTTTAAATAAATAAAAATGTTTGAATGAGAGAATGAATCAATAAATGGAGTGTACAAAGAAGAAATTTGCTACTTTGGGAAGAATTTGAGTCAGAAGGTATTTCATAGCTGCATGTTTTTTGGCATATTTGTCCTTTAAAACACAAGATAGACAGGTAGAGATAGAGTTACATATAAAAGCTGTTAAAAATATTTCAGTATATAATTATTAGAGAAATGCAAATCAAAACTACAATGAGGTATCACCTCACACCAGAATGGGCATCATCAGAAAATCTACAAACAACAAATGCTGGAGAGGGTGTGGAGAAAAGGGAACCCTCTTGCACTGTTGGTGGGAATGTAAATTGATACAGCCACTATGGAGAATAGTATGCAGGTTCCTTAAAAAACTAAAAATAGAATTACCATATGATCCAGCAATCCCACTACTGGGCATATACCCAGAGAAAACCATAATTCAAAAGGCACATGCACCCCAATGTTCATTGCAGCACTATTTACAATAGCCAGGTCATGGAAGCAACCTAAATGCCCATCCACAGACGAATGGATAAAGAAGATGTGGCACATATATACAATGGAATATTACTCAGCCATTAAAAGGAACGAAATTGGGTCATTTGTAGAGACATGGATGGATCTAGAGACTGTCATATAGAGTGAAGTAAGTTAGATAGAGAAAAACAAATATCGTATATTAATGCATATATGTGGAACCTAGAAAAATGGTACAGATGAACTGGTTTGCAGGGCAGAAATAGAGACACAGATGTAAAGAACAAACATATGGACGCCAAGGGGGGAAAGTGCCAGGGGGAGGTGTGGTGGTGTGATGAATTGGGAGATTGGGATTGACATATATACACTAATATGTATAAAATGGATAACTAATAAGAACCTGCTATATATTTTTTTTAAAAAATCAGTATAACTACAAGTTAGATGTCTATGATACTGATTATAAAGAGTTTATAGAGTATCATTAGGTTTAAGATTAAACTTTTAATACATTGTGTAATTTTCATAAGCTGCTCTTATTGCCTGGGGAAACATTCTAATGTCTAAAACTTCAAGGAGACCATACTGATTTTTAAATAATTATAAAGTTCTACATATTTATGACCACACACATTTCATCTGAATAAACACTGCAAGAAAAATAAAACAACGAAATTTAGTGTTAAAAATGTATCTTCATTTTGCTTTACTGGTACAAAGAGGCAGCATTATAGTTAACGTTTTGTTCCAGTTGCTTGGAATGAGAGGACAAGTCACATCGTTCACTCAAACCTCCAATTCCCCAAACTAATAGTGCTAGGAAAGAGGCAAGGGGAATAGACAGAGTTTGAACCTCACCCTAAAGGCTAATAGAAGACAGTTCTGTCAAACTCCTCCAAGCAGGGGATACCCTGAGCTACACTCAGGCCCAGAATCAAACTGAGGGACCCTTTAGGCGTGCTACTCCATCTGACCTGCCCATCATTATAGGACAACACAGGAAGTAACCATGCCTAAAATAGTTGGGAAATAGATTTAAAATATTTTGGATCAAAATCAGTATCTTGAATTGTGAGATAAGGAAAATGTAACTGTCAATAAGGAAAACAGAAAGGAGATGATCTCTATAGAATATAACCTTGAATTTTAGCAAATGAATTGGCTGAGGGACCTCTCAAGGTCTCCTTTACTCTGCCTTTCATTCCATGGAGACCCCAGCTTGGTGTGTCCTATGTGAGATCTCTGAGTGTGTCAGCACAGCTGTGAGTCTGCGATGAGCTGTGGAGGGTGAGCACATTGTAGCTAATGTCAGAGAGGAAGGGGACGCTTAGCCATGGAGAAAAGAAACACTGTAATCCAGGCACCCATGCAATTCAGTAAAAATGAAAAAGTCAATGCCACTTACCAGGCTCTCTAACTGCAAATCAGTACTGTCTGCCTGCAGTTCATTTGAGGCCAAATAAACAAGCAATTTAGAGATATAAGGAAAATAGAAAAACACTCCAAATGAAATAGAAGACTTGATTTTTATATCAATAGTGTTTTGAGTACAATATATACATTAAATTACTACAAATAAAATACATATTTTTGTTAACTTAAAACAATTATGTATCATCAAAGCGGATGTTGTATTTTGTCATATCTTGACAGCAATTTTATTTCACAAGTTACTCTTTCTATAACTCATATGCCTATTAGTGTAACATGAATCAGTAATTTATGAATGTTTACCACATAAAGATAAACATAATGGAAAACAGTGGTGGATTTTTAGTTCTAAAGACTCTATGAAACTCTATACTTTCTACATACGTTTGGCAGATTATTTTGAAGAGCTGACCATTTGAGAATTTTAAAGTTCTTTATTCAATACCACCTAAACTATTATAATCATGCATATTACCTTTCCTCTGATTTCATATTGAAAAAAGTCATTACAAATAATTCTTTTTGAGAACTAGAAAGTAAATAAAAATGTCAGAACAGTTGAAATACATTCCCCTATGTGCTTCAAAACACATTAGTATGTCATTCATGGAAATATCCCACAGGTTTTTCCTCACTTACTTACTCAAATTGTCTCTTCAGTTTATCAACTCAAATTTGATTAGAAGCATCACACTGGAAGGAAGATGTGAGGACATTGATACAGTGAGGAGAGATAGCATTTCTTACTTATTAACAGTAATATTGACACTTTTGAGCTCTTATTATCTGCCAGACCGTATTCAGGACACTCTGCTTATATCACTTCTAATATTTCTAACATCCTCTATTTAAGATAATTATAGTATTATTATAATGAAACAGCACACATGTGAGAGAGAGACAGAGAAAGAGAAATTGAGAGAGGAGACACTGAGAGTTCACAACATGACTAGAAAGTACAGGGTCAGTGTCAACCTTGATTTGCCTTATTCTGAAGCAGGTGTTCCCAGGGCCCTGCACATCATAAAACACCTTCATACCTTCTGTACCTTGTTTGGACAACGAAAGAACTAAAGATCTAAAGCCTTCTGACTGTGCTAACATCACGTAAGATGGGTAGACTATGGGCTAATTTCCCTTCCCCCTTTCTTATGCTGCTTGCCGCTTAGGTCAGAATTTTACTGCATGTGGAGTATTGGTATTTCTGGCTCGAAATACCTGAACTTCTTATTTTAAATCATAACCTTTTACTGTACAATAGTTTTGACTTAGGAGAGATTACTGAAGAGTTACTGTGAGATATTCTATAGCTATTTCTTAAGGAGCTTAAACCAGAACTCAACATCCTCTTCTGAATGAAGATCCCTCTTTGACTTTATTTAAAAATATATTTCCTTAATAAAAAGAGGCCTTGAGGAAATATTCCAATGAGGCATCATTCTTCCTATGATAGGATGCTACCTTTCCTAAGCCTGGGCTTGTTGTTTTGTGGGGCCCCTACATCTATTTTTGGTCCCTAGACATAGTTTCACAATTGTCATTCGGTTTAGTCTAAAACTGCATCTTTAAAAACATAAAATATAATCTACTCTCTTCCTTGACTAAAGCAACTTTTTTTTTTGATTCCTGGAATATTTTAAAAGCTGTTTCAAGTTTTCTTTTTTTATTCCTAATGTGAAAGTGTTTCTCATTTGAATGCTCAGGAATGATAAAATACCAGTTCATGTCAAAACACAAAAACATGGGGGGGGGGGGGAAAATCAATGAAACCAGTGCCTGCAGTTAGGAAGTTTATGGTTTAATTCTTTCCTTCTAATGAGCATTTAAATCAAAATTGTTATTATGTTATTTTTAACTGTGCTTTTAATTTGCAGAGATTAGCTGGGAAATTTGCCCAAAGTACAGTATATTGCCTGTTTGCAGATCTGACTGAGAGCTAGGTTATTACTAATTACAAAGAAATAAAGAGTTATCTGGCCAATTAGTAGGAATAAATCTGTAAAGTTTCAAAATTCAAGTGAAGATCAGGAATCTGGAACATAATAAGATTTTCATTAATATCCCTTATATATAACTAAATGTTACCAGTTAAACCTACTTGTGGATGCTTGGAGTGATCCTATAGAAATACCAAATTCTCTCCATTCAAAAGCTTTTTTAGACTAAATCTACGTAACATTTCAAACAACTGGTGCTAAGTCACACATTTTAAAAACAAAATTTGACTGTCTGTGTAAGAAAGGTGAAATGCAGAGCTAAGATATTATTTTGATGATTCAAGATTCACTAAAAAAGCAACAACTACCTTTCCTCAACTAGCCAGGAAGAAACAGGAATTTAGGAAGGATAAGTCTCATGCTTCTTTACTTGTGTATTAATTATGAGGACAGAACTGAAGCCAAAGAGTTTGCTTAGGTAACTGCTTAGTTTTACTTAATTCTTACAATAATACTAACATAATTGAAGACTTACTGTGAACCAAGAACTGTACTGAGTTACATGTGTTAACCTGCAATCTGTACAAGTCTATGAGGTAAAAGTCTTATGCTCATCCCATGCTTCAGAAAGGCCACTGGGCCAGAGCAACTTGCCCAGGGTCATGCAGCTTGGCAAATGGAAGAGGCATGATTTGTACTCAGTCTAATGGCACTCCACACATTTCCTCTCAGCATCGTACTTGAGAGGTCTTAAAAATGTATTTATATATTCTAGGTGGATATCTTTACTAAGTTATGCAACCAAAGCCTTAAAATTCCAGAAACAAATTGAAACTCTGTCTCTCCCCTTCTCCCCCCTCACTCCCTCTCCCCATCTCTATCTCCCCCTGCCTTCCATCCATGTTGGCATAGTTTCCCCTGGAAGCAGTCAGATCCTAAAAGCCATAGATTAGATCCTGAAGGCAAAGAAAGTATATAAAAGTCAGTGAACACATAAAGAATCCTAAAATGTGATGTATCAAACAGATCATTAAACAAACAAACAAAAATCATGAATCAAAAACTTCAACCAGAATTTCTCTGTTTGCAACAATCAGGAAAAGACCAACATAAAAGTCATCATTCAATGGTGGAGTAATGCATTTACATTGTTGAGTATAAGCACAAACTGAACTTCTAACGTTGTGATTCTTTTCTAGACATAGAAATATACTACAAACTGATGCTTTTTTAAAGTAAAGAAATGATGTCTCTACCTGGGACAGTATCACAGAACTAACTCTAACATAAGGTTGACTAATCCCTGCTCTGAATTTTAATTGTAATTAAATGTATGCCATAAGTAGATTTCCTCATAATATTTAAATTATATTATTTAATTCATTTAATACTATTTTATTAAATCATCATATTTTAGGGTAGTGTTGCCTGATTTAGAAAAAATAAAATACAGGATGGCTGCTTAAATTTGAATCTCAGGTGAACAATGAATAATTTATCAGTCTAAGTATGTCCCAAATATTGCAAGAAACTGTGCAACATTGCAATATTTGGGACATACTTAGACTGAAAAAAAATATTGTTTATATGAAATTCAAATTTAACTGGCTATCTTGTATTTTATCTGGCAACTTTACTTTACAGTTATTAAAATCTGGCCATCCATGTATCTGTCAGTCACACTAATCTGAATAATTCTCAATCCACTGACAGAAACGTGTGTCAAAATAGTGTTAAGGTTAATTTGGGACATTTGAGACAAGTATCTGTGGTTTCTTCAAAAATTTCAAATTATTTTAAAACTCTAGACAATTTATTTCTCTTATTTATTTTTCTATATCAAGATAAAATAAAAGATATTAGTTTGATTTTGAGTATAGATCCTTTATAATTAGTAATTTATTTCCATGTTTTTCTTATGACATGGCTTTAGAATACTTCTAAGGGACTTCCCTGGTGGCGCAGTGGTTAAGAATCCACCTACCAATGCAGGGGACACGGCTTGGATCCCTGGTCAAGGAAGATCCCACGTGCCGCAGAGCAACTAAGCCCGTGTGCCACAACTACTGAGCCTGCGCTCTAGAGCCTGCAAGCCACAAGTACTGAGCCTGCATGCCACAACTACTGAAGCCCACATGCCTGGAGCCTGTGCTCCACAACAAGAGAAGCCACTGCAATGAGAAGCCTGCGCACCTCCATGAAGAGTAGCCCCCGCTCACTGCAACTAGAGAAAGCCCTCATGCAGCAACGAAGACACAATGCAGTCAAAAACAGAATAAAATTAAAAAATAATAATAATAAAGAATACTTCTAAGAGTTACTGAAATCAGTAAGCTCCTTATTTTTAGATACAGCTACTGATTTGCTTATCTATTTATCACTTTTAACACTCTCAAATTATTATAAACACTGATATACAAAGAATATTTTTTTCCTTTAAGGCAGACCACACATCCAGGGTTAATTAATGCCATTCCTCTTTACCCACTCTTAGCAGAATGGATCACATGGCAGCAGGCAGCTATGGAAATGCAATTCTTTGCAGCACACCAATGAAAGTTGACATTACCCTTCCTTTACACTAGGAGGCATATTGTTCCTACAGATTTTTCTACTATAACACTGAACATACTATTCAGTGACTGCTTCGACAAGCTCAAATGCAACTGAATATTACTAACAACTTTTAGATATTTATGATAAACAAGTACTCAAAGCTAATTCTTTTTGGGATTAAAGTCATACTTGAAATTGATGAGATCTAAAACTTGCCAGCAGAGAAAGCTTGTGTTCCTGCTGGTTTTACAGCCATCTTTTAACCACTTTAAGTAATAAACGATAAAATCATCTCATTGCAATCCTCTTAAAAATAAAATAGTAATGAAACAAAAAGTGTATTTTGAATAATTAATATTATAATAAATACTTTAAAATCATAAAGTGAACATAATTTATTTAAAGTGAAATAATGAATATACTGGAGTATACATATGCTTTATTATATAAGTTTTTATCAGTCTTTAGCAAACTGTGGTGTTTTGGAACTGCCCATCAGATATAAGTATGAAAAAAGTCACATGAAAAGAATTTAAAATATAAAGTATTCAGAATCTGAAACTCATTTTTAGAATTTTTTTCTTCTAAGGTATAACAATGATTTTGCATTTCAAAATTCTCCGTGGTAATTTTGAACACTTGACTGGAAACTTCTGCTAAATAATTAAGATACATGTTTTGATTCTTCTACATATTTTCACTGTCTATAGATAATAATAACAATACAAAAATAATGATACCTGTAAACCAAGCCTGCAGTATGTGCCAACAGCCCTGTGGACCCAGGGTCAATGAGTTAGATGAAAGGTTATTCTGAATCCACAGTCTGTGTTCTTAATCACAACTCCACAATGCCTCCCAAAAAAGCCAACAATGACTATATATAGGACTCAAACCTCCCCAAAACTTTCAAATATCTTTTTGATTCTACCCTAATTTTTGTTGTCTTTGCTCTCACTCCACTCCACCCTCATCTTTGCCTGCCCTAAATGTTGTTTGTTATGATTTCCTTCTTGGAATATCTTCCAAGAAGATAGTCCCTTGGAAGATAGTCCCTTGTCTATCTTCATAACTACATTTACTCCTCAAATTTCAGTCACCTTCTATGTTGTCAGTTTCCAGTTTCCAACTCAGAATCATATTCTTAGTCCCTAGATACATTTATCTAGGAACTTTGTACACCTATCCAAATTTTTAAATTTTTTAAGGATTGTTTCCTAAGCTGAGTTTTTATCTCATATTCTCTAATTTATTTAATTGTGTAATTTTCCGGTAAGTCTAGCAAACTAAAATCATGGAATACCATCAAGTCTTTCTATTCTCTTATCTGCTGTATCCAATTAGAATGTATTCTATCCGCCCCATCATTCAAAATCTGGTCCAACCTATACCTCAATCCAGGTTCATTTCTTGTCACAGACTGGAACAGTGGTATATTAACCATTTGTTGAGCATCTGTGTTTCAGGCACTGTGTTAAGTGATTATTTATATCAAATAACTGTAGTTTTTATAACAATATTCTCAAAGATATTAATAACCCCATTTTGGAGGTTAGTAACCCGGGACCACATGGTAGAGCTAAGCATAACTGCATGTGCCACAAAAATACTGAACTGTTCACTGCTTATCCATCTAGCCATGACATTTCATAGCACCAAGAAACCTGTGCTGCCAGTGGGTGCTCACACACACACACACACACACAGAGGCACACGCACATATTTTATTTACTTAAACAATTTCTGTTTATCCAATGTCACTTGTTTAAAGGATCACTCTATAGAATTTTTATTGATTTCTTATTCAAGACTTATTCTATTTTAAACCCCACATTTTTTATGCTTATAATTGGCATTTATTCTAGTTCACTAATGTTGTTGGTATCTAGTATTTTCTCTCTTTCAAAAATCAATATTTCCTTTTTTTTTTTTTTGTCTTGTTTTTATGGTCTATAAAATGCTCATAGCCTGCCCCTCAGAGAAAATATAATTTCAAAACAATTTCAGGAACTTTACAAGTTCCCTCAAGGCCTCTCCGACCAAGGAACTCACATTAGAACTCTTGTTCTCACAGTAACTCAGTTTTTTTTAAGTTTAGTGAACCTTGGTTTTAATGCCTGTCCCCAGAATCTAGCAGCGTACCTGGCACATAGTAGCCTCTGCATGAGTGTTTACAGAACGAATAAACAAATGAACGAATCGTGGAAAAGTCATGTGAATAAAGGTTCTTAAACGACAGACCTTGAATTGTAAGATATTTCAGAATTACTAAGTCATATATAAATTGTGGCAGACAAACTCTAGTGTGACCCCTCAGGTTCCCAACCTCCTGGAGTTCATTACCATATGTATCCCCTTCCCTTGAATGTGGGCAGGACCTGAGACTTGCTTATGACCAATAAAATATGGCAACAGTGATGGAATGTCACTCCTGTGAATATGTGAAGTTATGTAAGAATGCATGTTGCTACAAACTCACTCTAGAGACTGTCTCTCTAACTGCCCTTGAAGAAGTAAGCAGTCATGTTGAGAGGCACATGTGGCTAGCCCCTGAGGGTGGCCTGCAAGGGCTGAGAGCAGTCTCCAGCACACAGCCAGTGAGATAGTCTCAGTCCTACAACTGCAAGGAAATAAATTCTTCTAATAATCTGAAAAATCTAGGAAGCAAATTCTTCCACAGTTTAGCCTGCAGATGAAAAAGCAACCTGGTTGACACCTTGATTGCAGGCTTTTGAGACCCTGAGCAGAGGACTCAGCCAAGGCACGTTCAGAATCCTGACTTAAAGAAACTGTGAAATTATGAATGTGCGTTGTTTTAAGACACTAAGTTGGTGGTGATTAGCAATAGAACATAGATGGTAGATAGATACATATATACGTATCTACCTACATAAGAGATGAGTAGATGTATATTTTGTTTGTGATCTACATGGCTTAATCTAGAAAATGTTCTGACCTCTCTGATTTTAAGGGGAAAGGAGTTAGTAATAGATAGTTTTTAACTTACATTTAGAAAAATATATTTAATAAAGCAAAAAATTAAAGTTTTATAGCAGTAAAAAAATCAAATTTTGTTCTTTTATTGCCTTTTTTTCCCCTTAAACTCAAAGTACAGTAGGATTGATTACTTTTTCTCTATACCATTCTATGAGGAACTCTAGATTCATTAACTCAGGGGCCACTATTGTGGGATCACCCTGAATTGATTACAAAAATCCCATGGGGAAGTGAACACAACAAGTGACAATATGAAACCTCTGAACAATTTTCTTTGGGTTAATATAATTAGTTCAACCCAGGATACGTATTAAAAAAATAAACACAGTTCATAAAAATTATTGTATAAAATACTGTGCCCCCAAAATCAAATTCATGTTTAATTCCCAAAGCATATTATGGTTAGTGATTTTTTTTCTTGCAGGTTAGGATTAGTACAATTTCTTAGGACTGAAATTTGATAGGGTAATTATGTTTTTTTTCTAGATTTTGCTGGAGTATTTTAAAATTTTATTAACTTGACTTTTTTTCTCTCTAAAATGACAGCCTCATTTAAAATCTCATGCCCAAATATTTTAAATTCTCGATTTTCTTAGCATGTGTGTCCTATATCTTTAAGACTGACAGGAAAAAATATTTTTAATACAATTTTTTACTTGATGTAAAAAATATATATTCTAAGAATGATTTTTTTCTCAGCTCTGTATCAGGTGCTTTCCATGAAAATTACAAAATAAAAATATAATTTGACTACATTATTAAAATTGTGGAAAATATAGACAGTTAAAAAGAAATCAATACTCCAAACTGAAGATAACCACAGTTAACATGACATAGGACTTCCTAGGTTTATTATTTGTTTATTTGCTTTACCTTGATAGAACACTTAATTTGTCTGACTGTATATTCATGTGTTTGTGAAATATTATTTTTTTAGTCAACAAATATACATTGCTGTCCTACTATATTCCAGGTACTGTTATGCCTGAAGAATAGAAAGGTGAGCAAATAGTCTTTAGAGATTAATGGGAGAGACAATTGTGAATCAACTAATCACACAGATTCTCTTTAAGGAAAAGATATAAGTAACATGATAAAGAAAAATTGTTCCAACGAAAAGAGGACTAAATAAGACTAAGTAAGACTCCATATATATGAGTTCTATTCTTGACTCACAAACTATGTAATTTAGGCCAAGCACTTCCCTTTTTACTCCTCTGTATAAAATAATTTTATACTGTGTGGGCTACGGGGGTCCTATTAAGGTTTAATTTTCATTAGCCCAATGCCAAGTAATCCTTGCAGAAGTAGTTCTTTCACAAGTTGTTCGTCTTACAACTCATCTTAGTAATATTCAATGTCTCAAACTTCCTCTTAAAAATGAGATTAGTGCCCCCAAATTTAAAACTCAATGTCAGTGATGACTGTATTGTATTACACACTGTCTTAAAACCTGCACACATTGCAGGTGGTTTCTCTGAATAGTAAAAGCATAACCTGTGAAGTTAGGCACTCCTGAGTTCATATTATACCTCAGCTACTTGCTAAGTAGTTTTGACAAGTAATTTACTTTTAATACTATGTAACTTGCAATATTGGCGTGGAATCATAAACAATATATTAAAACATTTACTAACATTCCTGACTCATAAGTAGACCTCAGTAAATATTACCCATAAATATACCAGGTATCAAAACTATCCTTAGTGAGAAATTCACCAGCTGAATTCATACACAGTCCAGATAGAGGTAGAAGCATATGACAGTCAAGGCTTTAATAATATAAATACAATCTGAAATTTTGAATGTCATTAAACAGAAGAAAATCCTTAAAATTAACATTTAGAAGAAAAATAGATGAAAAAATAACTCCATTCATGATTCTCAACGGGACAGGATTAGGACCTAATTCTGAATTAGTGGTAATAAGTTGCTCCCGATCTAATTACATAATTGTTTTTGTTTCTTTTTAACTTAGTGAAATTGCTTCATCACTCTAGCTATATGTCTTAAAAATTAAAATCCTCAATTGAAAATCCCCTTACTATTTTCTTAGAATTAATGGTTTTATTGAGTTTTACATGGAGGGCACGATCATATTAGTAAGTTAACTTTTTAAGGAAATATGATTAATTCTGTTATTTGGGAAAGGGATAAATCTTTTTATGTAGAAAAACTGACAAAACTCACTGCAAGAAATACTGCATGTGTGTGTGCCATTTGTGGGACAGTTGGCTAAGTATGCACTAGGACTCAGAAATGCCTAGAACATAGAGACACTATCTCTTTGGTGGCCAGAGGGCTACATTAAAGCCTAAAGGTATATTAAAGCTTAAGTTTCCAAAAACTCCCCCACATGATACCATTTGTATTAATTTCTTTAAAAAATGCATAATGAAAAAAATTACTATGAAATTAGTACTAAATTCTATTTTCATTGACAATCATTATATTTGAAAAACTAGGAATCCATACAGATATAATTCTTAATAACTCTATAGATAATATGAATTTATATGGATATTGCATTATTGCTATAAAATCATGACTCTTCAAGAGACAGACAGAAAATTCCACTGAATACAATGGAAATGGTTTAGATCTACATAGCAAGATTATTACTGTTGAAGATTATTGCTTCAATTATCTTGTACCTTACTCTACAAATTCTTCAAAGTTAATTACAAAAATGTGACTGCAGAATTTTAAGATAATATATCATAATATTATACTAATATGAATTACTGTTTAGTTATGGATCTCAATGTTTCTGGGCTAGTCTAATGAATTCTCCTCTAGACGTTTGCAAAAGAGGTTAAAATTAAAGTCTCTTTAAATGTCAAAAGAAGTGTTAGCCTCCAGGGGCTCTCTGGGCTCCACCTTTCCCTATCTGACTCTTATCCTTCCTTCCCAATCATGAATAAGGACGGTTTCTCCAGCAAGGAGCACTGTTCCGGTTTAACACATTTTTATGAACGTGATTCTTCTGAGTGAAGTCACTGTGTTGAGGTTGAATGTTGGAACGTGCAAGGGTGCGTCTTCCCTTGGGTCTTTTTTTCCATGTGACAGGATTGGTAAAAATTCTGGGGAGCTCTTCAAGCAGGCTTGAAAGTTTTCCCCCCACACCCAGCTTTAGAATCTCTCATGTCTTCTCCTATTTGGCAGGTTGCCCAGTGCTATTTTCCAGGTTTAAGAAATTGTTGGGTGAATAACGACACATATTAGATAAAGGCCTGGCCTAGGGTAGCTTAGCTTAACCATATTGCAGCATACATTTTTTTGTTTACTTTTACTTCTGTGAAAATAACTGGTGAGCTATATAGACAAATCCTAAAACCATTTGTGCCAGTGTGTTTAAGATAGAGCTTTTCTGTCTTGGTTTTGGAGGAGGCCCAAAGACCAGAGGAGCCAACCACTGCCATGTGCAGAAGAGGTGGTCAAGAACCAGTTTTGGGACCCTTGCCTTAATGCCAATAAGAGATGTTTTAAAACTGGAGAAGGGGAAGTTGCAGACTAGGAAATCTGTTTAGAAAGAGCTGTCCTACATATCCAACCTCTTTACACAAGTCCAGCAAATGTTGAGACAATGGAACCACAGGTTCAATGGTCCTTAGACTAATCAGAACCAAGAAATCTAAGGAGAATTTTTGACCAGCTCCACCAAATGCTGTGAGATGAGTAGTTGCCTCTTTGGATATGGCCTGACATTCTGGATATGTGCAGTCAAAAGATGCATGTATGTTTTCCTTATGAGACCAAGAAAGAGGACATGAAAGATTAAGAACCAGAACTGGTATGTAATTTGCTTAGATTTTCCTAAAAGATTGGCTGAGAAAAACTTCAGCAGAAAGAAGATGCAAATGTAACTCCATATGTCAATGAGAAGAGAACCACCTATCAGAAAAACCTGCAGAGATGGGAGCACAGCTTGAGAGGGGGCATATGTACAAAAGATCCGCCACCACTACCCTGAAATCAAAGAGTCAGTTTAAAATCCTAGAAGGCAGAAAACACCAATGCTGGATTGCCACAACAGAACTAGTTAAGAAAGTCCTTTCATGCTTTTTACCTTTTCTTGGTATTTCTACTTCAACCATAGAATTGCCAGAGGCACTTTAATATCTAAAGCAGTGAGAGAAAGAGCTAGGACATTACAAAAACGTCACCCTAACCCCATTTCACACTATAGACAAGTTTGAAGCAGGTCAAGGTGAGTTAGAAAAAACTTTTAATTCAAATCAAACAGAAATCATGGTC
Organism: Eschrichtius robustus; assembly: GCF_028021215.1. NCBI lineage: Eukaryota > Metazoa > Chordata > Mammalia > Artiodactyla > Eschrichtiidae > Eschrichtius > Eschrichtius robustus. The sequence goes on from NC_090841.1 coordinate 42,152,480, forward strand.
ATTACTTTGGACTGGACATAATAATTATTGAATTGGACTTCTAATTTTTAAGTAAAGTGAACTAGTTAGTGATTTAAAAAAATAATAATAATAGAATGACCAAAAAAGATATAGCATTTGCCCAAAATTTTCTTCAAAGGCCGAGGAAGAAGTACCCTCACAGGGCTTACCTGGAATGAACAATGATTTCTGAGGTGAGGTGTGAGTTTGTTGGAAAATAAAGGATTTTGCCAGTCTCATCCCACTCATTCCACTCTTTCAATGTATTGGTTAAAAAAATTATCCAAAATTAAAATAGACAAAAAATGTAAAACCCCACATCATTATCACTCCTCTTCATACTTGTTTTAATCACCATGTTATATATATATATATGTGTGTGTGTGTGTGTGTGTGTGTGTGTGTGTGTGTGTATGTGTGTGTGTATAGTCTTCATTGGAAAAGAGCATTCCACAGGACACTTTTTTCTTTTTCTTCATTGACTATGTTCCACTTAACTATATTTAATCAATTCTAAAATGTAAAAATATCTTCCCATTTTAATATCTTTGACATCTAGATGTCTTTCATAATACGGCTTCTTGCAATTGTATCTGCAGCATTTTTTCTTTTTTCATGGTTCATAAAATAAAGATGCACCAAACAATTTAACAGCCACTATATCAAGCACATTAGACTTGATACATTTCAAAGAATATTACAACAACAATAAAGGCAGCAAAAAACAACTGAATGTCCCTTTACTTGCTCCCCAGAATGACTGTTAAAACTCAAGGGCACAACAGAAAACCAGAAGAACTCCAAGCAAAGTTTTTAAGAGGACTCACCAGAGTTGGGATCAGAGTTGCCATCTGCTTCAGTCCTCTTGTCCGGAGAGGCCTGGTCGTAGAATTCGTCCTGTGGCTGAACCAGAGGAAGAGGGTGTGAGATCAGGGTTCCACTACCCACCGGCTCGTGGTCTCCTAGACCACTGTCACTGCAGCTTTCCTGGGAGCCGTCAGGGAGATGAAAGGTAACCCGGCGCTGCGACTACAAAGAAGACCACAGGACACAACGTTAACATCCCTCCCAAAGGAAGTGGAGGCGGAACGCAAAGCAAAGCAACTTTAACACACAGTGCAATGTCGAGGCAGAATATAAAATACTTGGAACACAGCTGGAAACAAACATTTATTATTTGTCGTTTCCTATGGCATATCCAACTTGCAAAATACAAGAAAGAATTTCAACCTTGTATAATTCAAGAACAAAAAACTTGTGGTATACCATTGAAACTTGTAGAAAGAAAGGCAAAAAAGAATATATATATATGCTAATGGTCAAAGCTATAAAAAATTTTTAAATAAGCAGAAATATAAAAATGTTTGTTTCATAGATTTGAATAAATACATAGATAATGCAACACAACATTCCATTTCTTTTGAATGACCTCGTATTGTGTTTACTTGAGGCTTTTAAGGCAGCTTTTGCAATGAAGTCATTATTGTCCACTGGCCCAGATATTGCTACCCGTCATTGGTTTTAGAGTATCCCTGTTGAAAGGTGTTCATAATCCTACTTTGGCATCTATTTACACAATGTCACCATCAGAAGTGACCTAAAATATGTATATGGGTACTTTAATAAATTTTAGTATTTTAGTAAAATAAAATTGTGCATTTCAGCACAGATCACTGCTTAGTTTTCTTGGTAAATATTCTTTTAGCTGATATAATCTATGAGATAAGAGAACATTTACAGGTGTGTAGGGTGGAGATTTATGCCGTACAGAATTATGTGAGAGTAGTAAATTTGTGCTGTATGTCTGACTACACCTAATTTCCATTTTACTTTGATAACCAAAAGACCTTTTAATATCACATTGCATGTGACTACTTTTACTCAGATTTAATAAAATTATGAATATATAAATAATAAATATATAATATATGGAGATACAATGTATAACAATCATTTTATCTTACCTAAGATTTGTGTTTTCAAGAGACAATTTAAAAATTGTATCCATTTCAAAGAAAACAAATGTAGAGACAAAATGTTATAGGTAGATATACTGCTATTCTATAAATGTATTTCTTATAGACTGACAATAGAACATAGCCTATTTTCTGTGAGTCATTCGTTCAAATCTAGCTCAGAATCATAATGGAGAAGAGCTGATACCACTTTATTGCTGTTCAATGACCTGTGTGAAATGATTTGATAGTTTAGTACATTTTAAATGAACTAATGTAGACACATATAAACTATAATCATAAATGGTCCTAATTGAGTCTACTGTAGCACATTGCACCTTCAAGTACAACTATCTCACTACCATTGTTCCCTCCTCAATAGAGTTTGAAACGTGCCTAGGTAAGTGCTACATAATATGCAAGCAAACTTGAATATTACTATCTGAAATGCATTTCTACTTTTAAGGGAAGGTCATGCTACTGATTTTATTTATTACAGTGTTTCCTTTCCCAGGTGAATTTAACCCTTGAGGGAATAATAATACAAGTATTCTCTGTTTCTGTTTCAACATGCACTTAATTCATATTAAGTGTATGCTTTTGTAATAAAGGACAGTGACCAGGCTGCCTACAATACATAATTGCCAAACATCGCTTTTAAAGTGATTGGCCTACTAAAAAGTCCATAGTCTTAGTGACTAAAGCATCTCTGGTGTTACCTCTGGGGGACTATCTCTTAGTTACAGCTTAAGTGAGTAAAAAGGAAGTCAAAACATAAGACGGACAATGGAACAATCTGAATGATTCTGCAGTCTTCATAAAGCATTTCTGGGAGACGCTTATAAGCCATTATAAAATATTTGTTTCATAGACAGAAGGAAAAAGGAAAATTAACATCTGTGATATTCTTCTAAACTGTTTTAATTACAATAATTTTTTTCCTAGGAAATGTCCAAATCTGCAACATCAGTTATACCTAAATCAGTAGTTCTCATAGTATGGTCATTAGAAATAGTATTCATTGGGCACCTACTGGTACATAGCCTGGTGTTATAATTACTCTGAGAATAATAAGGAAAATATTTTTTAAACTATTTCAAATACAACTTATTAGATTCCATCTCACATATACTATACTATGATATTTCTTTACCACTTTGTAATTGAGAATAACAGATGTAAATCTAGTGTAATTTATTTGCTGTAAGACCCTGTAAATTAGTGTAATACAATGTTTAAACTACTGTGGCTTACGGAACTATTTCTTAATTAATTTGACTCAGAGATGTTTAAGTCTTAATTGGCAAAATTGTGCACAATTTATCAGTCTGATGGGAGGTAGGGGTGGTGATGCATATGGACTAAGAATGGCAACATAGATATTATAGTGTGAAGCAAATTGATCAAGCAAATCAATCTTTAACTTATCATCATAATGACTGATACAAGTGGAATAATGTTTGGAATATCAAGATAGAAGGAGAATATCTGAATAAATTAAAATGAAGGAAAATGAGAATCCATGGTACATTATGAAACAGGAGTTGTGGGTGTCATCAAGGAATGCAGTACTTATTCAGGTTTTGCCCAAGAGCACCAGATGAAGAGCCAGAACCAGATCTCCTGCCTGGGGGTGCTTGCTCGGTAGGGCCTGGCCCTGGACAAGGACATTATGTCTTTGAAGGAGTTCTTGGCCTTGTAAAATGGAGAGAGCAGTGCCTTAAGCAGAGGAGTGTTGTAAAGCTCAAACAGATAAAATAAGAAGTGTTCTTGTTATATAATACATGACACAGAGTAGGTACTCAATAAAAGGTAGCTATAATTCTCAAAGTTAATAGCTTTTAACCTCTGGGGTTATCAGTGTTTAGCAGTTATAAAGATGCGATTCCTTCACCCCAGAAAAAAGTATTGTTCTTTGGGAAGAGACCTGAAGAATCTTGGCATGCCTCACAATGTGCCTGTAGGTGTGTCAGCCCAGAGCCTCTCTGAGGGGAAGCTGCTCTTGGGTGGAAGTGAGGTATGAAGACCAAGAGTTTAGAACATATGGTTTCTCCTCAGAGAAAGTGAAGGTTTCCCCACTATTCTTTCAAAAACCTATGATTGTTTGTATATTCAAAGCGAGACAGAACTTTTCACTTATAGTCTTTGGGAATTTTGCTTTTGGGTTATCCCCATGGAAAGGAGCCCAGTTTGGGTTATAAATATAGTGAAACCCTGCCTGACTGAATTGGGACAACACATGTTATCAAGAGACTACTTCAGACTTTCCAAAGCTTGGGCACTTACATTTTGTTTTCCTGTATCTATTTCTTACCCATTCCATTTTCTCCCATGGGAAACATTATTATTATTTTTGGCTAAGTCTGGTTGAGGGTTTGAATGTCACATTTGTTTATCTGATTTATCACTGACAGGTTAGCTCCAGGTCCCAGGCTGCCCCGAGGAAGAATAATATGGGAACAAGAACTACTAAGGCTGTTCCATGTTATTTTACTTTGGGACTGCTGATATGGATTCTGACCAAGCGAAGCTTCCATCAGAGACCCTGTACTCTATGCCAGCATAAAGGGCCATGCATGCAAATACAGGTATGTCCAGGATACTGTAAGTTGGAAGATGCCACACTGGTTAAGTCTGAGAAACATCACCAAGCACTTTTACAATATTTTTTCTTGTAGGTTAGTATGAAAGAGAGGGAAAATTCAAGATGCCCTGAGAAGATACACATGTTCCTATGTTGGACCCTGTTTTTCAAGAGTCACTGAATGAGTCAGCTAAGAAATCTTAATCATTGCTTTAATGCTTCTCTTGTGTGTGTCTTAACTGGTACAGGATATTATTCACCAATGAGTGATTCACATTCAAGCCTACAATCCCAGTCCCATTAATCTAGATAGATTCCCATGTGCAAAGACTTCGTAGTAAGGTACATTGTGTCTTTGCATAAAACAGCAAAAATGTAGAAAAGAGTGAAATGTCTAATAGGTAACTAATAAATTATGTAATAGCATAAAATTGAATCATTCACAATACTTAAAATAATGTTAATGTTTGTTGATGTGGAAAATATTTATAATCTATTGTTAAGTGTAAAAATGAGGTTTGTAAAGATTTTACTGTGTTGAATTGCATTCCTGTTAATGTGCTTTAGGGTGTGAATATGTGTAAGCTAAGATTTGACTATGCATACACTAAGGGTTTAAAGCGGTGTTGTTTGGTCATGGAATTATGATATTTAAAATTTTTATTATTTTGACTACACTAAAATTTCCATACATTGTCTTTGTAATATCAGAACATATGCTAAGTTTTAATACTTAAAATTGTATTCCTCTTCATCACTTATAGCAAAATAGAACTTAGTCCAAGAGAAAGGAAAAACCTGAGAGACAGTAGTTGGGCTTGCTCTTGAGCTAAGGAATGTCAGACAATCTTCTATCAATCACTGTGTTGCTACCCTAACTTTCATTTTTTACTTTCTTTACCTAGCTTTTTAATCATTGCAATTAAAGATCCTTGCCTTTTCCTTAAATCACAAGATAACATGAATATAGGACTAGGCCAATTATTATAAGTCAAATAAACAAATTTACCAGTTAATGACTGACATTTAAATAATTATTTTTTGGAAAATTGTAAATTGATATTATGGAAGTAGAAACAAAGTGCTACAGAATCGTTTAAATATGGTTTAATTTGTAGAAAATTCTTTAAATACCTTTTTAAGGAAATATTTTGATTTAGTTCCTTTAATCACATTTAAAAAATAATATATCATCTATATGTCTATCTAGTCTCTAAATATTAAACACACACACACATAAACACATCAGCCAGCAGTTACTTATGATGAAGTAAAAGACAAAGTGTTAAAGTTCCATATATGAACTTTTTTGCTTTATCTCAGCATTAAATCTGATGAAGATATACTTTTTCTTTATTTGAAATAATATTTTCATATGTAGTTCTTCTCAAAGTAGCAAAGAAAATCATACCAAAAAGGGTTAAAAACATTTTGGAAACTGGAAACTGCATTTTAATTCAAATATTTCTTATAACATTAGTTAGAAGCATTTTGTTCTTTCTTATTTTTAAAAGAAGATATTTCAATTGAAAATTTAAGAGTAATAGTTAAGAGTATATAGTCTTAGGTTGCAAGCTATGGAAAGAGGAATTTTTAAATGACAAAAGAACACATTTTCAGCTAAAACCACTGATTCAATTCAATAGCAAGTTCCTCAATAGCTTCTTGCCATCTAAAATCAATGTGTACTCTACCTCTTAATAAAATCCAGAATCAAGTAAAACTCATAGAGGTTTAGAAGGTAAATTAAATGCATCCCAAAAAGCAATCTATGGTTACAGTTTAATTTGCTGTTACTTAATACTCACAGGCTTGACTGAAGGGAAACATATCAATACACACATGTTCTTCCTTATTCATGTTTGAGTGCTCTCATCAAGAAACTAAGAAAGAAACTAAGAAATAGTTTTGCGGGACAAAATTATAGGGGACTTTTTAACTGGTGATAAATGAAACATTTTGAGTGCAGAATTATTTTATAATGAGTCATTTTATTATTTGTTACTGGTAAATTGAGTTACTCTCCTATCCTGTTGATTGGAAATTATTGGGTTGGCCAAAAAGTTCGTTCAGGTTTCCGTACCATCTTACGGAAAAAACCCAAGCGAACTTTTTGGCCAACCCAATACTTATGCTAAATGGTTCTGCTAATGAAGAATTTGTGTATTTTTTTTAAGCTGGAAATTATTTAGGGATTTTTCTAGTCTATTTTAACCTGTTACATTTATTTCAAATGAGGAAATGAGGTAAAGTCATTTGTCTATATAGGTTTCACTGGGAATAAAACCCACATTTTCTGATATTCAACATAAAGGGCTATTCATTCATTCATTCATTTAATAAGTAATTTTTGAGAACCTATTTGTGTAGTTCATTAAATAAACCTCAACTAAAACTGGAAGCAGGACAGGTCTGTAGGGAGAGCTCTCACATGCCACAATTCATAGTCAATTACTCCAAACAGGAAGAGACCCATGCTTACATCTCCCACAGTAAGTTGTCTCCTACTTTACTATTCTGGGGAAAGATGAAAACTTCTCTGGCCCCTGGATAGCCCAGCCAGTCAGAGACTGTAGCAGTCCAACCAATGAGAAGCCTTCATACTTTGGACCCCCAGCATCTTTGAATGGACTCTGGTTATTAGAGTTCTTCCCAACTCTTCCTTTTTCCTGTGAAGCCAAGCTCCCCTTCCTTGTTCTCTGGATTTGCCTATGATCCACCATAGTTTGCATAACTTGAATTGTAATTCTTAGGCCTATTTCTGTATAAACTCACCTAAGCTGGTCGAATAACTGGTTGTTACATTATTAAAGCTAACGTACTATGTGCTAGACACCATCCTACCTGCTAAGAACACAATGGTGAACAAGACAAAAACTGTATCACACAACTTCCTAGAAAGTAGAATTTTCTTAAGCTATTCCCTAACAGTTCTGAGCATGCTTTTGATCAGCACCTGTGTCACCTTCTTTATATTTTGATTCCCTTCTAATTCTTGTAAACTATGCAGACTTAAGCAAGGTCAGTGCATGAATAGACCTTCACTGTATTAATCAGCAATAACCTAGGGAGAAAAAAAGAGGGAAGGGGAGAGTATTCTGAATTTATGCCAAACAATCCCCAGGTCTGTTACCATCCTAAGACTGGAATCCATTGCCAATTTGTGAAAATAAAAAATAAAAAGGATAAAAGAGTAACTGAGACTGTTAGAGTAGGCTATTCTTGACTCAAATACAGAATCATTCACTTTGCATATCCTTGAACAATTTTTTCCTCTAGGTAGTTGGAGGAATGTTAACAACCTCAAATAAGAGTTGATGAAATCAAAACCAGCAAGTTTTTCTGAAGAACATATATGCTTGACATTTTATGAGTTTATGATGAATATTTTCTGAATGAAGATGATTTACTCAGAACAGAACTAGGAAACCTAAAGGGGATGCCGCAGAAATTAAGTATCTTTGTCCATCCTCCAAAGATGTTTTCCTGTGGGAAAAATTCTCTGTCTCCCCAGAAAGCAATTTGCAGGGAGTGTTGCCCTGTTTTAAAAGTATCAAAATGAAACATGATAACAATCCACTAGCAGTCAGCATTTCCTTCTTTCGTCTTTAACGTTTACATTTCAGAATATTTGGAAGACAAATAGGAAGGTTCAGTTTTTGTTGGAGAAAGATGTATAACAACTTCACTGACCTAGGTGATGGATGTAAAGGTGTCAGCATCTTTAAAACGAATTTTTTGATTCCTAGCATTATCTATGCTACATAAACTAGAACTAGGGTGCAGATGATAACTGGCCATAAAAAGTTGAATGGCATTTTCAGGGGAAATGGGGAATGCTTGTCTATACCATACTTACTGCTCTGTTAACCAGTTTGCTATCTGCTGCTAAGCAACTGCTTCATTTCAGGATAGAGTTTTTGTCTTTTGTTCTAACTTCAGTACTCAACTGCATGTTTAGTGTAGGAAGCTTGTTTCAGTGTGTGTGGGAAACTCACAGTAACTTAAACTAAGCCTGTTTCCTTTGCTTTGTAAATGTCTTATTGTGAAATGACTTCCTTAAATTTAAGACATACTTTTTGTGCTTTGTAAGTAAAGTGCATTGAATACTTCATAGGACTTCATATGGCTGGGAGACTTGTGTTACTGATATATGATGAAATTTTTAGTGTAATTGTATTTTTATTTCCTTTGGATCTCATTATGATCTGTGAGAAAGTCAGGTAGTATTTCTCTCCACATGCAAAAACAATTGATAGCTTTAAGGAACTTGAGAGAAAATTAAATTCTTTGTACTGTTTTTGGGTGTAACCTTGGCGCTTGAATTTAAACATATGAAACTAACATAAAACAGGAATCTCCTCCCTACATCATTTTCCCCTGTGGGACACCAGAGAAAGGGAAAAGGGTTAGGATCAACTTTCCTCCTTGGTTTGATGGCATCACCCCACTCTTAAGTTTCTTCTAGGGTCCAAAGCAAGTAGAGAGGATTAAGAATTGTCAGCATTGTTGGTTATTTTGCTCCTTATAATTCTTATTTGGTTCCTGCTATCAGAAACACCCTCAACCTATTTCGTACAGTTAAATGTTGCCCAGTAGGAATGCAGCACGTTATCTGAGCATACAAAATATAAAATGACTATATTAAACAGAAGCAGCTGCTCCTGAAACTACAAGCAGCATTCTTGCATCTATAAATTATATGTACAGAAATAGGCAAGAAACAACTCAGCAAGAGTCCTTTCCAATTTAGTTTTCTGGTATAAACAAATCCATGTGATGCAGGAAGTTACCCTTATCATATTTACAAAATCTGCATACATAATAGTTATAGCAATTTAATTAGAAATTCCACTAAGTTATCACTGTTGTTAGATAAAAATACAGAACCCACTGATATAGCATGTGGTCTTTTACCAAAAGTGAGCCTTCTTTGGATAATAAAAAATCACTAAAAATATGCATCAGATCTGTCAGTATTGTTAACAGAAATAGCGTCTGATTTGGTGTTTAGGATTCAAGATTTCTTCTCAGGCAATTTTAGCACAAGTAACAAAAGAGGTAATGGGCATCTCCCTAGCATTCCCCTCTGTTAATAATTCTCAATACAAAATAAGACTTGTAAAACAAAAATAGACCATATTTTCTTTAAGTAAGTTGTAGTTTTCAAAAGGTAGTCCTTAGATTATACTTATATATTATATTATATTATAATTATCTTCAGACAATGGGTACTCGACTCAAGAGTTTGAACATGCACGCATACACACTTTAAACCTCCCTTGTGTATTCAAGCACAAGATCATAATTGCCTAGTAAGAGTGAAAACTAGTAATCCAAGGCTTTAGAGGACAAATCATGTTATTTCAAATTAAATAATGTAACACAAATGGAGAGGTAGAAGAAGCAAGAAGCAATCTGTATAAATTCTCCAGGAAATACTATTATTGTACAATGATAGGTTGTTTAAAAGTCCTCATGAAAGTTTGTTAGTTTGCACCTAAAAAGTGGTATGATCTGTCTCAATGGACCTTGTGTCAAACACTGCAGTTTCATTTTATTTATTTAACTTTTTGTGTTATTTTTTGTAGTATAAAGAAGAATGTTAAAACTTTTTAGAAGCAGTGAAGGAATAAGAAGTTATTTGAACTAGTCCTCACACACGTAAAGCATATCTGTCCCTGACAGTCTATGGATTACAAATAATTCTGAGCCATCAATTATATCTTCTTCAACAAAAAAGAAAAATGGTGATGGGAATGATATTGCTGGAGGAGGAGCCTCTTTCTAGTCTATGATTCATATGATTCGTATATGGAGAGTGTTCTATAACTATTAATTACTACAGGAGCCATCAAAAGAGTCAGCCATGATAAAGAACTCAGTCCTCACAGGCAGGTTAATGGGGGGACTGATTTGCACGGGGAAGGTGGATAGTGGGACATAAGTATACAGAACATAAGTATAGGTCCAGGTTACACTTAGAGGATATGGAAATGTGTGTGCACAGGCACAGAACATGACCCTGATATTATTGACCAACTATTAAATTCTCTTTTCTATGTTGTCTTATAAACATGACCCATACTTGTGAAATGTTTTTCCGGAATGGGGAAGGGTGAAGCAGAGCAGATAGGGAAGAAGTTGTCTTTGGCCATAGAAAGCACACAAAAAAGAAACAGGCGTCCCTGGAATTTCGTCTGAAATCTTGGACTGATTGGCAAATCATCTCACAGGCGATGGATTGATAGACAGATTGATTTTGGATGGCTAGCTATCCTCTAAAAATCGGTGTCTGTATTAACTATCAAATTTTAAATAACTATTAGGAACTTCATTTATCTTTTGTAATTATGTGGTGAAAAACACTTGTATTGTGAAAGACAAGCATTTTCTAATTTTGTCATCTTTTAGTTCTCTCAAAGGACATCAATGAAAATATTGTTTGCAGTTGAAAATTTTTGATTAGGAATATGTGATACTCAAGTCATATTTCTTTTTCTCATAGTAAGTTAGGAAGAAAATAGGAGACTTTAAAAATATATCTACAGCATATACATAAACTCGTGTATGTGTATTTATATATAGATGATGCAAAACTTATGCACAAACTCCAACACAGACTGACACGCTGCACGTGTCTTAGCATGTGAAATTTTCCTATTCTTAGACAAGGAAATAGTCAACTATATCCAAGATCTTTGCTATATTTATCAATGTTGAAAATGAAATCCAAATTTTATTAATTGAATCTGAGAAAACCTGAATTAATCTAGACAAATCTGATACCATTGCATTCCAGAAAGAGTCTCTTCCTGGTTATATTTAGTGCCACATAATATATAGCTTCACCCGGTGACAAAAATTAACTTGTTTAGCAATGATATTTCATTGAGTGTAGAATTCACTTTATAAAATTGTGATTATAAGATGAGGAAAAACATTTTTTAAATAAATGGAAATTATATAAAATATCTAATTTGTTAAGGAGGAATTACTTAATAATTAAAATAGTGATGTCACTATGCTTTTAGAGATTTAGAGTTTGTGCTCTTGAACTGTTTTGTGAACCTGCATGGCATTATATTGCAGAGTCTCAAGATACCAACCGTTGGCCCTTTTATGATCTGACTTTACTTTCAGAAACAACTAAAAGCTGTCTGTAATGATGAACAATAGCATTTTACAAGGAAGGCAAGATTACAAAATAATATGGCACATTTTCTTCTGTGGCTTAAAAACTAACTTTGAGAACAATTACAAAAGAGGATTTCCAAAATATTTTGAGAAATGATGATACTCAGTGTAGGAATGGATGAGGGCCAATTTGAAGGACAGCATTCCTCTAAGTACATGATTTCTGTTTCTTAGCTAAAAATCAGTCTCAGCTTTATTCTCAGCTTATATGCAGGAATGTTCTTTTTGGATCTAAATTTAGAAAGAATAATGCAGGCGGTCTGGTATGAGAGAATGAAATGAATGGGTATGGTCTTCATAAGGGGTTTTGAATTACAGAAATCTGAGAAAAACCTTATGAAACAATCTTGCTACATATGTATTGAGCAGTAACATTTGGATATGGAAATCATATCAAAATATTTTTGAAAGTATTAATAAGCATTATTCAGTAGAATGTAAAACACTGATATCCTGATAAACTGGAGGAAAATGTTTTAAGTTTCTTTTACTTTGAGAAAATGTAATATGTAACTACCTACAGTACTCTGCTAGAATCAGAGCCCTTATAGTGATCTTAAGAAAACAGAGAAACTAACCCAGTTGGAATAAACATGATTAAGACTTTATATCTCTTTTCTCCTGGGTAGAGTGGCCTTTGTTCTTAACATTCAAAGTAGCTGGACTTTATTTCAAAAAAAAAAATCCACCTATTATTGCAGACAGTCACTGTGACTTTGAGCCTGATATTTGAAACAAAAATCACTCTCACATCTCACTGATAATCACTACTTGCCCTGTGGCTCTTAGTCTTTCCTTTGAAAACATTACTGAGTCACCAATCTCTGCTATATGTGCACTGAGGATAATTTGCTTCCCTGAATACAAACATAAAATTCAAACATCTGTCAAAAACTTCTATATGTCAAAAGCTTCTGTAGATTTAGGTAGCATCTATATAATAGTGAGCTGTATTCAGAAAAAATGTAGTTACTTTCAAAGAACAAAACTCTCCAATATTATATTCCAAATGTGGACACAGCCATCCAGAAGGTAAAGGTTCAAAAATCTTAGCAATATTTTTGGAAAATAAGAAAGTAAACACTGTTAAGTCCACTTGACTCTAAGATCCAACATGTGTGCCCAGAAATTCCTTCTGTTTTTGTCTGGGACAGAGGTGGAAAGATGGTCTCAGAATGAAACATTTACAAAATTTTCCACACCAGAGGTAACTTATTAAATGGTACAATTTGGCCAGTGCATTAAAATTTAAGAACAGTAAGGTAGCCTACAGTTTGAAAAAAAATATTAAATGTCCTAAAGTTTTTATTTAGGATATTGATAGTCAGAAATATAGTATCTTATGTATATAATGTTAAAAATGATGGACATATTGCTAGTCTGGAATAAATTATTTTTGATGAAATTGTTGTGAGCAATTGTTTAAACAAGTGTACTTAAATAAAATGGGAGAAGAATACAATTAAATATTTGAAAGAAAACTTGCCCTATCTAGGAGATATAAAAAAGATTAGAACATTAAGAGCTGACACTAAGGTAAACTACAGGCTTCAGTTAATAATAATACATCAATATTATTCCTTGTAACAGATGGACCAAACCAATACAAGGTGTTAATAGGAGAAACTGCTCAGGAGGAGAGTATACATGGGAAGTAATAGTTTGTGCACAATTTTTGTGTAAATCTAAAACTGCTTTAAAAATAAAGTCTATTTTTTAAAAATCCAAGGGTTAAACAAAAAAAGAAGGTAGACAAAGACTTTAGCAGTGAAAGTGAAGGGGGTTTCAGGCTATGTTCATGGAATATAAAAGATGATAGCGCTGTTTTGCATTATATTGAATTTTACTTCTAAGAATTTGTGTGTGCGTGTGCATTGATATAAATACTCATGTATTACCATTATTATATTTATCCCTGATTGATTCTTTCTAAGTCATAAATAAAGGTTCTATACGTAGATAATTATATGCATTTCAAAAAAGAGTATTTCTGTATGTGCAACTTTGTGATTATTGTCTACAATTGTCCTTGGTTCCTTTTTAAAATTTTTGAAACAGTATAAACTTTAAAACATTCTCCATTAAATAGACATTTTGATTTATATTTTACAATGATATAAGCCAGTTTTGACACTTTTAGGGGCATATGTCAGATTGTTAACTTCATGAAGATGAAATGAAATGTTCCTCATATCAGAAAATAATTCTGATCTAGTCCATGTCCTAGCCTGACAGATGGAAGAAGATAGATGATGGTACTTTGGGAATTAAGGAATTACTTTCCTGGAATAGATCACAGAGCTTAATGTCTATAGAGGGCATCTTATCTTAGGTTTCACAGGCTGGCAAAGCACATAGAGAATGTGGCTCAGATATCTTGTTTGATCACTAACTTTTCATAGATATGAAAATCTAGGAGATTTTCATTGGAAACGCAGTGTGGATGATAACTGATCAAATATGGCAGCTAACCAATTTTAGCTCCTGGGAAACTCTGACAGAAAAAAGCTCTTTTTGTGCAAGGGCACCATCATTTGACTCTCACACAAATATAATCTCTCCTTATGTCTGCAGAGCAATACTGTTAGAACAAACAGTGCTATCAGTGTTTCTAGTGAAAGAACAAATTAAAAATTAACAGCTTGAGATTTAAATCTATACTAGTAATACATGTTAATAATCTTACAAAATATTCTATTCACTAAATTCATTACCTAGCTTCAAACTGTATGCAAAAGATGTTCATTTTAACAAAAGAGAGTAAAAGGAAAACTATAATAAATTTTGAGCACTCATAACATGGACCCATCTGAAACTACATCATTAAAAGAATTTTAAGTGTAGAGAATACATGCTATGATAGACTAGTTTAAGTTTTAAGAAATTTCCTAGAGCTCTTTACTCAGCCATTCAACAAGAACTGTTAATCACCTACTATCTATCAGGTACTCTTAGATACTGAGGGAAATTTTTCAATCAAGAATGACACAATCAGAGGAGCTTCAAGATGGCGGAAGAGTAAGACGCGGAGATCACCTTCCTCTCCACAAATACATCAGAAATACATCTACATGTGGAACAGTTCCTATAGAACACCTACTGAACGCTGGAAGAAGACCTCAGACCTCCCAAAAGGCAAGAAACTCCCCACGCACCTAGGTAGGGCAAAAGAAAAAAGAAACAACAGAGACAACAGAATAGGGATGGGACCTGCACCAGTGGGAGGGAGCTGTGAAGGAGGAAAGGTTTCCACACGCTAGGAAGGCCCTTCACGGGTGGAGACAGGGGATGGCGGAGGGGGAAGCTTCGGAGCCACAGAGGAGAGTGCAGCAACAGGGGTGCGGAGGGCAAAGCGGAGAGATTCCCGCATGGAGGATTGGTGCCGACCAGCACTCACCACCCCGAGAGGCTTGTCTGCTCACCCGCCAGGGCGGGTGGGGGCTGGGAGCTGAGGTTCGGGCTTCAGTCAGATCCCAGGAAGAGGACTGGGGTTGGCGGCATGAACACAGCCTGAAGGGACTAGTGTGCCACAGCTAGCTGGGAGGGAGTCGGGAAAAAGACTAGAGCTGCCAAAGAGGCAAGAGACTTTTTCTTGCCTCTTTGTTTCCTGGTGCGCAAGGAGAAGAGATTAACAGTGCCGCTTAAAGGAGCTCCAGAGACGGGCACGAGCCGTGGCTATCAGCGCGGACCCCAGAGATGGGCATGGGACGCTAAGGCTGCTGCTGCAGCCACCAAGAAGCCTGTGTGCAAGCACAGGTCACTATACACACCTCCGCTCCCAGAAGCCTGTGCAGCCCACCACTGCCAGGGTCCCATGATCCAGGGACAACTTCCCAGGGAGAACACACGGCATGCCTCAGGCTGTTGCAATGCCATGCTGGCCTCTGCCACTGCAGGCTCACCCCGCGTCCATAGCCCTCGCTCTCCCGGGCCTGAGTGAGCCAGAGCCCCCGAATCAGCTGCTCCTTTAACCCCGTCCTGTCTGAGTGAAGAACAGACTCCCTCAGGCAACCTACACGCAGAGGCGGGTCCAAATCCAAAGGTGAACCCCGGGAGCTGTGCAAAGAACAGAAAGGGAAATGTCTCCCAGCAGACTCAGCAGGAGAGGAGTAAATCTCCACAATCAACTTGATGTACCCTGCATCTGTGGAATATGTGATTGGACAACGAATCATCCCAAATTGAGGAGGTGGACTTTGGGAACAAAGATATATATATATTTTTTCCTATTTTCTCTTTTTGTGAGTGTGTATGTGTATGCTTCTGTGTGTGATTTTGTCTGTATAGCTTTGCTTTTACCATTTGTCCTAGTGTTTGTCTGTCTGTTTTTTTTTTTTTTAATTACTTAAAAAAAATTTTTCTTAATAATTATTTTTTATTTTTTATTTTAATAACTTTATTTTATTTTATCTTCTTTCTTTCTTTTTTCGTTCTTTCTTTCTTTCCTTCCTTCCTTCTTTCTTTCTTTCTTTCTTTCTCTCTTTCTTTCTTTGAAAGGCTCTTGGTGCTCCAGCCAGGTGTTAGGGCTGTGCCTCTGAGGTGGGAGAGCCAAGTTCAGGACACTGGTCCACCAGAGACCTCCCAGCTCCATGTATAATCAAACGGCGAAAATCTCCCAGAGATCGCCATCTCAGTGCCAGACCCAGCTTCACTCAACGACCAGCAAGCTACAGTGCTGGACACCCTATGCCAAAAAACTAGCAAGACAGGAACACAACCCCATCCATTAGCAGAGAGGCTGCCTAAAATCATAAAAAGGTCACAGACACCCCAAAACACACCACCAGACGTGAACCTGCCCACCAGAGAGACAAGATCAAGCCTCATCCACCAGAACACAGGCACTAGTCCTCTCCACCAGGAAGCCTACACAACCTACTGAACCAACCTTAGCCACTGGGGACAGATACCAAAAACAATGGGAACTATGAACCTGCAGCCTGTGAAAAGGAGACCCCAAACACAGTAAGTTAAGCAAAATGAGAAGATAGAAAAACACATAGCGGATGAAGGAGCAAGGTAAAAACCCACCAGACCTAACAAATGAAGAGGAAATAGGCAGTCTACCAGAAAAAGTATTCAGAATAATGATAGTAAACATGATCCAAAATCTTGGAAATAGAATACAGAAAATACAAGAAATGTATAACAAGGACCTAGAAGAACTAAAGAGCAAAAAAAAGGGATGGACAACACAATAAATGAAATTAAAAATTCTCTAGAAAGGATCAATAGCAGAATAACTGAGG
This sequence comes from Eschrichtius robustus, assembly GCF_028021215.1. NCBI lineage: Eukaryota > Metazoa > Chordata > Mammalia > Artiodactyla > Eschrichtiidae > Eschrichtius > Eschrichtius robustus. Next base: position 42,169,465 of record NC_090841.1, read on the forward strand.
CAGAAGAGCAGATAAGTGACCTGGAAGATAAAATAATGGAAATAGCTACTGCAGAGCAGAATAAAGAAAAAAGAATGAAAAGAATTGAGGACGGTCTCAGAGACCTCTGAGAAAACATTAAACGCACCAACATTCTAATTATAGGGGTCCCAGAAGAGGAAGAGAAAAAGAAAAGGACTGAGAAAATATTTGAAGAGATTATAGTTGAAAACTTCCCTAAAATGGGAAAGGAAATAATCAAGTCCAGGAAGCACAGGGAGTCCCATACTGGATAAATCCAAGGAGAAACACAACAAGACATATATTAATCAAACTGTCAAAAATTAAATACATAGAAAAAATATTAAAAGCAGCAAAGGAAAAACAGCAAATAACACACAAGGGAATCCCCATAAGGTTAACAGCTGATCTTTCAGCAGAAACTCTGCAAGTCAGAAGGGAGAGGCAGGACATATTTAAAGTGATGAAGGAGAAAAACCTACAACCAAGATTACTCTACCCAGCAAGGATCTCATTCAGATTTGATAGAGAAATCAAAAGTTTTAGAGACAAGCAAAAGCTAAGAGAATTCAGCACCACCAAACGAGCTCTACAACAAATGCTAAAAGAACTTCTCTAAGTGGGAAACACAAGAGAAGAAAAGGACCTAAAAAAAAAAAAAAACCCAAAACAATTAAGAAAATGGTCATAGGAACATACATATTGATAATTACCTTACACGTGAATGGATTAAATGCTCCCACCGAAAGACACAGGCTTGCTGATTGAATACAAAAACAAGACCCATTTATATGCTGTCTACAAGAGACCCACTTCAGACCTAGGGACACATACAGACTGAAAGTGAGGGGATGGAAAAAGATATTCCATGGAAATTGAAACCAAAAGAAAGCTGGAGTAGCAATTCTCATATCAGACAAAATAGACTTTAAAATAAAGACTATTACAAGAGACAAAGAAGGACACTATATAATGATCAAGGGATCGATCCAAGAGGAAGCTATAACAATTGTAAATATTTATGCACCCAACATAGGATCACCTCAATACATAAGGCAAATACGAACAGCTATAAAAGGGGAAATCGACAGTAACACTATCATAGTAGGGGACTTTAACACCCCACTTTCACCAATGGACAGATCATCCAACATGAAAATAAATAAGCAAACACAAGCTTTAAAAGATACATTAAACAAGATGGACTTAATTGATATTTATAGGACATTCAATCCAAAAACAACAGAATACACATTCTTCTCAAGTGCTCATGGAACATTCTCTAGGATACATAATATCTTGGGTCACAAATCAAGCCTTGGTAAATTTAAGAAAATTGAAATCATATCAAGTAACTTTTCTAACCACAATGCTATAAGACTAGATATCAATTACAGGAAAAACATCTGTAAAAAATACAAACACATGGAGGCTAATCAGTACACTACCTAATAACCAAGAGATCACTGAAGAAATCACAGAGGAAATCAAAATTACCTAGAAACAAATGACAATGAAAACATGATGACCCAAAACCTATGGGATGCAGCAAAAGCAGTTCTAAGAGGGAAGTTTATAGCAATACAATCCTACCTGAAGAAACGAGAAACATCTCAAATAAACAACCTAACCTTACACCTAAAGCAAGTAGAGAAAGAAGAACAAAAAACCCCAAAGCTAGCAGAAGGAAAGAAATCATAAAGATCAGATCAGAAATAAATGAAAAAGAAATGAAGGAAATGATAGCAAAGATCAATAAAACTAAAAGCTGGTTCTTTGAGTAGATAAACAAAATTGATAAACCATTAGTCAGACTCATCAAGAAAAAAAGGGAGATGACTCAAATCAATAAAATTAGAAATGAAAAAGGATAAGTAACAACTGACACTGCAGAAATACAAAGGATCACAAGAGATTACTACAAGCAACTCTATGCCAATAAAATGGACAACCTGGAAGAAACGGACAAATTCTTAGAAATGCACTACCATCTGAGACTGAGCCAGGAAGAAATAGAAAATATGAACAGACCAATCACAAGCACTGAAATTGAAACTGTGATTAAAAATCTTCTAACAAAAAAAAGCCCAGGACCAGATGGCTTCACAGGCAAATTCTATTTAACATTCAGAGAAGAGCTAACACCTATCCTTCTCAAAATCTTCCAAAATATAGTAGAGGGAGGAACACTCCCAAACTCATTCTACGAGGCCACCATCACCCTGATACGAAAACCAGACAAAGATGTCACAGGGAAAGAAAACTAGAGGCCAATATCACTGATGAAAATAGATGCAAAAAATCCTCTAGAAAATACTAGCAAACAAAATCCAAGAGCACATTAAAAGGATCATACACCATGATCAAGTGGGGTTTATCCCAGGAATGCAAGGATTCTTCAGTATATGCAAATCAATCAATGTGATAAACCATATTAACAAACTGAAGGAGAAAAACCATATGATCATATCAATAGATGCAGAGAAAGCTTTCGACAAAATTCAACACCCATTTATGATAAAAACCCTCCAGGAAATAGGCATAGAGGGAACTTTCCTCAACATAATAAAGGCCATATATGACAAACCCACAGCCAACATCATCCTCAATGGTGAAAAACTGAAACCATTTCCACTAAGATCGGGAACAAGACAAGGTTGCCCACTCTCACCACTATTATTCAACATAGTTTTGGAAGTGTTAGCCACAGCAATCAGAGAAGAAAAAAAAAAAAATAAAAGGAATCCAAATCGGAAAAGAAGAAGTAAAGCTGTCACTGTTTGCAGATGACATGACACTATACATAGAGAATCCTAAAGATGCTACCAGAAAACTCCTAGAGCTAATCAATGAATTTGGTAAAGTAGCAGGATACAAAATTAATGCACAGAAATCTCTTGCATTCCTATACACTAATGATGAAAAATCTGAAAGGGAAATTAAGAAAACACTCCTGTTTACCATTGCAACAAAAAGAATAAAATATCTAGGAATAAACCTACCTAAGGAGACAAAAGACCTGTATGCAGAAAATTATAAGACACTCATGAAAGAAATTAAAGCTGATACAAATAGATGGAGAGATATACCATATTCTTGGATTGGAAGAATCAACATTGTGAAAATGACTCTACTACCCAAAGCAATCTACAGATTCAATGCAATCCCTATCAAACTACCACTGGCATTTTTCACAGAACTAGAACAAAAAATTTCACAATTTGTATGGAAGCACAAAAGACCCTGAATAGCCAAAGCAATCTTGAGAAAGAAAAACGGAGCTGGAGGGATCAGGCTCCCTGACTTCAGACTATACTACAAAGTTATAGTAAACAAGATAGTATGATACTGGCACCAAAACAGAAATATAGATCAGTGGAACAGGATAGAAAGCCCAGAGATAAACCCACGCACATATGGTCGCCTTACCTTTGATAAAGGAGGCAAGAATATACAGTGGAGAAAAGACAGCCTCTTCAATAAGTGGTGCTGGGAAAACTGGACAGCTACATGTAAAAGAATGAAATTAGAACACTCCCTAACACCATACACAAAAATAAACTCAAAATGGATTAAAGACCTAAATGTAAGGCCGGACACTATCAAACTCTTAGAGGAATACATAGGCAGAACACTCTATGACATAAATCACAGCAACCTCTTTTTGACCCAGCTCCTAGAGAAATGGAAATAAAAACACAAATAAACAAATGGGACCTAATGAAACTTAAAAGCTTTTGCACAGCAAAGGAAACCATAAACAAGACTAAAAGACAACCCTCAGAATGGGACAAAATATTTGCAAATGAAGCAACTGACAAAGGATTAATCCCCAAAATTTACAAGCAGCTCATGTAGCTCAATATAAAAAAAACAAAACCCAATCCAAAAATGGGCAGAAGACCTAAATAGACACTTCTCCAAAGAAGATATACAGATTGCCAACAAACACATGAAAGAATGCTCAACATCATTAATCATTAAAGAATTGCAAATGAAAACTACAATGAGATATCACCTCACACCGTTCAGAATGGCCATCATCAAAAAATCTAGAAACAATAAATCCTGGAGAGGGTGTGGAGAAAAGGGAACCCTCTTGCACTGTTGGTGGGAATGTAAATTGATACAGCCACCGTGGAGAACAGTATGGAGGTTCCTTAAAAAACTAAAAATAGAACTACCATATGACCCAGCAATCCCACTACTAGGCATATACCCTGAGAAAACCATAATTCAAAAAGAGTCATGTACCAAAATGTTCATTGCAGCTCTATTTACAATAGCCAGGACATGGGAGCAACCTAAGTCTCTATCAACAGATGAATGGATAAAGATGTGGCACATTTATACAGTGGAATATTACTCAGTCATAAAAAGAAACAAAATTGAGTTATTTGCAGTGAGGCGGAAGGACATAGAGTCTGTCATACAGAGTGAAGTAAGTCAGAAAGAGAAAAACAAATACCGTACACTAACACATATATATGGAATTAAAAAAAAAAAAAAAGGTCCTGAAGAACCTAGCGGCAAGACGGGAATAAAGACACAGACCTACTAGAGAATGGACTTGAGGATATGGGGAGGGGGAAGGGTAAGCGGTGACAAAGTGAGAGAGTGGCATGGACATATATACACTACCAAACGTAAAATAGATAGCTAGTGGGAATCAGCAGCACAGGGAGATCAGCTTGGTGCTTTGGGACCACCTAGAGGGTTGGTATAGGGAGGGTGGGAGGGAGGGAGATGCAAGTCGGAAGAGATATGGGAACATATGTATATGTATAACTGATTCACTTTGTTATAAAGCAGAAACTAACACACCATTGTAAAGCAATTATACGCCAATAAAGATGTTAAAAAATAAATAAATTAATAAAATAAAAAGCAAAAAGAAAAGAAAGAATGACACATTCTCTCCACTCATAAGACTTACAATCTAGTAAGTGAAATAGACTGGAGTAAGTAATTACGAATGTGTTAGATATTATGAAAAAGAAATTCAGGGTGCAAAAGAAGTATAAAATAGAAGGATCCAACTCACCCAGGGAAGCCTTTCAATAAAGGCTGTGGCAGCTCATACATGGCTACTTGGCAGACACTGGGAGCCTACAAATCATAGTCCCACTTGTTTATAATTCCATGCAAAAATATGAAATAATAACTCCTGAAGTACCCTCTTGTCCACTTTTTTTGCTTTCCTATGTGGAATACAAACTCTGTATCCCCTAAATAAAGATATCTTTAAAAATTTTAGTTGCTCTTGAAGCACATTTCCCAATGCTTCTAAGGATCTCTTGTTTTTTTACTGTTTCCACTGAAATACATTAACATAAGCATGGATGTAGTGATGTTTACATTTTTAGGATTTAATCATTAGGTCCCAATAATGCTGGGTACTTAATAATGGTACCTTGATACACTCTCTATTGTTTGTCTCAGAATTTCTTTAGATATCTGTTATTTTCAGCTTATTATCACAAATTGTGATCAAAATCATACATGAAGAAAATTATGACAAATCAGAACTAAAATTCCTCAAAGTCAGTAACCATATCTTATATGACTTGATATATCTAGCACCTATGATAGTCCCTAGCAACTGACAGGCATTTGAAATATGTATGCATGAAAATATATAACAATCTACATAATCACAAAGCTTTCTTTTCCTTAATGACAGTGTCAAATTAAAGAAGTAGCTTGATTAAGTGTTCTTTTAAACATAAAAAGGAAATACTTATCTGTTCAGAAAATAGTGCTGAAAATTTACCTGAGTTGACAGATGGAAGAAAAAAGGTAAGCATATAAACTCTGCATTTTTTAATAACTAAAAAAGCATACATCAATGCAAGTGAAATGGACTCTGTAGAGCTGTGGATTGTTTCAGCAGATTTTTCCACCATTTTCTTTCTGAAGGCCATTCAACAAGTTGTATCCCTGCCTGCATTGTCTTTCTCTGGGAACAACAAGGGACTCTGCCATGGATGATCCCTCTCTTATGAAAGAAAATAGAGAATCACAATCAATCCCCCGACAAACGATGAAGTTCAGTCTCCTGATCACAGGTTAAAAAAATCCTAAGGCACAAAATAGCTATTCAGAATGAAAAACAGAAAAGAGGTAACGGTCTTCAAATATTTCTTTATTCTCACATATAGAAAACATCTAAATAGATATTTTAGATCATAGAATTCTAAATCTTAAAGAATCTTTTCAATGTTATGAAATGCTAGAATAAGGCATTATTAGCTAAAATATGCTTCTCATACAATGTTCTTAACGTTCCTTCTCCTTATATAAAATCAATCCCTTAAAAATATTTAGGTTAAATATTTTAAAAATTATAATACATTTGAAAATATAAGTCATTCTGACCAAAAGTGATTTATGTAATAAATGGGAATATGTATTTATGATAAACAATAATTAAGGTACATAATGCTCAGAAACAATATAAAATTCTGTAAATAATTACTGTAAGATTATTTATTACAGAAACCTCTTTCTTAGTTGAATAGTTTTTTGCAATATACACTTTGACACAGAAGAAATGATGACTTTTGCTGGAATCAAAAAATATTTTAACATGTATTTACTCCTAATAGTGTTTAATTTCATATTGCAATGATTAATCAGAGTGGATGACTTTATTTTCTGCTGTTTTAACTACATGAAATGATCTCTTCTGTTTTTATCCTATTATAAGGATCGTTACAAAAATGGGAAACAATTAACACCGGGTTTAATGCCTGAGTGCAATAGAGCTAAAGTAATTGCGCTCAAGGTCTGCTAACTTTTTAATCAGGCATTTGGTTGCAAGCTGCTCACAAATGATTTTGAGAGAACTACCACTATCTAAGGAGGAAAGCAGGTGTGCCAGAAAAGCAGGCATATTGGCAAAATTAATGAAAGATTTTAAAAGGAAAAGAAAAAAGTAGCAAAACCAAAGCAAATGCTTGTCTTCAGGCTATTTACTTGGCTCAGCCTGTTACTGAACAAATCCAGTTGTGAGCACAAGCATAGTAGGGGAGGCCCCACAGACCTACTGCTTTCAAAACGTAATACTAAAGCTTAGCAATGAGGAACCCTGTCCATCCCAATGTTAGTGAATTGAGTTAATTAACAGGAAGGCTTGAAATTTCCATATTCAGTAGAGTTTAAGACACCATCAGAGGTTCCTGGAATTACATCCTAATTAGAAAAGTTCCCTCTTCTTTGCATTCAGGCTACTCTTTGAAAAACAAATTTGGTTAAGTACTTTGTTCTCTCTTACAAAAAAAAAAAAAAAAATCTTCAGTTTTTCTCCAAAAGCTAATGATATTTTCTTTTTCTTTTTTTTAATGTCATTCACCTACTGTGCAAGTGACTCCTTCTAGGCAAGTTGCACACATTTCAAGGTGCATGCATCCCCTAAGAGCACTGGGTGGAGGGCATTTAAAAGATCCCCTCCTCTATAGTTCCTTGAAAGGGGAGCCTCTAAGAGTTAATACTACTGTAAAAGTTCTTTCCACTAATACGAGAATAATCTGATAAGAAGCAGATAAATATATATAAAACTCCAAGTCTGAACATTTTTATGATGGTTAGGTACACCACAGATTTCCCTTTACCCAGAGAAAGGAAACCAAATGACAGATTTGGCCATTTACCTGGTGAATTTCAAGACAGTGCTATTGCTTTCTTGAATTCCCAAAAGGAAGCAAGAGCATTTGAACATTTAAAGTAGAGTATAAAGGAGAACTACTTCTTGCCCCAGAAGAGCAAGTCAGAGTAGGGGGAATAAGAAAAAGAAACAACAAAAAGGAGCTTCCTCAAGCAAAGTCCTATGTGCATTTTAATCACACTTGTGTGCCTGGGCCACCAGGCAATCGACATTAGAATTCATTAGGATGCCTCAGAGCCCAGAATAAAGTACACAGAGATCAATGGATCTAAAACGTGATAGCCATTTATATGAGTTTCTACTCCAGCTCCAAATAAGTTAGGAAAGGCTCAGCTCAGTTGTGTGGATCATTTTAGCTTCCAATGTGCTCTCCCTTAGCTTCTCCCACCGTAAGCAGCTCTCGCTGAATCACCACTGCTTCTGTCCTTTCTAGGTGAAGGGGTAATACAAGTGAAAGGAAGGCACCTGGCATCAGTCCACCTGCACATAAAGCCCCTTAATCATATGGGACTCCCACATGGCCATGATCCCAAGCAGTTCAGGAAGGATGCCAAGTAGGAGGAGAACAAAGAGACTGGCAGGCAAAGGAGCCCCTTGGTGGCCCAGATTGTCACAGGGGTGGTTTTGCCAGATTAAAGACTATGCACTTTCTGACTCCAAATATGACTTAAACAAAATTCTCATTCTCTGTGCAGCATTTTATAGCAATTTAAAATCCAGTATTGAAGTAATCCTTTGGAATTCAGTAGATCTGAATGGTGTGTATGTATGTGTGTGTATTATATCCCAAGAATTCATGGAAATGCATGCCATAATAGCTCTTCTTCTTCCTGCCAGTGGAGCAGAGAAAGGCATCCCAAAACTCTGGGCACATTTCTGAGTGCGAAGTAGCACCACTTATATGGATTACCCTGTCTATTGTGATGTTTATTTTAAGCATAATGTTAGTCTTCCAGTGCCTCCACATCAAACAAATCTGTTAGGGACTCCTTGCCTTTGCTAGACTTTGATCCCTTGCATTATGTTCAGTGGTTTGAGTCTCCTCAGGTTATTTGTAACAACCAAATTTGTTTGGGGAAATAACATTATTGGATAAGTTGGTTGATTGATGCCAGTATCACTCAATATATTTAGAAATAAAACTTTTCCCACTTAAAAATAATAAATACAATAAGAAGAAACACTATTAATTTGAGTTGTAATTAATACTCAAGTATTTCTTGTATCTATTCTAATTTCTCACGTAGAAAAAGAGATCATTTTAGCTTAAGAGGTACCTACAGTTTTTAAAGATTATTTGTTCATTTGTTTCAGACCATTGCTTAAACTATAGAATAAGCAATTTTTAAGGGTAACGTTTAGTCATGATCATTTATTGGTTAGTTTACGTTTTATTTCCATGTCTTTCCTCAATACACACATGAATGTGTATACATATAGTTGTTATCAATTTCATCTCTGTTTCTGTACTGTTAACATGAACTACCTTCAAATTGGAAACACCAAAATCATTATGTCTCATGAACACAATTTAAACACCCATTTGCTTATTCACAATGTTTTCTTAAAAATGTATACATGCATTCTAGATTCAGGATGTGTCATATAATCAATGTGCTAAGAGAGTATTATGTTGGAATTTAATTGTCAGCATTACTTTCTCAATGGTACATAAAATAATGGTACTCTGTGTTTTGCAATCTATGGCTTCTCAGATCTGATGAAATACTATGTTAGCAGCCATGAGGAGGAAAAAATGGATCTAATATTTTTTGAGCATTTATTGTTTTCTGGGCACTATATTAAGTGCTTTATATTAATGATTATATTCAACAAAGACTTAAGAATTAGCATCCATTTTTTGCAAAGGAGGAAACAGACTTAAAGAGGTTCAGTGACTAACTTGCTCCAGGACATACTTTTTAAGTGTAAAGGCCAAATCCCTTCCTTGTTGTTCTTGGCATATACTCTCTCCACTTGCACAAACAAAACAAAACACACACATACATGCACTCTAAATTATCCCCAATGATGGGAAATTGACTCAAATTTTTTAAAAATATAGAAAATAGCCGATGCAATGATAAGTTGGCTACACTTCCACTAGTTTCTAAACATCATGTTTGTTTTACTGTCAAGTATATCCCTAGTCTTACTTAGATCAGTGTTCAATAAGTAATGAGTGAGTCATAGAATTTCAGTTTCAAAGGCATATTTTGTGCGCACACTAGTCATTCAGAAAGAGGTCTAACGCCATCAGACTCATAAGACTCAATTATATGTCTAAGTTTTACATTCTTGGGGAGGACCACTGCCCCAAGTCATTCCAGAATGACTTATAGAAAAATAACTACACTAAAACAAGCCTTGGAATATGTGAAACCAGATGCAGTTAATGTGGTTTACCCCTCCATTTAGGGTATATATTTTGTGTGTTTGGCAAAAGCAGCAGCGAAAAGAATGTTTACTTAGTCTTTAGCAGGTTTTAATTGTTTTCTCCCATTTTAAAGCACAGGCATCCTGCTGCATTTTTCCCTGAGAGGCTTTTAAAACAATTATTTCCTATTATTGCTTCTGTACACTCCCCCCCGACCCCCACCCCTCCCAGGCCTTGGTCTCTTCCTTCTCTATTTCTTGTCCTGCTTTCAACTTAACTCCACTCAAGGAATCATTAAAAATTGTGGTCTGACTTTTCCCTCAAAGGTGACCTGATTTGGGGGAAGGGTGTATTTTAGTTTATTTTTACCTTAGGATTAGTCAATGGACAAAGGGCCACAAGAAGTGGCATATGACGTGTTTGCAGAGCTCACGATGGTACGGTTTAAGGTGCCATTGCTTTGCTGGTGCGGAAACAAGGCTATTAACTGCTGCAGGATTCCAAGCTCTACTGCCAGAGGAATGGAAAGTATTATATCTTTCCTACATTCGGAGCCAGATGAATGCCTAAAATCTCTCTGTCTCTCTCTCTGTCTCTCTCTCTCTCTCTCACACACACACAAACACTCGCACACACACTTTTCTTAGCGAGTTGGAAATGGTAACATACCACCACACAGTCGAGCAAATCATAATTTGATGGGGCGTGGGATATCAAAGAAGAATATTGGAGGAAGAGACTTCCCAGCCTGCTGAGGGTTCCTTATAAAAGTGGACTATTTATTTTATTTTAAATGTCTTCAGCACCAGTTTTCTTCCACCTGGAGAAGGAAGAGCTGCCCTGGCTACTTGCAGTAGATAGAGTTGAAGTCATTATGTCTTCACTCCTTTCTACTTTGAGTTTCCTTTGTTGCCATCATTGGACTTATTAATCAATCATTCCATTAGCTGGGTAGTAAGGTTGCAGTTAGATAAGATTGCCTGAGAATATAAAAGAAGTGTGTTCAAATATTGATTACTAACTTATCTAACTGCTTATGGTGACCAGTCTACTCATATATCTGGCTTCAAATGACCAATAAATTTACATGTAATGTCTTTATGAAGCAAAAAACAAAAAGTTTTGGTTGTGAGGTTTTTCTTTCTTATTCAGTTTCTAACAGCAACAGTAGTTTTAAGGTTGCACAATACAAATATGTTAGTGATGCTTTCTAGAAATATACCTAGCAATTTATTGTTCACACTATATTATTAATTGTTTATTATGTTTATAACTGAAATTAAAGACAATTCATAGAGGGTGTTAAAAGAAAGTAATCCTTGAAAATAGAAGTGAGGCTAGCAGTAAAAAAATAAAAATGTAAAAATTTGGTATTTATAAACAAAACAGTGAAAAATCAAGTCCATTCGACTTTTTTGAGGACTTGGTTTGGTGACATGTTTGTTTAGCTATAGTCATAATTATGCTACCATATCCTATTGCCTTTAATAGGAAATAAAAATTAAGAACTAAGAATTTCAAGGTGAAGAATGTTATTTCCTGTACAAAGTTAACTGAGCATTTCCCTTTCCCTGGCTGGAACTGCAGAGTTGAGATAACTCTGAAACCTGACACTTTGATATGAGTTCTAGTGCCAGGAGCATGAGTGTCCTTCACTTTTATCTTTACTTCCAGGAACTAACTTTAAGTGACACTTCTCATTACCCCTCACCAGCTCTTCCCAACGCTCCCTGTCATTCACTAGTTGTGAAAGAGGACTCTGACTCATGGCATCAAATTGTCTGCTGAGTATCAGTTTGTTTTGAATGTGCAGTTTCAGGATCTTTTACTAATTAAAATTGCTCTACCACTGAGAGGTCTCCTAAGGTTTACCCTTGTTTATCTGGGTTAGACCATGAAATCATCCTTGAACCAACCCTAGGATCATAATTTGTTGCTAATTCAAATGAAAAAGTTGGAAATAAATTGATAAAATTGGCATCAATTTTATCCACAAACACAATTAGGTTCATCCTAAACCAAATGAATGCGTGCACAGATACACAAACTGATGCCAGAAGGCAAACCCTCTCTGTGGACCAATGGAGCTAAATGACTACCTTCCAGATATGCTATTTATAAAGAGGGAAGAGGGGACTTTGAACAAACTGCATTTTCTGGTTGGTTAATAATTATAACCATATAGTTCTGAAGTTCTAATAGCATAGCCCTTTGACGTTAACATGTATACTCTTTAGGGTATAATCACTCAAAGCCAACCAGTAAAGTAGCTCAGGCTTCCTCTCCCACATTAGGTTAATGCTATGACAACTGCTGAAAAATTATCGTTCATGTGTGTGTTTTGTGAGTGTGTGTGTGTTTGGCGGGGAGAGGGGGAGAATAAGAATGGGAAGGTTTCCAGAAACTTTGATTCCTTCAGTGTAGCCAGCAACTTCGAGACAAAATGCCAAGTATATAAAAGATGAGACCCAGAAGAACTAGTGAAATAAATGATTCAAAGGCCATGTGGAAGACAGGACTTAAATGTCAACGAACCAAACAGTTCTCCTAATTTACGTTGACTGTCCAAGATATTTTTTTTTTTTTGAATTTTATTTTATTTAAGTTTTTATACAGCAGGTTCTTATTAGTTATCCATTTTATACGTATTAGTGTCCATCTGTCAATCCCAATCTCCCAGTTCATCACCACCCCCTCCACGCCAGTTTCAGTATTCAGCAAAGGGCCTGGCATGGAATAGACTCTCAGACATGAGTGAGAAGGTAAGTGGGAAAGGATGGATGGGCAGAAAGGATCAAGGGGTGAAGGAAGGAGCTGATATAGGGCTCTGGTGTGTCTCCAGATCAATACCAGGCAAGGGCAAATAAGAGAAGACAAAGAAAGTAAGAACTACATAATTCAGTTTTGAAACATGGTGTGTTATGTGAGAATTAAGGAAAACTAGGAGAGAGAAAATTAGTGGCTAAGACTTGCAACTAATTTTGAATGAAAACGCTGCTAGCTTAGATTTCAAGTTGTCCTATTATTTTCTATAACCATAGAATATCGGGTTCACTTATAATTAAAAAAAAAAAAATAAGTATGGATATTATATATTTATTGAGACATAATTCAATATCTTTTCTTCTTCAACTTTTTGACAAACTAGTCTTCACTGAAGAATCTTAACAACCTTAGCCTAAATGACGTGAAAGGAGGGAAACAGATATACAAGTAAATTGTTCTATTATTGGTTAGATTATAGCACCTAACGATATTTGCTGGCTTATGATATTTCATAAATTTATGACAGATTTCTCATTTATATTACCTAGGAGATTTACATCTTGGGATATTTAAAATTAAAATGTATACCAAAGCAAAAACAAAAAAAGAAAACAGAACAACAGCAAAGAAAAAAAAACAGAAAACCCCTTAACCATTGCTATTATGCTGTAGCTTTTTTTTTTTTTTTTTTTAACTATGCTGTAGCTTTAAAGGCAGCAGGATCCTTCCAAATGTCAGGGAAAAAAATCTGGGTAGAACCTGACAGCATGAGAGAAAAATGCTGCTGAATTAGCACTGTCTGAGAGGATCTTCGGGAATAGACCATATATTATCATCTTTGGTAGTCAGTGACAAAAAGAAATTTGAGAAAGAAAGATGAAAGTTTTTGTAACTATGCAAGTATATTTGCTAACATAGAAAATTGGTCTATATCCTAAAATAGGTTATTTTTCACAGAATAAATGGTTATGCATATGAATTTGTCTGTAAACACCTTGGCAACACTGACCTATAAATTATTACTGTATTTTCTGACACATGAACTAGAATGCATAGACAGGATCCAGACGTGAAAATCAGTTCACTGTTAAATGTTTTTGCCCTAATATGCTGTCTTTTTCAAATATTAGGTTCACTCTGGTTTATGCTGTAATTCATAATTTCCTATTGTGAATTAGAGATGTGTACAATCCTTTTTGGTAGAGACTGATCTAAAACGAGGCATATGTTAAAGCTTCCCGCACAAAGCCAGGTTCTGGTCGTTCTCCGCACCCCACAGTGCTCATTCGAGTGAAGAGCCATCTTTGAAGGCAATTGGAGCTTCTTGCTTGGCTGAGCACCATGGAGCTTGGAGCAAGATAAAAAAAGAACCACAGACTTTCAACTGTAATTCTGCTAGCAGGACATACTGAATCCATTCAACCGGGCCACAGTGGGATAACTTCACTAGCCTCTTAGCTACATAAAAAACACAATCTAGTCTAATTGGCCAATAGTAACTTCCATTAAAAATGAGAAAATTCTTTCTAAACACGTTCAAGGTTTTTTAATTGAAATTCTCTTCTGATAATTTGTCCGTATGCATACATAATTCTGTCATTTACAGTCAGTACAATTTTATCTGTGTTGGCATAAGGATAAATAAGAAATTCATTTTATTGAGTAGCCACTAAAATAACTTATAGTAATGCCATCAGGTCAAGAGTGTTTGTGGCAGTTTGTTATGACTACTCAGAAAGCTGGAGGTTGAGTGTGGACACTCTTGCCCCACAATCAGCAATTTGCAGATCCCTTCCCAAATAGCTACCTGTTTTTTTTCAAAGTAAAGATTCAAATATCTTGCCTAATACTTACTGAATGAAAAAGAAATTAACAAGTTGTTCAAGTGATCCTGATATGCCATTAAGTTTTGGAACCACCGCTCTAGATGATATTGTGACTCCTAAAAATTTCCATGAAGTTCAAGAAAGTATTCATTTTACTTTCTAAAAGGAGAAATGTGACTTATTTCTCCTTTAAACTATGATCTATATTCCTCATGGAAAATAATGCACTTAGAGAGGCAGGCATAGATATAAACAGTTTAGCTTTCTCATGTGCACTCTATGCAATATATCTCCTACCCACCCTTTCTTCTATAATCTTACTTTCACTACCTATTCGTAAACACGTACACTTTGTACATTGTTTTATAATAACCTGGGGTATTTATAAGGCTTCCTCCTATCCCTGCCACCCCAGTCCCAGTCTCTCTCTCCTACAACATAAAAAAAAAAAAAAAAAAATCTTCCTAAGGTATCAGTAAAACACACATCTGCAAATAAAATGAGGCTTCTCACACAAGCTTCCAAGCCCTCAGTGGAAAACTCCAGCCAATCAGGCCACTTTGTTCTCCTACAGTCCACTTTGTTCTCCTAGTATTAGTTTCCTGAACCAATGTTATCCTCCCGCTAAAATAGATAGCGAACTACTTCCCTGACGATGTTCCATATTTTACCAATTCCACGTTTTTTTCCCCTTACTGTCCTCTGGTCCTGTTAGGTCCACCTATATTGACTAACTTTCTGCCCAACTGCTGGTAGTTCATTAAGATCCATATCAAATTCTACCTCTACAAATAAGACTTCCTTGATGTCCCCAATACACATCATTTCTGCCACTTATGAACTCCTCTTGCTCTGTTGTTGTTTTGTTTTTTTTTTTTTTTAAATGTATCTCTGGGGCACTTGGCACAGTCTGACTATCATTTACGTGGTTATTTTATGTCTGGTACTGTCTTCTACATGTGCTTTCCCCATGTACATGTTCAGTATAATTTTAAATTGAATTATTGATATAAATTCATTTAAGCCAACACTTGTACCATTCACAGGAGAGTAAATGCTTGCTGGCAGGATTGATTTACTCATGGCTTTGAGAGATATTAGATTAGGGTATGGAAGTATTCCCTACTAAGGGTGAGTAATGAAGTGCTATTTCAAAGCCATTTACTAAAGAAGGACATGGACAGGACCCAAATAACATCAAATAATCGAGCTGAAGTTTTCTCCTTCAGGCACATTTTTGGAACCTTGGTTCTAGACCTTAGATTCCACTGAGTGAAACCAAGGAGGTTATGGTTCAATGAGAGGCCTGAAGCAAGTGTACAAATAAGATTACAACTGAATCCGAAGCTAGGAACTGAGCACCCGACCGTGTGTGAGTGCAGAAGCTGTGACCAGAAGCCAGGCTGAGTCAAAACCAAGGGCTGGTAGTCATGGCAACAGGGGCACATTCAGAAGTCAGAGCAGGAAAAGGGAGCAGGTCAAACGTGGAACAGGCTGTGGGTCAGAGCAGAGAGGTGAGGGCAAGAGAACCAGACGAGGCTGAAGCCAAGGAACGCTCCACGCTGCACAGACTGCAAGGGAAGTTCCCACCCGAGTCCAGATGGAATTCTGCTGGATGTCTGCTCAAGGCTCCAGCTGGCTCAGGGTCCCATTTGTTCCTCATGCACAGATTCTTCCAACTGGTTTCTGATATTCTAGGTTTTCTATCTTTTGGATGCTCTCAAAACAGCCTCATAAAGCTATTTTGCCAGAAGCTCTGTAAGGTGACCCCATTTGTAGAAAATGGCAGAAGTAAGTTAAAAGATAGGTTTTTCTTTTTAAACTGCCTAGAAAGATACAATATATCTTTCTGCACTATAATGAAAGAGTTCAAGAATTTTCACCACACTAGCCAGGCAGATTCCAGAATGAGCTTCCTGGAGAATTATTCTACAATGTGTCAGTTTCTCCACAGGAAAACACCTATTTCTTTAATGTTATTAATAATGGTGATCAGTTTCCTATTCAAAACAGACTGCATTGTGAGAGTCAGAGATTTTCACGTTGCATTAATTGCTTCCTAGTAATGACTGTAATTTATAGATGCTTGCTTTGATTTGCTCTATTCCAGGTATTAGCAAAAATATTTGAAAATATGAAAGAGTTTTATTTTTCACACAAACCTATGGGGTGGATTATTATTACCCTCTTCCTTTGTATAGTTAAGGAAACTGAAAATTCATATACCTGTGAACCAAATAAGAAGAGGAACCAGAATACAAAGAGAAGAAGGACGCTATAATGCGTGCCTTAGATTCAAAATGTAAATCATCTATTTAGCGGCATCAAGCTTTAGAACTAGTAGGGGTGACTGTCAGCACATTTTATCTAAAAGTCAGCAGAGTAAGCCGAGAAAAGAAAGGGAGAGAAAAAAATCTGGCAACATGGATCTAACTGTGAACGGGTCACAAGGTGCCTGTGATGGTCGTGTAAGGAAGAAGGGAAGGGGAGGAGGATGGATGGGGAGAGAGGGAGGAAGTGGGGAGTGTGGCATTCATGTGAAAGAGCTTTGCAATCTGTAAAATACTCACGAATGTGACAGTTTATTACTTATAAGAGCCTGTGATTCCCAAATATTTGGATGTTTTATAAAATGTCCACAGTAGCAGAAATATAAATATACTGAAATAAAATTTTACAAAAAGGTCTAAAATTTTGTTTGTTTCTTTGTTTTTTTCTCAGTATCTTTTGATAAGCTAATGAAATCTCTCCAGTAAAATGCAACCCCTGCGCATATTGGAGTTTACAAGAACCATCCCTGAAGTATGGAATCTAGGCTCATGGAGCCAGTGGAGTTGTGGATCATAGGTTTGGAATTCCAAATTTATAATCTTTTAATACTTAATAGTTTTTAACCTCCCTTTGAATTATGAAAGTCTAGGGTCTGTCTTCGCCTACAAATGGGCAAGTTTGAATTTGTTCTTGTTGCTGTAGAGGGCCACTGTTATGTTCTCCTAACTACTTTACTCCTAACACATAGAATCCGTATCCAGTACAATGCCCAGTTTTGTATTATATATTATTATATCTCACTAATATAATTTGAAGGCACTATTTAGCTATATTTAGCTTCACAACTAAATGAATCTTAATAAGTATCTGTCTGTGTAGTATTAACTAAATATTGGAAAAAACCCTTCAAATGTGGTCATGATACATAGTTTTAAATAACTGTAATCTAAGCTTGTTCTAAAGATTTATAGCCAATAGCAAGCACAAAGAATTATGTATTTCTTTGTACATCTAATTTTACAGTGGAATAAGCACAATGAATAAAATCCACTGAATGATTTGAAACGATATGAGTTTCAGGAGGTTGGAAATTAAATTACTTATTTGTTTCCCTGTCTCCATAGATTCTGTATTTATAATTTCTAGCGGCCCATATTCAGTAAGGCAGATTAGGGTGATTATTTTCCTCTGCTTCTTCTTTTAGAACAGTTTGAAAAGGTGAGTGATAACTACATAACCAGAACATTGTCAACCCTTTTGTACAACTAAAGGCACAACATTTTTGGTGGCATACCTAGTGACATTTTTTCTGAGAGTTTGTCTAACCTCCCTTTCCACAATCTCTCTTATCCTCCAAGATCCCAAATCCTACATGTTTTCCCTGTGCTTATTTATCCCACATACATGGTGGCGGCCTATCCACAACTGCTCCATACTGAAGGGCCTTGAACCCAGAAACACTGGCATTTCTTTGATTTCTGTCATCCAAACTTCATTCATTCTCTTAAAAACATGCAATATAAGTAGCCCATTTGTTTGATTTAGGAAATTCAAAGTGAGATATAAATTTCTTGGTGAAAATGTAGATGGTATTATGGAGTGGTGATGGAGAAAGCCCTCTAAGAATTTCCGGAGCACCTGTCTTCCACAGACCAAACTATTAGAAGCATCTTATTATTGAAAATCACTCCTTCTCTGAAGAATTGTTCTTCCTCCCTCTCTTCTTTTCAAAAACATTTGTTGAGCATCTACTGTGTATAAGTTAGCTCATTGTCAATGAAGAAACAATTTGCATTCTTTTCTCAGATTTTTAAAAAGTCTAGTGTATTTAACAGGTTTTACCCTTTATAGTAGCATCATGGTTTCACATTTGTTTTCAATAAATTCTGCCTCGCTGTTTTCAGATCACTGATTTGATCATCTTTAGGGAACTATTTCACCTATAATTTTGGTAATGATTAACTTACTTGCTTTCAATTATTTGATTTTATTGCATTGAATCTATTTCAGTTGTTTTATATCCTACAGTAAGCAAATAGAATATCTACATGTACCAGTGTCCATCTAACACTACGTTCTGGACTTTGTTTTCTGTATTTCACTATAGGGATAAAATTTAGCTAGTAAGTGGTCTGAAAAATAAAGAATAAAATTTCAAGATAGCATTGCCTATCTCTTCGTTTCCATCTCTCCGTATCTATTAGTTCTTAAAAAAAATTATCCTACAGTAAATTTGCCGTATCTGCAAACAAGAATAAAAACTCAGGCTGTTTTCATTCTGAAAATGAACCAGTTTCTCAGCCATTGTGTTTTATGTCTGAATTTGAATCGTCTAACTTAAATTGCATGTCCTTGGGGCAGAAAGGCCTTCTTTTATTTTCCTTTTCCTTTTTCTTTTTTTTTTTTTTCTTTTTTTTTTTACAGAGCCAAGTATCCTGTCATTGTTCTACAAAACAATAAATAATGAAGCCAATTGAAGATGTGTGAATTGTGCCAGGTTGACAGAAATGGAGCCCATGGAGCCCATGTTCTCAGAGGTGTTACAGCAGTATTTCCTAACAAGCAGCCTGAGCCACTCTCCAACACCACAGAACCAAATAGAGATAGAGGATAAGAAAGTGGAAGGAAGGAGAAAAGCAAGAAGACAACAAAGGTATAAGAAGATATTTATTTGGAGTGAATTAGTAGTTGCTTGAGCTGACACACCTACATGAAACGAACAAAGATAGTGAAGCATATTTTAACCATCAGGCATATTTCATACAAGTCACTCTTCTTTAATACACATTGGAAAAAAAAAAACCCTCCCACAAAATTTTTACTTTATACGTGTAATGTGTAAATGAGAACACTAAACATAGGTAATTGTATTTGTTCAAGAGTGTTTACTTGGTGTCTCCTAAAAACACCCAAAGTGCACCTCCGCTGAGAGGACTTCCTTGGCTATATCTAAAGTAGCCTCATACTCAAACTTTTTCCTAAAATCACTCTACCACTATCTTGCATTATTTTCCTTCTATAACTCATCTCTTTAGAAACGATTTATTTAGTGTTTTTGTAAAAATCTGTCACATTATAGAATATAAATTCTGTGAGGAGAGTGTCTTTATTAGTCTTGTTCCACGAGTACCTAATATAATGTTGGATTGTGGGAAGAATCAAATATTTGTTGAAAGATAAAACAAATTGAACTTTGAAATCAAATAAGCAATTTAAGTAGTCGATTTGTCTGACTTAAGTACTTCATAATGAGATGTTCTCACAAAAATGTGGCACACGGTATGTATTCAATAAATGTATGTTGAAAAAAGAAAAGAATAGATATTTGAGATAAAAAGTTACATGAAAATCATTATCTTAATTATGGAATGGGATCCAAAAATTTAGACCCAGCACCTTTTAAAATATGGAAACTTTACCAACTGGTGGTATGGATTGTTTTTTATATATTGTACAGGAGACAATAGGTTCTCAGTTAAGTGGGAAGAATGAAGGATGTATAAGGAAAGATGGAAATTACATGACACTAACTGAAACACAAAACATATTCTACCTAATTTGGGGCTGCTTCCATACACCCATATCAAATATCAATCACTATCGTTACTTCTGGAAAATCTTGGTTATATAATGAATTTATATGATATCCATATGTTACAGGTTGAATTGTGTCCTCCACCCCCAATAGAAATTCTAGTCTATAGTACCTGTGAATAAGACCTTATTTGGAAATAGAGTTTTCCTTGACAGATCATCAAGTTAAGATGAGGTCATCAGGGTGGGCCCTAATCTAATATGACTGTGATCTTATAAAAAGGGGAAATTCAGACACAGAGTCATGCACACGTATGGAGACGCACACAAAGGGAAAAGTATGTGAAGGCACAAGGAGAACACAGTCTACAAGGCAAGGAACACCTGAGGCTACCAGAAGCTGGGCGAGGTTTAGAACAGATTCTCCCTCAGAGATCTCAGAAGACACTAATCCTGCAGACACCTTGATTTCCAACTTCTAGCCTCCAGAACTGGGAGACAACAAATTTCTATTGTTCAAGACACCCAGTTTTGGTACTTTGTTACAGTAGCCCTAGCAAACTAACATACCATACAGTCTCAACTTTAATGGTTGACATCACTATTTAGACCTAATATCTAGATATTTAGATATTGGCTCAATTAGCTTATTATGTTATAGAGCAGTCCTTTAAATAACTTACCTTATGTAATTACAATTAATTTAGTACTTTATTTAGGTAATTACAAAATTACAATTAATTAGTCTTCACATCATTTTCTTGCTAAAAAATTAGTTTATGGTGTCCTTTTGTTGCCATCAACATGTTTAAGGAATTATTATAAGGCCTAAAATTAGGAGATATTATCTTGAATGTTATTTATAGAGTACACAAAATTAAATATTAACATATTTTTACATAAAAATAGAGGGAGTTAACTTATCATTTTTGGAAACTCTTCAAATATTAGACAACAGATTTTCCAACCATCAAACAAGATGTTTAATATAAGGAATACATATAATATAACATTTTTAAAATATTTGGAGCTAATTTTATGAGAGTGATTTACAAATATTTACTTACAGCCATAGAAAATGAATATCCTAAAATAAGCCTTGTCTGATACAATGATCAAAGGAATTATCATAGTTAGTTTGCTTTTACCTTAAAAAAGGGCATTCTGCTTGACTATAGTATAAAATAGAAAGAACTACCTATCAAAAATTTATATTGACAACACTTATGTAAGTAGGAAAAATTTCCATTTTACATCTTATTGATTAAAAAAATGATTGAATGTAGATGGAAAACCAGTAGTAGAGTTTAATATTAATATAAATGGGCCCTGTGGGCAAACCATTATGTTAGCTTGTGCTATACTCTGAAATTGTACAACCTATAAAAAAATGCCCTTTGTAGTTTTCCTTCTATATACTGTAAAATTGAATATAGGAATTTTTCACTAAATATCAGAGCTAGCAAAGGAATACAATTAACAATAAAGATTAGAACTAAGTGATAATTATGTTCCCTTTGTATTTATTCAAAAAGTCTGCACTATAATTGTGTATATGTGAGTTCAAATCAATCATCTGCTACAATAACGTTTGCTTTTCATGTAATACACTTTAACTTAATTAATATTTATTTCACTTCTGAGTTGTCTAAAAATTATATAGAAAACAAATTTTCTATTACAAAAATATGAAAACCTACACTGAGTTTAGATGTAAAAGTGTAGTGAACTAATGCTTCCCATGGAATAAGGGGAAATACCATTAAATTACATCTCCCAGTGTATTTAATTTTAAATCATTCCTGAAAATCTTCTAACTTGTGCCATGATTTGTGTTTTCACTTATTATTCTAATCTTAATTTTTGTGGGATTTGTTTAATGTTATTGGAAAACTAGATAGGAATTTTGTGGGGATAAGAAACAAACTAATGATGCCTTAGATTCTTTATTCCTGTAAAAATAAAACTGAAGATTTTAAGACAAAAACCAACATTTGCCTTTTGTAGATATTTTATGTTTCAATTTTCTAAGCTAAAGAGTAAAATTCAATAACGACAAATAACAAAGATCTGCATATTCTTTTCCAAAGCTTGCTGCTTCTGTCTTTGCCTATGGTTTGATTTTTATCCAAGAGCTCTTTTTTGAAATCATAAATATCACTCTTGTCCAATTTTGAACAATATTTCAAGTAGGCAAAAGAAATGGAAATATATCTTGTTTCTGGAGTTTTAAATTTAATAGATTTTGCAGAGAATTGTGCTGGTAATTATTTTGTGGATTACTGTGTTTCTGTTTACAAATGCTGCTCTAGCTCCTGAAAAGTAGAATAGTCAAAAATGTTCATCAGGATCTACGTTCAGGACCTAAATTTAGATAGAGGATCAAATCTTTCATTCATGTATTTGGAGTTACTCACTTGTCAAGGGAACAAGTGACTTCACAAAATCGAGTTCTGGGTGTCTCCTCTTAAGAGATCATTATGTTTACTTTGTGGGATGATTAGTGTTAAAGTACATACTGCAGAGTCTCTAACTGGTACCCAGAACATATTACTTCCCTTCCTGACCCTTCCTTGATCTTTTTTCAGAATGAGAAGAACAGGTGGCAGGATAGTTGGCTTTTGATTGTAGCTCTGTTACCAAGAATGTCTCTCTCGTACAAGTCACTTAGGCACTCTGTGTCAGGTTTAGCTTAGACCTCTTTCCCATACATTCTGTAATTTTCATCTCTACTTTTATTATTCTGGTCTATATTCAAGCATTACACAAATACTTTGAAACAGGCAGATTGCTCAATTCCTTTCCACCCCGCAACCTTGTGTAACAACTGAATACTGCATCTGTACAATTTCAACATTCACAGATAGGTATTTTTTTTTTTTTTTGTAGATCCAGATTTTGTTAAGGGGCGTCTATCGTTTGTCGATCTCTGTGTTATTTATTTAATATATTTTATCTCAATCTTCACAGCATGAAGATTCACAATTTCAGTAACTTCATTTTATGCCGGTTAGCTTGGTGCATCAAGTGAACTCTCACCTTAGCACTGTTACTTTGAAAAAATAGTAAGAAACCATTTGCTTCATATTTTAATATGATTCACTGAATAACTCAATTTTATAAGAGTAATTATAATCATTGCAGTCCAATGGAAACTGACACTAATGATCAAATCCTACTCCATTGGGCCAAACATATATATTAATGTTTAATTAGTACCAAAAGTTTTTTGAAACATTGCAAAGATATTAAAGGGAAATTAAATACCCCTGCCCAACAATAGTGCCCATAAATCTCTGTGACTTAAAATACATGCTTAAAACTTAGAAAGTTGTGGAGAGGTTCTAAATTTGCTAAAGATCATATGACACGTTATTGGTGAAGCTAAGATTTTTATCTAAGTAAGTATGTTACTTCGAACATCAAGGCTCTCTTCATTTATTATGTAATTCCTTTAAAAATAACTTATTTTTATTGAAATTAAGGATTCATGATGTGCAGCTATCATTTATGTATCTCTTGATGAATCTAAAACATAGCTAAGGAAGAGAAAACAAAGCTGTGCTGAAGTGTGCACAGGTGGGTCTCATTCTGTAACTGATTGGCATGCATGTTGTGCAGTGCAGGTCATGGATATCCTAATCGTGAGGATCATAAAACTATAGACCCTCAGGTGTTCAGAAGCATCATTTTCTGTAGAACATTCATTGTAGTTAGCAATCATAACATTTATATATATATATATATATATATATATATATATATATATATGTTTTCCCTTATACCATTAAGATATGCACATCTATTTACATGTCAATATTGATTCATTTTCCAACTACTCAAAGTAGGTATGTGGGTTAAAACTTCTCTTAGATCAAACTCAAGAAGATATAGATAGTGATACAGGAATGTCTTGAAGGTTAATGGATTGACCATGGTTAGAAAATCATTAAAGAATGTACAACCATCAGAGTACTTGTCTTCTTAACTTCTTTATATAGCAATTTAGAAAACCATAAACACAGTGCCCAGACAACAATTTTAAGATAATAGAATTTTTTTAAATGGTATATAATCAATGTGGAATTTCATTATAAGTACCTTGAAATGCGAATAAATACATGTCTAGGTTAACTTATAAAAAGCCTCTTCCTTCTCCACCACTTGGCAATAAGGAATAACACACAGTAAGGCAATCTTACAATGTCAGAAAATGTATTTGGCTTTTTTTTCTTTTTAAAATAAGTGCACACAAATACAGCTAGAAGCATTTCTGATTTGCTAAATGTTCTAAAAAAAGCAGAGCAAGTCTCAGCCTACATTGAACGGTAACTGTCACCAGGATAATAAAGCACAAAGATATGCTAATAACATTAACAAAAGAAGAAAATGCCTTTATAAGTACATACCTTTTGTCATCAGAAAAAAAATAGCAACACAATGTATTCAAAAAAATCAGAATTATACAGCTATGTTTATGAAGTCTACATTTCCCTTGTCTTGGATATATATATATATATATATATATATATATGGAGATATATATACAATTCAAGCAGTTTTAGTTAAGGGTAATCATTGGGTTTTTCTGAAACAAGAAAGTCACGAGTCTCTTTTTTCACTTTCACGTCTCCAGCGAGGATGGCTGCAATTTCCCCTTGCATGAAGGCCCAGGGGACATTGGATCCCACAAGAGGGCATTTTTCCCCACTGGGACAATAGACCTCTCCACTAGCTCCCTGCTGTTCAACGCTTTGTCTGGAGCAAGGGAAGCAGAACTTGTGCGAAGGGACGGACAGGCACTGCACAGAGTGAAAGGAAATGAGCCAAAAGGGGCACTGTTGTGAAGTGGGCATGCCACTGGGAAATGTCACCAAGTTTCCCCCCAAACATTGTCCTTTGAGAGTAAAAGGAAATCGATTTTGAATCTTTCTCGATTTTGGATTTTGTTCTTAAAGTTCAGTTGTTGGGCTCTTGATGACTGCCTGAGAGTTGCTGCTGAGAGATTTTCAGGACTGTGGCGGGGGGCGAGGGGGGGTGGTTTGGGGAGTAGGGGACTTTTTTTTTTTTTTAAGGCAAAGTTGACCACTGTTCACTGCCCACGTGATCCGTTGAAAGATTACAATGCTGCATGCTGGTTGGTTACATAATACACAATCCAGTGACTCAAGCCAGTGATAACGGATGGTGGTGGGCCCAAGATGGCACTGCCATCTTTGCATGGAGCCTGGCTCTGCAGAGCCACTTGATCTTTTTGAAACACCCTGGAGCTCTGTCTGTCGTTGCTGTGGTCATTTTCCTTTGAAAAGAGTTGAAAGAGAAGTTACGGTCCAGGTGAACTTGAAGACTGTGGGACTGGTTTCGTTTCTGTTTTGTGTTTTGTCGTTTTATCAATTACCTGCAGCGCTATTGCTGTTGATATGATCACCTACACCCCGTTTGTAGTGAGTGCTAAATACAGTATGGTACAATGACAGTAACAGCGCAGGGTGTTGCCAGGACTACCCGTGGGCATATCAGTGACAGCCCAAATGGGAGTGGAGGAAACCTCCACTTAGACTTAGGTAATTTCCTTCTTACATGTGTTTGAAATACCAGGTGAATAATACTATTCTTCTGGACAAAGATGATAAACTAGCGAAAATTAAAGAAAGGGTTTTACAAAATAGACAGGCCCCACCTCTCAAACTATTTTTAGAAACCTTTTGTAAACTAATTTCTTTTGATTACTCTTTCGCATCAGTAAAATGAGTTTTTTTAAACCAATAAATCATCAGTTATTAGAAAAAAAAGCCTCTTGTCAGCAATGTTTTTATTATTTTTTAAAGTTATGTATATATGAATTTCATTTTTTAAGCTCTAGGATAGTAAGTAAGCTGGTTTATAATGCATACAAACATATTTAATAGTTTTTTTAAAGTAAATATGGAGCACATACCATGTTGGAGACGTTTTAAAAATAAGTATTAGTTAATATTCTGCTTCAATGATATTTGGTTTTCTTTTAAAATACTTGCTTTGTAGATGAATATTTGTTTAAAAATAATTTCAGCTTTACTAAAAAATTAGCAGCAGTAATTTACCTTTTTAATGTAATTAAACAATCAGGAACAGAATCTTCTAAAGACATGTGTATCATATTACTGTAAGTTATTCCTTAAATTTTGATAATCTATGACTGATTATTTTATAAAGTTGATATGTTATGGTGATGATTTACCTTTCCACCTATTTCTGGTGTTACTGTACAAACATTGGCCTTAGCTTACTCTCCCAGTTCCTTTTATCCTTACTTTATTTTTCACTAGAGGTTAATTTTTAAAATTTATTAAAACTATACTAAATATTACACTCAATTTTTGTCATGGTAAATTATGTGATTTAAATGTATATATAAATTAGTGCAATTGAAGAACTGAATTTCAGACACACACAGAAGTATAGCATTTAGATCTCATCTCCTTTCTTCTAACCCTGGGAATCTTGTCACAACTTAGTACTAACTAAAATGCATGAACCAAAATCAAAAGATTTTATGTATTACAGAAGAGAGCCAGTGAAGTTCTTAATGTACATTATCTTATGAAATACCCATTTTAAAGATTAGAAACCAAGTTTCAGAGTGATTCAGTAACTTAGTAATAGTTAATGTACATAACACTTATTGTGGGCCAGGTACAGTTCTAAGCATATCACATATATTCAATAATTTATTTATGTGCAAAGCCAAATAGTTATTAATCAGCAAAGCCAATATTGGAAACCAGGCTTATCAATACAAAGCATATGCTCTGCACATTGTCAACTATGCTGATTGTTCCTTTATATGGGAGGAACATTTAATAAGGACAAGAGAATTTTCTTATGAAGAAAATAAGATAAATAATTAAATTAGGAATCAAAAAATGTTTGCTCTTTAACTATAACACTCAGGTGCTGAGGGTCTTGAGCTAGCCATCTGATATATAAACATATAAATGTAAACATAATTATAAATATAAATATATACATATGTGTGGAGAGAGAGAGAGAGAGGGATTTCTCTAGGAACTGCATATTATCTGAATCTTTGTGGGTTTTGTAGAGAGGTCTGAATACCAATCAAAAAATTTACAGGCCACAATTTGCATGCAGTAGAATAATCCCTTCAGACTGGCTCCCAGTGACCTGATTAACGTTCTTTGAATAGCTGATAATACTTTTTGTAAACCATATTGACTGATGCCCAGAGCAGTCTGGAGACCCAGAGCTAACAGGGCACTCTGGGGTCGGCTTGCCTATGAACACAAACTTCCAATGGTGGATGAAGTGCTTACCAACATTGAGTTGTTTTTGTTCCCAATCTCTTTATTTCACTAATAATTTTATTGATATTACATGAATTTATTCACTTTTATGAAATAATACAAACTTGCAGTGAAATATGAGTGCCAAATAAAGAAAAATTGTTTCTTTGGAGATTGAGTACTTGGGAAAATTTTGATCAGGTTGCTAAAAGTTCTGTTGAGATTGATATGAGCAACTGTAGAAAAAGTAGAGGATATTCAAAGAAGCTCTAAGAATTCTCTATTCAGATTCCCCAAAACAAACCTAGAATTCATAGTTAATGCATTTTTTTAGTTGTTTTTACAAGAAAGAAGCAGAGCTCAAAGAAACACTCAAAGAAGGGCTGGCCTGTACATTATATGTTCCAAGGTAAAATAGCTATTTTAAAGTGTATATTCATTATATTTAACCTACCCACCATGACCATTTTGGATGAGTGATTATGTCATATACATAAATACATAATATATATGTTCAAACAAAGCTTTAAGTTAAGTTAATTGTCCTCCTCCATTTTTTTTTCTCATCACTTAAATCTATTTATTGTCAAGTCATTGGACATTTTGTAGACATAATTCATATTGCAAAAAACAACTTTATCTTTTAAAAATTTAGTATGGTCTTTTAATAATTTCTTATTAATTGTAGGAATTCATAAAATAATGCTCATTGTGCCATAGTACAAATACCATTATTATTATAACATCAGCTCAGTGGAATTGGAAACTTGAAATGGCTGAGTTCAATTACATTTTACTCATTGTCATAACACATGCATTTGCAGGAACAAACACACACAAACAAAAGCACTGGATCCAATAATGGGCTTTTTGAAGCTTTTAGGCTAAAGATTACAACTCAACATAACCTTCTCATGTGTGTTTAATTTTTTGTTCCAAATTATTATTGCATTGCTCTAAAAGACGAAGAGAAGATTTGAATTGGAATTAATGTATCTGAAACCTTCATTTTTGTATGAACATAGCAATGTTAATGCTATAGTAATTTAATTTGAAAAGAAAATCCCCAACAGATTATTTAAATATGTTATCTAAGAATATAGAAACATAATTTCTTTCAGTGATGTAATCTGCATAGATTTCCAATGCTGAAAAGAACAATTTCTATAATTTTTATATGCAAATGCTTTTGAAAATTACTTCACCTGATACATGGCAAGGTCTTGAACGCATCTTTAATTAGATAATCTTTTGAAAATTCTATTTAAATAAAGGCAGATGATTCATGGGATAAACCATCAAATTAAATTGCTTTTTTAAACATCTTCTTTAATACTACTAAAGAATTCTGATAATCTAACTAGGGTTTTTATATTTTTTTCTTTCTTGTTATTTCTCCTGGGAAGAATCAGCACATGTGTTTAAGGGTTTAGATTCACAATTTCACTCTCAGATCTCTTTGGCAAATATTTATGGAGGATCAACTAGGTCCAAGGCACTTTGGAAGCTGATATCAGCATGGATAAGGTATGTGTGCTATTACTGAGGAGCTTTTCCATTTTACACTGCATCATCTTGGACTTGTGTGAGGCTGAGCCAAGTCAGAGGGCAACACAAACAATAAAAAGATATTTAGACGCTGATTCAGTGTTTTCTCACTTTGTAATTAATGACCATCCTATTTATAGGTAATTTAGAAGTTTCTTTTCATTTATAAGAGACGGAGATTAACGAGAACGAGATCTTGCCAGTTTAGATTGCAGCCAATCAATCAATCAACTAATTTTGCAGCCCATTATATTTAATGCACAGTTTATTCTCTAGATAACCTGTGTAGTTTTATTGGAGTATGTTTCATATTTTTTAGTACTTTGAATTTAAAGACAATTTTTATATCCATTTACTCTACAAGGTTCTTTGTTTTCTAGGAGTTTGTTATTTCACAAAGTCTTTTGGGACAAGCTTACAGTTTTTTCAGGTCTTACTTTCATCCATGAGTTACTGACGTAAAATGAAATTGCATTGTCATTTATAATTTCCCATTTTGATTAATGGCATTTCAAAAGCTCTGTTGCTTTCTAAATGAACCCAGGGGCTACTACAAAAGGGAACTGATAGACAGCGCACAGTACCAAAATAAACTCCCCCAAACACAAACAAAACAACAAGCCACCCAATTCAAGAGAATATGATGAATTTAAATGTAATGTTTTGTAAATACTCTCACAGCCAAATATAATTCAACAAAGGAGAAAATAGCAGCAAAATTAACACACTAAGATAAATATTACACATATCTGCATAATAACTATGCATTGATATAAGACAAAATAGGTACTACAGTTAAGACTTTCTTCTTATTTTTAATACCTTCACTGCAGTGTATTTTTATATTTTTATGCAAACGATTTACGTCTTAGAAAAGCTCTGGTTATTAAATTCTCACATCTTGTCATCTGCTTTTATAGAAAATATTTTGAGGTAAAGTTTTGTTTTTCATTCACTTTGTTAAAAAATAAAAAGCATTGATAGGGTGGTGGACTCATTTAATGGATTGTGTAACCCTGTTAAGTAAATGGCTTAAAATCTTTTACTAATTTTAGACTTCACTGAAAAAAAAATAGACAGGTGTTCAAAAAAATACATTGACTACAGCTCACAGAGGGGCATCAGCTCCCCATGGCCACAGATAGACTGGCCCCAACTTCTCCATAAGGCATTGCAAATAGAAATCATGTAGGTCCTAGAAAACCAGCTCAGTTATATTCCTACCTCTATTCAAATTCTATGTCTAGTCATTCCATCAACATGGACTGCTTCCTTCATGGCAGGAACGTATGGAAAATGTCAAAGGCATCTTAAACTGTCCCACAAGCCCTGGAAAATCTTGTCACGGTAGTTTTACCCCTTACACTAAGTACACTACTTGTATATTTGACTAAATAAACCCTTGCATTCTTCAGTACTTTTTCTCCATTTTCCAGACGGTATGTTGCCAAGCCAGGATTCCAGCTTTTGGAGTTTTCATTTTAAACAAGAACCTTACACGGTTGCAAGAGTATTCATTAGTACTTAGAAGGAAATCTGCTGGTAAATATTGATTCACATTGGAAATTTACCTTGAACTAATTCAGTCTTTCAGTCACACAACCCCGATCAGGCAAATTACTCTCTTTCTTAAAAAATTATCCAATGGTTTTTCTTTTGGGACATATTCCAAATTTTTTTTTTCCACTTTTAGGCATTTATTTATGAAAACTTCCGCAAACCCGGCCTCATTCACCAACGCAAACGCCATAACCAGGACACACACACGGCCTTGGAGAAGGCTGAGAAGTACTTTGAAGGACAGGAAGGAATGCACACAGCTGGGTGGGCTTTGGGTTTCATTTTTCAGGGGTCTGGGGAGGGCTCTGGTCCCACACCCGGGAAGGTAGAGGGGAGAGGAAGACAATAAATAGAACGCTGAGCCCAACCAGCTTTGGTACATCATGGGTGCAGCCCCACACATGGCCCGTAACCGACAGCAAGAGTCAGGAGGGCAGCACCCGGGCAGCTGGTGCAGGCAGGCCCGATGTGCAGCCAGAGGTCCCCTCCAAACAGTCCCAACGCCCTGCAGGGCACGAGGTAAGACTGGGCCAGGATCCGTAGACCCCAGCTGTCCATGTTTGAAGGCGCAGTCTTTTTCCTCGTCTGAACCTTCAGGGAGCGCGAGGTGCCCAGCGGCTTCCTCTTGACCACACACAGGCTCTGGCTACGGCCCAGAGGCTTCTCTCAGGGCTGAGCTGGTGGCTGGGGAACCGCTTCTGTGTCTGACCAACACTCATCCTCGGTGTCACTGTGCTGTAGGCCCCCTGCCCAGTATCTGATGGGTGGCCTGTGGTGGGGTACTTGGTCCTTATGCGGCCAGGACTTATGTGACCTCCTTCTACTTTTGAGCTACTTCAGTTTTACCATCTTCCACAGGCCTCTTCCTTGTTGCTAAACCTCAGCTTTCTGGATGCTGTTCATTTACGTGAACATGTCACACTGCCTGTAACTTCTGGGACTTAGATATGAAACACCTTTGCTTGG
The DNA here is from genome assembly GCF_028021215.1 of Eschrichtius robustus. NCBI lineage: Eukaryota > Metazoa > Chordata > Mammalia > Artiodactyla > Eschrichtiidae > Eschrichtius > Eschrichtius robustus. The sequence continues at coordinate 42,201,265 of NC_090841.1, forward strand.
AACACTCTCTTCCATGACCTTGCCTGGCTGCCTTCTATTTATCACCCAAGAATCTAAAAGTCACCTTCCAAGGGTTCCTCTGCTATATGCTCTCCAAGCACTGTACTCCTTCCTTCCTTACCACATCCTTGCTGATGCTAAGAGTTTGATATCTCTTGTCATCTATCTTGTATTCCCCATAAGAACACATTTACTGCTCTGTTCCACAGGAAGTGCAATGCTAGGCACGTGGTAAGCACCTCATAAGTACCTGTGGAGCTTGGTTGAAATTTCAGATATGTTTATCAGATATTGTACATATCAGTAATAAGTAAACACAAAGAACAGTTCCGGGGTTTTGTTTTGTTTGCTTTGGTTTCGGTTTCCATGATGCTGCTGTCCTGCCATCCCTGTCTCTGTATAATTAGAGGGCCTAGTACAAGTTACTCATGACTCAAAATTCATGCAGCTATATCAGTATTTCTTAGTTTTTTTTTTCATTATCACAAGGCTAGTCTTTTTAGATATTTTTTTCCCTAATCACCCCTGTCCTGTGAAATTTTAGTACCACATATATACTGTGTAGATCTTTATGTACTGTGGCTCTTTGGAGGGACAATAGCCATTATAACATCTAAGTTTTTTTTGCCCTCAATAATGCATTTTCATCCCTTGGGGCAATATTGCCCCTGTTGATAATGTATAATCTGTCTTTATGTCTGTATCTACTATCGACCTATCTAGCTAGCTAGCTAGCTAGTTATCTAGCTATCTATCTTTTTTATCTAGAGAGATAAAGGAGGAAGAAAGAGAGACAAAATGCCCATTTGAGCACCCTTTGATGTATTGCTTCAGCTGCTCTTTTTGCAGAATCTTCCCTTGTTTGCAGCCCGTTCTCAGAGTTTGGGTCTGCCCAGCGGCTTTGCACAAAAAGAGCACCCTCCTTTCTGACTGTTGTGTTGTGTTGGTCTCCTGGCTATTGCGTACTTTACTGAGTGTTAACAAAACATTAATTTGTATGGAAATATTAAAGTCAGAATGTATTATAATTTTAGATTTTCATATTTTATATTTACCATAATTATAATTTTATTCATGTCAGTTTCCAAATGAAATGTTTTATGTGTTCCCAACTGGAATTAATTTTCTTTATCTAATTACTTTCAAAGCTGTATCAGAGTTGAAGCTTTGAAAACTATTGGTGGCATTAGGATCTGTTCAGCTTCCACAGGCAGCTTGAAAAATAACTTTCTACGGGCAAACATCTCAGGTGCAGGGAAAACCGTGGTCTTACATGAGCAGCTGCAGAGAGAATGGAATTGAAGCCTTATTTCTGGCTTTCTCTGGCTTTTATTAGTCCACAGAGTGGTTAGAAAAAATGGCAAGGGTTTGCGAGGGACATTTTACAATGCCCCATAGGGGCTACCTCCTTGTTAATTTTACTTGCAGTGGCAGTTGTCATTTAAATACAATGTTACAACATGTTATGGCACAGAAGGTGGGTGGCTTATAAAGCCCACAATCAAGTAAACTTCAGTGATGATGGCAAGCCTGAAGGACACTTTCCATTTGACTTTTCTTTTCTCTTTGCCCCTCAGGGACTTACAAACTATCTGCCTAACACCAGTTTAGTCCAGGCACACTGTCAATTTACATGGTTTAAATGACAAGTCATGCTGGTCACCAGTCATTATTTGTTGCCCTCAATGGAATCCTCCAATACCTCATTGGCTTCAAAAGCAATCAGGCATTAGTTATAGCAAAATTGAGAGACATCTCCAAATGTTCCCAGCCTCCTTCCCCCACACCAAATATTAAACCACAGGCATTATACTATCTCATTTTACCACTGCCATGAACCTTCTACTCCAGTCCAATGGGTGCATTTATAGCCCATGTCTTGATATTAACAGCTGGCACTCACTGTGTTGGCAGGCACTGTATTTAAGTTCTTCACTTCATTTATCCTCACACCAAACATATGAGAGGGGCATTATTATCCCTCTGTTTATACAGAAGAGGAAACAGGCTCAGAAGAAAAAAAACCTTGCATTACAGTAAACAGCCAGGAAATAGTAGATCACAGGTTTAAAGTCTGAGGGTACGCAGACAGAGCCCACGGCTTAATCTTCACCCTGAAATGCATCTCCATGCTAAATATTGTAAAGCAAAGTCAATCGTCTTTCTTCCTCATCACATATACTGAAATTTTAACCATCTTTTGAATCCAGATCCAAGCCCCTTTTCCTACCTGAAGTCACTCTAAAAGAATGTAGTTCACAGTGCTATTTTAAGTGTAGATGCTTATATGATTCACTTAAAAAATAATGACATCAGTATCATTCTACGTATAATTTAACTTTTCAAGATTCTATGCTTTAAATAGATCACCCTTAAATATATCAGAAGGTTTTAAGAGGAGGGACTATTTCTGATACTTGTAGTTCTCTTTATAATGTCTAGCACAATGTCTTATACATAGTATGAAACTGTTAAAAAAACAAAAACAAAAACAAAACCTTTGATTTAATCATAGGTGGGAAATGTCTGGAATCACCATACACTCCAAGAAAAAAAAAAAAAAAAAAAATGACAGCTTACTGTGTAGTCTTTTGCTTGACTTCTACAGCAGAGTCAATTGAGTCCTGTATTTGAATTATAATTGTGCTTTTTGTTATTCCATGTAATTGGCCATTTCTCTGATTAACTTACCTATTGCTATAATCCTACTTATCTGTACATAAACAAACATTTGAAATTATTTGCACAAATTGTAGAATCTCTTGGAAATCTCCTAATTGCTAAGTCAAATCTGAAGGGCAGGCCTACAAATATGTGAAGCAACAGAAGAGTTACCAGAAGCAGCCAAATACTTACTCAATGACTTAGTAAATTAAGTGGTCTTACTTACTTGCTCCCAAGTACACGAAGTTATTAATGCATTTGAAATATATATATATATACACATACATGAAGGCAGATCAAGATGCCAAGTAGAGCACTGTTGTGAAAATGATGACTCTTTAAAAAGAAATAATAGTGACTCTCTAAGAGAAATGATGGGAAATGTGGTTTAAAAGTTTTAAAGATTTTAACATTTTTATGGCAAACTAGAATCAAAAATAGACAAGTCACAGGCTTGAAGGTGGAAGATATGGTTCATTTAAATGGCTACAGTCTTTCACAGATAATTTAACTTTCTCAATTTAGTTTCTCATTTGTAAATTTAGTTAAAATATATCCTACATATGCATCACTTAAGTCTTTATATTCATAATAATTGTTACTAGAAATAGTACCGTGATTATGGTTATCTTACCATTACACATTGCCACTTTTTCAAGGTAGCTTTTGATGAATTACCACAAAGAAATAAATCATAACTACAAATTATTCACCTAAAATATCCACAGTTAGTCATTAGTGTTACCTAGTGATATTCATTATCTACTTTTGTCATTCACTGACATTTTCAAGAAGTAATTCTAATTAAATTATTTATTGCAATGGAACTTCTTCAAGTTGGAAGTTTACAACTTCTTTAGACATATTTGAAAGAAGAATTGAATTATAAGCTTTGTCTGTGAACTCCTGCTTTATTCATAGAGATGGTATATTTTGTGGTTGAGTGTGAAGTCATGACCTGAATAACCATGATCCTCACTAAAAACAATATAAAAGGTAGAGGAAAGGATTCTTTTCATGCTCTGTCACATATAGTTCCCACCTTACATGAATATAGGCCTTTTAAAATCATATCACCGATTATGTAATTGTTTTGCATTTTATACCAAGAAAAGAAAAAACTATTCGTTCTGATAGTACTAAGCATGAGAGCTTGAAGCATACTTTGCTTATTAATAGAAATTTATTTTATTTCTTTTTGAAATTCAATTAACATTTACTTCTAGCAAAGTCATTATAGTCTTCTAAATCAATAACTAAAATTAAATAATTGTGAGATGACTGGCTTATTTAATATGTTAAGGGCACGCCATCTATTCAAAAGTATTTCAAGTCACTGGGAGAGGGGATACGCCATACTCAACCCATAGGCTCAATTAAAAGGTTGTAATTAAGAGATCAAATTTTTCCACGTGCTGCAGAAAATCATAAGACAAAATAAATATTATTCATCCTCTAGAAAATATACATTCATCTTTTCTACTACATCTGTGTGAATAAGGTGCAAGGTGGTTGTGTAACCATTTCTTACTTTCCACCACTTATTCACATTTACTTGTGGATAATTTGGTAATAAGTGTCAGACCCAGGGTTTGAACAGAGACATCATTCTTTCCTTCACAGGCAACATTCTAGGCAGGGTACAGAACTAGCAAAATGGGAATCACACAGTTTAGAAAAATTCTCAGAAATGCAGATTGTCAAAATTTTCAATATAATGTCTACATTTAAATCCAAGGATATTGAATATAAACAAATGGAACTTTTGAACAAAATGTTCAAACAGAACAAAATGCCTGGGTTTTAATTGCTCCCAAAGAAAGACATGTGGAGTTCCCACATAAAGTAAGATCAGGTACAGTTTGGGCAACAGCCAGAAAATGCAGGTGACCCATGAGATATAGGGTTATTCTGGGAGAAGTGTGAGTTGCTCTTGTGAGATAATCACAAGCTCCAATAAACTGCTTTTTTTTTTTTTTAACGTGGTAAAACTGAAGAATATACTTGATTCAAGCTCAGAAATGCTAGGAAAGAGGTAGATGGTAAATCCATAAGTTACCCTTAGAGTTGTTTGAGATAAGGATTTCCAATCTCCAGATTTGAAAATGTTAAGTAATCATTCTGTAAAATTCTGCTTCATCAATATCTAGTTCTTCATTATCTTTTCTATTTTGTTTCACTTAACTCCTCCCTTTGTTTTTCTATGTGTCATAGTGATTTTTTTTTTCCTTCCGTATCCTGCAAAAATCCATCTCCTGGGTCCTTCTTTCTTCATTATGTCTTTACATGTTCTCAGACTTTGCATCTACTCTAAGCTTAATCACCATTCTACATAGATTTCTCCCAATTCTATATACTTCTTTCTGACTTCTTTTTCAAGTCCTATACTTGAATTTGCAGTTAGAATATCCACTACTATGTATTCTACTGGCTTCTAGAACTTTAGTGTGTAGTACGTACATGTATAACAAATATGTTTTGAATGAGTTAATAGATACAAAAACCCAAACAAAGTTATGCACATTTTTGACCCTTACTCCTTAATTTTGGTCATTTAATCACCCCCCTCACTCCTGCCCCCATATCTACTGATACGACTTATTTGAAAACTTAATTCTGAAATGAGGTTGCAAAATACCCTTGACTGTTTTCCTTTCATACCTTCTGTTTAGAGCTGGAAGATTACTGTCTTCAACAGATTTGAAGTTTTTCCTGCTCTATTGCCTATGCTATAGGTCCTAGAGGACAAAGTTCAAATTCCTTTATTTTGAATTCATATTTTTTGCTGTGAAATTAAGTCTTACTCTTTTCTGCCTGGGAAACGTTGCCTATGGTTTTCTTTCTCCTTAGTGATCTTTTCTTCATCTGTACTTCTCAATATGTTACCCAAATCTCAAGCTTCTCTTTCAAAGACCACCCTGTTTACGAAGGCTTTTCTATACTTTCATCTATATATACTATTCTCTTCGTACTTTCCTCTTTGAAGACATTTATCATAGTTTGCCTTCTTTAACAACTATTTATGTACTTACTTTACTTGCCTGACTCACTAGGTTTTGCCTTATTTTTTCTGGCACAAATGCCTGACCTTTGTTCCACTTCACTGATGTAATCTTAGCTTTGTAATAATTCAACAAACTATTTAGATGATTATGTGCTCCATCTGTTATTCGTTTATGTAGATTGCTCTGGCTCATCACTCTTCCTCAGTTTTCACTGATGAATAGAGATCATGTGTATAGGTATCTTTTGTAAAAGTGCTTTTCCACTTTTTAAAGAGTATTTAAGCACAGATGTGCACAAAGTGTTGATATTTTTCAGCATGAAAGTGAAAGTGAAAGTTTTATACTAACTTGAAACTAAAAGCTGGTATATAAGCATTGAAGCCAAAAAAAAGTATCTGAGAGTTATCTTCCTTTGTGATATGGTTTTGAACCAATTGCTTCACCAACAATGCACCTTTCCCTAATCTCATTCAGTCTGTTCTTTTCCAGAAGCCACTGTCTGAAAGTCATTATACTGTGGAAACTTAATGCTTAATAACAATAAATAGAGCCACCTTGCGTTTTTATAGCGCTTACCTATTTTCAAAGCATTTTCTCAGCTATTACCTCATTTCAACCTCATAACGACCCTGCGGTTATGTAAATGGCACAGGTAGTAGCAAATTCATTGTAACTACATGCACATTTTTTTGCATACTACTGTTTATGTGCTACATTATAAACATATTAATTGTTTAGGAATATGTATTTCCTCTGGTGGCTGCGTGGGAAATATCTATGGACATTTAAAAATTAAGGTAAGGTTGATTTGAAGACCAGTAGATTCAATACACAGGTGTTCTCAAAGATAGCAATTATGCTTTCAAATGTAGTATATTAAGTGAAACATACTTGTGTATCTAGCCACTAGTATATGCTATTCTTATAAATGCTTCTGGTACTTTTGCATTTGCAAAGACTGAGGTTTGATTTTAATTTATAATGTGAACCCCATCTTCTCAGGGAATCCAGCACCTTTACAGGTAACTAAAAAAAGACTTATACAGCCCTCTAGTGTTCCAAAGCTAGAGACCCCCCCCCAATAGAAGATGCATCCGAGCATGGCTAAACTCATCCCCTCACCCACCTCCTTTAAAGTGGAATCACTGCTGACAGTACTACTGCTCAGAGCACATATTATTTAAACTCCTAAAATTACAGCGTTGGTAGTGGGAGCTGAACTATTCTCACTCACATCACTGGGAAAAGAGCGCTGAGTACATGGCAGCTTAGAAACTGCCTTTGTGGAAGAAAGTGTTCAGATAAATCAATTTTCTGCAGGAAAAAAAAGGAAAATATTAATTTGCTGTGTACTTATTTAAACAGCTGACTGAAGAGTTTATTATGCTTGATTGCAGGCCTTCAGCAATAGTTATTTCTTCCTTTCCCTCTCTCCTTCTCTCCAAATGAATTCCCATTGACAGAGCTTACAGCTATCCTCTCAGAAATCATATAAAACCTGACATTGCTAAAAAATTAACATCAAAAAGGTGTCTTCGGGTGTTACCTTTAAAATCAAATCAAATTTTAACAACCAACTGCGAGCTGAGAGCTCATTCTTTATAACTTGATCACTAAGCAAGATTCACAAGCTGTCCCTGGTCTGCAGATGGAGCTATTGACAAAATAGTACTATCCATTTGAGAAAAGCAGGGCACAGACTTGAGTTTTACTGATTGTTTCTTTCATTCTTCTTTTTTAGAGGACTATGTCTCAAGACATATCCTAAATATTATCTTTTCAAGTAAGAGAAATCTATCCTCTGAAAATTAAAAAGAGCTTCAAAATCTGATTAGCTTCATTACAGAATTGTATGACATAAAACCTACATACATAAAAATAGAGATACATGTCAGTGAAAAGTGATTCAAACACATGGATAGACTATGTAATATAAGAAACGATAATATAGAGGTTGAATCTATGTATCATTCCTTTCTAAATAGGAATTTAGAACATGGCACGTAAGTTATTTAATATTTAGTATTCAAACAGTACTTTCTGTGATGGAATACACCTTTTTTTGTTATCCAATAGTCCATCATCACAATATAGCAGGGAAATTACATAGTTACTTAAGAAAATCTATGCATGGAATAGATGGAAATAGAACTGTCTGATAAATTGGGAGGAACTTCGGTGATAATCCAGACAAGATTTGATAGATTTTCAGAACTAGAAGGGACTGCAGTGATTACTCATTTATTCTTTCAACAAATATCAATGGAACTCATTAACAGTTATATTTGGTTAGTATTAGAATTAAAGAATCATCTGTCATCTGCTCTCAAGGCATTTAAAATTAAGATATATAACAGACACGTGAAAGTCTTTAGGTCAGTGTAAAGGACTAGGGAACCAGGGAAAACCTCTAACCCTATGTATTGTGGTATATCAGAAAAGGTGATTTAGAAAGTCACTTAACTGAAGTTTTAAGGTCATCTAGAAAAATTTTATCATTTAGAGAAGTGGAAACTGAGTTGGCAAAATATCATGGCTGATAGGTATCAGAATCAGGGTCAGAAATGAGCTTTCCTTGCTTCTTTCCCAAATGCTTTCCACAACAAAACACATTTCTAGGTGAAGAATATATTAATTTCTACACAGCCTGGAATTACAGTGTCCTAATGAATAGTGTGACCAGATGCTAGAATGTAAGCAAGACATCTGTCCTCAACCATGAACCTCATGAACTATATCAAGAATCTCATGGATGTGACCGTAAGATATGTTGCACTAAGATTTTTAAAATTATAATATTTTTTAAAAGTTTTAAACAATTTATCTTACCCAAATATAAATACTTTTCACCTGCTGTGAACTTCTATTGACATAGCTGGAATAACAGAATACTGAATTCCTGTCATTGTGAGTGCTTAAATTGTGCTATGAAATAACGTCTGGTCAAGTGGATTGTCAAAATATCTGTCCTCTTGTGTGTTTTGTTGCTGTAGGATTGAAAAAAAGAAAAATTATATCTGGTGTTTCCTGATTATTTTAACTTTTTATGTGATAAACAATAGCAACTACTTAAACATAGATGCTTTTGCATCTGAAAATTACTAAAATATCTGTCTTGATATCTCAAAGGAAAAGTAAATGTAATCACTATAATCACCATTGGAAAAATAAGCCCACATATTCTATACTCATTGAAATTAGAGTTATTTAGAAGAGAACAAGAACAAGAGAAAGAAAACATGCATCATATTTGTAAAAATGTGTTGAAAGCCATAAAATATTAAAAATATGATAATGAAGTTTTCAAATTGCATATTGAAGTCATAATATTTGAAATAATGGTCAGTATCTTTATTTCTTATCTCCAAATAGAGGTTCATTATATTTAGTTTCATTGAAAATATGACAGATTTCAAAATAAAGGTAAGAGTTTTCACTGGCAGGAGTAGGGTAGGGGGAAGGAAGAATGCTATGCCATCTGCTTAAACCTGAATTGTAAAATATCCACCTTTATTCATCCAAAGCTGTGGCTGGTCTAACTGGACTTCTGAATTTCTATTTAAAACTTTACACCTCAGGGTATAAATCAATAACAAATAAACTAGATGATGCCCACACTATGGAAAAGTGTTTTTGATATAAGCTCCCTTATGGTATAATTTATCAACTTTCAGTTCACCTTCTAGGTTATAAATCTGAATGTGACATCAGTTATCCTTGAAGGAAACTTAAAACTATAGCTTTATTATCAATGTGTAATGTGTTAGAATTCAGAGAGAAAAGATTCCCTTGGTCATACACAATTTTTTTGAAATAAAGGAACACTTCTTGATTTTGGTAGATTGGAAGCATCATAGTTGGCTTTGAAGACCTTTACATAATTAAATATCCTTCATCTCCAATAAGATACTCAAAAAAGAAATCCTGAGACAAAATAATATAACTATTTCACTCTACTGGTATTGATTAAAGTTTATATACTAGGTGTTGATTTAAGGGAAAATAATATTCTGAGATTTAATTGCTTTTTTCTAAGATATTTGGTTACAATCCCAATGCAGCCAATATATTTGAAAACATCCACCGAAACCTATTCTAACCCATAGCCATCCATTTATACGTTATGTTTTCATTCAATGTAAGATATCATATAGTATTTTACACAAATACCTTTAGTCATGATATAACATTATAACTTAGATATTTCAGACATTTAAATTACATTTAGAATTACCTTTAACTTTTGTTGTAAAATATCCCGATCACTGCATTATTTAGCGATGTACCAACAAAACAATTATGTACAATTTTTAATCAAGAAGAGTCGTATTGTATTCCTATCTATCACTAGACAGTTATCAACATGATACTGTCCTGGGCACACTAGGTGATATCTACAAGCAATCAATGACTTGAGGAGAACTGTACAAACATGCCTACAATACAAGGAACTAAATATAAAACAGTGAATATGATATGAGTGGTTACCAACAACACCTATTATGAGAATTCAAAAGAAATCAGTTTCTCTGTTGTGGATTTATTTAAGTTTTAGAGAAGATTCAGGGTAGTGTGTTAACAAGTACATTTATCTAGATAGCAGGAGGCATGAGTTCTAATTCAGGTTCTACCATTAACCATGTGTTCTTGTTAAAATGTTTTACTCATTATGAACATTAATTTCCCCATCTGTAATTGGAGTAGCAACACTCTCCTGCTTATATCACAGAGTTGTGGTATTATGTTTGTTTTAATAAACTTTGAATAGTTTTAAGTTTGTCAAATCTCATTCAAACACATATTGATTATAAATCATTTCTTAGATTGTGTTATCTTTTTCAGTAAGCTTTTTATATTAAACTAACACACACACACACACACAAAAAAAAAAAATGTTCATCTATGATTCTTACAGAACCCACGGATAAGAATAGAAAGTAAAAGGGATTTGTAAGGAGCTATATATCATTGTGACTTCAGCATAGTAACTATCAATAAATGCTTGGTGGTAAAATATTTATTAAATATTCATAATTCATGATTTTTAAAGTTCTATTATTTTTTAAGTTAAAAATGTCAAGATGTTTACTAATGTTGCTTTTTATGAACAATTTGCCAATTGTTTATATAACCAAATGCCCTAGAATTGATCAGCTATTTTCCCAATAACAAAATTGCTTTGGCACGCTTTATATGTTTCCAAACTGTATATAAAATGGGTCAAATTGTGTCTTTTTAAACAGAAACATGTAATATATCTACATGGTAAATCACAAACATGTTATTTGGTGCATCTAGTTAGTTACTCCTAATATCAGTAACATGACGTAGAAGTGGTGGCCAGGAAATTCAGCTTGCATCTTTAGGACACTTTTGCTTGGCAAAGAGCAGTGTTCCCATCAACAGTGTTAGAAGAGAGAGCAGAACACATTGACGTGCCGCCAGTCACACATCACCTCACAAATATTGTGAAATACAAAAGAAATTTAAAAAAAATAAAGTGTGGAATTTGCAGGTGGCATTCAGCAGACTCCCTGGTTGGAGAGTATAGGACACTCCCACAGGTACATCACAACTGAGAAATCTAGTCAATGTCCTGTTGTTTTCAAAATGTTTTTATACCATCAGTTGAAATATTCCGCAAGTGCAAAAAGTCATCCATGGGTGACACTGCAACTCAAAGCTGAAAGGATCTTATCTGAATTTCTATAATGGATGTTGGTAATAAAATCTTGTATATAATATGATTTCAAGAAATGCATTATTGAAGCATAAACACCTTGTTAATAGCATCAGCCTAAGGGGTTGTCAAATGATCAGCACAAATCAAAATATCGGAAAACAACTGTGTGGGTTGCAGGCAAGTTAATTTATAAGGTCAGTTAAGGGGAAGACATCACACAATTGAAGTTGCATTTACTCCTCAGAACAATATTTTGGTTTATATTGATTGCATCAGGGACACCCTTAGGTAATCTCAGACATTAATCTGTGGTTACTCTCATACAAATACACCAGTAGGTTAAAAAATAAGGTCTGTTTAGAAAAAAAATGTCATTATAAAAATTTGTGATTGTTAGATATTAACTAATTATTTTAAAGTATTATAGAAGATATATGAATGAAAGCAAATTCTCCATTTAAAAGATCTTTTCTCATTAATCTTAGTATATCTAGCAATTTAGACAATATCAGACACACTGCAGGTGTCCAATAAATATTTGCTGAATTAAATATACAAGCATTTCTTAAAGAATGCACATTTATCATTTATATAAAAATTTTAATCGCTAATTGTGTTATATTGACCTCAGTTTAAAACTCGGAATCAAAATATGTGGGTTCCGGTTTCTGTTACTAAATCTGAGACTTCAGTCTTATAATATAACCCATTTTAAATCTAGGTTCTTCTAGCAGTGGATTCAGTGAAAGCTGGGTCTAATGTTGAACTACCATATGCCTAAGCCTGGGATATTTAAAAATAAATCTCAGTATCAGTGATTCTGACTATATCTTGAGCACATATAACACAATCATACTTTCTCTTTTAGTAATTATTTTAGGTACATTAACTAGTGAGTTGATGGTAATTTGCTGTGCTAGAGATAAATGTAACATTCTATAATCACACTGTAAGAGAGGTTTTGAAACCAGCATTGGATACTGCGCTGGTTATTAAGCAATTGTTTTCCAATCCAAACTTACTCCTTGAGTGGAGCCTCTGCTTTATGATACAGAGGCTGAACTCTGCAAACTGCATTTCTTTTTTGCCAACTGGTGCCCTGCTAGGTTCTGCCAAGATGGGGCACTTAGCTAACTGGACGGGAGGAAGCGTCGTTCTGTTTATCTGCTGCCATGTTGGTGCAATGCGGAGGGAGGGCCCCAGAGAAGATATAACTCACAACTTTGCGGAGAGAGGATCCTTGTCAGTTTCTGACAGTATCACCCAAGCAATGATATGTTTATCCAAGTTGTGGCAATTGGTTCCAACTGCAGGTTGATTCAGACTCTAGGTTATTTTCCACACTCCAGACCCATCATGCCTCAGAAGACATACCATTGGTGCCACCTCTTCAGAATTCCAGCTCCATGAGGCCCTTCCTCTGGGGTTTGGATTCTCTGTCTAGGGAGCTTGACCTATAAACTCTTGAGAGATCACCACTAGTCAGGGAGCCAGGTAAATCCCTGCCTCAAAGACCTTGTCCTGGCATGACAGGGCACCTACTCCAAGCTTCTAGGTTCTGAACACCTTCTTCCCTTTGCTCAACAGTCCTGAGGCTGGCAACTGTTTCTAGCAGTCACTAGTTCAATGTTCCCTCAGTGTTCGCACTTTGTCATTTTAGTCTTCCTATGTCTCTTTAACCATTTGCCTATATTAAAAGCTCTCTGTTAAAGTAACAATCATAGTTTCTGTTTTCCTGACTGACACAGGCACTTTTTTGGGGTAAGTTTTAGTTCCATAAACTCTTTTATTATAGAATCGATTGTATTATAAATACAAAATTATACATACCAGTTTTAATGTCCCTAACTGAGCTTGAATATGAGATTAAATGTAGTTCACACATTAGTGTAAGTATGAGGTGAATTATATTTGTTATTATATTGTTATGGCCATTTCAATATTTTCAACAAATGGTTAAATAATCAATATTATAATTTCTATTGGAAGGATAACTATTAAAAAGCAATCAGAACATAATTTTCCTTGCATTGTCATGCACTATCATTGCATTTTTCATGACTCAGAAAATATGGACATGATGAGTAAACACAATAGATTTAGTTAGTTATCCAACTTGCATTTATGAAATCTTTATTATATTGAAAATTATATAAACTCATGAATTATGTTTGTGTGGTGATTAAAAAACAGAACATTATGCACTGATTCAAATTCAGTGCTAATTAGAATTATGCTACAGGTGATATGTGAATCTGGTGGATTTTTAAAAAAATCATTTTTCTGAGACTTTATAACACTGAAAAAAAAGAGAAATGATTTTCAGCTGTACTAAATGATCACGGAAACATCACTTATGTTACAACAATTCAGTATTTCACAATTGTTGATGTACTTTTCTGATAATTATGCAAACTTTATTATAAAAAAGATAAATGAAATATTAATCTGCTCTTTATTTGTGCAACCATCTATTTTAGAAAAGACATAAGGTAACCATCTTAACATAATTTCTATATTTATAGCAATGCCAGACAAAATAAATATTCTCTAACCTTAATGTAAAGACTTATTCCTAGTTCATTCACTGGGTCTTCTATAATCTATATCTTCATTTATATCTACACACACCATCATTCTTGGACAATGTATTAGCAAAATTGCTCTAGGAAGTTGTTTTGATTAATAACATACTATGAAACTCTACTTACGTGCAGTCAAATGTTTGTAGTTACATTTTTTTTTAACTCTGGAACAAAATGATCTACTAGAAGTCTCCATTTCTGACTTTGAAGGAGAAAATGTACTAGTCATCCAGGTAGGTAAGATCTGTCTGGCTAAGAGGTGTTAGTTAGCCTGGATCTAGCAGTGGATGGCAGGGATTCTAATGATTCTTAGACTGAATAAAAACTGTAATAAGAAAACATACAAGATTGGAAGCTAGGTTTGGTCTTTGTTTGGCAACTTTGGGTCTCAGGTTTTTCCTTTGTAAAATGAAGATTGAATCATGGACCTGAAGTGGTGGCGCAGATGGACTTTTGAAGCCAACAGCAGAGGCTGACCTTGGATCTACTACTCATTAGCTGGGTAGCTTTTAGCAACCTATATAATCTCCTCGAGTGTCAGTTTTCTTCATCAATGAAACAGGTATTGTGGGTTCCATTCAGTAATAGTTACACAGGTCCAGTCACACATAGGCCCTCTACAATCTAAAACTTCTTCTAGCTCTAAAATTCTATGACCACTAGAGGTTTTAAATAATTTCTTTTCTATAAAGTAGATTCTCTTCTAATCATTGGCTGTTACATTTGTCCTATAAGGTTTGCAGTCCCCTAATGTGTCTATATTTTTAGAATATGTTTGTTAAACAGGGGAAAATCGGCAGTTTGTAATCTATCTTCTTGGAAATGACAAATAATTTAATAATTTAAAAACACAGTAGTAGTCCCCATGCATGACTTTATAAATTATTTTTCTTGAAATTTACTGAAAAAAAATACCCAAACCTGAGGGGAAGTAATGCAGTTCAACAACAATCCTCTTCGCCGCCCACCATGTAAACCAATCATAGGGGAGAATAACAACAGGAGAGAAATTGAAATATGTATTTATGATTGAAGCATCATGTATAGAACTATATAATGCATACTCCCTATCTCTCTGATAATATTTGGAATAAAGCCAAAGGATCAAGATCATTCTTAGTTTAAAATTTCTTTAAAACAAGGTTTCTCAACAGGGGCATGATGGACATTCTGGACCAGATAATACTTTGCTAATGGGGGGGCGGTGTGTGCTCCCCTGTATACTGTAAGATGTAGAGCAGCATCCCTGGCTTCAGTCCACTAGAGGCCAGTAACACTACCACCTCTGGTTGTGAGAAAAAATGTTTCTATAGTATGAGTTCCTCAAAAACTAAGCATGGAATTATTATATGACTCAACAATTCCACTTCTGGGTATACACCTAAAATAACTGAAAGCAGAGACTCAAGAAGATATTTATATACCAATGTACATAACAACATCATTCACAATAGCCAAAAGGTGGAAGCAAGCCACAAGTCCAAATGTGGTATGTACATGCCATGGAATATAATGCAGCCTAAAAAAAGAATGAAATTCTGATGCAGGCTACAACATGGTTGGGCCTTGAACACATTATGGTAAGTGACATAGGACAGATCCAAAAAAAAAAAAAAAAACAAATATTGTATGATTCCACTGATATGAGGTACCTAGAGTGGTCAAATTTATAGAGACAGAAAAGAGAAGAGTGGTTGCCAAGGTCTGAGGGGAGGAAGGAATGGGAAGGTATTGTTAAATGAGTACAAAGTTTCAGCTCAGGAAGATGAAAAAGTTCTGGAGATGGATGGTGCTAGTGGTTGCACAACAATGTGAATATACTTAATGCCTCTGAACTGTACACTTAAAAATGTTTAAAGTGGTAAACTTTATGTTATGTATATTTTGCCACAATGAAGAAACAAATGTCTCTAGACATTACCAAATGTCCCCTGGGGGTTGGGTGGAGGGGACAAAATCACCCATGATTGAGGACCACTGCTTTAAATATAGTTTGTATTTACATTTTTTTTTTTTTTCTTTTTTAAGCAATCACTTTATTGCACAGAGTGCTAGTGCTACTTCTTTCACATTTCAAACTCCTCTCTTAAAAGGAAAGCATTTTCTCCTTTTTTAACTGATTGGTACTAATTTTCTCTCAAGCCCATTTTTGATGAGATACAATTTCCATTTTAAAATGAGTTTTTAAGTAGTACAAAAGAAAATAATAGTTAATGACTAGCAAATGCATGGCAAATCACTAAACACACTGGCCGAATGGCATGTCTGGGACACAGAGGGTTGAATGGTGGTCCCCAAAATATGTCAGTGTCTTAATCCCCAGAACCTGTGAATGTGAACTTATTCAGAAAAAAAGGGTCTTTTGCTGCTGTAACTAAGTTAAGGATCTTCAGGTGAGATCATCCTGGATTATACAGCTCAGCCCTAAATACAGTGACAAGTATCCTTATAAAAGACACAGGGAGGAGAGTTTCACACAGAGAGAAGGTGATTTGAAGACAGCAGCTAAGATAGGTGTGGAAGCCACCCCAATCCAAGGGACACCAGGCATTGCCACAGACCCCGGAAGCTAGGAGAGAGGCATGGGGGGATTTCTGCCTAGAGCTTTTTGAGAAAGTGTGGCCCTGAGGACACCTTGAGTTTGGACTTCTGACCTCAGAATTGCAACAGAATAAACTTCTGTCATTTAAGCCATCCAGCTTTTGGTAATTTATTATGTCAGCCACAGAAAAAAATAATACAAAGGGCAACCTCAATTTGCAACTAGAAATACCGTACCCACTCTTCTCTAAAATAAGATTTAAAAATTTAACCATATTTCAAACATTATGTTGAAAGTGAGAGGTTATGTTAGGCTGATACTTTTTTTTAAGGAATAATGCTATATAGTGTGTCTATTTTCACCTAACAATCAAAGTATCATATAGCATTGTCTGTAATTGTCTAAGCATCTTCATCTGGAGATCTCAGAAATATGTAAAACAAAGGTGTCTGCTCCTGTGGTGCGATATTCCGGCCGGTTGACTGTGATACAGGGAGCTAGTTAACATGCACTTACCGTGGCGGACCCCGGCACCTGTATTGCAGGCACTAATCAAAGTGCTTCTTCACGGGGTGAAAGAATCGCTATTTGTAATGCAATAATTAGGTTGGGCGGAAAGCCCTGTAAAGTGAATCAATCTAGTCTGCTCTGGAGATCTGATTCCATTCTCTGGGCAGATTGTTAACATAATGAGACAGCAGCCTACAAGAGGTCCTGTGGAAAAGACCTGTGTCATCCCTCTCCCTTCTTTCTTTAATTTTACAAGGCTTCTTTGGACATAATTGCGATGAAAGCTAATATAAACCGCTGATAAAACATGGGACGCTACACTTACCAAAAGGTTATGAAAAGGGTGAGCTGGAATGCAGTAACAGTCTGAACCCATTATTCACAACTTTCAGAGTTGTCTCACTGCCAGCTCCCCAAAGAACACAAGAATTCCCAGTAAGTAATTACAGTTGAGAGAAAAACAGGGAAGACCATTCCAAGGCCAGCTTGAAAATACTGGGTTGATTAATCTGAAGTTCAACAAAAGGAAACAAATTAAGTGTTCTTTATAAATCAGGACGAGACTTTCAAAAGCAAGCTTATTTTTTCTGTGCTGAATTGGCAAAATGTGCTGAACTACCCCAACAATGAAGCTGCTTTCTTATATACAGCAAGATTCTCATATAGTCGTTTAAAAATACATGCCAATGGAAAGATGTCTCACACCTTGATAAGTTAGTTTCTATCCTTTTCCATGCTGTGAAATCCTCTTTCTATTAAATCTACCACATAACATTTCTTTTCCTTTTCATAGGCATAAGGAATTAAATTACTCCCTTTTATCTCTACTTATATATTTTAAAATTTTCATTGAACTGCTTTTTTAAGTTACTTTTTGTTTCGAATAAACAAACATACACTAATTAAAAGTAAAAATTAGAGATATTTGCATTCCATAACTTGCATCAAAATGACACATTTATTGGAAAACTTCAGATATCTTGCAATGAGGAATGACATCAGACTCAGGCAGTGATACTTTTCTAGATAGAATTGTGCTGCATACTTTCTCTCTGCTCAGATTTTTGCATCCTGGCTATTGTGAACAGCAATACTGTATATCTCTCTGTCTCTATCTCTCTGTCTCTATCTCTGTATGTCTGTATGTATACTTACATATATGTACATCTGTATATTTGTGTATATACTTCAGGCCACCCAACACTTGAGATTATCTCAACACAAGTTAGAGAACCACAAAATTCCTGATTAAGGTGATGATTATCTTTTTGTTTGACCGGGCTATTTATTTATGTCCAGAATAAAATTACATTAGCTCAAGGGCAGGTTCAGAAACTTCATCAAGAACTGAGTTTACTCGTCCTTGTTGTTATTATTATTGTTTGGTATTTATTTATTTATTCATTTATTTAGTTATTTATTTATTTTTACTAGTGACACAATAATTTCTTAGGCTTTAGTAAGCTGAATTTCATTTCTCTGATATTCTGTGTTGAGGCATAATAATAATTAAAAATATAGGAAAGACAATAGCAAAAGTTTTCATTTAATACTGGTTAAATATATGCCCAACGTTGTGCATATTTTCTAATTTAATCCCGATAATGTTAATTCCTGTGATGTAGATGTTATTATTTTCTTTTACAGGTGAAGAATCTGAAGTCTAACAAAATGTGTAACTTGCCCAAAGTCAGGTGTCTGGGGAAAGCACAGGTCCCCAGGGCTAATTCTGAAGCATATACCCTTACCTGGGAAGCAGTGCTGCCCAGTGACCATGTTCATTTTTACTCTTATTTACATTTCTTGTGTTTCATTTCCAAACAGCAACATAAGCAACACTGGCTCATATAAAGTTCGATGATATAAAGTTAAATTTTCATGAGGTGCTTGGATAAATACTTCATTTAAGAGGTGAATTCATATTAAAAAACCAAACACTTTGCAAAAGAGAAAGTGTAAACATTATGAAGCACTAAAGATACTTAAAATTATATTTTGACACTCAAATTTCTATCACTAAGGGTATTTAAAAAGAAACAAAAGTAAGCCTTTCAGAACACAGATTTTTAGTTTTAGAAAATAGGTATACTAATGTACGATGAATAAAGGAATTCTAAATCAAAACATTCAAACCCATATTAATAAGGTTTCCAGTTTTCAAAGGAAAAACATAGATCTGGATTGTATGTCGTGTGAATTTCATTTGCATGTTTCTACCTCCAATATCACCAGTATCATAATGGAATAACACTTATAGTGATAGAAAAACAAATCCGTCTTGGAAAATAAAATGCCAAGGTACAAGATATATGTAGATGTTTATATAAATGGGCATATATGTATATATATATAAATACACATTCATATATAATCTGCACATATATAGATACATTTGCATGTATGTATAAATATATGGATGTATGTGAGCAGTGTGTATTTTTTCTCAGGAGAAATGTAGAATGAATCATGAAATTACACATTGAATACAAATTAAAACAGCTGTTATTGCTACTAAAAATTGTTCTAAAGTATATACCAGTATAGCTTGCCAGAATTTTAATATTTCTCTTTAAGGCTATCACCCAATGTATTGGATTACATTGAATTTTTTATTAAGTGTCCATTACACTTGACCCAATTACTTCCTTCTAGGAATTGCCCTTCCCTCTTTCTTGCTCATATAAGCAATACCACAAATAACTCTCTGGCTTTGACTCTGCATTAGCATAATGGATTGTATTGCTTTGTTTATATAATTAATTGTGTAGTGTGCCAGGATTCTAATAATTGACCTAATGAACAGTAGTTATATGCTAGGATGGATAAAGCCCTCACCTCAAATGATCATATTCAACTCTTTCTTGGCATGAATCACTTCCAGATTCAGGAAAAAAAGGTGGAATTAAGAGATCATTTATTTTTTCAAGATAGTCTATATAGGTTTGATGGACAGATACATTAATTGAAATTAAGAAAGGTTTTAACACTTGGCAAAATCTTTGTGGCCATACATTTTCGTTCATTAATGTTTATTCAGTCCATAAAGAATAAAAAGTGGTGAAATTAAACATCACTGATTATTTTTTTCCTTTAACAGTACTGAAAGTGCTTCGTTACACTTAGGGTATCATGGTGCACAGTTTAAAAATCAGTTTTTCAAAAGATTTGTTTTTGTATACTCAAGCATGTAAGACTCATACAAAAGCAAAACTTTGGAAGATTCTTAACCTTGATTAAACAGCAATCTTGTCCATGAAACGAAATTTGATATGTTCAATTATGAATGAAATAAAATTACTATACATTTAGAAAAAAAGTTTAACTTCAATATTGTAACATGCCTTCACTATAGTTAAAGCATAAACCCATGTCTTATATGTGACAGGCAGTTTAGTTGCCTGAGGCTAAGCTGACATGAACCATGAGACTAGACATTTCTTAGGGCTGTTTTCTTTCTGTAACATTTCTGCCTTACATGTATTTTATTGAGTCTAAACAAAAGCAAATTTAATTATATTTATTCTTTCCTAAAATCTAAAAATGACAATAAGCCCTCTGGCACTTAAGATAACTAAAGTAAATGAGAAAGACACTTGGGAAGAGGAGAGAAGATTTCCAATTCATTTATAAATTACAGGGAATTATTATGATAGAACAAGACAGAACGATGACAGTGGACATGACATCATAAAAGAAAGAGACTGGTAAGTGTAACCTTATCCAGGGAGCATAAACTCACATTTCCATTATAGTAAGTAGGTTGTATGGAAACATATTCCAGAGAAACAATTTTCTATATGCTGATTTAGAAAATGCAAGTGGCTCTATGCTGTGCAGTAGACCCCTATGACTTATTCATCTTTATTACTGAAACTTTGACCTTTTGAGTAACATAGATTGTGGTGATGGGTTCACTGTTGTACACTTATCTCCAAGTTGATCAAGTTGTATACATTAAGTATGTGAGGCTTTTTGTAGGTTAATTATACCTCAATAAAGTGGTTTAAAAAAAGAAAAGAAAATGCAAGTGACATAAAGCTCTAATATGTTCACTTTTTTTCTACTTAGAATCTCTTAAAATATACTTTCCTTCATTTAGGTTAACATTATGTTGGAATTGAAATATTAGTACACTGAAATATATTTCCAATGCTAAAAACACTTTATTTTTTTTATAGTGTATAGAAATTTGTGTTCATGAATGCTTAAATATAAAAATTTAGTTAAATTTGCAAATTTAACTAAATAAATTTTAATATCCCATTAAACCTGGGGCTACAAAATATACACCTTTTCTCTAATGAAAGGAACAGTTATCCTAGAAATGGTAACAAAGAATTAAACTTATAGTGATGTTTTATACAATACAGCTTTTACAGATAAGAGAACTCTTTCTTCTATTCATGAAAATGTATAAGGTTTCTTGGGATACTTTTGTATCACAGTAATATTATATATAACACATGTGCATACCAGGACACCACTTTCTAAAATGAAGAACATGGCAAAATATGTAGCATATAAACAGCTGCTATTATAGTAATGTTTATAGGAGACATGAGAAAGATTGTTCTCGATGCTGGCATTAATCAAATGTGGACGCTAACACATTTCTCCAAGCTTAACTATATGTTGATTCAACGTTTGTTGCTATGTAGACTTCTTCCTAAATTATACAGTTAGCTAGAGGAAAACAGCAAATTGCCCAGTCTCCCATTTCACCTAAATAAATTTCACGTCATCTATTTTAGAGGGAGAAGCTTGAAAGTGCCTGTGAATTGGTATAAGGTATGGCATTTTTCATAAATAAATTTATATTCCATATATTTTAAAACCTTGCAAACAAACAAACCTCTTTTTGTATGTGAAATACATTACACAAAGAAATAAAAACTAAGGTGCAATTTTCACTCCTCTCTCCCCACATTTGGAAAGTAAATGTAGAATTACAAGAGAAATACATATCCTAATGATGGAGCAAATAATGTAGCATAAGACAGAATAATAAGTTAAAACTTAACTGATAGTTTAATTCAATAACCATATAAATAATCATAAACATAAGAAGACTATAGGAAACTGGATTATAAGTAACAAATATGTTTGATAGTTCACTATTGAAAAGAAAAGTCCTTCGTCTCATGGCTACTTTTCCTTGACACCATAGCCATTTGATTTTAGACGATTTCCTTTGAAGTTATTCATCAGCTATTGATCACAGCCCAAGTGGCTGTAATGAAATACTTTGATGGTGAAAAATAAAAGTGTATTTGGGGCCAAAAGGCAATTAAAATTATGCAAATTAAGAGTTATTCATTAAAGCTGAGCCAAAACATGAAGAGTAGAGTATGTATTTGAACAGGATAAATACCCTTTAGAAGAAACAATTTAACTTAGATATGCTTAGAAATCTGGGAGTTAAAGGAAGACTGTGAAACTCAGGGGCATCACCATTGTCAGCTTCAAGGACACCCCCAGGTATAACTGGTTATGTTGGGTGGTAGAGATACAAAGATATTAGACTAGATTCAGTGACCCTTTCTTCAAAGTTCTTGTGACAGTATAAACTTCCTTCAAATTCATGCTCCCCCACTTACTAGGTGTAAACATTCGGACAAGTTCCTTAACATTTTTGAAACTCTATTTCTTCAACAATACAGAGTAAAGAAACACTTGGGTCCCAGGGTTTTTATTAGGATTGAATCAAATGAGGTATGTGAATGATCAGTGAAATAGCTTAGAAATATTACCTACTTGACAAACACTAAAATGCTAGTAGATGCTATAGTGGTGGTGGCAGTAATATTTTATTGGTTATTATATAAAGAGTCAGTTATCGAATAGCTCATGCGTGCTGTCAAGTCAAAAAATTGGATTATAGGGGGGCATCTGTCTCAGTCAAGGGGTCTTTCATATTTTAATGCTATGTGGGCATCAGTTCCCAGTTGTCAGTCCTTAGCATCCTAAGCCTTTAGGGAGACAGATTATAGAACTGGGGTCAAAGCTTTAAGCCAAAGGTAAGGACAGTTTAAAATAAGTAATCTTTCAAACTAAAGTGTGCTGAGTTTCTTTTAAATTTCCCCCTGCCAAAGTATCTTAATTTTAGTCACTCTCCTCCTCAGATATGGAATAGTCCATTGATGTGGAAGAGGTGAACTTAGCATGATAGTACTTGGTCCCCAACTCAAACATGTAGCAATAACATGGCCTAGGAAGCTCAGCAGTTGCCAGTTAAGACAGAGTCAGGTTGATAATTTCCACTTTTTTGCCATTTTGAACACTGCAGAACATCTTTGACTGGGTTTCTTAATTTAAATATTTGTGCTGTTGACTTATTTTACGGTGTTGAATGAGGAGATACCTTGATGATGAGGTACTTAGAAAAAACAAGTGACAGATCCAACAAACAGTATATAAAGTAGCTATTAAGCTACAGTAACCCTCAAGTGCTGGCAGTTTAAAGTGAACTTGTCTTGGCTTAGGCAGTCCACACTTACAGAGAAATGCTCACCACTTTTATTCGTTAATGCCGATCAACATAGGGAGACATGAGATTACATAGGCTCTCTTACTAAACTCAGTACTAGTTAATTAACTCATCAATGTAAACAACCCATAGAGATATCAAGATTTTAAGGATGACAAATTAGTAGCAATGGAAAAGAAAAGTTTCTCCTTTTGCTCAGGTCACTCACTTATGTTTTGTGTACAAGGGGATGTTTGGCAGGATTTTATCTAATCATCATCCATTAACATTTATTGAATGTTTCATGAATATATCACTCTACTGAATTGCCAAGGAAAGTAAGAACAATTTACTAGTTAAAATATCCATGATTTAATATGCTCTCCTTGACATGCCATAATAAGCAATTTTTTGTTTTTCCTAGAAAATTATTCTGCTTCTTTACAACCAATTTCTTGACACCAATCTTCCCACCAACTACAATAGAATTTTCTTATTCTGTGTTTTCTTGTTTATTTCCAAAGAAATATTTACATTAAACACAGGGAAATACTTTATTTTAATTCTTCTTTTAAACTTAGAAGTGTACTTGGTGATTTAGTTCCAAGATATTTTTTCTTTTTGTTTGGTCTAGTTTGAAACAGCTAGGTGACAAGCGCAGCTCCAGAAGATGTCCGTTTAAGTACTATTCCCACAGGCACAGTATCCTGTTCAGGAGAATTAATAGAAAGCTGTGAAAAACTATAGACTGATATGTAGCTGTCTCTTAATGACGTTAAAGCAAGTCAATATTCCGGTTTTGGAATGTAAGAAAGAACTGTGACTGTACACTATCAGAGTTATTTGCCGCATCAGAAACACACAGAGATATTGAAAATACATGGCTTCCTCAGTGTAAGTATGTGACCCAAATAACAGACACTGCTTTTGGTGATAGGAGAATCAAATTTGCTATTAAACCACAGACACAGTAGTTCAAAAGTAGATTGTTGGTAAAACAATCTCTGGCTTCAAAAACAACACCTAACAGCAAAATTCATGACCTTCACCTGCTGTTTTCATAGAGATCACTCATTCTGCCCCCAACCAAAATTTTCAGATGTTTGGTTTTCAGGAGATGATTATACCACCCAGAAGTGTCATAGTAGTTATGGTGTGCTCTGATATACCTTTGGGAAGCATACCATTTCTAAGTAAACCCTTGATTTGGGGGCAAGATCAGAATTGAGATTGAAAGCTTTAGCCATAAGACAGTCTTCAGGCTTTTTCATTTGCAGGATATAGTGAGATGTGCTGGTAGAAAATATGACTTGACAACTGATTTACTGCACAACTTCCTGGAAGGAGGTTTTTCCAATTCACTAGAAAAAGAACATAATATTTTCTCTACTGTTATTACTATTTACAAATTTAGGGAATCACGGCACTGTGGAGGACAGTAAGCAACTATACATTGCAACTGATTATTTTACTCTAAAAATAAACTATATTCATAAATATATTTTACACTGTTATTTTAAAATATGTTCCCTAGTCGCAATAATAAACACAATTTTATTGAAGAAAAGTATTATTTAGAATTCAGAAACATTTATTTGCTTCTGTTTCCAGTTTCCATTTATCCAGGACAGGTTACACGGTATGCTCTGTAGATCCTTTGCAATTATTTTGTCATATTTTCTAAAGCCAAATTTTATTTCAAGTCCTCTTCTCTAAGTAGGCATATGAGTTAACAGACATTAAACAGAGACTGATTAGCGAGCTACCAATAGGCTGCTTTACTAACAAAACAAAGCAAACAAACATCAATTCACTCTCTGGTGCCTGAAAATTTCACTATCAAATACATTGTTTTGAGTCAAGACACTGGCCTTTGAACATTGATGTTAAAAGGAATATGTCTACAACATGGGAATATATGTTTAAAATCACTGCCAATGACTAATTCAATTTCTCTTCTAGCAAAGAGCTCCAGGGCTGTGATCAAGAGAGTGCATGTTTTGATGGGATGATAGAAGACGTAGAACAGAAAGTATATTCTTGGCAGAATCAGGGCGGATGTAAATTTGAGATCTCTCTTCATCTAAGAAGACGTATGCATTTTAGGAGGATGAAGTAGACAAGTTGATGAGATGTCAACGAAAAGTATCAGTGTATTCATTATATTGTCTCAGGCTAATTCTGACCAAGGATTTGGATTGAGACATTCAATTATTCAATACATAAATGCATTCTTGCATACATAGATAAATAAGTAAAATCATTTAAATACTACCAGAAAAGAAAATATCTTATTTAAAATAAATAAAATTTATCAAAATGATTTAAAAATATCAGTGGATTTTTCTGTGTTTTTAAAAACTGGGGGTTAAAAATTACCCAATAGTCAGTCCTTAAGATAGTTTAATGAAAGCAATTGTTACTTGACTTGGCATTATACACATTTACTTCACAGTCTGGGATGAGACTTGTAGAATGAAATTTGTCCCATTTAATATATAACTGGAACTAGAATACTTTTTCTTACTAAAAATTAATATTTAGCTTTTTTGCACATTTTACTAGAATGTTTTACATCTTCTATTATTTATTGCTATGGTGCAACAATTGATTTGATTTGATTTTGAGCTCCAGAAGAAAACAGAATGCATTGTGTTATCTTGATATCATAAACAATAATACCAAGGCTTACAACTTTTTAAAGAGAAAAGTACACAAGGTGACAAGACAGCAATGTTTTTTGCTATGTACGAGATTTGCTTTTACTATAAAAGATATATGTTTTCCAACTGGGCAGACTTTATACCCTTCTTGAAACACAAAGCATGTTGTTTTCTGTATTTCAGTAACTCTGCTTTAAGAAATGAGTGTTTATAAAAATGTTAATGCAAGCATGATGTATTAGTTTTCTATTGATGCTGTAATAAATTATTACAAATTCAGTGGCTTAAAACAATCTAGGTTTATTATCTTACATTTCTATAGGTCAGAAATCTGACACAGTTCTCACAGGCTAATATTAAGGCGATGGGAGGGCTACATTCCTCTTGAGGCTCAGTTGAGAATAAATTTCCTTCCTTTTCCATTTTCTAAGGGCTGCCTGCATTTCTCGGCTCATGGCTATCTCTCTCCATTTTCAAAGTCAGCAATGGTGCACATCTCTGACCATTCTTCCAGAGTCACATCCCTCTAACTGTCATATTCTGTCTCTCTCTTCCACTTTTAAAGACATTGTGATTATATTGGGCCCACCTTATTAATCCAAGATAATCTCTCTGTCTCAAATTCCCTAATTTATTCACATGTCAATGTCTATTTTATCACATAAGGTCACATATTACAGGTTCTAAGGATTAGGACATGGGGTTGTTGGGGAAGAGGGCCTTATTTCTCTAGCACACAAAAATATGCAATATTATTTTAATTCTCATTAAACTGGAAACTATCCATCAACAGAGAATTGATTAAGAAAATTCTGCAACATTACACATCTGTTTCAAAGAACCGCATATATAATGACATAGAAATATGATAACAATATATATTAAATAAAAAAGCAGGATGTTCTCAAGTGTGTTTGTTAAGACAATTGGTTCTGTGGATTCTGATCCATCATATTCAGATCCAAGTCAGTATATTGACTTTTTATAGAAAGTTGTCTGTATGTACTGACAAAGAAGAAAATTTCCAAACAAGTTAATCTGAAATGTAACAACCAATGTATTGTAGTTTATTTTTATTAAAGATCACATGGAGCTTGTGATGTTTAATGCTTGTTAAAACTCAAGTCTGAATTTAGAGTTTTGTTTTTCCATAAACTCACTTACATACAAATATGATGATTTTCATTCATTTAAACACAAGAATAAATATTATGATGGGCACAAGGAAATAAAAAAACGACTACATTTGAATGTGGAAGAATTTTCTATTACAATTTTAAAATAAGATTTCCTGGGGTCTGGGCAAGATGGCGGAAGAGTAAGACGCAGAGATCACCTTCCTTCCCACAGATACATTAGAAATACATCTACATGTGGAACTGCTCCTACAGAACACCCACTGAATGCTGGCAGAAGACGTCAGACCTCCCAAAAGGCAAGAAACTCCCCACGTATTTGGGTAGGGCAAAAGAAAAAATAAATAACAGAGACAAAAGGATAGGGACGGGACCTGCACCAGTGAGAGGGAGCTGTGAAGGAGGAAAGGTTTCCACACACTAGGAAGCCTCTTCGCGGGCGGAGACTGCGGGAGGCAGAGGGGGGAAGCATCAGAGCCACGGAGGAGAGCGCAGCCACAGGGGTGCGGAGGGCAAAGCGGAGAGATTCCCACACAGAGGAGCAGTGCCGACCAGCACTCACCAGCCTGAGAGGCTTGTCTGCTCACCCGCCGGGGCGGGCGGGGGCTGGGAGCTGAGGCTCGGGCTTCAGTCGGATCCCAGGGAGAGGACTGGGGTTGGTGGCGTAAACACAGCCTGAAGGGGTTAGCGCACCACAGCTATCCTGGAGGGAGTCCGGAAAAAAGTCTGCAGCTGCCAAAGAGGCAAGAGACTTTTTCTTGCCTCTTTGTTTCGCGGTGAGCAAGGAGAGGGGATTCAGAGCACCGCCTAAACAAGCTCCAGAGACGGGCGCGAGCCACAGCTATCAGCGCGGACCCCAGAGACGGGCATGAGACGCTAAGGCTGCTGCTGCTGCCACCAAGAAGCCTGTGTGCCAGCACAGGTCACTATCCACACTGCCCCTCCCGGGAACCTGTGCAGCCCGCCACTGCCAGGCTCCCGTGATCCAGGGACAACTTCCCCGGGAGAACGCATGGCGCGCCTCAGGCTGCTGCAACGTCACGCAGGCCTCTGCCGCCGCAGGCTCGCCCCGAATCCGTACCCTTCCCTCCCCGCCGCCTGAGTGAGCCAGAGCCCCCGAAGCAGCTGTTCCTTTAACCCCGTTCTGTCTGAGCGAAGAACAAACGCCCTCAGGCGACCTACACGCAGAGGCCGGTCCAAATCCAAAGCTGAACCCCGGGAGATGTACGAACAAAGAAGAGAAAGGGAAATTTCTCCCAGCAGCCTCAGAAGCAGCGGATTAAAGCTCCACAAACAACTTGATGTACCTGCATCTGTTGAATACCTGAATAGACAACGAATCATCCCAAATTCAGGAGGTGGACTTTGGGAGCAGGATATATTAATTTTTCCCCTTTTCCTTTTTTTGTGAGTGTATATGTGAGCTTCCGGGTGAGATTTTGTCTGTATAGCTTTGCTTTCACCATTTGTCCTAGGGTTCGGTCCATCCGTTTTTTTTTTTTTTTTTTGTACTTAAAAATTTTTTTTTCTTAATAAATGTATTCTTAATAATTTTTTCCTTACTTTCTATTTTTAAAAATTAAAAAAAAATTTTCATAATAAGTTTGTTCCTATTTTTTATTTTAAAAAATTAAAAAAATTTTTCTTAATAAATTTGTTACTTAATAATTTTTTATTTTTTATTATAAAAAATTAATAAATTTATTTTTAAAAATTAAAATATTTTTTTCTTAATATTTTTTTCTTATTTTTTATTATAATAGTTTTATTTTATTTTATACACTTTCTTTCTTTCTTTCTATTTTTTCTCCCTTTTATTCTGAGCCGTGTGGATGAAAGGCTCTTGGTGCTCCAGCCAGGCATCAGGGCTGTGCCTCTGAGGTGGGAGAGCCAACTTCAGGACACTGGTCCACAAGAGACCTCCCAGCTCCACGTAATACCAAACGGCAAAAATCTCTCAGAGATCTCCATCTCAACATCAAGACCCAGCTTCACTCAACAACCAGCAAGCTACAGTGCTGGACACCCTATGCCAAACAACTAGCAAGACAGGAACACAGCCCCATCCATTAGCAGAGAGGCTGCCTAAAATCATAATAAGGCCACAGACACCCCAAAAAACACCACTAGATGTGGATGTGCCCACCAGAAAGACAAGATCCAGCCTCATCCACCAGAATACAGGCACTAGTCCCCTCCACCAGGAAGCCTACACAACCCACTGAAACAACCTTAGCCACTGGGGACAGATACCAAAAACAACGGGAACTATGAACCTGCAGCCTGTGAAAAGGAGACCCCAAACACAATAAGATAAGCAAAATGAGAAGACAGAAAAACACACAGCAGATGAAGGAGCAGGGTCAAAACACACCAGACCTAACAAATGAAGAGGAAATAGGCAGTCTACCTGAAAAAGAATTCAGAATAATGATAGTAAAGATGATCCAAAATCTTGGAAATAGAATTGACAAAATGCAAGAAACATTTAACAAGGACGTAGAAGAACTAAAGAGGAACCAAGAAACTATGAAAAACACAATAAATGAAATTAAAAATACTCTAGATGGAATCAATAGCAGAATAACTGAGGCAGAAGAACGGATAAGTGACCTGGAAGATAAAATAGTGAAAATAACTACTGCAGAGCAGAATAAAGAAAAAAGAATGAAAAGAACTGAGGACAGGCTCAGAGACCTCTGGGACAACATTAAATGCACCAACATTCGAATTACAGGGGTCCCAGAAGAAGAAGAGAAAAAGAAGGGGACTGAGAAAATATTTGAAGAGATTATAGTTGAAAACTTCCCTAATATGGGAAAGGAAATAGTTAATCAAGTCCTGGAAGCACAGAGAGTCCCATACAGGATAAATCCAAGGAGAAACACGCCAAGACACATATTAATCAAACTGTCAAAAGTTAAATATAAAGAAAACATATTAAAAGCAGCAACGGAAAAACAACACATAACACACAAGGGAATCCCCATAAGGTTAACAGCTGATCTTTCAGCAGAAACTCTGCAAGCCAGAAGGGAGTGGCAGGATATACTTAAAGTGATGAAGGAGAAAAACCGACAACCAAGATTACTCTACCCAGCAAGGATCTCATTCAGATTTGATGGAGAAATTAAAACCTTTACAGACAAGCAAAAGCTGAGAGAGTTCAGCACCACCAAACCAGCTTTACAACAAATGCTAAAGGAACTTCTCTAGGCAAAAAACACAAGAGAAGGAAAACACCTACAATAACAAACCCAAAACATTTAAGAAAATGGGAATAGGAACATACATATCGATAATTACCTTGAATGTAAATGGATTAAATGCTCCCACCAAAAGACACAAACTGGCTGAATGGATACAAAAACAAGACCCATATATAGGCTGTCTACAAGAGACCCACTTCAGACCTAGAGACACATGCAGACGAAAGTGAGGGGATGGAAAAAGATATTCCATGCAAATGGAAATAAAAAAAAAGCTGGAGTAGCTAGTCTCATATCAGACAAAATAGACTTTAAAATATAGACTATTACAAGAGACAAAGAAGGACACTATATAATGATCAAGGGATCGATCCAAGAAGAAGGTATAACAATTGTAAATATTTATGCACCCAACATAGGAGCACCTCAATACATAAGGCAAATACTAACAGCCATAAAAGGGGAAATCGACAGTAACACAGTCATAGTAGGGGACTTTAACACCCCATTTTCACCAATGGACAGATCATCCAACATGAAAATAAATAAGGAAACACAAGCTTTAAATGATACATTAAACAAGATAGACTTAATTGATATTTATAGGACATTCCACCCGAAAACAACAGAATACACATTTTTCTCAAGTGCTCATGGAACATTCTCCAGGATAGATCATATCTTGGGTCACAAATCAAGCCTTGGTAAATTTAAGAAAATTGAAATCATATCAAGTATCTTTTCCAACCACAATGCTTTGAGACTAGATATCAATTACAGGAAAAGATCTGTAAAAAATGCAAACACATGGAGGCTACACAATACACTACTTAATAACGAAGTGATCACTGAAGAAATCAAAGGGGAAATCAAAAAATACCTAGAAACAAATGACAATGGAGACACAACGACCCAAAACCTATGGGATGCAGCAAAAGCAGTTCTAAGAGGGAAGTTTATAGCAATAAAAGCCTACATCAAGAAACAGGAAACATCTCGAATAAACAACCTAACCTTGCACCTAAAGCAATTAGAGAAAGAAGAACAAAAAAACCCCAAAGCTAGCAGAAGGAAAGAAATCATAAAGATCAGAGCAGAAATACATGAAAACGAAATGAAGGAAACAATAACAAAGGTCAACAGAACTAAAAACTGGTTCTTTGAGAAGATAAACAAAATTGATAAACCATTAGCCAGACTCATCAAGAGAAAAAGGGAGAAGACTCAAATCAATAGAATATAGAAATGAAAAAGAAGTAACCACTGACACTGCAGAAATACAAAGGATCATGAGAGATTACTACAAGCAACTCTATGCCAATAAAATGGACAACCTGGAAGAAATGGACAGATTCTTAGAAATGCACAACCTGCCGAGACTGAACCAGGAAAAAATAGAAAATATGAACAGACCAATCACAAACACTGAAATTGAAACTGTGATTAAAAATCTTCCAACAAACAAAAGCCCAGGACCAGGTGGCTTCACAGGCAAATTCTATCAAACCTTTAGAGAAGAGTTAACACCTATCCTTTTCAAACTCTTCCAAAATATTGCAGAGGGAGGAACACTCCCTGACTCATTCTACAAGGCCACCATCACCCTGATACCAAAACCAGACAAAGATGTCACAAAGAAAGAAAACTACAGGCCAATACCACTGGTGAACATAGATGCAAAAATCCTCAACAAAATACTAGCAAACAGAATCCAACAGCACATTAAAAGGATCATACACCATGATCAAGTGGGGTTTACTCCAGGAATGCAAGGATTCTTCAATATACGCAAATCAATCAACGTGATACATCATATTAACAAATAGAAGGAGAAAAACCATATGATCATCTCAATAGATGCAGAGAAAGCTTTCGACAAAATTCAGCACCCATTTATGATAAAAGCCCTGCAGAAAGTAGGCATAGAGGGAACTTTCCTCAACATAATAAAGGCCATATATGACAAACCCACAGCCAACATTGTCCTCAATGGTGAAAAACTGAAACCATTTCCACTAAGATCAGGAACAAGACAAGGTTGCCCACTCTTACCACCATTATTCAACATAGTTTTGGAAGTGTTAGCCGCAGCAGTCAGAGAAGAAAAAGAAATAAAAGGAATCCAAATCGGAAAAGAAGAAGTAAAGCTGTCACTGTTTGCAGATGACATGATACTATACATAGAGAATCCTAAAGATGCTACCAGAAAATTACTAGAGCTAATCAATGAATTTGGTAAAGTAGCAGGATACAAAATTAATGCACAGAAATCTCTTGCATTCCTATACACTAATGATGAAAAATCTGAAAGTGAAATTAAGAAAACACTCCCGTTTACCATTGCAACAAAAAGAATAAAATATCTAGGAATAAACCTACCTAAGGAGACAAAAGACCTGTATGCAGAAAATTATAAGACACTGATGAAAGAAATCAAAGATGATACAAATAGATGAAGAGATATATCTCTTCATGTTCTTGGATTGGAAGAATCAACATTGTGAAAATGACTCTACTACACAAAGCAATCTACAGATTCAGTGCAATCCCTATCAAACTACCACTGGCATTTTTCACAGAACTAAATCAAAAAATTTCACAATTTGTATGGAAACACAAAAGACCCCGAATAGCCAAAGCAATCTTGAGAACGAAAAACAGAGCTGGAGGAATCAGACTTCCTGACTTCAGACTATATTACCAAGCTACAGTAATCAAGACAGTTTGGTACTGGCACAAAAACGGAAACATAGACCAATGGAATAGGATAGAAAGCCCAGAGATAAACCCACACACATATGGTCACCTTATCTTTGATAAAGGAGGCAAGCATATACAGTGGAGAAAAGACAGCCTCTTCAATAAGTGGTGATGGGAAAACTGGACAGGTACATGTAAAAGTATGAAATTAGAACACTCCCTGACACCATACACAAAAATAAACTCAAAATGGATTAAAGACCTAAGTGTAAGGGCAGACACTATCAAACTCTTAGAGGAAAACATAGGCAGAACACTCTATGACATACATCACAGCAAGATCCTTTTTGACCCACCTCCTAGAGAAATGGAAATAAGAACACAAATAAACAAATGGGACCTAATGAAACTTCAAAGCTTTTGCATAGCAAAGGAAACCATAAACAAGACCAAAAGACAACCCTCAGAATGGGAGAAAATATTTTTAAATGAAGCAACTGACAAAGGATTAATCTCCAAGATTTACAAGCAGCTCATGCAGCTCAATAACAAAAAAAACAAAAAATCCAATCCAAAAATGGACAGAAGACCTAAATAGACATTTCTCCAAAGAAGATATACAGATTGCCAACAGACACATGAAAGAATGCTCAACATCATTAATCATTAGAGAAATGCAAATCAAAACTACAATGAGATATCATCTCACACCGGTCAGAATGGTCATCATCAAAAAACCTACAAACAATAAATACTGCAGAGGGTATGGAGAAAAGGGAACCCTCTTGCACTGTTGGTGGGAATGTAAATTTATATAGCCACTATGGAGAACAGTATGGAGGTTCCTTAAAAAACTAAAAATAGAACTACCATACAACCCAGCAATCCCACTACTGGACATATACCCTGAGAAAACCATAATTCAAAAAGAGTCATGTACCAAAACGTTCATTGCAGCTCTATTTACAATAGCCAGGACATGGAAGCAACCTAAGTGTCCATCATCGGATGAATGTATAGAGAAGATGTGGCCCATATATACAGTGAAATATTACTCAGCCATAAAAAGAAACGAAATGGAGGTATTGTAGTGAGGTGGATGGAGTTAGAGTCTGTCATACAGAGTGAAGTAAGTCAGAAAGAGAAAAACAAATACAGTATGCTAACACATATATATGGACTCTAAGGAAAAAAAAAAAAAGGTCATGAAGAACCTAGGGGCAAGACGGGAATAAAGACACAGACCTACTAGAGAATGGACTTGGGATATGGGAAGGGGGAGGGGTAAGATGTGACAGGGTGAGAGAGTGGCATGGACATATGTACTCTACCAAATGTAAAACAGATAGCTAGTGGGAAGCAGCCGCATAGCACAGGGAGATCAGCTTGGTGCTTTGTGACCACCTAGATGGGTGGGATAGGGAGAGTGGGGGGGAGGGAGACGCAAGAGGGCAGAGATATGGGAACATATGTATATGTATAACTGATTAACTTTGTTATAAAGCAGAAACTAACACACCATTGTTAAGCAATTATACTCCAATAAAGATGTTTTAAAAAAATAAAATAAAATAAAATAAAATAATAAAATAAAATAAGATTTCCTTTTGAGAGGAAAATGGACACTGCCAAGCTTTGAAGGCAAATCATTTGGATAACCTTTTCAATTGTTCTGTGCTGTCAATCATACCTCCAGATGACTATCCATATTTTTTTTCCTATCTCTATTAATTCTGAAGGTAGAAGTGTGGAGCTATTGATGTTGCATATACTTCATATATTCTCTAGTACATTATAACAAAATTGTACCCTTTGGATTGGCATGTTGTATATAAACTAGAAAAGCATATTAAATATATGTATAGAGCAAATGGTCAAATTCAGCCCTCAATGACAAATTCTAAATAATTAAATTCAGTTTAGTTGAGAAATTACTTGCAAAAGTAAGTGGGCAATTAAAATATCATTTTAGATTATCCAACAACTTGAGCTCAGGTTTTGTTCATCAATAAATATTTTAATTGCTTTCTGTTTGTTGTTGTTTTCAGTGAATGTGTTAGCAGTCCAACATCAGTATGTTTTGAAATGACACGTTAATTTTTTTAGACAGTATAAGGCCGGTTTTTTGGGGGTTTTTTGTTTGTTTTTGTTTTAGGAGTGGATTGCTACTCCCAAAAAACTTGCAATAGAATGAGTTTTTATGGTTCAGAAAGGGAGGTACAGACCTGAAATATGGTGACCTTACCAAGATGTTCTCATAAACACCTCCCAAAAACACTAGACAAAAGTACTTGCTTATTCTTTAAATTATATAGCTTTTAATAAATGTTTTCTGTTGTGTGCAATAACTATGCCTCACATCATTGCCATATTGTTCTGAATAAAAATGATTGTTTTCTTAGAAAAAAAATAAATAAAAGCTAAATAGAAACTCATTCAACTTTATCCAAGTTTCTTTGGAAATTTTTTCTGGGCATTCTAATGCTATAAGTATCTCTGCCTCCTTTTTTTTTTTTTTTTCTTTAAAACAAAAGAACTGGATTTAAATAAATCAGAGCCACAGAAAGTCAGATACATTGAAAAACTGAAATTTATTTATTTATTTATTTTTGTTTTTTAACATCTTTATTGGAGTATAATTGCTTTACAATGGTTAGTTTCTGCTTTATAACAAAGTGAATCAGTTATACATATACATATATCCGCGTATTTATTTTTGATGTAGGAAAAATTATTTTGAGAATATCATTCAAGTCAAAACCAATTGAATGGTTTAAACATGAAGTGTATTCACATACGCATGTTTCTATGTGTGTGTAAATGCATGTTTGTGTTGATAAAAAACAACACACTTGATTCCAATTGTTTTGAGCTCACCGATAGTAATTTTCAAAATAATAGATTCCAGCTTCTAAAAGGAAAACATAAACCATTCACGAATACTGAATATCAACTTAGCTTTTTAATAAAATCCTATTACACAATTTCAGAAGTGATATTTTTAATACAGTAATTTTTTTTCAAAGAGCAGAGACTTTCTGTATTTGATCATTTTGCCTATTACCTGTCATCTAATATAGGGAGGCAAGTGCCATTCCTGAGTGAAAAAGACATGCTACATGCCACTTTCCTAAGTTACTTTAATAATATATTAATTCAAAATATATTTCCAACATATTTCCATTGAGAAATTATTCCTACTGTAAATATGAAGTTGTTCTGCTAACCTGTGTAAACTAGAAGATAACTCACTCAGTTAACAATAAAACTGTATTAAGTATTATGGAAAAATATGAGTTCCCTTCTGGATTTTTGAATGCTGCATCACAGCTTCCTCTGTCTAAGCAGATAAAAAAGAAATTATGCACTGCATGAAAATTTAATTAAGTAGACATAAATTAAATAATATATTAAAATTATATATCTTAGCCACTTTACGGAATAATGTTTCTAGTAGGTGAGGGAAAAGTCAGGCAAGATGTTAGTCAATAAACGTATTACTATGAAGAATATCAAATATGAATCCCTATTTATGCACAGTTAGGTAAATTACACCTTAGACTACCATTTTGTGTCAAGAGAAATGGTTTATAATCAGGAGCAGTAGAAATATACTTTTTAAACATTGGATTTAATTTCAATGGGTTATTAACCCATTCTGTATTACTGAAAGAAAAATACTCAGATAATTTGTTTTTAAGCTGCCGTAAACAGTATATGTTTCTTTAGCATGAATAACCTAGACACACTTGGATCATTCTAACTTCAGAAGGGAAATGATGAAGATCAAAAAGAGATGAATGGTAGCACTTGTTATTCCAATAGGACACCTCTCACATCATATGGTTATGTGTTTTAAATATATGTTACTAACACAGGAAGAAATCATGGATTTTCACATAATAAAAGTCTTCCATGCATCCAAAATAGAAATATATGTTACTAACACGTCCAATCATAGTATTTCTTCTGTTCCTAACAGAGGTCAGGTAAAGGGTATTCAACTGCTTCTAAATGCAGAGAGTTGTGCTGGTAAGGCTAAAAAAAGCATTATGCTGAGTTTCATAAAGTACGAAACATTTTAGTCAATGGACTCAGACTTTACTGTCTGATAAGGTTATAAATAGGATCAACAGATCAAGAAGATCACAAACGTTAACTGCCAGTTGCAAACTGCTTTCAAAGAAGCTTGCTTTATGCACTCACCATATTTCAAAAATAAATATTAAAAAAGTCAGATGCAAACTAGCTGCCACAAATAAGACTCTACCAGCCATTCCTCTTGGGATTTCTTAACATTGTCCTTTTCATTCCTACTTCCTCAATGCTTCTCTCTCTCACCCAATAAGCTAGATTATTACCTTTCTATTGTAAAGCACTAGCACTATCAGGAAAGGGTAACAGCAAGAATAAAGGAGAATTAAAAGGTTTTTGTTTTGTTTCATGAGAAAGAATGTGAAATATAGAGAAAGAAAGAGAAACCGAACTCTCACTCTTTCTTTGGAGGTGTATGAATTCAAGTTCTTTACCTAAAACTTCTGAGCCTCAGTTTCCTCATCATTTGACAGAGCTGTTGTGGAGGGTAAAAGATAGCTTATACTAACTATCACAGCGTCCATTTTAGTGATGGTATTCATGGCTCCATTCTCTAATCAATGGGTTCTGCCTCAGTATAAAAGATACAATGCTCACCATTTTGGTAAATCTTGGTGTTTTGTTGTATGGTTGTACTACATTTCATTTCTTTGAGAACACAAAGAATCACCATTATCATTTATTTATTGAGCATCAATTATGTGCCTTATTCTAGCCATAGAAAAACAGTAGTTAAAAAAAACAGACACAAATTTTGCCCTCATGAATCTTATTTTCCACTGGGGAAGAGAGACAATAGACAATGTTAGGAAAAAATGAAGTCAAAAAATAGAAATGTTAAGTATTTGGTGCAGAGTTTAAAATTTTAGATTGGATGCCAAGGGACGGTCTCACTAAGGTAACATTTAATAAAGACTCAATTGAATGGACGACTAAATGAATGAATGAGTTTCATGACCCAGCCTGGGAACCTAATTAACCCCACATCACATTCGCTCTACAGGAAAAACTTATTTTTGGTTCTAAACAATCAACTTAAAAATGAAGGCAAACTGAAATATATCAAAGGCAAACTATACCTTCTAATTAAACTTTAAATTTCACTAACATCATTTGCGGGCTCTTCCAAGTTCCAATTTGCCTTAAAATAGTTAAGCACAGAGTAGCCAAACAAGAGCAATTTGTAACTGCCAAATACTATTCAATGTATCTCCCTATGGAAGGCATAGCAAGTGTGTCACGGTGCTTGAACATGTTTAAAATTTTTGATGGTAAGATATACCATGCCTTTTCTATTAAGTATTTATCTTTTATAACTACTGCAAACTGAAGAAATATATGAAGACTAAAAATGAAATATTCCAAGAGGAATAAATCTGATGTTTTCCACAAAAAATAGAGGTTGACAATGATCTGTTGTCTTCCATCCTCTTATTGGTTGTGCAATCAAAGATAATAGGACAAGATTCCATCTTGTATAGTTGTATCTCATTAAGTATTTTGGATTATTTCGGAAACAATATACTGGCAACATGAAATCAATTAATCCTGACACTTGATTGGAATAACTTATCCAAGTTTTATAGAATTGATGCTTTATAACTTGGAAATAGGTAATATTATTTTTGTGTGATTACCAGGAGAAGGTTCCTATCAAATCAAGTTTTATTCTTTATTATGTTTACTATTCTTTAATATAGCTCTTTCTTTCCTTTAATTCTTTTATATTTCCTTTTCTGTCACCATTGTTCAATACTCTTGTAAGAAATTGAAGATCATTGTCCAGATTAGCTCAAAAAAAGTAATGATGAGGAGCTAACATCATAAACCACATGTGAATTCCAATATTGGAATATTTGGATTATTCTTTCAGATTATTTCTGAAGTAGCTGTAATGGCTTTCAATAGCTTTTAAATATTTCTGATATATATGTGTGTATATATATATATATATATACACACACAGATATATTTATAATATAGCTAAATTATAACTATGAATGTGTATAGTCATCCCTTCGTATCCATGGGGGATTGGTTCCAGGAGGCCCTGCTAATACTGAAATCTGTGGATGCTCAAATGCCATATATAAAATGGCTTAATAAAATGAACAGAGTTGGCCCTCCATATCCTTGGGGTAAGGGCTGACTGCAGATCCCTCCAACTCCATTTTCTAATACCATAGGCCTGCACATCCTCAGTACTAATGGTGGCATGGGGAAGGGTATGCACCTTTCCTTTTTACCCAGTTCACACCAATTCAGTGTAAGGATCAAGAATACTAATATAATTATATCTTAAAGGCTCAATTGGATATAAGGACAGAAAAATTAGTATCTTTGGAACAGAGAGCAACGAATGCATGCTTAGCTTGCTCCTGTCAGAGCAAGCCCACTTCTAACCTCAGCCCCAAATCATCAGTCCCTTGGCATCTTCCTGTTTCTCAAGACTGACAGAGGACCCTTGAGCTCCAGCTCTTCTAATATGCATATGGCCAAAATTCTAAATTACTTCCTATTAAACAGCATCTGTTATTTATATTCTCTGCTATCTTAAGTATATTTTTCTTTCAAACTGAAATGTTATACTTCTTCACCAAAGTGATCAATATTTTTCTTCTCAAAGTTATACATTTTGTTGGTGTTTCACTAATATTAATTATGGGTTTACTTGGGTTTCAGAGATATATGACTTAAAAATGAGGTTCTTAATAAGAAAAACATGTAGTAATGGGACATTTGTTTACCTAAAAATAAGAGGATGCATAATTTAGTAGTCAACATGTTGTATTTATAGGGTGCTTGAGCCATATGTAGTTTAAAATTGGGTTTCAACTCAATAAATTAACCCAATAATTTACATAGCACTGTAAGATATTATAGTACAGATGATATACATATCTAATTCATCATTGAGCACATCTTTGTATATAATGTGCTGTTTCCACAACATTCTACTTCCCCATAATAAAAAGTCTAGTCTTTATCCAATTCCTCTGAGTATAAAGATGTCAATAACTAATGCACAGACAAATAAATGCAACAATAAACAGATACTAAGAACAAATAGATCAATATAAGTGTGCATTAGTGTCTGCATTTCAGAGGTGGTTTAACTTAAAGAAAACCTCCATTTCATATGGATGCCTAGCCTTCTTTTTTCTTTCAATATCTTCTGCTTTCATAATGTACTAGTATGAAGGAGCACTTGGAACATTGAAAACATTTCATAAAGCAAAATATAGTTGATTATGTCTGTCTGCAATAGTTATAGAAACTGTTCCAAGAATTAGAGCCACTGTGTATTGTGTAAAATAAGATTAATAAATAACATTCTTGATCCTATCAGAGGAAATCAAAGGAGTGGCAGCAAAGCATTGAGAATAGGTTTATATCTCTGATTTCTAATTGCTGTTTTTCAAATTTCAAAAGATGAGCTCTTAATTTATTTTGAGAAAGCATTTTTTTGTCTGGAAGATTAGTAAAATCTCTGCTAATATAAAGAGTACTACAGAAAAATAGTTATGTTTGCTTAGTGAAAGTAGAAATCTGGGTTACTTAGTCAACATGTGGGCTGTCTACCGAATACCTCCACAGAGATAATAATGCTCGAGCTTGGATAAATTAATGTATATAATCAGTAGGCCTGTTTATTGATTTACCATAAGAAGTGCAGAAGAGACCCAGAGGAGTTGATTCATTTTACCTTTTCGTCTTCTTCCTGTAAGCAGAAGATGGGGTTACAGGAGTGGAGAGAGAAGGGAAGTAGAAAGGTTTGGGTGGGGATTACTCTAATCTTGGCTTTATAAGTAAGGAATCAGATCCTGATAAGATTCCAAAATGGCCAGATGGATCCATCTCACAATACAGGCAGTTTTACTGACAAAACTCAAATTCTCAAAGCTATTATCTATGATTCTTCTCCACATTTCTTGGCTGGACAATATCAATATTTATCTCAGGGATTCTCCTGGTTATACAGCTTCCTGGCTGACCCACTTTTTTACACTGACACTTTCTTCTTTCATGTATGTCCACCCATTCAATCCCCTCTCCCCAGTGGTAGGATAGCCCTGAAGCTAGAGAAGCTTAAGCTCCTCACTGAACTGGTCTCTTCCAAGGCCTGAAAGAAACCAGAAAAAATATCCATGTAGTAATATATTTTTATAAGATTTGCAAAAGTAAGATATTTGTTTCTGAAAGAATGTCTTGCAGTATAAACTTCAGGCCCCACAAAACTTGACTCTTCTCCTAGTTCTGGTTAATTATGGTTAAATATGGCTGTCCTAGTCTGTCACATCACGGTGATTTTTCATATGTATATTCCGACCTTAAAGCTTAAATTTCATAAAATTATTTTACCTTCTTTATTTTTAACTTCTTAGGGGAATCTTCAAGGTGTTTCCCATTTACTCATACCATATGGCGACTTTAAAAATAGCATCAAGCTAAAATTTAAGTAGTGCAGGATATGTCTCGCATATGAATACAATTTGCTTAAGAGTTTTATCAATCTCAAATTATTTACTGCCTGCTGTTTAAATAGCCCTAATATTTGCAGGCCATTTTAACATGTCTTGCCTGCAAAGTTTTATACTTAGTTTGCAGTTGGTCTTTGTGTCATTCTTCTATCTCAATCTTAAATATTCTTTATTGTGATATTTTCTAAGTAGGTACACATGCCAGTGTTAATGTCTATTCTTCCTAGATCTGATTCTCAGAACAAAACTTCCTAAATGTCTCATATGTGCATACTGACTGAGCTGTCCAACATAGTTTATAAGTAAGTAGTCTGTTTATCTATATGGTCCCAGGCTTCTCAAATAATGCAAGGTAGAGATAATTTTTATATTACCAACAGCAGTCAGAAAAATCGGGATCATTGTGACACAAACCACTGTCTTTTCATAGCTTAAAAACTTCAGTAACTATATGTGGTCTTTCACATTGGAAAAAAAAGTTGAAGAAGGGCACATCACTTAGATTTGGATCACAGTACAGTGATGGGAAGACAGAAAAAATTTGTCTTCTCACCACTGTGCTCATTTCAAATGTGATCAGGGTCGAAACACCTTGAAAATAAATATTTAATTGCATTTTGTAGATAAGTAAATTGGGGCTGATAAATTTAGCAAAACTGAAAGTTGAGTATGAGGGCTAAGATTCATATTTAGCTCATTTACCTTAAGATCTATTCAAACTAAGAAGGAAAGTACTATATGTAACACTTTATGAAGTGTTTTCATATGTGCTATGTTATCATGCTTCACAACAATTCTGTTGGGTCAAATTTTTGTAGATGTGCAAATTGAGGTTCAGAAGTGTTAAATCACATTTTAAAATACTCCTTTTATAGCCTGCTGAGTTGGGGCTTTAAACTTGGGCTCCAGATATAGTTGAACCTGATTCCATAATCCACTGTACCATGCAGCTAGAAAAACATGACTCATGTTTAGAGGTATATCTTCAAAGTATTAATAATAGAATTACAAGATAATATTTTTCTATTATCATTTACCTTAAAATTGCTGAGTGCTAAAAGGCAAAACGAGGCATAAAAGCTATTGCTGGAGGATAATTTCTAGAAAGCTTATGATTAAGTTGTCATAAGAATTATAAGAAATTGTAGAGGGAAAAACCACAAATGGTTTTGATGAGTCGAACTTTACAATGAGACAAAAGTGGGACAAGAAAGTGTTGGTCCCCCAAATAAACACCATATTCAGGCATGTTCTTATGGTGATAAGTCTGAGTTTAAGTATGGTCTGTAAGAGAAGAGTTATAATATTTCCTTGTGCAAATTTATTTTTGTCTTCCCAAAACCTTAGTAGCACCTGGCTGAAAGCAAGGGACAGCTGCCCTAGAGCCACAGGTACTGGACTGTTCCAGGTGCCAGCCTAGATATTAGTTAAGACAAACTCCAAGCCTATGGGTGGTTGATAAAGAAGAAGCTGTTGAATTATTTCCTGTCTGCAGATTTTGTTTTTATCTAAATTAACAAAACTTAGTTAATATGGCTTAACTTTCTATTTCTTATTTTCAAACAGGAACCTATTATATAATGTAGATTTCAATAATAAATTCTTCAGATGTAATAGAAGTAAGCGTGGTTTAATAGACTGCAGTTTGGTCCTGGAGATAGTTTTACATGGGCTTTGATCCCAGCTCTGCTACTCTGTAGCTAAATGGCCTTAG
Organism: Eschrichtius robustus; assembly: GCF_028021215.1. NCBI lineage: Eukaryota > Metazoa > Chordata > Mammalia > Artiodactyla > Eschrichtiidae > Eschrichtius > Eschrichtius robustus. The sequence continues at coordinate 42,244,718 of NC_090841.1, forward strand.
TGAAGTCTCTAGTATCCCTCATCTCCAGAAAAATGTTAATATTATGGATTAAATATAAAAATGAAACATGATTAGTGCTCAATATAACGTGATGATGGTAATGAAGAAGACAGCTAAACATTTGTATCACTTGTGTCTAGATAAATAATTTGAATAAGATTCTAAGATCTTTCTTGAAATAACTATAGTGAGGTTGTTTGGCATCAGAATGCAAACAACATAATAACTTAGGATGATTACAGATCTTTTCCTAAGCAACTATGGTGAAGTTGTTCAGACAGAACATAATTAACAACAAATAAAGGGAGAAGATGGATGAAAGCATAAATAGTTTAAGTAAAACCAAGTACGGCAGTTCAAACATGATAAGGAGGCATCCGTGGACCTAAAGTTATAATTGAACCCTCCTCCTCCTCGCTTGTCCCCAAGTTTCAAGTTAATTCCTGATCGTTAAGCTACCATGTCTGAGATCTTAGGAGACCTAATACAGAAATGGGAAGAATCCATATTAAATGTTGTTAAATGCCTTTAATTGAGGACCATTTCTTAGATTTCATTAAAAAAGTATTTACATTAGACAACATGAAAATAAAGGAAAGAAAACTTTTATTTATAGGTAAAGCACCAGTAGCTGTTTTGAAAAAAACTGAGACAACACAAATATTCTTTCCAAGGATCACTAGAATCCTAACTAAATGCCATTAATTTATTTTAAATGCCACACAAATTTCTGCCACAAAGTACAAAGTTAAGGGAGTTTGGGGGGCATATCTGAAAGGAGACTAAAATATTAAATACATTCTGTAGAATATTTTATTTTCAGATGCCAATCATAAACAACAACAAAAACTAATTAAGTAAAATTAGGATAGAAAGAAATTTAAACACATAAGCATGAGAGAAAATTATAATAATTAGAGTACATACTTAAGAATATAATAATAATAATTGTATATTCTGGACCCATAAATCCAAATGGAATTATGGGTATACATAGGAAAAATTTTGTACGGTGGAATGAGGTAAATAGCAATAAGTGAGTCACAGTGTTAGAGTCATTTTCACATACATAAAAAAATTTCATTTATTGCAAAAGGTTACAAATGTTATGGGATTGTAACCATTAGTATTAATTTAATACATATATGATTTGTACACAGAAAGTATAACTGCTTTTAATGATGTATGTCTGAAACCTTCCTGCTGTTGTATGGGCAGTGCTGATTGTATTTTACTAAGTTGGGAATAAATATAATGCGGTATGGAGAAACAATGTAAGGAAGTTATGTTTCCCAAAGTGGTGTCTTCAGAATACCAAGTCTCACAAGGTGTACTGTGAAGAAGTACACTGAAATCAAATATATCTTGGAAATTCAGCATATTACATATTCCCCTCCTTCATAATGCACTTTGGCATATTAAAGTCTCTGGGAAGTCTTTCAGTAAAGATACCTATTTATCTTTGTTTAATCCAGTGCATTTTTTATCACCTATTAGCATTTAGGGAAGGTACAATATGCTTTGGGAAATGCTGATATAAACTATAAAAGCTCTCTGAGAATATTTATATTGGGTGTTAGATATTTTAGTGTTTTATTTTATCAAGATATGACAGAACTCATGTTCCCCCACTACCATACCCTGATTCAGATAAAAACACCTGGAATTTATAGAGCAATTTATGTTTCTAAAACATTTACAATGCATTACATCTGGCAATATTCTCCTGATGTATTAGCAGCTACTCCAAATCTGAAATCAGGAACCCTCTTGCCAAGGCTAGATCTCTGATACCCAATATCATTCACACCTAGTCGGTAAGTAAATCCTCCAATATTTTTCTAAAAACGTTGAAGTCTGTATCTTTTTTTATGGCCTTCCACAGTCTTCTCCTATAGAGCTGTTCTCATTCTACCTCAAGTACTAGAAATACCTCATCTATCCCCAAACCTCCAACAACATAAACCTGTAATTTATAACCTTCCTATGGTTTCTAATTCTTTTCTGAGGGAATAAATTTATGAACAGAGACACAAAAGGGACATCCTAGTCCATTTCCTCCTATTGGGTGTCATTTATCTTCAGCCATTATTCAAATATACTTGCTCTAAGGAAGACTTAATACCCTCCTTACTTTCTGCAACACTTAGGGTGACCTAGATAATCATGGACATTTGCCAGAACTGTTATCCATGTGTAAATGGCTTCATAATGTTAAGGGGTAGATGCTGCTTGCATTTCCTTAAACCTGAGGCTATATATCAGGTACACGAATACAACAAATTAGGATGTGCTCTACAATGATTATATAGGCAGAATAAGATGCATTTAATGTTTTGTTTTTGGCAATAATAATAGCTAGCATTTACTGGTCATCTTGTTTATTGTGGTGATACTATTATCCCCATTTTACAAATGAAAACACTAAAATCTCAAAGATTGAGCATGTTGCTCCAAGTTAAACAATTAATAAGTGTTAGAGAAAGACTTCCCTGGAAGCCATATGATGAATTGTACTGTGTCACCCTTTCCTCCACGCCAACAATTACTAATTGGACTCAGTCGGTTTAGGTAGGCCAAGCAGAGCCCTTTCCTCCAAAATTCTCCTGTGGGAGAGATTCCTGTCTCGATGTCTCCCCATCTTTTGAATGTGTGATTTGTGAGGTAGCCACTTTCTTCCTTGTGGAGAAAAGACAAGTGGAAGAGAAAAGAATAAAATAAATATAATGAGAAACAATGCAAGACTTCTATTTCTGAATCTGGCAAATTTTTAATGGCTACTCTTGTGTTGCAAGGCATATCCATACATTCTCATAATAAATCCCCTTACCATTTTATTCTTGGATGAAGTATTTTGGCATTGATTTCTATTACATGCAACCAAATATTTCCTAACTAATATTCAACGTCAGCCTGATTCTTTTCCCTAGTACACGGCCTTTCCTTTAAGTTTCCTTCCCTTGCCTCTTATCCAAAAAAAAATTTGTTTAAAGTTTAAAAAGCCCTTTTATGGATTTCTGTGAAAAAGAAGAATCCACATATAACATCTTACAGAAAAGGAATCGTCCATGATGAAATGCACAATCATTTCTAACCGAAGATTTTAGAATAAAGTATTCAAAAAGTGAACAGCATTAGGTGTTATAAATTCGGGATAATTATACTAAAGGATTTTGTGTGTTTAATCTAACTGTAAGTGAGAGTTAGCTCAGTGTTCTATTTAAAAATTCAATTGCAAACAAAGTCAAGTAGTTATGCAAAGTATTGACTGTGGTTCAAGGTAGGGAGCTGGCTTAGAAGCAGATGGCCTGGAGAAGGAAGGAGCTGGGCATAATCATAAATCATAACAGAGGAAGACAAAGGACAAGGAAGCCAGGCAAGGAGGGTAAAAGAAGCCGGATAACAAAAGACCCAAGCAGAAGCAAAAGAGAAGGGGGTAAGAGGAAGGGCATGGTAATAAAGGCAGGATCGGGATGCCAACATGATGCAGCCTGCCCAGAATTCTAATGAGAAGCTGCAGCCCTGGGGAGCACAGAGCTGAGGAGCCACACAACAGTTGGGCGGTTTTTAAATGCAGCACTGTGCCAGAGGCCTGGTGGCGAGTCTCACCCCACAGAGAGTCCTTTAGAATTTAAAGTGCATGACTGTGCTTAATTGGAAGTCACTCTTTAAAAGAAGGCCACTGGTTTGGGAAAGAAAAACCTGACAACAGAACCCACTGAAAGAAGAAAAGAGATGAAAGACAAAAGTGGGCAAAGTGACACTAATGGCAAAGCTAATCAGTGATGATGTTGACAGTGCCCAGAATATTTTTTCCCTTTAGAAAACCTCCTGAATCTTTCCAAGTGACCTTGACTCATAGCTAAGATACCTCCACATAACCCTCTCATAGCTAGGATTTACATACAATTCTTTTGATTATTTTTCACTACAGGTGTTATTTAACCAGCCTACAGCAGTGTTTAAGTTAGCCGTGTCCTTGCAGAGGTGAGTTAAACTTGGATCAAAAGCACCGTGAAAAACTTACAGAAGTATAGGGTTTGAAATTGACACTTCAAGTAATGAAAACCATCCCCCTGCCTCATCCAATGTTGCAACGAATAATTCTATACACATTGACATGGATGCAAATCTTTATATATCCACCCTCATTTTTTTCTACCTACATTTACTCCCATGGTCATCTTATCTAGTGTGAGAGACTGAATATATAAATAGACAATGGCCGGACCCTATACAACGATAGAATTCTGACCCACACGAGATGTCCAGGAAGCCAAACGACAGTCTCTGCAGCAATTGTCCCAGAAAGCTCAGGACCTTGTTAACGAATGCTTGCTACTTTGCCACCACCCCCTCCCTTCCAACTTGAGACAAAACAGAGAAAGCCAAATAACCTTCTTGAACCCATCACATAAGAGGTCCCACCTTTAGTTAGCCCATTTCCAGCTTCCCTATGCCGATAACCTCCAAACAGAAGGCTACTGATATCTTCTTTTTTCCCCCTACTCTGAAGCTTTCCCACTCCCCTGCCTGCCTTGAAGTCTGCCAAACACAAGTGATGGTGGTCGACTCCCTTGATATAGTAAGCTCTGACTTAATAGCCTCTCTTTGTTCTCATTTGGGTGGTCTTTGTATATTTCCACAAATTGTTGGGATTAAAATAATGACTCCTAGTGTATCTTCTAGCCCAGACTTCTCTCCTGAATGCCTGGCTTCCTGCATGACACCTGTACTTAAAATTTTAATTAGTTTGTTAAACTTAACATGTGCAAAAATACCTGTTCCTCCCCAACACTCTCTAAATGTTCAACAATTCTAATTTCTTAAGTCTGATATCTTGACATAACTCTTGATTTTTCTCATTCTCACATGCTCTGCATCTAATTCAATAGTAAATTCTGTTGGCTAACCTTCAAAAGATATCCAGAATTTGATTAAATTGCACTATTTTACCATTACCTACTTGGTCGATTGTCCAAGCTATCATCACCTCTCACCCAGATAACTAATAGCCTTTTAATTGATTTCCCTGTTTCTCCCCTTCACCTCCTGTTTCCTATCAAAACCACATCCAGAATAACCCTTTTAAAGTGTCAATCAATTAGACACTTCTCCGCTTCCCTTCTCACTCAGAATGAATGTCAAAGTTTGAAAACTTTCTGCAAGGTCCTTGCATGATCTGGTCACCAACGTCCTCTTCCCTCCAGTTACCTCCCAGCTACAGCTGTTTGAACTGTGATTGCTACTTCTCCAAAAGCTGGGCAGTGACCTTTGATAGAGTCTGGTTAACAAAAAGGGTTAAAGGATAAATTTAAAAGAGAATGTAATAATAAATCTCATACAGATATAAAGTAGATGTATCAGATAATGTGTTTACTTGCTTAATTAATCAGTAAGATGTTATAACTTGTTCAAAAGAGAATCTAAAGAGCAGGGACATATAATAGGGAATAAGGGATTCTGAAATAAATTTACAGATAGATGCAGAACAGAACTATCCACAGTTCATAGGGCAAGAATCAATGGTATTCCACTGGAACAATTAATTTTTTTATGTATAAGGATTATTTCCATAATAATTACTTTTTGACAATCTCCAGAGTTCTAAAATAGCCCCAAACAATGAAAGACAGAAATAATAAATGATCTAAATGAGTGAGCTGGATAAGACATCTTCTACCTCCAAATCTTTTTTTTTTTTTTTTTTTTAACTTAAAGTTGTTTGAAAACTCTTCTTGGCAACAGGGAGGGAGACAGAGAGAAAGAAGAAGGAGGAGGAGGAGGAGGAAGGAGAAGAGGGAAGGAAAGGGAACAGAAGGGGAGGGGAGGGGAGGAGAGGAGAAGGTGAAGGAATGTGTGTGTGTGTGTGTTCATGATGGGAGAGAGGTTGTATTTTCTTTCTGTAAAATTTGAAAAGTAGACAACATGGAAGGATCACACAAGTTGAAATCAAACCTGAAGATGTAAAGATGTATTGTGAGAATCCAGAAAATAATTTCAGGGCCATAATAGAGAGGAAGCAGAGCTGAGCCAAGGGAGGCTTGACAAAAGGTTTAAGATGGTGAAAACTTGCATGATGAAAAGTAAAAGATAAAGCAATTAGATGGTAAAAGAAGCATACAAATACAGAGAGTAAGAAAAATGGAGAAATAAATGAATCTCTTTAAAGCATAACATTAGCATGAAGATCCAAGAATGCTTGCTGCTCTCTGGTTCCTAGAAGTGCATTTGCATCACTGAGTCTCTCCTGGTTATGGAATTTTACTCCCATCTTTGTGAAGCTCGCTGTTCCAGGGCCTTGGTGGGATTCCTGCTCCACTTATTCCCAAAATTACCTCAGAATAATCTTGCAACACTTGAGGTAGCTTTTGAATTAGTTTTCTTTTACTTCCTGCATACCAAAGACCCCCAATATAGCACTATTTGAAGTATTCATGTTGGTATCTGATTTTTAGCACAATTCCTGAAGTGTAGGATGTGTTAAATAAATGTTTGGAGAACTAAACTGACTTGAACAAATTTAGCCAAATTTCTCAAAGTTAGCAAGTCTGGCTTCTAGGGACTGCTGCGTATCTCAAATATCTCATTAATAGCAAGAAGCTTCTACTGACATCAGCCTACTTGCTCTCCTCATTTCTTGCATACCTTTAAATATTTTCATTGTTTTAAAAAATCTAAAATGCTAAATAACATAATTATTTACACATTAAATTTACAACTTCTTTCAAATATAGTAAAAGCGGATAGCTCAGTGTTTTTAATTTGTCATCTGCCTAATAATGAAATTTAAACCTCTATTGTTCATCATCTATCTTTTCCTCTATGCTCTAGTTCTCAAATTAAAAAACTATGAAGAGCTTTGCTGCAACTATTAAACTAATGGAGGAAAAAATTCCCACTAGAATGTACTACAGAATATTGAGTTTTTACCATAAAAAAAAAGTCATATAAAAATATGTGATGAATTGGGAGATTGGGATTGACATATATACACTAATATGTATAAAATAGATAACTAATGAGAATCTGCTGTATAAAAAAATTAAATTAATTAATTAATTAATTAAAAAAACAAAAAAAAGATTATAATTTTGTAGGCAATATTTTCCTCTGTGTGTGTGTGTGTGTGTGTGTGTGTAAACAGAAATAGATGTAGACAGGGCAGGAGAAGCTGAAGTGCCTCCTCTCTCTCCTCTACCTCAGCTTAAATTTAACCTTTTTCCTTTTTTTCCATAAATGATGCTTGATGTGAAAATTAATCTAAGCTGGGTACATGAAAAGGCATTCCTATGATTCATCTTTCCAGTGGGGGACCATTATTGGGAAACATTACTTTATAATTGAATTTAAAGAATTTTAAGGCCTACATAATCTTAGAGACTATAAAACCACTAGCAATTGTTTTTTTACCCACTTCTAGAAAAGTCATAGTGGCAAATAACTCATTATTTTCACAGGCAGGCCTTTTATTTATAACAACTATATTTGTAAGTTTATATTATACATTAATTCAAAATATGCCTCTCCATACTTTCTACTTGGTCATTCAGAATAATAAAAAATAAACATAATTCCCTTTTTCGCATGATAAATCCTTAGACTTAAAGAGAATTATTACGTTCTTCCTAAAGCACCTCAGTTCAGTTAACCATCCTTCATATTATATGACATACATATAATTCACTATTTTAATTTTACTGTTTGATAACCCTAATTTTTTAGCATTACTTTTAATTTAGGTCAACAGTGCTGTACCACTCAACTACCTTGTACACTGGAGTTTCCAAATAACTCTTTGTTCCTAACCTATATTCTCATCTCTGTGAGGCCTATAAAATATGTAGACATGCCAATTAGTGAAAACTAGAAGTTTCATTAGTTTTTTCTTTGCTTTTAATTTTGATCTCTCTCTCTCTCTCTCTCTCTCTTCATGTTATACTGTTATACCTTACGCGATAATAGTTACTTCAATTCTCCAGGTTTTAAAACTCTTCAAGCTAGATCTTGCCCACTATTAATTTGTGCAATTGATCCTTTGACTTAATTTTGGTACTTTACATTTTTTCTGCAAATATTTCTTTTAAGTTTCATCTTCCTTCACATGTAAATGATCAATCTTTAGACTAAGTAAATAGTTATCATAGGAGGAGAGGTTCCTCAACTTGATAACGACAATCTACAAATAACCTACAGCTAACATAATAATTAATGGTGAGAAACTCAAAACTTTCCCACTAAGATCTGGTACAAGGCAAGGATGCCCCCTATCACCACTCCTTTTCAACATCCAACTGGAAGTTTTTGCTAATACAACAAGGCAAAAAAAAGGAAATAAAATATACCAATTGGGAAGGAAGAAAGAAAATTGTCTTTGTTCACAGATGGCATTATTGTCATTACCATTTATTTACTGATGACATGTCTGTACCATCAGTGTAGATATTTCCTCTGAGCTCTCAACCTATAAATTTGACTGTTTCATAGAGTTGGCTGTCTATGTAATAGTCACTTGGATGTCCTCGAAATCTCAGCATATCTCAAAGTAGACTCAGCATCTTACCCTCAAACCTGGTGCTCTTGTTGTGTTCTTTTTTTGAATGAAATAACATAGTGTCACACCCTTCTCAGTTATGTGATACCCAGTTAAAACCTTGCTAGAAATCTTTAATCCTCCATTTCCCTCTGGCTCAAATTCATCAAAAATCCTCCTTGTATCAGGCTTTCATCATGTCACTCCAGCATTAGTACAATAGACAATCAAGTGCACTCCTTGCTTTTATTCATGTGTGTGTATATGACTGAGTATGCATTTGTTTAAAAGTCACTGTTCTTCTTCTTCCAGAGACATTTCCATAAAATGTAAATCAATTTGTGTTATCTCCCTGCTTAGCAACCTTCAAACCTTCCTCTTAGCTTTGGTAGGAAATCCAAACTTCTTCGAACATTATGCAAAGTCTCTAATGATGATTGGTTCAGTCTCTATCTCAGCTGCCCACCCTCTTCTACAACCCCTTGCACACCTTGCTTCCTGCCTCACTGAACTAGTTGCTGTTTATTCTGATTACCAACTTACATTGCTCCTGTAGCTCCTTCTGCTTGAGAAAACACTTTCAACCATCTACTGGGTCAATTTTTCTTGGCTAACTCTTATTCTTTTTTAAGGTTAAACTCCTCCGTGAAGCCTTTCCTGCATTTTTTTTTTTTTTGACTTTTTGTGCACTGATTGTCCTCTGTACTAAGCAAGATTTTAGCATTTATCACAACATGCTAAAATAAGTCAGACTTTCTGCTTGTCTGACAAATTGAAGATATTGAGAAGCCTTTCTGTTATTTAAAAGTATTTGATATTCCTACCTTTTTATAACACATTTGTAAATTTTATAATTAAAATCAATTTTTATTTTAAACCTCTACTGCATAAGTGCCTGTGAAAAAACTTGGACAACACTTTAAGAAATGTTTTGCTTCTCCTCTTAATCGAGTAAACTACTATACAATTTTCAGATCTCAACTCAAGCATCTCTTTCTCATGGAAATATTATTGCCTCCCTTTTGAGCTGGATTCCTCTAATACAGTCTCCCAGGACATTACGCACCTCTTCTTTACATTGGTTATCACAGTCACAGTTGTATAGTTGTATGATTCCTAATCTGTAAATGCCATGAAAGCAGGGATATAGGTCTACGTGATCTCTCTACTTTATATCCTGCACCTTGCATAGTGACTAATGCAGTGGGTGGGCACACAATATGTATATATTTGTTTATTCAATGAATAAACGTAACTCCAAAGAGGAATAGTTAAATGTGATTCAATACAAACCTTTAGGTTTAGAAAATAATCTTTCTAAGAGAATGACTGATTATTTCTCAAATCTATGGAAGAGGAAAAGATAACAATCAGAGGAATAAATCCTCATTAGAGGGTTAATTTATTTCCAAGGAAAAGCTCTAGATATTGAAATAACCTGCTAAGGAAGTTCATGGAATTTCTTCTGCACAAGCATCATAGTTATATATAGGATTGGAATTGAATTAGGACAGCTTGTATCCAATTTGTGTTTGAATATGGTTCTAGCAAAAACAGAGAAGATGGCTTTTTAGGGTTATTTTTAGCCTTTAGATTTTGAATCCATTTTATTTTACTTATGATTATGACTCTCTTGAATTATATGCCCAGATAATACTCCATATTGTTTCATTAACCTAATAAAATAAAACTTTGTGTTTCCTATGCAATAGAAATGTAAATTATCTGTACAATACTAAGTTTATAAATGTGTTTTCCAAGCCACAACATGATGAATTATAGTCCCAGTGAACATTCATATGAGCTATGCATGGAAAGAGAAAGGAAATTCATTTTGAACTGAATTGAGATAAACATATCTCATAAGTGAATCAAGTTTTAATAATTCACAAGAAGTAAAACCCACAGTCAAAGGAGATGTATTATAAATGCCTTAGCCCAAACCCAAAGTAGTATTATCATAATATTAAGTTATATGTCCTATTTATCAACAGATTTCTCTTCCATGCCTTTCTGAAAAACACAATTTAAAATATTTTATATCAATATTAAATAAAATTGCATATTCTATATTATTATAAATAGACTCTGCTATATTTCTTTGATGCTGCTTTATTATTTTTTTTGTAGACCATTAGAATGTCACCATATGTGGAAGGCATAGGCTTTGAGAAGTCAAAATATATTTGGAAAAAATATTTTCTCATTTTTCCTCTCTCTTACATCCAAAACATACTTTTGATTTTAAGATAAGATGCAATGTTCAGTGTTTTGAGCAATAGTATTTTAAAAAGTCAACCTGTTATTTATTATGTATAATGTAATATAAAATTTACTGTCTACATTGATCTGGCTTAAATAATATCTAGATGTGTTCATATGGTCCATCTTTGGAAAATAGTTTAAAGTTATTCAATTATTAGCATCTATTTGAGGTAAAAGACAAAATTTCACTATCCCAAAGTGAAAGTAAATTAACAGTTAAAAATTCTTTTTCAAAGTCATTAAAGCCAAATTTCTGAAACCTAAATACCTACCAGATATCTTCATGGTTTTGTTTACTTTTCAGACCTAAGAACTTTTGTTTTATTTCTGCTAAATTGCTAATGTTTCCAATTTGTGTTAATATACGACTGAGTCCTTGAATTTAGGACAGGTTTATTTGAAAACTGGCATTTTTGTTTGCATACGGATAAATATATGAAAATTAGCCTGTTAAGATTTTTAACTGATTCACAACTTCAAAATCTTCTAAGAAATGTTATCTAAGAGAGAATCTTTATGACAAGTATTGATTGTTGGTATTTTACCTACTTAGTTCTTGTAGTTCACTTTACCTGAACATGGACATGTGTGATACTTACTATTTCTGATATTAAAATAGAAACTTGCAATTTACACATATATGTATATATTTTACTAAATTAAATATTTTAACAGAATTAGGTATTGGTTACACCACTGAGAAAACAAAGCCTTATAAGCTGTGATGTAGACCATGATCACTATACAAATTTGAGACCTGGCTCTGTGGCTTTGAATCTAACCTTGAAAATCCTCTGCATGTAATTTTATAAGCTTAGTCATCAGGGAGTGTTTTCTTTTACAAACTTATCCTATTGAGGGTATTTCTGCCTTTTACAATGTCCCTTTAACTGTGACATCAATAGGCTAGAAACTTAGAACTCCTCCTTATGATTCTGTCAGGTGTAGCCACAAATTATTCCTTTCACATTTTTAAATTTAAGAAGTGCTACTCAATCACCTTTAGTTAATTGCTTAGATCACCTTCCTCTACAGTAATTATTTTTGATGGATATATTCATTATTTTTGTAATTAAAAATATACAGTCTACAAACCTGGTGCCAAGAATTCATTCCCCAAATTGCAAGTATAAGCTATTGAATATGTGATCATGCTCTATAAACTAATAATCGAGGCAGATAGTTCAATTCCCCATTTAGATCCTAGTAAATTTCTTTGGAAAATCTTATAGGTATATTGTGTTTTAATCTTTATAGGTATTTAGTAATTTTAACATTAATTATATATATGTATATATAAATGGTATGAACGTAGCCTTTATAGCATTAACACTCTGAAGGCCATACAGCTGTCAATCCAACCTGTACATATTTTTATAAAATTAAGGACATCATTATAAGATTGACTTTTGGAGATCATACTGTGAAAATTAGCAATATTTTGTATTTACATTCATATATTGTATTATTTCACTGATCACTTTATTTATTCTTATAAAATAACAGTGCAGCAAAAACAAAATTAATCAAACTTTCTGTGCAACTCAGGTAATAGGACTGTGTGGTAAACAATTTGGCCTTGCCCAGAGGACCTTTCCCCTTGGCTTCTGGGAGGTAATCCATATCATACCTGATGGGAGTGACTTTGTGTAGGACAAGGGTTGGCTGCACCAGCTATTGTGGTGATGCTGGCCACACCCCAACAGTCTCACAGTCTAAGGAGTGAGCTGACTGTGCTGGAAAGACCAATCATGTGATTCAGGGTAGACTGATTTCAACCTTGTGAACAATCAATCAATCAGGCCTATGTAATGGACCCCCAGTAACAACTCTGGACATCAGACCTCTCAAGTGAGCTTCTCAGGTTGGCAGTACTCCCTATATATTGTCACACATCAATGACAAGAGGATAATACATCCAAGGACATTGGACACTTTGCATTTGGAACTTTCCCAGACTCAGCCCTATGGCCTCTTTCTTTGGCTGATTTTAGTATGTGTCTTTTCCCTGTAATAAGTTGTAACCATAAATATAATAGCTTTCATTGAGTTATGCAAGTTCTCCAGTGAATTATTGTACACGAGAGTGGTTTTGTGAACTCTCCAAATTTGTAAGTGGTATCAGAATTGAAAACAGTCTTATGACTGTGTCCTCAGCCTTTGCAGTTTGGCAGGTTGCCAATCCTCTAGAATACTAGTAGTCTATACTAGGCATCAATATTAATTGATATCTACTTCTGCTTAGTTGCAAATTTTTGAAAAATAATTAAAATATGTATCTGGTAAAATAAATAACAGCTCTATGCACTGAGTGCTAACTCTATGCTAGGTACTGTACATGAATTAAATGCGTGGTCTCTATCTGTGAAATATATATTATTATCCATTTCCAAAGAGGAAGAGAAATAAGTAACTCATCTAAGATTTAACACCTAATGTGTAGAAAAGCCAGAATTCACAGCCAGCTCCTTTTCAAATCCCACACTCAGAGAAAGACTATCAAATGCAGCCTCTCCTTGTTAACACGGCTCCCAAATCTATTTTGAAGCTGAGCTGATTAAGACTGAAATATCTTAAGGACTAAGAGTGTATGCAATTTTGATTAACATTATTAGCTAAAATACAAGGAATATCTTGTTTAGTCACATAAATACAGTGTTGGACACTTTCTGTGAACCCAAAATATCATAGCATAGAGTGTTCTGTGCAAAATTATATCTACAACAGATTGTGCTATTGACTTAAAGTTTCAAGAGTATCAGCTAATTAGGGCAACTATAAAATTTCAGGCAGATTCCACTACCCTCATTTGACACAACATGCTGCCAAGATGCTCCAAAATATAATGTAAAGTTTAATTATCAAACACTTGCAAAAACTTAGGTAACTAAAGCTCATTCTATTAAGATAGGGAAGGTTTCAAGCTATTAAAATAGGGAGAGGTTTATGAGATATCAGAAAATGTCTCATAAACTAAAGATTGAGTATGCTTTATGCACAAACACAAGACTAAATTGCATCACATAGTTACATACATTTAGATGTGTATATAATTATACATGTACAGAAACATATTTAGGCAAGCTAAATTGAATAGAATCACAAATCTTCTAGTGTAGGGAAATATAGGAAGTATGTAGAAAGCTACGGGAAACTACAGTAGAAAAAGCAATAAATTTGGAGTCAGAATTTCATGAATTTCAATCTGAGGTTTTTGCTCTTGCCTTCTCATGGAGTAATTGTAAAGATTAAATGAGATGTAATAGATTTGAGAACATTTAATATATATGCTGAAACATTATAGATACTCAATAAAAGTTAGTTGAGTATATTAAATATTTTATTCATAATTAATAGATAATGTAAGCTATATGGATAAAATATTATAGTTTATAATATTATAATATATTATAGTTTAATACATTTACAGTATTTATTTTCTTAAAGCTCAAACTTTGGGCTTTGTTATGGGATGAACTGTATTCCCCCAAAATTTGTATGTTGAAGCCCTAATGCCCAGAAGTTGACTGCATTTGAAAATAAGACCTTTAAAGAGGTGTTTAAGATAAAATGATGCTGTTAGGGTGGGCCTTAATCCAGTTTGACTGGTGTCCTTACGAGAAGAGGAAATTTGGACATGCAGAGAGATGAGAATGTGGGCCCACAGAGAAAGACCACAGCCAGAAGGCAACCATCCAAGCCAAGGAGAGAAACCTCAGGAGAAACCAAACCTGACGACACCTTGGTCTTGGACTTCTAATCTCCAGAACTGTAAGAAAATAAATTTCTGTTGTTTAAGCCACCTGTCTTATTTTGTATTTTGTTCTGGTGGTATTTTGTTATGGCAGTCCTAGCAAACAAACCAACCTTCTAATTTAAAAACAGAACAGTTTTTAGGGTAGCAACTAATTGACAGTACAAATGCTTGTTCAGACATTGAAAACTGGTCGCTACTACAATAGATTTTAACGCACCCAAACATGAGTCACATAATATGAGTAGGTAGGTCTGCTCTCTTTACCTCAAAGATGCTTAGGAGAACCTCAGTTCTATGTGTGCTCATGCAGTTCCCATTTCTGGACACATACACCACATACACTTTCTTTGCATCTATCTGAATCCAATCTGTCATGCAGAAACTAGCACTATGCTAGACGTAACTAACAACTCAGTCCCCCGGAGATCTTTCCCTTGAATTGACCCTTGACTGCTACCTTTTTTATCTGGTAACTTTTCAGGATCATTTTTCTTACTTATAAAGCAATAAAACATGTAATTTCCTGAGAGAAAAAGCAGTGAAGCCTATATATTTGTATCTCACACAAGACTCAGGATAGTGTGTTGCACGAAATAGGCACAAAAATAACATTGAGTTAATGAATAATTTTAATAAAATATTAACAAGTGAAAAGGTATCAAAATATTTTTATTTTGTATTCATTCATCAAATAATAGTTGTTTTACAGAGGTTGCACTCACAAATTAACATATATTTTTATTTGTTCTCTCCTTATTTCTCTTTGCCATGCAAAAACACACAATTGCTTGCATTTTGGTTTTCTCTGGTTTCCTACTAGTAGGAAGTGACTCACAGTGATTCAAGTTGGATAAATTTAGCCTGGACACAGTTGTCCAGTCCTTACCCATAGATTAGTGGTTCTTGAAGATTTCTTTGTCAGGTATCTCTTCCAGAATAGCTTTTCTACACTCAAACTGAGACACACACACACCTTTGCAATCAATATTACAAGTTCATGGACTCTGCAAAACTCATGTCTATAAACACCATCTTAAACACTCTTAGAGCAATTAATAGGCTGTTGTCATGGAGATCACCAGTTGCTTTTAGGAAAGGGATGTGAGAGAATGGTTAAGGTTTCATTTAAGGAAAATATACTAACTACTTGAGAAGGACCTATGCATTAGGCATATAAGGCTTCATGATGGTGCAGAAAGCGCTTGAAAGAACACCCAGAAATTTGCAAAAGTCATAATAGGACATCTCTTAGGATTAAGTAATTTAATAGATACCATTTTATCATGTTCCATTTCATTGATTTAAACAGATAGTTATTTTATTTTACTTTTATTAACTTTTAAAATTAATTTTATAATTTAAAAAAATCTTCTGTAAAGAAAGAAACAAAAACCAAATAAGGTCAGGAGATACAACTTAAACATGAATAAGACATAGTGTCTGCTGTTAATGTAGCTTAAATTCAGCTGGGAAAATACACATGTACACAGAAACAAACAACAACAACAAAAAAAAAAGAATGAAAGAGAGAAAGGAAATGGGAGATGGTAGGTACACAAATAACCTGCCCAAAGTGCCAAATAAGATTCCTGGTATTACTCGAGTTCACCTGCAATCCTCTCCTCATGCTATGACTGGAAGCTGAGAGCCCAACAAATCTGGGCCATGGAATTCCTGTGCTTGTGCCTGAAATTCCTAAACTATAAAACCATTTTCCAAACAGTCATCAGTTCCTGGGACACATATTTTTTTTCATAGTATTCAATTCATATTTCCTGGGAGAAAAATGTTTTATAAATACCCTATTAAGACTAAATAGGCCTAACAGAACAGAGCTTCTCATTCTTTTTGTGAGATAGTTAAACATTTTATATACTTGGATCAAATGCCCTAAACTATGAAGATGGACTCTAAAGCATGCCTTTGAATTAAAGGCTAACCGGGATTATCAGTGAATCACTGTATTTAGAGAAGCACAAGATTAAATAAAAGGCATGCAAAAAAATCTCCTACTAAACATTCTAATTGTGGTAGACTTCCAACATCCATCACACACAACACACGTTCACACAGAACATACTTCCAAAACTTGATTAATTACACATAATGTCGTGTGTCATCATTTTACCTTATATAGTAAACGGATGCTATATAGCAGAATAAACCTTTATTATATTACCCCCCATACCCCTTATTATACGCAACACAAATACAAATAAGAAACTCAGATACAAAGAATCATGTTCTGTTCAATAGGTTATACTTCCAAGGTAAATATGGACAGAGTTTTAGACTTAAAGGAACTTCTAGTCCCAGTTGGACCACTGACATGTTGACTTTCATGAATCTGAGTTCTCAAACTTATATTAGTTTTGGCATTTACTAGCTACTTCCTCACCTCCAGAAAGAAAATGAGGTTGCCTGTAAATATCTTGTAGAGATAAGCTTTTGGTTTCTTTTCACTTTCTCTTTTGTTTTATGTTATTTTTACCTTCAACTGTATACAATGAGCGTATCTACTCAATGGCCAGACTGTCTGAATTCAAATTCAGGCTCCATGACTTCTTAGTTATATTACCCTAAGTTATTTACTTCTTCTTTCTGTGTCTTAGTTTTCTCATTTTGAGAATGGCAAGAATAGTATCTAATCCATACAGATGTGTGAGGATCAAGAATGTTAACACATCTTCAGCAGTTAGAACAATACCTTGCATTTAATGAGGTTCAAATAACTGTTTTTACTACTCTTGATGATTATAATGATGTCATGATGTCTCATTCATTTAAAAATTTTATGAATTTTTTTCTAAGTATACACCTAAAGAGATCCATAACAGAAAGAACAACCCCCCCCTCTCCAGCCTATTGAACATCTCCTTTATTCCTTGGAGAATTTGTGTAATTTTTAAGTGTGCCTGAAAGCGTAATTTGTTGTGCACATAAAGTAAAATTTGTGTTTCAAAGCAGGGGACTGGCTAGTGTGTAGCTGTCTGATTATCACAGCAAGAAATGATTAAGATTTGCCAACACGGAGAACATGTTTTCTTTGCTCAAACACATTATTACCCTGTTAGATCCTTTCACTGGCTCCCAATTGCCTCCTGTTTATAAAATTTAAATGTTTTCTCTACATCTGTATTGAGCTTTTCTCCTCTTGGAAATATTACTGTTTCATTTCTGCTCATTTCCCCCAACACAATGATATATTCATTTAAATCATTTTTTTCTTTTTTCATTCTCTCTCCATTTACTTGGCCTTATCTGTATTTTGTCACATACCTCTCATTTGTCTACTCTTTTAACCTTAAATTGCAAAGAATATAATGGGAATGTTTCTTTGTAGTGTACTTTGCTTATAACACCTAAAAATATGGCACTGCTAATAGGAGGAATAAAAAGAATATTCAGATATGAATGTGAGCTTTAACTAAGGTTTATTTTAGGAATAATATTGATAATTAATAGAATAAATAATAAACAGAATAAAGAGAGATAGAAATCATAAAAACAAAATAAAAAAAGGGGATTGAATGGCATTACTAGTAAAATATCTCCAAAACAAACAAGCACAGAAGTTCACTTGAAATTCCTAAAATAAAATTCTGAGAATTATGAATACAAGTATGTACATTTTGTACATTTTAATTTGTATCAAATATATTTTGGGATCTTTTCTCTAAAAAGTTAACATATCTTTTCCTCTTTTAACAGGCAATTTGGCATAAAACTTCTTTAAAAACAAATAGCAATATTTTTACTCCACAAAGGCAAACTGAAATCTAATGTGCATAACCAAAACCACATTAAATTTTTCTCACCACTTTGGTAAAAGTAATCTATGTTTTAGAGAACTGGTATTAGAAGTAATAAATATAATAATGTTTGACACTTTTTATATAATAAGCACTTCAGATTGCTCTTGTCCCTCCTCCCCAACTTACATGGTTTGTTAGAATTCTTGCTCATTCTCCCCCTAAATGTGAAAGGGTAAAAACAATTTTACAAAAATTTTATGCAGAGGCATGTATTTATAAAGAAAAACAGGATACCTAAACCTCCTAACTGTATGGCATCACCTTAATGCTTTTCATTAGAGTATTTTAATTGTGACCGACACGTGTATTTTGTTCAAACCACACACTTGAGAGAAAGGGATGATCCATAAGTGCTAGGTACACTTATGAGAGAATATATTAAACTGGAAATGAAGCTTTTGACAAATAAATTGAGAATTTAATTACTTAGTAGTGTTTTTTTCTCCATTGTATGTGTTTGTATATACATATACATATGATCTAAAAAAAAAAGTCCTGAATGTATATTTTGACAGGCATTTACACACACATACACACACATATACAATGAAGCACATACATGCATGTATAATTTCCATATTATAATAGGAGACAAGATTTTTCTGCTTCATAAAAATATGAAGATAATCACTAATTGTGAAGTCTAACCTCTAAATCTGCACTGTCAGACCTTGTTCATTATGCAGTATTTAGAAAGAGACAATTAGTATTGATGCTGTGAACTTTTCAATGTAGTTCAGGAAACAGTGTGGTATAACCAATTAAAACAAAAACATTTAAGAAGGTAAGGAAACCATTAAAGCCAATTCATTACACCTTCATATTTTGGGTTCATTGGTATTGAACATGCACATTCAAGCAGAAAAACTTGAATTGCTGATATACCCCAAATTGCAAATTTGTAAATTTGAGAGGCAGGATAGCTTTAGAGTACTGATGAAACATTGATAAGGCTTATCCTAATGATTTAAACAGCTGTTAGGAATCATAGAGACCTAAACCAATAACAATGTATGGGTATAAAATGGTTTCTTTTAGAATTAGGTTTCATTATTGTTTGGACAAATTTAATGAGATCAATTTTATTTTGTGTATATCTCAGTTGTTTTATGCAGTTGTCGAAAGTCAAATTAATTCCTGAAGTGGATGAATGCGCGTTAGCTAAACAAGCGAGGTTCAGAACTTTCTTCCGTTCTGAAACTCTCCAGACTGTTCAAGTATCACTAAGATAATTCTCTAGAAGTGGCAACCAATGGTAAAAACTGTATACTTGCTGATGAAACGCTGGACCCCCATTTATAGTCATCTTCATCAAAACATAATATAGAGGAAGGATACCCATTTAAACACAGATAGATGAGTCACTCATCTAGATAACTGACCCTTTAGCAGCACAAAGAATTTCATCTTTTTAAACCTTATTATCCACTAATAATATGATGTGGGTGTGGGGAGCATTCTAACAACATCTGCAGTATATAACAAGTATACATGTTTTAAGTTCTGCCAGTATTTTTGACAATCAACAGCTGTGATGATAGAATGATCAAATCCACCTACACCCTCCTGCACTCACCCCAGGAGCAATAACAACAAATACTACAACATAATCAACAATCGCCTATGAAGTACTTACCGTATGTCAGACAATTATCTTTTTTTATCCTTAGAACAACCCTATGACATAAACATTACAATCTGATTTTGCACATGAGAAAACTGTAGTTTAGGTACCAAGGACGTAATCATATTAAG
This sequence comes from Eschrichtius robustus, assembly GCF_028021215.1. Taxonomy (NCBI): domain Eukaryota; kingdom Metazoa; phylum Chordata; class Mammalia; order Artiodactyla; family Eschrichtiidae; genus Eschrichtius; species Eschrichtius robustus. The sequence goes on from NC_090841.1 coordinate 42,264,843, forward strand.
AAAGGTTGGTACAATTACAATTCAATTTACTTCCAAAGTCAGTCATCTTAACCACAGTAAAACATTGTCTTTTCCATTCATACCAGTATAGTAGCTCAATACCAGAATTTAGAAAATGTCTCTAACATATTTTAAGGTGAATATGCACAATGCCTAAACTCAGGGCTAATGTCTGTACTATAAGTTGGTCACCTACCCCTTACCAACTATATACCTCTAGGTTCCAACAGAACCCTCTGATTTAAGCTCTGCTTTGGAAATAGAATGAACTAGGAAATAAAATCTACTTCACAATCACAGACAAAAGACACTGACCCTCACTTCCATGCTAGTTCTAGATTCTACAACCAAAATGCCCTGCAAGAATAAGCACAAAACTGTGTAGGCACAATGAGAATGGTTTTGTCAATCTCTCTGTGTGTGTGTGTTGTGTGTATGTATGTATGTATGTATGTAGGCGTACATAGATAGATATATCTCCTACAGTCCAGTTGAGAGATTATGTTGTCATGATGTAAGGAAGTGGCAACAAGGATGGAGAAAAGTGGATTTGCAAAGTATTTAGGAAGTAAATAGATAGGGCTTGAGGACTGATAGAATGTGGAAGTTGAACAAGGAGGACAAATAAAAGATACCTCTAAGGCTAATCTGGTAAATGTTGTTACGGTAAGATAAAAGAGGACTGGCTACATAATTTGTGGATCCCATAGCAACATATGGGGCCCCTTGTTCAAAAGTATTAGATTTCCAAGACGGCAACAGCAGAACATTAAAACAAGCACGGAGCCCCTCTGCATGTGGGGTTCTGGGCAACTGCCTGGATCACACATCCATAAAGTCAGTCCTGAGCAAATTCATCAGTTTATTGGAACATAAAATGGAGAAGTGAAAGAAAAGTTGGAAATATTAGTCAACCAATATTTTTAATCAATTCCATGTTAAAAAAAATAAGATAAACAAGAGTGAATCTCTTATATGGCCTCCTCTTCTGTCCCTAGCTGGGCTTCTTCCAGTTGTGGCTACTCTGTCTTTCCTAACAAATACTGCCCCTTACTCCAGGGCTGGACAGACCTCCTCACCAAAGCTTGGCTCTGTGGAAGAGAGGCAGAACCCCACCACTACACTGAGATCACTGAAACTGTTTTGTGACTTCACAACAGAAAACTTGTGTGTGTGTGTAAGGAGAGTGAGAGGCTGTCACTGTCCTGCCTTCTTCTTCAGTCGTGTATTTCCCAATACCTTCTTTGTTTTGGTGTGGCTGAGGTTACCCCTCACAACACCACAGAAAACATGGCATTGCCTGTGTAGGGGGTGGCAACTTCTAACTTTCTGGGGCCAGTGCAAAAGCAATCATCTCCATGTTGGTCTACTCTGTGTCCTGTCATTGGGGTTGCCATCTATCAGAGGTTATGCAAGAGGGGTAGGGAAGCTTTCTCATCCTTGCAGATAACTGTGGCATTTACTGGCCAGGAGCTGAGACATAACACTATGTATTTCTTTTTCTCAATCCAGTGTGAAAATCAAAGCACATTCCCTTTTCAATCAAGGGAGGCTGTAATATCCTCTCAGAGAAGAGACAGCTTTTTAAACACCGTGTATGCTTCTTTGTTTATGTGGGTGTACGCAGATGGAGGAGAGGGCATGGGGACATAGGATCTGTGCTGCTGGAGTTAAAGTGGAAACTTCCTGCCATAGGGCTTTAACTCCCAAGCTGGGATCAGGGGAACAAAGGCAGTCTATTGCCCTGTCACTGTTAATGGAAGGCCTGGAGGAGCAGAGAAAGCATCTCCTCATTGTGTAAAAGAAGCCTAAACTAGGAAGTGCTTTCTGCTTCTCTCTACACGCTCCTACCACTGAAGCTGCCTTTATTTTTTTGACAATAAAAAGCCATACCGTCACCCCCCACAAATCCATCATTGTAAAAGGAAAGGAGAAATCAAAAAAGCATAAATTAGAATGCAAAATGAAAATCTGCTATAACAAAAGGTGACAAATATAATCAAATATATATAATCAACTGAAATTAACCCGTTAAAACAAAAAGTATATCTTGGGTTGAATTTTTTTAATCTAAATGTGTTTTACCTAATATAAACATAAGGAGGCTCAGAAATTAAATTTCAAAATAGATATAAAAATGAAATGAGCATAGCTATCGCCACAAAACATTAGCAAAAGGAAGCAGGAGTGGCTATAGTAATATCAAACTAATACTGGAAGCTTTGGAGGTTGGATGACATGTCTTACTTCTAAGTATAATGTATAGCATTTGTATAAGACTGAGTGAGTGCTCATTCATGAAGATGAATTCCTAAACCAGGAAATAGCAGAAACAGAGTGGACACTTCAATTCTGCATAAAATAATAGCTTATAACAAACAGCTAACAGTAGACCAGGCATTCTAATCCTTTTACTTTATATTTTTACTAAGTTCTGCCTTCTAACATTCCCACCCCTTCTTCAGGGACTCCAGTTTTCCTTGGCATCTATATTTCATAATAACATAGGCACCTTGCAAGTTCTGAAGCAGAGCAAATAGACTGGCAATTCATCAAATATATTTTATTTCGTTTTATAGATACATGAAAAGGAATAATATTTTGCCCCCTGGCACAATTCTTCTATCTCTTGTTCCTGTTTGGATCTCCCAATGACTTCAAAGAGAAATTTTCTCTAGGAGAAGTGAGCAAGGTTTGTAATATATAAATCTAAGTTTTTAAATGTCAAGACATAAAGTAACAATGATTCACTTTTCTTTAAACTAATAAAAAAAGGCCAACAAAAACAAAACAAGTTTAAGAAAAACCCTCCCACTATAAAAATATCTTGGCCTTACTGTAAAAGAGAAAATTCCACTAAGTTGATGCACCAATAATGTATGATTTGTACAATTCTGTGGTATGTTAACAATTCTGTCTCAGTAGAGTACTGTAGCAATCTCTCAAAAACAAGCAACTGAAATGTTATTCGTCCTAAAGCAGCACTATCTTTTTTTCAGTGCAATCATGGACATATTCTCGCACTGCCTGATATGGTAGCCACGAGCTTCCTGTGCCTATTTAAACAGTTGAAATATGGCAAATACAGCTGAGGACCAAAATTTTAATTTAATTAATTCTTTAAACTAATTTAAATTTCAGAAGCCACATGTGTCCACTGGCTACCATATTGGACAGCATAGCTTCAGTCACGCTGTCACAGTTGGTGATCTGCTGGGCAGGTGTGCAGTGTAAAGTGAAACCAGTCTTAGGACTTATGGTTTGGTGCTGGTGACAATGAACAAGTAAAGGAATTAACAAAGAAATCTCAAATGAGAACTGATAAGAAGAAAAGCATGATACAGATTCATATCTGTATTCCCAAACACTCTTTAGGAGGTTCTCAGTACAAGTTTTGTTAAAAGTGTTCACTTAAAATAAAAAGTAATGGGGGGATGTCATCCAATTAAGAAAACTGGTTTAGAGGACCCTGACTGGAGGATGAGCAGAGCCAGCTGTCTGTTTCACTCTCTCTACTTCACTTGTCCTGACAATATTCCCACTCTCAAATCAGCTCTACATATAAAAAGTCTTAACGCATTGACTCAAAGCTCAACACTGTTTAACCATTCTAAATAAATGATACTATACTTCTGCTTTAAGGAGTGTGGCAAAAAGGCACAAAATATGCTATAATATGTTTAAACATAAGGCATCCAGGCAATCAAAGCTGTCAAAAGCACACATGGGGACAAATAAGTATTGTGAACAAAAACTTTCTTGTAATATGCTGAATTTTCATATTTTTCTGTTAGTTTTGGAAATTCATTAGTCATTATTTTTTCTTCTGATTTCCAATAGCATGCTGTTATCCTCCATTTCTTCCTGAACCTACCCTTCTTAATTAAATGGCTTCCTGACCTTTCCATCATGCTCTTTGTTGGAAGAGCTGTGTGGGTGTGTGTGGATGAACAGACATTGCTGGGGCAGGGAAGGGGTAAACTCACTTCTGAAGCAAATCTTGTAGTCCAGAGCTTTCAAGAAACATTTATGAAAAGATTAAAAAATATATCATTCTATATTTAATCTACGCATGCTTTAGGAATTCTGAATCCTTGAGAATTCCATAAGGAAGCATAATGCTGATCGCCTGTTTTTATAATTATGTAATAAATGTTTAACCAGATGAAACTAATACATCAAGCACTTACTTTAAAAACTAAAATGAACAGCCCTTCCTAGATCAAAATTATAAATTATCTTGGTAATTCATTTATTCTTTTTATCTGTGAGAAGTACTAACCAAGAAATTACATATACATATATATGTAATATTAATATGTTAAGGTAGGTTGAAATTTATATAGAATAAATATATCTGTATAATTAATTTTTATGTGAGGAACGCTTATCAATGAGGAATGAACTACATGCATTGTTACAATGTGGAAGGAATTTGAAATAAATTACTTATCTCAAGCTTGTAATGTGCTTTGGGGATATTTACCTTTTGCTTCTTCTATGCAAAGTCAATATTCAAATAATCCTCCAAAATGTAATGTTAGAATCTTTATATTACTTTAACTGTAGAACCAAAAATTTGCTGATGCCAGAGAAGTAACAAAAAATTTCATATTCATTGTAATTATGGAAGTCAAATAAAATCATTTAATTTCTCCAAATAGTTTTATGAGGCAGATATTATCCCCTTTCTACAGAGAAGGAAATTGGTACCTGCAAATATTAACTAAATCATCTATATCACAGAGCTAGCAGACTATAATTACGTTTGAGAGCCTGGACTGTCTTATTCTTTTATGAACCTACAGTACATAGTTAAGAGAGTGACTGACATATTGTAGATATGCATACATATCTGTTCAGTTAAAATAAAGTATTGGAGCTGGGAATAAAAGAGAGAATTTTTTGGCATTAAAACTCACCATCTTTCCACTGTATTGTATAACACTTTGCTAAATAAAGGGATAAGTATTTTTGTTACAAAAAACAGGTGTCCACTGCTTTGCAGATCCCTCTTGCTTACCTTACTTTAATGTGAGAAAGCAATTTTGATTTTCTGAAATACATATTAAGTATATTCAAAATGAACCATAAAACTAACTGAAATCAGGGGAGTCTAAAGTGCTGGAGAATGGAGGAGAGGAATCTCATAAACCTATCAACTGAGGAAATAAAAAGTATATGCCCTAGTTTTGGAAATGTTGTCCAGGAAAACCAGGATGAACAAAACAGTAGAAGAGCACATGGGGAAAATCCCAACTAATGAGAAATCAGCACATGCAGAGAAATTCTCCAGGGCTTTGTCCCCGTGGCTATGGAACGGGAGGCCTCTGCACTTGAGTGGCTCTCTGTGCATGTCAAAATCCTTTGCACCCCTTGCAGCTCTCAACAGGGTGCCTTATTAATAACTAGTGCTGAGTATATGTGGTCATATCTTGATTAATACCATGGAACTGCAGAAGGCCCACAGTAAACAGCTGCATTACTCAAGGGAGTGAAGATATGGCTAAAATTAAAATAGTCTAAAATTTGATTTAGATCTACATACTCATAATTAAATGTCTATTGTGGGTAAAGCAGTACATTAAGTGCTTAAAAAGAAATAGCTTAGTTCAGAATTAGTATATCTAAAAATTATGAGGAATATAAGTAAGATGAATATGAACATATTTACCAAATCCTAGCATATTAGAGCAATGAAAAATCAAGGATTATGAAGATTAAGATAAATGGATATTTTGTAAGCCATGATTTAACTTATTAAATTGCCTATCATACAAGGCTATGAAGTCTGAAAAATGTAAATAATTTTAGGAATTCTATTAGATGATTCACCATTGTTTATTATTAAAGATAACAAAGAGATAAAAGATCCATAACCTCTGATGTTATTATCAAGGAGGTCAACAAGGTATTTCTCAGAATAATCTTTGATGCATACCAGTCTGAATCATAACAACCGCACAACCTGGGAGTGCCAATTCCAATTCCCATGTTTCTAAGATTCATTTTTGAGCCTGATACACTTTTTCAAAAATCATATTTGTTTTTGTGCCAAGGGGATCGTGGTGGATCTTGGTAATTGTACATCAAGTTCTGTTCTCTGCTTATTTGATAATGATAGAGTTGTAGCCGGCAAATATTACCCATCTAGGACCATATTTTTCAGCACTCCCTTCAGCTAGGTATGGTCATGTGGTTGATTTACAGACCAGCTTTCATGTCAGCCTCAGTGCTCCTTCTCTCTGCCTTTTCCAGCGTGACATTGGGAAACATCAGTTGAAGATGTCAGAGCTGCCCTTACTGTGGGTCTTTGAATAACTTTATAGAGAACAACCATTCATTGACCTGGAATAGCTAATTTAGTCCATTAAAATAAAATTGTTTTACTTTATTCTTATTGTATTCCTTAAGTCAAGGAGTTATTTTTAGGTCCCCTGCTAAAAGCTTACTTTAAATTAACTACTACAATAATATAGTTTGGGAGTTTAGGCCCAGGTTTACTTAAATTTTCATTTTTTGTTGTTTCATTCATTTATTCATTTAATCAATTTCTATGTATCCTCATTAAACAAATGAAAAATTCCTAGAAGGTGTAAATGTCGGAAAATAGACTAGAGAGTTTACCTACGAGGATATAGGACTAGAATTCAAGCATGACATATAAACTACAGAGTCAAACTTATATAGCATATATGGAAGGAAGTATTACCTCATCCCCCCCCCCCCCAGGAAAGGAAAAGTATCTGACCATTACAAAAAGAAAATATCCAATAATAATTATTCAACATCTTCGTATGCACCACTAGTGTCAAGTATCTCAGTACCAATTAAACCAACATGTTTTTGTGTAGATGGAAGAGTAAAGGAGTACAGAAAATGGGACTTCACCAAACTCTGAGCACATAAATTGTGCTTTTCCAATTTTCTATTAAGAAACTGAAATAGCTCAAAGAGTTAGTCTGAACTCCTTAATGTATTTTAAAATGGATTAGAAATCCAAAATGTCAATAATTTTCTCTTAAACACATCCAATATTATTACATGTTGTTGGCATGATATTAAGATAAAGAACATGCAAAGTAGAAGTATTGTTTCTAAGATTTATATATCTTAAAATGTATTTCTTTGCTGTTATGAAGCAGATTATGGCAAGTCATTAGGTCAGTCCATATCATATGAGAATCCAAATTCATTAGCATGGAACTCCTGGGAACCAAAAAAGAAATTTAGTATATAAATACTATGAGTTAGTTCACACTTAAATTTAGAGTTCAACATTTAAATTAGGTGTATGGTAAAACATTTTTCAGAATTCTAAGACTACTTAAATTTTTGTGTATTTATTTATGTGTAGAATGTGAGTATATATGTGAACTTTATAAAATAACATTTATTTTCTCTATAATTTATATATGTGAGTAAAGAAAGACATAAACACATATAAAAATGGGAAATAAACATACAACTCAGGAAAGGCAACATGCAAACAACAAGGTATATTTAACTAGTAGCAGTTGTATTAAAAGATAAAATCAGAACCAAATAAAAGGTGATATTTAGTAGCAAGAATGTGAAATATGGAAGCACAACGGAGACGAAAGTGAGGTTGGATTAAGATAAAGATGATTCTACTGAGGCCAATAGAATTTTTCATTCCAAATTTAAAATAGAGCTGATACAGCCAAATACTTTGTACTTTTGATCCTACCTCCCAATTTTTAGAGATGCCCAAAGAGAATTTCAAAAGAGAGGAAGAAGAAATTATGCTGTCACACTAAGTAGAGAGGGATGAGAAGGCGTCTTTGTTAAAACTGTGGCATTTAATAGGAAAGGTGAGATAGAGTCAAGGCTGACTGCAGAGACCCTGTGCAGAAGACAATCACGAGACTCAGTGCTTCCAAGAAGTCCTGGGCCAAGGTTGTCTGGCCTAGATCTCAAATTTTGTTTAATGGTAGGTCCGAGAAATGTAATCTCTTTAATAGTGAAAACTGGCCAATTGTACATAGCGTCTTCTATATTATATTTCTCAAAGAGGTGGAATATGACAAGGTCTAAATAGTGAAAATAAAAACATAAAAATCAATTACACACACACACATGTGTGCAACAAAAAGCAAACAGAAGACCTTGAATCTCATTCTGTATTTTAGAGAATATTTTATTTGAGTTAAACAAAGTCAAGACCAATTAAAAGATAGGACCAAGACAACAAGCAGCTTGCGACTCAGACAGGAGTTAACTCACTTCAGTTCCTTTGGGTTATAGTCATTAACATTTGCATGTAAAACTTTCTACACGGATTATATGAGATGTTCCAACTCCAGACCTTGAAACAACTATAGACCATGAAGTTGCACCTCTATTAAGCTAAAGGTTAAATAGTTTGAAGAAAGCAACAGTAATTCTCATAACATAATATCATTTTATAATGTAGCTTAAAAAAGTCTGGTTTCCAAGATGAAAATGTAAAAACGAAAGAAAGGAGCAACAAAATTATTCTATGTCCTCTAACACAGATCTATGGAAGTTCAAAGTCATGTGCAGAACAAGTTCAATAGCAAAGAGGGCTGCAGTTGATCACTTCAGCTTTCCCAGCATGGCACAAATTCAGTAATTTCTGAGCAAGCAAAGGAGTGACTGACAGTACCCAAAATGCCATTACAGCTTTGCACCATTGTTCGTGGTGTTCATTAAGAAAACCCTGATTTATTGGTATTTTCCAAATACACATAATTTGTCACTATAACCTTGAAATAGCATAAAAATACATTAAGATCAAATTAAAAAAAAATTTTCCTAGTTGCTATACAAAACATACCAATTCATTGAAAAATTGATGCAGAGAGAAAACCAAATGTGTTTAAAATAATTATCTTTTTTTTAATTTAAGAAAACTTGGGATTTTTTTTACATACAGCTTTTCCTTGTGGATCCCAAATTAGTGAATACTTATTATATTCTTGTCTTTGGGATATTCTTCATACATGAGGTCTTATTCGTGCCTGTTAATAATCTTGGAATAGGCTACTGAATGAAACTGCCTCATGCAGAAAGTTGCTTTCTTGAGAACAGAGGCATCCAGTATTAGCTAAATAGTTGAGGTTTTGAATTTGTATGTGATGTTCTTCATAGGTATTCACAGCAATTAGTGGTAAGCCAGTATTTCAGAGTCTGAGTTACAAAATAACATTAATAATTGCAAAGGGTGTGGTAAATGATTTGTTAGGAATAATAAAGCACCATAGATTAGGAATGATTTACTTTAAAATGACTTACTCTAAAAAAACAAAAACTGGAGTAGGTTCACAGGTCCTCCAGCCTGAGATCATTCGTATTTTCACTCATATGTTTCCTGAACGGGAGAAGAATGGGTGCAGTTAATGTGTCTCGCAAAGAATCGCGCACAGGCTGAGTGTATCCACTTGGATATGTTACAGTGGAAAAAAAGGACAAAGCCGAGGGGTCTAAACCGTGACTATAGAACGAGAGAAAGAATAGCATTCCTTGCATTAAAGCACCATCTTTGGTGGGAGGGAGGGAGATGCAAGAGGGAAGAGAGATGGGGATATATGGATATGTATAACTGATTCACTTTGTTATAAAGCAGAAACGAACACACCATTGTAAAGCAATTATACTCCAGTAAAAATGTTAAAAAAAAAAAAAAAAAAAAGGACGACAAGGTGGGATTTGAAAAATAATGGAATAACAAGAAAGACCTCATTAAATTAGTCAAAAATATACATTATATGTTTGCTACTTAAACTACTATGTTAAATTTTTGTGATATAAATATATTCATCATTTACATTTAAAAAAAAAGTACTACCTTTGTTAGCTTCTCAACAACTTTGTTAATTTTCAAACACAACATTTATTGTTATTTTAAAGTTTTCAGATAAAGTATTGATAATACTAAGAGGATGTGGTTTTAGTCTTTAGTCCATTAATAAAGGCAAATTTTATCATTTAAAATTATTTTAAATTATCCTAAAGAGGTGTTTAAATGAATAGATGAATAGTATGCTCATAATTATGGAGTACTAAAGTCACAGTGTTGGCTATAATGGAGTAATGGAAGGACAATGAGATTTTCAGTCAGAATACTTAGGTTCTAACTGTGAAACAGAACAAATATCAATGCACTTCAGTTCTAACTAAAAATAACAAGCATCTTCTATGTAAAATATAATTATATATTTATATACTTTGAAAACTTGTTTTCATTTGATTGCTCAGGGATCTCAGAGTTAATATTTAATCTTTTGAAACCTCTCTGTCCTAATTTGTGAAATAGAGATTAATATCACCTCTTATCTCTTAGGATTTTTAGTGAAAAAAAATCATGGTTGCAAATTGCTTATAATAGTGGCTAATACAAATTATTCTGCTCACACGTATTAGGTCTTGATGTCAATATGAGTTTTCTAATAACATTTACAATTTATTTTCTATCACTTTGAGACTGGAGGTCTGCCAGAATGTTCGTGTCTTAAATCTAGAAAACGGCCAGCCCCTGGGTAGCAGCAATGAATTACGTCAAGACCCATGGTCATACTCCATGTACCATGATTGGTTAGTTCATTAATAATAATAAAATAACAGCAATTCTACTTGCTTGACATAAACTGGTGAGACTTTTCAGGTTGTGTTGTGATAAAAGACATACTTGACTGTTAGAGAGGGAATGGAGGAAGAAGAAAAGAGAAGAAGAGAGGAGAAGACAGAAGGGAGAATTGGAGTTCGGAAAAGCATGGGGAGTTTACAAGTGGCAGTATCTCCAAGGATGGGTACTAGAGATTATGACAGGGTCAGTCACTATGGCAGTTGTTGGGAGAGTCAGAAGAGAGATCCATCAGATCATGGTCCTGCCAAGGTAGAGGAGGCTAGTGCTTAGGAAAGGGAGGTGCCAAAGGCTCTCTTGAACACTTGACACACAAATATAAGATGTACCTAACCATTTCCAAACATAACGGAGAATTAGAAGAAAAAGTAACATAACCCAAGATCCCAGCGTAGATATATCAAAACACAATCCTTATGAGAATTTTTAAATTGGATTGTGCAGATAATTCTAATGAGGAATAGCACAGCAGTCCACAGATCTGAGTTTGGAAAGTACTTTATATTTAGTACTATATTTAGTACTTTATAGTACCCTATAATGTTGGAAGGCTTTATAGGGAAACTGCAGATGAGAAAATGTAAGGCACTCTTTAGCCTGATTCTTTTAATCAGATCCCACTCCTGGGATCCTTGATCACTGAATAATATCCTGGCAATTTACTTTCCATTCAGTTTCCCACCTGAGAAAAATTGTGTGTCAAGATATTGTGAATTGTGCCCGATTTAAAGTTTTTTCAGGTATTTTTCATTTAAGCTTAATTACTGGAGATTCTGGTTTACATACTTTTCTGTTCATGCCAGCTGCAAACTAAAATTCACACCCACCTTAACAACAATATATCCACTGATCCTTTTGAACTTCTGCTGAAAGTACATAGTAGGTTCTTTTCAGGAAAAGAGTTGGTTATGTTGACCAGATTGACAACAAAGGGCCAGAATCTCTGTGACCTCTTTCTAACAATATTCACTAGAGGGTAGAATTCAGGATAAAGTGAATTCTGTTGACCTGTGCTCAGTATAGCTGTTTGTTGTTTTTTTTTTTTTTTTTTTTCCTGAAGTACTAAAAGAATGTCAGTAATAGGCAAGCTTGTCTATGGAACAGTCCCACCACACAGATGTTGAAAGAGATCCCTCTTTTTCTTTTATTGAAAGCTTTGTAAATATATCAGACTTTTACAAAAGAGCTGGAACTGCAGGGATTGCTAAGGCCTACATCTTCCCAGTCGTGTAGAGTAGACAGACTTGAAGAGTAGAAATAGTAACTAAGTGTGACGGTTGATATGAGGAAGGAATATATGGGTTGACAAATCAACTCTTCAGTGGCAAAGACTAGGATTGAGAAAGTTCTAGAGTTAAGGTCTCAGTTTACCATTCTAAAAGTTCCTAACCAAGAAAAATCTCTTTTAGTATAAATCTTATATCTATAGGTATTTTTGTATATTTAATTCTTTTACAGTCCATTGTCATCCTGGAAAATATGACTAATTATTAAATGTGTAAAAGTTTCCCCAGTGGCACTGGAAGATGGAATCAAAGGCATGAATATTTTTCTCCCATTCTGAGGGTTGTCTTTTGGTCTTGTTTATGGTTTCCTTTGCTGTGCAAAAGCTTTCAAGTTTCATTAGGTCCCATTTGTTTATTTGTGTTTTTATTTCCATTTCTCTAGGAGGTGGGTCAAAAAGGATCTTGCTGTGATTTATGTCATAGAGTGTTCTGCCTATGTTTTCCTCTAAGAGTTTGATAGTGTCTGGCCTTACATTTAGGTCTTTAATCCATTTTGAGTTTATTTTTGTGTATGGGAGAAAATATTTGCAAACGAAGCAACTGACAAAGGATTAATCTCCAAAATTTACAAGCAGCTCATGCAGCTCAATATCAAAAAAACAACAACCCAATCCAAAAACGGGCAGAGGACTTAAATAGACATTTCTCCAAAGAAGATATACAGATTACCAACAAACACATGAAAGAATGCTCAACATCATTAATCATTAGAGAAACGCAAGTCAAAACTACAATGAGATATCATCTCACACAGGTCAGAATGGCCATCATCAAAAAACCTACAAACAATAAATGCTGGAGAGGGTGTGGAGAAAAGGGAACCCTCTTGCACTGTTGGTGGGAATGTAAATTGATGCAGCCACTATGGAGAACAGTATGGAGGTGACTTAAAAAACTAAAAATAGAACTACCATACGACCCAGCAATCCCGCTACTGGGCATATATCCTGAGAAAACCATAATTCAAAAAGAGTCATGTACCAAAATGTTCATTGCAGCTCTATTTACAATAGCCAGGACATGGAAGCAACTGAAGTGTCCATCAACAGACGAATGGATAAAGAAGATGTGGCACATATATACAATGGAATACTACTCAGCCATAAAAAGAAACAAAATTGAGTTATTTGTAGTGAGGTGGAAGGACATAGAGTCTGTCATACAGAGTGAAGCAAGTCAGAAAGAGAAAAACAAATACCATATGCTAACACATATATATGGAATCTAAGAAAAAAAAAAAAAAAGTCATGAAGAACCTAGGGGCAAGATGGGAATAAAGACACAGACCTACTAGAGATGGACTTGAGGATATGGGGAGGGGGAAGGGTAAGCTGTGACAAAGTGAGAGAGTGGCATGGACATATATACACTACCAAACGTAAAATAGATAGCTAGTGGGAAGCAGCCGCATAGCACAGGGAGATCAGCTTGGTGCTTTGGGACCACCTAGAGGGGTGGGATAGGGAGGGTAGGAGGGAGGAAGACGCAAGAGGGAAGAGATATGGGAACATATGTATATATATAACTGATTCACTTTGTTATAAAGGAGAAACTAACACACCATTGTAAAGCAATTATACTCCAATAAAGATGTTAAAAAAAAGATATCCTTGTAAATAATGACTATCAATATTTTAAATTAAAAAAAAAAACGTGAATAATTAAAGAAATTGAATTAAATTTTTATGTTGTGTGGTTGGCCAGGTTTTCCAAACCAAAGTTTAAATTTATATTTATTTATATAAGGCTAAGCATACATAACAAGGTTTTGATGTAATTCATTCCTCATAAACCTAATTCCCTAAATTCCTGTAACATCAACAGAGTTCATGATCAAATGGTTTACTTTCCTCTTCTTCAGGGAAAAGCACTCCATGCTAGTAAATAGGATATGCAGGATATGACAAAGGAAATCCTACTCCTGTAAAGTTGTATCAATTCTGGATCTAATGAAAAAGTTTTACTCATACATAAAACAATATTTTAACAGCATAGAAAGCTGGCTGGAGAGAATGACACAATTTTAGATTTTAATCTGAAATTTCAAAGAGCTTTCTTGAAAAACTCTAAAAAGAATGCAAGAGTGTACCAGCTACCAGAAAGCAAATATAAAAGAAACCCCTTGCTGACAAAGCAACCTTTTATCCTTCGTACTTTATCTGTGGTCTATAGGAGATTTAATAGGCAAAATGTCACTGCAGATCAAATGTCTTCTTTCTAGAGCTCATTTTATTATATCTTAATTTAAAACGTAAATTAATGTCCCTAAAGATAATAAAGTTAACAGGTAAATCAGATAGCAAAACAAAACAAAAAACCCTCCCAAACCCAGTTAATTCTATGTAGATTTTCACATTCAGGGAGATAACGCAAAAAGACCAATGGGATTTAATGAGAAAAATGTTAAACTTAAAATATGCAAGGTATGCCTCATCTCACTTTGTACATATTTGCACTTAATTTTCATAGAGATGGGCTTGCATTTATATCTCTACTCAGAAGCAGACAGACTCTGGTTAAAAATATCATCTTTATTAAATCTGAACTAGCCATCAAACAAACAAATACATTTCAAAGTAGTATCCCCACCCTGCAGTGTTCCAGTAAAGGAAATAATAAAGGAAAATATGAAGAAAAAAACAAAACAAAAGATTGTTCTCTGAGGAGAAGAGATCTAATTAAAAGGAGGCCCTAACAACTCCATGGCTTAATTGGGAGCCAACTGAGATAATTGGACCTATGGGAGTATGATCACACCCATCATAAATTGCTTTTTTCACAAGTATAGGTTAAGTGCTTGATGCTTTAATTGGGTGTAGCACTACAATGAAAGTAGGGATAATATAGAAAAATTAATATTTAGGAAGGCAATCTCCTGAAGTTCTCTGGCATCATTAATAACTATATTTTTTTCAAAGATGCAATTCTCTGCATTACTTGGAACCACTTTGATAACAGTGTGGTTACAATTCAGTCAACCAAAATATACTTATACTCTTAAAAGTTGACCTACAGACCACTTGTAGCTGTTTTGCAATTAGAAATTCAACAGGATCACATCACCCTGTGATTGAAGTTAAAATGGGCTGCTTTTTTGAAGACGATATCCTTGAGTGTTCACTGCAATAAACGCCGGCTTTCAATTAGATGATCTTCCAGGAAACAGAACCACAGAACTGTAAAGTCTCGGGGAATATCATTGATCATTTATCTGGTCAAACTACCTATTTTTATAATTGAAGGCTCTGCATGAAGACAAATGGTGAACGTTCTAGAACAAAGCTAGGTCTTTATTGGGGGCTAGGAGGTGTAAGGGATCATTTGGTGTGGGAGGGTATTTCCTTTTGAAGATAAATGACTGAGTATTTCCAGGACTCATTTGGGTACATCCATTGAGTACATTGTGATTCTATATTTTAAAAGCACATTGTGATTCTATATTTTAAAAACGAATCTCTATTACGCGAAGTGTCGTGGTGGCAAATTGAGGATCATTCCATTTGCACTGGGAAATGAGATTGCTTGTACTGTTTAATAGTGAAAAGTTATCCAATTTTGTTAGGTGAAAAGGCAGATACAATATTCAGATCTTACTATAAACAGAAAGAGTATTCCTCATATCCCTTACGCAAGCAAGTCAGTCAGCTTAAAGAACAGGTTTAGAAGGATCTAGCATCTTCAGCTTTAAGTAGTATGACCAACAGGCTTAGATCAAGCCACCATCTCTCAAGAAGACTGATTGACTGCCTGCTAATGCAGGGGATACGGCTTCAAGCCCTGGTCTGGGAAGATCCCACATGCCGCGGAGCAACTAGGCCCGTGAGCCACAACTACTGAGCCTGCGCGTCTGGAGCCTGTGCTCCACAACAAGAGAGGCCACGATAGTGAGAGGCCCGCGCATAGTGATGAAGAGTGGCCCCCGCTTGCCACAACTAGAGAAAGCCCTCGCACAGAAACGAAGACCCAACACAGCCAAAAATAAATAAATAAATAAATAAAAATTTAAAAAAAAAAGACTGATTTACAATGGCGTTTTGGATAGTTCCTCTTCTCCACCTGCTTTGAACCCAGGAGGCTGACCCCTATAGACAGTCTCAATAGAACCCTCCTGCCCTCTGTCTTCTTGCTGGGTTCAGCCAAGGGGACATCAGTAGAGGATAGATCGTAAGTAAAGATACAAGTCTGGGGGTAGTTATTGCCAGGGCTCATCCAAAGGCTGCTCTTGCAGTTACTATGTCCCTCTAGCTCTGCCAAAGAGTTTCTCCTGTTATAACAATTGTCCCCCATCTTGGCAAACTCTTCCTTCTTTGACCCTTCAGACATAAATCTACACTTGCCCCCCTTAAGTCTCTTTTAAACACTGAAGCCAAAGAAACTTTTCAAAAACACAAATATGGTCATTGAAAAATCCAAAATTCTTTACCTGAACTATGAAACACAGTAGGTCCTGGCTGACTCCCTGTCACCCCAGTTTCACCTGAATTACCTCCTAATTAACTTTTAGTCTCAGCCTAAATATCACTTTCTATATAGGTTTGCTCCGCTACTGTATTCCTGTATATCTCATAGCAGTCATCTGAATTTTCATAATTTAATTTAGCTTTTGGTTTACAGGAGAATTCGAACCATTTTCTTTCTTTCCTCTTCCCACTTCCCTCCCTCTCTTCCTTTCTCATTCCCTCCTTCCTTCCTGTCTTCAGTCTTTATTATTCAGTCTTTCTGTCTTTCAGTTTGTTTTTTCTTAAATATTTAGCAAGAGCTCACCATGGTCCCTGACCTCCTGGATATTACATTTTGATAGGGAAGACAGATATTAAGCCGTTAATTGCAATACCAGTCATTTAACTGTAATGATGGTAAGTGCTAAGAGGACAAGATTCAAGGTCATATACCACCTTCACTGCATTAATACCAGAACCAACAACAGGAACTGGCAGATAATAGACCTGCCATAAGGCAAGGAGGCAATATAGAGTTTTGATAAAAAAAAAAAAAAAAATTTGTTGTGCTGTCAGTTCTAATTGGATTCAGATTTTGGACTCTAACTTTTGTTACCTATGGACACTAGGAAAATTGATTTACCTCCCTAATTCTCAGTTTCCTAATTATAAGTAGGACTTACAAAATCTTCCCTGTGGAATTACCTGAAGTATTAAATGAGAAAAACTTACATACATCACTAGAAGAGAATCTGATAGACATGTAGAGCTAGCATTATGGGAGTATTTCTAGAAAGGCAAAGGCTAATATCTTGGACTATGTATATAGATTTGTACAGAGAGGAAGAGCAACAAGATCAAAAATAGTCTATGCTTTTCTATTTTTAGAACACTACCACAATTTAAATTAACCATAATTAAAACTTCACAAAAACATGGAACAATTGCACAGGGAACTATATTTAATATCCTGTGATAAACCATAATGGAAAAGAACATGAAAAAGAATGTATATATGTATAACTGAATCACATTGCTATACAGCAGAAATTAACACAACATTGTAAATCAGCTATATTTCAATTAAAAAAAGAACTACATATTTAGTTATTTACAAGTTGTCTAAGAATGGAATGTATATATTAATATAATGATTGTGATATAACTAACACATTTAAACTTAATTAAAAAATTTTTAACATAAAAAACATGGAAAAATTGAATTTCAAGAACAAGACAAAAGGTAGACAACATTGTGGCATAAGGAATTTGGAAAAATAGTATATCCATTTCAAAAGTATAGGGCTTCCCTGGTGGCGCAGTGGTTGAGAATCTGCCTGCCAGCGCAGGGAACACGGGTTCGAGCCCTGGTCTGGGAAGATCCCACATGCCGCGGAGCAACTAGGCCCGTGAGCCACAACTACTGAGCCTGCGCGTCTGGAACCTGTGCTCAGCAACAAGAGAGGCCGCGATAGTGAGAGGCCCGTGCACCGCTATGAAGAGTGGCCCCCGCTTGCCGCAACTAGAGAAAGCCCTCGCACAGAAACGAAGACCCAACACAGACAAAAATAAAAAAAACAAGTATAGCTGAAGCCACCTGGAAAATATAATAAAAAAAGCTTTATTAATACAGTATGCTTCATGCATAAATCTGATCAGATTTGCTCTAGCAATCATCCTGAGTGCCTCCAGACACTTGCACTATAAGAAATAATGTTTCTATTCCTTTGCAGCCTCTACTGAGGGTTAATTTGTAATCCAAAGTGAAGTTAGACCTCTATCAGCGGCAGGCCTTGTTTACAGGCAAATGGTCAAATTTTAGCTTATTCTTCCCTCATTTATAAAATTATTTTGGGGAGTCTTTTTATATTTGGTAAACTGTAAGCAAATAAAAGCTGTGTATTATTCTTTTCTATTGTAGACTCTACTATTGAAAATTTCACTTGGACTGTCCCTGAGAAAATTATACCAATCGGAAACATTTTTGTCTTTTAATTTTCTGTATTTTATACCATGTAAACTTATATATAAATGGTTCATAATGTGGTGGTAATCTTGGTTTATGTAATGTTATTCATAAATGTCACAAAGGAAGGGTTAATGTAGGTATAACAGAACATTTTAATCAAATAAGAATAACAAAAAAAAAAACCCGTGAAAACCTCAATTTGTATTGTTCATTCTCAAATATTACAGCACTATAAAGCATACCAATGTCATAGAACTATTTTATACCTGAATATTGTCATTTCTCCACTATCTATGCTTTGATTCATGCTGTTTGGTGGAAAGTAAGTCAGGAAAAAACAAGTTTCACAAAAAGAGTTTCCGTCATTTAAATTTAGCTAATTACAAAAGGTTGCCAGCAAACTTCTTAAGTTTAGCTTGATTAGACATGAACTGAATAAATTAAACTAAATGTAAAGGTTGTAGAATTTCACTTTTTATGGTAATATAAACTATCCATTGAGCCACATGACTGATGCTAAGTGAGCCAGCTGGTGTGTCATCCATGTATGACTGTCCCCATCACGTCAAATACAAAAAGAAAAAGAAAACTATATGCATAGCCAGTGTTTTCCAGAAGGGCTTTCTTCAATGATGGAAGTGTTCTGCAGCTGTGCTGTCCAACATGGTAGCCTCTAGCTACATGTGGCTATTGATCACTGGAAATGTACCTACAGTGACTAAGGGACTGGAGGCTTTATTGCATTGAATTTTAACTAATTTAAATCTAAATAGCCACATATAGCTAATAGCTACCATATCAGATAACAGAAGATGGTCTGAATAATTGTCCCTGCACTTATTCCTGCAATTTCTTAAATTAACATTTTCGTCGAGAAACAAGTATCTCTAAATATACTCATAATAATCTGCTTCAAGGTTCAGAATATGACTTCCTGAGTCTTAGTTATATTCATGAGGGACTGAAGATCACAGGAGACAGACTTGCTATTATGAGAGGCAATGTCTGACTCACCCCATCTTTACCCAGGGGAGTAAAAAGCCACCTTGCAAACCTCACGTGCTTGCACTGTCCCTACGTGAATTACCGTCTGCTTCTGTGATGAGAGGAAGAAGACAGCTCCTAAACAGATGGTTTATCACTGTGCAGAAGAAAGAGGGGGGAAGTGATGGAGTCACCTTTTTTCCCCTCATCTACTAGATTTTTACTCTAGGAGGAAATCATCAGCAAATTTTAAAAGATATTAACATAATATACTGTGCTTATATTTTAGTCTCATTTGTTGTATAAAAGAAACCTATGTATTTATTGTGTTTCATCAAGGTACCAACAGTTGGGCATTGCTCATCCCTAGAGTTTTCATATTGGCCCCTCAAGGTGATTTACAATACTCTAAATGACGTATTGTTATT
Organism: Eschrichtius robustus; assembly: GCF_028021215.1. Lineage (NCBI taxonomy): Eukaryota > Metazoa > Chordata > Mammalia > Artiodactyla > Eschrichtiidae > Eschrichtius > Eschrichtius robustus. The sequence continues at coordinate 42,284,576 of NC_090841.1, forward strand.
ATAACCTAAACATTAAAGTGGCCAACATTCAAGTGAAATCAGTACTCAGTGGGCAATAATTCTATTGTGTATAATTACAATTACCCATGCCCTCCTAACTTTTAGCAAATGTTCGTATTCATTCACCTTCAATCAGACAGCTTTGTTTTATCCACTCAGATTTGGGTACTTGGCTCCCTGGGTAAATTTTCCATTTTACCATCAACTAGCTTGTTACTTATCCTCCTTGATTTAATTTGGATATTATTTTCTAAAAGACTATGACATTGAAATCCTTTACAATTATCAGATTCTATCTACATGATGATTAAGTTTCTATTTTTTATGCTGATTGCTGCAAATGCTTTATAAAAGGAAGAGCCTTTTACCTGAGCAGGTTTGATTTATAGGTTATGAAATAACACAGTGTTTCTTTCAAAAATGACATAACATTGGTTTGCTTTTTAAAAAGGATCACTTTTAAAGAATAAGAAGTGTAATAAAGAGTTTCAGGAAGCAGGGCACACATGTAGTGAAATTAAATCCCTTTACATTTCCAATATGCCTAATGTTGCTGTCAGATTTGGGTAGAATGTCCATATAATTTATCATCCCAGAATTGTACCCTTCTGAGAGTGGAACAAGGCTCTGTTAATAATTAACCTGGGCCAGCAGGTGTAAATGGGGACTATCCCAGGCAAACGAGGGCACAGTGACCCTGGATTTAAAAATAATTGGATATATTACAGGGGTTCTATTTTACATGAAGATGGACCCCTGAGGATAAATTTCCTGAAGTGAGGCCTGAGCTACCCTATTTCACAAGGGGGTTGACTAGTCTACCATATTGAAGGCCACTTGATACTACTTCTGGCTTTATCTCAAGTCTTCTGACACACTCCTATCGTTCAGGATCTCACTATTTACCTTATTCTCTTTAACGTCATTACCAAACTGCACTTCAAAATTCTCTAGTTCTTCAAGCTCCTACTCAAATATTCGATTATAGATTGAATGTCTGTGTCCCCTCCAAATTCATATGTTGAAACCTAAGCCTCAGTGTGATGGTATTTGGAGGTTGGGACTTTAAGAGGTGATTAGGCCATAAGGGTGGACTTGTTAATAGGATCAGGGCCGTTATAAAGGAGACCCTAGTGAGACCCGCCTTTACCCCTTCTACCTTGTGAAGACACAGTGAAAGACTGCCATCTATGAACCAGGAGATGGGCTCTCACCAGGCACTGAATCTGCTGGCCTTGATCTGGGACTTCCCAGGCTCTAGACCTGTGAGAAATAACTGTTTGCTGTTTATAAGCCACCTAGGCTATGGTAGTTTTGTTATAGCAGATCAAACAGACTAAGGTATATTCTTTTCTCCCCAGAATCATATCTAGTAACATCTGTAAAAATATTTCCTTTGGTTTACAGATTTGGTCTGTAAATTTTACCTCTGATGTTAGTTAAAGTATGTTCCTTCATGTTGCAGGTAATTATTTATATGTCATTCCTCCAAGATGGCAGGAGTGCTGCGTTTTCCATGTTTGATTTGCTATGATGCCTGTCAAGGTATACTTCCACATAGTGTTTATAGAGTTTGTTAAATAGATTACTAAAGAAGTAACTGAGGAAGTTGGTAATTACACAGGAATTACACTACATTTATGTCACTAACACAAGTTATTGCCTACTATGTACCCAGAGCTGTTATGAATGTTCTAAAATATTATTTCACATAAGTCTAAATTAGACATACCTAACATGCCAATGATGAAGCTGAGATTCAAACAGTTAAATATTATGCCTTGAGTCATAAAGCTTCTAATTGACAAAGTTGAGATTCAAACTCAGGTCTGTCAGTTGTATGTGTGCGTGTGTGTGTGTGTGTGTGTGTGTGTTTTAAATGCAATAATATAAAAAGCAACACTGTGTGTTTCTCCGTCTATTCTCTTCTATAAATAGTAACCATCTTCGCTGGGTGGTGAACCTCATCTTCCTTATTTATCATCTTATTTACAACATAGATTAATTAAGCATTTTTAGTTTTCTTAACATTTTCCCATGTTGCAGTACATTCAGCAGTAAGTTTTATGAACATTACTTTACAAATTAAGCTACTCTTTCATATTTATCTTTGCTTCACTTTGAGTTTATTCTATCAATATTTCAGTTGAAAAATATTGGTTTGTCAGAGAGCTACCTATACAGTCACCTTAATTTTGGTAGCTGTTCTACTGGTCACTTCCTCACTGGGATTATTCATAATTCTACAGGATAATTATGTCATTTTTTACCTTTCCATTCTCATTGAGTAATATTTCAATTTAGAAAGGTTGTCCATGGAAGAAAACTTCTCCTTTGTTTTAAATTTTGTTTTAAAAAAGTGTATTTCCTAAAGACATGGTTTTATATTTCACTAGGAATAGCATCTGTGTCTACTTTGAACATGACCGTGTGAGGCCATGCAGAGTTTTGAAGAATGTAGACCCCAGGTGCCAACCCCCAGGCTTGAATTCTGACTACAGGCCCTCCTGCTATTCTTCAAGCACAACAGGCGCTCTGGTGACTTAGGAATTGGGATGTTCCCTTTCTTGGGATCTTCACTGAAGAGCTATTTCCTCAGTGGCATTCAAGACCATTCTATTTAAAACTGATCCCCCCACCCTACTCCCTAGTCAATGTCCTTGCCTTAAAATTCTCCAAAACCTTATGAGTCTCTAACATAATATACACAATATATTAAAAATAATGAGTATATTACTTATTTATTTCTTAGGTCTCCCCTACAACAGAATGTAAGTCCTAGGAAAACAAACAATTTTTGCTTGGCTCAGTGCTTTAACCCCAGCTCAGAGAACAATAGTACCTACCACATAATAATTGCTCAAGAACTTTTTTTTACTCACCACATGAATTAAAAATTTGTTTTACTTTTTACCACAACACATGCAGTTTAAGGACCAATAAAACCTTAACTGAAGCCATGGCCTGAAGCTGTAATTGTGGAATTTTAGGCTGTGCTAAAGAATGGCAGAGGGCTAAGCATTTCAAGAGAGTTTGTCATTATAAGTTCCCCACAAATAACTAACTCATTGTATGAAGCAGCCAATATTAAGTAGCATAAAACTGGCTGGAACTTGCTATGGATATGTCCTGGACTATAAAAGAATCGTGAGAAGAAATCTCCTATTTCTAATTGTGCCGTTATCACACTTACTTTAAGTATTATTTGATTTTATTTAAATTAGAATTAAATTAAGATTAACAAACACACACAGAAAATGACTTTTGGTTCTATGAGCTCTGTGCATGTCTGTCACCCTCCATTCTGCCCTTGATGGCAACAACTGCACTAGGATTCACCTCTTCCAGGGCAAAGTCGAAACATGGATTTAATCCAACTTTTAATCAGCTGTACAGATGGATTTATTTCACGAATACCCTGTACTGCACAGATGGAAGTTCCTGAATGCCTGACAAGGTGTCAAAACTGTTACTGATATTACAAAGGAATTAAAAATCAGCATAGGAAATTATAATTAGTAGGGGTTTGGTCTCTAAAGAGTATATTAGCTCAGCACTTATATTTTGTCCTTGGCAGGAAAAGAAAACATATTTGGGAAGAAAAAATTTTAAGTACATATTATGCTTGCCTGATGGCTTTTACATGAAGTATTTTTTTGCCATGTAAGGATGTAGTAACTTAAAACATGCTAAACTGGTAGAACACATGAATTCCTGTATTTTAAAAAGTGTTTTAGGGGTTTAGATTTTTTAATTCCATCATATCTGGAATACAGTTTGAAAGCAATACTTCAATGATGAAACTAGTACATAAGTTATGAACTTATTTTCGTTACACATTAAGCTATTTTCATAAAATAAATCACATAATAAGCAGCTTAGTATGAAATGGCTGCATCTAGGGCTCAAACAACCAACAGCTTCTAGGCAGTCTCTGAAAATTTGCCCCAAACACCTGTGGTTCTTTATTATGAGCTTATTTTCTTCATGGAAAAGAACTAGTAAAGAGATAAGATGTTTTCATTCTTTTGTTCAAGTAAATCTCAATATAGTAAACTTGGATTCAGAATTTGGTGTTTTAATTGTTTTGCAATTTTCCGTGCATGAACGCCTTACGTTACATTGCATCTTACATTCTTAACATTCTGTCTTGTCTTAGTCCCTCCTTCCTCCCACTCCTATTCTTTCTGCTCTACCAGCTGCATATGTTGTTAGGAGTTTATAATCATCCTATCTATGAAATAGAAAGTTCTTACTTCCTATTAATTAGGAAATAGGAAGAATTTTAATGGCATGGATCATTTTCTAGTCTAATAAAAGAACTAAAAAAGCCATTGTAAAGCAATTATACTCCAATAAAGAAGTTTAAAATAAAAAATAAAAATAAAAAAAACAAGGAGAGTTTAGGAGAGATGGCTGTTAGCTAGTTCATTTACTTATTTTGGGAGGTTGCGGGGGACTGTAGGCTAATGATATCAATCATGGTAATCTCTAGAATCAGGCTGTTCAGTATGGTAGCCAGTCACCACATGTGGCTATTTGAGCACTTGAAATGTGATTAGTCCAAAATGAGATGTGCTTGAAATGTGAAGTATTCATTATATTTCAAAAAAATCTAATATATATTATTGTATTAATATTGTAATTTCATTTTGATTCCATATTGAAGTGATAATGTTTTAGACATATGGGATTATATGAAATATATTGTTAAAATTGATTATTTAGTTAAAGAATTAAAATTCATTTCCCCTCTTTTCTTTTTAATAATGTCACTAGAAAAAAAAGTGTTTTTTTGGCTGTGCCCCACAGCATGCAGGATCTTAGTTCCCTGAGCAGGGATCAAACCCATGCCCCTGCAATGAAAGCACAGAGTCTTAACCACTGGACTACCGGGGAAGTCCCTAAAAAATTTTAAATTACGTATGTGGCTTGCCTTTGTCTCCCACATTATATTTTGATTCAACAGCGCTAGCCTAGAATTTACTTAGAGAGAATATCTCCAATAGGGAAGTGTGTCCTGCAAGAGGTAATTACACATAACTTCAGTCAGAGAAATAAGTTTTCTTTTCTGTCAAATGGTAATGGATATTATTAATATTTCTAAATTAATGACTCACTCTACAGCCATGGCTCATTTAATGTAAATTAAATAATTTCACATTTAAGTATTTTAGTTTTGTTTTTCCCATTGCAAGAATGCAAACTTTTTCTAAAGCAGTAGGGCTGGTCCAGGACTAGAATCAAAGCAGCTCCACAGGCCATTCAACTCTGAAGGGACACACACACATGGTCTTAATCACTGCATAGGTTTCTACTTCACTCCACGTGCATCCTCTGGCTTTTTCCTTTGATCCATGTTTTCCTGACTCCCTCCTTGTTTTATTCCTTGTGCCTCTCAGCTTTGGCTGTTACATGGCCCTAGAGGGCTATCCTCCAGCCTTTCTCTGAATGTGATTTTTTTTTTTTTTTTTTGCTTTAATTCCCAGTGTTCTCAGTCGATTCCCACTTTATTTCATAGTTCACATTCTCTAGAGAGGGAATTGGATTGTCTTTGTTCAACTTGTCAGGCTCTGCCATAGCTCAGAGGTGACTGGCTAGCTTCTGTGTGCTGCAACCATCAGGGACAAAGTCGCCTAACAAAGACACCAGATTATAACTTTGCCCAGATCATGAGCAGTATAGTTCCCTTCAAAAGTGCCATGCTAGGGCAGGTGTATCACGAACAATGTCATATGCAGTGGAAGAAATGAAATAAACCGAATTGAAGCTAATGAACAGCTCCCCCTGCAAACATCAGAAAATTTGATGTTTATCGAAAACATGCAGAGATTTTAATGGTTTTGTTTTTATATGATTTTATTTTATCTCATTCAAAAATATTTAAAAGACAAACAGAAAACAGACAAATAAAAATTCTATTCATATTACTGAATAAAGAAGCCAAATGAAGATGATTGTATTGCTATATCCTTAGCAGTGAAAGTATTTTCTCTTGACACTATACAGTTTTTCTCCTAAAGATGACCACTCCTATTATCCCCATATATTTTCTGACTTGCATTAGGTACAACACAATTTTATTAAAATATCTTAGTATTATCAAACTGTATGCAAGATTGAATATTTATTCCTAAATTCCTTTCTCATGATTGCTATGTCATTGAATATGATTTAATTTTATCTAAAAGCTGAAATAGAATAAATCTCCAATTTCAAAATGGTAAGATGGATTATGTGATTGATAATAACTTCATAAACAGTTTAGATTAAACAGAAATTTCACTAATGGAAGAATAGTGGTATCAGGAGCATGGGTAGTAGACATTTCATCATGCAGAAAAAGCTGCTGGTTGCCTGTCCCTACGGCCATTCTTCTCTTCCACCTTAGAAATAATACTGCAAAGTTTAGCTAGTATATTGCCACTGTACATGGAAGACTAGACCTGCCAATACGCCTTGCATCTAGGATTACCAGGTGCCTACATTTGAGCCAATGGGTATTAGTAGAAATATTGTATGTATGAGGGACAACTTATGTAAAAAGGATTAGATTCACCCATTTTCTTTCCTTTGTACTTCTGGCTACCTGGAATGAAGGAATGCAGTCCAGACTTCTAATAACCTTCTAGGACCTAGGGTGAGCTTGAGAACAGAAGTCATTTGCCAGGATGTCATGGGCAGGTCTCTGAGCACACCATGAAGTGATCCAGAAACCCTGAATCACTCATCTGTAGGCCTAATTTATGTTCAGATAAATAAAACTTTATATATTTTAAGTGACTCAGCTTTTTTTCTGCTATATGCAGCTGAATCTAATCCTTACTGATAGAGTATCACCAACTTTAAAGTCATGTTTTGTTTTGTTTTTTTGAGGTCGATAGAAATGTTTATTATTTGATGATTTTCATGGTTTCATAGTTGCATGTGTGTAGACACATATCTGTTAAACTGATACAATAGCACACTTTAAAAATGTGTAGCTTACTGTACTATAATTATGCATCAGTGAAGATATTTTAAAGGACACTTAAGACATTGAAAAGGCAATTCAGACCCTGGATAAAATATTTGTAAAACACTTATCTCATATGCAATGTATTTCTGGAATATATAAAGAACTCTTACAATTCAATAACAACAACAAAAGAAGACAAACCACTTAATAAAAAATGGGCAATGATTTAAACAGATGCTTCTTCAAAACAGGTGCATAGCTGACAAACTAGCACACAAAAAGAAGCACACCCTCATTAGTCACCAAGGAAGTGCAAATGTATTCTACAATGAGATATGCCCACACATATTAGAAAAGTTAAAAGAACTGACAATGCCAAGTATTAGCGTGGAAGTGAAGCAAGTAGAACGCACATATATAACTTATAGGAAAACAATTTGTCATTTTATTATAAAGTTAAACATATCCTTATCACTTGACCTATCAATTTCACTCCTTTGTCTTTTCCCAAGATAACATATGTCTACACAAAGAATTTTATGTAAATTTTCATAGCAGCTTTATTCTTAATAGCCATTAATGGAAAAACATTAATCTTCTGGAAAAGTGATAAACATAATGTGGCATCAATTTGTAAATCACTAAAGAAATTGTGTTGCATTCAGAAGACAGTCTGAATTTAACAGTAAAAAAGAATGCAACAACATGAATGAATCACAAAAACTTTACATTAAGTGAAAAAAGCCAGACAGAATAGGTTACATATTATATTATCTAATTGATATAAAATTTGGAAAAAGTCTATAGTGACAGAACCAGATTAGTGGTTGCCTGGGGCTAGGATGGGGCAATGAGACTGAGTTTAACGGGGAATGAGGAAATGTTTTGTGGTTACAGAAATGTTATAAATCTTTTGTGGTGATGGTTAACTGGCCATATGTATTTGTAAAATCTATTTAACTGTACACTTTAAATGGGACAATTTTATTATCTAGAGTATAACAATATAACTGATCAAAATGAAAAGAAAATGATAAAAATAATTAATTGGTGTTGGCACAGCAGGGACATCAGAACACATTTAGAGTTTTGCTCCAGGTCTATATACATCTCCTGCTCTGTCATAATGCAGAAATTTGGAATTCACATTGAACCACTAAATCCATGACATATGATGACTGGACAGGATGAGCAGCCTTGGTGAGACAAATGCACCCCAGAGGGTGGAACGTAAACCCTTTGATTATTTAGGAGCCTGCAACATAAATAAAGTTTTTAGGAGTCCAAATGTAGAGTATCCACTCTAAATTGAGAAAAAAAATCCTGAATTGTACATTTTTTGCCACAATAAGGGAAGCAAAATCCCCGGTATGCACGCATAAATTCCAGAGGCATATATATATATATATATATATATATATATACATACCACATCTGGGAATTATGTTCCAGCCCATATATTAGTTAACATGGAAAGAATTTTGCATCAAATCCAGGCAGAAGTGAAAAGAGTTTTGCCACCAGATCCAGGCGATCCAATACATCTTTGTGTGTCTAATTCTGTCTTGGCACCTGCTTCTCAGAATACCTAACTTAATACAGCATGGCTTCACTAACAGGAAATCATTGGGCCAGTACTTCCCATTGGGTGGGCTGAAAAGTTGTCAGATCTATATTTTAGTCTGAGGCGCTCCCTGCCAAGTTTTATTTTATTTCCTCTTTAAAAGTTTAAGGTCTGCACTGCATTCTGAAGATTTCCCTCCACAATCCCCCCACCCGCATAACCCTTTATACTTTCACATGTACTACCTCCCAATAAAGTTTCTGCACCTCTAACTCTGTCTCAGCATCCACTTACTGGAAATATCCTAACTGCGAAAACATGTCTGTACAAGATTTATACATGATTGTTCATGGCAGTTTTCTTCATAATATCCTAAGACTGGAAACAACCTACATCTCCTTTATTGTTGAAAGGATAAACAAAGGTAGAATATTGGTGCCTGGGACACTACTAAGCAATACAAACTAATGAATTACGTATACACAAAAACGTGGATACATTTCAAGAATGGTAGGCTTGACTGAAAGAAACTGGACCTAGAAGAATGCATACTGTATGATTCCATTATATGGCTTTCTTTAAAAGAAAAATACCATCCACAGGGTCAAGAGATCAGTGGTGGCATGAAACCAGGCATAGAGTAGGGATAAACTGGGAAGAGCCACAAGGGAGATTTATGAGGTAATGGAAATAGTCTATTTATTAGTTATGGTGATGGATATATGTGTGTATGTATTTTTTAAACTCATTAAAAAGTTCACTTAGAAAGGGAGAGTTTTATGATATGTAGATTACACCTAAGTAAATGTTTTCTTTTTTTTTTTTTTTTTTTTTGATAAACAGTGTATATCAAGCCAGATTGTATTTAGTCCACAGTGGCAAATATACATACACAAATACATAAATAAGTGATGTATCTGCCCCCAATTCCTCCACTGTTATACAATTATTTATGAAAATATGTTTATGTGATATAGATTTCTGAACACCTACTTTGTTTCAGGCAATTGCCTAGGTACAGGGAATATATTGATATATATAAAGTTGAGATAGACTTTATCCTCAAAGCCTGCATAAAGTCATGTTCTTACTTTAACTTATACAGGCATTTTTCCCAAGACAAGTAAATGCAAAACTCTTCCATTGGTATCTCCATAAATATATATTTTAAAATGTTGCTTTCAGCTGAATATATACTTTATCAATACAAAACATTTAGACTGCAAATAGTGTCTTTATATAAAAGGTCAGTTAAAACATATTCCTGAAGTCCATACATTTTAATATTATTTCTAAGAGGAAAATCACACAATTATGATGTCTAAACTTTCATAAACTATATGTAACGTCTAAGTAATAAACATCTATCTTTTTTTTTTATTGTTTACTACTTTATTTTTTTTTTTTTTAATTAGTTGTTTTGTTTGTTTTTTTATACTGCAGGTTCTTATTAGGCATCCATTTTATACACATCGCTGTATACATGTCAATCCCAATCGCCCAATTCAGCACACCACCATCCCCACCTCACCACAGTTTTCCCCCCTTGGGGTCCATATGTCCATTCTCTACATCTGTGTCTCAACTTCTGCCCTGCAAACTGGCTCATCTGTACCATTTTTCTAGGTTCCACATACATGCATTAATATACGATATTTGTTTTTCTCTTTCTGACTTACTTCACTCTGTATGACAGTCTCTAGATCCATCCACGTCTCAACAAATGACTCAATTTCGTTCCTTTTTATGGCTGAGTAATATTCCATTGTATATATGTACCACAACTTCTTTATCCATTCGTCTGCTGATGGGCATTTAGGTTGCTTCCATGACCTGGCTATTGTAAATAGTGCTGCAATGAACATTGGGGTGCATGTGTCTTTTTGAATTACGGTTTTCTCTGGGTATATGCCCAGTAGTGGGATTGCTGGGTCATACGGTAATTCTATTTTTAGTTTTTTAAGGAACCTCCATATTGTTCTCCATAGTGGCTGTATCAATTGACATTCCCACCAACAGTGCAAGAGGGTTCCCTTTTCTCCACACCCTCTCCAGCATTTGTTGTTTGTAGATTTTCTGCTGATGCCCATTGTAACAGGAGTGAGGTGATACCTCATTGTAGTTTTGATTTGCATTTCTCTAATAATTAGTGATGTTGAGCATCTTTTCATGTGCTTCGTGGCCGTCTGTATGTCTTCTTTGGAGAAATGTCTATTTAGGTCTTCTGCCCATTTTTGGATTGGGGTGTTTGTTTCTTTGATATTGAGCTGCATGAGCTGTTTATATATTTTGGAGATTAATCCTTTGACCGTTGATTCATTTGCAAATATTTTCTCCCATTCTGAGGGTTGTCTTTTCGTCTTGTTTATGGTTTCCTTTGCTGTGCAAAAGCTTTGAAGTTTCATTAGGTCCCACTTGTTTATTTTTGTTTTTATTTCCATTACTCTAGGAGGTGGATCAAAAAAGATCTTGCTGTGATTTATGTCAAAGAGTGTTATTCCTATGTTTTCCTCTAAGAGTTTTATAGTGTCCAGTCTTATATTTAGGTCTCTAATCCATTTTGAGTTTATTTTTGTGTATGGTGTTAGGGAGTATTCTAATTTCATTCTTTTACATGTAGCTGTCCAGTTTTCCCAGCACCACTTATTGAAGAGACTGTCTTTTCTCCATTGTATATCTTTGCCTCCTTTGTCATAGATTAGTTGACCATAGGTGCCTGGGTTAATCTCTGGGCTTTCTATCTTGTTCCATTGATCTATGTTTCTGTTTTTGTGCCAGTACCATATTGTCTTGATTACTGTAGCTTTGTAGTAGAGTCTGAAGTCAGGGAGTCTGATTCCTCCAGCTCCATTTTTTTGCCTCAAGACTGCTTTGGCTATTCGGGGTCTTTTGTGTCTCCATACAAATTTTAAGATGATTTGTTCTAGCTCCGTAAAAAATGCCATTGGTAATTTGATAGGGATTGCATTGAATCTGTAGATTGCTTTGGGTAGTATACTCATTTTCACAATGTTGATTCTTCCAAGCCAAGAACATGGTATATCTCTCCATCTGTTGGTATCATCTTTAATTTCTTTCATCAGTGTCCTATAGTTTTCTGCATACAGGTCTTTTGTCTCCTTAGGTAGGTTTATTCCTAGGTATTTGATTCTTTTTGTTGCAATGGTAAATGGGAGTGTTTCCATAATTTCTCTTTCAGATTTTTCATCATTAGTGTATAGGAATGCAAGAGATCTCTGTGCATTAATTTTGTATCCTGCAACTTTACCATATTCATTAATTAGCTCTAGCAGTTTTCTGGTGGCAGTTTTAGGATTCTCTATGTATAGTATCATGTCATCTGCAAACAGTGACAGTTTTACTTCTTCTTTTCCAATTTGTATTCCTTTTATTTCTTTTTCTTCTCTGATTGCCGTGGCTAGGACTTCCAGAACTATGTTGAATAATAGTGGTGAGAGTGGACATCCTTGTCTCGTTCCTGATCTTAGAGGAAATGCTTTCAGTTTTTCACCATTGAGAATGATGTTTGCTGTGGGTTTGTCATATATGGCCTTTATTATGTTGAGGTAGGTTCCCTCTATGCCCACTTTCTGGAGAGTTTTTATCATAAATGGGTGTTGAATTTTGTCAAAAGCTTTTTCTGCATCTATTGAGATGATCATATGGTTTTTATTCTTCAATTTGTTCATATGGATAAACATCTATCTTAATAATTTTTCTAAACTTTAAAGGTGTATGATGCAAACTATTTTTCCCCTTTCATTTTCCCCTTTCATTTCAATTCCACTTAGTATTTTGACTATTATTAAAAGCGATAATTCTAAAACACATTAAAATACTAATAATTGTTGTAATTTTTCCTTTAAAAAATGAGATGACACTAACCACATTTTTGCACATGCTATATTCCCTTAACATGATAATAGTTACCTTAGCCATGACATAAAATATTCTCCAAAAGTGAGTAAATAACCTTCCACCTAGAGTTAAACCATATTTTATATAACCAACATCTATCACTAGATATTGTAGATTTGTTTAATACTTTACAATAAAAAACCATGATAACAAATTAATAAATTCACGTCTGCATCATCAATTATGTGTTTAGAAAATTGGTGAGTGGATTAGGAGTCAGAAGACATGAACATTTTTAATACTAGTGATGAATATTTTCAAATTGATCCCTTGGAAGAATATATCATTTTAGTCTCCTTCACTGAGAGTATGTGCAAATAATTCACTTAGTTATTTTTTTATTTTACTGACAATAATTTTTACTTAATTTTCATTTTTTAATTAATGTATTTCTCTTGTTTTTTAGTATGAGAAAGGTAGAGTTTTACTGGGAACATTTACTTCCAAGAGCACATGTCTGTCGAGGCAAGAACGGTGCCATTGGTTTCAGTCTGCTCCAGAAAATTTCATTTTACTGATAAGTGACAGTACATTAGCAACATTAAGGTGAAATTTCTGCATGTCCATCATTCTATTCTAACTCCTGTTTTTCTGTATTCCAATAGAAAGATGCTGGCAAAATGTGAATATTAATTTTTACTATTTCACCATTTTACTCATTTGAGGAGGATCACTGAACAGGCCATGTGTGGGTTATCCTGCATCCTGACTTTTACTCACTGATTAGTGTTGAGGTTTTGTGATTTCTACCAAAAAAAAAAAGAAAGAAAATTAACTACTTGAGACTGTCATTTATTTAGCTCATAGAGACTCAAGAGTGATAAGTTTGGGAGTTTTAGAAATAATAGAGATATGAAGATAATACTGTTAAAATACAACTAGGTAACAATTTTGACCACAGAGCATCACACAGGTATTTTATTATTACTTCATGTTATGTTATCTCATTTAATTTCTTAGTTCCTTATGAAACAAAGTTTTAATCTCTACATTTATACTGTTCTGAGAGCTTAATCAATGCTTTCCTGGTCACACAACTAATCAGCCCTGTGGTAAGTTATTTGAAGGGTCAATATACTTTTCTCCTTCTCTGCTTAATTATAGAACCCTAGTATTTTTTGAGGTGTGTTCTTCTGTTACATAATGACACATGCATCAAGGACAGCTGGGTGCAATGCCAAGCTCCAGAAAGTAAATCTTATGAGAACCAGCCATGTGGTATTGCCCTGATCAAGCTTTAGACCCATTATATAAGCTGGTCCAATAGGATCACAGGAGAAGGTTTACACTCCATTCTTGAGGAAGAGGTTTGCTTTTAAGGGCTCCTGCATGTGAATAACAACTGTCCAAATTGTCATTTGAATCCATCTCAGAACCATGTAACACTGATGCTAAATGGCAGAATATAGAAGAAATTCTCGATTTCTCAGTGACATTATTTAGTTGTTGATCTAACTGCATCAAGAAAATTAAGTGAAGTATAAATTTTCTTATTTTTTAAAAAGCCAGTTTGAATCACATTTCCATTACTTGCTGTCTAAATCATTCAATTTGTTCCTCTGGCCTATCAGAGGCAACAATCATCCTCTTTCAATTGTCCTATCTTTTCCAGAAGGTAGGCTAGCTTCATTTGGGGAAAATCCCTCTCGGGTAAATTTGTGCTTTAAAGAGTAGCCAATAGCTTAATGGCTTAAATTGGAAATCCTGACTATTAAGACTAACAGGAAACAAACGGTAAAGTTGCTGATATTTGAGAAAATTTAATATTGATCCAATTTCAAAAAAATATATAAGAAAAGGACTTTGGCATGCATATTAAGGAGAAAAAAATCATAGCCAATGGTGAGTTATAAGAGATGTCTAAGCAATATATTGAAAAAGACGAGGAAGACAACACATACAATAGTGACAGATTCTCAAAAGCATATCAAAATCATATTTATCCAACTTATTAAGCAAGTGTCTCCAAACCACAAAGATTCCAGTCAGTAATCCTGGCTGAAAATTGTATGTGGGAAGTAGAATAAATTATGGACTTCTAGTCTGTGACATTCTGCCACCAAACCAAATCAGGTTTGTTCACGTGTGTGTGTGTGTGTGTGTTTGAATCTTATGACTCTCAGCTACATGCAGTGCTGTTTGATGTAACTCCTGTCATTTTAGCAAGCACCCCCATGACATAAAAGGTTGGAGCATCACACAGTACAGAGCAAAGAACATTTTATATGTGATACTATATTATTAATATCTTAACGATATAGTGAAGAAGTTTAAAAGGTAAATGTTAAGAAAATCTAAATTTGTTTTTGCTGCTTTATTTTAGCTATTACTGAACAATGCTTTTGAACTGTACCCCAGTGCTTCTCAAACTTACCTGGCATTTAGAATCACCAGGAGAGACTTATTTTCCCCAGCAAGTTAGGGACCCAGTGCTGTAACTCCTACTGTGATGGGAAATATATGCATTCTATATAACAAAGACACCATAATAAAATCTTTGATAAGAAAATATGTCAGGGAAATTAACTCACTTTTTAAAAAAAGGGATTCCTCAAAATTTGAAGATACAGAATTTGGAAATGGATGATCTCATTTTTTCCCCTTTTGGCTTATGTTTGAAGCAGTCAGGGAGATAGCATGGGCACAAGGCACCTAAGTTTGGGTTTAAATCCCTGTTTACCATCATGTCACTATTTTGGCAACCTTGGGTAAGTTGTATGATTTATTGGACTGTTACCTTCCTCATCTGTAATATCGTAGTAATAACAAAACACATGTTACAGGGTTGTGACTGTTAAGTGACAGTAAAGGCATTTAATGATGCCTGGCATAATCAGCCTCTCCCTATTGTTCTAATAATAAGTTTTGTAATTGCTTGCTGTCTCACTGACTTCCACTCTGAATTTCAGGTTGAAATTTCAGTCTAACATCTCCCAGTGTACAAAGAGAAACAGTATCTTTTGCTTCCTGGGCTTCAAATCAATATCTTAAAGGCTCAAGGGAAAAATCAAAACAAAATAAAGCAAAAAATCCCAGCGAACTAAACTCATCCTACTACTGTCCTCACAGCAGTCTCATTGTATGAAATCAGTGGTTAGTCCCTGTTGTTTTCCCTGTTTAGTCTTCCCTCTTTTCTGGTAACACAGGATATAAGCAAAATTTCCTGAAGATTTCCACCCTGACCAGGACATCTAGAATTCGCTTAATCCTCTACAAATCCAATGGTCCTTTAAAATCTGTCTGCTCTTCTTTCTCTCATCTTCACCAGGAAGGCTCAGCAATCCTAAACAGCCAAGCAACAATTACAACAACCAACATCTGCCATTCATGGGTGCTTTCCATGTGTCAGGATCTGAAGTGAGACATTTATAGATGCTGTCCCATTCAATCCTCCCAAGGTTCCTGTGGATTATGGGTAATTCAGACCTGGAGGAACTTGCTCAAATTCAGCTGGGTGACATCTGGCAGAACTGAGAAGTATGTAAATGTCTATCTGACTCCGTAGCCCAGACTCTTAACCAGCACTCTTCCATCTCAAGGCAAACTCCTAGATGGCTTACAGTTCCCATTAGCCAGGCCATTAACATCGCAAGAATTTCTACTTCCACCCGTGCCTGCTGTTTGAGGGCATACTGAAATGATTCTTTCCTTCGCAGTTGGGCAAATTTAAATTTTTACCTCCAGCTTATCAAAATAATCTCCACATTGTAAGGCACTAATCTATCCACAGTGATTTTTTTCTTTCTGAGAAAGTTTTTTGGTCAGACCCTGGCCCCTACTTACAGAGCAAGTGAAGCTATATCCAGACTTCAAAACGGATTACATATTTTTTTCTATTTATACTTTCCATTTATAAAGCAAAATTTAAGACTGCAACTTCCCACCAGCACTCTGTATCCCTTTTTCTTGCTTTACTAACAGTTACCATCTTCTAATATACTGTGGAATCTACTTGCCTCTTTTGCTCATTAGCTCACAAAATGCAAGCTCCATGAGGACAAAAGTTTTGCCAGTGTTGTTTGCTGCTATATCCTCCACATCTAGAGCAATGTGTAGCATATAATAGTTGTTCAATGAATATTTACCTAATTAATGAGTAAGCAAAAGTCACAGTGGACAAATGTGTCTATTCTTCAGTAAACATTTTTTTTTAATGATGAAGAGTACTAAAATCTACAATACAGTTATCAACCAAGATTATTTCCCGGGCATTCATCTCATAGTATAATAGCTGGGTTCTAGGGCCTTTACTGGGAATGCTAAAATGTTTTTAAAGTGGCTTTACCAATTTTTGTTTCCACGATGAATAAGAATTTCATTGAAGGCACACGCAGACCACTTGGCATTGTCAGACTTTTTAAATTGTTTCCAAATCTGATAGATGTAAAATGATATTTCACTGTGGTTTCACTGGCATTTCCCTGGTAATTAATAAGATGGGATATCATTTCATACAGCTATAAAGATTTATTCTTTCTCTTCTATAAATTTAGTTTTTCCAATTTTTTCCTAATGGATTATTTTTTCCTTACTGATTCAGAAGAGTCCATGATATACTTTGGATAGTAATCATTCATAGGTTAAATAAGTGGCAAAAATCTTCTAGTAAATAGTTTGATTCTTTATTTTATTTTTTAGTGACTTCTCACAAAGAGAGGTACTTATTCATTATAGTTTAATTTATTAGTCTTTTTCTGCATGGTTTATAATTTTTGTCTGTTTTAAAAGAGATTCCCACAGAGATACATTTCTATTTTGACCTCTAAAAAGTTTACAGTATTAGTTTTGCCTTACATATTTGGTTATTTAATGCATCTGGGACTGATTTTTATGCATTGTGTGAGGCAGAGGCGTAGTTAATGTTTGTATTCAAATGAATAACAAACTCTTCCATAAATATTTATTGAAAATTCTATTCTTAACCCAATGATATGTAATGCCATCTCTGTTATATATCAAGTATCCCTATTTTTTTCAAGTGCCCAATCGTCTATATAATTTCAAACAATATTCCTTCATATGGCCAGAAATCCTTAGCCGTATTTTTAATCTATAAAACTTTATATAGAATTAAAGAAGAAATCTCGGGACTTCCCTAGTGGTCCAGTGGTTAAGACTTTGCCTTCCATTGCAGAGGTCGTGGGTTCGATCCCTGGTCAGGGAGCTAAGATCCCACATGCCTCGGGGCCAGAAAACCAAAACATAAAAAAACAGAAACGATATTGTAACAAATTCAATATAGACTTTAAAAATGGTCCACATCTGAGACTTCCCTGGTGGTCTAGTGGTAAAGAATCCACCTTACAGTGCAGGGGATGCAGGTTCCAACCCTGGTCAGGGAACTAAGATCCCACATGCCGTGGGGCAACCCACGCGCCACAACTACTGAGCTCGCGCGCCCCAGCTAGAGCCCACATGCCGCAAACTACAGGGTCCACGTTCCCTGGAGCTGGCGCACCACAACTAGAGAAGAGAAAACCCGCACGCCACAACTAGAGAGAAGCCCACACACCACAACAAAGAGCCCGTGCACCCGCAGTGAAAGATCCCGCATGCCTCAGTGAAGATCCTGCATGCAACAGCTAAGACCCGATGCGGCCAAAAATAAATAAGTAAATAAAAAAATCTTTTAAAAAAAATGGTCCACATCAAAAAAAAAAAAGAGAAATCTTTAACTTTTTTTAATTAAAAAAAATAAATAAATAGAAAGAACAAATCTCATGTCACTCAGGAATTTAATCACCTAAGCTGTTTTTAAAATTGTATTTTATCTTAGCCAGTTAATGCAGGCTCTCTGTGGGAGTTAAATTTCAATAAATAATCAATCAAACATAATGTGGGAAAGTTAATACTCAAATGTAAGACAATTTCTAAACAGGCAATTTACTATTACTATGCAAATTCTCTAGCTCCAAGCCTGTGGCAAGGCAAACTCTATTGTGTGAGCTTAGCTATCATCTTTCACCACGCACTGGATTTATTGCAAGAGTAGGTGGAGTGACTTCACTTTCTATTGCAGCTCTGTTAATCTGTAATAATGTCAGAGCAAGATTTTGCACATAAACATATCAAGAAATTAATACATTTTTAAATAAGTACAGCTAAATGAAGATTCGTGAATCATAAAACAGAGGATTTAATGTTTGACTATTATTTTATGTTTTGAATTTGTGATAAAATAGTCAATATATTATAACTTGGGCAGTGTTTTATAAAAATACTTAGGTGTGTGTTAAAAAGACAGCTCATTATTATGCTATGCTGGTAAACCCTTCATTAAAGTAATTTTAGGCTATTGGCAATGTTAAAATGACTAACTTTGCAGGTTTGCAAAAATTTTGAGATTCACATGCACACATATAACATTTTGTTCTAATAGTTTTCTAAACATATATAAACTATATTGTCTTTACTTCTGGCCTACCATGTGGACTTTCCAACAATATAAATACTATAGTGTATCAATTACTACCGAAGATATTGAATTATGGTCCCCCAAAATCTTTGTTCTACTGACCCAAAGTGAATAAATACTTATTCTAAGACTCTTAAAGGCCTGGGTTATAAATTTTACAATGGAAATCAATAATTTCCTATTCAGAATGCTTACTTTACTCCACCAGAGTGCTTTGCAAATTTTATTTCACAAAACTTGAAGGGTCTATTAAGGTATATTCATGTGGTTTTACGTAATGCAGCCATTGAAAATATTTTTCTTGTTGGTGTATCTATCACCTTCAGCATTTATTCCAGAGTCACAGGAAGGATTCCTCGGAGTAGGAAACTGACCATATTAATGTATACAACTGGATAAATCATTACAAGGACATACCAGCCCAAAGTTAAGTGAATATAAGTTTTTATTAAGTATATACCACATGCATACATATTAATTCTATGTAGTTAGGAGAAAACAGGCTGTATACATGTGGTTTATTATAAAACCCAAGTCTATGAAAATTTGTTGTATTACTATATGTTACCTTTGAAAACCTGATCACTAAATTGATGGTACATGTGTATTCATGTCATATATTATGTATAATATATATATATATGTGTCATGCATTTGTTTATATACATTAATATATATACCTATATGTGCATATATAGGTCATATACCTGTGTTATATATATGTTACATGTGTTAAATACTATATATACATATATTCTTGTTATATATAACATGCATACACATTACAGAGTGAATTTTGTGATCAGAAGTTTTGTTTATACATATATTTGTAGATTTTGCACTTAAGGGTAGGATGGCAAAGCAAGTCAAACACTTAATTAGAATACTCTGAATAGTTACATACAGTGTTCATATCTAAAATGTTAAATAGAATCACTGAAATATTTTTTTTTTTGGATAAATTACTTTATGAAGCCTTAAGAAGCACTGAGTATAATTAAACTGTAGTCCAGAGTTAGATACAATTTAATAATAGTTCAATTCCAAAATAAAAGTTATCGTAGGTAAGACCATGAAATTTCCTAACATGTCATTTTTTTTTTTTTTTTAATTAAATAGTATTGACAGCAGCTTTTTTTTTTTTTTTTTTTTTTATTTATGGCTGTGTTGGGTCTTCGTTTCTGTGCGAGGGCTTTCTCCAGTTGCGGCAAGTGGGGGCCACTCTTCATCACGGTGCGCGGGCCTCTCACTATCGCGGCCTCTCTTGTTGCGGAGCACAGGCTCCAGACGCGCAGGCTCAGTAATTATGGCTCACGGGCTTAGTTGCTCCGGGCATGTGGGATCTTCCCAGACCAGGGCTCGAACCCGTGTCTCCTGCATTGGCAGGCAGATTCTCAACCACTGCGCCACCAGGGAAGCCCTAACACGTGATTTTAATACATTGTGCTAAGTTTTCTAAAACAATTCAGAGGAACCAATATTTACAGTAGGTGGAGTATTTATGAAAAATCTGGCATAATCAGAAATAATTTCAGCAGCGAATCAAAGTGAGTAATATTTTCCCCTTAGCTGATTGGTTTCCATTATTGGTTCATTTGTGAAGAAAAGCAAATAAATAAACAAAACAGATAAAAATTGGCTTTTGTTACTAACTTAACAATTTCACAATACTGCACATGAGACATCAAGAATAGACAACATGGTACTTTATAATGCACTGTCATATGACAGTCAAAGACATGGAACCTGGGCCTACAGTTAGATTATGAACATCTACCATGCACCATGCACTCATCTTCAAAGAACTTGGACTCTATTGATTTAATTTTAATTAACCCTGACTCTATGCATGCCTCAAGCCTACCTTGGAATACATTTACCTATAATCTTTCACCAGATACTCGATTTATTGCAAGAGTAGGTGGGCTGAGTTCATCTGCTACAGATAGATTGAAAGAGACAATTTCTTTTAAGAAGATACAGTCTAGGACAATAGAGGTAGAAAATAATTTCGTGCTACTCTAGATGAGTCATTGATTTTACAGGTGAGGAAAAGTAGGGCTCAAGATGTAATTCAGTCTAAATACCACTACTACATCAACTTTAGTGGTACCATTCACTCACATCACCGCTGCCCTGTAATACATTTAAACAACCCTCATGTTGTCTTTCAACATTTGTGATGCCTTTATTTATTCATTACTAGTGCCAAGACACTTAATTGGAGTATTATGAAATGATTTATTGTCCCACCACATTTATCTCTCTTTGTAGACAAATATATGACTATATCATTTAAAATCCAAGAGAAGAAAAAAGTGGTATGAGGAGTTGGCTATTAGGACCTAATATCTTTCAGAAAGAATTGTGCTGAAAACTTTAACATCTGTTGTACTTGATTATTGAAGCTTATTTTTATTGGCTTCCAAAAAATCCTGCTACATTCAAGCTAGTAGATTAAATGTTATTGGCTTTAATGCCTTTTAAAACAAGTAATCTGTTGAAGTGATAATAGAATTAAAAGTAGGTACATTCATTAAATTGGTTTTTACACTATTGTGGTTTCCCTGTTGGCCACATGAATCTCTAAACTTGACGTTGCTAATTACAGTTATAATAAATGGTATATGTATACGTGATTAACTTCACCCTACACTTAAGGCAGACATAAAGGTAATTGAAGAACTCCACTGTCATGTATCATTCTAGCAAAGAAAATATGGTTTTGCTAACTTATTTGTCTTACAAATAAGAAATAGAGGGTTTTTTATCATAAATGCATGAACCCATTAAAATCAGAAATTTAGACTGCAATGATTACTCACTAACTTGTTATTAGATGAAGTTAATGGGACTCATTAGGAAGGAGGGAAGGAAGGAAGGAAGGGAGGAAGGGAGAGAAGAAACACTGATAGGAAAGATCCAAGGGCAATCCTGACATATTAATACGTACCAATTTAGTTTTTCAGTTACTTAGGCTTGAAGAATTGGCTCCACTCTTATACATGGCTAGAGGCATAGTTTCAATACTTCTTTTTTGTGTCAAGGCACCTGTCTTTTTACTTCAGTGCCAGAAGGGCTTAGCATCTTGTCACTGAAGCAACACAGCCTGCACATTTATAGGTGTCACTCACTCTACCATCTGTTCCTTAGGATAACAGCCACCATTATCAACCAACCTCCACCTGGGGTTTTAACAATCTCTGTGGATTAAAGTTCAGATCTACAAGGAAGAATGGCTAGTAGTAATGTTGCCATTCAACTTTGCTTGACCTTAACTTTCCTGCTGTCAATACTGCACTGAAGCCTGTTAACTGGGTTTTTCATCCTGTTTGTATATTGCACTCTAAAGTTCTTTGTTAAGTAATGAAACCATGTGAAAGCCTTTGCATTGTTATTAGCATTTTTGGTTCTTTTTCTGCTTCCAATTCACTAAAACACTCAAGGCTACAGCTAAAGTATTTTTAATACATAAATTTAAATCAAATGAATCTTAATTAGATTTCACTTCTAGGGTCACTAATCAAATAGCTTCACAAATGGAATTAAACACACACACACACACACACACACACAAATTGAAGTAATAGAAAAAGAAAGGTATTAAGTTAAAACTAGCCAATTCAGGATAAGCAAGTTTATTAAGAGCTTATTTAATACGACATGAATTATTTTTCCTTTGTAATCTAAAATTAAAAATATTGTAAATAAATATGTTTATTTTAAACTGCTTAACAAATACTTATTGCTAAAACTTTCATGAAAGGCACCACCTGACAAATAATTTATAAATACCAAATAGTCAATATATAGCTGGAGGAAAATATCATAAATTATTTCTTAATTTACTCTCTTTCTTTCTGGTAATATGCAGTGTTTCCAGATTAGGAGTGGTATTTTTATGCCTCCTGGATTTTTATGGCTGTCATTATTTCTATATGAGGCATTCTTCCACATTTAAATGATAGGAAAAAGGAAGTAGGCTCTGTTTATTCATTGCCAATGAAGCTAATAAAAATGTTTTGCAAAGATGGTAAAACGTGACAACATTGTCAGTTGAAAGCAGCTCATTACAAGGAGGAATGCTTGCACTAATCTTGTTCTACACTGAACTTCTACTGTGGCTATAAAACAGCATCCCTTTGTTACTACAAACAGTGAGTTCTGCTCTATCCTCTTGCTTTCCCCACTGATTTGTTTGTGTGCTTGCTCATTGCTTTTGGAAGGATTCAGCTCTTCTCTCCTCTGCGAAACAGTAACTGTTGCCCAGGAATGTTCTAGGATGGCGGTCTGCAAGCTTTCTCCTCTATTTTATAGGCATTATTAGCAGGTTAATCAGTGATTTATTCAACAAAACAAATAGTTTAGGCTTTCACTGCAATATGATATTGCCATGACAAGTTGGCGTGGTCCTTTGGGGATATTTTCTACTAGTTACTACTAGCCGTTGGCTTACGGGGCACTTCTGGCTTTCATCTGCAGTTGGCTGGCACTTAATATGTCATGACCACTCCTGATCCATTTGCATATGTGTGAAGGAAGCTTATTCCCTCAGCCAGCTCCACTTTTACATAGCATGATGACATCTTTGTAATGTGCACAGAAGCTGGAGATAAATGATGTTGCAGCCCCTTGTCTGTAAAACATGTGAGCCTACCGCGGAACAACATGATAACGTCAGTGCGAAGTTCTCATTATTACAGTAGTATTGCTTGTAATCATTAGTCTCCTTTCTTCATTTAGTGACTGTCACTGAAGCAGTCCTCCGGTCTACTGCAGCTAACGGCAGCTTCCTCAAACAATTCTGCTTCTCTGGTTTGGAAAGTTAACTATAATCATTTGTTAGTTCTGGATGATACTGAGGAAAGACAAACATAATTCAATGCTCCCCATGGGAAATACACATAAATAATAAACTGAACAAATACTGAGATGTTTAGTATTATTCAGAATACAATTTTGCTCTAGGGAATTAATTTGTCCAACAAATATTTATTGAACTTCTACCACACACTGTAAAAATGATGAATAAAATAGTTCTTGCCTTCAAGAAACACAAAGTCTAGGGAGACAGACATGTAAAGACATAATCATACTATATTTGTATTATTGACATAATAAAAGGCAATGGGAGTGCATTAATGGTTCAAGAAGGGAATAATAAGAAGGGAGGAGTAGGAGAATACTAGGCAAAGAGATAAAGAGGAAGGAAAGATTAATTCGTGTAGCAGAGGAAGATTTTAATAAGTAGGCGGTGGTGAAAATTCTATGCAAAGTATAGAAGAGGTGTAAACACATAACATAATAAAATAATATGGTTTATTAAAGGAATTTCAAGAAATTCAGTATAGTTAATTCATATATTGAGATAGAGAGAAAAAGCCAGGGATGTAAACAAAGACATGATCCAGGGGGTAGTTCTATGCCATGTAAAATAATTAAGACTCTATCCCATAGGTTACAGGGACCTGTTGATTGGGAGTTAACTTTCAAAATAAGCACTGCTTTAATTTTTCTAGTACTCTAAGCCATGTATTGGTTTAAAGACTATTTAATCTACCCATGTGGGAAATGAGGGGGAAAGAGTAATTAAAAATGCAAGATTATAAGGATGTATAGTTAGTTAAAATTAATTTTTACCCCATAATCCCAATGTATATAAGTTTCCAGTTAGAATTTAGCACTTTGCCATAGTGATGTGGCTCTCCGAATTGAAAATGTTAATCCTTGGCTGCTTCAAGTTTGTTAGAGAATAAAGTTACTAAAGAATATAAAGTATTAATCGTCTAGTAATAAACTTTCTAAGTAAACCACCTATGTAAATCTTAACTTTCAAAACAATTTTGCATCAGTGGTAAGTGAAGACATCACCAAGTCAATATGTATGTTATTAGAGTTTATTAAACACCTATGATTATTTCTTACAAAATAAATTAATATTGAACCTGTACCATAGGACATGTCTTTCTTTTGTGTATAATATAATCCCCCACTTAAATATGATTCCATTTAAAGAGCAAGCACACACAAACTGGATTTTTTAAAAATAAGGGGCATCATTGTACACAGAGAAGAACAGGGAACTGTGACTCTTAAATGCCCATTCCCAATATAGCTGGAACCTTTCTTTCTAGCCTCATCTATCCATTTTACCTCAGCACAACATGGTCTTATCATCCCATACACATTGAGAGCATTCAATTGTTTTTAATGGAATAAAGGGAAGGAGGGGAAGAGAAAGGGAAAACGGGGAAAAGAGGAGAGGAGAAGGAGGAGGGAGAAGAAGAGGAAGAAGACAGAGAAAAAGAGAAGGAAGGGGAGGGAGAGAAGGAAGTCATTCTTGGAAGTTAAACAGAATCAGTGTTTGTTTTTTCTTGTTTTTCCAAATGTGAGTATTAAATTAGATAGTCACTAAATTGTTTGCTAACACAGATACAATCCTGTGAAATGCATGACCATCTCTTCTACATATCAGTTCTAAATACAGCTTAACCATAACATTCTATGAATTTTTGAATATTAAATATATTAAGAGATTGATTTAAAAATTAAAAATATCTTTTCATGGCTAGTGATTCTCTAGAATAAAATGTTTTTTTAGGAGGGTCTCTGATCCCATCTGCTCTTCCCTTCATCTTCCTTTTTTCTCTGGAGTATAAGCATTTCTGTTAGCAGGCATAAGTGTCCAAAAGACTCAGGTCCCAGAGAAGAGAGTCCAGTTCTTCCACCAAAATTAGAAAGGGGAAGGTTGGTTCCCTCTGAGTTTGTGTAAAGATGGACATAGTTGAAATGATCTCTTGGCAGTACAGACAGTGATCTTGAAGGAGAGTTTTGCCTGATGGAAGCCCTCCCAGGGGGGATGCTGAGCATAAACCCCAGACCTCAGGGCTGCTTCACTCATTCACTTCATCACCTTCCCAATAGCAAACACATTAATATTTTCTTCCGAAAGAAGGTGATTTTAATCTGCAACTACTGGTAGCATGAAGTGTGAAGTTGCAGAGAAATGACTCTAAATGTTTTGAATTATTTGACGATGTAATCTTTATTCCTGTTTCTTCCTTTTTCCAAGAGGGATATTTCACCATACTTTCTCTTATATATTTCACTACCATATTTTACTACATTAAACTCCTTTTTTATCTTGAATCTCTGGATTTACATCCACATATTGTTCTTTTCTTAGTTGGAAAGTATAGGAAATAGTTTATACAATCAATGGCCGAGAAGGTAGTCACACTGACTGAATAAGGAGAGGCAGTCAGACTACTGTGAAGAGCCTATCATCACACACATCTTACCAAGAATGGATGGTTGGCAAAGTGGAGACTATGCACTATTGAAGTCACTTAAAAAAATCTTGCTGCATTTCAAATCAAATCTACAGTGGGTTATTACCTCACACCTGTTAGGATGGCTATTATTAAAAAGAGATAACAAATGCCAATGAAGATGTGGAGAAAAAGGAATCCGTGTACACTGTTGTTAGGAACGTAAACTGGTGAAGCCACTATGGAAAACAGTATGGAGTTTCTTCAAAAAACTAAAAATAGAACTACCATATGATCCAGAAATTCCATTCTGGGTATATTCAAAGGAAATCAAATCAGAATCTAAAAGAGATATCTGCACCAATATGCTCATTGCAGCATTATTTACAATAGTCAAGACATAGAAACAGCCTAAATATTCATCAACTAATGAATGTATAAAGAAAATGTGGTATGTGTATGTATATATATATACAGACACACATATGTACATCCATATCTATATCCATATATATATGATAGTATATTATTCAGCCTTAAAAAAGAAGGAAAACTTGCCATTTGCAACAACATGGAAGAACCTGGAGGGCATTTTGCTTAAGTGGAATAAGTCAGACTGAGAAAGTTAAATATTGCATGATCTCACTTATATGTGGAATATAAAAAAATTGAAATCATAGAAACAGAGAGTAGATTGGTGGTTGCCAGGGGCTGGGAGATGTGGGAATGAGGAGAGGTTGGTAAAAGGATATAAACTTTCAGTTATAAGACGGGTAAGTTCTGAGGATCTAACTATATCCATCTATTATAGTGTGGTGGCTATAGCTGATAAGCCTGCATGTATAATTGAAATTTACTAAGAGAGTAGATCTTAAGTGTTCTCATCAAAAAAAAAAAAAAAAAAAAGGCAACTATGTGAGGTTATAGATGTGTTAATTAGCTTCATTTTGGAGTCATTTCACAATGTATATGTATATCAAATCATCACCTTGTACACTTTAAATCTATTCCAATTATTTGTTAATTATACCTCAATAAAGCTGGGGGGAAATATTGATGCATTGAAGGAATATCATCATTAACATCACCATGATGAGTCACCTATAAGCATGTGACTGACTTTACTAGCAAGGCATTCAATATGTAATAAAATTACTTTTCACTTATAGATAGCAATACTCAATAATTATCTGCTAAGATATAAAAAGACCCGGTATTTATTTCATTCATAATTTACTCTCAGGGAATAAGGAATCCTATACATTGTCTATTCCTACTTGCCCTTTAATACAAGCACTGATTTATAAAAAACAGTGATTTTAAACTATCTCTCCTCCTAACTTTTGTTAAAATCCCATCTTCTTTTAAATGTCAGTTCACAATATCAGAAACCAAGTCAAAAATGAAACATTTTTTGTGTCTGCTTGAAATGTATACATTTCTCAATCTCGGTGACAGCTTTATTTTATTATATTTATTTTTGGCTGCGTTGGGTTTTCGTTGCTGCGCGCAGGTTGTGGCTAGTGGGAACTACTCTTTGTTGTGGAGCACAGACTTCAGTAGTTGTGGCGCAGGGGCTTAGTTGCCCCACGGCACGTGGGATCTTCCCAAACCAGGGCTTGAACCCGTGTTTCTTGCATTGGCAGGCGGATTTTTAACCACTGCACCACCAGGGAAGTCCCTGGGTGACAGCTTTAAAAGTAGCCCATAAGAACATTTTGTTAGCTCAGCCATTTAAATATCTCCTGAATCTGATCACGTGCCATCTCTTCTACACAACCCTGGTCCTGGTGAACTGGATTGAAACAGGAACTTCTAACTTGTTCTGCTCTTTCCCTTCTAGTTGTCCAACAGTCTGTTTTCTGTACAGAAGCCAGAATTATCTTTTAAAATCGTAATTCATAGCATTTGACATCCTTCCTCAAATTCTCCGTTGATTTCTCATCATATTTTAATAAACCCAAACTATGTCCTATGGTCACCGAAGTTCACAATATCATCCAGCTGTTGCAATCTTTCTGACCTCACTACACTCAACTCTACCCTTTTATCTTTTCCTCCATGATTCCTGTCTTTTTTTTCCCCCCCTGGGGTCTATTCCTTCTTCCTGAAGTACTTTCCTTCATTAAGCGAAGAGAATCTCTCTACATTTCGTTCAAGTCTGCATTTAACTAAGCAATTCCTAACCACTCAAACTGCAGTTTAACCCTTCCCTTCCCCACAGTCAGTTGCCTTGCACTGCTTTGTTTTTCTTATCACTACCTAAAAATACATGCATATATTTATTTACTTGTTTATCATTTGTCTCCAACAATCTCGGGTCAGCACTAAGACTTTGTTTTTTTATCTTGCCCACCAACGAATCTTCACTGCCTGGATGGAACAAGTTGTAGATGCTCAAGCACATACATGTATGCCAAATGAATAAATGAAAAAAACTTTACTAATCTCAAACTTTTGAGAACAGGGTTTAAGTTATTAAGATATATTACCTGTATATTAATTTTGGTTAATGTCTTGGCACATTCAAATCTAGGTAGAAAATCTTAGTAAAAATCAAACTTTGCAATATAGGTCAAATTGCTCTTTGTATTAACAGCCTCACTATTCCTCATTTTCCTCTCTTAAAATGGGGATGGTAATTATACCTACTTCCTTGGGTTGTTGTAAAAATTAAAAGAGCTAATACTTAGAATAGTGCCTGACATAGCAAAAGCACTCAATATATGTTACCTCTTATTATTACTAATATTATTCAATTGAAACCAAAGTGCATTTGAAGAATTCCCATTCTTATTTCACAGCAAACACATCCTTCTTAACTCAAAATGTGTAGTCTGAAAGTTCCAGGAGACAGAAGCATGTCTGAATGTTTCCCCAGCACCTCACAAGTTGCCTGGAACACAATAAACATTCAACAAATGCTACTTGGCTAAATTAATGAACATGATTGAAAATAAACGTGTTTTTTTTTTTTTTTTTTTTTTATGAAGGTTAACCAATAACATTAGCTTTCTTTTGTATAATGAAGGCTTTTTGCACAATAGTGTGTTTGAATATCTAGAACTATGTGTAGCTAAGTAGCAACCAGGAAAAAATACAGTGACCTTAATTTCCTTTTTCTTGTATGTCCTAGGACAAAAGTATAGACATTGTCAAGGTCACAGAATCAAATACTCATTGGGACTGATTAATAAAATTATACTTACTGATATTTGCACTGTAACAAATTTCCATCTTAAAGCAAAATGAAGTTTACATATTGCTGCAGGCTTTGTGCAAATTAGAACTTCATTGAATATTAATAAATTACTCTTTGTGGCCAATTGTTATGCAAATTACCAGAGTGTCAGAATTTATCATTTTTTTGGTTGAGGATTAAGGGGAAGTATGCTTTTAAAAATCAAGCAGATACCTCTACAAACTAATATATGAATTCAAGCAAGAAAATATTATATAATTACTAAATGTTCAGAATTGCCATACCAGTTTTTGGTTATTTTTTAAAAATATTAACTCAGTGCATATGTTCTTCAAATTGCAGAAAGTTTAAGATATATTAATAAGTAAATAGAGAGTGGCCCTGAGGGTTTTTGAAATTCTTTTGAACATTTAAAAAATAAAATCCATATAGCCTATTCCTTTACGAATTATTTAAACTGCTACTATGTTAGCTTTAGAAAACAGTTTATTTAAACAGAGTATCTTTCCAAAGAATTCACCAGACCCCAAATAATGATTTTAAAATGTATATATTCATATATATCTATTGGATCTTTAATTTTCATAAAATGGGGACAAGGCGATTTTTATTTACAAGAGTTTCTGGGAGAAAATATAACAAAATGGCAATAACGCATCTAAACAGTTCAACTATGCACAGAATTCATGAATTAGGTATTTTTTCCTTAGAACTATTTATTATTTGTTTTAGTCTGCTCAAATATTAATTCTAGTTAGCACTATCAAGGCTTCAAAAATAAAGTTTTAATAACTGATTTAATTCTTCAGAGATGACTGATTGTTAAAGAAAAAAATTCTCACTGACACTTGTTAAAGATGTTAAGGCAGACTTTATGCAGGACTACCTCCATAGGAATAGGGTTGACTGTAAGGGGGATTTCACAGTGGGGGAGAGAGACTGGGGTCAACTCCAAATACAGCACAGGCAACTGGGAATTTTTAGCCAAGGAGCAGGGTAGGGGTCAGTGAATGGAATATTACCCAAGAGAAAACATCAGGAGTAATGAGGGTTCTGGCAAAATCCACCTAACAGGCTTCTTGGTGAAGACAGGCCAGGGTGATCAGGAATCCACTGGGAGATGGTGGAGGGGGAGGAGCCTGAGCAAATATTCAGGGTGATCAGACATGGAGAAGGAGGGGTTCTGGGTAAACTAAGTACGATTCTTGTTAAGACTGGATTTTTTTTAATTAAAAAAAAAAAAAAAATTTATTTATATTTTTAAATTTTTGGCTGTGTTGGGTCTTCGTTTCTGTGCGAGGGCTTTCTCTAGTTGCAGCAAGCGGGGGCCACTCTTCATCGCGGTGTGCGGGCCTCTCACCGTCGCGGCCTCTCTTGTTGCGGAGCACAGGCTCCAGACGCGCAGGCTCAGTAATTGTGGCTCACGGGCCTAGTTGCTCCGCGGCACATGGGATCCTCCCAGACCAGGGCTCAAACCCGTGTCCCCTGCATTGGCAGGCAGATTCTCAACCACTGCGCCACCAGGGAAGCCCCAAGACTGGATTTTTAAAGGAAGTGCACAGAGGAGCCAAGGAGAAGGTTCAGGAGCCTGCTAAAGTTTGGTCAAGCAAAGAATCTTTGACAAGACAAAACTTCTCAAAATGGTGAGTTCCTTTTGACTACACTGCCCCTGTAATATAAATATACTGTGAACAGGGTCTGGCACACATGAGGCTATTTATTCATGTAGGATATTCAAAAGAATGAAAATTTCTATTAATAAATACTAGTCATAATTTTTTCTTAATAAATAAAATTTGAGATTATTCACATATTTTTACCGTAGGAATATTGTGAGATCAGGGATGTAATAACTATCATTAAAATGACATAGTGTACCTTCTACTTCTTGAAGACAACGGAGAACCTTATTCAACTGAAAAAATATGACAAGTGCTATCCATTTCATTGGTTATTCAACCTGCTATAAAGAAGGTCCACTTCTGTAGGCTGTTGCAAAGTTTAAAACTAAATTATTTTCTCTCACAAGGGTCAATAAACTTGAAAAATTCTATCCAAATGATAAAAACTATTAATATATGATTTACAAAATAATTTGTTTATTTCTGTAGCATCTCAAAACAACTGAGACAAACAAAAAATTTTATATATCCATTTCTCAGCATTCTCCCTCCATTTCATTATTTTTCAATTATTTCAAAGTAGGAGGTGATTCGCTAATTAAACAGAGTGATGAGGGATCACCAGCACTCTAATGGTACTAAGAGATTATTTTTTCTTTCAAATTCAACCCGGTGTTGAGGGACCCTGAGTTGTCTTTAATTTAGCAGTGAAGTCATAAAGTATAGAAGTTGTTACTAGTTTAATGATACACTTCTAGAGTTTGGAGGTAGGGACATGTGGTTTTGCAAATGGCATCAACTCTGAGTACACAGTAGAGTGAAGATTGAATTTCAATACTATGAAACAAATGGTGTAATTAATTATGATGTCAGCCTCTCCAGAGGGGGCATTCTGTTCCTAGAGGTACAGGACTAATGTGTGTTGTTTTCAGCCCTGTGCCGTAAAATGACCGTTCTTTTTCTCTTCTTTACTTTCTATAAACATGAATTTCCCAATACAATAAACAGCTGGAATAAAAAGCTATCAAATGCAGGGCTGAAGAATGCATTGCTACTGAGGAAACCTATACAATAATGAGGAGGTCAAAAAGTAACATTTAAGAGATAAATGAAACGAGTGCCCACTTTCTACTACCTCCAAATTCAAACACAACCATTTCATAGCATTCTAGACAGCAAAGCCTCAGTGACCCTCACTGCACATTTAACATCTACTATTGATTGTCCAGGAGAGACCACCCCGCCCCCTGTCACCTGCACCAGAGCTCCTGCAGCACCTCTGAAAGCACAAAACCACGCGTTCATGCAAGCAATCCCCTTGCTTTGACGGTCTTCAAAACTGGCTCAGCAGGTTCTTTCTTTATTTTCCTTTGCCTCTCTTTTACTCTAGGGTGTTTCAAATTTCATTATAATAATGATTCATCTCATATGCATATAGCAAACAGGTTTAGAGACTGCTCAGTGTAAAAATGAGTAGATAATGATACAGATAACTTGACCCATACGAAGGAACTGTCGGCTATGTTTCTCTGCTTAGTAAAGTATTTTAAACAGTATCTGGAAACATGTGGGGCATAACTGTGCTGGCTTATGGAATAATTCAGAAAACATGAAGGTGCTTTCCAACTGACTTGAGACAGGCATGCTGTTAAGTGGTCTGTGTGATTAGCCTGGTGTAATCACCAGTGGTCTCTAGCTCACTGGGTGCCCGGGGCTTCTTGAACAACTCAGCCTTGAGCTTGACAGAGACTGCTGAGTGACCACAACATGATTTTGATACAGGCAGCTGTTTTCCTGGTTAATATCAATGAAATCCTGCTGTAATAGCAGCATCTGGGAATCTGACTCTACCGTTACCAATCAGGAGCCTTACTATCTAACTTAAAGTTTTACATCTAATTCTCCCTTCCCCTCCTAGAGTGTCACGGTTTGCTACATTGTAGTATTTTGGACAAACTGAATAATTTGCAGCTGAATAATTCAGCTGCAAAACTGACCTCTGGATTAACAGCTTTTTCAGTGTTTCATTTGACTAAAGATTCATAAATATTTAATCATAAGAATGTAGTCCTGTAGTCTCCACACCATGTCAAGAGCAGAGGAGACAGGTACTTGGCATAAACAAAATGAATAGGTAAGTTTCATGACATTTTGGAATGACTCCTAAATTGCTTAACTTTTAAGATACATTTTAAATTATTTTTATAAAGTTTCTTGGTTGGGGTAGAGATGAAGAGTCTAAAGGGTACCCAAGATTGTAATAGTTTCATAAGCACCGCAGGACAGTTTTCAGTCGTCTTTTACCTCTTACCGTCAGAGTTGCAGGGGAAGCAGCATTAATAAACAAACACATTAATACATGAAAATAAATAAATAGAAAGCCACATTTGCCCTATTACTGTTCAAAAAATCTGTTGTTACCTAATGGGAATTATTCTTATAAGAGTCGTTAGTTCTTATTCATAGCACATACATATTTCCTAAATGAAAATCATTATTTCTTTTTTCGGAGAGTTGGGAATATAATTGATACATTCTAAATTTCCCCAGGAGTGTAAAAAAAAAAGAATTATGAAGACCTGAAGTTCAACTTTAGAAAGTTGGTAAGGATTTCTTATACTTCCTATAAATAAGATGAGAAAATATTGAGTTGCCCAACTTCTAACACTTTTGAGAATGAAAAGGAGTACTGTTAATAATTACAGGAAGATAGCAGCATGGCCCGGGACAAACTAAGATACACGGTCAGACTATCTCTAAGCAATATTTTTGGAGGTTCTAAGGATATTGCTAAGCTTACTGACCACAGGGGTTCCATGGAAGGGGTAAGTAGGTTAAACACACAAGGAGAATGTGTCCTATTCTATTCTCCACCTTACCTCAGCAGACACTTCCTAATAAATATTTTTTAAGCCGTTGTTTACTTATGTTCCATAGGACCCTCAAATGCTTGATTCTATGGTGCAATATAACATCAATTTTGCTTGGTTTACATAAAGTGAATAGTTCTAAGATTTAAAAATTCAATTTTGCAGTTTTTCCTAAAGTACACACACTACAGAAATCCTACAAGATGTATAGCAGATCTCTAGAAAATATTCTTGCGTCCTAATTGCAAACAAGGTAATTAATTCTGTTGTCAAATTTATTCAGGAAACTCAGTAGCATGGGTCCAAGACAATAATTTAGGGCTTGAAGACCTTTTAGAGAATCCAAGGTGACAACTCTGTACCTGCCGAGAGTTTCAAGAAAGGTCCAACTTTTAAACTAAAATAAGTAAAAATAAAGTTTTACATTGCTCTATAAAATTAAAACATGGATTTTTTTTTTTTTTTTTTTTTTTTTTTTTATTGCTGGAATGTGATGAATGTTGATCTACTTTCATCCCCTTATGTTGCTCAGGGCAGACGTCAAGATCAGTGAAGTTAAATAACAGGTACGAAGTCACCCGATCAGGAACTTACCACCGAGACTATAACCTAACCTCTCCTCCATTGTACATCTTATGAAAGAAAACAAAACAAAACAAATTTATGAGTTTGTTAACATAAAAGGTAGTCAATATTCCAATTCCCTCATATTTTCTTCAGATTAAGATGATACTATGTGTTTTTCCTTATTTATTTTGTACTGTATTTTTATCTACTCTGGATACAATGCAATTGTATTTGAGGTTTGGCAGACTGCCCTTTTGGCTTAGCAGAGTTGATAAAAGGTTGCCAAATACCACAGTAGTTTATATTTATTTTCTGTTTTATGACATTTTTTTCCCAGAGCCCTATGCTCTTTTCCTCAGCAAACCATCAATCAATTCTAGAAAAAACATGACTTATTCCATGGGCTGCCAACGTGACTCTAGCTGCTGACAGCATGTCTTTCATGTACACAAAATATATTTTTTAATAGTTCAAATCTGGCGGGGGGGGGGGGGGAATGTCAAATTTTAGAATCTTGTATATGTACCTGTGTGCAAATAGGTCTTTATCTATCTATCTATATACACACACATAGATATGTGTTCATCTATGTATAAACATTCCTGTTAAAAATATTTGTTAAAATTTATTTTAAATCCCAAACATGATTCAATTTAATCTTTCCTTTTTGAGGCTTGGTATTGTGGGTAGTTCAGTGTTACCAGATGATTAGCAGCTTGGAGCTCTGGTAATACAGAGTAGCCCCAGGTATCATGATCTCATGTTGACTAACTCATAGTTTAGAAGATGTTTGAAGTATATATAGCTACCTCTTGCTGAAAATTTAAGTTTCCAAGCGAGTATCCAACATGAATCAGACTATTAGTTACTATGTTGAAACAGGCCCATCTGTTGAATACTTTTGCCCAGTATAATCTTGGCTATGTAGGATTACCTTTGTCGGAGTTGTTATGGAAGCAAAGAGCTAGTCATCTATTCTGCAAACAGTTCCTACAACCCACATATACTCATTAGCAAAATGTAATAGCTAGTATAAGGATTAGGAAGAGTGTTGCTGGGTTTGTAGTCTGACTCTGCTGTGTAAAATTTCTTGCTATGCAACCTTAAGTGAAACACCTCAACTCTTTAAGTTCTGTCATAAACTTGGGATAATAATAATATAAGCTTGGGATGAACTTGAGATAATGCGTCCTGCTGTGCAAATGACTATAGCGTTTAGCACAGTGTCTCCATGCAGTCATTCATCAATTGATCCACTTAATTTTCAACTATTGGCAACTAGTATGTGCATAATAAATAGTAGCAATTATTATGCATTTTGCAAAAGTAAAACAGGGCAATTTGTATCCATCTATGATTTAAAAAAATCTATTCTTAATTCTGTCTCTCATGATATCTCCCTTTATACCTCAAATACCTACAAACTAAATGAAAAAATATCATAACAGTCACTGTACTTCTCCTTTTCCTTTAATAATGTAAACTCGAAGGGTCGGAGAGAAGATGGCGGAAGAGTAAGACGCGGAGATCACCTTCCTTCCCACAGATACAGTAGAAATACATCTACACGTGGAACTGCTCCTACAGAACACCCACTGAGCGCTGACAGAAAACGTCCGACCTCCAAAAAGGCAAGAAACTCCCCCCGTACTTGGGTAGGGCAAAAGAGAAAAAAGAAATAACAGAGACAAAAGAATAGGGACGGCACCTGCGCCAGTGGGAGGGAGCTGTGAAGGAGGAAAGATTTCCACGCACTAGGAAGCCCCTTCGCGGGCAGAGACTGCGAGTGGCAGAGGGGGGAAGCTTCGGAGCCACGGAGGAGAGCGCAGCCACAGGGGTGCGGAGGGCAAAGCGGAGAGGCTCCCGCACGGAGGAGCGGTGCCGACCAGCACTCACCAGCCCGAGAGGCTTGTCTGCTCCCCCGCCGGGGCGGGCGGGGGCTGGGAGCTGAGGCTCGGGCTTCAGTCGGATCGCAGGGAGAGGACTGGAATTGGCGGCGTGAACACAGCCTGAAGGGGTTAGCGCACCACAGCTAGCCGGGAGGGAGTCCGAGAAAAAGTCTGCAGCTGCCGAAGAGGCAAGAGACTTTTTCTTCCCTCTTTGTTTCCTGGTGCGCGAGGAGAGGGGATTCAGAGCGCCGCCTAAACGAACTTCAGAGACGGGCGCGAGCCGCAGCTAACAGCGCGGATCCCACAGAAACAGGGGCGCAGAGGAAAAAGCGGAGAGACTCCCGCACAGAGGCTCGGCGCCGAGCAGCGCTCACCAGCCCGAGAGGCTTGTCTGCTCCCCCGCCGGGGCGGGCGGGGGCTGGGAGCTGAGGCTCGGGCTTCAGTCGGATCGCAGGGAGAGGACTGGGGTTGGCGGCGTGAACACAGCCTGAAGGGTTTAGCGCACCACAGCTGGCTGGGAGGGAGACCGGGAAAAAGTCTGCAGCTGCCGAAGAGGCAAGAGGCTTTTTCTTGCCTCTTTGTTTCGCTGCGCGCAAGGAGAGGGGATTCAGAGCGCCGCCTAAACGAACTCCAGAGAAAGGCGCGAGCCGCGGCGATCAGCGCGGACCCCAGAGACAGGCGTGAGACGCTGGGGCTGCTGCTGCCGCCTCCAAAAAGCCTGTGTGTGAGCACAGGTCACTCTCCACACCGCCCCTCCCGGGAGCCGGTGCAGCCCGCCACTGCCAGGGTCCCGTGATCCCCGGACAAATTCCCCGGGAGAACGCACTGCGCGCCTCAGGCTGGTGCAACGTCACGCCGGCCTCTGACGCCGCAGGCTCGCCCCGCCTCCTCCGTACCCCTCCCTCCCCGCGGCCTGAGTGAGCCAGCGCCCCCGAAGCAGCTGCTCCTTTAACCCCGTTCTGTCTGGGCGGGGAATAGACGCCCTCAGGTGACCTACACGCAGAGGCGGGTCCAAATCCAAAGCTGAACCCCAGGAGCTGTGTGAACAGGGAAGAGAAGGGGAAATCTCTCCCAGCAGCCTCAGAAGTAGCGGATTAAAACTCCACAAACAACTTGATGTGCCTGCATCTGCTGAATACCTGAATAGACAACGAATCATCCCAAATTCAGGAGGTGGACTTTGGGAGCAGGATATATTAATTTTTCCCCTGTTCCTTTTTTTTTTTGTGTGAGTGTATATGTATATGCTTCTGGGTGAGATTTTGTCTGTATAGCTTTGCTTTACAATAGCTTTATTTTGCTTCACTATATTATAGCCTCTTTCTTTCTTTTTCTTTCTTTCTTTCTTTCTTTCTTTCTTTCTTTCCTTCCTTCCTCCCTCCCTCCCTCCCTCCCTCCCTCCCTCCCTCCCTCCCTCCCTCCTCTCTTTCTTTCTTTCTTTCTTTCTTTCTTTCTTTCTTTCTTTCTTTCTTTCTTTCTTTCTTTCTTTCTTTCTTTCTATTTTTTCTCCCTTTTACTCTGAGCCGTGTGGACGAAAGGCTCTTGGTGCTCCAGCCAGGCATCAGGGCCGTGCCTCTGAGGTGGGAGAGCCAACTTCAGGACACTGGTCCACAAGAGACCTCCCAGCTCCACGTAATACCAAACGGTAAAAATCTCTCAGAGATCTCCATCTCAACATCAAGACCCAGCATCACTCAATGACCAGCAAGCTACAGTGCTGAACACCCTATGCCAAACAACTAGCAAGACAGGAACACAGCCCCATCCATTAGCAGAGAGGCTGCCTAAAATCATAATAAGGCCACAGACACCCCCAAAATACACCACCAGACGTGGATGTGCCCACCAGAAAGACAAGATCCAGCCTCATCCACCAGAGCTCAGGCACTAGTTCCCTACACCAGGAAGCCTACAAAACCCACTGAACCAAACTTAGCCACTGGGGACAGATACCAAAAACAACGGGAACTACAAACCTGCAGTCTGTGAAAAGGAGACCCCAAACACAGTAAGATAAGCAAAATGAGACGACAAAAAAACACACAGCAGATGAAGGAGCAGGGTCAAAGCACACTAGACTTAACAAATGAAGAGGAAATAGGTAGTCTACCTGAAAAAGAATTCAGAATAATGATAGTAAGGATGATCCAAAATCTTGGCAATAGAATAGACAAAATGCAAGAAACATTTAACAAGGACGTAGAAGAACTAAAGAGGAACCAAGCAATGATGAAAAACACAATAAATGAAATTAAAAATACTCTAGATGGGATCAATAGCAGAATAACTGAGGCAGAAGAAAGGATAAGTGACCTGGAAGATAAAATGGTGGAAATAACTACTACAGAGCAGGATAAAGAAAAAAGAATGAAAAGAACTGAGGACAGTCTCAGAGACCTCTGGGACAACATTAAACGCACCAACATTCGAATTATAGGGGTCCCAGAAGAAGAAGAGAAAAAGAAAGGGACTGAGAAAATATTTGAAGAGATTATAGTTGAAAACTTCCCTAGTATGGGAAAGGAAATAGTTAATCAAGTCCTGGAAGCACAGAGAGTCCCATACAGGATAAACCCAAGGAGAAACACGCCAAGACACATATTAATCAAACTGTCAAAAATTAAATATAAGGAAAACATATTAAAGGCAGCAAGGGAAAAAAAACAAATAACACACAAGGGAATCCCCATAAGGTTAACATCTGATCTTTCAGCAGAAACTCTGCAAGCCAGAAGGGAGTGGCAGGATATACTTAAAGTGATGAAGGAGAAAAACCTACAACCAAGATTACTCTACCCAGCAAGGATCTCATTCAGATTCGATGGAGAAATTAAAACCTTTACAGACAAGCAAAAGCTGAGAGAGTTCAGCACCACCAAACCAGCTTTACAACAAATGCTAAAGGAACTTCTCTAGGCAAGAAACACAAGAGAAGGAAAACACCTACAATAACAAACCAAAAACATTTAAGAAAATGGGAATAGGAACATACATATCGATAATTACCTTGAATGTAAATGGATTAAATGCTCCCACCAAAAGACACAGGCTGGCTGAATGGATACAAAAACAAGACCCATATATATGCTGTCTACAAGAGACCCACTTCAGACCTAGAGACACATACAGACTGAAAGTGAGGGGATGGAAAAAGATATTCCATGCAAATGGAAATCAAAAGAAAGCTGGAGTAGCAATTCTCATATCAGACAAAATAGACTTTAAAATAAAGACTATTACAAGAGACAAAGAAGGACACTATATAATGATCAAGGGATTGATCCAAGAGGAAGCTATAACAATTGTAAATATTTATGCACCCAACATAGGAGCACCTCAATACATAAGGCAAATACTAACAGCCATAAAAGGGGAAATCGACAGCAACACAATCATAGTAGGGGACTTTAACACCCCACTTTCACCAATGGACAGATCATCCAAAATGAAAATAAATAAGGAAACACAAGCTTTAAATGATACATTAAACAAGATGGACTTAATTGATATTTATAGGACATTCTACCCAAAAACAACAGAATACACATTTTTCTCAAGTGCTCATGGAACATTCTCCAGGATAGATCATATCTTGGGTCACAAATCAAGCCTTGGTAAATTTAAGAAAATTGAAATTGTATCAAGTATCTTTTCCGACCACAACGCTATGAGACTAGATATCAATTACAGGAAAAGATCTGTAAAAAATACAAACACATGGAGGCTACACAATACACTACTTAATAACGAAGTGATTACTGAAGTAATCAAAGGGGAAATCAAAAAATACCTAGAAACAAATGACAATGGAGATACGACGACCCAAAACCTATGGGACGCAGCAAAAGCAGTGCTAAGAGGGAAGTTTATAGCAATACAAGCCTACCTCAAGAAACAGGAAACATCTCGAATAAACAACCTAACCTTGCACCTGAAGCAATTAGAGAAAGAAGAACAAAAAAACCCCAAAGCCAGCAGAAGGAAAGAAATTATAAAGATCAGGTCAGAAATAAATGAAAAAGAAATGAAGGAAACAATAGCAAAAATCAATGAAACTAAAAGCTGGTTCTTTGAGAAGATAAACAAAATTGATAAACCATTAGCCAGACTCATCAAGAGAAAAAGGGAGAAGACTCAAATCAATAGAATTAGAAATGAAAAAGGAGAAGTAACCACTGACACTGCAGAAATACAAAAGATCATGAGAGATTACTACAAGCAACTCTATGCCAATAAAATGGACAACCTGGAAGAAATGGACAGATTCTTAGAAATGCACAAACTGCCGAGACTGAACCAGGAAG
Source organism: Eschrichtius robustus (assembly GCF_028021215.1). Taxonomy (NCBI): domain Eukaryota; kingdom Metazoa; phylum Chordata; class Mammalia; order Artiodactyla; family Eschrichtiidae; genus Eschrichtius; species Eschrichtius robustus. The sequence continues at coordinate 42,325,156 of NC_090841.1, forward strand.
AAATAGAAAATATGAACAGACCAATCACAAGCACTGAAATTGAAACTGTGATTAAAAACCTTCCAACAAACAAAAGCCCAGGACCAGATGGCTTCACAGGTGAATTCTATCAAACATTTAGAGACGAGCTAACACCTATCCTTCTCAAACTCTTCCAAAATATTGCAGAGGGAGGAACACTCCCAAACTCATTCTACGAGGCCACCATCACCCTGATACCAAAACCAGACAAAGATGTCACAAAGAAAGAAAACTACAGGCCAATATCACTGATGAACATAGATGCAAAAATCCTCAACAAAATACTAGCAAACAGAATCCAACAGCACATTAAAAGGATCATACACCATGATCAAGTGGGGTTTATCCCAGGAATGCAAGGATTCTTCAATATACGCAAATCAATCAATGTGATACACCATATTAACAAATTGAAGGAGAAAAACCATATGATCATCTCAATAGATGCAGAGAAAGCTTTCGACAAAATTCAACATCCATTTATGATAAAAGCCCTGCAGAAAGTAGGCATAGAGGGAACTTTCCTCAACATAATAAAGGCCATATATGACAAACCCACAGCCAACATTGTCCTCAATGGTGAAAAACTGAAACCATTTCCACTAAGATCAGGAACAAGACAAGGTTGCCCACTCTCACCACTATTATTCAACATAGTTTTGGAAGTGCTAGCCACAGCAATCAGAGAAGACAAAGAAATAAAAGGAATCCAAATCGGAAAAGAAGAAGTAAAGCTGTCACTATTTGCAGATGACATGATACTATACATAGAGAATCCTAAAGATGCTACCAGAAAACTCCTAGAGCTAATCAATGAATTTGGTAAAGTAGCAGGATACAAAATTAATGCACAGAAATCTCTTGCATTTCTATACACTAATGACGAAAAATCTGAAAGTGAAATTAAGAAAACACTCCCATTTACCATTGCAACAAAAAGAATAAAATATCTAGGAATAAACCTACCTAAGGAGACAAAAGACCTGTATGCAGAAAATTATAAGACACTGATGAAAGAAATTAAAGATGATACAAATAGATGGAGAGATATACCATGTTCCTGGATTGGAAGAATCAACATTGTGAAAATGACTCTACTACCCAAAGCAATCTACAGATTCAATGCAGTCCCTATCAAACTACCACTGGCATTTTTCACAGAACTAGAACAAAAAATTTCACAATTTGTATGGAAACACAAAAGACCCCGAATAGCCAAAGCAATCTTGAGAACGAAAAATGGAGCTGGGGGAATCAGGCTCCCTGACTTCAGACTATATTACAAAGCTTCAGTAATCAAGACAGTTTGGTACTGGCACAAAAACAGAAATATAGATCAATGGAACAGGATAGAAAGCCCAGAGATAAACCCACACACATATGGTCACCTTATCTTTGATAAAGGTGGCAAGAATATACAGTGGAGAAAAGACAGCCTCTTCAATAAGTGGTGCTGGGAAAATTGGACAGGTACATGTAAAAGTATGAAATTAGAACACTCCCTGACACCATGCACAAAAATAAACTCAAAATGGATTAAAGACCTAAGTGTAAGGGCAGACACTATCAAACTCTTAGAGGAAAACATAGGCAGAACACTCTATGACATACATCACAGCAAGATTCTTTTTGACCCAGCTCCCAGAGAAATGGAAATAAGAACACAAATAAACAAATGGGACCTAATGAAACTTAAAAGCTTTTGCACAGCAAAGGAAACCATAAACAAGACCAAAAGACAACCATCAGAATGGGAGAAAATATTTGCAAATGAAGCAACTGACAAAGGATTAATCTCCAAGATTTACAAGCAGCTCATGCAGCTCAATAACAAAAAAACCAACAACCCAATCCAAAAATGGGCAGAAGACCTAAATAGACATTTCTCCAAAGAAGATATACAGATGGCCTACAGACACATGAAAGAATGCTCAACATCATTAATCATTAGAGAAATGCAAATCAAAACTACAATGAGATATCATCTCACACCGGTCAGAATGGCCATCATCAAAAAATCTAGAAACAATAAATGCTGGAGAGGGTGTGGAGGAAAGGGAACACTCTTGCACTGTTGGTGGGAATGTAAATTGATACAGCCACTATGGAGAACAGTATGGAGGTTCCTGAAAAAACTACAAATAGAACTACCATACGACCCAGCAATCCCAATACTGGGCATATACCCTGAGAAAACCATAGGTCAAAAAGAGTCATGTACCAAAATGTTCATTGCAGCTCTGTTTACAATAGCCAGGACATGGAAGCAACCTAAATGTCCATCGACAGATGAATGGATAAAGAAGATGTGGCACATATATACAATGGAATATTACTCAGCCATAAAAAGAAATGAAATGGAGGTATTTGTAATGAGGTGGATGGAGTTAGAGTCTGTCATACAGAGTGAAGTAAGTCAGAAAGAGAAAAACAAATACAGTATGCTAACACATATATACGGAATCTAAGGAAAAAAAAAAAAAAAAAAAAAAAAAGGCCATGAAGAACCTAGTGGCAAGACGGGAATAAAGACACAGACCTACTAGAGAATGGACTTGAGGATATGGGGAGGGGGTGGGGTGAGATGTGACAGGGTAAGAGAGTGTCATGGACATATATACACTACCAAATGTAAAATAGATAACTAGTGGGAAGCAGCCGCATAGCACAGGGAGATCAGCTCGGTGCTTTGTGACCACCTAGAGGGGTGGGATGGGGAGGGTGGGAGGGAGGGAGATGCAAAAGGGAAGAGAAATGGGAACATATTGTATATGTATAACTGATTCACTTTGTTATAAAGCAGAAGCTAACACACCATTGTAAGGCAATTATACTTCAATAAAGATGTTTTAAAAAAAAAATAAATAAATAAATAAACATGCTATGATGAAAAAAAAAAAAAAAAAAAAATAATGTAAACTCCACTAACGTACTGAAACCTCGAGTTTAGTTTGCAGTTGAATCCCAGATTTATGAAGCATATTTAGCTGTATGAAATTAGACCATCTTCAACCATTTTTCTCCTATAATCAGTAGCTACCAGGATAATTTTATATCATAGGCCTAAAAGTTATAGTTTTATCATTCCCCCGTCATTTCCTTTCTTCGTCAAAAAACATACTCTATTCCAGTCTATAGATTTCAAAATCTAATAAAACACATGTTATTGCATTGTTTGGAAGTTTAAATGATTACCATTAGCTACATGTGGATTTGGGCAACCCTCTTAACCACTCTATTTTTTAAATTCTTCAAATTGAAAAATTGGAAAATTATCATGCTCTGGTGCATCTCATTGTTTAAATAAAAATAAATATTGTAGGGTGGTTGGTATAAAAGAAATAGGACCTGGGATCAGAAAACTTTCTACAACCATTTCTGCCCTTCAACAGATGTGTGAGTCACTTGACTTCTTCTTTTTTTTTTTTAACATCTTTATTGGAGTATAATTACTTTACAATGGTGTGTTACTTTCTCCTTTATAACAAAGTGAATCAGCTATACATATACATATATCCCCATATCTCCTCCCTCTTGGGTTCACTTAACTTCTTAAGCTTCAGTTCTCCTCTCTGAAATCGAATAGTAACTAGTGTTTTAAGAAGCTTTAAATGAGAAAATGTATGTAAACAGCTTTACACAATGCACAGTATAAAAAACACTAAATATTTGCAATTATTATTAATATAATTGTGAATTCTTTGAAAGGTATAAAGTATTAGACAAAGGAATAGATTAATTTCATTGAATAATATAATATTTTTCAGGTCCTGAGAATTTTTAATCCATTGGATTATTCAAAGCAATACAGTCCTAATTAATAAACATTTATTAAACATAGTAATAGTTATCTGCTCTGCAGAAAGATTCTTAATTGTAAAAGGGTTTGTAAACTTTTCTGAACTTTTTAATAGTGAAAAATAAAGGGAGGTAGATAGATAGCATTCTAGTTGGTTTCTGTTTTCTATATGTATCCTGAGAGGGCTGGATGTGGGAGAAGAGTGGCAAGGGTGGTGGAGACCTACTGGAGAACGTTTAGGCATCACTGCTACAGTGTACCAGACTATAGGATGAGTTTTATCAACCTAAGTGTATTCTGAGGTAGTTTCCTCCCAAATCTGCATCCAGAGTTATGCAAGTGGCCAGACCTGAAGCAAAAGCTTCATCACTATCAAATAATGCAAACACGTAGAAAGATCATATGCCACAAGTCCATCCTACTGAGCAAAGCAAATCTCGGCAACTGTAAGGACACGGATTGTATTTGGGTATCTTGATTTCTTCCTCTCTGATATTGAAGAAAGGCAGTACAGCTGAAGTTTGATTTTAATCATTTCCTGTAGTGCGATGATATATCATCTATATACCACAAACGATATAGACTAGATAAAAGTCAATATAGGCAATGAGTTTATTATTTATAGCAAATATCAGATGTATGACTTTTATGTTTATAAAAATCTTTCAAGACAATTATACAGCAATAGAGCAATTTAATATCAGATTATTTTACTGCTAATATAAAAAAATAGATTTAACTAAATGTTAACAGATTTGAGAGCATGTAATGTGATCCAGTTTCTGATATTAGCCTCTTAAGTCTTTTAAATCCATTCTGATTAAATTCAGGTTTACTGAAAATATTTCTATTTCTGCCTCCCCGTAAAGCATTAGTAGGCTAACTGACCACAGAGGTGAAATAAACTATCAGCTTTAGAAAATGCAGATTAGTCGTGACTACTCTTGGCCCTATTTCTTAAAGTGCAGACTCTAAGCCAGTTGCATCATCAAAACCTAAAAGCTTATTTTTTAGAAATGCAGAATCTCAGGACCTACCCCAGGATTACTGAATGCAGATCTGTTTTTTAACAAGATCTCCAAGAGATTTATGTGCACATTGCATTTTGAGAAGGCACACTAAAGATATTCTTACAATTTAAAACACTTAAAGACAATCACTTTCTTTCTTAAGGGAGAGTACCTGGAGTCTGCATACGAAAATGACTGAGTACAGAATACACTGAATACCCTTAAAGTTGATAGAAAATTTTGTTTAACTTTACTATAACAGAAAACAGACAAATGATCAAGATCACAAGATCTTTGTGAAATCTTTCTTTTTCAAAAATTATTTTGCAATAAATAAGAATGCTTAAATTATTACCATATCTGTGGCACAACAGTAAAAATAAATCACTAAATTCTAGAAATACGCTAAATACAGTAGCAAGGTATCTATCTGTGAGGCTCAATAGTGTTATTAACCTTTTTGTGTGTGTATCTAGCAAAGGCTCATGATTATAACAATTTAGCACCAATCTGTACATACTTCCCAGTTCAATACCTTCTAATTTCAGCGCATTTCTTTGTTTATACTTATGTCTTGGTGTACTTACAGGCTCATGAAAGCACGGACCATGTTTTATTAGCTTTTATAATTCTAGTATCTACCTTAGTTCTTGGCAAAAAAAGAGATGCTTAATGAATATCTACTGAGCGCCACTGAAAATATATTGCACAAAGTCAACATAAACAGAAGCTTTCATAAATTTTGTAAGAATGGCCCACATTTTTGCTTTGACCCTAGTAACTAGAGAAAGTATTGTTATTAAAATAATAACTATGATAATAATAATGACTCTATTATTGAAGAAACACAAGACACTGCAACAAAAAGAAGTGTGAAATACCAAAAGAAAGAGAATTAGGCCTAAAGGGGAATATGAGTGGAAAATGAAAACCAAAAATGACTATATGTTTCATTGCTATTTTTTTACTATCGTAGAACCATGTAGACACAAATCATTAAGTATTTGTATTTTATAAGCGCCTGATATCACAGTCTTTTTTCTGTTCACTTTGCAAAAAGGGTTTGAGTGCAGAGTTGGAATCATTTTTTTCTTTTTTAACATCTTTATTGGAGTGTAATTGCTTTACAATGATGTGCTAGTTTCGGCTTTATAACAAAGTGAATCAGCTATACTTATACATATATCCCCGTATCTCTTCCCTCTTGTGTCTCCCTCCCTCTCACCCTCCCTATCCCACCCCTCTAGGTCGTCACAAAGCACCGAGCTGATCTCCCTGTGCTATGCGGCTGCTTCCCACTAGCTATCTATTTTACGTTTGGTAGTGTATATATGTCCATGCCACTCTCTCACTTCGTCCCAGCTTACCCTTCCCCCTTCCCATATCCTCAAGTTCATTCTCTAGTAGGTCTGTGTCTTTCTTTATTCCTGCCCTGCCCCTAGGTTCTTCATGACCTTTTTTTTTTTTTTTTTTAGATTCCATATATGTGTGTTAGCATACGGTATTTGTTTTTCTCTTTCTGACTTACTTCACCCTGTATGACAGACTCTAGGCCCACCCACCTCACTACAAATAACTCAGTTTCATTTCTTTTTATGGCTGAGTAATATTCCCTTGTATATATGTGCCACATCTTCTTTATCCATTCATCTGTCAATGGATACTTAGTTTGCTTCCATGTCCTGGCTATTGTAAATAGAGCTGCAAATTTTTTATGGACTTAAAATTCTTTTTGGAAGTAGCAGATTAATATAAATACATTGTTTTATTTAAGGTAGTTTCTGCCTATAGCATATTTTTAATAACTTGTAAATCAAAAATAATCAGCATGGAAGGGTCAGGAGATTTACAGTCCAAAAAAGCACTCAAATTTAAGTTTAGTCGTGTCATTTATCAGTTATGTGACAATGGATAAATGCTTTAACTTCTCAGAGTCTCACTTTCCTCATCTGTTAAAAAGTAGATTAAATAATGATACAAATGAACGTATTTACAAAACAGAAATAGACTCATAGACATAGAAAGCAAATTTATGGTTACCAAAGGGGAAAGGGAGGGGAAGGATAAACTGGGAATCTGGGATTAACAGATACATACTACTATGTATAAAATAGGTAAACAACAAGGACCTGTACACCTGAAACATTATAAATCAACTATACTTCAATAAAAAATAAAAATTTTAAAATATGAGTGTATTATCTTACAGAAAAAAAAGTAGATAAGAATGTATAGTTTTTAATGCTATTGGGATATAATGAAAGTAAAGTACCTGGGCAGGTAGCTGCTCAATCAGTGGTAGCTATAATTGTTTATACCAGTTTATATAAACAAGAATGAACACTTAAGTGTAAATTAAACCTCTAACACCAATACAATTTATTTCTATCTTCTTAAGAGAGTTTATTATTTGTCTGCAGATCTGTATCTAAAAGACACCAAAAGAGATTTGAAGAATCTTATAACTAACTGCCAGAGAGACAAACATTTTCAAGTAACAAATATTATTTTGGTGAAATACTTCAGGCTTAAGAAAAATAAGCATTTTTATGGATGCTGAATAAGAGCTTTTCTGTGCTAGTGCCAATAACACCACATGGTATGTATTGCCATTTTCTTTTATAGATGAGGAAACTGAACAAATATATAATTCCATTACAGTTAATACAAGTATTATTTTTATCTCATCCTACTTATCATTAGTTAACATCTTAACTAACACTGATAATGATTACAATTTCATTGAACGTTATTTTAGCACGGGGGCATTTTAGGGTCAAAAAGAAGTCATATCTACTACAAATTTTGCCTCAAATCTGTTTACAAATAAAATTTTATTTTAGTTAATTAAAGAAACAAAACCATTAAAGCAGTGAACATATAGATATTATGAACGCTGATTTCAATTATTAGTTTTTAGCCTCTTGGGTCTTTTGTCCACCAGAGGGGAAAACAGTGGAAAGTTGTATTCTTGCTTGTATTTTACAAAGAAATTCTAATTGACACAGGGGCCAAAACAGTTGTATTGAAGAATCTGCTAATGAAGTCCCCATGGTCCTAAATCAAGCACCCTTTTATGTACCACGTGTGTGATTGTCAAAGATTTTGTATCATGAGGGGAGTAACTAATAAAGATATTTTAAGGAATGGTCTCATTCAGCTTCTATAATAATTTTTACTATGCTTAAAATATTTCATCAAACTAATAGCTGATACTTCAAAACATGTTTGCTCACTGGCAGTCAGTTCCAATATTCTTCAGATTCCTCCCTCCCTCCCTCCCTCTCTCCCCCCACCATTTCATTCTTTCTTTTTTTTTTTTTTTTTTTTTTACAAAGTGTGCAGCCCAAATATCTTTGCAAGCTTAGAGAAAATCATAAACATAAAGAAAGTTTCAATAAAATTGCTTATGGATTGTGCCTCTTTTTTCAATATTTCCTAGGGGTAGAAGTTTCAGGATAAGCCTTTAAAGATAAAAAAAAAAAAAAAAAATTGGAGGCAAGAACTGCAAAATACATAAGGTGATGAAACAAAATGTGGGAGCAAAAAATCCTAAACATCACTATACAACAACCTTTATAAGAATTGGTTATGCTAAACTAGGCATCTAAGGAAAAACAGAGCAAAGAAAAAGAAGAAAATGGTTTAGCCACCACTCCAACCAAATCCTGTTGGATCAGGAGGACTCAATATTTAAGTGACAAATTATAGACACTGATAAATCACTATGTGAAACACTCAAATTATTGTACTCTGATGATACTGGGGAAGAAATTATTTGCATATAAAATGTACCTGATTTGTCTAGGAGCAACTCATTTCCTATTCAGATTTCACAGCCTAAGGCACTGATGGAGCCTGTGGGGATTTAAAGTAGTATGTGGAAGAAAGCCTGCAACGGAGTACCATAAAATAGAATAGCACAGAGCAGCACGTCTAACTATGGAATGTTAGTTTCATGAGCAGTCACACTTTAAAAAGGAACTAATCTTAGGACCAGATGACCTCAGTTTAGTTGTTACAGGATTGAAAATAATATATGAGAAAATAATTAAGAGCAGATTTATCACTTCCATTATTTTTCCTTTGGCTTAAATATCCTTATTGTCTCCTATAAAGGCAAAGTGGTATTTATAGTCCCAGTGGCAACCATCACAGACGTCAGCTTGTTCCAACACTATCCCAAACCCACTGTAGTGTTCACATTTGCTACTCGCTCCAGCTTAAATGGAGATAGGCAATCAAGTAATTCCTCACACCCATAAATGCAAACTGTTCAATGGAGCTGTTCACTTTCCCTTTTCTACCAGAAGCACGATGAATGGAGTCAGCGATGGTTGTGAAGATTGATGTTTTTATAAGCACCAACTTTTTCACTTGTCAAAAAATGAGAAGATTGTAACCATGGCTGATGCACCTGGTATTAATAGAATAGAGATGACTGCCTCAAGGCATTCTGACTCTCAGAATTCCTAAGGCAATTCCTAAAACAACAAAAACAGTATCTAATTTGACCATAATCAAAGGAGGCATGCATTAAAGTAGATTGATTCTATTCTTTAAACAAGATATGAAAAAAAATAAAGTAAACAGAGATTTTAGCCAAACAACTCTTGGTGCATAGTTGATGCTCAGTAAATACTTGTTGAATGTGTAAATGAATGGAAAACCAAGGAAGGAAGGAAGGGAGGGAGGGAGGGAGGGAAGAAACAAATATCAAAATAAAGATAAATATTATTTACCTATGATATGTAAATAAAAACCTGAAAGACAAAAACAAAGATATCTTTGGATATTGTATTGATTTCATGGTGCTCTTTTAGGTAGTATAGAGTATAATTTTTCTATTATTCTGTTCTTTATTAAGCATAGCAGATTATTGTACTACTTGACAGATTGTCCTTCAAGTATTCTTAAAAAAGGAACAAGGACGAGTGCCTTATTATACACAGTGTAGTGATATTCAGGCCCCCAAATATCCTACCTTCTTTAAAGAAATGGTCTAAATAAAAAGTCAGAGGCCAAGCTGAAAAATAGTGAAGATTACCAGAATACAGGCTTTTAAAATACCAGCAGGAAGGAGGGGAACAAGTGACAAGCAAGCTACCAGCAGTCTAGCCCTAATTAGTAAAAGATAGTCATACTGATGTGTAAATGTAGCACTGAAGTAAAACATACAGATGCTACCACAAATATTCAGCCTATCCACTGATCACAGGAAAAAATAGACATTGGGGCTATTACCTTCTAAAAAGTCAACACATAGGATTTTATGGAGGAATTTAAGGCTCCTATTAGTTAATAAAAAAAAGATGTTGCAACATTATGAAAGTAGTGCCCTCCAAATAAGCCTATTTAGAACATATTTTATAACTTAGAATAATTGTAAACAAACAACATGGGCATTTAAGCCCAACAAGTGTAACTTCTTTTTAGCTTTTTTCTTTTCCATTTATAATTTTCTCTAACAGTAATTTATTAAGCTGTTATTAACCAATGATGGTTATCTTATAAACATGCACAACTTCTAATTTCAAAGTCTCCTTAGATATTCATATAAATGCAACTTATTAAATGTCTATGCTATTATTTTAAAGTGTTATATTTGCATAAAAGTAAATACTTATCAAATTAAGTAATACAGTAAGCCTTTTAGTTACCCACGCCTGAAACAAGGCTGATTTGACGCACAGAAAAAAAAAAAAACAAACAAAAAAAAAACATTCATCTGTCTGATTACAAATATCCGTTATGTCCCTTAACGGACTCCCAATGAAATAACCAGCTTCAAACGCACTAGTTCTATTAGCTAAACTTTTAAATTAAAAGCAAATATTATATTGGGTTTGTATCCTCATGACATAACACAATTCTAAGAAGAATGCAATTATTTTCCATGATATCATTTTAAAGTTTAGGAAAAAGTTTATTGAGTACTGCTGTTCATTATGACATGTGCTTTACATGTATCATATGTTTCCCAAAACAGGTCTATAAAATAGAGATTGTAATTCTTTCTCACAAACTGGAAAATTAAGATGTGAAGAAGTTAAGTAACTGCTCCAAATTCACATATATCTTAGGTGTGTGGAGTGGAGAATGTACATCTGAGGGCAGACTGCACGCTCTCCTGGACACCATGTTCTGGTCCTAGATAAGATGGCAACGGTGTCTACAAAACCAACAAAACAAAACTAAACCAGTCCTAGATCAGTAGGATTATGATAACATAGCCAGAGTTAGAACCCAAGTCAGGGACGTGTGCACAATTTCTCTCTCTCTCTCTCTCCCTTTAAAACACACATACACACACACACACACACACACACACACACACAAACACACAATCATGGTATTTTTAAACTGGATTCCCTTTTCCTTATCTAAGTTAGCATTAATGTTTCTTTCCTATTTGTGTATAGCCTGGAGACAGGAGGAGGAGAAATTTCTCTGTAGGTATTCAAACTGTTAGGTGTATTTTTACAAATATTTTCAATCCTGGTGGGTAAACAGACATATATTAATTTGTGAAACAAGCTATAATTTTGTGAATCTTGGCGTGTTTGTGGTATTGTATTATTAGAGTATGAACTCAGTTGACTGTATAGTAATTACCATTTTCATTGTTAACATGTTGAGATCACAAAGTTTTAGAAGTTTATTAACTCCTTTAATAATGAATGTTGCATATACTTCCCCTCTCTTCCTAAATCTGGGTTAGGAAAAGGCAATCTGCAGAACACAAATGCTCTAAAGGAAACCATTTTGTTTCATAATTTCAATTTGTGTAAACTGTGCCTCTCTCTCATATCTGTCTCCATCTCTCTTTCACATCTACCTACCTGCTTGGTGCAGATTGCTGAACATAGTCCAACCATTGAACCATTTGCAAGAATCCACAATGAGTGGAAGCTAAAAGTGCACATTAAATACCTTAGCATCTTCTAGTTTAGTTCTCATTTTAAAAGAATATCGTTGCCATATTTGCAGTACTATTGATATTTTTGAGTGAAATTACTTAAGTAAGTTCATGCAAATGAAATTATGCATTTCCTATTACTTTAAATTTTAAGTAAATGAATAATAGATCCCAAAATCTTTTTCAACATTCTAGAGAATTATTTCCCTGGGGACTACAATATCAATAAATATATCCAAATAAATCACTGATGCCGAGTATAAAATATACAGGACTTTACTTTCTAAAGGGCAGAGTCTCAGTTTAGTTTCTTCATTGGTAACATTTTGATTTGAGAATAGATTTATATTACGGAGGTTTGAAATATTGACTGATTTCAGCATACTGCTCTGGGATGGAACAGAGTCTTCATAAATCCTTTTCTCCGAGCCCTGGGCAGATTCACTAGCTGGCAAACGACAAAACATATATATTTAAGAAAAATACGTCAAACAAACAAACAAAAAACTAAACGTAGAATATATCGAATCAAGGACCTACTGTATAGCTCAGGGGACTATACTCAGTATTTTGTAGTAACCTATAAGAGAAGAGAATATAACTGAATCACTGTGCTGTACACCTGAAAATAACGTGACATTGCAAATCAAGTATACTTCAATAAAAAATTAAAGAATAAAGAATATGTCAAATCAATAGACTAATAACTCTTAGTACTATTCTTCCATGTTGCAAATGCTGACAAAGCCAGAAACATAAGCAGAAAGCAAGAGAATATGCGTTCCCGGTCAAAAAAAGTGATGATGGGCTTCCCTGGTGGCGCAGTGGTTGAGGATCTGCCTGCCAATGCAAGGGACACGGGTTCGAGCCCTGGTCTGGGAAGATCCCACATGCCGCGGAGCAGCTGGGCCCGTGAGCCACAACTGCTGAGCCTGCGCGTCTGGAGCCTGTGCTCCGCAACGAGAGAGGCCGCGACGGTGAGAGGCCCGCGCACCGCGATGAAGAGTGGCCCCCGCTTGCCGCAACTGGAGAAAGCCCTCGCACAGAAACGAAGACCCAACACAGCCATAAATAAAGAAATAAATATTAGGAAAAAAAAGAAATCCACACTGCTAAATTAAAAAAAAAAAAAAAAAAAAAAAAAGTGATGATTTATTTCAGATGCAAAGCCAAAGCGTTTAAAATAAAGCTTAAAATGGGTGTCAATATGCATGATTACAACAAAGTACCCTACAAAGGAGGGGTTCATTAGGACAGCCAAAACCAACAGATGTGTTCCAGCTCATCACTTCCTCCAATTGAGCATAAGAAGGGTAAAGTGCTTGGTTGTGGTGTCCATATTTTAAACAAATAAAGAGAAAGCTACCTGAACCTCTGGCTGGCCAAATTTTATTGGGTTTTCAGATCTTAACAGAGCTGCCCCCTCAAGTATTTATTTATTTCTTTATTTATTTATATTTACTTACTTATTTATTTATTTATCCTTCATAAAACTTTCCACTTGCTTCCTCCCAAAGTAGTTAATGAGGAAGGAAAACAAACCTTTCAAAAGGTATTTTAGCTTGACTCTTTCTTTATTAAAATGAACGACATTGAAAGGATTGGAGAGAAAAAGCTTTGGGTTCTATTATGTACCCACTGTGTAGTCCAAAATGGTTTTAAAGTTAATGACTTTTATTATGAAAAGAAATATGGAGATTCCTTTATTACTGGAACCTATTTGATTAAAGGACAACACCTCTAGTTAGACTTTCACTAAATCCCTAAAAATAAGTGTGTTAGAATAACTGATGGATCTTTTAAATATATGCTTTGCAATTTTTCTTCATTCTATTTCTTTGGAGAGGGCAAACACAAGTTTCAATAGAAAAGAGAATTGTGGGTACTTTAAAATAAACAAAGAATAATGGCTAGCTGGTACTCTTCATTCAAAGAGTAATTCAAAGTAACTAATTTTGGGGACAAGTAGGGATATTACGAATAATCAGCAAATTTTAATGTTCGTCTTACTCCAAAAGGTATTTTGTAAATATTTAAGTTAAAATTGTTAACTGCTTTTCCAATGCCAATACTTTTAGTCATAAAAATAGAAACCAAAAACATTATCCACATTATGTGCTGTACCTTGGGTTCCAGGTAAGCAAAGGAAACTTAGATAACTTTTTTGTCCCTGTAAATGCTCCCTTTGACCGGAAATGTAGTCTATCCAATCAGACAATCCCCGAACGCCAAGCCAGCTCTGGGCTTTCTCACCCAAACCAGATTGACTATGTGGCCCCAGCAAATCAGATATTTTCTATTTTTCTCCTCCTTGTTCTTTATTCTTTGTCCTATAAAAGCTTTCTGCCATCCATCCCATTTTGCAGCTCTCTCAAAGGAGACTGCCCACTTCATGAAGTACGAAATAAAGTTTGTTTCTGTCCCCTAAATTGTCTTCTTTAATCACTTTTTAACATGCTTAATTTATTATTTGTTCTACTCCTTGTAGGATTCTTTTTTTGTCAATACTCCTAAGTTTCTAACTTCTGTTCAACTCATTGAGTATTAAAAGGATTCCTCCTTTGATAAAACTAATCTATTCATAAACTATCAAAATCTCATTCTGATTATAATGTAAATTCTATTTGAACTAAATGTTTTAATTTATTTGTATTTTGCAAACCTTTTATATTTCTAGTGATCTTGAATTCTCTGTTGTACAATTGTAAGTTAAAGGTGGAAATGTTCATGTCCATTCTTATGTTCAGCTGAAAGCAATATTTTTCACTAGATAAATAAGTGCCATCATGTTTTCCCACTCAGATCTCTCTTAGACCTCTGGATTAGGAAAAAATGAAGATACTTCAGAGGATCAAAAACAAATAGGCAACAAGAGGAAAATTGAATCACAGAAATATAGTAGCTATTCCTTTTTGAACCTTATGGAGTAATAGGGTTTATATAAACATAAACTAAACGGACCATTTTATATCCCTCTGAGACTTTCTAGAAGCCACATTCGTAAGAGTCATACTTCACTAGCAATGGCACAACATAACTTCTACAAAGTACTTAGTCAGTTTTCATAGAAAAAGGCAGTATTTTAAATGGCATCCTTAAGAGAGTAAGCCAGACCATTTATTTTCTGGAAGAAATAAATTTGGAGTGGTAAATGATGCAGGAATGTTTTTTATTAAGTCATCCTAATTTCATAGCAGTTCTACAAACTCTGTGACCAGAATCCCCAACTTAAAAATAAAAACATCTGTTAATTGTTCCTGTATGAAACGGTTATCCTTATGTAAGGATTGTTGTGGTGCATTCAATTCCCAATGTGCCTTAATACCAAAACTGGAAATAATTAGCAACATGTCTGGAAGATTTAGCCACAGAACATGTTAATTTGGCTTAGAGAAGCTTTTTTCTCCTGCACATTTATTTTTGCAGATTTCTTACTCCTTTGTCTATATGATTTTATGTCAACTGACTACTTGAAAAATTGTAGTATATGAACTCTGCTTTTACAACATGTTGAAAGTTGTTTCCTTTATTATTGAATTTTATGCCTCAACTTATATCAACATTTTAACATGTCAATATAAAGCAGTATGGTTCAGCTCGATAGTCCCTTGGCATCCCATTCTTTGTTTTAAATTTTATTGAGGACTATTTGACAAGTATAATTGTATATATTTAAAGTGTACTGTGTGATGGTTTGATATACATATACACTGTACCATGGTTACCAAGATCAAGATGATTAACACATCCATCAGCTCACATAGTTAGCATAGGTAACTCTTTTATGTGTGTGTGGTGAGAGTGCTTAAGATCTACTCTCAGCAACTTTCAAGTATACAAGACTGTATTATTAACTAGAGCCACCATGCTGTACGTTAGATCCTCAGAACTTACACTTCTTATAGCTGAAAATTTGTACCTTTTGACCTACATCCCCCTGTTTCCCCTTCCCTCCAGCTCCTGGCAACCACTATTCTATTCTCTGTTTTTATTTTTCTGGTTTTTTACAATGCATACTTTATAATTCATTAAGTGCTTATTCCATTTGGTATCTTTTTTAATTCCTTAAAAATAAATCTGTGGGAAGCAGAGCCCTGGAGAGGAAGAGCTAACATACTGGGGAGTCTGTTTCTGTGAAATCAGTCTTTTTCTGTTTTTTTTTTAGATTCCACATGTAAGTGATACCATACAGTATTTGTCTTCCTTTTTCTGGCTTATTTCACTTAACATAATGCCCTTCAGATACTAACTATATAATGAAATTGGCTTACCACACACACCTACACACACATACCTAAGTATAAGATTTTCTATTTACACATACATACTTATGCATAAGATTTACTAATTTCATGTATTTACTTTTGTCTTGGCATGTAGATCTTGAGTGTTTAGCAGCTCAGTAATCTCACATTTATCCAAGAGTGTTAAGGAATGGACATCTCTGATTAATTAGCTAAAAGTTAATATGCACATGTTCATGGATTAGCAATATACAAAGATTTAGAAACTGCATCCCAACAGGCATATCATACTTTCAACTCTTGACATGCTTTTGAATCATAATTATGAATAGAAGTTTTCATTATGCAGTGCTAGAGCTATACTGAACAAGAGATTAGTCTGAATGAATGATACTCTAGATTTTTTAAATCATTAACTCACTATTAGTCTTCACTATTGCTCTAAAAGTATATGTATTAAATAAAGGCATCTGAATTTCCTGAATTCTGGATGAATATGAGCTACCAAATACAAACCACATAATATTGCTAACATATTTGTGTATAGAGCTGCGTTATGAAATTTTAACATGTATTTCAAATAGTTTATAAGTTATTAGAGATTGTCATACATAATTATCCATACATTTAGTAAAGCAAATATAAAATACTAAAAATATGTAATATTATTGAGAAATAGAAATGTATTCTATCTCATATTGTCCATTAGATTATAAACTTAACAGTACTAAAAATTATACATGTTAAGGAATTTGAGATTATTTTTATATGATAAAATCAATTTTAAATATATATTTACACGTTTTTAGTTTTCTGTAAATATTAAGTCATTTTAATGATCACAGTATTTTCATATATCTAATAAAGACAGCATATTTAGTCATACCACATTAAAAAAAAGAAGCAGTAAATACACATATGCCCAACTTTTACAAAAGATTAAAGAGTATAATGTATAAAAATCTCTTCAGAATATTTCATTAGTTCTAGACAGACTATAATAAATAAATCATGACTCTATAAGCAAAAATATATAATTTAACTAGTTAAAAGGAGAGATTTTATAGTATACAATGAAAATAATAACTTTGTAAGTTGCTTCTTTATATTAGAGAGTTAACCAATGAATTCCTTTAAATAATGAATTTCCATAAGACAATTTAATATAATTTTAATCGCAAATGATAATGTACTGATCTTTTAGGAATATAGACTGGTTACTGAGGTATGCTAAAACCTTACCCTGTTCTCAAAGCATATTTTTGTTCATTTCAGCAACTGTGCTCTAATAGTTAATATTCTAAATAATTTAAGACAGTGCTCATAAAATTACCCGTGATGTTTGTGGTACATTTTAGTTTCAGACCATAAAAAGTCTTGCTTTAGTGAACAGAATGATTCTCTGACACTATATTGCATCAGTTATCAAAAATGTCAGGTTTTCTGATTTCCTTTTCTATGTATGTGTATCTTCTAATCTGTTCATCCAGTCAACCTAAATTTATAAAATGTAACATTTATAAAGCATTCTCCTTAGGAAAATCGTATGTAGACTCCAAAGATGAATGAGGCCTGAACAACTTTTTTTTAAAAGGCCCCAGTTATTTTGTATCCAAAAATTCCATTCATATAAACTTACTAAATAGTCAAAATTAATCAATTCAATTTAGACCATTTTAAAAAAAGTTTTACTTAAGACAAAGATGAAATCTCTTTTAAATCAATTCAGTCTATTTAATTATTTCAAATCTGATCTTTAGAACTTGCCTTAACATACTAATATATTTTCAACAAAATTTATAAATTTATTGTTATTGACTTGGCAAAGATAGCTTGGGCAAAATTTTTTGCCCAATGAATCCCACCTTCATTCATCTGGAATAATATGTATATAATTAAATGTTCAAAAGTGCTAAGGCCAAATGGTTATAGGATTATTATATTCAATTTTCCAATTCAACAATGTGATCAAGGTGAGAGAACAGAGCATATTCCAGAAATATCTCAAGTAAAAGTCTAAAATTTGTTCAAAACTTTATACCACATAAGAGGACAGGATTTTGTCACTGTCTTTGTATCTCAATACCAGATATTTCAAGCTGTCAGTTGCATGAAATGCCAGCATAGTCAATAAATTAAGAATAGAGGCTAAATTATGCAAGAATAAAATATTTTCATAAATTTAAGGTATTTATGTTCATATTGTTAAATTCAATGACATGTCATTCTTTACTTTTAATTGGTTATAAATTTAGTAGCATTTTCTAATCATCTGAAAGAGAAAAGTGGTTCCAGAATGCTTTCATTCCACTTGGCCTGTTTCTGAACACAAGGAACAAATGCAAATGTACTTCCTTCCTTTGGACTTATTGTGTGATTTTTCTTACCATATTGGGTGAGCATTTAGGACTGGTCCTAAACTTTATTGTATTAACACTCAATAACTCTAAAAGCAGTGTTACAAAAGTTTTTTAAAAGCTTAATGCAAGTTTGTTAGGTTATCTGTCTAGCTAAATCAAAAATCTCCAAAATAGGGGTAGCAATTGATGTGTTTCAAAACATAATCAACATGATGAAATTCTTGTTTTTTTCACACACCCAAGGAACTACTCCACATGAATTCAGTGATTCAAAAATTTGGCTATTGACAAACAGCTTGATAAAAATAAATGGTGCCAAAAGAAATCACAAAGTATGTGCCACTCCAGAAGAAAATGATTTTCATTAAAAAATATATATATATTATAGTAAGTTTTTGTATATTGATCATAATCACTCATTTGGTGAGGTTTTAATATGTATTTTAAAAGAAACGATAAGTAGAAAGAAAGCATTACATATATAAAATTATGGTTTTTGAATTGAATTAAAACCTAGAGATTTCTTAAGAATCTCAATGAAACTACCCTAAAATGATTACATTTAACATTCCAGAATCATTTTTAGGATGACAGATAACTAGCATGTTAAGGACTATATTGCATAACATATTCAAGGATTTATATAAATCATCCCCTGAGCTTGAATTCACCATGTGATCATGGAATGGATTCCAAAATGGCACAATGTCAGGAAAAAAAAAAAACGAGTTTTCAATAGCACTTATATTATCCTCCAGGATTCTCTGAAAAAATGCAAATGATATCTTTTCTGGGTTTGTTTTTGCTTGTTGTGGCTATTGTACATGCACATTAATAAAGGTCATGGTTAAAGTTATATTCATTAAAAAGAAGGAGGTAATATAAAGAATGTAGATTTTGAAGTTAGAGAAATCTGAGATGAAATCTCTCTACCACTTCTAGCTCTGTGATCTTAAATACTTAACACCTGTGAGTCTCAGTTTGCTCATCTTTGTAATTGGAATAATATATCATTTATCAACATATATTTAAGAGATTATTATGTTCTTGACAATACAGTTAATCCAGGGAATGTATCAATGAACAACACAAAGACCCTGACTTATGGTGGTGCAGTCTATTAGACAGTCAACAAATAAAATAACATCAGAGTTGTACAGGCTGCAAAAAAAACAATACAAATCAAATATAGATGAGAAGAAGGGAAGATTTTTCAAATATGGAGACAGAGAAGATCTTTTTGATGAAATCTTTTGAACAGACACCTAAATGATAAGAGATCATATTTTGGATGAAAGGAACAACAAGTAGAAATACTTCAGAGGCTATAAAAAGTTGACTTAAGAAACCAGCTTTAATTCTAACAAAACAAGTTAGGGGTGTGGTAAGTTGAAGAATGACCCCCAAAATAACTTTGTGCTGTTTTAAGCACTAAGTTTGTTACAGCAGTGTTAGGAAGCTAATCATAGATAAATAGTAAAAAATGAGTTCAAAGGGATAAGCAGGGCATGAATCAATCGAGGTACTATGGAAGGATAATAGTGAAAGCAAGATTTCTGGAAGCTTCTACCAATACTCTAAGCATCAGATGGTAGTGAACGGGTCTTGGGTAGTGGAGGTAATTGAAGTGCAGAAAAGGTTCATGTCTGGGCTACATTTTAAGAACGTGGTGTTGACAGAACTTGTGTGGAGTGAAGAAGAAAGTTATCCCAAAACCTGGAGCAACTGGATGATTGTACACTATTTATGAGAGGAAGCTAAACCTACACAAAGATGGTAGTTAATGGTGGAAAAGGAAGCAAGAGTTCATATCTTGTTCATGTTCTATTTTAAGCAGTGGAGTTGTTTTAAATGTGAACTAATGTGTAACAAAGAGATTCACCTGAAGAAAATGACCAGGGACAATAAGAGTGAAAGTCCCTTAGTCCTGCAAACAGCACAGGATAGTTACAGGACATCATAAAAGACAAAAGTTAAGAACTCCCTTCCCACTCCCAGGGATTCACATATGTTCTCAATATATAGCAAGGAAACAACAAAACTACCTATTATTCCTTTTTACTTTATGACTAATGTAAAAATAGATTTCATCTCTTCTCTCCAGTTTCTTTATAGATAAAATGGCAGATATATCCACCTAGAAATTAAATTCAAGCCGACATCTGCACTAACATCTGAGGAAAATACTGGCAGACCGAATAAAATAAAAAAACATAGAATACTAAGTTTAAAACATGAAAGCACTAATAACTAATTTATAGGGCCGATGTAAGGATAAATGAAAACATAAGTGAAAATTGGTAACCTCATAGAATAAAGAGGTAAATCAAGGCAGAGTTTGGGACTTCAAAATACTACGTGATAGCCAATTTTATCCTGAAGGCAAAATAATTCATGAATTCCTCTGATGTAGCCATTTCAGAAGGGAAATATAAATACAGTACGACCAAAAGGAATCTCCTAAGAATATTAATTATTACTGAAAACAGAACCAAATACTAAGTTTTCCCCCAGTTATTAAAAGTACATACTCTCCCTACCAATATGTATATCTCTGTTAATTATGTTATTTAATTCACTTTTTAAGATAAAACTATGGGCATCTATAAACAATAGTACACTTCCTCAATCTTCTAAGAAAATCACTGTTTTTAAAAAATTCATCAGATAGTACACAATGTTTTACAACAGTAGGAAAAAGCTAAGATAATTTAAATGTCCATAAATCACTGACTGGTCTTAATAAATACTAATACAGGAGGTTAAGAAAAAGTGACAGTACAGGGAATCAGGGAGAAGATATAGAATAACAAAAGCATTTTAAAAAGAAATTTGGGGCTTCCCTGGTGGCACAGTGGTTGAGAGTCTGCCTGCTAATGCAGGGGACGCGGGTTCGATCCCTGGTTTGGGAGGATCCCGCATGCCACGGAGCAACTGGGCCCGTGAGCCACAACAGCTGAGCCTGCGCGTCTGGAGCCTGTGCTCCGCAACAAGAGAGGCCACGATGGTGAGAGGCCCGCGCACCGCGATGAAGAGTGGCCCCCGCTCGCCACAACTGGAGGAAGCCCTCGCACAGAAATGAAGACCCAACACAGCCAAAAATAAATAAATAAATAAATAATTATTAAAAAAAAAAAAAAAGGCTTTCTGGAAGAACTGACCTTTGAAAAAAAAAAAAAAAAAAAGAAATTTGAATAACTTATTAAATGTATCCTGGAGATCCACAGTGATTGCTCCTTGTATTTCATTGTAAGCCACACATAGAAATACTAGTAATAATTTGGGGACAACAAAACATGTTATTTTATCTTCTACATAAGTCAAACTTAAAAGTATATCTCCTACAACACCCATATTTGATAAGGCTGTTTGTCTCTATTAGATGTTATAAACAACCAAATAAAAAATTAATAATGGCATTTTTTAAAATGAAAGACAATTAAATAAAAGCCACACTCAAAAGGTTATATATAATGTAAGATTGTATTTATATGACATTCTGGAAAAGGCAAATATACAGGACAGAAAACTTTAGAGGTTACTGTGGGCTAGGATTGGGGGGAAGGGTTGACAATAAAGTTGCAGGAGAGAATTATTAAGGATGATGGATATTTTCCATATCTTGATTGTGATGGTGGTTACATTACTCTATCCATTTGTAAACACACAGCAAATATACACTGAAGAGGGTGAATTCTACTGTTGGAAATTATAGCTCCTCAGTTAACCTGACTATAAAAAAGGGATACCCCTTTTGGAATGTTGAAAAACTATAGTCTTTGTTGCGGATTTCTGGGTTCTATGAGTTATTTCAAAACCACACTTTACAACTGATTTTTAACTTATCAAATCTTTATTCAGAAATCTAAAGTTTATATTAAAAAATAACTCATTTACACTCAACCCTAAGGCTAAAACAAATAAAAATTATATAGAAGAAAGAGAAATTCTTCCAACTTTTTATTACCTTTGGTTTTGAGTTTGCTGAGAGGAAAAACAAAACAAAACAACAACAAATTGACTAAGCTAAGTTTTAAATATTATAAAAACATCAATAAAACCTTAATGTAAGTAAAGCCAGAGCACATCCTTGAAATGAGAGCAAAATATTCAAGATAAACTTTGCTTCTCAGTGACTAGCACAATACACTTAAGATATAATTTAAAATAAGAGAGAACAAACAGATGGAGAGACATACGATATTCTTGGATTGGAAGAATCAACATTGTGAAAATGACTATACTACCCACAGCAATCTACAGATTCAATGCAATCCCTATCAAATTACCAATGGCTTTTTTCACAGAACTGGAACAAAAAATTTCACAATTTGTGAGGAAACACAAAAGACACTGAATAGCCAAAGCAAACTTGAGAAAGAAAAATGAAGCTGGAGGAATCAGGCTCCCTGACTTCAGACTATACTACAAAGCTACAGTAATCAAGATAGTATGGTACTGGCACAAAGACAGAAATATAGATCAAGGGAACAGGATAGAAAGGCCAGAGATCAACCCATGCACATATGATCACCTTATCTTTGATAAAGGAGGCAAGAATATACAACGGAGAAAAGACAGCCTCTTTAACAAGTGGTGCTGGGAAAACTGGACAGCTACATGTAAAAGAATGAAATTAGAACACTTACACAAAAATGAACTCAAAATGGATTAAAGACCTAAATTTAAGATGAGACACTATAAAACTCTTACAGGAAAACATAGGAAGAACACTCTTTGACATAAATCACAGCAAGGTCCTTTTTGACCCACCTCCTAGAGAAATGGAAATAAAAGCAAAAGTAAACAAATGGGACCTAATGAAGCTTAAAACCTTTTGCACAGCAAAGGAAACCATAAACAAGACAAAAAGACAACCCTCAGAATGGGAGAAAATAAATGCAAATGAAGCAACTGACAACGGATTAATCTCCAAAATTTACAAATAGCTCATGCAGGTCAATATCAAAAAAACAAACAACCCAATCCAAAAATGGGTGGAAGACCTAAATAGACATTTCTCCAAAGAAGATATACAGATTGTCAACAAACACATGAAAGGACACGCAACATCACTAATCATTAGAGAAATGCAAATCAAAAGTACAATGAGGTATCACCTCACACCGGTCAGAATGGTGATCATCAAAATATCTACAAACAATAAATTCTGGAGATTGGAGAAAAGGGAGCCTTCTTGCACTGTTGGTGGGAATGTAAATTGATACAGCCTGTATGGAGAACAGTATGGAGCTTCCTTAAAAAACTAAAAACAGAACTACCATATGACCCAGCAATCCCACTACTGGGCATATATCCTGAAAAAACCATAATTCAAAAAGAGTCATGTACCACAATGTTTATTGCAGCATTATTTACAATAGCCAGGACATGGAAACAACCTAAGTGTCCATCGCCAGATGAATGGATATAGAAGATGGGGCATATATATACAACGGAATAATACTCAGCCATAAAAAGAAACAAAATTGAGTTATTTGTAGTGAGGTAGATGGACCTAGAGTCTGTCATACAGTGTGAAGGCAGAAAGAGAAAAACAAATACCGTATGCTAACACATATATATGGAATCTAAAAAAAAATGGTTCTGATGAACCTAGGGGCAGGACAGTAATAAAAGATGCAGGCATAGAAAATTGACTTGAGGACACGGGGAAGGGGAAAGGTAAGCTGGGACAAAGTGAGAGAGTAGCATTAACATATATACACTACCAAATATAAAATTGATAGCTACTGGGAAGCAGCTGCATAGCACAGGGAGATCAGCTCAGTGCTTTGTGACCATCTAGAGTGGTGGGATAGGGAGGGTGGGAGGGAGACGCGAGAGGGAGGGGATATGGGGAGATATGTATACATATAGCTGATTCCCTTTGTTATACAGCAGAAACTAACACAACATTGTAAAGCAATTATACTCCAATAAAGTTGTTAAAAAAAAAAAAAGAGAGAGAGAGATAAGACTACAGATGTGAAGGGAAATGAACACTGGTTGGTCAAGCAAGAGACTTTATGATTGCCCAAAGTTTGAACTGACTTTTTAAAAGGCTAGGGGCTACTTTATTTGAGGCAATTTTCCTGCTTCATTAGTGTCATTAATTCATTATTAATTCATTATTAACTTCTCCAAAAACAAGCAGGTTATACTAAATGTATTTCCATGAACATCATCTCAGGATTCTTAAAATTAAATGATAAATATATTCCAATTAAGTATAGTAAGAACTAAATACAAAATATTAATACATGTATTAATATATCAATAAATATATATCATATATATAATCTAAGATATTGTTTATAATCATATTATGAAAAATATCAATAGATAATAGTGAGTTATGAGCCATTGAATATTTAGACCAAGGCCAATGTCAATACAGTAAAATTATTAGATCACGTGTATGAAATTTAAAATGTATGAATTTTAGATATTTTAATTTACCCATGACCAATAAATATGTAAACTGACCCAGGATATCTTAAATAAAGAGTTGATTATTTTTCACAACTGCATAAATAATTTTTTAAACTTTTTTCTAGGACGAGAAGAGGAAATGAATTGAAGGTGATTAGCATATATATACATTAGAGCTAGATAATATTTTTTATTAAATTTCAAATTTTTCAATTGTGCCTTTCAGAAACATAGTGCCTGGGGCACAAGTAGCAAAGTAAAAACATTAATAGAAAACACATAAAACAGAAACAGAAACACAGCTACTAAAATGTAAGGTCCCTTAAGGTAGGTCAATACACAAAGATATTAGTTTATATCAGGGCTTGTTACAAGCACACTCTACTAAGCTAAAAAGGAATAAAAGTTATAGTGAGTCCAGCTCTCTATGGATGGATGCACTTTACAAATGAGATTATTTACTCTTGACCAATAGTGTCTCTTTTGTCCTACAATCTTTGGTGCATACCAGGTTGTTGACCCATAATGTGTATTATTATTTGTATTGACTGTGGTGCAGCATATTGCATTGTAAAAATACACCTACCACCTCTTTTTGTTTCAAGCAGAAAGGCTTTTTTAAATTGACAGTATAAAGCATGAGGTGTGGCTTCAGGACACCAATCCTTCCTAGAAATGAAGCTGAACTAAGCAGGCATGGTTTTCTCTGTCTTTTATATTCCTAGTTGTTACAAGGGGATTCCAAAATGATACCAGCTATGACAAGCATACTAATTCTTGTGCACTTCTGGTGTTTGTTACCTGACCTGACAAAATGATCTCTGATACAGGGAGGTAGAACTGATATGGGGGTGGAAATAAAACCTAGATGTCACATTGGTGTCATATCAAAGCTGAGGACGTTTAAACAGCAGAACAGCCTAATTTTCAGTTAACCTCATTTGATTATCACAAATAGGATTTCATCTGAAGCAACAAATTAAATCTGAGACTGAGAAATGGGCCTGTATATTAAGATGTGTCCAGATTAATTGCTGTCCTGCTGAGTGTCTGGCTTTCAGCCTCAGATGTGTGCGAGTCATTATATTTGTACTGAGGTTACAATTGGTGGGGGAAATTTAATCATGGAATTTACCCTCACATAAGAACATGACTCTCAGCATTTGGGACAATATTGCTAATAGAGTTAGATGCCTGGTAATTGAATAATAAAATAAAAACTTCAGTGGATAAAACAAAAGCTAAAAAAAGTCCACATAATTCCTTGTATGTCTCCTTTTTTAGGGTACAAAATTATGGGAATATATTTCAAATGCATCCATTTTGTTTACACACAATTGCTTAAGTGTGTTATTGGATTCAGGCCAAAGTGCAAGAGGCCATTACAATTTTCACAGAGCTAAGGTATGACAGTAAGTGATCAACTACCTCCAAAAGAAAATTCTCTTTAACATAAAAACAGTATACAGAGAGACAAGATGAAAAGGCAGAGGGCTATGTACCAGATGAAGGAACAAGATAAAACCCCAGAAACACAACTAAATGAAGTGGAGATAGACAACCTTCCAGAAAAAGAATTCAGAATAATGATAGTGAAGATGATCCAGGACCTCGGAAAAAGATTGGAGGCAAAGATCGAGAAGATGCAAGAAATGTTTAACAAAGACTTAGAAGAATTAAAGAACAAACAAACAGAGATGAACAATACAATAACTGAAATGAAAACTACACTAGAGGGAATCAATAGCAGAATAACTGAGGCAGAAGAATGGATAAGTGACCTGGAAGACAGAATGGTGGAATTCACTGCTGCGGAAGAGAATAAAGAAAAAAGAATGAAAAGAAATGAAGACAGCCTAAGAGACCTCTGGGACAACATTAAACGCAACAACATTCGCATTACAGGGGTCCAAGAAGGAGAAGAGAGAGAGAAAAGACCAGAGAAAATATGTGAAGAGATTATAATTGAAAACTTCCCTAACATAGGAAAGGAAATAGCCACCCAAGTCCAGGAAGTGCAGAGTCCCATACAGGATAAACCCAAGGAGAAACACACTGAGATGCACAGTAATCAAACTGGCAAAAATTAAAGACAAAGAAAAATTATTGAAAGCAGCAAGGGAAAAATGACAACCTACACGGGAACTCCCATAAGGTTAACAGCTGATTTCTCAGCAGAAACTCTACAATCCAGAAAGGAGTGGCATGATTTACTTAAAGTGATGAAAGGGAAGAAACTACAACCAAGATTACTCTACCCAGCAAGGAACTCACTGAGATATGATGGAGAAATCAAAAGCTTTACACACAAGCAAAAGCTAAGAGAATTCAACACCACCAACCCAGCTTTACAACAAATGCTAAAGGAACTTCTCTAAGTGGGAAACACAAGAGAAGAAAAGGACCTACAAAAAAAACCCAAAACAATTAAGAAAATGGTCATAGGAACATACATATCGATAATTATCTTAAACGTGAATGGATTAAATGCTCCAACCAAAAGACACAAGCTTGCTGAATGGATACAAAAACAGGAGCAATATATATGCTGTCTAAAAGAGACCCACTTCAGACCTAGGAACACATACAGACTGAAAGTGAGGGGATGGAAAAAGATATTCCATGCAAATGGAAATCAAAAGAAAGCTGGAGTAGCTATACTCATATCAGATAAAATAGACTTTAAAATAAAGAATGTTACAAGAGACAAGGAAGGACACTACATAATGATCAAGGGATCAATGAAAGAAGAAGATATAACAATTATAAATATATATGCACCCAACATAGGAGCACCTCAGTACATAAGGCAACTGCTAACAGCTATAAAACAGGAAATCGACAGTGACACAATAATAGTGGGGGACTTTAACACCTCACTTACACCAATGGGCAGATCATCCAAAATGAAAATAAATAAGGAAACAGAAGCTTTAAATGACACAATAGACCAGATAGATTTAATTGACATTTATAGGACATTCCATCCAAAATCAGAAGATTCCACTTTCTTCTCAACTGCACACGGAACATTCTCCAGTATAGATCACATCTTGGGTCAAAAATCAAGCCTCAGTAAATTTAAGAAAATTGAAATCATATCAAGCATCTTTCTGACCACAATACTATGAGATTAGAAATGAATTACAGGGAAAAAAACATAAAAAAAACACAAACACATGGAGGCTAAACAATACGATACTAAATAACCAAGAGATCACGGAAGAAATCAAAGAGAAAATCAAAAAATACCTAGAGAAAAATGACAATGAAAACATGATGATCCAAAACCTATGGGATGCAGCAAAAGCAGTTCTAAGAGGGAAGTGTATAGCTATACAAGCCTATCTCAAGAAACAAGAAAAATCTCAAAGACACAATCAAACCTTACACCTGAAGGAACTAGAGAAAGAAGAACAAACAAACGCCAAAGTTAGCAGAAGGAAAGAAATCATAAAGATGAGAGCAGAAATAAATGAAATAGAAACAAAGAAAACAATAACAAAGATCAATAAAACTAAAAGCTGGTTCTTTGAGAAGATAAACAAAATTGATAAACCATTAGCCAGACTCATCAAGAAAAAGAGGGAGAGGACTCAAATCAATAAAATTAGAAATGTAAAAGAAGAAGTTACAAGAGACACCACAGAAATACAAAGCATCCTAAGAGACTACTACAAGCAACTGTATGCCAATAAAATGGACAACCTGGAAGAAATGGACAAATTCTTAGAAAGGTATAACCTTCCAAGACTGAACCAGTAAGAAATAGAGAATATGAACAGACCAATCACAAGTAATGAAATTGAAACTGTGATTAAAAATCTTCCAACAAACAAAAGTCCAGGACCAGATGGCTTCACAGGTGAATTCTATCAAACATTTAGAGAAGAGCTAACACCCATCCTTCTCAAACTCTTCCAAAAAATTGCACAGGAAGGAACACTCCCAAACTCATTCTATGAGGCCACCATCATCCGGATACCAAAACCAGACAAAGATACTACAAAAAAAGAAAATTACAGACCAATATCACTGATGAATATAGATGCAAAAGTCCTCAACAAAATACTAGCAAACAAAATCCAACAACACATTAAAAGGATCATACACCATGATCAAGTGGGATTTACCCAGGGATGCAAGGATTCTTCAGTATATGCAAATCAATCAATGTGATGCACCATATTAACAAATTGAAGAATAAAAACCATATGATCATCTCAGTAGATGCAGAAAAATCTTTTGAAAAAATTCAACACCCATTTATGATAAAAACTCTCCAGACAGTGGGCATAGAGGGAACCTACCTCAACATAATAAAGGCCATATACGACAAACCCACAGCAAACATGATTCTCAATGGTGAAAAACTGAAAGCATTTCCTCTAAGATCAGGAACGAGACAAGGATGTCCACTCTCACCACTATTATTCAACATAGTTTTGGAAATCCTAACCACGGCAATCAGAGAAGAAAAAGAAATAGAAGGAATCCAAATTGGAAAAGAAGAAGTAGTACTGTCACTGTTTGCAGATGACATGATAATATACATAGAGAACCCTAAAGATGCCACCAGAAACTACTAGAGCTAATCAATGAATTTGGTAAATTTGCAGGATACAAAATTAATGAACAGAAATCTCTTGCATTCCTATACACTAATGATGAAAAATCTGAAAGAGAAATTAAGGAAAGACTCCCATTTACCACTGCAACAAAAAGAATAAAATACCTAGGAATAAACCTACCTAGGGAGACAAAAGACCTGTATGCAGAAAACTATAGGACACTGATGAAAGAAATTAAAGATGATACCAACAGATGGAGAGATATACCATGTTCTTGGATTGGAAGAATCAACATTGTGAAAATGAGTATACTACCCAAAGCAATCTACAGATTCAATGCAATCCCTATCAAATTACCAATGGCATTTTTTACGGAACTAGAACAAAAAATCTTAAAATTTGTATGGAAACACAAAAGACCCCGAATAGCCAAAGCAGTATAGAGGGAAAAAAAACGGAGCTGGAGGAATCAGACTCCCTGACTTCAGACTATACTACAAAGCTACAGTAATCAAGACAATATGGTACTGGCACAAAAACAGAAACATAGATCAATGGAACAAGATAGAAAGCCCAGAGGTAAAGCCACACACCTATGGTCAACTAATCTATGCCAAAGGAGGCAAGGATATAAAATGGAGAAAAGACAGTCTCTTCAATATGTGGTGCTGGGAAAACTGGACAGCTACACGTAAAAGAATGAAATTAGAACAGTCCCTAACACCATACACAAAAATAAACTCAAAATGGATTAGAGACCTAAATGTAAGGCTGACAGTATAAAACTCTTAGAGGAAAACACAGGAAGAACACTCTTTGACATAAGTTACAGCAAGATCTTTTTTGATCCACCTCCTAGAGTAATGGAAATAAAAACAAAAATAAACAAATGGGATCTAATGAAACTTCAAAGCTTTTGCACAGCAAAGGAAACCATAAAGAAGACGAAAAGACAACCCTCAGAATGGGAGAAAATATTTGCAAATGAATCAACGGACAAAGGATTAATCTCCAAAATATATAAACAGCTCATGCAGCTCAATATTAAAAAAACAAACAGCCCACTCCAAAAATGGGCAGAAGACCTAAATAGACATTTCTCCAAAGAAGGCATACAGATGGCCAAGAGGCACATGAAAAGCTGCTCAACATCACTAATTATTAGAGAAATGCAAATCCAAACTATAATGAGGTATGACCTCACACCAGGTAGAATGGGCATCACCAGAAAATCTACAAACAACAAATGCTGGAGAGGGTGTGGAGAAAAGGGAACACTCTTGCACTGTTGGTGGGAATGTAAATTGATACAGCCACTATGGAGAACAGTATGGAGGTTTCTTAAAATCTAAAAATAGAATTACCATATGATCCAGCAATTCCACTACTGGGCATATACCCAGAGAAAACCATAATTCAAAAAGACACATGCACCCCAATGTTCATTGCAGCACTGTTTACAATAGCCAGGTCATGGAAGCAACCTAAATGCCCATAGACAGACGAATGGATAAAGAAGATGTGGTACATATATATAATGGAATATTTCTCAGCCATAAAAAGGAATGATATTGGTTCATTTGTTGAGATGTGGATGTGTCTAGAGACTGTCATACAGAGTGAAGTAAGTCAGAAAGAGAAAACAAATATCATATATTAACGCATGTATGTGGAACCTATAAAAATGGTACAGATGAATTGCTTTGCAGGGCAGAAATTGAGACACAGATGAAGAGAACAAGCATACGGACACCAAGGGGGGAAACCGGCGGGGAGGTGGGGGTGGTGGTGTTATGAATCGGGCGATTGGGATTGACATGTATACACTGATGTGTATAAAATTGTTGACTAATAAGAATCTGCTGTATAAAAAAATAAATAAAATTAAATTAAAAAAAAAAAAAAGAAACTTGCCCAATGTTACACAGCCTGCAAGTGTCAGAGCCAGTTTAACCTGGTGCCTCAGCCAGAGCTAATTCTGAAAAAAAAAAAAACAAAAAAAAAACCCAACAGTATACAGAGTATATGAGCACAGCTGCTAAGAACACAATCCCACCCAAGATACAAAAACATTTTCTTCAAAGATTATAAATAAAAATTGTATTGTCTGATTATATTCAACACGACTAGAACTTGTAATAAACTTATGATGTACAACATTCTATATAGAGCTGAGTTTAGTTAATTTAAAGGTAATTGACAACTGAAACCAAATTAGAATGACCTTGGATTCAATGAAGTATCTAAACCATCTTGCAGAAATTACAACACTGTAATTTACTATAATACCATATTTTTCTAAGCTTTAATTCTAAGCTATAATTATTAATATTTTATAGACATTTACTCAAAACCAAATCTTTAGAAAATCTGGATATTTTACAGAAATATTTTTCACATATATTTATATGTGTGTATATTGAGAATGAACATACATGAATGAGTGTATATAAATAAGAGTAATAGCTATCCATTTCTCAATCTCTCCCTATTTTTCTATACATAGGATGATCCCAGTTGGTCAAATTTAGGTTATAATGCCTAACTGTCTTTCCCTAATGTTCAATCAAATCAAATAAAAAATGCATATTTTTCCCTGGTTGAAGTCATACAAAATAGCTGTTAATATCAGCTCAGAGACATTCAATCATTAGCTCAAGTCAGGTGATTCCTCAGTTTCCTTGGTCTTGGCCCCTTTCCCAGGGTCTTTAAGCCACTGGGATGGTATATCAGTGCTACGCCAATCAAGCAGAGCACTGAATTTATTTTTAAGGCCACCAGCATCCTTCCTCTGCTCCCTATACTTGTTGATGGAACCAACATGCTCCAAGTTACTCTGGCTCAGAATCTTAATGCCCTGCCCCTTCACACCATAAAAGGTTCAGTTAACAAGTCTTTTTTTTTTTTTTTTTAACACTTTATTGGAGTATAATTGCTTTACAGTGGTGTGTTAGTTTCTGCTTTATAACAAAGTGAATCAGCTATACATATACATATATCCCCATATCTCCTCCCTCTAACAAGTATTTTTGTATCTCAAAGTGTTCCTTTCTTTTCATTCTCATTGTCCTTATTTTATTTTTTTTAATTTTAATTTTTTTTTATTTTTTAATAGATGTTTATTAGAGTATACTTGCCTCACAAAACTGTTAGTTTCTGTTATACAACAAAATGAATCAGCCATATGCATATATATATCCCCATATCCCCTCCCTCTTGAGCCTCCCTCCCACCCTCCCTATCCCATGTCTCTAGGTCTGTAGTCTCCCAGCCAATCAATCTTTCCCTTTCCCAACAATCGTATACCTTAACACCAGGTAAATGTACCCAAAAGAAAGCTGTGATGCTCTCACCTCACTCTACCATCTTTACTGATTTCTCACAGTAACATTTAGGGAATATGTCCCACCTTATTTCTTTTTTCCTTCTTTCTAACAAAACTGGGCTGCAACTTTCCCCTGGAGCCCAGGTCTTGTTTTGTTGATACTAATCCTTTTGTCTTTTCTCCTTCCTTTACTTATATTTCCGTAGGTATAAGATTCAGCTTGTTGGTATCATCTGAAACACCAACTCCTACATAAAAGGTCTTGGCCTCTTTACACTCAAGGTGAGGGATCAAAAATCTCCTCTTCCTCATTTGCTCTGTTCCTCCTTGTGGCCAGCATCAAGTTGTATTTTTTCTTCACCTACCGTGTATCGGTCCTTCCAATTTAGGGAGTTTAACCTAAATACTAGGTTGGGGGTAGGCACTGTTTCTTATCTTTGTATTTCTCAAAATTCTTAAAAGATTATTTTAACTAGGGTACATGACTGATTATTTTTGATAGGTGAATGATTGAATAGCTGGTGATTATTACATTTTCCCCTATTTTACCTATAGTTTTGAATTTAAGTTAGCAATTTCTTATAGAAAAGAGGTCACAATTTTGTGAGTGAAGTGATATCAAATAATGTTTGCAGAGTTGGCCTTTATAAGCATGCCACTATTGGCTTTCAAATTAAAACTACACAGTGAGGAAAGCTTTTTCATAAATTTGAAATTTGAATAAGTTCTTCTTTGGCTTCTATAGGAAAATGTGACTAGATTGATAGAAATGACTTGACTATTACTTGTTTCACTTTGTGCTGTTTGCATAGCTGGAAATTAGCATATAGATACTTAAGTTCAATAAAACTGTTACCAAAATATCTGTTCCTATGAAAGAAAAATTGGTAGATTGAAAAAACTCAACTCATAAATTCATTCCTTTGCAATCATATTGCATTCCTTATATAAACATGATCTTCATGCTCTTGTGTCCCCTCAATGTGTTTTCCAATTCCTGTCCTGAATATAATTTCCATATGCCTAATGATCTTTCCAAGTGTTTACATACTTTTAGATGCATACATATTATAAAACCCCAAACCCCAATAGATATTTCTAAATTTTGTAGAAGACCAGAAGAGCACTAGAATCCTCTCAGACTCTGTAGGTGTTTGCTTTACAGGAAATACAAGCAGTCATTATGTACTGCTGTTCATATATGCTGCTGTAAGATGCCAAACTCATAGCACGTTGGAGAATCTAAGAGTTAACCTTTCTGGTGGTCTTTTGGCTAGAACACTCTTAGGAAAGAAATATAACAAAGAGGTAGACAAAAATGCATAACCCTTGTTTAAATGCCACTAATATTTAAATGTACCAGTAAGTGAAGCTTCCTACTGTTCCATTTAACACTCCAGCAAGAGGCTAATGAAATGTGGAGTGCTTTCTGCATCTCTTCTTAATCTGGGTGCTGTGTTTAATAGAATGACCTCTTTGAAGTTATAGAACAACCCTCTTTAAGTTGAAGTCAGAAAATATCTGTTTAGCTATCTTACTTTAAACTGAAAAACAATAACTTAAATAATTGTGTGTAGAATGGCAGCTCCACAATTATTGCAGAAGTGTTTTGACATGTGCGGTGTTAATTGGGCTCTGGTTCTGTCTTGAAACTCAAGTCCAGGGGCTAAGCATTGTAAGTCCTGAGGACTGACTACCAAAGCAACACAGTTGCTAAAGACAGTTGCCTGCTAGGCCTGGTTCCAATGGGAAACAATTTCCTCTGGCAGCTTTTGAAGTTTGTTTTTATAGGAAATTGCCTCTTGGAGCATATAAAGCTAATTCATGGCAGTTCCCAGAGCTTCCCTGCACACCCAGCTGGTGCTCCCCTGTGGACACAGCATCTTGTTGACATAATCAGGCTCGGCTCTTGGCAAAGCTCCAGCTGTTTGTGTGGAGCCAGTCAGATTAGGTTGAAAGCCTCTAAATCTTCCACAGTGTCCCTAGGAAGGGAATATAAAATTGTTGTGGTGATGTGGCAAGACCCAGGGAACATAGCAAAGTCATGACATTTGTATCTGGAGCTGTCATTGTGATTCAATAACACAGAATTTGCTAGTGAATTCAACAGAGGTCATGACACAAAAGTGATGGATTATCCATAGTTCTCTTCTTCCCACTGAATCTGTGTAATATGCTGGGTTAACTTTTCTTTGGGGCTTTGTTATGGTGCTACAAAGCCTGTTGTCCTCCTAACCCCCAGGCCATCACAACAAATATTTTTTTATGTTAGAATGCCTATAAACATTTGCATAATGAATTTAAAATAAATGAATTTTATTTTTTCTGCACAGGAAATAGTAGAAGAGAGTCATATATTATAAAGTTGAAAGGGAGGATTGTTCTTAATTTGATTATTCTCCTCTTCCCAATTCATTTAACACATACTTATTAAAGAAGATTTTTAAGGACCAAAACACGTTATTTACTCACATTATAAAAAGCAAGGAGAAAAAAAGGCTTGAATATGACCCCAGACATCTAATTTGAGATAAGAGTTGAAAATCAAAAGCAATATCAATTTGAAATATAAAAGAACCAGCATTTCTTTTTCTAGGTGTGAGAAATGCTAAAGTTTGAGCATAACAGTAATGTTAAATGAGTTGAAATATCAGAAACAAAGAAAACAGCAGCTGTGTACAGAATAGATGGGAATAGAAATGAGAGAACATTTAATCACATGGGGAAACAGAGTTGAAAGAAACTGTGTATTTTTCTGAATTTGATATTGTCCATGGCAGTGAACGCTGAAGTTCAAAATGCATAGCCATATCTCCTATATCCTCGGTCCCTCTTTCTTGGCTCTGCATTTCTTAGGAATAAAAGAGAATGAAAACCTGTTAAGATATCTTCTCCACAATAGTGTAGTTAAATTTGAGGACTGGAGTATCAATACATTTCGTTATGAAAATTTTACAAATTGTCCTTTTTTCTCTTATTGCACTCTTTTCATACTTAAATATCATTATCATATGATTTTTTTTTTTTTTTTTTTTACGTTACATGGTATTCCTTTTGTTTGGAAGGTCATCCAGATACCTAGTCCTGTTTGCCTATCAAACTTCTTCTTAACCGTCCTGGTAATTCCATCTATAGTTTCCTCCCTTTATTATGACTTCACCTGAGCCCTACGCTTATAGGCAGAGATGTTAACTCCATCTCCTGTTTCACCTGCATGAACACTTATTTCACTAAATGGTAATTTTTGCTTGCATATCTGTCTTATCTAAGAAAAGCTGAGATGTATGGGATTGGGAACGTCATCTTCCTCCCACTTTTGCTTCATTCATGTCAGTTTCTGGTCCTCTGTGGATTTTCAGTAAATGTTTCTGAATGAACCCATCAGTGTCTTGCCTTGTTTCTGGCTTTCTATTTGCTATGACTGGTAGGTAAAAGCACGATTCTGGATCATATTGTCCTGGTGTAAATTCTGGATCCCTGATGGACTAGCTGTGTAACCTTGGACAAGTCACTTTTCTGAGTCTCAATACTTCACTTATAAATATTCTACTTCAGGTAGTTGGCCTGATGGGTAACTGTGTTACTGTATAAAAAACCGCTTATAAAAGCATTTGGCACATAATAAAACCCAAGTCAGTGCTATCAATCAGCATCCTCCCCATCACCATCACCATCACCAACATCAATGGCCTGGCCACCTGTGTGGAAACCATGTGAGAATCTCCTTGGCATTTGTATACATGGGTGGAATTGCTAGGTCAGGGGGTATACCAAAATTATGAAGGTCAGCTGCTTCAGCTAATGCTTTTGAAGTACTGTTAAGTGATGTATTTTTTTCCTGCCTTAATTCCAAAATTTCTCCAAAATGAGTGCTCTTTTGAGTTTCCTTTAATTTTTTATTTAACAAATACTCACCCAGCACTTTACACATGACAGGTCCTTTTCTAAATGCTTTATAAGTATTAACTCTCCTAACTCTCATGAATTAATGTACTATTAGTGGCTTCACTTTACAGAAAAGGAAAGTAAGGGACAGAGAAGTTAACAGACCTGCTCTAAATGAGGCAAATTAAGTGTCTCCAAAGATCATGCTGAGAACCACTGCATACCTCTGACCCTCACTGAGCTGGGCTCCCTTTACACACCCTTCTATTTTTAAGCCTGTTCTGCCTCCCTTTCCTTTGGTTTTCTTCCTGATTCCCCTTCTGCTTCCTTTCTCTAAATCAAGCAGTGGAGAAGGGAAGGAAGAGAACAAAACTAGGTAGTAGACAGAAACCTTTCTCTTTTCTATGCCTTGCTTCAAATTTTGCCCTGCTCCACTGCCTACTAAAAATATGTACAAAATATTGCATGTTTCAATTCTTTATGCTTAAATGACTTTCTCTATAAATAACAATCTTCCAATCCATCTTTATATAACTATAAGGTTTGGTAATATTTTCATCAAATAAGCTTCAAGAAGATAAAAGCAATCCCCAGGCAATAGATACAGTTACACTACAAGACTGCCAAATACATACCCATGGGATTTAACACCAAAAGCTTCTTCCTCTCCCGTTTTAATCAAAGAGTGCCAGAAAATGCAATAGTGATAGGGAGATGAAATTGAATACCAAGAAAAAATTAAGCATCAAAAATTAAAATGAAAGCATCAAAAATTAAAACTAAAATCAATCCACTATGTCAATTTTTCCAGTTTTGTACTCATTACCATTACTTCCAGATTTCTAAATATATATTCATGTTACAGAACATATCTTTCATTCCACATTATATTCTTTAATCTTTCACTCTTCTGTAGATCTCAACGACTCACTAAAATCTAACCAGGAAGCCATTTCCATTTTCTCCTTTAAAGGCCATCTCTAGGAGCACTTCAATCATCTGAATTACATAGTCTAGTAAAATCAACTCAGCAGTATCATGTAGTTTAAACTTTATGTTTATATAAGTATTTTATTTAATTTGATCTTCAAAAATATTCACATTTAAAAAAATGCTCATTGTTGATGTGTCGATGGTTTGGAAAAAGTAATTCTGAATTTATCACAAATAAATTCCTTGGTACATAGTCACATATACTTTAAGAATAATGTAAAATTAAGCCAGGTTTTAACAGAGAGAACTTGCTCTGATATTAATAACTAAAATGTATTTGATATATTATATAACCTGTTGTTCTACTTCATTAAAATTGAACCAAAATTAACACAATTTCTCATGGTAGTATGACAAACTATAGTAAATAAAAACCCATGTGAATGTTTGCATGTTAATATTACTGTTGAAATAAAATGTATGAGTTTATAGCCATGTCTTATTACAAACATAGCTAAATGTTAAGTGCCAAGTTTCTATTCCTATTTCACTTAAAAGGAAAACATGATGTACTAGAATTATTTAGAGCAACTCATCTTTCTGTTGTGTTTATAATGTATGATGCACTCTCTCTAGTAACAGACATTTATTCAATCTGTGATCACTTTAAAAAAAATGTCACTTATTTGAATAATTCAGAACAAAAAAAAAGGCACTGTAAATAAATTTTGATCTGGTGCAAAGAAACTAACTTCTTTCTAATGATTACCCAATCTGTGATTTTGTAAACTCCAAAATACAGTTATGAGATTTTAATCACTTTCCTATCTAATACATTTTATATAAACATCTATTTCAAAGGAAGGATGGCATTAACATTTAAAATATTTTATCATTAATTTCTCAATATATTTATGTTAAGAATTGACCTCTTATTACAGATTCTGAAACATAATATGTAAACATATTTAAAATATTATATAACTGGTTATTATGCAAATCGCTTTTTAATGTTAAGGTCTAATCTCACTTCTTTCCAGATTTCTGCTTGTAAATAATTATTTTACACTGCATCTAGATATATCAATAGAATTTCCAAGATATTATGTTCTTAATCACTTTACCTCCAAAATCTGTTTTTTCTCCAGTACCCACCTCCCCCCCCCTCACTTTTTACCAGTATTAAAGCAGTTTCCAGTTAGTCAGGGGACAAATATCTGGTCCATTTTCCAAGTTTCCTCTCCTTCACACTTCACAGAGTGTTGTGCCAATTACACCTATGAAATATATTCCTCTCTAGTGGGTACCCCCCAGATCCTCTGTTCAATTCTGCTATACTACACGGATATTTTAATAGACCTTAACTCATCTCCCTGCCTCTACCTCTCTCTCTTCAAATCCACCTGCTCAAATATCATCAACCACTCTTCAAAAGTACCTTCCTCATACTATCGTCATTCAGTCTTCTGCCCCAGTTAGCTAATTAGCCCTTGAG
The DNA here is from genome assembly GCF_028021215.1 of Eschrichtius robustus. Lineage (NCBI taxonomy): Eukaryota > Metazoa > Chordata > Mammalia > Artiodactyla > Eschrichtiidae > Eschrichtius > Eschrichtius robustus. The sequence goes on from NC_090841.1 coordinate 42,364,153, forward strand.
GTCTCTACTGGGTCTCAGAGCTCTGACTTGGATTCTAAGACCCTTGAATGTACCCTAGTACATCCTCAAATACTTGTCAATTATTTTCCCCTCCCATCCTGGTCCTCACATTCTCAGAGATTGGCTGAAGTTCCCTTAAAAACTGAAAAGAATACTTAGAATATGAAGTATCCATCAGGTTTACTGATTCACCACTACCCAATCATTTTACTTCCCTATTTTTCTTTCTGGATTCAACTTCATTAGGTACTTACCTAAAAAGTCTTGGTGCAATAGACATTGCAGTTAGACACCTCATTCTATCTGTAGTGAATGCTGCCATCCTGAGATGTGGTCAATTCCCCTAGAATCTCTCCTGTTCAGTTCAGGTCCTGTCTGTTTCTAGACTAGTCAAGCCACTGAGGGCCCAACATATCCACACAAAAGCATCTCAAACTGCCTATAAAACATGCAGTTCCATCTTTTGAAATGATAATATACCCTATAATATGGAATCAATTAAGGCTCAAGCCTCTCTTATTATATTGGAAAGGTAATATTTCTTTTGAAGCGAAGGCTCTGACTCTTGAATTACAGATGTAATTATCATTAGAATTAATGAATTTGGAGGTTCACTTAGCATTTACAAGTAGTTTTTTTTTTTTTTTTTGAGAAATATAGTTAACCAATTCAAACATCTCTTGATGTATTCATAGGTATAGATACATTCACGTAAGGTTAATTATTGTATTTAAAACTGGTGGCCAGACTTGACAAAAGTGTACAGAGAACCCTATTATATTTGTTAACTAATCTACATTATTCTGTGAAGCCCTTACTCAGATATAGAATCATGAAGGAACACTAAAGACTCAACATAGAGCCAATGAATATGATAATTTTATGTTGATTTGTGCAGCAAAAAAGCACTTGCAAGGAGGAGAAAACCACAAAATGTCAAGAGAATGGATTTGTGATATAGGAGTGGATCTGATTTCACTCTAGTACGGCAGTTTTTCCATATGCCACTTTGAGTGTTTCTATTGTACATCTGTTGCATGACAACATAAAATGGTTGGGTTCACTATCAATTACAGGCTGGAACAAGTAAAATTTCAATTACAACAGGAGAGCAAAACAGCTGGGAAATCCCCAAGGGGGGGGGGCACAGGAACCAAGGGGGGAAGCAGACATCACAATGGTACACTGCACACTACTAATTAGAGAGAAATGAAGTCAAGTTAAAAGAAAATATACCCCTAGATGCTCTGTTTCATAGAGACCATTTGGGTACTGAAAACAACACCTCAGTGGTTTGTCTCTGTCTGAATTCTCATGTAATTGTTGCCTTGTGAGCAGCTTAAATAAAAACTCTAGCATAAAAATATCTTATGTTTTTAAGACAACTTATTTTTAAAAATTCAATGTGATTAAATCTAGGCATTTAGATCATATCCATTTATTTTTAAAAGACAGGGTATCTGTAAGAGGTAGCAAAGTAAAGAAACGAAGAAAATTATGTAATGAGTTTTTCAAAAGCCTGCAGCTCCCTAAATAAGGAATGTATAAATATAGGCACATGTAAAAGTCTCCTTAACAAACATCTTAGTCTCTGGAAAAAAGCAGGGATCCTTCTACTATGTACACTGCATGACAATTATGTGATTTTCCCCCTATATGCCTGTTTCTCTTATGTTCAATTAAATTAACTAAAAGCAGTGTAAATTAAAACAGCATAATATGCTATTGAAAATAATTTTTTTCTAACATAGTTAGAATCTATCAATATACTTAAGAATTAGCCACAGTTTATAAAATATTAGAGCTCTGCAGAATAGCACATTTTCTTTGTAGTTTTCATAATTGACGTATTTCATGACAGTAATGAAAGCAACATTAGTAACTTTAGAACCATACTATGTTTGAATTACCTGATCCATAACCCACTTCACCCACTTTCTTTGAGAATTCACAAATCTGGGTTTAAGAAAATAATAATTACAATTATTATTTTAATAAATATTAATGGAGACACTCCAAGATTTACCCTGTAGTTCACACAAACCTGCTATCATAGTTGAATATACTGAATATAGATTTGAAGTTTTATTTGGAATTCCCCCAAAATAAATCTCTTTATTTGCCTTATTTTTCTCAAGAGAAATTTACATGGGAAGAGATAAAATCATTGCATTAGTTCAAATAAAAGATGATTAGGGGCTCAATTAGGACACTGTGGAGAAAACAGTGACATCCTAACGATACAAATTACAGTTACTAAAGAGCAATGAAGGTGAGGGTGAGGAGAAGGGGAACCTAGGATTATTGGGATTCTTAGCTTGGGACATGAAGGAGTAGAGAAGGCTGGAGGGAAATTAGATAGGAATATTACCATGCACACAATGTGATATTTTACTAACATCCAATGTAGCTTCATTTAATTTCATAGCTTAAAATTACGTTTTATCTTAATTTTTTCCTGTATGGTATGATACTTTTTGAAAACCAGTAAATCCTCATATAGTTCTGTTATGTCTGAGGGCAGTGTCTCTTATAAACTACTTTATCAATGACCTGGGTCTTATTTGAAACATTATTCTGGAAAAAGAAAATATATTTCCACCATAACTTCTCCCAGTGTATACACAGTAAATTAAGTCTAATGTGATTCAAATCCCAGTTCTTTAAAGCTACCTGCATTTCACAGGGAAGGACAATTCCAGACCCCTTCCCCTCTCCCCATTCTTTTTTTTCGGTAATGTTTTCAATCTTTGGATGACACTTCCTAAAGGAACAGTATGGGTCCTGTGGAGGCTTTGACCTACTATAGCCCCTAGATTGTTATTGATACTTCCCTCAAATTATAGAAATAAGGAAACTTCATCTCTTTTCTAAATTGAGGATTGATAAAACTACTTTGAATTTTGAGCATAAAACAACAAAATAGAATCAATTTTGTGTATAGATGTGTTTTGGGAATGACCTTACACATTTATTAGCCTTAATGTTTGGAGAATAAGAGTATAATATTATCTCCCAATGTTTGGGTAGTGAGAATGGAATATTGTAAAATGGTTATAAGTATTTGGTAAAGAGAAAAAGGTACAAATTTGATGGTGGTAAAGGAGATAATTCTCTTTTAAGATCTGGTACTGTGGGATGTCTCCCTAACTCAGACACATTGGTAGAAATCAGTGAGTGCCTCAAAATTAAATTCAGAAACATGCCTGGCCTCTAGGGAATATGTGAAAGAAGGACCCTGACAGGCAACAGCAAAATCGCAGCTGCTGAGATTGTGTGTAGCCAAGTGCCACTTCCCTCTTGATCTATGTTAAGCTGACTGAAGGAAAGAAATCAATTACCATTGGCAGTGAACTTTACGTAGACCCAGGTTTGAGATGCCAGCTACATGCAGGTCTGTGCCCTCAACAAAGATAATTCTGACTAAGCCTTCATTAAGGAGTGCTACTGCATTCACTGCTTTGAGATTTTAAGTGGTTGTGTTTTAAGTGTAGACGGAGACAGATGGAGAAACCTGAATATTATAAACCAACTAACATCACAAACAAAAATATCTGCCAGATCTAGTTGAACTTCTTCTAGAAGACCAGGTCTATTAGAGGAACATACACATGTGTGCACACACATGCACACACACATAACAATATTCTCTGATGAACCCACTAGAGCCTAGACATATTAAAATCTCAGGGACTACACGTATTGGATACTTGTCATTGCTTTCAGACTGGAGTTGATGTATATTTCTTTTAGTTAACAATGTCCCAGATTTGCTTTGGACACACTTCTTCCTCACTTTCAATCCCTGAGTCTGAGGCCAGAGGCAAGAACTATTCAAAACAGCATCCCTGTTTTCCAGACACAGATACTTGTTCAGGGATGGGAGTGTGGCCCAGTTTTCCCAGGTGAGATAGTGTGACTTCCAGGTCTAACATGGGAACGCCTGGACAAGACTGTGTGTTGAAACCGTAGGAGTTGGGCCTGCTACTGGGGCCATAAAGAGGAAGGAGTCTGTCAGTGGAATAGCCCAGAGGAAAGGAATTATGAGATGGTAGCTGATGCTACTGCTTGGATTTTAAAGGAAGGTACAACTAAAGTATTGATACAAGTCAATAAATGCCTTTTATGGGGATATCTTGTAAATATGTGCATTTGTGGCTTAAATCGCCAATCTTGCTTCGATGATCCCCAGTGCGTGGCAGAACTAACAAACCTGACTAAAGTACACAGCAGTGGTCTACTTTCCAATACATTTTTAAGAGCATATACTGAGGCAGTTGACAAAGAGACTAATGGGGTGTGTGTGTGTGAAAATCTGTGATTCCTTGTCATAACTTTCAGTCTAGTTAATTTAGAAAAAAACCCATGAATATCTGTACTATTATTTAATTCTGTATTTAATTACATTTTTCAAATTCTTCATTACCAACAGTATATACCTGTTTGGTTTCTAGTTTAAATCAGTTTTAAAGAAATAAGACTGAAGAAAATACTCCAAATACTCTATGGGATCAAAGTCTTTTAAACGTAACATAACCTAAGTAACATGTTAATCAACAGTATCCATCCTGAAGAAATTCTCTGTGGAATAAAGAATTTCTAAAAATCTTATTTTATGTCAACGACTGTTGCTATTATTAGGGAATAGATATCTTGTCCTGCCACATATATCTGTGCATTTAAAAAATTTAGTCAAAAAAGTAAAAAAGAAAAGAGGACTACAAAGAGAATTTACAAAGCATTTCTCATATTTTTATAGATTCTTAGGTAGTTTGTTCAAAGTTTTTTCATTCTAGGACACTTATAAAATAAAAAGTTAACAGAAAGCCCCCAAACTATGAATATCCTTTTTGCCATGAACTGTGGAATAGTTTCTGCAAAAGAAATATTTTGTTTTGCAACTCAACATGTGCTTTAAATGTTTTAACAATTTAAAAAAATAGTTATAACTGTGCATAAAAGGTCAGTTTGTACATGTCAGTACACTCTATCATATAAATACACACTCAGGGACCTTTCAAGACAGATTAAGCTGCTAAATATGTATTTAGATACTTCTTAAAATGGAGATCAGTACAATGATAGCTGTTAATGCCATCCAAGTATTTAGAGAGTTTAAAACATGGATTATTGACGAGATGGACCATTATACGTCCTCTGGGGCCATTACAGTGGAGCATGCAAACACAGATATAGATAATGCATGGGGAGGAACAAAAATCAGCTTGTATACAAGCAATGCATAAAAGCTTCCTGGGAGCAGAATAAAGACACTAGGTATATATTTAGAAAATGATTTGTAGAGGACTTAGGGGAAAGTATCATTAAGCATGTAAATACCTTCTCAACAGAAAAAATTTTTTGTCCTCTAAATATACAAGGCAATATCAAATGTGGATAACTGTTGGTTAACATATTTTGCTACAGAATTAAGCAGATTCCAATCTTGAAGAATAATAGAATATGTACATACATTTTTCACTAACATAATGAACTTGTGGCTTTTATTATCCACCTGAAGTACTTGAAATAGAAAACAATCCTATCACTTAACAGAATTTGGCTATTTCCTGTCAATTTATTTTTATAAAGATGATTCATATTGGTAGTCCAGTAAGAATTGTTAAGTTCCTTTCTTTTCTGTCTTCTTTTCTATTTTATTGATCTTTGCTTTTCTTCTCTTTCCTTTCTTTGCACGAGTCAAATTATTGGGCACTATACTCAGCTACAGTCCCTTTACATCAACTAAATTTCCATCTGTGAAAAATATATAAATATTACTGAGAATGAAGCAAAACTTTTAAGCACTGAATAAAATTACCAAAATGTTTAAAGTATATTTTCCTTTTCCTTGACTTTGTGTGTAAATACTAAAATGATGAGATGCATTGCAAAAGAAAAGGGTCTTTCTCTAAGAGTTCCTCCAGTCTCTCCTTCCTTCACACATACATGCACACACACACACACGCGCGCACATATTCCAGTTGTTTCCTGATAAATAAGATAATTTAATAAGAGCAGATTGTAAAATTCCAATGAACCATTTCTCCCATTTCTTTCGAACAGATAAAAAAAATAAACATTAGAAACTACTTTCATAGTAGCTTCTAATATGACACATTTTTTAAGTTTGACACATTAAAGCCATTAAGTCGTTCTCACCTTTAGAGAAGATTTGTTTTGATATTGTCTCCAAAACAAGATTTATATGAAGTTATTTTTGTACACATAAATATTCCTTTAAAGCATTCAAGGTTTTTTATAATGAAATTGATTCCATGATAGTTTCCCTTTCCACTATGATTATAGGCCATTTTAAGTAACAAACTTACTATTTTATGCCTACAGATTTTTATAAAGTGTATTTCTATTTGTATGTATTTAACTTGATGATTGTGTGTGTGTATGTGAGAGAGAATGTGTTTATTTTTTTGTTTTAATTGTTCCAACATCTCTGATATCTTACCACCCATGGTTTGCCCCAAATCTCCTGTGTTTTGGCATATCAGCTAAATTCAGTACCTAAAAGGAAATAATATTTGAATGAAAACATGTATCAGTTGTATTGTAAAGAATGTGCTTCCCCTTTCATTTGGCTATATTATAAATTGATCTTAAAATTACTAAGTTTAGTAAAAATAAGGTATATCTAGAGTAATGGAACATTTATAATTTTAAAATAGCTAACATATTTTTAAAATTCTGTAATAAAAATTTTCAACTCTGTTTTGCTGAAAACTGGCAAAAGATATTCAAGTGGTCAATCACATTTTATTGCATTTTATTGTATCTTAATGACCAAAGGAAAAAATAATGCCCTTTTAATTTTTTTTGCTAAGGCATCATTAATTAAACATTTACCATTAAGAAGCAATAGCAACAGATCTTAGGATGTATAATATAAGTTAGTTTAATGTGGGAATATTAATGAATGTTCATGCTCTGTCACTAACTGCTAAATATAAATTGCACTCTACTGCTCAAATCCTTTCATAAGTATGCAGTTTAGATAACTCTGCATACTTTGAGGACATAATTTCTAGAATATGTGAGAGGAGTGAAATTTTAAAAAAATTAAAACCCTCATTTTTTATAAAGAGCTTACAGTAACTTTTACTACCAAATGTTCTTCTGTGTGTAATCACCTTTAAGTTGGAAGTTAGTGCTTTTAGTATATTATACATTTGTAGCTACTTTCATCATTTGTTCAAGTAATAATATTTGGATATGCAGGATTGCTCATTTTTTCTTCCACGGTAATATTTTGTTAATATACCAATATTATGATTTGTCCAATATTATGACTTGTTAATATATTATGATTTGTCCACTGACACTAAATAAGATACAAGAATACAGTGACATTCAACTGCCCAGTACAGTGTGACAGCATACTTCATATTGGCAACACCTGGCAGGGATAGTTGTTTTGTTAAACATAGCTTGCAAGACAGACTTTTTAGGGTACACTGGATTTGATGAATGGTTTTGCACTTGGTTAGTATATATGTAGCTGTTCTAGGGGATATATATATATATATGGTAAGACATTTAGGGATGATATCATATATAAACAGATAGATGATGATAGAGATGATAGATAGATGATAGATAGATAGATAGATAGAGAGATAGATAGAGATTGCAAGTCTTACGGGCAATGTCCTTTAGGCATGAGTGTGATGGGGGAGCAGTACTACTTTAAGGTAGTGGATTCCGAGAGAGTCCGTTATTTATATCTAGCCTCAGGAAAGAGCATGTGATTGAGTCCTTTGGAGGAGGCAAAGAAGCAGGAATCAGAGCTATGTAATTATGACTAGGACTCACTGCCAACGAGGAATGAGATTGAAAGAAGTCTCTGGTAACTTAAGGAGCCGTCAGGTGAAGCTGCTTTTACCATCCACAAGTCTTGAAGAAGAGCTACCAGAGACAAAGCTCACAGACACTGCTGTGAACTGCTTCTGACCATAGTGCTGCCACATTAGCATAAAGGGAATGTCAGAGCAGGCTGTGTAGATGCCTGGGCACACCCTTTCTCCTTCAGCATTAAGTCACTAATCAGGGAAGAGAAGGTCAGTCTCTAAATGGTCACAATATCCTGGAGGTCCTTCTTTCTAGAGATAGCTGTTCTTTCCATTTTACCATGCACCAAGGAAAAACAATAATTCTGTAGCACTAAATATGGTAGTAGAGCTGGAGGTGCAGAAATCATGACTGATTGCTCAGGAATGTTAGTGACACCACTACAGAAACAAATTTTGTTTTGGTAAGGTGCCACTATTTGAAAGTAAGTTAAAATAGCAAAGTGAAGGAGAAAGGTATAAACAGCAAGCGAGGGCTATTATTTTCTTTGTTCAGGAAATTATTTAAAATAAATTAAAATAAATCACTTTAAAATCTACTGAAGCTTAGCTTAAAGATAACTCATATGATTCTTTCCCCTTAAGTGAAATTATATTCTAACATATTTGTTGATTTTTCCATTGGTAATGATTGCACATTCTTATATGATTGTACATTGAAACCTTAGAAACTTTTAGTTCAAACAAGGTAGTCACCTTTAACAGGAAATTCTTCTGTTTGAAAATATGCCCAGCTGATCTTTCAGATAACTTTTGTGGCTCCCTGTGTTCTTCTCAAGTTACATCACAGTGTTAAACGCTTTGAAACACTGTGCCTATAGACAAACCTGTCTTTTCTGAACTTAAATTTTGGACCTCCTTGAGGAAATTCTGACTCTGCCAACTTGCATGTTTTCAAAGAAATGTCAAATTAAACCAATAGAAATCTAGTTTAGGTTCTTCTAACATCTTTTGAATATGAGGCACTGTACCTACTTTCAAAGAACTTAAAAATACAAAGTGTAACAAAGGACAGTAAAGCATTTGAGAAACTCTTCTGAAATACATGCTGCCCTTAGACAACTTTCCTTTGAAATCTGCCACAAAAGCATTAGTGTCTAGAAATATTTCAACTTATTAGTGAAAAAAAAAAAAAAACCCTCCTCTGAATAGATTGCAAAATTCCTGACTGTATCATTAAGAATCACAAACCCTTTAAAACAGAAATAATAAATTTATCAACAAAGGAGCTGTTCAACATGTAACAGTAAGTTTATACAATGATAAATTGCTATATTTCTCAACAAATAAATTACTTATTAAGAGTGATTTTAAAAGAAAACTAAAATATTTCAATTATATATCCATAATAAAAATTAAAAAGTCAAATTACATGCCTCTTTTGGAAGTATGTATGCTTTCATCATTAGAAGTTTAGGTTCTGGTGTTGGACTGTCTGAGTTATGTCTACCACTGGCCCCTGACCCCAAACACACACCTTTTACTGGTGGTGTGACCTCAAACAAGTTACCTAACTTTTCTAGACTTGGGCTCTTCGACTACAAATGGGTCAATGGATCATACTATTTTTCTTCAAATTCCAAGGACAACAAAATGAGAATATTATTAAATAATAATAAATAAATTCCTTGTCTTAGTCTGCTTTTTTTTTTAACTTATGGTAAAAGAAAATACTATAGACTAAGCAACTTAACAGCAGAAAATTATTTCTCATGCTTTTGGAGATTACAAAGTCTAAGCTCAAGGTACTAGCTTATTCAGTTTCTGGCGAGAGTTTTCCTCCTGGCTTGCATATGGCCACCTTCTCCTGGTGTCTGTCACACAGCCTTTCCACAGTCCATGGCACGGAGAGGGAGAGTGAGCTATGGTCTCTCTTCTTCTTCTTACAAAGACCCTAATCCTATTGGATTAGGGCCCTCTACTTGTAACCTCATTCAACCTTAATAACTTCCATAAAGGCCCTAACTCCAAATAAAATCACATCGAGGGTTAGGGTAAAATATGAATTTTGGAGGGACACAATTTAGTCCATCAGCAATCCTCAATCATGGGTAAATGGTAGCTATGTGTAGCGATGGCTATTATAATGGTAATGATGATGATGATACTGTTGTTCACCTACTAATAAAGGGACTTGTTTCTAGAAAGTGTCACCCAGCTATGGACCTGGTAGATGAAAAGTAGTTAATCTTCCTTTCCTTCTCAATCTGTTGACATAGACACTGCCAATCATCCTCCCCTAAACGTAATTGCTGTCTTCATTTTCTGCTTAAACCCAGTCAAGGGAAGGCATTTGATGACCAAATTACCAGTGAGGAGGGAAAAGGAGAAATCCTGAACAGGAAAGATCTCCATAGATAATCATTTATTTTCCTCTCTTGATCACTGTGACTGAGAAGAGTAAGTTCTCCTGGGCTAAATTCTCAATTCTCCTTTCCAAAAGATAGCACCATTGTTACCAACAATATCCTGTTCCTAATTGTGTAAACAAATGTTCTGTAAAGCTTGTTTCTTGTCTTTATTTAATTTTCTAATATTTTTATATAAAGATCCTTTAGTAACCTGCATATAAGGACTTCATTTCCTTTTAAGCCATAAGTCACAGCACTCAAGGGGGTCCTCTATTAGCTCTAGAAAGACTTCCTGGGAGACATGTTAAAAATGCACATTACTGAACTACGTTGCAGACCAATTTGATCAGACTACATGGAAGTGAGATCCACGAATGTATATTTAAAAACAAAAAACAAAAAACACAGTTCTTAGGTGATTTTTATTTATACTAAAATTTGGAAGACATAGCAATTGAAGAAGAATGGGGAGAAAAAGAGAGAGAGAGATGGAAAGAGAGAGAGAGAGAGGAAAGAGAATTTTTTAAAAAGCTTAATTTTTTTTCATTATTAGTACTAAGTATCCTAAGAACACATCAATTATTTGTGAATTTTAATTTTAAGGACAAGAATATAAATGAAAATCTGTAGAATTATCTTCTTTAGGGAAGTAGAGAAGTGAGTAAAACTGGTCAAAAGCAACAAATAGTGCATGTGAAAAAGCTTACCAGTCAAAATCTTAGGTCAGTAGCAGTAAGAAGAGGCATTACTTAGGTAGGAAGATGTTCTATCACTAAGAAGGTATGCTGGTAAAAAGAATGTTAATAGGACTAGGAGTCCTGCTCTCCTGCTTCCTTACTCTCAACTAATTTCCTCTTCCTAAACTTCTGATCTCCATCTGTTTCCTTCTCTTCACTCTCTCCATGTCCAAGGTTTCTGAAGTTCCTTCTAGTGACTTTCTCAGACCTCTAACAATGCCTTTGAGGTGGGAGAGTCTCTGTACCTGTGATGTATTAAGTGAATATGAGTCCCTAACCTAACTGTACTGTATAAAGTCATTCCACCCAGAAACTGTGTTTTCCCAAGGAAATATCTCTTACAGCAGGTGGTTGCAAAAATACAGTTGGTGTTTTTTTGCTAGTCCAGTTTCACTATGGGATAAATGGGTTTGGCGGGGCTAATCTACCACATTATTCGCTATGTTTAAACACTAAACTTCTGAATGACTCACAAATGAACGTTGGGAACATGACTCATCTGTGAATCATTTTTAATGGGAATACATAGACAGAAAAATATAAAATTATTTAGATGGAGAGAAATATGGCTTCACAAAGTATACAAAGAGGGAAGTATTATTTTACATTTCAATAGCATGTTCAAAGGTAAGAAGTAAAGCCTTGAACCTGAGATGCAAAGATCAAAAGAAACACTAAAATGGAGCATGCTGTTCTTTTAGCCACTAATGTTGCTCTATTGTGAATAATTGAATATCATATTGCTTATAATGAGAAGAACAACATATGGTTAAGAGCTTGTAGTTTCTGGAACCAAACAGGCTGGTTTGAATCCTGACTAGTCAACTTCTAGCTGCGAGGCCTTGGCCTTATTTCTTTAAGCCTTTATTTCTGTGTCTGTAAAGAGTAGTATTGTCATGACTATTAAATGAATATGATGTGCTTTGAATAGTGCATGACCTGACATTTACTCAGTTGTTTAAAATTCAATCATCTCTATACCTCTGTTATTGTAGTGTAAGTATAAAAACTTTTTAAAAATATGGATTATTATATAGATACAATCAATCTTCATCATTCATGGGTTTCATATTCATCAATTTGCCTACTTGCTAAAATGTGTTTATAAATTGACCTCAAGTCAATAATCACAACTCTTTAGTGGTCTTTTGTGTACATGCCCAGAGCTCAAAAAAAGTGGGTCTCCCAATGCACATGCTTCCAGGGAGGTCGAATAGGGTAACACTCTGTCTTCCTGATTCAGCTCTCATATTGCAAACAAGCATCTTTTGCAGTCTATTTAGTGTTGTGATTTGTTTTTGCATCTTTGTGCTTTTCGTTGGTGATTTTGCTGTTTAAAATGGACCCCACGTAGAGTGCTGAAGTGCTGTCTAGTGTTCCTAAGCACAGAAAGGCTGTGATGTGCCTTACAGAGAAAATGTGTGTTAGATAAGTTGTGTTCAGTCATGAGTTAGTTTTGTTGGCGATGAGTTCAATATTAATGAATCAACAATATGTATTAAACAAGGTCCTTTAAACAGAAACACACCTAAAACAAGGTCATGTATTGATATATTAAAATGTGTGGTCAGAGGCTCACAGGAACCTAGGCAACCCTGCATTTCCCCTAGAAGCAATGGTTCAGTATTCACAAATTCAGTGTTTGAGGCAACTTTACAGAACATAACTGCTACCAATAATGAGATGTATTCCTTTCTAAATGAAAATCTAAACATAAAGTTTGAAAATTTAGGAAACACTGAATTTCTACTTCTTGTACTTCATAGGTGACAAAGTATGAGGTCATTATAAAAGTAGTAAGAGTAGATTTGGAGTCATGCCTCTAATACTAATGGAAATATGACTAGTCTGTGCCCTGGGATCATGTCCTTCTGATTCTATTTTATTGTTCAATAGTGTGGACTTGGACCATGATAGAAAAGTCATTCCTTTCATTCAGCAAGCAGTGATAACATGTGATAAGGTAGGAAATCAACTCTATCATACAGACTTTTGCCTTACAACTAGTATGTCAGAAATGAATAATGGATCAGGGATCGCCATGTTGTAACGATGTCTTGATTGATTGTTTTCCTAATATGTGCTGAGTGCTGACAAAGTGTGAATCTCCCAGTCTGCTGTGGTGGGACCACCGTTGTTAAACAGTACAATTATGTTTTTGTAGGCTTCACTCATTTCCTGATTTTGCTAGACTTTTTCTCAGAGAAATATAAATAACTTTTAATCAACACAAGACCAAAATTATAGCTAACATTTATTGAGCTGTTATTCCAGATATAAATTATCTATCTGTATATATATATAATAGATAATATTCTATTCTAGTGTAACTCTATGCATTAAGAGTTATTATTACTGTTATTTCAGCTTAATGACAAAAAAGAAAGAAAAACAAAGCTTGGGAAAGTTAAGTAAGTTGTACAATGTACATGATTAATGGTTGATCCTAGAATTCAAACCTTTGGTTAATATACTTGTCTACTTCTCTTTCTGTACTCTTTACAGGAAATGAAGTTTTATGTGTATTTATATATGTGTAAACATAAATAGACACATATGCCCTTATCCAGCCCAGCTAATGTGAGGTATTTTTTTATGGATCAGATTTATTGAGAGAGTGAAACATTAAGAATTCTATAAGTTATTCTAAAAATAAAAGAGATAAAATCACAAATCTCTAATCAGTGGTAATAATGGTTCACCAGTTTCTTTCTACAGAGATGTAAATGGGAAAATAGGGATCATTTGAATGCACAATAGTTACGGGGTTTTGGCTTAATGAATGCTGTTTTACTTTCAAATTCAAAAATAGAGGATTTTCTTCAGTCCTTTGACTTTCCACAATAATAAATAATTAATTTACTAACTCCAGTAACATGTATAAATAGGAACATAAAAAAAGTGATACTATTTTGATGCTTTCTAGCGCACTGAAGCAGGTTTGACAGATGATAGATTAGTTTAAATTAAATGTTTTATCACCATTTTAGAGACTGTAAAAGAGAGTAAAATACACTGCACATCGGAGGAAATGGACAAAAGTTAGAGATAATCTCTTTTTAACTTATGAAAGCAATGGGAGCTCAAATGCATTTAAGACATCTAGTCTTAGAGAATAAATATGAAACAGCGTGGTAATTAGTTTCTCTGATCACCTGATTATAGGTTATCAACCACAATAAATAACTTCTTTTGCAAATAATAGTTTTATGACTGGAAAGTATTTTCTGAAACCTGCAGCAAAAAGATTAGAATAATAATTTTTCCCTGTGTTTCCTTAGAGGTAGGATAATATATACATTCTCACATTGCTTTTTCTCTGGAACATCATAAATCTCCCTTAAATTTTTAATAAGAGGTATATCAACCCATCCCTTTGATTCTGCACCACTGTCACAGGCACCCAAATTAGTAGGTGATATAAGCCAGAGATGGAGTTATGGGAATGGAACACCCATTGTAAATATGGATATTCAGTAAACATCTTAACGTAGCTATCAGCAATATTTATGCCACAGTTATGATACTCATAACCTTCTCTCCTCTAAACTTTTGTGATCCCACCTAAAAGGTATTTCTACAATCATACCTTCCCCTGAAAACTAGGTGAATACACCCTTACCTTGATGGGGAAGGAATTAACCTTGGGATGAAGGGGCATATAACACTGAAGATTTATTTCTTTTTTCATGTAAAAATTAATAAAACTTTTCCTTTTAAAAACTTCACATAATTGAATATAAGAAATTTAGCAGTCCCTATGTAAACATTAATCTTCTTGAGCTTTCAGCCTTTTCATTTTAAAATAATTCTATAGTATTTCAGTCTTACAAAATTGTTTTTTACTTTAAGCCTCTATTTTTCAAGAATTTAATCATACCAATTAAGTCCTTCCAGCATACATACTAAATTCTCCACATCTTAAATTCTGTGATCTCAGCATGCTAATTATATTTTCTAGCAAACTCTTTGAAGAGGTCAGAGGTTATTGAGAGGCTTGTGCCTTATGATAAATTCACAATCTATGTTTGACTTTTGAAGTTCAAATGACTCCTTTGCCTTGGGACAAATAAGCATTATTCCATTGGTAAATTTGATTTACTGAAATCTCTTAGAAAATAAATGAGCAGTGAAGATTTTTTATTTGTTTTATTGATTAGCAACAGATGTGTAAGGGGGTAGGAATGGAAGAGATGAAGAAAAAAAAATGTTAAGTAACCAGAAAGCAGTCTGTGTAAAAACAGCTGCCTTGTACATGGCAGAAATTTTTTTTCTGATCAAAGCAGCAACTTGTGGAGGTAACTAGGGAACAAATATAGACCTTTATTCACATTGGTGTGTTTTTACCCTGATATAAAATATAGGTCACGTGTCAGAAGTGTAAATACATTCCTTCTTCGTTTTGGTCTGTATATTTATTTCTCCTTGTCTTCCTCCTCTTCCTTTGTTTACTTATAACCATCTAATTCCAACTAGATAAGTGATTTCAGGTTACATAATATTATTTGATAGGAATAATAAATGTAGTAAACATTAAAGAGTCATGGATCATTTTCTCCTGTGGTTGTATCTTTGGAAATATGATCCACACACTGAAAGTATAGCATCTCCTCTTCCAAACTCCTAGACAGACTGGAAATATCTACCTTGTCCACAGCAGTAGACCCAGAACTTCAAATTGAGTGAAAAAGAGAAAAACAGGCCCTCAATTAAAGAGCTGTTTATCACTTATCTCATACCTAATAACCTGAGAAACATCCCACCATCAAAATCCTAGGAGGACTAGAATGTATGTAATCTTTCTTTCAATCCAGTTAATGTTCCTTTCAAACAATATCCTTACTGGGATGAATAGCACAATTAAGTTAGTAAGTCACCTCTGCTTTTTTGTAAAATTTAAAATAGGTAAATTTATCTCTTTTTTATTATATTTATTTTCTTTTTTGGTTCCTAGAGGAGATTATATTTGGGAGTGTATGCCCTTAATTAACCAGCTCCATAAAGGTGAACAAATGATAGGACAGTTACTTTCAAACATTTGCTAAAGTGATTTTTTTTCTAGAAATCAAATTTGATCCTTATAAAATGTGCTTAAAATATTTCATTGTCTTTTTTGTTACAGGCAAAATGTCCAAATTCCTTAGTATGATGTAAAGTTTGTCTGTGACCTGTATTCTTATATTTCCAAATCCATCTTTTGCCTTGTTCACACCAGACACAATTGGGTCCAGCCACACTGACTTGCCTGTATTTACATTAAGCCCACAGATGAAGGCACATATTTTCCCTCTCTCTGGAATTCTCTTCATTTTTGCCTGACTCCTCTCCTATATTTTAAGAATCATCTCAAATGTCAACACACTTTTGAACATTTTCTCTACCCTGCCACCTTCAGGTTACCAGTCTCCTCAAGACAGGGTTTTCCAAGTCTTTCTGGATGTTCCCAGAGCTCTGTGATGTCTTCTATTTTCAGAATTCTCATTTGCTGTAATTATTTGTTGTGTGCCTGCCTCCTTGATTAGGTAACAACTCTACTGTCTCCATTGATGTCTGTTTCCCAGAGCTGAGGAGAATGTCTGGCTCAGAATGGACACAATGCCTCATCAGGCCCTTCCCATTCTCTTTCCTACTCCCTCCAATATCAATTTTATTAAGTTTACATAATTACTGCATATTTTGTTTAATATTTTATAGTAATTACTGGTGGAAATGAGCTTTGGGGAGTCTACTACTCAGTGCTCTGAATATCAGATACTTGAAAAATCTTTTCAAAACAAAGACATTCCTGCATGACTCTATCAATATCACTTTCTTGAATATGTGAGCTTCATAAATCATGATATTTATGAAGAACAACAAAGGGCTGTTTTGAGAGTTTATGCATTTGAAAGTAGAAAATACAAATAAAACTCTTCCTTACTCAAGTTACTAATTAGATATCTAAACACTGACTATATTTCATTTATCAGAAAACTTTCTATTTGCCAGGCACTCAGATCTTTATTCCACTGTTGTTAACATTTCCTTTTTGGTGTAATAAATAGGCACTCTGAGTCATTGTTTCTTTGCTAGGCATTTCCTCATATTAATATCTCTTGATGTCTCCATTTAAATGAGAAGAACTTTTGAAGTGCCAACACTTAACCAACATTATAACTTAAAACATATTTTAAGGGTAAAATTTAGATTAGGTAGTTTTAGGAAATAGCTCAAAAAATTATCTTTACTTTTTTTTTTTTAATTGAGGTAAAATTGGTATAAGTTTATATACATTTCAGGTGTGAACATTATAATTGGATATTTGTACACACTACAAAGTGACCACCACCGTAAGTCTAATTACCATCCATAACCGTACAATTGATCCCTATTACCCATTTCACCCTCCCCTCAATCTTCCTGTTTTCTGGTAACCACTAATCTGTTCTCTGTATCTATGAGTTTGTGTTTTATTTTGTTTGTTCTTTTATTTTACTTTTAGATTCCACATATAGGTGAAATCATAGTGTATTTATCTTTCTTCGTTTGACTTACGTCACTTAGCATAATACCCTCAAGCCCCATACATATTATCACAAATGGCAAAATTTCCTTCTTTTTATGGCTGAGTAGTATCCACTGTAAATATGTATCACATCTTCTTTATCCATTCATCCATCAATGAACACTTAGGTTGTTTCCAACTATCTTGAAGTTTTATAGTCAGTCTTTAAACGTTCTCAGGAATAGAAAGTCTGCATATGTTTTCAGGCTCAAACAAAAAAATCATTTGAGTGCAAGTTTAGAGCAGAAATTTGGTGATTAAACTGGTATAATATATACTACTACTTCTGGTGAAATAATATAAAGCAATCAAATAAAGTAATTTCTTCTTGTGCTAATTGCTAACCTGATTGTGAAGGTATTACTAAAACAGAAATTTCAAAATTATTCTGAGAAAATAAAGTATAAGAATAACTATATAATCCAAGAAGAAAGTACTTAAAATAATACATTCTGGTGTTATTGTCAGATAATTGCTGATTTCTTTGTAATCTTTTGGCTTTAAGGAAACACAATCCTACTAACAAAACATGTTATAACTTAAAGATGCACAAGACGCAGTCCTACTAGAGAATGGACTTGAGGACACGGGGAGGGGGAAGGGTAAGCTGGGACAAAGTGAGAGAGTGGTAGTGTATATATGGACATATATACACTACCAAATGTAAAATAGATAGCTAGTGGGAAGCAGTCACATAGCACAGGGAGATCAGCTCGGTGCTTTGTGACCAGCTAGAAGGGTGGGACAGGGAAGGTGGGAGGGAGGGAGACGCAAGAGGGAAGAGATATGGGGATATATGTATATGTATAACTGATTCACTTTGTTATAAAGCAGAAACTAACACACCATTGTAAAGCAATTATATGCCAATAAAAATGTTAAAAAAAAATTAAATAAAATTTTTTTAAAAAGCCCATTTGAACGTAATGGATCTTCAAATTAAAAAAATTTACAAACATCTACAGCCTAGTTTTATTATCACCTGATGCATTTTAGGTCCTCAGTCTATTTCAGTACAAAGTAGATTGGATTACAGAGAAGTATATATGGAAATCAAGAGTTGGCCAATCAGTTAACATTATGCAAATGACAGGAAAATGATAGTGTCAAGGTTCCCAAAGTAAAGAATTTCCATTTCCCAACAATGCCAATATCTAAACCAATCTAACTGTAAGTCCTAAGTGGAATCTATTTTTGGCAAGGGATCAAAAAAGAGAATCTTTTCACAGCTAACCTTCAGCTACATCAATGAACCCACTGTTCACAAGAGCTCACTATATCAAAAATCATATGGGCATGGGCAGCAGCCCCAGGTGCAATGCCACTTCTGTGTTTGTTGGACTGGGAAATGTTGCTGCCTTTGGCCCACGGTCCACCTAGCTGGTGAGCAGAGTTGACACTAGTTTCTAACCCAAGTTTTGCAGAAAACTAACATGAGGCAGTGTGGAAGGCTCTTATCAGTGTCACTGTACTTGATCTGAAAAGACACAGAAAAATTCACATTCCAAAGCTGTCAGCTGGCAAACTTTCAGCAGAAAGAAAAGCCTCACTTTAAGAATGCAAACAAGGATGGGGAAGGTCTCACTATCTAAAGATATTAGCATGCAAGAAGCACTCTGGCAGCTTGAACAAGGCAAGGCAGTGGCAAGCCCCCTGCCCCATTGTGGAAGTAAGCCTACCTTGGAGACTCCTGGCACTGCCTTCTTCCTGTTAGGTACTTTACCTGTGATTGCAATGGCAGATCTTTCAAAAAAGTGAAACAGAGGCCTGTCTCTTTAGAAGCAAGAGCACGCTCTCTGAAAGAATCAGTTTGGTGTTTCCAGGGGAAAGGTCATTTCTTTACACCTCTGAAGAGGGTAGATAACAATAATAGAAAGAATATCAGGCATGAAAAGCTACATTTTCCTGGACACCTAAAGGAAATCATGACACAGCTGGGAAGCTGGTTCTAGGAGCTAACGCACTAATTTATCCCACTTCAATGCATTGACTTTCCTCCTCTGTGAACTGGCATCCCAGCTGGGAAAAGACATGTTTACTGAGACTTGCTGAATTTTATTTACAGGTCTCGTGGACTCCTAAGTTTCAAAGAAGAGATATCTCTAGTGTTGGTGAGATGTGGGGTGGTGTGAAAATCACCCAAATGTACTTGAAAGATAGCACTCTTGTGACCTAAAAAAGGATAATATCGAGTTAAGTGCGGCACTTTGAGTTCATCCAGCATAAATATCAGTGCCAAGGCAATCACATGGAGGGCCCTTGGGATACTGGGGTGATAAATCAGAACTTGGAAGGAAGCCTCCAAAACTACCCTGATTGCAGTGCCTAAGGAACAACTGATTGAGCCTTCTATTAGAAAAATTTCCCCATCAGAAAATAGAGGAATATTTTGTCACACAGTATCTAAAAGAGCTGCATTGTTACAGACATTCCTATTCAATTATTTATATATCCTCTTCCTGGTAAATCTCATCTGATTCTCTCTCCTTTCTAAATGTCATGAGTTTTACTCTCGTACTGGCACTGATGTTAACATTTAAAGGGAGGAAATGTTGTACTTAAGTTTAATAGATTTCATATTTAATAATGTAGTCAATAAAGTCTGCCCACTTAATCAGTCAAAGGCTATTCCACTCTGGACACGGAATGCCTCCAGTGAGCCATGTTGTTTCCATTACACACAATTCACCCATTATTTTCAACTCAGAAACATAGTTTAATATTTCCAGAGCTTTACTTATCTATAAATAAGTAAAATGGCATTGCTTTTAAATAAATGAAATAATTCTGACATGATACTTTATACACTATCATTAACAAGATCACAGAACAAGGAAAGAAATTCAAATCTATATGGGATTTGATGGATTTACAGCACCTGATGGAAAAAAAAAAAAAAATCATTGTAAACTTTTATATTGTTTCCTTTCTCGCTGGTGACAAAGATTCTTTGCTTGATCAAACTTTAGTCGGTTTCCTGAAACTTCTCCTAGGCTCATCTCTGCACTTTCTTGTAAAATCCAGTTTTAACCAGAACCCTGCTAAGTCAACTTAACCACAACCCCTCACTCTCCAGATCTGATCACCCTGGATATCTGATCAGGGTCCTCCTCCTCCACCATCCCCCTGATCACCTGATGCCTAAATGTCCTGGCTTGTCTTCAGCAAAAATCCTGTTTGGATGGTTTATCCAGAACACCCCTTACCCCTGACGTTTTCTCTTGGTAATATTCCGTCAACTGACCCCTATCCTGCTCCCTGGCTAAAAATCTCCACTTGCCCATGCTGTATTTGAAGTTCAACCCAATCTCTCTCCCTCACTGTGATCCCATTGCCCTGGTCCCTATACCTTTGCAATGGTCCTGAATAATGTCTGCCTTAACATCTTTAACAATTGTCACTGAATTTTTTTTCTTTAACGCCTGCAATTTCTCATTTTATAAAAGGAGAACTGCAAAAGTGAAAACAAAAGGAGAATTTTATAACCAATCATGAACTCTAACATGGCCATGTATTGTTTGGTTTGCATTCAGCTTTACAGCAATAAGCCATCATTAGTGGCAACAATATTACTCTAAACAGTATGAACGGCATTGCACTATTGCCTTTACATTGGCTTTGTAGCCATTTAAATAATATGTTCTTAAACCTCAGTTACTAATACCTAACAATCTTTAGAGAAAGGGATAGTGCATGTCTAAACATTTTTTTTCCATATCCTGTAGGTGTTCTATTAGCTCAAAAGGGAGTGTATTCAAAAACAATTACTGTGGAAAAACTTTGATTTTAAGCTAGGAAAGAGTTTATTCAGTTACATGTGTTTATGATGAATAGGTGTAGGGTTGTAAAGCATACTAAGTACAGTGATTCTGAGAATAAAAAAATCTTGCTAACATTTCCTATTATAGAGAAACAAAAGACTTGTTCCCTACATTATTGCCTATTTTGAAACTTCCATATTCTTCTGATATTTGGAGAACCTGCACCCAAATGGCTATTAAACGTAGCTCTTTCCCTGGAAGTTAATATTGAGAGGTGTTTTGCTAGTTTTTATTTAGTACTAAGAATAAAATTAATTGTTTACTCTTTTTATTAACGGGTTTAAACTATCTGAAATGTAAACTGTTAAGGAAATGAAGTCCTTTCTTTGTTTCCCTAAGTCATTAAGTTTCAGTTGAGTGTTTCCCTTCTCAAAATGTCTCTTAAGATGCTGCAGACTGGGTTGTCTCATTTGCATGCAGAGTATCCTCCCTGCCTATAGCTTTCATAGCATTTGTCACTCTGTATTATAATGATCCGCCTGTACTTTTTCTTCCCAACTACTCTGTAAGTCCTTTAAAGTCAGTAATTTTTAATGTAAAAGATGGAGTAATTTGCCAACAGAAATTATTGTATTCTGTGTAACATGAGTCACATGAATCTAGATTCATGAAATGAGCACGTCTCCATCAAGAAAGAATCTCCATATGACTCACATCATTGCTGTATCCAAGGTTTTCAATTAATACATCTTTGCTACTCTATTTTTTCATCTTCCTGCACACCCTAATGGTGGCAAGCAAGAACATTTTGAGAAATAATTATGAAAGAAAAACTGGACTTTGAGAAAATTAATTATATATTTTTAGACATTTGGGCAAAAATTACTTTTGGGGGGGTTTGCTTTTAGCAGCCCAGCACAAGTAAGAAACTCTTTTCTGTACAATAATTTATCAGTCTTAACAGTGGGATATTGAAAGTCACATTTTCAAAGTCACAATACCCTATTTCTGTAAAAGTAGTTGGTATCATTCAAATATGTAAATATTCCTACTGAGAGGTTAATTTAGTTGCCTCATAAGGCTGGAGTACGGTTGAAAAAAAACAAACAAAAAACAGGATCTAAAAAGAGATTGCTTAGAGTCTAATTATGCCTCTGCCCTCTCTGGCTAAGTAACCTTTGGAAAGTTACTTAACCTTTCCAGGCTTTGGTTTGCTCATGTGTAAAACAGTGGTAATAATAATAACCACCTCTGAATTGGGTTTTGAGGGTTAATTGAGATAATGTAGGGGAAAGACACTTAGTATACTGCCTAATAAATAATGAATGATCACTGAGACAAATCCCAGGAAATCAACTTACTGATTTTATGTTTTCCAAAATAAAACTATGGTTAAGCACATTCTGAAATACAATTACTGGGATAATATCTAATGCTAATATTAATAATGCCAACATAGGAGTTATTTGACATGCAAAATTTCCAGGGAAGTTGGCACCATAGAACATTTTAGGAAGTTATAATATAAAAAAAGGACTTTATAATATTATAGGAAATGACAGTGCAAATATTCTGTATGGTATTTCTCATTTTCTTGGTAACAAAGGGAACGTTTTCAAGGCTCTTTGGTCACTGAGCCATTCAGATTCTGAGGCTCACTCCATGCCCCTCCCTCCCCTCAAAAAGGGGGAGTGGAAAGACAGAAACGCAGACATTAGGTGCTTTGAAACAAGAACAACTTTATTCTAAAATTTATGTAATTTTTCGTTGTTCTCATAATTGAAGTCATTTAATTAAAACAGTGATTACTGATGACTCATTCTCAATATCTCATCATGTCACTACCAAAGCACATTCAAAATGTATTTGGACATTTAATATACTTCTTTCATTTATATTTAACTCTATCCAAAATTTGTGAGCAAACTCATTTTCAGAGTAGGTAGAGCTCATGTTTTCCTGCCCACAAATTTCTCAGACAATGCTCTTTTCCAATAGTCAGAAGGCTCCTTTAGCGTTTTGCATGGGGGCTAGCCTGCACTGCTTGTTTGTTTGTGTTTCAGAAAAACTATGAGCATTAATCAGGTCTGAGAGTGTTTTGTGTGTTGTTTTAAAAATGCAAATAAACTTGAAAGCTGACCAATTGCCTGGAAAGTACCAAAAAAGAACAGTTGCTGAACAAAACTGCTAAGGAGGAAAACCCAACACATGTTCTCAATCACTTTGTCATGGTAGAACATTTGAGGAAGGACAAGAGTTACAGAACAATAACAAATACAAGGGGAAGGAATTAGCCAATATCTTAAAGACAAAGCCTTCTGATTGAGTTTTGCAGGTACTTTAAAAATTAAATGTATCACTAAAACAAACTCTTCATACATTGTCTTATTCTTTTAGCTTTATTCTTCCCTAAAAAAATATTGTCTAAATAGTTTCAGAACATGATAAAGGACTTTAAAGTTAATTTTACAATATGGTTAAAATAATTTACCCTAAAGCATGTTACAGGCAAAATAAGCTCATTAATGGGGACTTCAGGTATATGGGTGCATTTGCATCACAAAAGAATACTAATAATATATTAAGCGAGCATTCAGTCCCAGAATGATGTGTTCCCTTATTATTTTTGTAGGTAGTCAAATTTTTCTTTACAATTTTGAACATATCATTACATGTAACAACATTCCAAGTTGCAATGATTTTATTCCCAAAATGACTCAATAATTTTCAGTAATTAGAACCTATTGGGGAAAAAAAATGATGTTGTCTGATCCTTATTAGTTTTTCTTTTATAGGGGGAGATTTTTATATTTTAATTTTATTGGAGTAGAGTTCATTTACAATGTTGTGTTAGTTTCAGGTGTACAACAAAATGATCCACCTATACATATACATATATTCATTTTTTTAAGATTATTTTCTCATATAAGTTATCACAAAATATTGAGTAGAGTTCCCTGTGCTCTACAGTAGGTCCTTGTTGGTTATCTCTCTTATATATAGTAGTGTGTGTATGTTCATCCCAAGCTCCTGATTTATCCCTCCTAACCACGTTTCCCCTTTGGTAACCATAGTTTGTTTTCTATGTCTGGAAGTCTGTTTCTGTTTCGTAAATAAGTTGGTGTCTTTTTTAAAAAATTAGATTCCACATGTGTGTGATATCATATGATATTTGTCTTTCTCTGGCTAGCTTACTTCACTTAGTATGATAATCTCTAGGTCCACCCATGTTGTGGCAAATGGCATTATTTCATTCTTTTTTATGGTTGAGTAATATTCCATTATGTATATGTACCACATCTTCTTTATCCATTCCTCTGTCCATGGACATTTAAGTTGCTTCCATGTCTTGGCTACTGTAAATAGTACTGCAGTGAACATTGGGGGTGCATGTATCTTTTCAGATTATGGTTTTCTCAGCATATATGCCCATGAGTGGGATTGCTGGGTCATTTGGTAGTTCTATTTTAAGATTTTTAAGGAACCTCCATACTGTTCTCCATAATGGTTGTACCAATTTACATTCCCACCACCAGTGTAGGAGGGTTCCCTTTTCTCCACACCCTCTCCAGCATTTATTGTTAGTAGACTTTTTAATGATGACAATTCTGACCGGTGTGAGGTGATACCTCATTGTACTTTTGATTTGCATTTCTCTGATAATTAGTGATGTTGAGCATATTTTCATGTGCTGTTTGACCATCTGTATGTCTTCTTTGGAGAAAGGTGTATTTAAATCTTTGCCCATTTTTTGATTTTTTTTTTGTTTGTTTGGTTTTTGGCATAGAGCTGCATGAGCTGTTTGTATATTTTGGAGATTAATCCCTTGTGGGTCACTTCATTTGAAAATATTTTCTCCCATTCTGTGGGTTGTCTTTTAATTTTGTTTATGGTATCCTTTGCTGTGCAGAAGCTTTTAATTTTAATTAGGTCTCATTTGTTTATTTTTGTTTTTATTTTCATTACTCTAGGAGGTGGATCAAAAAAGATATTGCTGTGATTTATGGACAGCTATATGTAAAAGAATGGAATTAGAACATTCCCTAACACCATACACAAAAAATAAACTTGAAAAGGATCAAAGACCTAAATGTAAGGTCAGACACTATAAAACTCTTAGAGGAAAATATAGGCAGAACACTCTTTGACATAAATCACAACAATATCTTTTTATATCCACCTCTTAGAGTAATGAAAATAAAAACAAAAATAAATAAATAGGGGCAGTTTTAATTCTTTGACTTCAGTCTATACAGATTAGATAATTTTCAGTGGGTCTCTGCCAGGACACATCACAAAATATCTTCCCTATCGCTTAGGGATACCTGATGAACATTGCAGAGAAGGCCTTGTGCTGTGTTGGGAGTGTCCATTTCTTTCTCAAGTTACTTATAAACTCTTGAAGTATGGCAGTTGATCCAGAACTGATGTGTAGTAATAGTAAGTGGTTGAGTTTTTAAAATATACCCTTTGACATGAATACCCTTATCTGTTTTCAAAAATTGGTTTTGAGCCAAAAATTTATGCAGCCTATGCAGAATTAAAGGCTATCCCTAAATTTTGTTTCAAGTTCATTAACTTAATACAAATTTTCACTAAAAGTGGGACTTTAATTATACTTTACATTGCTAAATTAAAGAATACTGAAGATAAAACAAATATCGTATATTATTGCATATATGTGGAATCTAGAAAATTGGTATAGATAAATTTATTTGCAAAGCAGATATAAAGTCACAGACGTAGAGATCAAATGTATGGATACCAAGGGGGGTGGGATGGAATGGGAGATTGGGATTGACATATATATACTACTATGTATAAAATAGATAACTAATGAGAACAGACTGTATAGCATAGGGAACTCTACTCAATGCTCCGTGGTGACCTAAATGAAAGGAAATCCAAGGAAGAGAGGATATATATATACATGTGGCTGATTCACTTTGCTGTACAGCAGAAACTGACACAGCAGTGTAAAGCAACTATACTCCAAAAAAGAAAAAAATACTGAAGATAAAATATGTTGGGTAGATCACTTTGCTATGATAGGAGGAAAGAGAAACAAGAACATTGAAGGAAGAAAAGAAAAGGAATTTATGTATTTTTTAAATGAGAATCTGTTTCTGTTTAATCATTTTTCTACAACTAACACACTTCAGAGGAGATATAATCTTGAGGGGAAAAACTTGCTCGCATGTAGGTGGATACCATCATTTCACTGTAGACT
The DNA here is from genome assembly GCF_028021215.1 of Eschrichtius robustus. NCBI lineage: Eukaryota > Metazoa > Chordata > Mammalia > Artiodactyla > Eschrichtiidae > Eschrichtius > Eschrichtius robustus. The sequence goes on from NC_090841.1 coordinate 42,390,638, forward strand.
TACACTAAATTTCTGACATTTTGAGATCCAACAAGCCTAAGGCAAAAAATTATTCTAAGACAATGGATATTAAAGATATTCATGCTAAAAATCCCCAAAATGGATCTGTACGGTTCTTAAACTGTTTATGGTAATGATCAAATCAGTGCTCTGTGCTGCATTTTTTTTTTGTATTCAATATTAAATAGGGCTGGTTACTACCCCAGTTTTGCATTTTGAGCATTTTATTCTTGAACTCACTCAAGAAGAAAGAGCAAACCAGAAATAAGTGATCATTTTCTTGTTAGTGGTTCTCTCTCAGACCCTGAGGATCCATCGTGAAATAAGTGTTACTCACGATCGGTCTTTGTGTAAGTTAAAATCCCATTAAACTATTTCCCAATAATCTATTGAGGCACATACCTAATGATTATTAATGTTCTTTCTGGTGATGTTTATGGATGCAGAACCAGGGTACAATTTGTCTCAATAAGAGAAAGTAAGACTGTAGAATGATATTTGTGTATCTAAATATTTAAAATACCTGATTGCTTATCTCTAAGTAATATTTCTTCCCTTTAAGGAGACTGCGGAGTACAATGCTGAGTTACTGAATAGCATATGATTTAATAGTTTTATATGAATCATAAAATGTTAAAGACAAAGCAGAGGTATGGATGTGTGATGAGAAGAGCTACAATTTTTTAAAAAACCCAGAAACATGAAACGTGCTGAATAATTGAAAGTTGCTGAATAATTGGAAATTGAGAAGGAAAAATAATTTGTTAAGCCATGCCATTCAAAAATATATCCAAAATGTATTAGCATGGAAAGTATATCAAGCTATCATCTTTCTTTGATGACTTGGATTTTGCTATTGCCAAAAAGTAAGCCTTTCAAAAATCATTTATAATATAAATCTGTAAGGGTCAAGTAAAGAATATTGAGATGAATATTTTCTGACAGTACCAAGTATTATCAATTTTTTGAAAAAATACAAATATTAGTTTTTATTCTTTCATTTTTCATTTTAAATCAAATATTTAAAGTCTGCAGTTAGTTTTATAAATTGCTGAATAAATAATGTGGATTTTTATTAATTTGAATTTTGATTAATTAAAAGTTTATAGTATGTACTCACATAAATATAATTTGTAGGCTGCTAAAATGCACGATATTATTTCAATAATAAATTAGCTAAAGTTAAAACCACTCTCTAAATAGCTTTCCTAGACTGATTTACTGTCATAATACAAATGCCAAAATGTAATGAATGATTCGAATGTCACTAATACAATATGACATCTGACAGTTAATAATGGGTTCCTAAAACTGCTGCTAAAATGTAATATGCAGTACAAATTTAGCATGGCTAAATTCAATATTAGTCTATGAAGATGACAGTACAACTGGGCAAATTAGGTAATTTTACCATGACAAAATACTATAATTAGTTTTATAATTACATCTATTTACGTGGTGAATTTCGATAATACTAACACATTTTCAAGTCATCATGAAATTTTTTATAGAAGATAATATACAATTATATGTAATACTACAATCATTTAAAATTATTGGCTGTGGTTTTCATATTGTCTTACAGAAGAATATACCCAAATATACCAATTTACCTTCCTTTTACATATTTTAATACATATTTGAGGAATACCAACAATCTGAAAAAAAAAATAATTGAGAACTATAGAAACAAAAATGTGTTGGGTGATTTTCTGTCATGGTATGAGGAAAGAACATCATAGACATGAATCCAGAGTGAATAAGGACCAAAAATGGATATTGGACATTAGACATCTGCCCTGGAAATAAACTTGCTGTTATGTGCAATGATTAGGGGACATATGGTATAAGAGTATGGCAGGAGTTGATTGACTCCAGTTGGTAACTTCTGTTCACTTCAAGGAGAAGTTGGGGAAAATAAAGCTTATATCTGATTTAGTGAATAGGTATTTATTAGATGCCTATGATATGCCAGGTACCATGCTAAGAATTATAGCATTTAAAAACACAAGAAAAATCTGATTCTCTTTGAAGAACGAACACACTAGCATTATAAATATACACATAAATCTTTATTAAATTTATATATGCATGTATGTGTGTATACATTTATATATACTTATATACAGATTCTGTAGATATACATAACAACAGTATTTTGCTGTGAGAATAAAATATGTAATTAAATAGGCCTGGCTCAACTAACTACACAGTAAAATTTTGATTCAATCAAACCACACATTTTCATGCATGAATTTACTTGAAAGTAACCATAGATCCTATGCCTTTTCCAGGTCTGACCTACAACTGACAGTCATGGTCCAAGGCTGCCCACCATTAGATATCCTTCATCACAGCTCCAACTCTCTTATTGAAGATAGAACATTTGAGGCGGTGATTTTAATATGACAAATTAATGCTGAATTTAATAATTAAAGGTAGTAACAAAATGAGAAGTTTTAGTAGTGCTCTTGTCTTAGCAGAGCCTTAATGATCATCATTGTCATGCCTAACATTTGTTGAAGGCCTACAGTTGGCCAGATGCTGAATACATTATTTTCCAATCTTTCAAGAAAAAAAAAAAAAAAAGCCTGAAGCATGTAAAGGTCAAATTACCTAAAGTTTTACTGCTAGAAAGCCATACAGATGGGATTTGAACACAGATTTTCTGGACTGTAAAGGCTAGAATTTTCCATTTTCATTCTATCTTCCCATCAATCTTTCTTGCTCATATGCTGTGCTCTAATAGAAATATTTGAACAATGATAATATTGTTACAGAAAACTAAGGATTTACTCTGTACCCCTCCAAGCTGAGCTTTTATACAAGGCCTGTTATATTTTTGATTGACATTTTATCGTTGGTCAAGTATTTGTTCATTTCACTTGAATTTGCAAAATCTCATGAAGCACCCCCACCAAAAGCACACACAAACCAAACTTACACACATTTTTGTCACCCTTTTTTCACTTTATTTACTACTGTTTCTCTAGTACCTAGAAGACTGGGGATAGACTATGGACTCAAAGATATTTGCAGGGATGAAAAGAAGGAAAAGAAGAGAAAGGAAGGTTGGGTCTATAGAGAGGAACTGTAGTCCCATTAAAATACAATTCTTTCTAATTCCTCTGTGAGCATAGAGGATAAGAATAATAAAATTATCATACTGGTCTACCTCCGTTTGTTACTCCTGTCCTTGTTGCTTCAGAGCTGGATTTTTGCAATAGTCTTCTAATTCGTCTTTCTGAATAAAGATATTCTTTCATCCATCTGCCCATACTGCTGCCAGAGTTGTCTTCTGCCATCCCTGAATGCCCATGTCACTCTGATTGTAAATTTCTTATTATTCATCTTGATCATCTCTTGATCTTCCCTAGTATAACTTTTGAGAACTACTTCTTGGCACTCACACAAAATCAAACATTAAGTCAATGCTATTTCATCTCTCTCTCTCTCTTTTTTTTTTTTTTTTTCTACAGTTCTATCCCTTTGTCTGAAATATTCTGCCCTACCTTCACTTCATGGCAAACTTCTCATCCTTCCAGCTTCCAGACACAAGTCAAAATTTACCTCCATTTAATGACTTCTTCAAACCCTCCAATCAGAATGAGTGACAATTCTTTCTACACATACCTCTAGTATATTCATAAAACTGTTTTGATTATTTTAACATGTCTGTCTACTACTAGACTTTGAATTTTTGTAGAACTGTCATAAACAGTGCCAGATATTGAGGATTCTCAATGAAGGATATATGACATAAACATGAGCCAAATCTGAGGAAAGTGTCAAAATTAATGGTGTTGCTGATCTACTGTAAATCTTTGATTTCAAGAGGACAAAATGTGCATTTTGTTATGTGCCACAACTATTTTATTACCAGATCTACACAAGTGTAAATACAATTACTTTTGTTCCCCTCTTTAGTGAATCAATTCATAAAGAAACATAAGGTTTTATTTCATTTTTTTCTCTAGAATGTCGACCTTCTCTTTTCAATTCCAGTTTTGATGACTAAAGCTGAAACAATTTTACCATTTCTGGCTGTACCCATATCTCCAGAAAACATCTAGCATGGTTATAATATTTGGAAAACCTTGAAGTATTATATGTGGTAATTCTTCATAAAGTCACATGGTCCTAGGAAAAAGATGGGCATGGCAAATTAAAAAGCCACAAACAGCATGAAAGAGAGTTTAGAAAACAAATTAAGTCTTTTTTAAAAATCACATATTTTATCTATATTCATTCTCTTAATAATATTATTTCTTATTTTCTTTATATCACATTCTTCAGTGAGGCCAGGGAATGTGTATATGAAAGCCAATATGATATCTGAGCACAGTTAGTAATCAAATTCTTTGGAATACAACTTGCAAGTCTTTGAAATTAAATAGATATGTTCAAATATATTGACCAATTCTATTTCTTCTACTCTTTTCTCTAGTTACAACTTACTTAAAGAATGTGCTCTTAGGAAGTCAGAAATGTTTTTTGCAACAATATCTTAAACCTTGGTATGAAGTGGCTGAAGAGATGATGACAACGGACAGACTTTAAAATTAAATATAGAGATAGATCATGCCATTTTTATGGATGATTATAAGGAGGAGGTATTTCCCATTTTTAACATTAAGAGTCCAATATGTGAGTTCTAACATCTAATACCTTAATGTGTGTATAGATACTTTCTTAAAAGTTACCATTAAACATATGTAATATGTAAAACATATGTAATAATATAAAGTATTTCCTTTTTCTTCATTTATTCTGAAAAACATTACCTTGATCTTAATATCCCAAGAAATAGGTAAAGTCAACTTAACTGGTGTCTGAATAGGATTTTTTTTTGGAAACAACATTCATGAGTCAGTCTACTTATTTTACGTTATTATGGCCTACTATGAAATGTCATGTAATATCCATAAAACACTTTAAAAAGCAGGAGTAATGCCATTTTTTATATATTTAAAATATGCATGAGTTATTTTCTTTCACTACTTCATTTTATATTTTAAATATAAAGTCTTAAGCATTTAAAATGGAAGGAATAGTGATTACCAAACAATTTAATTTACCATTAATATGAGAAATGCGTTTACAAGGACAAGACGCTCATTACAATCTGTTCTATGTGGAACATTTTTCCTTGCTATAATTTTCCTTTTAATGTGGCAGGCTTTTCTCCTAATCTCCATGCATTGGTCCTATTGAATGCCATAGATCTGGTTCACACCACTTCCTCCCGAATAATATTTTTAATATTTGAAGACAAGGGAGGTAGGGATGAATTAGTTAGAAGCTTGGGATTAGCAGATACAAAAAAAATTGAAGATACATAGAACACACACAGTTCCTTTCCCCATCTCCTCCACCAGCTTCCCAAGTCTTCTTGTTTTCCAAGTATATCAATCCCTGTTTGACACAGGAGATGATATCCAGATCGCTGCCACCACCCAAGTTGACCTCCTTCATTTACACTCCACTCTAGCAACGCATTCTGAAAAGTTTGCTGCCCAGAATGGGTTGTAAAAATCTAGATATGATTTGACCAGCCCCATGTATAGTCAAATCATTAAATTCATTAATACAGATCCATCTATCTTAATCTGGCTTAAGAAAATATTTTCCTTTTAAGTAACAATCTAAACCTGCTAGATTACAATGAATCATGATCAATTTAACACTGCAAATCTTATAATTTGATTCACTGCAAAGCTAGGTGAAACGTATGTTCTAATTATATTTGTCGGCAGTTCTAACATATATGTAGAGCATCATACATAAAACTGTTAAATTCGTTTTTATTATTCAAGTCCGTTAGAGATTTTCTTTATCTTGATTCTGTCGTCTACTTTGTAGATTTCACTTCATATAACATGCGGATATGATAAACTTACCTTCCAGATCTCTATCAAAGTTAATAATAAAGTCAAGTTAGAGTAGAATAGGATCCTGAGCGGTACTGTGTCAAGACTTAAAAGTTCATTGATTTTTTTTTTTCCAACAGAGTTTTAGAGATGAGGAAGGTAATAGGTTGTGTGTGCAAAAGTAAACGCATGTGTTCATGTGTGTGTGTGTGTTAGAGAGAGAGAGAGGGGTGGGGTGGAAAGTGTCTATCAGAACATCATAAAGCTGGTATCTTTAGGAGAAACAATGTTTCATAAACTCATGAAATTGAAAAATTAGTTTCAAGCCACTAACTAACATCTATTGTACCACCTACAGGGGCAGTATCAACATCTTCCCTAAAGGAGCTAGGCCTAATTATAAAATTTTCTCAAATATGATGCCAGCGGCATTCGAACAGCAAGATGACTTTGCTAATTCAAACACATGGCTCATGAATGAGGGATTACAATATCACAACCCACTGTGTAAAAATCTGGTTCCAGAGCTCCAAGTGTGTGTGAGAAATGAATTTCATATTAGATATAGATCCACATGCATCTTCTAACAAATTATTTGGAATATTCAAACATATGTTCTGTTTTTCTTCCTAGGCACGGCGGCAGGAAATTGTGCACCCTGCTGCTTAGTAAACATCAACACGTCTGGATTCTCATGGAGTGCACATGATGCCAGATACACAGAGCATACAAAGCAAGGTTGGGAGAGGCTGCTGGAAACATTTTCCTACTTTTCTACACTAGAGAGTGTGGGCAGTTTCCATTTCAGTGTCGGTTTCGGTCAAAAGAACTTCACTATGTGTTTTTAAATGTCAGCCAGGGAGAAGTTTCTACTCACCATAAAAATCACATTTACCCTGTCTTATCTATATAATCCCATATGTTTGTTACCTACATTCTAAAAAGTAATCTGACCCCACTTTATTTATCATTTTCTGTTAATAATTTACAGCTATGTTCATTAATTCTAAGGGGCAAATGGGCCCTTTCATATTGTTTATATTAGAATGTATAGATTATTATAGTTAACGAAACAGTTTGGGGGATCTGGAATACATACTTTCCCCCTAAATACTGTAAACATGTTAGGTGTCAAGCAGAGTGCCATGTCCTAAAGTCCTACCTTTCTCTTGAAAGATAGCCAATTCTATTTGTTATAAAAAGTTAAGTTTGGATTTTAAATTTAGATATTGCTGACCACCAAAACAATTCATCAAGACATTAAATGCCATTGTATATTCTGTTTTCCTGTCTTGTCATCATTATAAATGGTAATGAATTGACTAATGCCTTATGGGAATTATCACAGTGTTCAGTAGTTGATAAAGTTATTCAAAATATTGCCAGGACTTACTTAAACCAATGACTAGAACTGATTAGACTTTGTACTGTGAATTAAAGTGAATGCTACACATCAAGAATCAAAGAGGAAAGAAATAAAAAATACATTACTCAATTGTTGTGCATCTGTCTTTCAGTGTAAAATAAGAGCATGACTACCGATCAGATTCAGTTACTGCTGATTAAGAAAGAAAGCATGGCATAAAATCTTTGCCTTAGAAGCAAAAAAATAAATAAATCACAAAACATCAAATTTTGTATTGTTAATTCAAATCTGGTTTCTTGTCTCTAAATTCAAATGCACTTCTCTGCTCTTCAGTATGTCAGCAAATGAACTTAATTTCTAAAGGATGAATTAGGAGAAATTTCAGTTTCCCCAGTATTCGATATGGCTTGATTTTTGTTTTTGTTTTATGGACTTGGACATAAATGATGATTTTAAGTTACAGTGTGTATAGCCTAATTAGTAGTCAAACTAAAATGGATAATAAAAAGATGTATCATTAACTATGTTAGAGAAATTATATTTGAAATCTGTAGAGAAGAGAGACTTCTAAAGATCAAAATGTTTTTAAATGTCACCAGGCAAAACATGACTTTAAAGGAAAAGAAAGATTTGATGGTTTCACATATTCTACTTTTATTAATATGATATTTTTCCTTTTTCTTAAAGTTATATATCTTTGAAACACTGTACCGTAATCCAGACAGCTCTTATTACTTGATATTGGATCCCTCTTAGGTGCTGTAATGGTTTTATGATCTAAATATAAAAATAATATTACCTACCTCACAGAGTTAACAAGATTATATAAGACAAAGTATATGAAAGTTCCTAACAATACTTAATATTCAATTAATCTTAGCCAAATTGAAAACTGAAAGAAAATGTATTATTCGAAAGACAGGATAGTCAGTATGTCTTTTTGAACATAAAAAAACATATTTCTATTAAAAATAACGCTGTATTCTATAAATAAATAATATCGATAGCATTAGAATAGAAAGCAAAAGAAATATGTCTGAGTACCACTGGATTACTTTCTCTTGCACTTAAACCTCTGCAAGTTTCCCAAAGTGGTTTTAAACTCCAAGGAAAATTTCAAATCAGAAATGATCAAAGAACTACAGATATGAATTTATAAGCCTTGGAGTCATCAACTTTAGTTAACAGGTTTTTAGGGGTTTCCTTTGGGTAAACTACCTGCATTCGGCCAATTCCAAGCTTCAGAGGGTATTCAGATCATTTTCATACCAGTTTCTCCCTCTAGGCATTCTATACCTAGTTTTATGTTTAAACCAACACTTTAGTCACAAAACAACATCTTCATTGGGCTGCATCTTTCAGGTACACGGTATTTGATGTTCATGGAGGAAAAAAGACTATTCTTCAACTCCTTACAATCTACATTTTTCTTTTTTTCTGGTCAGTGGCTCCTGTGAATTCAAATACCTTATCTGGGACTGTATTCTTCTTCTTTTTTTTTTTTTGTTTTTTAATTTTATTTATTTATTTAGGGCTGTGTTGGGTCTTCGTTTCTGTGCGAGGGCTTTCTCTAGTTGCGGCAAGCGGGGGCCACTCTTCATCGCGGTGTGCGGGCCTCTCACTATCGCAGCCTCTCTTGTTGCAGAGCACAGGCTCCAGACGCACAGGCTCAGTAATTGTGGCTCACGGGCCTAGTTGCTCCGCGGCATGTGGGATCTTCCCAGACCAGGGCTCGAACCCGTGTCCCCTGCATTGGCAGGCAGATTCTCAACCCCTGCGCCACCAGGGAAGCCCCGGGACTGTATTCTTCTAAACTCAGTAAGAACAGGAAACGCTTCCATATTTCAATGACTCCCACAAGCCCTTTCACCTTAATGGGTGCTTAAATTAATTTTAACTTGCTAATCAGAGATCAAAAATTAGAGAAGACAAACTTTTAATCTAATACTCCCCTTTCCTTGATTAGTAATTTGAAAGCAGTCTTCATTCCAAGGGATTTTTAAATATCTTCAGAAAAAGCTTCACAGATAATGACAGATACAAAAATAAGGACTGTGTTCTGAAGGAGAGAGTAGAAAATGCAGAGAGTAAAACCTAGAGATGAGTAAGGGCAATCAAATTCACAAAGAGGCTAAACATAGGAGCAGTGGTACTAATTAAAAAAAAAAAAAAAGGAAAAGGAAACCTTTTCATATTTGGGTCTTGAATGTGTATTTTCATCTTTATGGAGTATGATGTTGGGTACCATGGTGGAGAGGCAAAATAAACAAATGGGCTTTAGTATCTGGTCCTGAAAGTAGAACGGGGAATAGTTGGCAAATTCTATATTTTCCAACTTAAAACAAAGTATAAGAAGGAAAATCTATTCGTAAACAGAGATATTACAAAGAAAGAGAATCTTTGGAAATTTGAAATTAAGAAGGGATCTTGTTGCTTTTAAAGTATAACAAAACAGAGATCTGAAGGTGAAGAACAGAGTACAGAACAAACAAGAACACCAGAAGGATGTGTTTTTCTTTTCTAACGGACGTCCACTTCTAAATTAGACAGGGCATCATATGCAGAGAAGACATTTAAACCAGGAATGTATGTATGAGTGTGGGTAACCTGAGGCTATGATACACTGCCATTTAGTGTAGCAGAGGGGAGGCATCACTATGAAAGAGTAAAACTGCTGTTCATGAAAAGCTATGCCTCTCCCATGGAGAAGACAGTCACTTTGGAAAATAGACACTTAAGCAGATTTGCTGTGACCTAATTTCAAAAGAGTAGAGAACAGTGACTTATTCTCAAATTAAATGAAAAAAAAAATCTAATGCAAAATTCATGATTATGCTTCTCCTATTCTGAATTTTACCATGTTGAATAGTAGGAACTTCCACTATCAAACCCACTAGTGGAGGCATTCTCTAGGGTGGTAGAATAACAAACAAGTACAAGTCTTAAGCTAATTTTACAGCTGGCTACATAATTGGTTTGGCAACAGTCATAGACCAGCCTTTACTTTAAAATATATTCTTATGTTGAAAATAAATGAATAAAAATCAATATGCCTAGAAATGAGAGAATCCAGCAGAAGGAACATGCTTCGCCCTAGTGATTGGCTACAAATTATCATTCTTTTTTTTTTTTTTTTCCTTTTTGAGACATACACATTCATACAACCCTACAAATGGCATTAGCTTTGGAAAATAAACTAATGAACTTGCAAATATCAAATTGCAATTTAAGATTAATTATGTGTAAATAACATGAATATGTAAGAGGTCCATTTTTCCACCTTACTCATTTTAAAAATAACCTCAACTAAAAGGTATCTTTGACAAAAGATGGCTCTACTCATTTGCCCAGACTTATAGATAGGAAGGAAACATGAAAGGAAATATCAAAAATGCATTTGAGAGATAACACATCAAGCATCTAAATGAATAAAAAAATTATTCAAATTATATTTACGATAGATTGCACAATTACTAATACTATAAAATTAAAAAGCATCATAGGAAATGAAATAAGACATCCTTTAGAAGTTATGACACATTTAGATAATTTAAGTGACTTGGCTCGAAGACACATTTTAAAAAGTAGTTTAGTACAAAAGAATTCAAACAAATCCTAGAACCAAAGGACAAATCCAAAAAAAAAAAAAAAAAAAAATGCTCCCGGATACAGGATGAGAGAAAGTAGATGTTATTTCTAAAAGAGAAAGCATTCATCCCAATGCATAGTGTCAGTGAAGAACAAACAAGAGCTTGGCTGTATTGTGCTATTGAAGTACTACAGAACAAATCAAAGTAAGTAGAATAATGGTAAAACACTGGCTGGATTCATAGTACTTACTATATGACTAGTACTTTGTTAGGAAACTATGGAGAGGCCATTCCTTTTAATGTCCATGAGACACCAAACACAGCTGCCTACAAAGCCCCTGGGTATAATCATCCTATGATGTTCAAACATCAGACATCATTCTTTGTGACAGCAACAACTCCAAAATAGAGGAAAATTGATGAGGGATGAGATGTGTGTCTTTCAAATGGGATGGTCCATTCTTAGAAACTGAAAACTAGCAATCATGAGCAGAGAGGTTTTGAAACTTCATTGGACTAGAAAAAATAGTAGAAAAACAAAAAATTATATTACTGGGAGGAAAGTAACATAAGCTTTAATTTAAAGCAAAAAATCTAATTTTATTCAGGTATCTTTCCCAAGATCTATTGTACTTAATATTTCATAGTCCTGATAGTCCTAATATTTCATAGTCCTCAAATTATCTCAGAGTGTGACTGCCTTTGACATACAAGCAAAAACAATCCCCATCTGCAATATAAGAAGAACTGACTGACATAGTATGTATTTAATTTACATAGTGTATAAAAAATAGATATTGATTGGGAAATAGAGTCATGGAATATATTTGGTTATTTACCTTAACATATCATAATAATTCAAAAAATTAATTCAGTGAATTGCTTACTGCTTACAAATTCCTGATGATAAGTTTGATGTTGTGGTGACAATTGTAGGTCCTGAAGCCACAATTCAAAACCCAACACTAACCCTGGTTGTGTGACCTTTGACAAATTGCTAAACCTTTCTACACCTCAGTAGTGTCTTCTGTAAAATATGGGAGATTGTAATATTTTTGAGTTTTAAGTGAAATATTTCATGTTAAGTATTTCAAACATGCCTGACAAGAATACTTGTCAACTAGCAGTAGTGAGGTCATTTATGTAATATCAATCTATTTAAAGCAACTAACTGAACTACTGGTAGAATACTGTAATTTGCAATTTTTATTTGTGATTTAGGGAAACATTTGAAATGTTAATAAGAAATACATAACAATATGTAATTCAAATCATGCTGCTTTCAGATATTTTACAAAAGAAAACAACAATAAACATCTAAAAATGAGTTATTGTATAGGCCCAGGGAAATAATATGTTTTCAAGCATTCTAGCCCTAAAACTTCAGGATTATTTTCAATGCCTTCTATAGATATTCATATTTTGTATATACTTGAATTCATAACCACAGAAATGGGGCTGGGGAGAAAGAAAAAAAAACTGTATACATGTAATATGGGGAGGGAAATACTGCCAGTGTTAGAGTTGGGTAAAGCATGGTAGCTTTATAAGTTTAGCTAAGATAACCTTAAGCTATGCTTTCAAAATTCATGGCCTGTTCTTAATTCAGTGGTTGTAGTATGTTATGCATAATCTATTAAACCTGTATTTAGTACAATCCACTTTTAAAAGCAAATTTATACTTTTCTAAAACATAACATACTGCCATATTACTTATTTGGACTAGAAAACCAAGTCACTGATTTCAAAATTAAATAGTTTTCTGTCTCCATGGAATTTTGGCTTCCCAGAAATTCTCTTGGTAGCAATATAATTATTTCTGAACCTAACATTTATCTCATGTGCCACAAAGAAACTCTAGTTAACATTTTAAGAAATCTAAAAATAGTCTACTCTTCTCTAAATTGAAAATCTTGGTTGTCATGATATGCATTATATTTCCTTAGTGTATTTCTGTTCCACAAACCAAATGTCTTTGTCATGTCAGAATCTTGCCTGTTCTTCTCAAATATCAGGTGAATGCTGCAACAAAATTTGATAGTGCAGTTTGTTCATGCTCTCTCTACCAGATCAACTCAATGCCTCCTCTCTACCTTTCCAAATTTTCCACATTCACCAAGGCCTGGCCCTGTTTTCTTTTCCTTTACTGAAGAGAGGCGACATGCATTCCTGTTCCTGCACTCTAAACTAATGTATTTACATTTTAATTCCACATAACATAAAATATAAATGCCCTAAAAATGTCATGTATGTAAGATATGATTTTTTTCAATCAGACTAGCACTTGATAAATATTTGTTCCATTTTGTGTCCCTCAAAACATATCCAAAAAGCTGGTTTAAATACAAGGTGTTCGCAACTACTTTTTCACCATGACACGAATGAATGGGAAAGATGTCCAGTTATAAGAGGACATCATTCAAAAATAAATAAATCCCATAAAACAAAATTGTCCTCAACAAAATGTTCTATCTGCCTACACTATCTTAATTAAAGATGAATAATGCTGACCTCATGAAGTTCTCAAAGTTTCTTCTTTCTTAAGATGTAACAGTTCACAAACTAAAAACTTCAACTATCTAGAGATTGACTTCCAAACTCCTTATCATGACATTCAGTGTTCTTCAGTATCTGGATAATATTAAACTATTTTTCGCACTTTTCTAATCTTTTTTTTTTCCAAAGCATGCTACACACATTCAGTTGAGCCAGGGCTCCTCACTATCCCCTGAAGCTCTAGACAGAACTTCAGTTTATGCTTCTCCCTCTGCCTAGAGACGCCTTTATGTACATCTATATCACCTCTAAGAGGCTGATCCGATGCCACCTGCTGCAGGAGAATTCAGCTTTTCCAACAGTTGGAAATAATCCTTTACACCCATGTAAAACTTGAACACAGAGTCAGGTGCTTAGAAACTTACACTGTGTTTTACTCATCTTATGCTTATGATGCTACAGGTATATTGTCAGATGCATAATCAGTGATAATGCAGGTCTGTGTACTTTGTTGAAAGAATTTGTCCCAATCTCAAGTCCATAATGGATCTTGAATACCTCCATCCTTCTTCTGCCAACAAAATAGGCACGTTTTACTTACAGACGGAGGATATTCTAACTCAGCCTTTCCCAAGTTGTGTTCCTTGAAACATTAGTCATATTAGATGCCCCCTGAAATAATGGTAGTGTCGTATGGGAGAGTAATGAAACACAGAAGCTTATTAAAGGGGTAAAGATGTCTTCCAGGAAAGAAACCTTTTATTATACCAGGGGTTCTATTCGCTTGTTTTATTGTTGCTGCTTTTCTCCAGAACAACATGTCTGAGGACATAGTTTGGGAAGTGATGTTCCAGCCCCTGCAGGAGACCAGCTTCTTCTGTAACATAACTGCATACTTATACCTTTATCCCTCCCCTTTCCAAACTGCTGCCCTTCTACCTTGAAGGTTTTGCTCCTAATTGACCACCTATCGAATTCCTAATTATCACTCAAGATAGGTATTAAATATCACCCTCTACTGGTTCTTTTATTTGGCCTCTATCAGAATTTAATTGCTTCTTTCTTTGTGTTCTCACAGAACCTACAATACAGTAGACATCACATGATTGTTATTTACTTTATGCTTGTCCCTGATTCTTAATTTATGTGAGTGTAATATCTTGCACTCATCAGGCAATCAAAATTGTTTGCAGTATTGTACAGCCACATGCAAAGGAATGAAACTAGACAACTGTCTTACAGTGTACAGAGAAAGCAACTCAAAATGGATTAAACACTTGAATTTAAGACCTGAAACCATACAAATTCTAGAAGAAAACATAGGCAATTTGCTCTTTGGCAATTATCTTAGCAATATCTTTTTGGATATCTCTCCTCAGGCAAGGGAAACAAAAGCAAAAATAAACAAATGGGACTACATCAAACTAAAACGCTTCTGCACAGCAAAGGAATCCATCAACAAACCAAAAAAACAACCTACCGAATGACAGAAAACATTTGCAAATTAAACATCTGATAAGGGATTAATATCCAAAAAATATAAAGAACTTATACAAGTCAACAACAAAAAAAGCAAACAACCCAATGCGCAGAGGATCTGAATACACGGAAGACATACAAACGGCCAACAGGCTCATGAAAAGATGTCCAACATCACTAATTATTAGGGAAATGCCAATCAAAACCACAATAGGATATTACATGACACCCATTAGAATGGCCATTAACAAAAAGGAAAGAAATAAGTGTTGGAGAGGATGTGGAGGAAATGGAACCCTAATACACTATTGGAGGGAACGTAAATTGGTGCAGCCACTATGGGAAACATTATGGAGATTCCTCAGAACATTAAGAATAGAACTACCATATTATCCAGCAATTCCACTTCTGGGTATTTATCCAAAGAACATTAAAACAATAATGTGAAAAGACATATGCACCCTTATATTCACCACAACATTATTTACAATAGCCAAGATATAGAAACAACCAAACTGCCCATCAATGGATGGATGGATAAAGAAAATGTTGCATGTATATACACTGGAATTGTATTTAGCCATAAAACAAGAAAGAAATCTTGCCATTTGTGACAACATGGATAGGCCTTGAGGGTATTAAGCTAAGTGAAATAAGTCAAATGAAGAAAAATACTGTATGATTTCATTCATATGTGGATTATGAAAATTAACAAACAAACAAAGCAAACACACAGATACAGAGAACAGAGTAGTGGTTACCAGAGGGGAAGGGGAGTGGGGGGAGGGCACAATAGGTAAAGGGGGTCAAATGTATGATGGTAGACAAAACTAAACTTTTGGTGGGGAGCAAGATGTAGTGTATACAGAAGTTGAAATATAATGTTGTACACATGAAACTTATATAATGTTAAAAAACAATGTTACCTCAATAAAAAAATGTTTGCCATGTTGAAATAATCTTGTGAATTAGGCTGATTTCCTGTAGTCATGTGTTGGGAGAATGGGTTGGTGGCAGTTATGTTCATTTCGGGGGAGAAAAAGGTAAAAGGAAAGATAGCACAAGAAAGGATGCCAAAGCTAAACTGGCTTTATAATATTATATTATAATATTTTTAATATTTTTATTAGGTGACATTATATTGATAGCTGCCCAGACCATGTATAAAATAAATGTTTTTGTAGACTGATCAGGTTTATAATATTCTCAGGTCATTAGATAGAAGGGATTCCTTTGAAGAAGGGGAAAAAAATAAAGGCGATCTGCCACATCCATATAATTGATAAAATTGTTCCCTCTTCTCTATTTCCTCTTGTTTTTTCATTTCCCAAAACAATACTATCTGAAAGGAACAAAATTCTTTTATTATAGGTTTTGTGAATTAGAAAAATGACAGGATACATGCAGTTTCTCTCAAAGACATTTTTTTTTAAACATTTATATTCTTGCACTCTATTGCTGCCTATCTCAATAAGTCTTTAGTGTCAGAAGATTATTTCTGGTTTACAAATTCATGTCAGCAATAAAATTGATTTAAATGTATCTTTTCTACCACTTTTCAGCCTCTTGGCTAGGATCAGGTATAAAAATCTCTCTCTCCTGATAGTACCCTCCCTGTACCACAGTGTACCCTACTTTTCCATCCTCTGCCCCTCACTTTGCTACCTCATTTGTCTACACGGCACTCCTCCCACAATTTTCTTTCCTGATTAGCACTCTAATCTCCTGACAGCTCTTTTACTATTCTCTGATGTTCTACTCAACTCCCACTCCTCCCATGAGCCATTCTTTGATATGTCAGCCTCAGTCTATCTCACCTTCCATCCTTCTTCCCTTTATGTGCCCCATCACAGCAGATAGTTCAAACTAGGTTGCAGTATGTGTGTGTAGGATCTATCTCAACCTCTGAAAACTTGGATGTAGAAGTTAAGAACTGGCTAAAATATTTATCTTCAAAGTATCTAGGAAAATATCTACATATTGTAGGTAAGCAATATGCTAACATACATATGTTAAATTGAATGTTAAAAGAATGTGCTTTACTAACTAGGCCTCTCTGAATTAAATGCATTCTCTCACTTTTGAGCCTTCTATAACAGCAATTTATATTATATAATATCTCTAAGAATTTGCTTTCATTAAGGTCCAAGATGTTTCTTTTATCGGATATGATTTTAAAATATGAAGTTCCTGGGCTCAACATTTAATGGAAAATAAGCTGGCGAGAAAGGAGAGAGGGTTCAAGCAAAAATAGGGTTTATGCATGTATATTACCAAACCAGTCAACATTCCAATTCACTAGTTGATATTACTGAACTCTAAGACGTTTTTAGTTTTATGAAAGCCTTTTAGTCCCTTCATTGGTGAGAATACTTAATTTCTCTTTTACAATTAATTTGAAACATGTAGGAAAAAATATTGAAATAAATGGATGAATTGTAATAGCATAAACTGTTATAGCTTGTGATAGCAAATGTAGTTTTCTACTGGGCTTTGAGCACCTTGGACCCAGAAATAGCTTATACTTCTTTCTTATAAGAGTCTTTTCTTTATCTAAGAGCACATTTCTATTTAAGGACATCCTGCAGGACATTTTCCATTTCTTCCATATGTTCCATGTCCCACTCCTCCAGGATATTCTTGGTATTGTAAAACATACCATTTTCTTCTTGGTGAAGTCCTCCAGCAGGAAAAACTTGGACCATGGATTGATTTTTCACACCACTTTTAAATGTTCAGCACAAACTCAAATACGATGATTAAACTGGCCTTCTTACTGTTTCTGTTCTGTTGATTCATTTGCCTTTGTTGGACCATTAAACTTATAAGAGGGACCAGTGTGTTTGGCTCTGTGTTTTTTAAACAGTGATGTCACTGAGCCCAATCTCTGATCTGTGGTTTTCAGAGCATACCTGAGCAATGTCCCAAAGGTTTATCTCTCTCTGAGGGCTTACAAAAAAGGAGGGGAAAACTGGGTGAGAGGAATGTCCCTTCCCCACGTGCCCTCCAACCTCCTGCACAAAACATAAGTAGAATGAAAATCAGAAAGAGGTCTGTGAGCATGCATCCAGGACCACATACATGTTCCCCAGTGTCCACAGCTGCAACCTCCATTTTGAGCCTCCTGGGACTTGTTTCTAAGTGGCTGTGAAAAGCCACTGAGGGGTCTGTGTTAACCAGAGGCTACGAAAGCTGCCATCCCCAGCTGAGCAATTCTCTGTTCAAACTGGGCTTATGCCCAGTTTGAACAGAGAATCTGTTTTCTTCTCTTGTTTCAAAGGGCACTTTTCTGTATACTTCCTCATGTGCAGGGGTGAACTGGGAACAATAATATTCATTTATAAAAGAAATCATAGAGTTAATTATTATAACTGAATGTTAGTAAATATCTAAATAGCACTGAGATATGGAAGTGTATGGGTATCTGAAGAGCCATGCATTCTAGTCCCTTCTTAAGAAAGTACACATTTATTAGAAATTATTTAACATTCAGGAGCTACAACCTTTAAATCCAAAAGTGACACTGGGCTATCTGGATATTCTCCAATTTATGCATTCTGAAATACATATATCCCTGCGATAGAATTGCTATCTTTATTCAATATAATCTTGAGGAAATTGAATGTCCCCTGCTTCCATTATTTCTTCTATCCTGTGTGCTGTCTCCCTCTTTCTTTCTAACTCACCCACCAACGAATACAGTGATACACACACACACACAAACACACACCATAATTCTGCACAATTCCTTAAATTA
The DNA here is from genome assembly GCF_028021215.1 of Eschrichtius robustus. NCBI lineage: Eukaryota > Metazoa > Chordata > Mammalia > Artiodactyla > Eschrichtiidae > Eschrichtius > Eschrichtius robustus. The sequence goes on from NC_090841.1 coordinate 42,409,196, forward strand.
TTACAGACATTCTTCCAGGCAATGCTTTGTTTTCTGGATTTGTCGCTTTGGCACTCCAGCACAAAGTTCACATCCTGGACCATGCCATCTATTAGTGGATGACTGGGCAGACACTCAGTAAAGCTGAGCAGCTTCAGTATCATTAGTGGGATGATGGTACTTCAGCTCCTCTTCCGTTCATTCCTCTTTAGTTTACTATCAGTGCCACTGAGCTTAATGAACCAAACTGCCTGCTCACGCATTAAAAAAGAAGTGCATTCTGCCACAGGAAAAAATGCTATGTTCTACTTTCTACAGCAGACACTTTAACACACGTAATGTAGGAAAGGAAGTATGAGAATATTTGTGTCATGGGGAGATGTTAATAAAACCATTTGCGACTTTCAAGTACAGAATGTACTGCTTTGTAACTGTATGCATTCATCATAATACAAAATCATTGAGTACTATTAGTACTAGCTACTGCAATACTTTGGTACCAATTTTACTAATACTAATATACTAATTACTAATAAAATGTCAGAAATGACCATTATGTAGCATGGTATTAGAGAATATTACCTAGATCTTGCATTTGAATCCTTATTTCACATCATATCTGGTATTTTAAGTAAAGTAAATACTGACTTAGAAGTAAAAGCATACCCATACTGCTGAAACTACTAAAAAACCTAATTGTAAAATCAAAATGTTCTTTTTCTGCACAAAAAAGAATATCTAAAAATTTTATTATTGTGGACCTAAAAGTCATAATACTGCTCTTAAATAAAGGAGTGCTCACATACCTAATGTGGCTAAAAATGTTACACTAAGGCTTCCCTGGTGGCGCAGTGGTTGGGAGTCTGCCTGCCAATGCAGGGGACACGGGTTCGAGCCCTGGTCTGGGAAGATCCCACATGCCGCGGAGCAATTAGGCCCGTGAGCCACAACTACTGAGCCTGCGTGTCTGGAGCCTGTGCTCTGCAACAAGAGAGGCCCGCGCACCGCGATGAAGGGTGGCCGCCGCTTGCCACAACTAGAGAAAGCCCTCCCACAGAAATGAAGACCCAACACAGCCATAAATAAATAAATAAATAAATAAATTTTTAAAAAATGTTACATTAAATGATATGGGAGGTGCTCTGAAATTTGGCCCCATATTTTTTGGTATTGAAGTCACTCTGAAATGTCAAATCACTATGACATGGTTTTACTGAACTTAGTTTGCAAACACCTCCAGCCATTAAACTAATTCATTTTACTCACTTGCATCTTAGTGAGGGACGTGGGAGAAAAGCCACTCAAGATTGTCATTCTCAACTGTGTGTTCACCTAATTCAGCTCTGCTGCACACGCCGGAAATGGACACTTGAATCACAGGTGATTTTTGAAGAGAGAGGCAGGCCTTGGAAGAGTATGGGTTTTTGATAGCAGCCACAACAAAGGAAACACAAGGCAGGGCTCAGAGGGAGAAGGCAGAGAATGGGAAAGATAAAGTAAAACTGTCTGGCAATCTTACTTCATTCTTTTAGTAAACATATTTTTATCTGCATTTTCTCACCAAGAAATGCACTGCACAGTGTTTATGAGTTTTTCCCAACATTTAGAACCTCTTAAAAGCGGTCAGGTCTCTTCCTTATGAAAGCTGTGATTTTCCTACAATAATTTTCTATAATTGTGCCAAAGAGCTAAAAATAAAAATGACATAAGAATTTTCACCACAGTGAGAATCACAAGCTCAACTGTAGAACTGAGTCATCATCTTCATGTTTCAGGAGGATAGATCCAGGTCAGGAAATTCATTGTGCTGATTGCCTTGCTCCTGCCTGTGCTGGTTGAGATATGAAGTCTATGGTATGGTTATCAATAACTGCTAGGAACTCTGGCCATAATCGAGTAGAAAGCTGTAAAGTACTATTGTACTGAGAAAGTAAATCTGGTAAGAACTGTAACAGGCTGAGGTTTATGGAGAAAGTTCTGATTACCCTACAGGCTGAGTACACTCTGATCTAGGGTCAAGGCTGCACAAAGCAGTTACAGAATTTACCGAGTCTTATTTAAACTAAACGTATATATAGCTCTCTCCATTTTATTTACCTTCATCATGCAGCAGAACATAATTTTTTGGTTTATCATGAAACTTCCGTCTGTTCCATCCTTTAAGTCATTCATCATGCTTCTCAAGGTCACAAGGGAGCCTCAGAGAGGAAATATTTGTGTTGATTGGTTGGCTCTGTGATGTTTTGCCTACCGGTGCTGCTAAATGAGCCTTTTGTATTTTCAGTGAAGTGACTAAAGGGTGGGGAGAGAGTGCCTGGAGAATCCTGTTAACAAGATGCATAAAGCATGCTGTTCCTTGGAGATCCTGGTTCCTTGCATCCCCAGCCCCTGGTCCCTTATTCCCTGATGAAAATGAGAACTTTGCCCTCTAATCACCACTACAAGGAGATTAGACACCCTCTGATTCTGGAATTAAAGCATTCAGCAGTATAGGAGTCAACATAAGAAATAAGAAACTCTCTTTTTTTCTGCCACTATACAGTTGCATTCTAAGAAGCAAAGTTCACTCCTGGGATGATTTTCACCATAACTATGTACATCTTGTTGAAAGAATAGTACAATTGCTTCAATTCTATGAAGCTAGAATAGTGTGTTTGGTATAGAATTTGGTTAGATGAGTGTATTGATTTTAATCAAGTATGTTCCTCTAGGTTCCAGCTCCTTGTTTTTCTTAACAATTTAGTAAATAGAAAGATATGCAAGCAAACATTTTGTCTATAGCAGCTAGGGTCTCTGTTTTGTATTTCTAGGCAGAGACCTGATATCATGAATATATTAAGTTTACTTATTATCACGTCACTCATGAAAGATGTTAGATGATCCATACATGAAAGAGAAAAGGATCAATTTCCTATGGGGTTATAATCTCACTTTTCCCTTTCTCTATGGAATCATGATCTTACTGCTCTCATTCTACACCAATGGTGACATTTTTCACTGCTGTATTTTTTTTTTTTAATGTCAAGTTTATTGAGCACACATTCAAACAATTTGCATGTAGTGAAATTCACCCTTTTAGGAGTAGAGTTCTATGAGTTCTGACAAACACACACAGTAGGGACTCTGACTGGGGTATCCTTCACATTCCCCTCAGCTTGACTCAACTTTAGACAGCCTTCTTTCTGACTCTAGGCCCTGACCTCCCTTTTCTTAGAGCATTTACTTAAAACAAGAAACAAATCAACTTACAATTGTAAAAGATCTCTCTGCCCTTTTGAAATAAAAGTCTCCCCTCTCCTGCCAGTTTTACAGCTCAGGAATGCCTTTCTTTGAAATGTACTCATCAAGAAAGATAAGTCCATCCTTATCTCCTAGTCTCTGTGTGGGGGAGGAGCCTAACTTTGATAAGTACTAAGGCCAAACACAGATGGCCAGATCACTTTGACCAACTTCCCATCTCAAATCCCCCCATCTTTTCCCACTAGCTCACCCCAGTGCTTAAAACTCTCCCTCATTTGTTCTAAAATAGTTGAGTTCCATCTCTCTCCCCTATTGCAATAGTCTTGAACAAACTCTCCTTTGCCTATTTAACTCCAATCAGTGAAACTTTTTCCTTGAAAAACCACAACTATAGTCAAGTTATAGACTATAGTTGATCCATAAAACTACAGTCTATATCACTCCAAAACTTCCTCTGAGCTTCTTTGTAGTTAATACCATCCCTTCAAGCCCCAGCTCCTATCAACCACTGATCTGAGTTCTGTCTCTATAGCTTTGCTTTTTCCAGAATGTCATAGAGATCAAATTATACAGTATTTGCCTTTTATGTCTTTTTTTTCCACTTATCATGATACTACTGAGATTCATCCATGTTATTACATATATTAGTTGTTTCTTCCATTCTTTGCTGCGTAGTATTACATTGTATGCTACCTCAATTTGTTTATCTATTTTTTCAATCCATATTTAGAATTCAAATTTGAATATTCTTATTGTATTGTATCAACATTTGTATTACTTAAGATGATACACATCATATTCTGCTTTCTAGATACATTCTGAATCAAGATTAAACTCACTCACCCAAAACGTTCTTGTTTTTCCTTCACATCTTGAGTGGAGGTTTTCCATGGTCTCAACTGGAAAACTGCTTATGTAATAACTGTGCCAATAAGCAAATAAACAAACCAGCCATCACTTTGAAAACAATACTAAATCTCCTGTAGAATTTTGGTAAAATGCACAGCTACAAATTGCTTAAAATTAAATATCAATGTGAGATTTCCTGAAATTTTATTCTATCCATTTGTTTTAAATAGATATTATGTCCTAAATACTCATCCAAATCAAACTTGAGATAATTACTCCAGAAAGTGCACTTTAAAGCAGCTTGGCTTCCTGGCCAAAAATATGGAAATAATTATACATCAATAGAATAAGAGTATTAGATGGTAATGGCTATGAGATCAATCTGAAAAATTATAAACCTCTTCTCTAAAGTATGTGTTTAAAAAATGTCCTTTTGCTAGATGTGGGCTAAACTCCCAAACTGCTATTTTTTAAATGCATGAACTTCATTATTTAAGAACTCATTATCAAACTTACATGCAATATGGCTTTCTTTGGTGGGGTGAACTGCTTTTTAATCTTTAACTGACACAGTGGAATTATTCGGGAGGGTATGATTTCTGGACACCAGGAACTTCCACCTTCTGCAGCTACAGAGTAGACTCTTAAAGGAAAGTTTGAAAGTAGTGATAATCCCTTCACTTTTATTCCAATTTTAAGATGCAAACATGTAGAGTGGTATATTGAAAAATTAAAACATATTTTAAAATATTAGTTAATTAATGAATTTTCCCTCTATTCTCATATTATCTTATAAACTTAATTGGCTAGTTTTTAAACATTACTGGTCAATCTGAACTACTAACATTTAATATAGATAAGTGGTAGTTGACTTTCACATAATATACTTTTGACCAATATAAAATGTTAGCAATTTTTATATGTTCAAATTCAAACTTGTACATTACTTGAAGAAGAAGCTGGAGTTGCCTGCCATCCAAAATTTAGCTCTATTTCTGTCATCTTTCACTGTACAACAGTATTTCTGCAATTATTTCAGCATATCACTGTGTTGAGGCTTTATTAATTTGTAGTTAGAAACTAAAAAAAAAGTTATTTTGATCTTATTTTTAAAAAATTCTTAGCAGAAATGGAAAAAAAGAAGACATCATACTTATGATAAGATACATACATTTCCTTTAAAAACAGACACATTAGGGGCTTCCCTGGTGGCGCAGTGGTTGAGAATCTGCCTGCCAATGCAGGGAACACGGGTTCGAGCCCTGATCTGGGAAGATCCCACATGCCGCGGAACAATGAGGCCCGTGAGCCACAACTACTGAGCCTGCGTGTCTGGAGCCTGTGCTCCGCAACAAGAGAGGCTGCGATAGTGAGAGGCCCACTCACCACGATGAAGAGTGACCCCTGCTTGCCACAACTAGAGAAAGCCCTCGCACAGAAACGAAGACGCTACACAGCCTAAATAAATTAATTAATTAATTAATTAAAAAAAAAAAAACAGACACATTAGAATGGGCAACAATGACAAACGCAGTAAGAAATTAATCTCAATGAGAAATCCTTCAAGGTTTTATGTTTGAATGGAGGTTCATTTGAAAAATATGCTAGACATATATCGTTAAAGATTTTTGTCCAAAAAGCAAGGTGGAATTGGAAATTTTAAAAAATACTTTTACTTTTCTGATAACAAGTGTGTAGATAATACACTCACACAGGCACACCTTTGACATCACATCCTTTTTGTTTTATTTTCTAACATGCATGTTATTTAACAATGGAGGTCTTACTTAAATTTCAAGAGGCTTGATTTTAACATCAGAAAATCGAATTTAGCATACAGTATCATTTATGATCTAGACCAGTGTTTATCAAAATGAGTTACATGGAATATAATAATTAATAGGTTTTCTTTGAATATGATTTTATAATCAAATTATTTTATCAGTGAATGGGTTAAATATCAATATATGTTTGTGTATGCTTGAGTGTTTATATTACATTTCTATGTAAAATGGTTTGCTTATTATTGTTTAAGGGCAAAAGTTTGAAAGCCACTGATAAAAAGTAGCTCACCCTTCATACCACTTATTTATCTGGAACGCTTCAAAAACATTTTGATTTTATTAACTGAATTAACACCTTTTGGGGGAGGAATCTCCTATGCTCTCGTTTATAGTTCAACAAAGGAAGGCATAGAGAGGTAAGTGACTTGCACACTGTCACATAGCAAATAAGGGGCTGTGGCAGGATTCAAGTTCAGAAAATCTAGATCTATAGCTTGTACTCTTAGCCACTACTCTAATGCTTCTGACAAAGATGGTGGCAGACCCAGATTTGAGACCAGCAACCAGACTCACAGAATAATACAACACTCTTTCACTTCAGCGGTTATCTCTCTTAAATCCCAGCCTTAGGTCAGAGTTTATTGATGTGGGTCTCTTGGATCATTTGTCCCATAAGATTTCCTTTGTAAAAAGGGTGGGTAAACTGCATGAGTTTAAAAAGTTCTCCCCTCAATAACTCCTCTTGGTGATTTATGGTAGGATTAATGTATAAATGCACTTAACCAAGTTAAAGTAAATGAATCTACTCATATTTATTAATACACTTGAAATAAAAGTGAAATAATACTTAACTATTTTATATGCCATACAAACTAATATATTTTTCTCTTCTATTTTCTTCTCTTATTCTCTTTGTCTCTTTATTTTATGCTGTTCTAACTTATTTATTCAATTCTATACAACTTATTCTATTCTGTTCTTTTCCATTCTATTAAGAAAAAGCTGGGGGGCTTCCCTGGTGGCGCAGTGGTTGAGAATCCGCCTGCCAATGCAGGGGACACGGGTTCGAGCCCTGGTCTGGGAGGATCCCACATGCCGCAGAGAAACTGGGCCTGTGAGCCACAATTACTGAGCCTGCGCGCCTGGAGCCTGTGCTCCGTAACAAGAGAGGCCACGACAGTGAGAGGCCCACGCACCGCGATGAAGAGTGGACCCCGCTTGCCACAACTAGAGAAAGCCCTCGCACAGAAACGAAGACCCAACACAACCATAAATAAATAAATAGAAATTTTTAAAAAAAGAAAAAGCTGGTTGTGATCCTGAGACTGCAAAACATTAATTTATCTATATGACATATATACTGATCATCACTTAAACTCTGCCTTTAGTCCCCCTGTCCACCTTCCATATAAAACCCATTAGATACTTCATAAAATTTGAATTTTTTTTCCAAAATTTCAGATTTAGACTCTATGCCTGACCTGCTGAATACAGATCTCATGGTGGTCTTGGCTTCAGAATCAATCTCTCTCTCTCATGCATAACATGCTATGGACACTGAATGATCTTCTAAATTTCCAATAATTCCAAAATTGAAGAAATAAATGACATTTAAAGAGAAGGTCTCTGCTTAATATATTCTTTTTGAAGATTTAATCTATATTTAATATATGCAACACAGACACACACAAACACACACTTACATTCTGACATACATTCATTGTTTGTTTGAAGTATTTAGAGAAAAAAGATATCTAGGTAACTCTTCCTCAATAATTAGATTGATTCTATGTTGCTTCTATTTTAAAATAAGCTTTAACATTTTAAATTTCAAAATTATATAAAACTAAAATAAAAGCTAAAATTAAGTCAAAGTTGAGAATATGTAGTTTATATTTTCTGTATTATTTTTATATTTAATTGGCATAGATAAGTGTATCTCAAGCCTTTAAATAGGTAAACCATCCTTATATCTATATTCAGAATTGTATGTACTATAGAACAAAAGAGAAGTCTAGCTGTAATTTCACATCCATTTCTCCCAGAATTTGGTGACACATCAAACTATATCTCCTAAGTCCTCTGAAATAATCATTATATGTGTCTATAGAGTATAATAGTGATATTTATAAAATATAAATATATAAATCCAGTGCAAACATCCAAAAATCCACTTCAAGTTTGAAATATCTTTTTTTTTTTACTAAATTTATTTATTTATTTTTGGCTGTGTTGGGTCCCTGCCACTGCAGGCTGGCCCCGTCCAGCTGCTGCGAGCAGGGACCACCCCCTGCCGCAGTGCGCAGGCCTCTCACTGTGGTGGCCTCCCTCGCTGTGGAGCACGGGCTCAGCAGTTGTGGCTCACGGGGCTCTAGAGCACAGGCTCAGCAGCTGCAGCACACGGGCCCAGCCACTCCACGGCATGTGGGATCCTCCCGGACCAGGGATAGAACCCGCGTCCCCTGAGTTGGCAGGCGGACCCCCAACCACTGTGCCACCAAGGAAGCCCTGAAATATCTTTCATTATGATAATTTCTGTAGCTTACATCATGATTTAGAGCATATTTATAAATCCTATAATGCATAATTAAACTTGTTTTATAAAATATTAGGTATCTTTTATAAAAAACATTATTCTTGGTAGATGTTTGGATGTTTGGAAATTAGAATGAGGATTTTATAATATGAACTGCTTTTATGAAAAAAAAATATTTATTTAATTTAATTAGTTGATATGCACTTCTAACAATAGATATTTTGACTTTTTATTAGATTTCCAAATCCTTTGAAGAGTAGTTAAAAGGTGATCTCATTTTTCATAATCATCAATGAGTGAAAAAGAATTTTATTCATTGTTAATTCAATATAAGTACTCTTTTCTAAAAAAAAGTTATCAGTTCTTATTTTTTTATCATTCCCATTTCTATCCTCTTCTCCCATGTGTTTGTATTACTTTTACTCCTCCCAATATGTCTTCAATATCTTGAGATAGCCAATAAATTATTTATGGTCATGTACTCTTATAGGAGTTTAAATATGGGGCTTTCTGGCAGGCATATGTATCCAGAGATGTGCAGAACCTTCTGCAAACTCCACGCATCCCTGTTATTCCATAAGCAAATGCTTGACCTATATTAATCACAAGAACATGCAACTTCAGTTGATTTAGAAAGGACTTTAAGACAGCTATATTTTTCTCTCGTTCTCACAGTCTGACATCATTTATTGTCATTTTATGTGTGGCTTCCATTCTGATCCAAGAGAGGTTGAGCTACACCTTTTATATTCTACATTTTGGTTTTTTTGTCATATCTTCAGGGTCCTTCAGTGGAAGCTACTATGGTTGTCACTTGTTTGAAAGGCTCTTCCTCTCTCTCTTTGTACACTCCATTCTCTCCACGAACAGCTGCATCACAGCTGTCATTCAGAATGGCAAAGATGTCTGGCTGATACACCTATGCCTGTGGCACACAGAGTGTCTTCAAACAACTAATTAGCGGGAGCTGGGCCACAGAAAAGTTTGGTGCTGTCCTTCAAGCCTGCGACCACTGCTGACACCATCATCAAATCTGTCAAATGCAGCTCTTCCTGTGAATCAAACCCAGCCCACTTGTTCTGTGGTGAAGAAAGAATTGGCAGAACATGTTTAATAAGCAATAAAAGAAAGTGATAGTCATCCTTTATACAGGGTTAAGTAATTGAAAAAAAATATTGAGCTGGTGGAAATTTTGATAACTAATTTATATCTGTTGCTGGAATACAAGGAATCCAACTGAAAGCATCTCCATAAGTTTCCAGGAAAGAAAATTTATAAGGCCACCCATGTTGTTCAAGTATATTTATTTATCCTCTGGAAAATACTAATGTGTGCTTTATTTAATAATAAGGGGCTATTAATTAATATATATAAAATCAGATTTGCACATCCACATACAAATGCAACCTTACATCAGATTTATTATATATAATAATTACATATATTCATCTATAGTATACATACAGTTATTATACATAAAATCTGTTTAAAAAATCCAAATCTATAAGAATATATGCAAATTCGCATATCTGAGTTTAAAATAAAGTCTCTAGAACTTTTAAAGCCAACTATATGGAAAATACACTGAGAAATAGTGTACAGTCGCTGTTCTTATTAACTAAAAATATACGTAGATATCACACTGACTAAGAATGTGAAGTTTGATAGCTACTGTCTTCCTGAATTTCAAACCAAGATGAGGTCTTAATAGTGGAGTCAGGAAAGTGCTGTGAATTGAGAAGAGAAATAACCAGTGGAGCTTCTCTCAAACCTATCATGCCTCCTCCTAACATCAGACCTTCACACATGCACACTACTTGAGAAATATTTTCATTTTTCCACCACCACAGGGTACCCCATTCCTGATCATTTACCTAGTAGACTCCCTCAAGTCTTATATTAATGTTATATTTTTCCTCTACTAGTTTAAATTGCTCCTGTTACATGCTCTTCTTGAATCTTGAATGTATTTAGCACTGCTTACAATTTATGGTAACTTATTGAATATAAGAGTGTATCCCCTTAGACTGTAATGTATGAGACACAAAAGAACCATGTTTGCCTGCTCAGCATGATGTACTTAGCGTATAATATAATTGTGTCTCTGGTATACTTACTAGATAAATATTTTGGAAGGAAGAAAGGAAGGAAAGAAGAGAGGGAGGGATGGAGGGAGGGAGGGAAGGAGGGAGGAAGCGTTAATTTATGACTCATGGATTTGTTTCAGCATGATTTTGGAAAAGACCAATAAGAGGAAGAAGGATAATTTGTTTCTTCTCTAAAGAATTGTCTCAATATCATATTTGTGGGCAAGAAACAGAGGAAGGAATACCTATCACCCAATCCCTGTTTATAGGCCTCAAGGGATGGATGCATTTGTGGCCCCATTTTAAAAAATTAAATCAAGCCACATCAGAATGCACGGATAAGTAGTATAGAGTTGGCCAGATGTGTGTATTATTATATTTACTTACAACTCTAATGCCTTCTAAATTTTTCAAACATAGTTTAATAGTATAAAAATTTACATTTTCTAGAAAATATTATTATACAGAAGCATTAAAGATGAGTGTGTGCAGTGTCTATATAGTACTGTACTATACATTCTTTGAATTCTTGGTAATTTGTTTCAAATTTATATATGCTTAGTTAGAAGCTAATAAGGGCTTAACAAATATTTTTAATGAGGTATTTAGGGAAAATTCAACTTTATATAATATAAATTGCACATGACAGATATATATCAAGCAGAGTTTCCCACCAGTCATTATAAAGATTCCTAAATAATGTTTAGAATGGTGGTCAGCAATTGCCCCATTATTTGTTAGGAATTGTTTGCAAGGCCAATCTCACATGAAATGGCACGTAAGAACTTCGGGTTTTCTCATTTGGACATGTGAGAACTTAACTCTAATTGCAATCCATGATGTGTACTTTTTGTTATTTCACTCAAGTGCAGATTTAAGATTCTTCATGAGAAAAGGATGAAAAGGAGAATATGTCCTTATTTAGTGAGTCGCCCAGGCTGCCATCCAGCATTCTTTCTCTACTGTTTGTTAGATATACAAAGTTTCACAGTAAGTGACTGAAGTGTAACATAGTTTTTATCATTTTTATTAATTTATTGCACTTTGGAGAGTAATTCTGTATGTTACTGAAAATATAAATTTTTTTATATTAGGAATTATGTGTGTATGCATATATATATGTGTGTATATATGTATGTATATGTGTGCTATACATATATATATATATATTTATACGCATATATATATCTCTTTAAATATTTTCTACCTTTTGGGTTTTAGGAAAGATTGTTCTTACAAAGAAATAAAATAAAAGTAAACTGGCTTGTGAATTTAGTACCATTAGTGAAAATCAATTAATTGCAATAACCTTTGTTACTTCCAAATATTACTTAAAAAATCACTAAATGGTTTACCTATTAATTATTTTCATTTAAAAACTAATATCAGGTTGGCGGATTCAAGATGGCGGAGGAGTAGGAGGACGTGGAGTTCATCTCTCTCCATGGATGCATCAGGAATACATCTATAGATGTAACAATTCTAACAGAACACCAGCTGTAAACTAGCAGAAGACCTTGGACACTGGAAAGGACTATAAAGATCCCTGCACAATTGGGTAGGACAGAAAAAAGAAGGGAGGAGGAGAGGAAGTAGGACAGTACCTGCACCCAGGGGTGGGGGAGCTGAAGCAGAGAAGAGATTCCGGAATTCGGGGAAACTCCCTCTCCAATGGGCAAATCAATTGGGATAGAAGGGAAGCAGCTGAGGAAGAAGGTGAAGCTGGCCGATCTGTAGCAGATGGGACAGAGTGAGAAATACACAGATGATCCGTACTGAGGCCCTACATGCCCCAGACTGGGGCATGTGTTCACAAGTGTGTAAGGGGGCTGGGAGCTGGAGCATGGGGATTGGAGAACAGGCCTGGAGTGAGAACTGATATTGGCTGTGGGGAGACAGACTGAGGGGATGGGAGGGAGGAAATCCACAGCAGGAAATGCCTATGGAGGAAGACCGGACTGCCATGGAAGCAGGGCACTACTGCTGAGTCACACGCAGGGGGAGGAGCCACTATTGTAACCTCTCTCTCCCCACATACTGGCACTGGCTGCCGAGCAATAAAAAATTCCCCTCATAGCTGGCCCTCACGCACCTTATGCTGGGTGTCAGGAAAGACCCTCACTAGGGCCATATCTCTTGCGCCTGTGGCTGCCAACTTCCCTGCATATTTGACACTGCCAGGGCTCCCATGATCAAAGTAGTCATACCACCTCTGCACCCTGGCCTCACTGGGGCACACCGAAGAGCTCCAAGCTGGCCTCAGGACCAGACTCCTGTGGGTTGATCACATGCAGAGGTGGGGATAAAACCAAAGCTGAACCCCAGGGACAGGGTGACTAAGGAAGAAGACTGAAAATCTTTCCATCAGCTGTACAAGCTGCAGATTAAATCCCCATGATCAGCTAGGTAGGCCCTGCATCTATGGAATATCTGAGTAGACAATGAGTGTTCCCACAAATGAAAACTGTCTAGCCCTGGCAGCTGTGACTTTGGGGGCAAGCAGAAGCAGGCTTTGGGCCAGATCAGAGTCTGAGTGGTGCCCACAGGGCCCACAGCAGGTCCAGAGACCAGACCAGAGACAGAGGAAGGCCTCTTGGGTAGGCAAAGGTAGCCTGTGGCTCATGGTGTGTGCAGGGACACTTACAGCGGAGACCCCAGGGAAATATAATTATTACTATTAATTTTATTACGTTTTGATTCTTTCTGTTGTTGGTTCTGGCCTTATTTTTTGGGGGGGGGATTTTTTTTCTTCCGTTTTTTTTTTATTTGTTTGCTGTCATTTTAGTTTTTTTTTTATTTATTTAGTCTTTTGGGATCTCAGTGTTTTAGAACATATTTTTTATTTTAATTTTTTAAATATATTTCTATTTTTACTTTGCTTTTCTGTTGTTCTGTGTTCTTTTCCCTTATTTTCTTCTTCTTTTTCTTTAATATATTTTAAATTATTTTTATATTTCCATTTCTACTTTGCTGTTCTGTTGTCCTGTGCTTTTTCCCTTTTTACATTATTTTATTATTTTTTTTCTTAAATCAATTTTATCAGTTTGTTCTGTTTCTTTGCTTTATTCTTCAACTGGCACGCTGCTTTGGCTTTGTTTTTAGGTTGTTTTTGTTAGTTTTAATCCTAACTATTTGATTTCATTTTTGAGTTCTTCTATTTGTCCAGTTGTTCTCTTACTTTCTGTTTCTGTTTCTTTTACATGTGTGTGTGTTTCCTTGTTTCTGTTTCTTGGATTTTATTTTTACCATTTCTCTGGGGTTCTGTTTGTCTTTTTCTTTTCTTTAATACATTTTCTATTTTATTTTTTTCTATTTCTACATTGCTTTTCTGTTGTTCTGTTTTCGTCCCCCTGACTCTTTTTCTTTTCTTTTCTTTTTTTTTATCATTTTTGTTCGTTTGTTTTGTTTATTTGCTTCATTCTTCAGTTGGCACTTTGCTTTGGTTTTGTTTTTTGTTTTTTTGTTTTTGTCAGTTTTCCTTTTAATTGTTTGATTTTGTTCTTTGGTTCTTTTGTTTGGTTGTTCTCTTGCTTTTTCATTTATTTGGTTCTGTTTTTGTTTCTTTTGTGTGTGTGCATGTTTCCTTGTTTCTTTTTTTGTTTGTTTGATTTTACTTTTTACCATCTGTCTAGGGTTTTGTTAGTCTTTTTCTTTTTTTTTTAATCCCCTTTATTGCCGGGACAAGCAACTTACAGGGTCGTGGTTGCTCAACCGGAAGTTGGGCCTAGGGCTCTGGGGTGGGAGGACTGAGTCCAGGACGCTGGACCACTAGAGAATTCCCAGTCCCAGGGAAGATTAGTCATCAAGAGCTCACACGGAGGTCTCTATATGAATCCAAGACGTGGCTCCACCCAACTTCCAGAAGTGTCCAGTGCTGGACGTGTCACACCAAAAAATAAACAAGACAGGAACACAAACCCACCCATCAGCACACAGAATACCTAAAGTCATACTAAGCTCACAGACACCCCAAAACACACCACCTGACACGGCACTGCCCGTGGAGGGAAAAGACTCAGCTCAACCCACCAGAATGAAGGTACTAGACTCTCCCATCAGAAAGCCTACCCACTGGACCAACCTTACCACTGGCGGCAGAGACAGAAGCAAGAGGAACTATGACCCTGAAACCTGGGGAAAGGAGACCACAAATACTATAAATTAGACAAAATGAGAAGATAGAGAAATATCTTTCAAGCAAAGGAGCAAGATAAAAACCCAGAAGACCAAATAAATGAAGAGGAAATAGGCAAACTACCTGAAAAATAATTCAGAATAATGACAGTAAAGAAGATCCAAAATCTTCGAAAAAGAGTGGAGAAAATACAAGAAACGTTTAACAAGGACCTAGAAGAACTAAAGAGCAAACAAACAGTAATGAACAACACAATAAGTGAAATTAAAAATACTCTAGAAGGAATCAATAGCAGAATACTTGAGGCAGAAGAACGGATACGTGAGCTGGAAGATCAAATGGTGGAAATAACTGTCGCAGAGCAGAATAAAGAAAAAAAGAATGGAGGACTGTGTCAGAGACCTCTGCAACAACATTAAGCACACCAACAATCAGATTATAGGCATCCCAGGAAAAGAAGAAAGAAAGGGTCTGAGAAAATATTTGAAGAGATTATAGTTGAAAACTTCCCCAACATGGGAAAGGAAATACTCAATCAAATCCAGGAAGCGCAGAGAGTTCCATACAGGATTAACCCAAGGAAAAACTCACTGAGACACATATTAATCAAACTAAAAAAATTAAACACAAAGAAAAAAATATTATAAGCATCAAGGGAAAAGCAACAAATAACATACAAGGGAATCTCCATAAAGTTAACAGCTAATCTTTCAGAAGAAACTTTACAGGCCAGAAGGGAGTGGCAAGTTATAATTAAAGTGATGAAAGGGAAAAACCTACAACCAAGATTACTCTACCCAGCTAGGATCTCATTCAGATTCGAAGGTGAAATCAAAAGCTTTAAAGACAAGCAAAAGTTAAAAGAATTCAGCACCAACAAACTAGATTTACAACAAATGCTAAAGGAACTTCTCTAGGCAGAAAACACAAGAGAAGGAAAAGACCTACAAAAACAAACCCAACACAATTAAGAAAATGGTAATAGGAACATACAGATCAATAATAACCTTGAATGTAAATGGATTAAAAGGTCCAACCAAGACACAGACTAGCTGAATGGATACAAAAAGAAAACCCATATATATGCTGTCTACAAGAGACCCATCTCAGAGCTAGGGACACATATAGACTGAAAGTGAGGAGATGTAAAAGGTATTCCATGCAAATGGAAATCAAAAGAAACCTGGAGTAGCAATACTCATATCAGGCAAAATACACTTTAAAATAAAGACTATTACAAGAGACAATAAAAGACACTACATAATGATCAAGGTATCAATCCAAGAAGAAGATATAACAGTTGTAAATATCTATTCACCCAACATAGGAACACCTCAATACATAAGGCAAATGCTAACAGCCATAAAAGGAGAAATCTACAGTAACACAATAATAGTAGGGTACTTTAACACACCACTTACACCAATGGACAGATCATCCAAACAGAAAATAAGGAAACACAAGTTTTAAATGACACATTAGACCAGTTGGACTTAACTGATATTTATAGGACATTCCAACCAAAAACAATAGAATACACTTTCTTCCCAAGTGCACACAGAACATTCTCCAGAATAGATCATGTCTTGGGTCAGAAATCAAGCCTTGGTAAATTTAAGAAAATTGAAATTGTATCAAGCATCTTTTCTGACCACAATGCTATGAGACTAGATATCAATTACAGGAAGAAAACTGTAAAAAACACAAACACATGTATGTTAAACAATACACTACTAAATAACCAAGAGATTACTGAAGAAATCGAAGAGGAAATCAAAACATACCTAGAAACAAATGACAATGAAAACACGATGACCCAAAATCTATGTGATGCAGCAAACACAGTTCTAAGAGGGAAGTTTATAACAATACAATACTACCTCAAGAAACAAGAAAAGTCTAAAAAAAAACCTAACCTTACACCTAAAGATTTAGAGAAAGAAGAACAAAAAAACTCCCAGAGTTAGCAGAAAGAAAGAAATCATAAAGATCAGATCAGAAATAAATAAAAAGAAATGAAATAAACAACAGCAAAGATCAATATAACTAAAAACAGGTTTTTTGAGAAGATAAACAAAATTGATAAACCATTAGCCAGACTCATCAAAAAAAAAAAAAAAAAAAAAAAGGGAGAAGCCTCAAATAAACAGAATTAGAAATGAAAAAGGATTGGGAGATTGGGATTGACAATATATACACTAACATGTATAAAGTGGTTAACTAATAAGAAACTGCTGTATAAAAAAGTAAATAAAATAAAATTCAAAACTTGAAAAAAAAAGAAATTAAAAAGGAGAAGTAACAACTGACACTGCAGAAATACAAAGGATCATGAGAGATTACTATGAAAAACTATATGCCATTAAAATGGACAAATTCTTAGAAAATTACAACCTTCCAAGACTGAACCAGGAAGAAATAGAAAATATGAACAGACCAATCACAAACACTGAAATTGAAACTGTGATTAAAAATCTTCAAACAAACAAAAGCCCAGGACAAGATGTCTTCACAGGCAAATTCTATCAAACATTTAGAGAAGAGCTAACACCTATCCTTCTCAAACTCTTCCAAAATATAGCAGAGGGAGGAACACTCCCAAACTCATTCTACAAGGCCACCAACACCCTGATAACAAAACAAGACAAAGATGTCACAAAAAAAGAAAATTACAGGCCACTATCGCTGATGAACATAGATGCAAAAATTCTCAACAAAATACTAGCAAACAGAATCCAGCAGCACATTAAAAGGATCATACACCGTGATCAAGTGGGGTTTATCCTGGGAATGCAAGGATTCTTCAATATACTCAAATCTATCAATGTGATACAACATACTAACAAATTGAAGGATAAAAACCATATGAAAATCTCAATAATGCAAAAAACTTTCAACAAAATTCAACACCCATTTATGATAAAAACCCTAAAGAAAGTGGGCATAGAGGGAATCTACTTCAACATAATAAAAGCCATATATAACAAACCCACTGCCAACATCATTCTCAATGGTGAAAAAACTGAAAGCATTTCCTCTAAAATCAGGAACAAGACAAGGGTGCCCACACTTTTTTTTTTTTTTTTTTTTTCTCACCACTATTACTCAGCATGGTTTTGGAAATTTTAGCCATGGCAATCAGAGAAAAAAAAAGAAATAAAAGGAATTCAAATAGGAAAAGAAGAAGTAAAGCTGTCACTGTTTGCAGATGACATGACACTATACATAGAGAATCCTAAAGATGCTACCAGAAAACTACTAGAGCTAATCAATGAATTTGGTAAAGTAGCAGGATACAAAATTAATGCACAGAAATCTCTTGCATTCCTATACTCTAACAATGAACAATCAGAATGAGAAATTGAGGAAATACTCCCATTTACCGTCACAACAAAAAGAATAATATACCTAGGAATAAACCTACCTAAGGAGGCAAAATACCTGCATGCAGAAAACTATAAGACACTGATGAAAGAAATCAAAGATGATACAAACAGATGGAGAGATATACCATATTCTTGGACTGGAAGAATCAACTTTGTGAAAATGACTATATTACCCAAAGCGATCTACAGATTCAGTGCAGTCCCTATCAAAGTACCAATGGCATTTTTCACAGAACTAGAACAAAAAATTGCACAATTTGTTAAGGAAACACAAAAGACCCTGAATAACCAAAGCAATCCTGAGAAAGAAAAATGGAACTGGAGGAATCAAGCTCCCTGACTTCAGACTATATTACAAAGCTACAGTAATCAAGACAGTATGGTACAGGCACAAAAACAAAAATATAGATCAATGGAACAGGATAGAAAGCCCAGAGATAAACCCACGCACATATGGTCACCTTAACTTTGACAAAGGAGACAAGAATATACAATGGAGAAAAGACAGCCTCTTCAATAAGTGGTGCTGGGAAAACTGGACAGCTACATGTAAATGAATGAAATTAGAACACTCCCTAACACCATACACAAAAATAAACTCAAAATGGATTACAGACCTAAATGTAAGGCCAGACACTGTAAAACTCATAGAGGAAAGCATAGGCAGGACACTCTATGACATAAATTACAGTGAGATCCTTTTTGACCCACATCCTAGAGAAATTGAAATAAAAACAAAAATAAACAAATGGGACTTAATGAATCTTAAAAGCTTTTGCACAGCAAAGGAACCATAAACAAGATGAAAGACAACCTTCAGAACAGGAGAAAATATTCACAAAGGAAGCAACTGACAAAGAATTAATCTCCAAAATATACAAGCAGCTCATGTAGCTCAATATCAAAAAAACAAACAACCCAATTCAAAAATGGGTGGAACACCTAAACAGACATTTCTCCAGAGAAGATATACAGATTGCCAACAAACAAATGAAGAGATGCTCAACATCACTAATCATTAGAGAAATGCAAATCAAAACCACAATGAGTTATCACCTCCAACTGGTCAGAATGGTCATCATTAAAAAATCTAGAAAAGGGAACCCTCCTGCCCTGTTGGTGGGAATGTAAATTGATACAGCCACTATGGAGAACAGTATGGAGGTTCCTTAAAAAACTAAAAATAGAATTACCATATGATCCAGCAATCCCACTACTGGGCATATACCCTGAGAAAACCATAATTCAAAAAGATACATGTACTGCAATGTTCATTGCAGCACTATTTACAATAGCCAGGATATGGAAGCAACTTAAATGTCCATCGATAGATGAATGGATAAAGAAGTGGCACTTATATACAATGGAATATAACTCAGCCATATAAAGGAATGAAATTGAGTTATCTGTAATGAGGTGGATGGAACTAGAGTCTGTCATACAGAGTGAAGTAAGTCAGAAAGAGAAAATCAAATACCGTATGCTAACACACATATATGTAATCTAAAAAAACGGTACTGATGAATCTAGTGGTGGGGCAGGAATAAAAACCCACAGGTAGAGAACGGACTTGAGGACACAGGGGGGAAGGTGAAGCTGGGATGAAGTAGCACTGATATATATACACTACCAAATGTAAAATGGATGGCTAGTGAGAAGCTGCTGCCAGGGAGATCAGTATGATGCTTTGTGATGATGTAGAGGGATGGGATAGGGAGGGTGGGAGGGAGGGAATAGGGGATATATGTATACATATAGCTGATTCAGTTTGTCTTACAGAAGAAACTAACACAACATTGTAAAGCAATTATGCTCCAATAAAGATTTTTAAAAATTAAAAAAAAAACAAACTAATATCAACTGTAATACCTTTTCTAAGTACTAAACACAGTTAATTTTTTGAAGCTAAATTTGGTTGGGTAGCATGACTATATAATACACCATCAACATGAAAATGCAATTATTTAGTATAATATTCATATATTAAATCCTGTTTAACTAGATCCAGAATATTAATTTAAGTTAGTTAAGTAAGGTTAATATGTGATAGGTACAAAAAAGAAAAGAGAAAAAAAAGGAAAGGAAAGAAGAAAAGAGAAGAAAAGAAAAGACCAAGACCAAGTAAGACAATTGCAAATGTGCCTGGCTTTACATCTCTCCTTTTTTATTTGAAAGTAGTAGATAATGTTAACATTTTTCTCTTACTCCATTTGGTAGTGTTAATTTCTAAGACGTATTACAAACATTGAGACCATTGTATTCCCACCTCTCAGTGTGCCTTTGGTTTGGTGGCCCAAGCTCAAGGTGCACCCATAATTTCATCTTTAATGGGGAGGGAGATTACACTTACTGAAGGACAACTTTTCTAAGGTTATGAATGTGAAATGTAAGACATGCAGTAATCGTTTAATACATTTTAGTTATCTTCCCTTACCACACGCTCGCTCCTCTCACTCTCCATTTGACATGTTTTATTCTATTAAATATGTCCATCAAATGACACTCTGTAATGTTCGTGAAACAAATGATAATTTAACTTCTATGAACTTCTGAATCCAGCAAAACTTGCCTTATACATTTATGTAAAAGGTCAGAAATATTTCCTTTATCAAGATGGTTTTTCCAATTTTTGTCTATTGATTTATAGCAGTGGTCCATCCTGGGATATCTTAATCAACCATCTGCACCCATGAATTTCACACTTGTAATAACTGCCACATTTCCAAAGTCTGGCAGTTAAAATTCACGTGTTTTAAAACTCTTTCACCAATTTCCCTAACTCTTAGAGCTAAGATTTCCATCTGATATTGATTTTCGGATTTCATTGCTACAAGGGAAAAGTCTTATCTCAAAAATTCATACACTAAACACTAGACCATTTTGTAAAAATACTTCAGCTCAAGCATCAAAAACAGTGACAGGGAACAGCTACTCATACTGAGATGCAGTCTTGTATGAATTCCAATAACTGAGACATTTTCCTACAGATTGCGGAGTACAGACCCTGAGAGCTCTATCTGCTTATATTTTATGCAGTTTCATGGGTAAAGGGAATTGAATACAGTAAAGGGAAATGACAATAAAATTTATAGATCAAAGATGCTTAGTAAGGATAATATGCATTTATGGTATGAAAACAAGGTGCACTTATTTTTTCTTTGCCTCTATTTTAACCATTATGATGTTCTGTGTATCCAGTGACAGAAGGTCTGCCAGGAAGGTAAAACTTAAACATGACAGTTAGTTTAAATTCCACACCTAATTCGAAATCTAATTTAGGAACTATTTTCTTTGACACTTGCTTGAAAGAAGTGTATGTAGCTTGAAGGTAGTTATTAGATCACTCTAGGAACAGAAAACTTGGATCTAATTCTAGTGCTTATCTGTAGCTAGCTCTGTGACCCAGGGCAAGCTACTCCATCTTTTTAGTCTTCAAATTATGCTTCAGTAACATGAATATATAATCTCGATGGTCCCTAACAGTCAAATAGCTGGTGATTTTTGTTTTTATTAGACATTATCACAGAGTAGTTACGCTGAAGTTTCTGAAGCCATGTGTTGTAGTTTACTCCATCTTCAGTAACTACTATCTTTGTGAATTTGAGAAGAATTACATAACCTCTGTGTGTCTCAGTTTCCACATCTGTAAAATGGGAATAATAATAATAGTACCTACCTAATGGGGTTGTCATTAGAATTAAATGAGCTATATTTTAATAATTGTAATATGAAAATTTCCTATATTTCCTCATATCTTAAAGCAGGACACATATTAAATAAATCATAAATAAACATTTATTAGAGTTTAATTAAGAGCCACTTTTCCATAGTGGTACATGAAATTGTAGCACGTTTTATACCCAGTAATAGATTAGATGAAATTTTGTAATACACATAAAGTGCTTAGACTAGTGTTTGGGCAAAAATTGCCCAATAGATGATATTAACATTTCTCTATAAGTAAGCAGTAATTGTTATATCTAAATTAAGAGTGATAAGTTGAGTGATAGTTTAAGTGTGATTAAAATCTTGCTAGTCATATCAGCCTTCATTTTATTTTGTATCTAATGTCATAGTACAGATTTAATAACTGAATTTGATTAATAAATATTAATTGACATAAAATATTACTTTCTACTTGAAAAACAGAATAGTTTTATATAATTAAGTATTTTTATGATAGATAGAACAAACGTGCTCTTTTTTACAAAGTAAGGTGATTAAAGAAGGAAAGTATAAATTGTAAGAAAATTGAAAATTAAGAATATACATATATTTACCAAGTTTAGTCCATTATTCAATATGAAGAAAAAAATAACGGCATATTACAGGCACCAACTTTTAGATCATAATTGCCTTTAGTTATAAATTCTCAAGAAAGATTAATATTAGATTAATAACTTTTAAGGAACTGCTTACTAAACTGATTCCCTAGTTATTGGTCTACAGATATTAAGCATTTATACAGAAATCCTGTCTCTCAGAATGCTTTATAGAACTCCAAAGCTGACATCAGTTCTATCTTCAAGTTTTATTTTATAAGAAACATCAGAGGAGGAGCTTCAAGATGGTGGAAGCGTAAGACATGAAGATCACCTTCCTCCCCACAAATACATCAGAAATACATCTACATGTAGAACAACTCCTACAGGACACCTACTGAATGCTGGCAGAAGACATCAGACATCCCAAACGGCAAGAAACTCCCCATGTACCTGGGTAGGGCAAAAGAAAAAAGAAAAAACAGAGACAAAAGAATAGGGATGTGACCTGCACCAGTGGGAGGGAGCTGTGAAGGAGGAAAGGTTTCCACGCACTAGGAAGCCCCTTCGTGGGCAGAGACTGCGGGTGGCGGAGGGGGGAAGCTTTGGAGCCATGGAAGACAGCGCAGCAACAGGGGTGCAGAGGGCAAAGCTGAGAGATTCCCTCACAGAGGATCGGTGCCGACCAGCACTCACCAGCCCGAGAGGCTTGTCTGCTCATGCGCTGGGACAGGTGGGGGCCGGGAGCTGAGGCTTGGGCTTCAGTCGGATTCCAGGGAGAGGACTGGGGTTGGCTGTGTGAACACAGCCTGAAGGGGGCTAGTGCGCCATAGCTAGCCGGGAGGGAGTCCAGGAAAAGGTCTGGAAGTGCCAAAGAGCCAAGAGACTTTTTCTTGCCTCTTTGTTTCCTGGTGCGCGAGGAGAGGGGATTAAGAGCGCTGCTTAAAGAGGCTCCAGAGATGGGCGCAAGCCACGGCTATCAGTGCAGACCTCAGAAACGGGCATGAGACTCTAAGGCTGCTGCTGCAGCCACCAGGAAGCCTGTGTGCAAGCACAGGTCACGATCCACACCTCCCCTCCCGGGAGCCTGTGCAGCCCACCACTGCCAGGTTCCCGTGATCCAGGGACAACTCCCCAAGAGAACACACAGCATGCCTCAGGCTGGTGGTAACATCTTGTCAACCTCTGCCACCACAGGCTCACCACGCACTCCATACCCCTCCCTCCCCATGGCCTGAGTGAGCGAGAGCCCCTGAAGCAGCTGCTCCTTTCACCCCGTCCTGTCTGAGCAAAGAACAGATGCCCTCGAGCGACCTACACACAGAGGCAGGGCCAAATCCAAAGCTGAATCCCAGGAGCTGTGCGAACAAAGAAGAGAAAGGGAAATCTCTCCCAGCAGCCTCAGAAGCAGCGGATTAAATCTCCACAGTCAACTTGATGTACCCTGCATCTGTGGAATACCTGAATAGACAACGAATTGTCCCAAATTGAGGAGGTGGACTTTGGGAGCAACTATATATATAAATTTTTTCCCTTTTTCTCTTTTTGTGAGTGTGTATGTGTATGTGTCTGTGTGTGATTTCCTCTGTAGAGCTTTGCTTTTACCATTTGTCCTAGGGTTCTGTCTGTCTGGTTTTTATGTTTTTCGTTTTTCTTTTTTTAGAATAGTTTTCAATGCTTGTTATTGTTGGTGGATTTGTTTTTTGGTTTGGTTTTTCTCTTCTTTCTTTTTTTAAATTACTTTAAAAAAATTTTTTATAATTATTTTTCATTTTCTATTTTAATAACGTTTATTTTATTTTATTTTATCTTTTTCTTTATTTCTTTCTTTTTTTCTCCATTTAATTCTGAGCCGTGTGGACGACAGGGTCTTAGTGCTCCAGCCAGGCATCAGGGCTGTGCGTCTGAGGTGGGAGAGCCAAGATCAGGACATTGATCCGCAAGAGACATCCCAGCTCCACGTAATATCAAACGGCAAAAATCTCCCAGACATCTCCATCTCAACGTCAAGACCCAGCTCCACTCAACGACCAGCAAGCTACAGTGCTGGACAACCTATGCCAAACAACTAGCAAGACAGAAACACAACCCCACCCATTAGGAGAGAGGCAGCCTAAAATCATAATAAGGTCACAGACACCCCAAAACACACCACCAGACGTGGACCTGCCCACCAAAAAGACAAGATCCAGCCTCATCCACCAGAAATCAGGCACTAGTCCCCTCTACCAGGAAACCTACACAACCCACTGAACCAACCTTAGCCACTGGGGGTAGACACCAAAAACAACAGGAACTACGAACCAGCAGCCTGCGAAAAGGAGACCCCAAACACAGTAAGTTAAGCAAAATGAGAAGATAAAGAAACACACAGCACATGAAGGAGCAAGGCCAAAACACATCAGAACTAACAAATGAAGAGGAAATAGGCAGTCTACCGAAAAAGAATTCAGAGTAATGATAGTAAAGATGATACAATATCTTGGAAATACAATGGAGAAAATGCAAGAAATGTTTAACAAGGACTTAGAAGAACTAAAGAGCAAACAAACAATTAGGAACAACACAATAAATGAAATTAAAAATTCCCTAGAAGGGATCAATAGCAGAATAACTGAGGCAGAAGAACAGATAAGTGACCTGGAAGATTAAATAGTGGAAATAACAAATGCAGAGCAGTATAAAGAAAAAAGAATGGGGCTTCCCTGGTGGCGCAGTGGTTGAGAATCTGCCTGCCAATGCAGGCGACACGGGTTCAAGCCCTGGTCTGGGAAGATCCCGCATGCCGCGGAGCAACTAGGCCCGTGAGCCACAATTACTGAGCCTGCGCGTCTGGAGCCTGTGCTCCGCAACAAGAGAGGCCGCGATAGCGAGAGGCCTGCGCACCGTGATGAAGAGTGGCCCCCACTTGCCACAACTAGAGAAAGCCCTCTCACAGAAACGAAGACCCAACACAGCCATAAATAAAGAAATAAAAATTAAAAAAAAAAAAAAAAAAAAAAAGAAAGAAAAAAGAATGAAAAGGATTGAGGACAGTCTCAGAGACCTCTGAGACAATATTAAATGCACCAACACTCGAATTATAGGGGTCCCAGAAGAAGAAGAGAGAAAGAAAGGGACTGAGAAAATATTTGAAGAGATCATAGTTGAAAACTTTCCTAACATGGGAGAGGAAATAGTCAATCAATTCTAGGAAGCACAGAGAGTCCCATAGAGGATAAAACCAAGGAGAAACATGCCAAGACACATATTAATCAAACTATCAAAAATTAAATACAAAGAAAAATACTAAAAGCATCAAGGGAAAAGCAACAAATAACATACAATTGAACCCCCATAAGGTTAACAGATGATCTTTCAGCAGAAACTCTGCAAGCCAGAAGGGAGTGGCAGGACATACTTAAAGCGATGAAAGGGAAAAACCTACAATCAAGATTACTCTACCCAGCAGGATCTCATTCAGATTTGATGGAGAAATTAAAGCCTTTACAAACAAGCAAAAGCTAAGAATTCAGCACAACCAAACCAGCTTTATAACAAATGCTAAAGGAACTTCTCTAGGCAGGAAACACAAGAGAAGGGAAAGACCTACAATAGCAAACCCAAAACAATTAAGAAAATGGTAATAGGAACATATGTATTGATAATTACCTTAAATGTAAATGGATTAAATGCTCCAACCAAAAGACATAGACTGGCTGAATGGATAGAAAAACAAGACCCATATATATGCTGTCTACAAGACACCCACTTCAGTCCTAGGGACACATACAGACATGAAAGTGAGGGGATAGAAAAAGATATTCCATGCAAATGGAAATCGAAAGAAAGCTGGAGTAGCAATTCTCATATCAGACAAAATAGACTTTTAAACAAAGACTATTAAAAGAGACAAAAAGGACACTACATAATGATCAAGGGATCAATCCAAGAAGAAGATATAACAGTTGTAAATATTTATGCACCCAACATAGGAACACCTCAATATATAAGGCAAATACTAACAGCCATAAAAGGGGAAATCAGGGGGCTTCCCTGGTGGCGCAGTGGTTGGGAGTCTGCCTGCCAATGCAGGGGACACGTGTTCGAGCCCTGGTCTGTGAGGATCCCACGTGCCGCGGAGCAACTAGGCCCGTGAGCCACAATTACTGAGCCTGCGTGTCTGGAGCCTGTGCTCCGCTACAAGAGAGGCCGCGATAGTGAGAGGCCCACACACCGCGATGAAGAGTGGCCCCCACTTGCCACAACAAGAGAAAGCCCTCGCACAGAAACGAAGACCCAACACAGCCCTAAATAAATAAATAAAATTAAAAAAAAAAAAAAAGGGGAAGTCAACAGTAACACAGTCATAGTAGGGGACTTTAATACCCCACTTTCACCAATGGACTTATCATCCAAAATGAAAATAAAAAAGGAAACACAAGCTTTAAATGATACATTAAACAAGATGGACTTAATTGATATTTATAGGACATTCCATCCAAAAACAACAGAATACACTTTCTTCTCAAGTGCTCATGGAAAATTCTCCAGGATAGATCATATCGTGGATCACATGTCAAGCCTTGGTAAATTTAAGAAAATTGAAATCATACTAAGTATCTTTTCTGATCACAAAACTATAAGACTAGTTATCAGTTACAGGAAAATATCTGTAAAAAATACAAACACATGGAGGGTAAACAATACACTACATGATAACCAAGAGATCACTGAAGAAATCAAAGAGGAAATTAAAAAAATTCCCAGAAACAAATGACAATGAAAACACGACAACCCAAAACCTATGGGGTGCAGCAAAAGCAGTTCTAAGAGGGAAGTCTATAGCAATACAATCCTACCTTAAGAAACAAGAAACATCTCAAATAAACAACTTAACCTTACACCTAAAGCAAGTAGAGAAAGAAGAACAAAAATACTCCAAATTTAGCAGAAGGAAAGAAATCATAAGATCACATCAGAAATAAATGAGAAAGAAATGAAGGAAACAAGAGCAAAGATCAATAAAACTAAAAGCTGGTTCTTTGAGAAGATAAACAAAATTGATAAACCATTAGCCAGACTCATCAAGAAAAAAAGGGAGAAGACTCAAATCAATAGACTTAGAAACGAAAAAGGAGAAGTAACAACTGACACTGCAGAAATACAAAGGATCATGAGAGATTACTACAAGCAACTCTATGCCAATAAAATGGACAACCTGGAAGACATGGACAAATTCTTAGAAATGCACAACTTTCTGAGACTGAACCAGGAAGAAATAGAAAATATGAACAGACCAACCACAAGCACTGAAAATGAAACTGCGATTAAAAATCTTCCAACAAACAAAAGCCCAGGACCAGATGGCTTAACAGTCGAATTCTATCAAACATTTAGATAAGAGCTAACACCTATCCTTCTCAAACTCTTCCAAAATATAGCAGAGGGAGGAACACTCCCAAACTCATTCTGTGAGGTAACCATCACCCTAATACCAAAACCAGACACAGATATCACAAAAAAAGAAAACTACAGACCAATGTCACTGATGAACATAGATGCAAAAATCCTGAACAAAATACTAGTAAACAGAATCCAACAGCACGTTAAAAGGATCATACACCATGATCAAGTGGGGTTTATTCCAGGAATGCAAGGATTCTTCAATATATGAAAATCAATCAATGTGATAAACCATATTAACAAATTGAAGGAGAAAAACCATATGATCATCTCAATAGATACAGAGAAAGCTTGCAACAAAATTCAACACCCCTTTATGATAAAAACCCTCCAGAAAGGAGGCATAGTGGGAACTTACCTCAACATAATAAAGGCCATATATGACAAACCCACAGCCAACATCGTCCTCAATGCTGAAAAACTGAAACCATTTCCACTAAGATCAGGAACAAGACAAGGTTGCCCACTCTCACCACTATTATTCAACATAGTTTTGGAAGTTTTAGCCACAGGAATCAAAGAAGAAAAAGAAATAAAAGTTATCCAAACCGGAAAAGAAGAAGTAAAGCTGTCACTGTTTGCAGATGACATGATACTATACATAGAGAATCCTAAAGATGCTACCAGAAAGCTACAGAGCTAATCAATGCATTTGGTAAAGTAACAGGATGCAAAATTAATGCACAGAAATCTCTTGCATTCTTATATACTAATGATGAAAAATCTGAAAGTGAAATTAAGAAGGCACTCCCATTTACCATTGCAACAGAAAGATTAAAATACCTAGAAATAAACCTACCTAAGGAGACAAAAGACCAGTATGCAGAAAATTATAAGACACTGATGAAAGAAATTAAAGATGATACAAATAGATGGAGAGATATACCATGTTCTTGGATTGGAAGAATCAACATTGTGAAAATGACTATGCTACCCAAAGCAATGTACAGATTCAATGCAATCCCTATCAAACTACCAATGGCATTTTTCACAGAACTAGAACAAAAAAATTCACAATCTGCATGGAAACACAAATGACCCCGAATATCCAAAGCAATCTTGAGAAAGAAAAACAGAGCTGGAGGAATCAGGCTCCCTGACTTCAGACTATAGTACAAAGCTACAGTAATCAAGACAGTATGGTTCTGGCACAAAAACAGAAATATAGATCAATGGAAGAGAATAGAAAGCCCTGAGATAAACCCACGCAATATGGTCACCTTATCTTTGATAAAGGAGGCAAGAATATACAATGGAGAAAAGACAGCCTCTTCAATAAGTGGTGCTGGGAAACCTGGACAGCTACATGTAAAAGAATGAAATTAGAACACTCCCTAACACCATACACAAAAATAAACTCAAAATGGATTAAAGACCTAAGTGTAAGGCCAGACACTATCAAACTCTTAGAGGAAAACATAGGCAGAACACTCTATGACATAAATCGCAGCAAGATCCTTTTTGACCCAGCTCCTAGAGAAATGGAAATAAAAACACAAATAAACAAATGGGACCTAATGAAACTTAAAAGCTTTTGCACAGCAAAGGAAACCATAAACAAGATGAAAAGACAACCCTCAGAATGGGAGAAAATATTTGCAAATGAAGCAACTGACAAAGGATTAATCTCCAAGATTTACAAGCAGCTCATGCAGCTCACTATCAAAAAAACAAAAAACCCAATCCAAAAATGGGCAGAAGACCTAAAAAGACATTTCTCCAAAGAAGATATACAGATTGCCAACAAACACATGAAAGGATGCTCAACATCACTAATCATTAGAGAAATGCAAATCAAAACTACAATGCGATATCATCTCACGCTGGTCACAATGGCCATCATCAGAAAATCTAGAAATAATAAATGCTGGAGAGGGTGAGGAGAAAAGGGTATCCTCTTGCACTGTTGGTAGGAATGTAAATTGATACAGCCACTATGGAGAACAGTATAGAAGTTCCTTAAAAAACTAAAAATAGAACTACCATATGACCCAGCAATCCCACTAGTGGGCATATACCCTGAGAAAACCATAATTCAAAAAGAGTCATGTACCTAAATGTTCATTGCAGCTCTATTTGCAATAGCCAGGACATGGAAGCAACCTAAGTGTCCAGCGACAGATGAAAGGATAAAGAAGTTGTGGCACATATATACAATGGAATATTACGCAGCCATAAAAGGAAATGAGATCGAATTATTTGTAGTGTGGTGGATGGACCTAGAGTCTGTCATACAGAGTGAAGTAAGTCAGAAAGAGAAAAACAAATACTGTATGCTAACACATATATATGGAATCTAAAGAAAAAAAAATGGT
The DNA here is from genome assembly GCF_028021215.1 of Eschrichtius robustus. Lineage (NCBI taxonomy): Eukaryota > Metazoa > Chordata > Mammalia > Artiodactyla > Eschrichtiidae > Eschrichtius > Eschrichtius robustus. The sequence goes on from NC_090841.1 coordinate 42,439,214, forward strand.
CATGAAGAACCTAGGGGCAAGATGGGAATAAAGACCCAGACCTACTAGAGAATGGACTTGAGGACAAGGGGAGGGGGAAGGGTAAGCTGGGACAAAGTGAGAGAGTGGGAGTGTATATATGGACATATAAGCACTACCAAATGTAAAACAGGTATCTAGTAGGAAGCAGTCACATAGCACAGGGAGATCAGCTCGGTGCTTTGTGACCAGCTAGAAGGGTTGGATGTGGAGGGTGGGAGGGAGGGAGATGCAAGAGGGAAGAGGTATGGGGATATATGTATAAGTATAACTGATTCACTTTGTTATAAAGCAGAAACTAACACACCATAGTAAAGCAATTATACTCCAATAAAAACGTTAAAAAAAATCAGAGATTGTCATTCTGCATTTTAAAAAATGTGTACTTAAGAAATTAGGCATATTATTATCAAAAGCAATACACACATAAGGAGCTTGAAACAGATCTGGCACAGAGGACATGCTACAAAAGTTTCATTTGTCTAAATCATCATCTTATATGGTATCATAGACCACTAGAGATATATAGGACCTAAGAGATAACTTACTTTGAAACCACTCAGACTACAATTGGCCTGGAGTATATATGATGGTTAAATGAGAATTTGTGAGGTAAAAGTTTTCTAAAGTATTTTCTTTCTTTCCTTTGTTTATGAACATAGCACAGCAGGTTTACTTTCACTATACTTTGATGATTGGAGTCATAATATAAATTGACATTGTAACTCTTAGTATCATTTTTTCTTGTCAATATTCCCTAGAACTTTAGTCTAATAAACTCTGTACACACTGTGTTCCTATGCTTTGAGACTTATAAAATATCTAGGGAAGAAAAATATCTGGTTCCTAGAAAATTATTTTAATTACAGCTCATTTAAATTCCTTAGAAAAAAATAAGAAAATCTTCAGTTAACAATTTCCATATTCTACCCTCTTGGGTAATCCAAGAGGTCTCTGGGGAGTATGGATTCTTTACTCAAAAGATACAGACATGAAAATGTTATAAAAATGAGTATAATTCTTAGGAATTTGAAATCAACTTGGATTTCAATGGCTTTCAGAACATTCTGGATGGGCTTTTTAAAGATTTACATGAGTGTTTATGAATGAAACATTTATTTCTGCCATAGAATAAGGGTTGTGTTATTATTGAATGGAATACGGGTGAGTAATGGCACACACTCCTGTGTTCTAGACACTTGACACATACATAGTGATGATGGACAATCAAAGGGTTAAAAATTACAGTTCTTCTCTCAACTGTCAAGTGATTAAGATTTTGGAGAGAGAAAGATAAAGAAAATAAAAGCAAAGCAGGAAGAAGACTATATGCTGTAGTTTAGAAGGATGTTTCTAAATAGCTCTACACAAAGAAAAAGAAAAATAAGAAAAAAATACATGGAGGAAAAATTAGGGGATAAGCTGCCCCAAATGTCACTTTATCCTTTTTCCACCTCCGTTAATGGTATGTCCAAAAAAAGAAGTTGCCTGCTCAATCAAATTTCTATTAATCAAAGTAGTTTCTCTGACCTACATTACACCCGGAACTTTGACAAGGATAGATTCCTTTAGTTGGCAAAAACACTTTACTGTTAATAATAATCAAAACATTTTCAGTACCTTTAAGGAAATGGGGGGGGAAAACCTAGCTTCAATGAGAAAATAGAAAACACATGAACACACCAGCACACACACATACATATATGCCCATATACATAATCTATCTCTCCATCATCTTTTTACAATCTATATTATGACAGTGGACAATAGGTGAAACAAGTATGTGTGTATTAATACTAGAGTCAATTATTGAAACACAGTTCATTAAAAATAGGGATCTTTTATTGCACAATGTGAACATACTTAGCATTATTAAACTCTACACTTAAAATGATTAAAATAGTAAATTTCATGTTATGTGTTTTAAATCACTATTTTGTTTTAAATGAAAAATAACATATTCCTACATCCAGCCATAATAGAATAATTGGTACTGGAATAGCTCTCCCTCTCCCCCCCAAAAAAGAGAAAAATATGGATCTTATACAGTGGATGAACCCATTAATAAAAAAGGAAAATGATGATTTTTATTTTAAATTCAAACATACAGGACACTAAAGGATCAAGCTGAGAAAAAGTAGTAAAAAAGAAAAGATTAATGAAAACTCCAATTTAACCTGTTATTAAGCAGCGTTGTGTTCTTTGTCTTCCTTGAGTATAGCGGATGAAGCAAATCAATCTTTCAACAAATGGATGTGGGCATTTTTAGCTCAACTAATAAAAATGAATTAAGAACATTTAAAAATAACGTTGCTTATTACTTTCTCCAAAAATTGGTAAAAATCAACACTTTGCATTCAATGACAAGAACACTATATTTCATAGTTCGACCATTACCAAAAAAGGAAAAAGATCATTGCTTCCTTTTTGTTCTAATATCATTTATTTAAAGTTGTTTAAAAAAAGGTACTAGTGTAAAAATACGACCATAAAAGGGGTCATCAAAGAAAATATTTATAACAGTTAACTTAGAGTATTTAAAACCACTAGGAAAATGCAAATCGCTCAGTACCAACATGGTCTCTATAGAGTTATGGCATACCTCGTAATGGCTTTCTTCATTCTCCTGAATGTGGAAACCCGCAGAGCTGGGACATTTCTGAGGAGTGACAGGAATATTGTCACTTTTGCTGTGTGAGTTACACTGAAAGAGATTACCAAATAATTGTGATAAACTACTCCACATTAAGAGTGTCTATTGAGAGACATGGTTATTTGCTAAGCGACTAATAGAGGAGGTCCTTGTGAACTAACAGGTGTCTCCCTCAGGTACATGCATTCATACTGAGCCTTTACCAAAAAAATAAAAAATGGTATATAGTATGAATGGTATATCGTATAAAAAATAATAATAGATATTATTAGTACCCCCAGTTACAGATGAGGAAAATGAGGCATAAAAATATATTTTTCCCAAAGTTGGGCTGTTACCCAGCTTTCTGGGACCATGGTCCATACCTTATCTACCATATGCATGCCCCTTATAAATGACACCTTTTAAGTAGATAAAACTGATAAAAATTAAAAGTTTAAGGTCTTAAAATATGACTTCACTTTTTTCTGTACCAAATAAAAAATATTTTTAGATACAGGTTAACTAAAATAATTCACCTGGAAATGGATGTGAACTGTAAAACATAAGATATTAAATTATGACTTGGCCTTTCTCCATGAAAATGCTTAAATGATCGTTTTCCATATTCCTCACAAGAGTTGTTTTATGTGAAAACAAGATATTATTCATTTTCTGTCATCCTTGCTTCCTCCTTTCCTAAATCTCTTATTGGATTCAAGGCTGCTCGGTCATTTATTAAATATCACATTGGGGTGTCTCAGGTTTCTACTTTAATAAAAGATACTGTAGTGCCTCCCAAAGGGGCTCGTCATTGGTATATAACCTTTCCTCTCTCATAAGACTACAAAGTATGCGCAGGTTTTTATGATGTAAGAAGGGAAGATGATATTTTTCAAACTAGGATGCCACATTTTTGGTTCACTAATGAAATTTCACTTTCCCCATAACCAGAGAACAATCCGTTAGAAAATTACTATTAAATGCATTTTAAAAAGCAAGTGAGTTTTAGAGTTTGGTATAATTGAGGTCAGTATGTTTTCATCTCAAAACCACCATTTTATATATTTATGTGTATTTTGAAATATTCGCATTACATTTTTTAAAACTTTTTTAATTTTAAACACAGAAAAATGGAAACTATTCTAAAAATAATTTCAGAATACCTTTCATTACATTCCAACAATGTCAATTATTAATTATCTCATTTATCTTTCTTTGTTTGTTTAAGAGCCATAGCAATATGGCAGACTAGGAAAGCATGACTCTGAAAAGTAAACCCATATTAGAAACCTTTCAGCATCAAAAAAATTATATGCCTGTCCTCTCTACAAACAATATTATTTCAAGCCTGTTCAAAGCCTACCTCTTCTAGGAACTCTTCGTGGGTAATGAAACAAATGGTGATTGCATTTAGCCTCTGTTTGCAACCTGAGTGACTTAGATGTAGTTTGTAAAATGCTGCTCTGCCAGTATTAATTCTTGGAATGTGCCTGAGTTTGTCTGAACAACTTCACTGCTAATTATGAAGGCATATCTTTGATATCTCTCCACAGCAGCTTCCTTAGCTTTCAAAAAAAAGAAAGTTTAGGCCTTAAAACAGTTATTTTCATCTGTGACATTTTAGTCTCTCAATTCCTATCCCTAGCTTCTCCTCATATCTATTCATGCTGATTAATCTTTGTAAAACATCTCATGTATTATGCAGTTTTTCTCCCTAGAAACTTTTCCTCAATTCCTGTGGCCCAGCAGTGGCTCTCATTCTGCCTGTGTATTAGAATCACCCAGGGAGCTTTAAAAAGTCTCAATGACTGAGCCCCACCTCACACCAGATAAATTAGGGCTCAGGCAAAAATATTTTTGAAATACCCAGCTAATTATAATGTGCAGCCAGAGTTTAGAATCCCTGGATTAGGGTTTTCATTTCTTTTCTGGCCTCAGGATACTATAAGGAATTTTGGCCTCACTCCTCTTTCATTCTGATCTCTTTCTCCTCAGCATTTGTTCATCCTTTTCCAATACACCTGCTGTGTATTAGGTGATACTGGTGATTTTTTTTTTTTTCATGGATATATCATAATGCCTCTGGAACTGAAAAAATCCTTTATTTGCATAATACTTTATACCTTTACACATAAGATTTTATGTATTATCCACAAGAAACCTCTGCAGAGAGAGGTAGAAAGTATAATCCTACTTTAACAGATGGGGAAGGCAGAGGTTCAGATATATTCAAAGCCCTCTGTGCAAAGATTTGTCCAGTAAAATCACTCCTAAGTGACAGGACTTGGGCTATTGCTACTCTGCCATAGCTCCCTTAAGGGATTCATTCATTTGCTTATTCATTCATGTATTCTATTCTGTTTGTTCATTTGTTTGATCATCAGATATTTGCTGAGTGCAGGTTATGTATCAGGATTTTAGTGTCTCACAAAGGTATGGCATTTCATATCTGCAATAGTCTCACACTAGCAGTGAAGCCATAATTGGAAACAGACAAACAAACAAACAAAAAAACACTGTGATATGCCTAAGTTGCTAAGGGACAGAGAAGAGAGAACTGTGAGACTCCTGTGAGCAGAGTCTTGAAAGATGGGTCGATAAGGCAATCATGGCCAGCACAGTAGTCAGGACAGAACAGACAGCATATGCAAAGTCTAGAAGACATGAATTCTCAGGACTTGCCTATGAGCTGCAAGTAGTTCAATAGTGCTTTAACCATGGATCATGTGAGATATGCTATGAGGATAGGAACAGAGGTTATTAGTGAAGGAAATTTAATGGTTAGACCCAATGATGAGAAGTTATAGAACTGGACTTAATATAAGAGAGGACAACCAAATAATGGAATGGCGCTTTATATACAGTGGATGTCAAAGGTGAGCTTTTATCATCATTCCTTCTTTACCTCCCTAAGGTAGTGAATACAATATAAGCCAAATGAATGCACTTGCAATATAACTCACACCAGGGTAAGTTCCTCTATCTAAACAAGATTTCACCCCTATGCCTCTCCGGCGTCTAATTCTGGAGCAACCTCTGTCTATGGAACAGTGAATGACATCCAAGGAGAAGTTTAATCCACTGTTATTTCATCACTTTTTAAATTTTTTGAGTGTTATGAGGTAAATAGCCTCTGGGGATCACAAATCTATGAATCAGAGCGAAAAAGAAAGAAAAAATACACTATAAACAGTATTTTGAGATCTGATATTATTAATAGCCCAAACTTTAGGGAAACAAGTTCTTAAGGGAAAAACAATTTAATTGCTATGAATTCTTCCCAACAAGTTTCTATTTCAAAGGGAGTTGCAGCTGAAAATAGAAAGAAGTTTTATTGTAAAAGTCTTGAGATTTCACCCACTAAATATACACTAATATGTCTAAAATAGATAACAAATAAGTACCTGCTGGATAAAAAAATAAATAAAATAAAATTCAAAAATTCAAAAAAAAAATTTACATTTTCCAAATTTCGTATGAATAACTATCTAACGAATTATGACTAAGATGGATTTGCTAAAACAGATTTCATATTGCAGGATTCATATGTAAATCAAACTTAGAGCTAGAGCTCACTAACAACAATCATATTCAATGGCAATCACTGTAAATACATTTATTTTATACTTTAAAGTCTATCTGATATTTTCCATTTAATAGTCTCATTTTATTATGTGTATAATGCTTCCCTTCCTTAAACACTTGTCATAGTTCCTGGGAAATTGTCATTCACTATCTACAGAAATACCTACACAAATTTGGCTCATAATCAGCAATATTAGCTCTTTCATTTTTGACACAAATTCCTAATGAAGTACTTCATAAACAAAATATCAAGAGAAAAACAACAGCAGTAGCGAAAGCAATAAAAGTTTTATGAAAAAACACATAACCATAAGTAAGACACTGCTGTTTTCTTTGCTATGAAGGCGGTTCTTTACATTTTCCACCCAACTCTGTAGTAGCAGCAATATGGCCTGTTATTCTGTTACTCCTCCTACCTTCTTACAAAAGCAATGTTTGCTAAAAATCAATGGTGCTGGTATAAAATTTATACAATCATTATAGAGGCAGCCGCCTTGTATTTTTATGCTATAGGTTTCATTAAATAACAATTCCTTTTGTTAAAACCTCCCACTGAAACTATTATTCCTACCCATTTTAAGAAACTAGAGATTGCTTTCATGAAGAATTGGTAAACATTCTTAAATTTTTAATACAAAGGTTCTAAAGGTCAATAAAAAATTGACATTTACAGAAAATAATCTACTTTAAAGGATTGTCTATACTTGGTGTTTTCAAGCTCTCCACCCATTCCTTTGGGAAGCCCATGTGTGTCACTTTTTTTACCACCCCTTTCCATTGAAACTGTTCTTTCACCATCACCAAGGATAGTAACTCAAAGGGCAATTCTCAGTCCTCCTCTCACTTGACACAACTGACAATTCCTTCCTTCAAGATGCATTTATGTCACTCGCCCTCCAGGACACCACAAACTCCTTGTTGTCTTTTTATCCCTCACGCTTTCCTTCTGGAATCATTTAACTGTTTGTGTTGTTATTGTCATTGTTAAATTGTGTTGTTGTGTTGTTATTGTTAAAACTGAAAAGCTTGGAGAAAATGAAGCTTGATTACTTTCTCAGGAAGTATGTTTTCTGATGGCATTCTCCACTGGTTCCCGATTCTAAAATACTTTCTCAAACAGATCCATGAACAATTTCCTATTTATAAGCAGACAAGAGAAGGACTATTAGAGTGTTCCTAAGCATGCTTACATCACACCACATATCTTTGTGAATATTTCAGGAAGCTGATAAAATTTATATTTTAAGAGATCCTTAGTGTGCATTCCGATTTCTGAAAATTTGTTCCAATCATTTAATGTCCTGAAACTTACTGTCTCAAATCAGGAAGGCTTGAGCTTGTATCTCCTGCCTTCTCTCTAATGTCTTCTATGAGTCCTTCTCTACTGGCTTATTGTCCTGTCATCATTAAATATGATTGGAAAACAAAGCTAAAACGCTCATCAAGAAGTGTGAACAGATAGGTATTCACCTTATGCAATACATGTTTTGATTTAAAATGAAAATGCAGTATAATAAATTTAAAAACTATATACCATATAAATGGTATTTAGTTTTAAAATCATAGAAATACAGATGGCTAGAATACATATCAGTGTAGAGATTACTTATGTAGAATGAGAAAAAAACTGTGAACTGTAAAAGTACTTAAAAGGAATGTCAACTGTACAAATAGTATACAGGCGTCTTCTTGTTTATTTTGTAAAAATTTTAAAAAAATTTTGTTTTGCCTCCCTTCTTTTCTTAAAAAAAGTATTTTTCTTTAAAAATTGGAGACAGAAATATCAGAAAATATTAACATATATTTGTTCTGGGTGCCAGGGACATAGGTATTTTCCTTATTTCTCTTTACTTTTTCTGAGTTTTTCAAATAACTGAAAATGAATTAGCACATAGAAAAAGAATTAGCATGGCTTTGTTAAAAATCTGTTTCATCCACCTCAACAAGATTGTAGATAATGGTTATGAAAGAGCTTTATAAACTATAAAATCTTGAAATGGTGCCTCTTCAGAAATAAGGGTACCACGTGGGAGATAGATCCCTTCTGATTTGGCTTGGGATAAACCCTTCCTTTTTTAGTAGAAAACGTTTCTTTTAGAAACAGGTGAGGAACATGCTGGTTTCCTTTCTATGGTACTACGGCTTAAAGGTCTTTCACTACTTCCTCTAAATAAGTTTTGCTTTCTTTCACTTCACAAGAGAACATGATCCTCCTGTTGACAATTTATCTCCAGTATATAGTACAATGCCTGCAGCATTACCAGGTATTTTATAAATATTTTATGTGAAAATTTTAAGTGAAATGAAAGAATAAATGCATAAATGCAAGACTTTTACAGAGACTTGTATTCACCTAGATTATTTTGGCTTCTAACTCCCTGGGTAATAATTTCTTTGTAGCTGTTTTCCTTTTTCTTTTATGTTTTCATCTCCAGCAGACAAATTCATTGCAAAATTGCAAAATTAGTATTCCCAAGACCTACATTTTTTATCGTAAATGCTAACACAAAAATAAAGTACATTAGTCTCATAGATTGAGAATACCTGTATTAAAAACAATAAACAAAGCAGTGGATTTAGTCATCATGCTTTGTTTCTCCAACTGGACCTTGAGTAATTCGTAGCCAAAAGCATCTTTCTCACAGTAATATGTTACATAAGTGGATACATTTGAATTGATCTACTGCATACATGAACAGATTAGCTCCTGTTCATCTTCTGGGCCCTGCACCATTTCCCGACACAGGAGACTTTGCCAGGTCCAGCCTCTTGGTTGTTCAGGGCATCAGACCCCCCGGGTATGCAAGTTGACTGGGATCTACTTCAAAACTCCCTGAACTGATCAATAGCCCTTCTCACTTTGGGTAAATTCCCCTCCACCCTTCTCACAATCCCCATCCAGTATCTTCTTTCAGTCCTGAGGTAAGCTTTCTTCTCCCTTCTTGATGTTCCAAAGGTACCTCCTCCCATTTCATCTACAATAGCACTTGCTTTCTCCTCTGTCCTAACAAGCCTTTCCATTTTTAGTCCAGGTTTGCAAAGAGACTAACTAGATGGAGGCGGTCACCTCTGCTCAATGAACAGGAAGAAGCTGACTGTTCCATGTGGGATTTGTGAAAAAACAAAAACTGATTTTATATAGTCTTTTGGCACAGGCCATTAAATAGACTAGTTGGCTTCCATCAATTATAGTTCCCTACGGTCAAGTGAAATTAACAGACAAAAAGATGTATTTCTTAGTGTGCACATTGTTATTGCACGAAGGTCACTTTTAAAGTATTAGTATAATATTTACCTCTGCCTACTATTTTATAATATACTAAATTGAATCCACTTATTCCAAAACCGCTAAGATATAGGAATACTTTGTAACAAAATAAAATCTTAACAAATACAAGCAAAGAGAGGATTGGAAAAAAAAATCTAAGAATGTGGAATTAACATCTGATGAAATTCAGTAAATGATTCAAGTTGAATTATCAGATGAAACATTTTTTCCCCTTTGTTTAGGGATTCTTCTTACATATGCTATTCCAAAATTTAATGGTCTCTATCATAAGCTGGTTGACATTTTTCAAACAATTGTAACAATTTAATAAAAAGTATAGGTGCCAAGTACTGTAACCAAGAAATAGCTTTCTCTCAATGTGTTATTACCTAAGTGGTGTTTGAGAGCAATCTATTGCTATAAATAGCATTGGTTATTATAAAGATTTAGCAACTCTGTATATTGTTCATTTCCTGAGAATGCTTGATTTTCCTTCCATGCAATGACTTTCAAGGCTTTTCTTAATGGACAATTCACAAATGCAGAACTTGAGAGAGAGAGAAAGATATATTCCCCCCAAAATCATAAAGTTTGTGAAGGGGCTACATTAAGCTGAATTTTGTCTTCTTTTCTCAATATGATATTTAATGAGAGTGGGAATAAAGGGAAAATAATTTTATAGTCCTATAGAAATTTTGGTAATTCAATTAAGAATTAAACAATAACATCTTATGTCAAAGTTACTCAGCAGCTTCCCTCTAAATGTGCAACAGCAGAGCAAGCCTCTGTCAACTGAACATTGAGTGTGCCAGGGTGCTGGGTACATGAGTGTGAACTCAATTTTGCTAAGTAAATAAATACATGAACAAACCCATATGTTTTGCCACATCCAGTTATAAATTTCTTTCTAAGCAATTACTACTATGCTCTTTAATTTAATATAGACAAACTGGATACAATTGTAGGTCATTACTCGCCAAGGAACAACAATGTAAAACCACCTTTATGAGGATCACAAATTGTAGCTGCTCTCTGCACATTACAACATTTTCTTTAAGTGGTTCATGGATGTTATACAGAGCTTTATGAACCTCCTTTGACCCAGTTGCTATGAGCATGCATAGAAATAAAAACCCTCAGAAAGTACACTTCAAACACTTATGTTCTATACTTTACAATTCTCCATTGGTTTATTCCTTGTATTATTACCTTACTATAAAGCCATTTCACAAGAGCAATAAGACATTGAAAGATTTTAAATTACAAAAGTACTGCATGTTATGTTGCTTGGGCTAAGCCTCATTAATGTCAGTCAGCATTGCACACTGCATATTAATTCTACATTTTAAATAAATGGATGCAAGCAATACAAACCTTTACATCTCCAGACACTTAGGAAGAGAGGCTAACTTCTGTCCAAACATATTCCAAGGACTAAAATAACAGACATTTTCAGTACCAGGGTTAATCAAGATTATTCATGCTGTATTTTTTATTCAAGACAACTGTTTTGTAGTTCATTTAAGTTTATTTTATTATTTTTGTTATAAAATCCCTGAGAATTTTTTCATGTATTTATCATTTAATTTTATTTATACCTTGAAGAGAAACAAAACTAAATTTTTCTCATCACAAGCAAAAAATAGGGTGAGTAAAAATAGTTTGAATATTCCAAACACAATGGGAGAGGTCCTGTTTTAGAAATGTCCACTGGGAATTCGATGGGGGTCTTTCCGTTTTATTTCCAGCCAGAACTGAAAGACTTCAAGGAAGGAAAATCATGAGTTTCATTTTGAAATTTTGAATTCTGAAAGAGTACCAAATACACAGTGATAAAACTAACTTATTAGAAAACAACAGTATTAGTTTATAACATGTTCCACTTACTGGCATTAAAACACACAAAAAAGTTATATGAATCTAGGATGTAAGTGAATCCAGGGATATAGTTGTTAGCACAAGTTCGTGTGCCCAACACACAGTGAGGTCAAACAAACCAAAACGTCTGAGTTTGGAGCAGAGAAAGTTTTATTGCAGTGGCAAGTAAGGAGACGGGTGGCTCATGCTCTAAAAAATTCTGAGTTCCCCGAGGGGTTTCACAAAACATTTTTAAAAGCCAGATGAGGGAGGGGGGTTGCAGGGTATGTGATCAGCTCATCCACAATTCTCTGATTGGCTGATCGTGAGGTAACAGGGCGGTGTCACAGGGGTTAACATTATCAGTCCTTAAGCTCCAGGAGTCCTGAGGCTATGTGCTCATGGTCATCGATTAGTTAACATCTTCCATTTGGTGGGGGGTTTCACATCTGTAAAACAACTTAGGAAATGTGCATCGAATACTGTTATCTAGGTACTTCAGAGAGGAGCTAAAGCAGAGGATATGGAGGAGGGCTTGTCCCAGGAATACCCCATAGGGTCCTGCTTGGTTACACAGTGATGGGATTTCCACCCAGTAAATATTCTTCTTCTATAGAGAGGCAGCCATGTGTGAATTGAACTTAACGTGTGTGTACACACATGCAAACACACATACAACATGCTTGTGAATCCATGTTTCATGTAGGTGACTCATATTTTTTTGTAGATGATTGCATATATTTGTATAAAAGGAATATTTCTTTTCTACACAGAATTGTTTTTATCAATATTACATCAAGTACTATATTTTTTCTAAAAAATTTCACCCTGCATTGGTATAAATTATATACTATATAAATATTTATTTATAAAATTTAAATGTGCTGTAAACAAACCACATATTATACTATACTAAGTTAGTATATATAATATCTAACATTAATACATCCTAGAGTTTAGAGTGAAATATTTCTGAAAAATAATCTTACCTACAATTATAACTATATGTTGAAATTTTCATGAGAGAGAATTTTTTAAAACATCTGAACTGAATATAATTTCCAATAATAGAAATATGTCCTTGTATTATGAAAAAAGTGCTCTCCCAAAATAAGCCTTTAACATAATATTAACCTAGGCTATCTGCATGCCAGTCTTTCACAACAGTCTGCAAGCCAACCTTCAGTCAAAGAAATCAGGTAATAAATTCAGAGATTCAAATCTAGAGTGTTTTAAAGTGAATTCAAAGTTCAAGGCTGTGCCAGTTATTTGAATATTGTCTTTCAAGGCAAATTCTTAAATAAGTTCAGTGGTTTATTAGACTTCTCTTACCAGAAAGTTTTCTAAAACAGACACTGAAGCTGCAACCTATATTTTTAATAGCATACACAGAGAGAAAAAGAGAGACATGTTTTCTTTTTTTTTTTTGTAGTATGTACACTAATAGTAAACAAACAAACACTATCCCTTGAATACATAATTTTAAGATGTGTTTTTGTAATTTGAGTGTTTCAAATTTTGATTTTAAATTCATTTATGCAAATTGTATGTTAGCTAAATTTGAATAGAAATTCATAACTATTAGAGTAATGATTTAGAGTAAAAAGGATATTCCAGAATACACTGGAAAGTGCCAGCTGGCACTGGGGCACTTGGACTTGACCTTCAGCTCTGTCACCATCTGACCATGTCATTTCACAGCCTCAGTGTCTTTGTCTGTAAAATGGGAAGTTTAGGATAGAAAATCTCCTCCACCTCTCCAAGTCAAAAATGCAGTATGGGGCTTCCCTGGTGGCGCAGTGGTTGAGAATCTGCCTGCCAATGCAGGGGACACGGGTTCGAGCCCTGGTCTGGGAAGATCCCACATGCCGCGGAGCAACTAGGCCCGTGAACCACAACTACTGAGCCTGCGCCTCTGGAGCCTGTGCTCCGCAACAGGAGAGGCCGCGACAGTGAGAGGCCTGCGCACCGCGATGAAGAGTGGCCCCCAGTTGCCGCAACTAGAGAAAGCCCTTGCACAGAAACGAAGACCCAACACAGCCAAAAATAAATAAATAAAGAAACTCCAATCTCTTTAAAAAAAAAAATGCATTATGTATGTGAGATATTATCAGATCTGTTTCTCCAAAATTTAAGTTAGGGTTTGTTTTTCCAAATATCAGTCTCTATCAGATCTTCATAAAATGGTGTAAATAACTTAGTTAATAAAGGGACTGCAGGAAAGCTGAGACTTTACCACTGATTCTGTTATAATCATTTGCTCTTATCTTGCTGATAGCTTTGAAAAGGCATGTGACTTTTATTAAAACCAAAGTAAAATTTTTAATTCTCCTGTTCCATGAACGTCTTTTTGTTCATAAAGAAAAAAAAAAAAAAAAACCACTATCAAAGGTCTGATGTTTATTGACTTTCTTTTCAGAAAAAGAACTGGTGCATCCAGTGCCTTTTGAGATAGTTTAGAGTATTTAAGGCCAAAATAAAGAAACTAATCATAGTGATGTTGGATGGAAACTCTTTAGCAAGTCTGGAATCTATCTAGCTGTGAATGTTTAAAAGGCTAGAGTGTTTTTTAAATCTATTTTTTAAATTGAAGTTCTTGAAGTTCTATGTATTTTAAGGAACAAAACCAAGTCACATGAGAAACATGCTCACTTTCAAAGTCTTAAAAATGGTTCTTCTTATAACTTTGGGACAAGAATCCCCAAAGGAATGTACTTTAACAAACAAGGAAATATCTGTAGATGAGTCACTGCTTATAGAGTTCATCTTTTGAGTTACTTTCTTTGTCTCTAAGCTGCCAACTAATTTAACTTCAGCAAAGCCGTCGTTAAGTTTATCTTTTAATCCTGAGGTCATAGAACTTTAACACATAGATGATTCTCTAAAACACTAACACTTCCCTGATTTAGTCTTATGAGGTCGTTCCCCTGGTGATGAGAGGTATGAAAATGAACCAGAAATAGATTATAGGAACATGTTCCAAAAACAAATTTTTGAAACTATATATTAATAAGTATAAAGCATAACTGGGAAACATTTCTGAGGAAGAAAATTTGATTTTCTCTTCAAGAAGGACATTAAATGCTGTATCTTTTGTGAAGGCTCTCCCAAATAAAAGCATTTATTCACCTCAACAAATATTTCTTAACAACCCCCTCTGTGCCATATACTTTTTAATGACTTGGTTAAAAGAATACAAATAAAAAATAATCCTTGTCCTCAAAAAATTGGCAGTATATTATATGTGCCAATTATATTAAAAAATGTTCATTTTATGAACTCTCCATATCTTCAAAATGTATTCAGCAACACGGGTAAATATCTCAAAATAAAGGGAACAAAAAGAATAAAATCTGAAGAGAATATGATTAAATAGTTGCATTTATACATTGTGGGTTTTTTTTTTTCTCTATAGTGTTCTTCAGAAGAATACAGAATGATAGCTCTTTGTCAAAGAACAAAGTATTTTAGTCCTATACTGATATTAAAATAAATATATTTAGTTCCAGTAAATAAGATTTAATATTTAAGTTTGTGACAGTTTTTATGAAGTGGAAAAGGATGGGGCAATATTTAAAGTGAGTGAACAATATATAGAGAACATTTTATAAAACATTTCTCTTCATAATAGTAATACCGATAACTCAAATCCACTTCCAAATCAAGATAATACATGATTTTAGGAAAATAATTTCAGGAAAAGAGAAAAAATATATAATTATTGCCTTTTACAATTCAATACCATTGAAACATGGCTCTTTGTGATCTTGTATTAGCATTCTATTACAATGTCAAGCCCTTTTACAAAAGATTTCTTTTTATTCAACCTTAGATGATAAGGATCTGATAAGAATGAGTAGACTTTTTTACACCCCTTTATGGAAGAAAAAAAATTCTGTTAGACTATTTACATGATATATTTTTCTTACCATTTTGATTACCAAGAGACCTAACATAAGCCCGGAATGAGACCATCAACACTAATTTGGGTTGGCTTTCGTGCATCACTGTGGAAAGATGTTTAAATTAATCAGACAATCCACAATGTTCTGCAATAATCCAAACAACTATGGAACACTTTAAAAAACAACACATAACTTTTCTCCAGCTTCTAAAGAGTGGGAGCTGGGGGTGTATGTATGTCTGTGTATGTGCATGTGTGTGTATAGAGAAGCAGAAGGAACCAACCAGATAAGGTAGCTGTTTTCTTTTGAGACTCAACATCAAAAGAAACAAGAAATCGGAGTAAATATGATTCGTACTCCTGACTCTGAGCTCAGCAGCTCTGAATCCCTCTTTGCCTTCCTTTTAGCCTTTCCTCTTTTTAAGTTCTATTAGGTCTCTTTTTCATTCCCCTCTGTGGCATGGAAACTCTTTTAAGAGCTTGGAGTCTGGGTTTGAAAATTGTACTTGCAAGTCAGGATTTGTAACAATTCCCTTCCCTTTGGGTGACTTCAACATCTGATAGATTCATTGAATATTACAGTTGAAAGGGACATTAGAGATTCTTTTCTTAACCTCTATTATTGATGAAGAAATCAAGGCAGAGAGACAGGAGCAAATATTTAGAGGCCAATGGATGATGTATTTTATCTTATTTATGTGACTTACGGTAGAAATTATCTTAATTATCTTAATTCCTGTTACTATAATTGAAGCAACAAAAAATTCAGCTGTATTTTCAATCCTATATTTTAAATTATAGGTTTACAGACTTTAAAGGGACCTTTGAACTCAGTGCATTAATATTCTCACAAGTTGCCCAGATCACTTCCAGGCAAGAGGCTAATAACAAAGACCTGTCAATAGACTGGATGTAGAGCCTATAGTTCTTTCAATCCAGGTGGCCATTCAATTGAACAAGAAAAAAAAAAAAAAAGATGTTTTTCCCTGGAAGGAACTTATAACCAAATCTTAGGAAACCATCTGCTTAACTAAAATATCCAAATATATTCATAAAATACACCTTTCTCAGTTCAGCTGGAAATATGCCATGCTCAGAATCTGGGAGGTTGAAAGGGCCAATCAGATATTCTGAAACATGAGCTAAAAAACGAGAGTCTGTTGAGTTTAAAACCAAATACTATGATAAATACGTGCTTGAATATGGTCAAAAGTGTAAGTCTAAATATTGAAGCTGTATATATAATTTATTCACACAGCTTAGACCCTTTTGTGTTAATGGTTGATTATGAGCAAGGCTTGAATGAACTTTACCAACTGGTATTTGTGCTTTTAAGCTAACTGATATTGTACATATCATCTCAAAGTACAAAACATTCTTTCCAGTCTTATTCCCTAGTGAGCTCTCTAAAGCGTGGAGGAGGATAGAGATTTGTCCACAGTCTTATTAAAATAAAAAGCTAAACACAAGAAGGGATGTTTGCCTGAGAAAGGAAAACCCATGCACACACATACACCTAATAAGGGGCACATTCAGCAAATATTTACAAACTTTTAAAGAAGCTATCGAAAGTACACATGAAAGATAACAAAACCGTATTTTCTGCTGCTCATTAAACTGAAACTTTTTACAAATGAAAAATAAAGTCACTACCTACTTTCTTTTATTTCAATTGCCTGCTTTATATATTGAGCAACAACTAATAAAACATACCCTTCACTTGCTGAAACCTTGATCCACTCACTTGATGGTTTATGTTAATGTCACTTTAGACAAGGCAACAACTTTTGCTCAATTTATTCTTCATGAATAAACAAGAATGCACTTCAAAATGAACTGCCACGAAACTAGGCCTTTGGGAATGTGTTGCATGTAAAAGTCGGGCACACTTGCCTAACATATATTTCATTAGTGCCTGATACTAAGCGTCAAGATTGTCCTTTCAGTTTTCCCCATCTTTCAACAGACTGAGTCAAATGACTCACCAGTTTCTTGAAACATTTTATATTTTAAATCCTTTTTGAAATATAATCACTAATGAGTTATTTGATAATCATAATCAGAAACATTAATCACTACAGTCTTGATGAAAATTAAGGCATTATTTCAAGAAGGTTCTGGTCGAATAAATGTGTTGACATGTTATTTGTTTTTATGATAGTTATTCATTGTGATTCAGTATAAAATAAGTTTATGGAAAAGAAGTGACAAATACTTGGTATGAGAATCCAATACAAACAGAAAGTATGTAAAATAGAATCAACCAGAAGATCCCTTTTAATTTCATTACAAGGTAAAAATACATAAATAATCCATTACTAAAATGGCTCCTGGGTACTGATTCCCTCTATATGAACAACTCTGCCTATTTAAAATGTCATGTTTTCACTTTAGTATTATATATGTGACAAACTACTCAAGATATCTCCTTCTGCTTTACCCAATCCCCTGAAGAGACATTCCAACTACAGGACTCAATCACCTCTCTCTCATTCCTTGTCCCTTCCAGACCAGGCACATTAGGAAAGTGGTGTACCTTAGACACCCAAATAAGCAAAATCCAAGATGATTAGTGTCTTGTGTGGAAACTGCTGTACATGGCTATGTTAAAAAATGGGTTCTTCCTCGCCAGTGCTCTCCTGGAAATTTAAGAGGGAGAAAAGAAAGTCTCAGTTGGTGATTGAAGTTGAAATTGAAGGATTGGAGTATACAAGGACCCTGTAGCAGCCATGTACAAGTTGTGACAAAACTGTATAGAGAAAGTCAACAGATGTTTCCAGAAATACGTAGATACCAAGTGGAAAGAAAACAGAGAAACAGAGATAGACAGAGACACAGACAGACAGAGAGTGAAGGACACACAGGCACACAGAGAAACTGCCTCATTTATCATTTTCTGTTCCACTTTTGATAACTACTCAAGTGTTCTTCATTTTCACCCCTTGGATGTCAGGAGATCTCTATTTTAATCTAGCTGGTGTAAGTGAGTTTCTGTTTCTTATAACCAAAAGTTTCTTCATCATCGACTTTTATAATTGTATACATTATATTAAGACTGTCTTCTTAAACTGCCTTTTATATCACTTTATTAACTTTTCTTTTATAGCAAAGGGTAAGACAAGTAAAGAGAAACAGACTTTCAAATTCAGTTTTATTAAGGCAAAAAGAAAAAAGAATGTCTTAATTTACCATTTTAACAGTTTTTATAATTGCTAAAGCAGTAATTTTAACCAATGTTTCTCTATTGAGAAAAACATAAGCAGAGAAGTAGAATAGGTGCCCAAGTATCAAATGGATACCCAGATATTTTTATATTATCAGGATAAAACCACTAAATGCTCCCAATGTGCCCGATGCATTTAAATCTAAATAATGATTTAACTTTTGTCACTTCTCTTATAAAAGATTTATAAGTTTTTTGTTTTTTGTTTTTTTTTTTTTTGGTCATGGTAAAATAAATTCACCTATAATTATTGTAACACTTACTGGTATTTTCAACCCTCTGTTTTCCACCTATTGCTCTCATAGGGCATTTTGAAAAGAGTATTCTTTTCAATTGTTTTCAATTTCCTCACTTCTCAACCATGCCGCAGCTTCCTTAACACTTAACAATAATTACTCTTGGAAAGTCATCACTCTGGTTTCTTTCCCTTTTCTCCCACAATGCTAATCTCTCTGTTCCTCAATAACTCTCTTAATTTCATTATCCTTGACTGTTCCTTTCTCCCTGGAAACATCCTATATATTGACATTTCTCAAGTCTACACTCCTGGGGAGCTTCTCACCATTTCTTATTTCTCAGAGAATCTTCATGTTATTCCATACCTTTCATTATCCCCTGTACACCTATAAGTGATGTCATCTAAATTTACTGCCTCCTAAGAGAACTAATTGTTCTTCTATGTTTCATTCTGTAATTTTCAATGTTTGCTAATATTCCAGGATTCCTTCTCACCTCTTAAAACCATTCAAAGCCCATTGGCTTAGACCCTCCTTATACTTTTCCTTTTGCATCCATAGCAAAGAAAAATTTTTAACATCCATTTATCTGTATAGTAATTATGTATTTTTTTGTGCCTATTTTCCCTTTGATGTCCTAGTGATGTGCACAGTGTCTAGTGGGTAGTTGGTTCTTAAAACTACTTATTTATTTTGAATAAAATATTCAGTAAAATTTCGAATTCTGTTATGGAACCACACATTACACTGGCATTCAGAGAACCCCATACACTGCTACAGCTAATTAGAATCATTGAATATTTGCTAGTATTCCATTCACACACGTTGCATACAGTCATAGTCTTCAGAATGGTCCAGTGGAAAAAAGCACTGTATTCACTGTAAAACCATGAGAAAGTGGTTGTGTCCCCATGGGGATAATATAACCCTCTCTTGCCTGTCAGGGAAGGTGGTTAGGAGGCTTAAATGAGATAATTAAGTGTAAAGAATTTGAGAAGTATAAGGGGTTATCCAAAGTCAGGTTGTGTTAATATCAACATTTAAAATTATATATAACATGGTCCTTTTATTCCTTATTAAGTTTTAAACCTAGAATGGTGTTCATTTTTCAAAACAAATTAGGACAATGTTTTTAACATTCTTTGACTTCTTAAACATATTCATATAATTGATAATATGCTTGCTCCTTAGAATAACCTAAATAATATGCTGTCTGTGACCCTTACTACACTGTTCCAAGTATAAACTGTGACAGGTTATTATTCAGAAATACATATACTTGATAACTAAACATGATGTATATTTACTTATTTATTCTTTGCCTTGTAAAGACTTGACTTAATGAACCCACATATTTAAAAATGTGTACTTTTCACTTTTACTTGGGGATGGGGGGAATAGACAGCCATTTTCCCCTGTGTTTCAAGCAAAATAGGCAGAACAAGAATGAAAGGAGATATCCTCAAGTGGATTTGATCTCTGGGTAAATAAAGGACAAATTAACTGTATTCTGATTGCCACTAATCCTCAAGACTCTTATCACAACTTTCTGAAAATTCCTGAGCTGTAACATTAATCTCCTTGAAAGGGGGACACTCAATTTACAGTGTATTTTGCATGTCCCTAAACAAGTATTGAATGATGAATTTCACTGTCTGATTGAGGTGGTTTACCTCAGCACATAATTTCTTATATTAATAACCTTCCCCACAGGAGCTGAATGACCTTCTATAAATACAATCCATTCAGTCAAAAAATTAAAACCTGTAACCACCTCACAATTCATCATCTTTTTTACAGGCAGTTGTTGAAGCAGAAATGAAACACAAATCCCCAATCCTCAACCAATGTAATGTAAAATCATGCAGCCTTCTGCACTTATGTAACATGGATATATTGAAAATTACATAGCAGTTTGTGTTCCAAATCAGTTCTTTTGAGTGGATTTCTGTTTGCAGTGAGCCACAATTTTCAGGGCAAAAACTACTCCTTTCCAAAATCAAAGGCATCCTAAAACAATAGCCTCCTGAATGCTTGTATATTTTCAATCAGTCTTTAAAAATTGCCTCTTTATATGACTGCCTCAACAATTATGGTAAATCCAAATTATTAGGGTTATTCTTGGAATCTGCAAGACCTTTATTTACATAAAACTATCAGAGAATGAATTTCAGAGTTCAGAAATGGAGGCTTTCTCTTTGGGTAAGATTGATGGAGGTTTGTACTTTATTTCACTCTGTATTAAAACCCTAAAAAATATACTCAACAAACTAATGTAAGTTCTTAGTTCAGTTTGAAAATATCTATCTGAAAAACATAATCCTAGAGCAGATTGTAGAGTTATGTCAGATAATTCTCTTGTAAACCAGAAAATGTCAGTTAAAAGGCTTCAGATAATTGCTATATTTTCAAAGTGAATAAATTTAGAATATTGGATAGCATTTTAAAATTCAATATTCTTAACTACCTTTAATTATAGTAACTATGGAGGCAGAGATTGTATTTATATAAGAAATGAGATATTTTTAAAGACAAAACCAGAGTTCGATTCAGAATAGCTCCCTTTATAAGGCAGACATATCAGTTACATTGAGCAGTTTCTGTTGGCTTATCCAGTTGACAAAGTTAGGTTATATTTATTGCATCTGGTCCTCTCACATTAGGTAAGCAATCTTTATTTTACCAAAACTTCATAAGACAAAGCCAATTTCAGTGGAAGACATAACAAAGCTAAAAATTTGCTACATGAATACACACACATTAAACAAATATATGTTTTGCATAAAGCAGAAGCAAAGCACATATTTAAACCTACTGGAAGAATTGAAAAGACTAAGTAAAACATAGTATCTCTCCTTCAGAATTTCGGACCTCAAGAGAAGACCACATGTACAAAATATATTTTAATACAAGGTAGGTTATTATGTGAATGCTTCCTGTTTTGAGTGCAGTGGAGCTGGGCTGGGTGGTTGGCAAAACTTCAGGGGAAATATACACAAAATCTTAATAACAATAGTTCTAACAGTAATCTAAAGTGTCCTGAAATTTACTCAGGTTATGGATAGTAGTTTTCATATACTAAGCGATTTATAGAACTATTAAGTCCAAAATGTTGTCACATGAATATCACTATTGAGAAAACAAAACGTTTATGTAAACTTTGTAACTTTGTAAATGTTACATAAACTTTGTCAACTACTCCTTGAGATGACTTGTTTCTTGGGTTAAATTGTCTCATGTATAAGGAGTACCAATATTTGTTTTCCTTTCATGGACAGAGACAATGCCATCTCTTCAATTTATTACACTCAGTCTTGTGATTGACTATGCACTGATGAAGTGATTGTGCAGAAATTAAATGTTACGCAAACATATAATTTATCAAAAAATACTGATTTACTATTTTACCAAAATGTTTTAGAATAGATAAAATATATATCTAGTTGTAAATGTCAAGTGTCATGTTTGGAATAAAAATATTGATCAGTTAGTTCTTTGTCAACTCCAGAACTACTTCTCTGCCTTCTTTTTACAAAGACTTTTATCCCCCTCCTAACCTAAGAAACAAGGATAGTACATTTGAATTGCCTGTGAATGAGCAGGGAGAGCAAACTCAAAGAATGCTAATAGGTATTTTCTATCTTTAATTTTCATGACTACAGGAGATGTATGGGAAGAAGATAATAGGAGAAATAAATCCAGCAATTCACCCAGAAGCAACTTCCTTATATTCACATCCTTGCTGAGCTTTTGGCTTGAATAACTTTGTTGGTGGACAAACACTGTACCACCCCATGCTTGGAAAGTTCTGAATGTAATTGTCTGTCAATGATATGATGATTTATAATGCAATCTGTTCCTATTGCTAGTGCTGCTGATAACTCTAATTTGCCACTCTTTTATTAGATATGAGGAACTTGACAGTCCTCAGTTTTACAGGTTAGCTTTCCCTCTGGGGATACTGCCAATCAAATTACATCCCCCTTCCATTCTCCTTGGGAAAAGGATAACACTACCAAGACTACTATTATTGCAATGGTCATGTTTTACTAACTCATTTATTTTTTCATCTTATTAAAACCCTCATTATATGATTAAATATTTAGAAGTAAATAGAACTAGAAGTGCATGTTTATCACTTTTTAGCTATATCTTAACTAATATTCCTTTGGCATCACTAGAGTATGAAAGAGCTGAGAATATTTATGCTCAAGTCATAACTGAGGATATAACATAGTTAATGCATCATGGCTCTGATAAGTAAAAAATATGCACAATTCAAAAAGAATAAATCACTGGTGAATAGATAAATTATTGCATGGCCATTATCTGAAGAGCGGAGAATGGCATAATTCATATAATTTCTTCAAATTCATAGAATTAATATTTAAGGTATGCTACACCTGGCTAATACACATAAGCTGTTGCATAATTGGCACATGCTTGACAGCTAATTATATGTACCAAACCTCGACTATGAAGAATAAGTGAAATGAGAAAAACATAGCACATCCTTCAGTTGGGTACATAATTATATGTAAACTGTGTTTCAAAACAGAGTTATTTCTGAAAATTTTGTTTTCAAATATTTCCATTTTGTAAATTGAATAAAGATTCCACTTTAACTAAGACAATAGACATATCTAGTTCTATATGATTGGAGCTATTTTAACATCCAAATTAAAAGCAAAAGCTTATGATTATAGACCATATTGATTACTATGTGCCAGATATAGTTCTAAGTAATTCAGATGCATTAATCTTCTTTTTAATCTTCATAACCACTCAACATAATGTATTCAATCTACATTCCCATTTTAATATGTAAGAAAACTGAGGCATAGGGTGAGTAAACAATAATGTCACAAAGCTGATTCGTTAAAAAACTCAAAGGTGAATTCTTTGGCATGGCTAAAGGACTCAAATATCTGCAATCACCCTGTTCTATTACTGTTTTATTAATGAGGGTGAACTGGTTTCCAATAATCAACAAAAATGTACTAATGTATCTCCACAATTCTTTCCAATTTACTAGCTATAGCCTATTTCATGAAACTGTTGTCTGTTTGGTGTTTAAATGCAGTACTTAACATATAGATAACATTTAATAATTTTATGTTTTAAAAAAGTTTAAAGATATAGGATCCTCCTGTTTTACCTAGTCCCTGCAATGAGCTTTCAACCATAGGTCAGACTCCAAAAGCACACAGTCATGTTGGCACAGAATTAAAGCAGGAAGCAGGAAGGTCAAGAAAACAAAGAGACATTAGAGAAATGGAGAGACCGCCTACAAAAACCTGTAATCTTACAGACAGCCATTCTTAAATTTTACTTTATCCTGAAGATATTTGACCAATGTCTACTTACTCTTTTATTCAATACTAGTTTTCAACTTGTACTATTTAAAAAGCTTCTGGAAATTCCTTTGGGTGAGAACTCAGTTGTGGTCGCCAATCTATGAACAAGTAGCCATCTGTTTCTCCCAGGAAATGCATCATTTAAGAAAACCTTTACT
The DNA here is from genome assembly GCF_028021215.1 of Eschrichtius robustus. NCBI lineage: Eukaryota > Metazoa > Chordata > Mammalia > Artiodactyla > Eschrichtiidae > Eschrichtius > Eschrichtius robustus. The sequence goes on from NC_090841.1 coordinate 42,463,455, forward strand.
TTATAAGCCACTGTTCTTAGCCCTCATTCAATCAAATTGTTAGTGTTAGATTTTAATATACTTTTATATTTTATCTCAAATACAGACAGAGCAGAATTGATTGAAAAAAAAAATTACCTTTTCATGTAATACTGCTTTGAAGACAGTAAAAACTTCCCAATTCAAAGTATTTTCTCCACCATTTTATTGTTTGTAAATATATTACACAGGTAACCACATGCTTTATGTGAAGAGAAAAATGTAAAAAATACAGTATCTGCATTTTATACACATTCTCAATCAGCTCCTTTTTATAATTAAGTCTGAACACAAGGTAAGAGTTTTGAGCAATGCTACTTAAAATGAGATTCTATCAGTATTTAAGTGTATTAGGGAAGCTCTTCATTTAAAGAAAATATGTAAGGAATGTCATCATGTACTAATGAAAAACAAACAAACAACAGTATAATCTGGAAATGTGTATAATCAGTCTCATAAACATTTTGAAAATTATATTATTGATACATATATGAAAAGTATGCATACATGAGTATACATGCACACATTAAGTATGCACATATGAAGAAAATAAAAAGAAATATCTATAGGTGTGCTAAATGTTAGAGGAATTTCACTGCTCAGAGTTAGAGAGCTCAGAATTCCGAGTTGGATTGTGTAGCTGTATTATTACTTAAGTGTGTAGGGATTTGGATTAGTAGAATGCAATAACCCACAGGGCAAACCAGCATGCTGGGATATAGCACATAAACTCTTAATACTTTTCAAAACTGGCAAATATCATGAATATATAAATGAAAGGTACAAATATAAACATATTTTTTGTAAAAACATTAAAAATTTCAGCAAATGATCTGAAATTGTGACATAAGAACTAGGAAGAATATAAATCAGAAAACTAAAAGGCATAAATGGTTACAAGTGAGCTTTATTCTGTCAGTTTGATTCAACTATCAATATTTTATTCTTAAATGATTTTAAATGGACTAAGAAGTAGAGTGCTATGATGATAGTTCATTCAAAAATATTAAAATATGACTTCTAAATATTCTTCATGCAAGCCATTTTATTTTTAAAATATCAAAATTTGCTTCCAACGGTCAAAATAACTCACTTTCTCATATTGAGTCCTCAAAGCCTTCCTTTACACTTGTGTCTATCTACTGCATCTATAATATGTACCTCATAAAATGTTTTCCCTAATATGCAATCATTTAATATTTTGAGAATACGGAATGTGTTCTCTTTGGAGCCCTATGTGGAGGGGCCACAAGGCAGAGATTTGATTTAACTAAGTCACACTGGAGTCTAACAGTTTGTTGTCCCCTGTACAATAGTCTTTATCTTCACTTCCCCATTCATTTCTGAGTTGGAGGTTGACATGATTATGTAGTCATCAGTTGTTAATTGTTGATTCTTTATTTAACATTGTCAAGTCAATTTTTTAATGTTATTTCCTTATTCTTATCACACATTCAATGCCTCTTTCATTAATAGCATATTTGGTTGCTTTTAAATTTTTTAAATATTTAAAAAAGAAAAAAAATTAAATATTCTCTTTATCAAATTCTTTGTAACACACAGACGTATTATAATATTATGTAATAAAATATATAGATAAGACCATAAAATATATTTCCTAACAGTTTTCTATGATAATTCTCTAAATAAATCTTTGCTTCTAGATATGGTAATTTAATCACCATTTATTCCTTGCAGGGCTTCATTTACTTATTATCTACACATAATCATCTGAATAAAACAGCAATGGCAATGGTAATACCTGCATTACACTATTATGTTACCAAATACTATTTTGCTTTCCAAACCTCATTTTCCCGGAGAAGTTCCGTTAACTGACATAATGAACTTCCCCTAGGAAACCAGTTCCCTCATGCGGCTTTAGTATCACACGTGGCTCCCGCCTTGTCTGAGCAGTGGGGAAGCACTGCTTCTAAAGTGATTTCCCCTGGGCACAATTTATCTGTTCCCTTCCTCAACAACTGTGTAGTATTTGTGAAAAAAGAATTAATCACCACTTTTTTATGTTGTATCTTCCCTCTTTAGATGAGTTAAAAGAAGTTAGAAATACTCTCACAGTAACCCTCAGAGTGTCTTGAGTAATTGTTTGAAGCTCTAATGCCTTGTGTGGAAAGGAACACCTTCACTCCCTGCTTTACATCTCCTCTCATGCTCATAATTCATACTGTTACCAGGCTCTCAATCCAAACTTCTTATTTTCTTCTAATTAATATTGCATCACTCTAATTGGGTTTTCCACTTGTAAGATGCATGGATTAAGATTTCTATTGCTATGTTAATTAGCTTTAGGTACCAAGGATGACCTCTACAACCAAGAACCAGAATTACCATTGTGGAATTACACTATAATAACATTGGCATGAATTAGTCTTTTCTGGAGACCATCCAAACAAATTTAATTATTGAGGTGGTTAAAAGATCATGTTATAAGACTGTTTCACTACCAAGGCAGTCAGTTACATAGCATAGGTACTCAGATCAGCATTACGAAGAAGTTTCAGTGTAATTCCATGAGCATTTATCAAGTATCTACACTTGCCACACACTACAATTTGTTGTGCTAAGTGCTTGGGGATAGAGTCTTTATTTTACACAAGCTAATATTCTTTGAGGAGTGATAGACACAAAAAGACTCAGTAAATCACAATGTAAGGAGCTTCTTAAAAGAAGATCACACAAGAGACTTAAGTAGACTAACAGGACTAGACTAGGACAGTGTGTTCAAGTAACATTAGGATGGCCTTTCTAAAGAGAGATTTTTGGGTATCACTGTTCTCCCTTGACTCTTAGATGGCTGCTTTTTCAAGGAAAAGAATAAAGTCTCCATTTGGGGAAATTATCTTAGCATTTCCATAAGAATTGAAATGACAAGCTCTGAATGACACAATGTAGATAAGGTTTTCATAAGACTGTCTAGTGCCTAGTGCATTCGTTTGTTAGGCCTGCTATTACAAAGACCACAAACCAGGTGGCTTAAACAACAGATATTTATTTTCTCACAATTCTGGAGGCTAGAAGTTTAAGATCAAGGTGCTGGCAAGGTTGGTTTCTTCTGAGGCCTTTCTCCTTGGCTTAGAGGTAATCGTCATATCCTTATCTTCACATAATCTACACTCTGAGTGTATCCGTGCCCCAATCTCCTTTTCTTAAGAGGACACCATCCTTATTTGATTAAGGCCCACCTTAGTGCCCTCATTTAACTTAATTACGTCCTTAAAGACCCTATCTCCAAATATGGTCACCTTCTGATTTAATAGTGGTTAGGACTTCAACATATATATTTTGAGGGAACACAGTTCAGTGCATAATAGTGAAATAAATAGTGAATGCCCATTTGTTAGCTAGAAATTTAAAATAAGTAGACAAAGTAATCACCATCAATTAAATTCTTTTATTAGAAATCGTCTTTGAATCCATATCCCCTAAACTGCACCCCTGCCACACAGGAGTAAGAGTGGGAAAACATTAGGAAAGAGAAGCGTTATTACAGTATTTATTCTCTCCACTTATAATCATATGGAAAGAACATTTAGACTAGAAGCCGTGAGCCCTGGGCTCCTTCTCAGTTTGCTACACACTTGCTGTGCGGCCTTGGCAGGTGAGCTCTTAAGATCTCAATTATGTTATTTTTAAAATATAAAACTGAAACTTCTCCACCTTAAAGGAGACTTCAGTGGCCTTTATTGTGACAAGGTGGTGGGATCCTGGTGATGATGAAGATGGTGGTAACTGATACCGTGTTTCAAGGACAAGGTTCAGACACTCTGGCTCTTTCTGTAGAGAATTTCATGTTCTCAAAACAATATACACAGTGAATATTATTATTCCTACTTTTCTGATATGGAAATGGAAGCTCAGAATACTAAAGAAATCTTCTAAAACCACATAACCAGGGAAGAAATGGCTCTGTGTTTACACAGTTCATGATCTTTCTGTATCAGGCCACAGCAGGTTTATGGTTTCACAGTCGTGGACAGTTAAAAATAAACAAAAAACAAAAAAAACCTTTTGACTCCGTTTTCTGTGTTTAAATTTTTTTTTTGACAAAGAATAATTTCCATACTGAATACGTAAATTGTGGGGCATAACTATGATATTTTTAATGTATTTACCTTTAAGCAGATTACTTTTTAACCAAGGAACAATGCTTCATTTTTTTTTCTTTTTTCTTTTTAATATTATACACAAAAAACTTTAAAACTCATACTATCAAAATTTTAGTTACAAAATATTTTGGCCAAACTTCACAGAGTAAGTTTTGATTTTTTCCAAACAAATTTACTACATATGTTATATTGACTTTTTTTTTTATTTTAGTAGTCATAACTTACAACACTATATCTTATCTTTACAATTAAATTGAATAACTCATATTCATTTGAGCCTTTTGGAATGGGTCAATTAGTGTGCTGTATATTTATTTTTATATTATCTAGTCTTCACAATAAGGGTCATATTGAGACATACTGAGGTATAATGAGGTAGCAAATTTTCACATTAAGTGTATCATGCAAAAATCTTTGTAATTCCTGGTAGTGGAATAAAAAGAAAACTGAAAATTGCATTATACTCCACCACGTTCCTAAGTGATGTATAATCTGGTCCTTTGACAAAGTGTGGCTTATATTCTCACACGATTAATTGGTAGTTATCTGGTTAAACTGAGAAATTTGCTTCTGCTTTCTGATGATCTACATTAAAAAGAAACCAGTATTCACCTCATGAATTGTAGACAGGGTCTTTTATCTGAACTGTATTCCTGTGCTGTGCTCCAGCCCTGAACAGACTTGGAGAGTACTATATCAAACCAACAGCTTATGTACTTTTATTTTACCTAAAAGTAATGTTACTTAGCATTCTGCTCTCATTCCAAGGATACAGTCATTCAAACTTGTAACACCATTTCTGATCGTAAAGATCATTTTAAGTAGTTTTCACAAAATGACCAAAATTTGTTTCCTCCTTTGTACCTGTAATAAAATCTCTCTCAAGAAAAGAAATTTTAATCTAGTACTTCCCTATGCCCTGTCAACGACAGCAGTGGCAAAAACTTCAACAAAAGCACATTTACAGATGGAAAAGGATACCTGGGGAAGACACTGCTTGGTTTTTGGTTTCAGAGCTCTGTTTTCCTTCCCTGTAGCCTTTGATCTGTAAATTTAGGATATATAGTATAAAAGCTATTGAAGAAGTATGAGCATGAAAATCTTATGAAGCCATTTTTAAAAGATTACTTCATCTGATTACACATATATCATAGGGATTATGAGCAATTGTCCCACTGTCATTCATCTATTAATGTTCACGCTCATTAATTCCTTTGGAGGGCAGGGAAGAAGGTGAGGCCAAGTCTACGGACATTGAAATATATTTTTTGCACATATTAATGATAGCTCATATTTGACAAAATCAAGCAATTGTTTATGCTTGTAAATGCTATCTGCTTTGATGTATTTATTAGGTGTCCATACCCTCCCCTACACCAAAAAAAAAAAAAAAAGAAAGAAATGAAAAAGCACACTGAGAAGCCAAACAAGTTTCCTTTTTATGACAATGACCTCCATATAAAAAGCACACGTGCAAGTGGTGAGAGGAAATGTGATTAAACTGTCTACTAGAAACCTTTTAAGGTTCTCATAAAAATTGGATGTGCAGGAAATACTTGGACAATGCATTAAGTGGTAGCACACACTGAATGTGCTCAGGGTTTTAAAAATTTCAAAAGGGAAACCTATCTTTTCTGCTCGTATCAACTAATATTTCCCAGCCCTGTTATGTTGACTGCAGCTCACTGAATTCCCATCTCACCTTCCTTATTTCAAAAAAGGAATCAGCGTAGAGCTCTGTAAAAATTGCATTAGCTATGAATAGAATGTTACCTATTTAAATTTTCTCTCCAAATTTAATTTCCATTGTAAATGTTACTTTGTCTTTTTCTTCTTCATTTATTCAATATGCAAAGTTGACCCAACTACATTGTAGTAAAAAGTAGAAGATATAAGAATGGTCTCAGAATATATGGAGTCTACATAACAAAAGAATATTAAGGAAAAGAAATAATGAGAATCCAGCCTCTCAGCATCTCACTCTACTTGGCTTATAAATATATTGCTGAGGAATCTTCAGGAAAAAAGTTCCTATGGTCAATCAGAGGGATTCTGCTGTATCCTGAGGAAAGTATAAATGGATGTGTTTGATGTAGAAGAAAAATGTAATCTATTTAACTTTGTTCTGAAGTTAATGATATTTTAGAAGGTTGGGGACAAGCGCACAGACACACACACACACACACACACACACACGCACACATGGAAATCAAAGAGAATACTGTCACTCATTTGATTTTTAATGCTCTGTATTTCAAGTGCAGTGCTTGGTGTAGGAAGCACCAAGCAGCTAGCATGAATATTCTGCTCTATGGTACATTCCTAGAATGGAGAAGTTTCCTTTGTCAAGTCCTGAACACCTGATATCAACAGTCATTGATTTCATCTAAGTAGTTATATTCTGATTTAATGCTCTTAATTATTTTTGTTCTTATGAAGATTTTCCAGAAGTGACAGAATATGCTCACCAGCATCCCGCTTCTCACAAATGTTTGACTATGTAGCAAAGGTCTATGGAGTGTCTGGGAGCATTTGTATCTGCAGTGACTAAGAATGGGTGAGTATTAGGGTGCATGTGTGTATGTGTATGTTCATGGGTGTATGTGTCTGCATCCTTTTGTTTGACTGAAACTAGGAATGAAGTACATGGGAGACTAGTGAGGGGGGGTCAGCAGTCAACTAGATACAAATATCAGCACCCAGGATCAGAACAGGCAGGAATTTGCAGCGTCTCTCTTTCTAGAGAACTCAAAGAATAATTTATGATCTCTCTTTCTTGAAAGAGTACCAGAGAACATTTGATTCACAGGATGCAGAAGCCTTGAATAAAACTCTTGGCTTTGCCACTTGTTAGGTGTTTAATATTAAAGTAAATTCACTTAGCTTTTCTGTGTCTCAGTTTCTTCCTCCATATAATATCATCTAGCTAAGAACATCCCTTCAACAATCTTTCATTCCTAAATCATTTTAAAGAAATTAACTTTGGAAACCCTTCATTCTTCTTTGATTTCAAAGTGATTTCTAAAATAGTTCTGCTATAACTGTAAACTCAGATGAATTTTCAAAAGCCACATCAACAAAACCAAAAAATTACCTCTCTACATAAATTATTTCTAGAGTAGTATATTCTAATTAAAAACCCTTTTTACTCCCACTCATAAGAGAAGTCACATCATTCACTCTTGAAAGTTAAAAAAAAAAAAAACTTCCTTTATTGTCTAGGCTCAAATGTGTAAATACCTTCATTTTGTTTCTGGAATAGATTTATAATAAGTTACAAATTATAAAATTCAGAATATACTAAAATTACAGTAGTGTAACTGAGAGGGAAAATGTCTACAAAACAATATCTAGAATACCTAGAATGTGTCAAAAATTTAGAAAATAGCCAGTTGCTTAGAAATAGTATAGTTCTTGCATTGATATAGAAATACCTTATATTATATATTATATAATATGTGAGCTTAGAAATAGTTAAAATAATTATACTTATTGAGTTACTAGGAACCTTATTCTTTAAGCTGTATAAAAGGTATATTTAAATAATATAACAAAATGTTTAGAAAAATTGTATAGTCTTTATATTTTGTCACCCAGAGAACCACAATATAACTTAACTTCCCAGTAAACTAACACAATATCTTGCCTTCTAGGTCCCGCCCCCTGTGTCCAGAGGTATGTGTGATTTCTTGTTGTATTTGAGTCTGACTTTGTCAGAAAGTAAATGCTTACTTTCTGTAAAAGACTTTTTCTTAATAATCTGTGATCTAAAGTGCCTTTAATCTATGACAACAGTATATTTTCAGCATTGTCAACAAAAAGAGTATTAAAGTATCAGTTTAGATAAAATAAATTTCTCAGTTTCTCAGCTGAATAAGGTAGTATCTGTTTTGTATAACTCAACAGGAAAGAGTAAGATGACTTGTCACCAATATATATTATTATCTTGTAGGTGGTGTTCTCTCATAATCCAAATAATACAGCCAAATTTGGCGCCCACTGAGAAAAACGCTTTCAAGATTTGGTACTGCTACAATAGTAAAGTAGATTTATTAGACCCCAGTATCTAAATTGGGAATAAGAATCCCTTAGTTGGTTCATAGATTAGATTTACATAGATTTATAAAGGTACTTTACTCAACACAGGGTAAGAGATATTTGCAGTTGTTGTTTTCCTGTCAAGACAAAATGTTCAGTTCTAAATGCTTAGATTTTCAGCAATTTGAATGTCAGGCAAACAAGGTAGAAAAAAAGTGTCATCCATCAAATCTTAGAATCCTGGGAAGTGCCTTGGGTTCTGTAAATATTAGTTTAAAAATTTGTATTAATTTGCATAAGCTCTAATTAAACAGCTCAAAATATGACATTTGTTTTTATATGAAACATCCAGTAATTTTATTAAAAACACAAGCAAGGTGAAAAATATTGGGGCAGAAGAAACACTGGGTTTCCACTGAACTAAGAAAAAAAGATGAATATCCATCCACTTGTAATACAATCACCCTCATCAAAGTAATCAATTTTAAACTGTCAGAAATTATAAAAAATATAAATCATAGTTGGCAAACAAGTACACTCAAAGTACCTAAAGCGTGACTGCCCACTACCTGCCTTGCTACTGTTGTCCAAGAATTCAACTTAACATTGATTTCAGCTGAATGACTTTACTATATGGCACTGCAGTTATTTCACTAAGTTCACTGTTATACAATTGTCTTCATCAATCTATATCATCTAGGAAAAATGGAAAAGCTTGATGAGACATAAGGGCAAAAAGCAGATAAAGTGAAAAGAATAGTTGTATGCTGAGGAGTTTTTAGTGAATACTTCATGATAACATTTCCTTTTGACATTTGTGATTGATTTTCATGTGTTTGAATTTTTACATGTCACTAGTTCATTCAGCTTTTTTTTTTTTTTTTTGATTGAACACTTAAGGTTTTCAAATTTAAGGGGTGGGACACTTGAACTCAGTGGTCTCTGTGCTTCCCTAGTTATACTCCAATAACTTGTGCCTTGTACAAATAGAAACATAGTGACAGAGAGTACAAATAAAATGAAGAAATAAACTTTGTCAAGGTGAATAGTTCCTATTAACTTCAGTGAAAAACTGGAAAGCAAAATCTTTATCATAGATAATTATTGCATAACAGTTGTTCACCTGCAGGTGCATTGTTTTGATTACAATGTAGACCTTAACAAAGAAACAGCAGAAAAATGAGTATTTAACTAGAAATAAAGAAAACAAAAATAAATTTAAGTTATGATTTTAAAAAATAGTCCTAATGCTCTCAATGTTAGAGATACTTCTTCTGAAGTATCTTGAAATCTTCTACTTTGTAATGTGAACAATGGATAGGCATTTCTTTGGGTTTAAAATGATACCTAGTTTCTCCTAAATATCTTATACAAGTTATTCTTTGAGGTGTTAGCAGAATCAAACTCATTTGCAATATTTTTTAGAGCATATGTATATCATAGCTTAACATCAGGGGTCCATACATTCTAATATTAACCATTTTCCAATTTGACAACATAACATATACAGTATTTTTCTGAGCTTCAGTTTTTTGTTTTGTTTTTAATTAAAAATGTGGGTCCAAAAATGAGGTGTGTGTAGTTAATAATTAAGGACTCTTTCAAAAGAGTTTTCCTTTTTTTTAAAAAAAAAAGTATATTTAACCAGATTTCTGGGAGAAGAAATTTAAGACAGTTATGCAATTATGTTAAATGACAAAATTAAAATTTAGAGGAAATCTAGACAAGTAGAAATCATAGATGGTAAACTAAAGTAAAGTAAAATAGTGCTTGGAGAAGTCTCGGTACATAGACATAGACGATCTGAATTAATACCTGAATATGAAATCTGAATTTCTTAATTTAAATGATTGAATTAGTTTTCTGGTTTAATCCTCAAGTGGCTTGATTCAAGTGTCTGAATAGCCCTAGAGAAACTGGCCACTGAGGTGATGGATTAACAATGCCCAGAGAGCAAATCTGGAAGAACAGAGAAGTGCTGGTAATTTCACAGCCTTCTCTGCTTGGCATTGACATATCCCTCCCATTATTATATCAAATTTACAAATAGAAGAAGAAAAAAACTCTAAGAGGTTTGAATTAACCCTACTTGGTAGCTTAATCTGAGAAGCACACCTCTTTTTATCAATACATTAAGCATTATACTAGTTGAAACATCATTTTCTAGAACTGATTCATATTAGAGCTAGTAATCACAACATGCTTTCATAATGAATTTGCAAGCTAAATAACTCATAAGTCAGGTTGTTACCTTTATGTTACAAATGGTCTGTATTACACGATATTGTGTTTTTGCTCCTTTTCTAGTCAACTCCATCTTTAACCCATCCCCCACTCCCCACTGTGCCCTCATGGAATTTATTGTAGGGTCTATATTGGTCATAGGCACAGTTGTGTATTTGAAATGGAACAATAGAAGAAGATTAATGAAGATTATTTGGGTGTTCTACCCTAAATGTTCTAGATAGATAATCAAGCATTGTGGAAATCATAGAGAACTGGCAATTTTCTACTCTATCATTGCCAGTAATTTCCCTAGTGACAATTCTTGTTCCTTGAAATTTTTGTTTACTTAACTTAGAAATTTTGAAATTACATGAAAATTACTTTCATTAGATTCAAGTACAATTACCCTAAGGTTTTGAAAACTTTTTGAAATTGACTATTGGCTTGTCATGTCATAGCTTTCTCTGGAGAACCCTAGAGACTGATACAGATCTCTATACTCAAAGAACCTGTGTACTTATCCATACCTATCATTATGCTTTGTATTGAAAGAAAAGTGACTCTTGGTATAATTTTTTTCTAACTACCAATATAAAATATGAGAACACATCAAGCAATTACTGTGTGTGGGCAGGGGAAGGAGGGGAAGGAAACTGTAAAAGACTTCTTGTTTGCATGGCACTAATGTGGGCCAGAAAATCTGCTTGAGACAATGTAAAAATGTGAATTGCAGAGACTAATGAATTGGACATGAGTCCTTGTTTTCCTAAAGAGAAACTACAGGACCCTGGGCTTGTCTCTTGAAAACTCAGTGATTCATTCTTCTCAAAGACAGATTTGGATAATAATAATGATTCTATGTCTACATGTTAGGGCTACTGTGAGAAGCTAATAAAATAATGATTATTAAATCACTTTGAAAAGTATTAAGCAATATTTAAAATAGTACTTATTGTAAATAATTCAAGAACTGCTCAAAACCACAATATTTTTCAAAAACTGAGCCACTGTATTTCTTACACAAAATACATATCATTATGAGTTCTATATTCTCCTCATAAATCTTTCTTCCTCTAATGCAACTATCTCCTTAATTTTAAAACATATGGAAAATTTAGGGATCACAGTTTAACATAAAGATATAAAATGCTAAGCAAAGGTATAACAATTAGAGTGATGAGCAGCTGAGTACAAATTAGATGCTCCTTAAAAATTGGTATAATTAAATCAGTAATTAGAAACATGGGTGAATATGTATAATATATCGACTTATTGACATTATATTACAACACATAATATATTCAATGACATCATGAGTTTAATGTATTTCATATATTGAAGATATATGAAAATATAAAGAATATTATACCATTACATTTATGAGCACATTTTACTTTAATTTACTGCCTTAAGAATATTTTGCAAAGGTCATATATAGCACCTGTGAAAAGGGTACACACTATGGTACTGAGTATTTAACAGCAATAAGGATCAAAAAGAAAACTTAGAAAGGGCCATAAATATATAATCCTAAATTATAAAATAGAGTGAAAGCTGGGGAATCCAGGAGTCATTGGCCTTCTCAAAGCTATAAAGTCTTTATGGATTTTATGGCAAAACATCTCTTCTATTTCTGACCTTACCACAAATTCTATCTTTTAGAAATAATTCCTAATGGAATTTCAGTAGTCTGAAGGGGATAATATGTAGTTAATATGAATCGTTCAAGAAAAGCTCCAAAAATGTTGACTTTTCTGCAAAATGAAGGCACCATATGCCTTGCACAAAATATATGTTCAAAAAATGTGCTATATTTTTGCCATAAATTTTTCATCCTTATCGCAAATAGTCTCCTTAATTTTAAAACGAAAAAATAGTGAAGAAGTCACATTTTAGCATAAGCATATACAATATTAATCAAATAATACTGACTAGGTTGATTTTAGGGCGTATAATTCAACCGTACTCAATTGCAAGCTTGCCTTTCCATGAAGCATCTCTTTGGCAGGCAGCTGGTTGGCATGGCAGCAGGGAAGTGTACAATGGCCAGAATACTCAAGGTCAGACAATTCATCTGCATATTCACTCTGTACACATCAATCACTGATATCTCATAATAAGAGGTAAAGTAAGCACACCTATGCTAAAGTACTTTCACATAGTGTTACCTTATTTGTCTGTCAAAACAGCCCTGATAATAACAAATTATTATCTCCATTTCACAAACAAGAAAACCAAGAGTCAGAGACAGTAGTTGTTAGTATAAATTTCACTGTAAAAAATAAACTTTGGTTTAAAAATGAACTGATAAACATGTTTTCCTTCCAAAAAGTATTCCCAAGTATGAGTGTTATGACAAGTATGCAGATTACTGCAGTACAAGGCTTAATATAATTGTCATTGGAAATATGAAGATAAAGTCCTTAAGAGTTTAAAAACAACATATTGATACAATTTTATTTTTTTGTTGTTGTTGATGGTAGACAGGAGTGTTGATGGGAAAAGACCTCATGGAGGCAGATTTAAATGAAGATTAAAGGATTGGAAAAGAGGGAGAGAATAAGCTATAGTAGGAGTTTAGAGATGAAAATGTATGGAACCATTATTTAGAGAAGAATAAATAATTCATTTTGGCTTGAAATTAAGTTATCTTTAGGGGAAACATTTGAGAAAGTTTAGAAAGGTAGGTCAGGAGTGAAATTGTACAGGACCTTGCACAGCCAGCCTAAGGTGTTTATACATTTTAGGAGGAAGCAGTGGGATTAGAGGGCTGACATAGTTAAAGGTACTCTTTAATAAGGTAAATCTGTCTTCAGTAGTTGGAGGATTGAACAAGAAGCACTGGATGAAGAGGAAAGTCAAGCAGTTACTGGAACTACCTAAACTGGAGGGAAATAAAATATGGTAGGGAATTTTAAAAATGGGGAAAATTGGTATGAGAGATACTACAGAAATAGAATTGACAATACTTATTAACAAATGTGGGCCTCTGGAGGCTAAAGGACTTTTCAAATATACTTTCATAAGTAGAAGTTGTAAGACTCAGAATAGTGGTGAAATTGACATAAGCTGGAGACTCTGGAGAAATGGTTGGTTTACCATAGTCATTTGGACATTCTGTGCTAACAGGTTATCTGGAGACTTCCAACAACATAAATGTTAATATTTATATGAAGAGAAGTAGATGCAGTTCATACTTGTAGAAATTTAAGCGTACAGTAGAAATTTAATGAATTGTTGGTGATGAATGATTTATCAGTAAATCTAAATAATAGTTAAGGATTTCTGAAAAAAAAAAAAAAATCAGTTGCTACATGAGCTATATCATAGTGATGTCTTGCCCTTTTACTCTTCAAAATTATTCATGCCTGCTTTTGGGAAGGAGGTTGGAATGCAGAATTTATATTTAGGATCCTGATTTATATGCCTCTTTCTTTTTGCTTCATTCTTGAGTATGTATAGTGACACAGAAAAAAAATTAAATTATGGCACTAAATAGCTTATCTTTAATTGTAAGCCCCATAATACAAAATCATCTTCAGAATGTTTGGAAAAATGAATAATGTAAAGCAGGAAATAGGTAAATGTCCAAGGTTTTTAAACAAATATTAAAACGAGTGGCAAATGTTAACATTTGGTCAAGAAAGACTACTGTACTTAGCAGTCAAATACCACGATATTAACTAACTGACCAAATGAAGGCCTAGGCTTTCAAGATGCTTCCCAACTTCCTTCACTTCAAGAATGTGTTTGAAAGCCTCCTTTGTTTTCCATTTTTAATGCATTATCATCACACTTAATTACTAAGCCTTTTTGAAAATTATTCAGCTTTTTAGGTTTGAAACTACCTAAAATAGATAGTAGGGTGTCTATTTTTGCATAGAAAATTGCTATGTGAGAGCACCCAATTTAATCTAGCGTATATGCTAAATCAGGGCTTTAAAGAAAAAAAAACTTTCTCCTAATCTTTTCAGTTCTTTCAGTCGATAAAACAAGTAGGCGTACTAGCTTGGCTTAATACGCTTTAAAGAGAGAGTTCTGCACGTGAAGTGACAAAAGCTTGCTGGGTGTTTTATTATGCATTCTTTTCTTTGTATCTTAGAGGACATTTATACAAAATGGTATTTCCCTTTTAGGTGTGCATCATAACACATCGAAGGAAAGATGGCATTTCCAGACAAGTCTTTCATCCTGTGACAGCTGAATTATTCTCTTCCAAATATGCTAAAACAACAGATTTTCATTTTGTTCAAGGCTTTACATCATCATTAAAAAGGCTTTTGGAATTTGTTCCAGTCATCAAAAATGTGGAACTAGGAGAGAGAATAAATATTGAGGTACCAATATCACACCATCTCTGAGACAGGATTGAAACCTCGGAAAAAGCATGTGCAATTACAGAGAACCTTCTCACTGTAAACAGCAAAGCCAAAGTCTTACAAATAAATGGAGTAGGCAGCTTATGGGATGTGATTAGAGGGGCAAGCCAGATGCTCCTATCTAAAAATATCTCTCCCGCCTGCTACCTTTAGAATTTATTCCTCTGCATCTTGGAGGCTTTTTTGATCAGCAAGAGACCCCCATTAAAATATAAATACTCCCGGGAAATGCAGAGCCTTAATCTTTTATCAACTATCATCTTAGTGGACTAGTGGAATGAAACAAGAAATAGAATAGAGCTTTGGAAAAATGTGTAGAGAAACAAGGTAAAGGTGAAAGGGATACTGGCAGGAGAGAGAAAACCCTGAAATAGGAATTTCTATATTTCACAATTTTGTCTGGCACCAGTTCTGAGTAAACTGGGTTTTATGTGAAAGAAAGAAAAAAGACACAGAACTATTCAAGCAATTTTTAACAATTTCTATTTAATAGAAAAATCCAGTGGTTAGAAGAAATGCCTTTTGACCTTGATAGGTCTAAGTTCTATATCAATTCTATTTACTTTTAAATGACTATGGAAATATCAGTTAATCTTGGTAAATAAGATTATCGTATTAAATGGAAAATAATAATGCCTACCATAGGATTTCTGTAAATATTAAATTAGGTGATGTGTATGGTGACACAAATTAATAATATTTAGCAAAAATCAGATTTGGCTATAACTCAGAAAGAGTTGTGTATCCTCCAATTTAATCCACAGAATTCCCTCAGAAGTTGGTGGTTCTCTCTCCTGTGTCTGTGACATCATACAGCATTGGAGTAAAATCAGAAAGAAGATTCACATCTAGGTTTTGTCACTTGATAGCTGTGAGATTTGTAGCACTTTATTCAACCTTTAGAAATGTTCTTTTCCTCATCTAATCACTATTGCTATGCTCTGCCAGGTAGGATTCTTTCGAAAATATGAGATAATTTATGTAGAATATCTAATGTTAGGGGACATAGTAGTTTCACAATAAAGGATATTTGTCTGTGATATATTTTACTCAGTATTATTACTTAAATGAAAATTTCAGCTTCTTTTCTGGGAAAATACTGTTTTCTCTTGGTAAATTAAGTTGTGTATACTTGGTTAAAAAAAGATTGTCCTCTTGGGACTTATATGGTTGTCCAGTGGTCGAGAATCCACCTTCCAGTGCAGGGGACATGGGTTCAACCTCTGGTCGGGGAGCTAAGATCCCACGTGCCACGGGGCAACTAAGCCCATGCGCTACAACCAGAGAGAAACCTGCAAGCCGCAGTGAAAGATCCCGCAAGCCACAACTAAGACCTGATGCAGCCAAAAATAAATAAATAAATTAATAAATAAAATATTAAAAAAAAAGATTGTCTTATTAATGTCTAATAATCTTAAGTGGCAGAATTTTAAAATACAAAACAGGATGCCATAGGTATGTATACACAGAAAATTCTTTCCTAGAAAATATCTACTCAGAGCTGCCAAGACCTTGACAAGGAAAATAAACATTCAAGACAGGTGATCATGTGGACTTTTCAAAATGATTAAAACCATGTGAAGTGCTTAAAATTGTCTACTTAACAACAAACAGCTCTGCTTCTCCAAGCTATCTATCCATCCATCTGTCATATGGCACGGGACAGGTTTTCCCATTGTGTATTTATTTTTTCTCATTACTAAGGACAGCTGGTAGAATGTGAATTTCTATCAGATACACTTAACCCTTGGCTTGTAAGCAAGAAAAATATTGAATTTTATCATTTAATTTATTTTTCTCAACATTTACTGGGTGAAATGTCTTCCATTCCACTCTGTTCCTTGGTTATCAGTAAAGCTATAGTGTATAGTGCAATGAGCTCTTAAATTACTCTGCAAAGCCTCTAGTCCAATAGGTTATTAACCAATGTTTCATAATAATGAAGAATTTGGGTGTAAGTATTAATTTATTCCTCTCTCCCTCTCTTTCTCTTGTTCTGCTTTTCAGTGCACTAGAAATACATACCATTTGCTCATGGTGATGGCAAATGGTATCACAAATGAGGTGAAGATATATAGGGACATATCCAAGTGCAAGTCTCCCAAAGCAGCCTACACTGAAAGGTGCCTGGGGAGGATGAGGAAACTGGAATACATTTCGCTCAGCCACAGAGTTTTCTTCCACATCAGAAAGAGTGACTGCTGACATAATTGGACTCATAACTTCAAATCAGAAAGAAACAGCAGTCATAAATGAAAATGTTGTCAAAGATCCTGTTTTCACAGAAGCAGCCTGGGTGCTCATGTTAAATGCTGGGGGCATGAACAGGAAAGACAGAGCAAGGAATAGTGTGTCTGAGCCAAACATCGCCCTGTGCTGCCCCTTTCTACTAGAGTCATTATCCTTAATGACTCAGATGTAGAAACAACAAACCAGGGCTCCCAACAAAAACAGACAGAATTGATGGTGCTATCTAGATTTTCCTCACTGAACTTTCAATAGCATTTGTTTAAAGAGAGGGGATTTTGGGGTTGCACTTTTCTGATAACAACCTTAATTTCCTCATTCCCTTTTTATATGTAGATACAGTTTCTATCTCTTAAGTGCCTGCAGGGATCTATCCATTTAAAAGAAAATCAAAGGAGAAGGTGAATTTGTATGTTAATCCTCTCCCTATAAAATAAACATGGGGTGTGTTGTAATTATTTCTTTCATCTGTTACTAGTGATGACTTTAACTAAAGTAGAGGTGAGCATCTGTACTGAGGTAAGCAAGCTGGCTCTGCTGAAGGCTTAGTAACTCTGCAAGTCATTTCTCTGAATTTTGTGGCATCTTCTAAACTCACATTCCTATGGATAAATGTCTCACGTGGTTGTGCAGAGACCAGTTTTCTTCATGAAATAGCCGGGTGCTGACAGCACACTCTAGAGTGCAAATGCTTCTCCAGCAAAAGCACAATAGATTGTGGAAAGCCCCTTGGACGGTGATTGATACAAATACTGCTTCCCTGTATTTATTTAATGATGTTCAACCTCCTGCCATCTACAACAACACTGTCCTAATTATTCAAGCCGACATTTCTCACTACAATGTTATTTGACAGCCTCACAGACATGTTTAAAAAAAAAATTAGTGTAAGTAAATAGTTTACTTCAAGCACACGAAAGTTCCTAGCATATCATAGGTACTCTAGAAATGTGGTTCTTATTCTTATAGTCAACTTTTTCTGATTCTTCTCATCCAATATAAAAGTATTCTCATAACAGAGTCCAATAGTCTACCTGGAGGGTAAGTAGTAATTTAAAACCAAGAACGGTAAAGTATGAAATGTATGCTCACAGATATAAGGGATACTAATTATGAGCTGGAGCCTTCATTATATCTTGGCTACTCATCCCCTCCCCCAGTGTGAAAGCAGGAGGCACCAAAACAGGTCACCAGATTTATGATTTTTGAGAAAAAAATATTAAAACTGGAATGCGTATACTGTAAGCACTAGATACTACAAAAATCTGCTAGTTAAGAATAATCATCAAAAGGTGAGAATATATATATTTTTAAATTTTACCTTAAAATGCTAACACTGAAGCCATATGCCATAATATTGCAGCTATTCACTACATGCTCTCTCAAATCAGGGACCTAGTAGGATTTGTTCATCCCTGTGTCCCCAGTGCCTACAATGACTGGAACACGGCACATGCTCAAAAAAAACTTGCTGAGCCAATGAGTGAATATTCCATTACATATCTTAATGGCAAGGTTGGTCATTGAAATATTTATTTTATTTCTTATACTTATATATACTCATAAACTTGTTCTCAAAATTTCTTGGCAAATATTCTAGAGTACAGGTTATTGTTGCAAAAATATCACACAAATTATTTCTAACAGCATCAGAGTCTCCATCCTTTCCTTTCTGCTTGCTCTTTCCTCATCACAAGTCAACCCTCTAACCTGCACCCATTAATAATATGGGGGGTGTTATTATTACACACTTGTAACTCCTCGTTTTTTCATTTCCACTCCTCACCAACAAACCCAACGGGCAGTGTATGTTTGAAATAGCTTTCTTCACAGTAATCTTACCTAGTGTATCTAGTATACGTACTTTTCTCCTTGGGTTCAGAATTCTACAGGGTGAGCTTACATTAAATATGGGATAAGGGAATTGAATCATGGACAATCAAGAAAAACACACTCTATTTCCTGCAGAGATACTTGAGTCATAATAGTCATCTTCACATTTCCCCTTTGCTTCCAACTGGAACATAGTGGTTCTGTAGTTCTCAGCAAACCAGCTGACATTTCTGGTCCATGTGACAATGCAGGATGCCTCACACGTGATGGTGCAATTTTGTCAGGGCACATTTTCAAGTGAAGAAAGCTCTGGGTCGACAGTCTAGAAGAGTGGGGTTGGAAAGTAACATCTGCCAAGTATCAGAAGCTGTTGCAACCTTGAAATAATGCAATTATTTTCTTTTCTTACTGTCCTGACTGCTTCTAGCCCATGCCTTATGACACCGTAACACTATGACTCTCTCTCTCTATGTGTGTGTGTATGTGTACTATGTTTATACATATAAAATCCTATATGTACATAGCTGTATATATATACATTATATGTATTATATAAATGTGATCTTACAACAACACTGCAAGGTGGAAACTTATTTTCTCTGCTTTATTCATAAAACTAGTATTTAGAAAGATTACGTCCTTTGTGCAAAGCCACCTGACTAGTAATTGGAGAGTTGGATTCAAACCTAGACCAACTAATCTACACTTGTTGCATTGCCTCCTACAAATTTTTGACTGAAATATTAGATAGGCTGAAGCTGAAGGAAAGAGTTTTCGGGTTGTTGCAAGAGCAACGTTAGTTTGAATGATCACTGTGACACATCAAGGGTGCTAGAGTGTATCAGCAAAGGGAACTTGGGCTCTTCCCTATTGCCTTTTTGTTGAAACCTCGGAGCTGTAGATTACTGCAGAGCTCAGCTGATGGCCCTGGCCCATGCTCTGGGCACAAAAAGTATAATTTCACAATACCCTGTCTATCTCACAGAACAAGGACACTTAGATTAGGAAACTCCCTCCTAAACTCCCTGGCCCTCAGATCAAACATCTTAAATCACAACTCGGATTGCCACTTACCCCTTCTTTCTTTTTTTTTTTTTTTTTAATTTTTGAATTTTATTTTATTTTATTTTTATACAGCAGGTTCTTATTAGTCATCAACTTTATACACATCAGTGTATACATGTCACTCCCAATCTCCCAATTCTTCACACCACCACCCCCATCACCCTGCCGCTTTCCCTGCTTGGTGTCCATACGTTTGTTCTCTACATCTGTGTCTCAATTTCTGCCCTGCAAACCAGTTCATCTGTACCATTTTTCTAGGTTCCACATACATGCATTACTATACGATATTTGTTTTTCTCTTTCTGACTTACTTCACTCTGTACGACAGTCTCTAGACACATCCACATCTCAACAAATGACCCAAATTCGTTCCTTTTTATGGCTGAGTAATATTCCATTGCATATACGTACCACATCTTCTTTATCCATTCGTCTGTTGATGGGCATTTAGGTTGCTTCCATGACCTGGCTGTTGTAAATAGTGCTGCAATGAACATTGGGGTGCATGTGTCTTTTTGAATTATGGTTTTCTCTGGGTATATGCCCAGTAGTGGGACTGCTGGATCATACGGTAATTCTATTTTTAGCTTTTTAAGGAACCTCCATACTGTTCTCCATAGTGGCTGTATCAATTTACATTCCCACCAACAGTGCAAGAGGGTTCCCTTTTCTCCGCACCCTCTCCAGCATTTGTTGTTTTTCTGATGATGCCCATTCTAACTGGTGTGAGGTGATACCTCATTGTAGTTTTGATTTGCATTTCTCTAATAATTAGTGATGTTGAGCAGCTTTTCATGTGCTTCGTGGCCATCTGTATGTCTTCTTAGGAGAACTGTCTATTTAGGTCTTCTGCCCATTTTTGGATTGGGTTGTTTTTTTAATATTGAGCTGCATGAGCTGTTTATATATTTTGGAGATTAACTCTTTGTCTTTTGATTCGTTTGCAAATATTTTCTCCCATTCTGAGGGTTGTTTTTTCATCTTGTTTATGGTTCCTTTGCTGTGCAAAAGCTTTGAAGTTTCATTAGGTCCCATTTGCTTATTTTTGTTTTTACTTCCATTACTCTAGGAGGTGGATCAAAAAAGATCTTACTGTGATTTATGTCAAAGAGTGTTCTTCCTGTGTTTTCCTCAAAGAGTTTTATACTGTCTGGTCTTACATTTTGGTCTCTAATACATATTGAGTTTATTTTTGTGTATGGTGTTAGGGAGTGTTCAAATTTCATTCTTTTACATGTAGCTGTCCAGTTTTCCCAGCACCACTTATTGAAGAGACTGTCTTTTCTCCATTGTATATCCTTGCCTCCTTTGTCATAGATTAGTTGACCATAGGCATGTGGATTTATCTCTGTGCTTTCTATACATCATGTTCCAATGATCTATGTTTCTGTTTTTGTGCCAGTACCATATTGTCTTGATTACTGTAGTTTTATAGTACAGTCAGAAGTCAGGGAGTCTGATTCCTCCAGCTCCATTTTTTTCCCTCAAGACTGCTTTGGCTATTCAGGGTCTTTTGTGTCTCCATACAAATTTTAAGTTTTTTTGTTCTAACTCCGTGAAAAAATGTCAGTGGTAATTTGATAGGGATTGCATTGAATCTGTAGATTGCTTTGGGTAGTATAGTCATTTTCACAATATTGATTCTTCCAATCCAAGAACATGGTATATCTCTCCATCTGTTGGTATCATCTTTAATTTCTTTCATCAGTGTCTTATAGTTTTCTGCATACAGGTCTTTAGTCTCCCTAAGTAGGTTTATTCCTAGGTATTTTCTTCTTTTTGTTGCAGTGGTAAATGGGATTGTTTCCTTAATTTCTCTTTCAGATTTTTCATCATTAGTGTATAGGAATGCAAGAGATTTCTGTGAATTAATTCTGTATCCTACAACTTTATCAAATTCACTGATTAGCTATAGTAGTTTTCTGGTGGCATCTTTAGGATTTTCTATGTATAGTATCATGTTATCTGCAAACAGTGACAGTTTTACTTCTTCTTTTCCAATTTGTATTCCTTTTATTTCTTTTTCTTCTCTGATTGCCGTGGCTAGGGCTTCCAAAACTATGCTGAATAATAGTGGCAAGAGTGAACATCCTTGTCTTGTTGCTGATCTTAGAGGAAATGCTTTCAGTTTTTCACCATTGAGAATGATGTTTGCTGTGGGTTTGTCATATATGGCCTTTATTATGCTGAGGTAGGTTCCCTCTATGCCCACTTTCTGGAGAGTTTTTATCATAAATGGGTGTTGAATTTTGTCAAAAGCTTTTTCTGCATCTACTGAGAGGATCATATGGTTTTTATTCTTCCATTTGTTAATATGCTGTATCACATTGATTGATTTGCATATATTGTAGAATCCTTGCATCCCTGGGATAAATCCCACTTGGTCATGGTATATGATCCTTTTAATGTGTTGTTGGATTCTGTTTGCTAGTATTTTGTTGAGGATTTTTGCATCTATATTCATCAGTGATATTGGTCTGTAATTTTCTTTTTTTGTAGTATCTTTGTCTGGTTTTGGTATCAGGGTGGTGGTGGCCTCATAGAATGAGTTTGGGAGTGTTCCTTCCTGTGCAATTTTTTGGAAGAGTTTGAGAAGGATGGGTGTTAGCTCTTCTCTAAATGTTTGATAGAATTCACCTGTGAAGCCATCTGGTCCTGGACTTTTGTTTGTTGGAAGATTTTTAATCACAGTTTCAATTTCATTACTTGTGATTGGTCTGTTCATATTTTCTATTTCTTCCTGGTTCAGTCTTGGAAGCTTATACCTTTCTAAGAATTTGTCCATTTCTTCCAGGTTGTCCATTTTATTGGCATACAGTTGCTTGTAGTAGTCTCTTAGGATGCTTTGAATTTCTGCGGTGTCTGTTGTAACTTCTTTTTCATTTCTAATTTTATTGATTTGAGTCCTCTCCCTCTTTTTCTTGATGAGTCTGGCTAATGGTTTATCAATGTTGTTTATCTTCTCAAAGAACCAGCTTTTAGTATTATTGATCTTTGTTATTGTTTTCTTTGTTTCTATTTAATTTATTTCTGCTCTCATCTTTATGATTTCTTTCCTTCTGCTAAATTTGGGTTTTGTTTGTTCTTATTTCTCTAGTTCTTTTAGGTGTAAGGTTAGATTGTTTATTTGAGATTTTTTTTGTTTCTTGAGGTCAGCTTGTATAGCTATAAAATTCCCTCTTAGAACTGATTTTGCTGCATCCCATAGGTTTTGGATCATCGTGTTTTCATTGTCATTTTTCACCAGGTATTTTTTAATTTCCTCTTTGATTTCTTCAGTGATCTCTTGGTTATTTAGTATTGTATTGTTTAGCCTCCAAGTGTTTGTGTTTTTTTATGTTTTTTTCCCTGTAATTCATTTCTAATCTCATAGCATTGTGGTCAGAAAAGATGCTTGATATGATTTCAATTTTCTTAAATTTACTGAGGCTTGATTTGTGACCAAGATGTGATCTATCCTGGTGAATGTTCCGCACGCAGTTGAGAAGAAAGTGGAATCTGCTGGTTTTGGGTGGAATGTCCTATAAATACCATTTAAATGTATCTGGTCTATTGTGTCATTTAAAGCTTCTGTTTCCTTATTTATTTTCATTTTGGATGATCTGTCCACTGGTGTAAGTGAGGTGTTAAAGTCCCCCACTATTATTGTGTTACTGTCAATTTCCTCTTTTATAGCTGTTAGCAGTTGCCTTATGTATTGAGGTGCTCCTATGTTGGGTGCATATATATTTATAATTGTTATATCTTCTTCTTGGATTGATCCCCTGATCATTATGTAATGTCCTTCCTTGTCTCTTGTAACATTCTTTATTTTAAAGTCTATTTTATTTGATATGAGTATTGCTACTCCAGCTTTCTTTTGATTTCCATTTGCATGGAATATCTTTTTCCATCCCCTCATTTTCAGTCTGAATATGTCCCTAGGTCTAAAGTGGGTCTCTTGTAGACAGCATATATATGGGTCTTCTTTTTGTATCCATTCAGCAAGCCTATGTCTTTTGGTTGGAGCATTTAATCCATTCACGTTTAGGGTATTATTGATATGTATGTTCCTATTACCATTTTCTTAATTGTTTTGGGTTTGTTTTTGCAGGTCCTTTACTTCTCTTGTGTTTCCCACTTAGAGAAGTTCCTTTAGCATTTGTTATAGAGCTGGTTTGGTGGTGCTGAATTCTCTTAGCTTTTGCTTGTCTGTAAAGCTTTTGATTTCTCCATCGTATCTCAATGAGTTCCTTGCCAGGTAGAGTATTCTAGGTTGAAGTTTCTTCCCTTTCATCACTTTAAGTATATCACGCCACTCCCTTCTGGCTTGTAGAGCTTCTGCTGAGAAATCAGCTGTTAACCTTATGGGAGTTCCATTGTATGTTATTTGTCCTTTTTCCCTTGCTGCTTTTAATAATTTTTCTTTGTCTTTAATTTTTTTGCCTATTTGATTACTATGTGTCTTGGCGTGTTCCTCCTTGGGTTTATCCTGTATGGGACTCTCTTCCTGGACTTGAGTCCCTATTTCCTTTCCTATGTTAGGGAAGTTTTTTACTATAATCTCTTCAAATATTTTCTCTGGGCCTTTCTCTCTCTCTTCTCCTTCTGGAACCCCTATAATGTGAATGTTGCTGTGTTTAATATTGTCCCAGAGGTCTCTTAGGCTGTCTTCATTTCTTTTCATTCTTTTCTCTTTATTCTGTTCCGCAGCAGTAAATTCTACCATTCTGTCTTCCAGGTTACTTATCCGTTCCTCTGCCTCCGTTATTCTGCTATTGATTCCTTCTAGTGTAGTTTTCATTTCAGTTATTGTATTGTTCATCTCTGTTCTTTTGTTCTTTAATTCTTCGAGGTCTTTGTTAAACATTTCTTGCACCTTCTAGATCTTTGCCTCCATTCTTTTTCCCAGGTCCGGGATCATCTCTACTATCATTATTCTGAATTCTTTTTCTGGAAGGTTGCCTATCTCCACTTCATTTAGTTGTTTTTTCTGGGGTTTTATCTTGTTCCTTCATCTGGTACATAGCCCTCTGCCTTTTCATCTTGCCTATCTTTCTGTGATAATAAAATATCACAGAAAAATGTCACAGAAAAAACCACAGATAATGTGGTTTTTGTTCCACAGGCTGCAGGATTGTAGTTCTTCTTGCTTCTGCTGTCTGCCCTCTGGTGGATGAGACTATCTAAGAGGCTTATGCAAGTTTCCTGATGGGAGGGACTGGTGGTGGGTAGAGCTGACTGTTCCTCTGGTGGGCGGAGCTCAGTAAAACTTTAATCTGCTTGACTGCTGATGGGTGGGGCTGGGTTCCCACCATGTTGGTTGTTTGACCTGAGGCAAACCAACACTGAAGCCTACCTGGGCTCTTTGGTGGGACTAATGGCAGACTCTAGGAGGGCTCACACCAAGGAGTACTTCCCAGAACTTCTGCTGCCAGTGTCTTTGTCCCCATGGTGAGCCACAGCCACCCCCCCCCGCCTCTGCAGGAGACCCTCCAACACCAGCAGGTAAGTCTGGTTCAGTCTTCCCTGGGGTCACTGCTCCTTCCCCTGGGTCCCGATGTGCACACTACTTTGTGTTTGCCTTCCAAGAGTGGAGTCTCTGTTTCCCCCTGTTCTGTTGAAGTCCTGCAATCAAATCCCAGTAGCCTTCAAAGTCTGATTCTCTAGGAATTCCTCCTCCCGTTGCCAGACCCCCAGGTTGGGAAGCCTGACGTGGGGCTCAGAACCTCCACTCCAGTGGGTGGAGTTCTGTGGTATAAGTTTTCTCCAGTCTGTGAGTCACCCACCCAGCAGTTATGAGATTTGATTTTACTGTGATTGCTCCCCTCCTACCATCTCACAGTGGTTCTCCTTTGTCTTTAGATGTGGGGTATCTTTTTTGGTGAGTTTCAGTGTCTTCCTGTTGATGATTGTCCAGCAGCTAGTTGTGATTCTGGTGTTCTCACAACAGGGAGTGAGATCATGTCCTTCTACTCTGCCATCTTGGTTCCAATCCCGCCACTTATCATTTCTTGATCATGGCATTCACTATCAATGATCTGATTATTTCAAAGCCCCTTACCAAGTTAAAAATTATGTAACAAGTTAGAATGCAGAGGGATTAGATTCCCTAGTATCTTTACATACTAGTAGAATTTTAAAAGAGAGAGAGAGAAAAGTAAGAAAGAATATTTAGTCATCCAATTCTTTGTTAGGATTTGCAGAGATAGTAAATTTACTCTCTTAATGAGTTATGTCAATTATTAAAAAATTTAAGAATAGTTAATAGAATATTATTCAAATGAATAAAATCAGCTGCAATCTGCCATCCAAACATTGGCTCTTTGGAGCAAGAAAAATTTCATCTTGCCCCTCCTCTTTCTTTTAATTGATATACAATTGACATATAACAATGTTTCATGCATACAACATAATGATTCAATGTATGTATATATTGCAAAGTTATCACCACAATAAGTTAGTAAGCATCCATTACACACATAGTTACAATTATTTTTCTTCTGAAGATAACTTTTAGGATCTACTCTCCTAATAACTTACAAGTACACAATACAGTATTATTAACTACAGTAACCTTGCTGTACATTACATCCCTAGGACTTATTTTTAAGTGGACGTTTGTACATTTTGACCCCCAAATGCCCCCTTTTTAAGGTTCATCAAGTACCATGAATGCTTGAATGTAAGGTAATATTTTTTTTCCCAAGACTACCCCTCAGAACACAGGAGCCAGACTATGCTGGGCCTCTTTAGGATTCTTTCATGTTAAAAGCCCTGTTTGAAGAAGACACATTGGCCTTTGAGAACTTGAATCAATTTCTGTTTTGGATGCTTACAGAGGTCAACCATTAAAAAGAATAGCAAAGTACTTTAACACAGTTTAATAATTAGTCTC
Organism: Eschrichtius robustus; assembly: GCF_028021215.1. Classification (NCBI taxonomy): domain Eukaryota; kingdom Metazoa; phylum Chordata; class Mammalia; order Artiodactyla; family Eschrichtiidae; genus Eschrichtius; species Eschrichtius robustus. The sequence goes on from NC_090841.1 coordinate 42,490,265, forward strand.
GGGATTAATTCAAATTCGCAGTTTTCTATAACTATGTAATGACATATTTTAAAGACCACTTCAAAAATTCGATGGACAAAATGTGCGTGTTAAGTATGCCTAAGTATACCTAAGTATACTTAAGTACACCTAAGCATACTCATACCTACAATGAGCGAGAAACTAATTGTTCTCTTGTTATGCAAGGGCTGGGCTTTGTTACTGCTCACTGAGTCATCCCTGTTACCTACAGCAGTGCCTGATTGCCAGGAGGTGCTCAAAATGCATTTGCTGCCTAAAGAAGTGAATGAATATATGGTTAATTGTGGTTTGAAAGAAAAATTTCTAGTGAAAACTTTAACTTCAAAAAGTACTATCTTTCTAATAACTTGAAAATGGTGATGACTTGTTAAATGGCCCCCAAGTAACATTAATGTTGACTGAGACACTGACAATGATGTGGCTTAAATAAAGTTTAAAATATTTTTAATGCAATGTGATATTGAAAAAGCAATAACTGTTATTTAAATATAGCAAGTACAATTTTGACTATTTCTTATATCCCTAGAGGATTATATATTTAGGTAGGTCACTGTTTTTCTGGGAGAACAGGGATTATTTTTATCTGGGGTAGCATTATATTCCAGTTTTTGAGGAATTTGAAGCCTTGGCTTTCAAGTTGGTGTCTATTTAGACTGAAACTCTATACTTCCAGAGGGGATACTCATAAGGCATGATTTTGATTCACCCTAATGTGTATTACTGAATATGTGACACCCAGAATTTAATGTAACAGTGCTTTGTAGTTAGATACAGAAGAGAGTGAAATTTTTATCTCCCTTATTTTGGAAGCTGTGTGCTGACTAAAGTAGCTTAAAATTTCATTTGCACTTTGGCAATCACATCACACTATTGACTAATATTCAGACTTCCTGCAACTAAAATCCCAACATCTTTCTGACTTGTGCTGATAAGCCTCATAATCCTCCAACCATACTTGTGCTGTTAGCTGCACTGAACTCTATTTTTACCCTTACTTTTGTCCAGCTTACAAGATAGCCTTCTAACAGAGTACTACACCTCCAAATTTCCCATAATCTGCAAATGTGATGCCTGTTATGAATCTATGGCCCTACTGAAGTTTTTGATAGAGAAAGCATATGAAGATGCATTGGTGAGGTGTCATGAAGTTAAACACAGATTCTCTCCTAAAGAAATATCAGTCAGTGAATGTTAAATACTTCAGTAAAGTTGTTATGGACTGAAATGTGTCCCCCCCCCACCAATGAAAATTTATACCTAAGCTGAAGCTCTAACCCCTAGTACGATGGTATTTGGAGATTGGGTCTTTGGGAGATAATTAGGTTACAATGAATCATGAGGGTGAGGACCTCGTAGTGGGATTAGGGCCTTGTAGAAAGAGATACCAGAGAGCAATGTGATGACATAGAAAGAAGAGAGCCATCTGCAAGGCAGGGAGAGGGTCCTTACCAGAGCCACAGTATGCTGGTACCCTGGTCTTGGACTTCCAAGCCTCCAGAATCATAAGAAAATAAATTTCTCTTGTTTAAGTCACGCAGTCTGTGTTTTTTTTGTTTTTGTTTTTGTTTTTTGGCAGCCTAAGCTGACTAATAAAAAGTAAAATGAAAAGGAAGTTCCATGTAAACTTGAGAGGAGTTACTACAGTTTGGGTGCTCGATTAATATAAGATTTGTAAGAATAAGATAATGGAAGCATCTAATTGGAGAACTTTGGCTCTAAAACAAGGAGAAATATGATTGATGTTTAGAAGAGGAAGAATTATCATGAAATATATTTCAATGGTTGAAATGAAAGCTAATGATGGAAAGAGCAATCCTGGAGATGGAGTAATAAAACTGGAGTGCTTCAAAAGTTGGAGTTATGAGGTAGATTGAATTAAAACATGGAATTCTGTGACTAATTTCACAGATTGCAAGCAATAAGATCAAAGAAAGTAGGAATTGTTCTAAATGACAAAATAGTCAGGAAGTAGCATTGATATAGTACATTTTTCATGTCATCCTTAAATTGCATGGGACTAGAGATAAACAGAGTGGAGAAAAGGGGAAGAGTCAGTAATATGGATTTAAGTGACTCTAATTTTATAGACATGTACTACATAGCAGTTAATATTTAAGGTCCCATATTAGTTTTCTTTTATATTACAAAACTATTAAAAAAATTTTTTTCCATTCATTTATTCCCCTTACAAGTGCAACTAGGACACACTATTCATTGATGTATTTTTTTAAAGTTTTTGTCCTATTATTTTTTCATGAAATTGAACTAGATCTTTTCAGAGCATTTCTATATTAGGCACAGAGCTTTGCCACTGTTTTTTAAGCTAGGTCAAACATAAATAAGAACTCTCCCCACTTCCACTGAAGTGTCACTCAGCAGAGTACCCACGCTAGCGAGGAGGTGGTTCTCTCTACAGAGATGAGTCATGCTGTGTTTTATACTTAGACATTTTTCTCAGAAGTGAAACCATTTAAATTTCCCATCTTATTTTCTGTCTAGTTTTTCTTTGAAAACTTGCTGTTGTTTCTATTCTAAACAACCTTTATCGTTTCTTTCATTTTATGACTTGAGTTTTAAATGATCGCATACAAACGTTCCAATTTGTGGCAAAGTTGGTCCATACTTTAAATTAAGAGCGTATGTGGGTTAATATAATTTTAGATAACAGATTTGCATCCTTAAATATACAAAAATTTCAGGAGATATTCAAATGATATTTTTAAAAGAGCACAACAAAAACATCTATTTGAATAGAGTATTCTTCACATAACTTGGGGTGTGTGTAAGAGCTGGCACTGAGAGTCTCCAAAGTCTGAAATGAATGCTATAGCATGTGCTATGAATTAAGTATAATTTAAAAAGTTTTAAAAATACAAAACAACGTCTTATATCACTCTATAAAGGTGTCTGATATTTGTAAACTACCAACGAGAGCATTCTCTCAATAGGAAAAAGTTCTCAATATATTTAGCCAACTGTAAACCATCCATAATAAAAATATCAATTAATAAATGATTTGAGTAAGAAAAGATATTCTTTTGGCCTAAGAGCTAGAACTAACAACAGTCATCCAGGCTCAGGCAATGAAATAGAAATCCACAGACTTTCTGAAATGCTTAAGACTCTATTTCAAAAGTTTTCCATGATTTCTGAACTCATTTCACTTACTGAGTTAAATGACTTTTACGTCATTTCCTTAGTGACTCTGTACTCTAGAACAGTATCTAGCTTACCCGAATATTTATTAGGGAGTGATTTTGACACTAAGAAGCATAAAGCAAAAAATCCCAAAGAATTATCTGAAAGTTTTGTTTGTGAATTGATTTATAGCCAATAAAGATGAGTATACTTCTGCAACTGAACTGAAATCTAAACATCTCTACTGACCTCATGTTCACTTAAAAATATATTTAATTGCGATCAGAGCTTTTGGTCATCAGCCACATTAGGTGTTAATGCTCTATAACTATGTTACAGAAGCAGTTTAAGAGAAAATAATCCCAAAATAATTTTTAATTTTTAAAATTAAATTAATTAATTAATTAAATTTCCCAATCAATGCCATATCATTGGACCCCATGTGAATTACAGTGTCTTGTTGACTACCATCAAAGCTATACATCAAGAATTATTTTATCCACTTTCTTTCCTTCAGTAATTTTGAAAATCTTATAAAGAATTTATGATAGGAATTCAGCCACTCCAAAAAATTTCAAAGGCTGCAGTGGGTTCATGGAAGGAGACAGTCTCCTGTTAATTAAATTCTTCCCAAGAAATAATGAAGGTCACTCTCACATTATTATTTACTTCTTGGGATTTAATATAAAGTTAAGATTATAAATAATTTTCTTTAGAAGCTATTAGATTTTAGCCATTGATGTTGCAATGATTACTTTAACAGAATATAATTGGGTAGTTAAAACAGAAAATAGCAGCATTCATTACAGTTCCTTTTTTTGAATTTTATTTTATTTATTTATTTTATGCAGCAGGTTCTTATTAGTTATCTATTTTATACATATTAGTGTATATATGTCAAACCCAATCTCCCAATTCATCCCACCACCACCCTCCACCTCCCATTACAGTTTTAATGTACCGTATAGAATGAAGATAGATAATATTTTTCAAAAGGAAATAGGATCACTAAATCAATTCTTAATAATATTCAATTAACTTATAAAATTTCAAAACAATGTTGATTAATTTTTCTAATTATTAAAAAACCATACATATTTAAACATGGCTGGCTTGGTTTCTGTGGAAGGTATACTGTATAGACTATCAATTGTTAAAATAAGCAAAATGTTACACGGTTTACTTATTGGTCATCTAAACATTAGCAGTTGTGGAAAATCCATATAAATAGATGGAGATATATTTAAATATTTATATATATTTAAAAATTCTGAACGTCTTCTACTTATTGTTTCTTCAACTGATTTGCACAAACAATACCATGACCATAATACCTATAGTACAAAAACTTTACCATTTTTATTTTTTTTTAAACAACCATGCAATTTAAAATGGACTGAAAAAGAAACATTGATTAATTTTAAAGCATATGTTCCAGTACTCTATTGGTGTATCATTTTAAAGGGTGTTATAAAAGCAAGCAAAGAGCTCATTTTTGAGTTTATTTATGTAACATGGGGTCTATAACCCTGAAATAAGATCCACTAGACTTTGAGCACAATGATGGCAAGAAATAAGTCACTTTAGCATCAACATTGTTCTCAGAAAACACATTGCCTAATGCTAAATTGTTACTGAGTGAACTGATAAAGTGAAACTCTTCACAGAGTTCTCAAAGGCAGTAATATAAGTCTGTATCTTTTTCAACATTTAATAAATATTGAAGTTAAACTTATGTAATTTAAATGTTTATCCATTGTAAGTCTGCACAGTCTAAAATATCAAGAATTTTTGTTTGGACAGAATTCAATCAATTGAGAAAAGTAGCACTAGATTTTTTATGTTGATCAAAAACTGATTATAAACTATAGATGTCTTTGGTTAAAAAAAAAATCATAAGGCAAGTAATTGCTTAATAATGTATTAGATACAATTGGTTCCATTGGAGAAAGGGATAATGAAAAGGATCTTTGATGAATAAAGTTGATGATGAGCTCACCTAGAGTTCTAATATCCTAAATCAAGACATGTATTGCTCTCTTAGATTCACATTAAAGTAGACAGGCACCATAAGTAGTTTTCTTAAGTATTTGAGAAAAGTTGCAAAACTGGACATGAGTCAGAACAGTTTCTTAAGTACTACAAATACTACCAAAGAAAAAAATCTCATCAATTATAAGCAGATATCTTCTTTTATATACATCACCAAAAAGTTATAGCAAAAATCAAACATTGGATTATTGTGCTAAGAGGAGATTCAGTTTCCAGAGGAGTAAAATGCCATGTGAATTCCCACATTAACCTAGGCTCTTAAGTACAATTTTTTATCTCCAGCATATTATATTTGCTACTAGGTTTAGTGTCTTTTCATAAGTGAATATTCAGTAGATGTGTTTAAAGCCAGTGAAAATCCAAGTAAGGTTACAAAATTCATTACTTAGATACTCAATGATTCCCGTACTAATTTGATAAAACTGCTTTCATGACTTGTGTCAGCACTTTTTAAATTTGGTTATTTTTTTCTAATAATGCAGAGCTGATGTGATAAAACTATTCAAATAATCTTACAAACACATTTGTTGGTCAAAGGTGACAAAGATGGGACAGCATCTCCAAGTGAAATCTCTAAATATTCATTATCCTTCTTTGGGAGAGTCAATAAAAACCACAATTTAATGAGTCAATATCCAATGGACATATGGATTCATTTCATAAGTCTAAAAACAGAGAGTCTTGTATGTTCCTGATTTGTACAGGGTAATAATTTTGAGTAAGGCAACATTTATTGGAAACGAGTATAACGTGTTAGACATTCTTTTAGAGAAAGTTTGTGTTCCTGCTGTATGTTAGGTAACACATTAAAATTGTGGTGATATAAATATTAAAAGTACTAGTAATACTATGTATAGTTTCCAGATTTAATACTGAAAACAATAATACATTATCTCTTGGGTTGAAAATTTGTGAGCTTTATAACTACATGTAATGAATAAAGAGTACAAACTCAGTTGCTGCTTACATTCAGAAAACCAATGGTAACATGGATATCTTTATTGGCAATAGGGTAAGTACTAAACAGACATGAATTGAAATCTTATTCTCTATCACTTTCTGGGGAACATGGCACTGTCTGGTGCATTTAAAGATTTGGCTTAAATGGAATACTTCTCACTGTGGTTATATATGTTGCTCCCTCTGAGACAAGGCTAGGAAAACCAGATAAAAATAGACAAAAATAAACTGATATTGGTAAACACCCTGTTAGGAAAATGAATTGTGGTGACTACATACTTTAGCAATGGCTTTGTCAAATTTTCTGCTTCAAATCTTTGACTTAAAAGTAAGTCAGACAAAGACAAATATCATATGATATCGCTTATATGTGGAAACTAAAAAAAAAGCGTACAAATGAACTTATTTACAAAACAGAAGCAGAATCACAGATGTAGAAAACAAACTTATGGTTACAAGGGAATGGGGGGAAGGGATAAATTGGGAGATTGGGATTGACACATACACATTACTCTATATAAAATAGATAACTAGGGACTTCCCTGGTGGCACAGTGATTAAGAATCCACCTGCCAACACAGGGGACATGGGTTTGAGCCCTGGTCTGGGAAGATTCCAAATGCCGTGGAGCAACTAAGCCCACGAGCCACAACTACTGAGTCCACGTGCCACAACTACTGGAGCCCGTGCACCTAGATGCCATGCTCTGCAACAAAGAGAAGCCACCGCACTGAGAAGCCTGTGCACCACAACAAAGTGTAGCCCCTGCTCGCTGCAACTAGAGAAAGCCCATGCGCACCAACGAAGACCCAACGCAGCCAAAAATAAATAAATACATTTATTTTAAAAATAATAAAAAATAAAATAGATAACTAATAAGAACCTGCTATATAGCAAAGGGAACTCTACTCAATACTCTGTAATGGCTTATATGGGAAAAGAATCTAAAAAAAAAAAAAGAAAAAGTGGATATATGAATATGTATAACTAATTCACTTTGCTGTACACCTGAAACTAACACAACATTGTAAATCAACTATACTCCAATAAAATTTTTTTTTAAAGTTGTTAAATCGAAAAATAAAAATAAAAAATAAATAAAATGATTACTCTAAGGCATTGTAGATCTACTGTGTGCTTTCTCTGGTTCAATGTATTGCAATGGGATGCTTGTTCTTCAGGAATCTAACAGACTTTAAATTAAGGAATTTTTCCTTTTAATCTCTTGAGTCTTTTCCTGGCAAAATTTCTGTCCAGTTTCAAAATGATAGACAAGATGTCATTCCCAAACTATTCCTTCAATTATCTGGAATAAGCATCTGTATATAAATATTCTTTTGAAGTAAAGGTGTATGCTCAAGGTTAATTAGCATTGTAAATTTTTGGAGTGAGAGGTCTGGGGCACATGTAAAATCAAGGGCATTACAGAACTATATGCTTTGTATCTGCCAAAAGATCATCAACTAAAAATCTAAAACTATTAAATATGGTTTTTGTTTTTTTTTTTTTCATTTACTAGAGGTGATGCATCACATAATTAAAGGAAGCAAGTAGATTTCTGCACATTTTGGAAAAAACATTTAAAAATATTTCTTTTTAGAAATAAAAGAAAAAAATGATTTAAAATCTTTCATACACTGTAGATGTCCTTACATACAGAAGGTAAATAACATACACACTCTAAAACAAAGCAAGTATGATGCTGTGCAAGGCATCAAATTAAAAGCTCCAGCTTACCCATTACTAGACATTCTTCATTCTAAATTCTACTTTAATCAATATGCTGAAACTGGAAACTGCTAAACGTAAAACCTTCTTTAACCACTCCAGCCAGTTTAACCTCTTATTGAATTATTGTAGTAGCTTATTCCTTTAAAGAGCACATTCAAAATAATCTCCTGATGTCAAAATAACAGGAGTAGAGTGACCATCTCTACATCTGTTCTCATCCCCTTCCCTCAGGCATTTCCCTTCCCCCAGGCTTTTCCCTTGATTTATCCAATTTTCGTCTTTCCTTGCTAGCATTTCTGTGCCACTTTTTCTCACCACTCCATATGTTTAGGAAGCCTTCCAGATTACACTCATCAAGCTATTGCAAGCTCCTCCATATAGCCCCAAAAAACAAGCTGCTCAGTCAAACATTACAATCATGACCTTTTACAAATCTCTATTTTTCCTATTTATGTTAAAATGTCTATTTCTTTTTCCCCCTCAGGGCCATCACATCTTATAACAGAAATTTACTATTAAGCGATTGCAAAAGTTTTCATAATTTATTTATTATAATGCTTATGAATGAATGATTATTTTTAATCACAGCAACTCATTATGCACTAATGACATAGTGAAGGTGATAACACTATTACCATAGTAATAGAATGATCTCTGATTATTTTTAATGTCAGCTATAGTTGTTCCATTAAAGAGAAGATAAAATATGTGAAAACAGATGTGTAAATTCTTATATAAAATATATTTTAGATTTAGATATATTTCTTGAAAACATACAAATCAATGTTAAAATGTAAATTAAGGAGAAGAAGCCAGAAATTCAAGGTCAAAAAATACTTTACACATTTAAGAATTGAAGTCTGGTCACCTAAATCTTTTTGAAAGTGTTCTTATAACTAATTTATGCCATGAACTAGGAAATAGCTGAATTGTATGCCATATTTTAAAAATGTTTATCATATACTCACATGATCCTTCTTATTTCTTCACATGAGGATTAGGGGCATTAAGCAAGAGAAGGTCTGGTTCTTCTCCCATCTCTGCAACTCAACACACACAAACTCTTGGGGAAGTCCCTTAAGGTTCTGAGTTTTGGTTTCCTCATTTAGTAAACAGAGGTAGTAATGATTGCCCAGCTTACCCTACCTATTAAAGATGTTTCAAGTATCAAATGTGATAACATATAAAACATTGTTATAAAAGAGAAAAAATTAAAACAATAGTAAGGTACCACAACACACCTATTAGAATGGCCCAAATCTGAAACACTGACAACATCGAATGCTGGCAAGGTCGTGGAGCAACAGAAACTCTCATTCATTGCTGGTGGGACTGCAAAATGGTACAGCCACTTAGGAAGACAGCTTGGTTTTTTCTTACAAAGCTAAATATACCCTCATCATGTGATTCAGCTACTGTGTTCCTTGGTATTTGCCCAAAGGAGTTGAAAACATATGTCACACAAAAACCTGCACATAGTTGTATGTTTATGGCAGCTTTACTCATAATGGCCAAAACTTGGAAGAAACCAAGATGTCCTTCAGCAGGTGAATGGATAAATAAACTGTGGTACACCCAGACACTGGAATATTATTCAGCACTAAAAAGAAGTGAACTATCAAGCCATGAAGAGACATGGAGGAACCTTAAATGCATATTACTAAGTGACAGAGGCCCATCTGAAGAGTTACATACTGAATGATTCCAACTACAATATATGATATTCTGGAAAAGGAAAACTATGGAGATGGTAGAAAGATTAGTGGTTGCCAGAGGTTGGGGGTTGGGTAGGATGAATAGGCAGAGCACAGATTTTTAGAGCAGTGAAAATACTTTGTGTGATACTATAATGATGGGTACAAGTCATTATACATCTGTCCAAATCCATAGAATGTACAACACCAAGAGTGAACCGTAATGTAAACTATGGCCTTTGGGTGATTATAATGTATCAATGTATATTCATCAATTGTAGCGAATGTACCCCTCTTGTGGGGGACGTTGATAATAGGTGAGGCTATGCATGTGTCCAGGCAGGGGTATATGGGCAATCTCTGTATCTTCACCTCAGTGTGAACCTAAAACTGCTCTATTTTTGTTAATAAATAAATTTACTCACCTGTATAAGAAACAAGTGGTACAGTTCAGCAGAAATTCCAACCTTTAAAACAGCCAAATAAAATACAAAGTCTTCAGTATGCTTCTCTCTATGGTGATCACAATGACATACACTCAGTGGGGACTGTAAATAATAGTGATTTTTTCCTTAGGAAAATAGAATCATTCATTATGAAATATTAAGATAGAAACTAGAACAAAAGCAGTTTCATCTCAAAGCAGTAGAGAAATTCAAATATTTCTTAAATTCAGGTTTGCTCTAAATTTCTGTGATTCTATGATCTTTAGATGACAATTTAAGCTGCCTTCATAGTGAGGTGAAAACTATTCAGAAGAATTTTGGTGCCCTATGTCTTTTGCTGCAGGGTCGTGAGGACATGGTCACGCTCATAGATGCAGTGGCGTATTCAATGGAATGTTTACAAAGGAACTCTGGTGAAGAGGTGAGAGAATGGTAAACAGAGTGTGAAAAAGAGAAGAAAATTGGAAACATTTTCTCTACAGCACTGTTAGAAACTTAGAATCAGAAAATGTTCAGCAAATAAAATGCAAAGGCATGAAGCCAAATAGATAAGTTAAAAGTGCCCCATAGCCTGACTCCCCGATATATGAATCAATAAATGTATCAAATGCTAACTTCAATGCCTAATTTACAGACCAATGTGAAAGGAAAGTCATAAGGCAGGAGGACTATCCCAAGATAGCTCCTGATCTACCACTAGAAAAATGAGGTTTTAAGATTCAAGAGTACTGTGTCGTTGAAGATGAGACAGATTCCAAGATATGTTATTTGAGTATATGAGTGATACTCAAACAGTAGCATGAATTTAATTCCTCATAATGCTAAAGAAAATAAAGAAAATTTAGTCCTATATATGTATGCTTATTACTTGATAGATACAATTGTTTTAGTGATATCAAGCTAATCCAGTTGTTTAAAGCAGCATTGTCCAATATTGATAGCCATAGGTGTCTATTTAAATTTAAAGTAATATAACTTAAATAAAATTAAAAAAAATTATTTCCTCAATCACACTAGTCACACTTACAGTGTTCAGGAACCATATGTGTCTATTGTATAGATTAGCACTGATAGAGACATTTCTCTCATTGCAGAAAGATTTTTGGACAGCACGACTTTATTGTAATACAGTTTTCCCAAATACTGAGGTGCAGAAACATATTTCACAAGTGATAGGGTCATCTAAAATCAGAGATAAGCCTAATATATAACTATAACAATAATGAATGCAATATAAAAACAAAGAATACAAATACAAAAAAATACAAGAATTTCCCTTATAATAAATGCTATCTAAAAACTAAAACAAACTAAATATTTTGATATCAAGGGCTTAAAAGGATCATTTTATTTTTACCTGTTAGACTTTATTACAAACTTTCACATTTACAGGATAGTGGGAGGTCTTGGGGTGGGTTGGGTGCCCCTTCCTCTCATCTGGGCACATACTGCTACTTTAAAACTCATGCCATTTACTAGTCTCAGTTCATCATCTTTGTAATCCTGGTATCCAGCATGTACTCAGTACAGGTTTGTGAAATGAGGGAAACTCTCATCCAGTTCTAACAGGAAATCAGTCAGCATCTGCTTCAACACTAACGCTGGCAAGAGATTTGCCACCTCATAAGAGAAAGCATTCCATTTTTAACAACTCAGAAAGAAGTGTCTTCATTACAAGAAAATCCAAATTTACCTGCTTATATAACTCCCATTAATCCTACATTTTACCAGATAAAGTTTGAAAGAAGTTTCTTTTTCCATGTAAAAGCCTTTGAAATACTTGTAGCCGACTGTAACACAACATACCAACTCTCCTCATAAGGCATCATTTCCAGATACTTCTTTGTTCTCTTTTAATTTTTCCTCTCTCAAAGAGCAATGTCCAGAGCATTGCATTATCTACCAGTTGCTCTGATCAGTGCAGAGAACTGTGGGAATTTCCTCCATGGCTCTGTGCAGTGTATTTCTATTCAGGATGCCCAAGATCCCATTAGCTTTTCTTGGCATTCTCATCACAGGATGACTCGCAGTCCATTTACAATCAACTAGGAGTTCCTAAGTCTTTAAGATGTGATGTCAAATCATGACTCCTTTGTCCTTGATTCTTCTGGTTGGTTTCTCGTGTTTGAGAGGAAGACCTTATTTCATGCTGATGGCTTGAGAATGTTGTTTCCATCAGTCAAGATTTTCTAAACTTTGATTGTGTCAATCATCTAATATATTAGCTATCATTTCAGCTTTGTATTGAGTGCAAATGTGATAAGCATAACCTATATGTCTACATCAAAATCATTGACAAAAATAGTCCAAGGGCAAATGCCTGTATCACAATACCAGAAACCTCCTTCTAAGATGATTCTCACATTTACCATTTTTGATTACTTATGATGTTTTAAGAACCACATATATGTGATCTTCAACTCTTATAACAACTCTTTAATATGCTATCTTCATTTTATAAAGAAAAATGGAAGATGTGAATGATTTCGTCAAAAGCAGGTAACTGGACAATGCCAGAGCTGGAATTCCAACTGGGATCTTCTCACTGCAAAGCCTGCCTGTTACCACATGGCACTCACTCCCTTCAAGTACAGCTGGATCCCCTTAGATCTAATACCTAGAACATGTTTATCTATTCTCTTCCCTGAAATATATCTAATAAAGACTGGCGGGGCTTCCCTGGTGGCACAGTGGTTGAGAATCTGCCTGCCAATGCAGGGGACACGGGTTCAAGCCCTGGTCTGGGAAAATCCCACATGCCGCGGAGCAACTAAGCCCGTGAGCCACAACTACTGAGCCTGCGCATCTGGAGCCTGTGCCCTGCAACAAGAGAGGCCGCGAAAGTGAGAGGCCCGCGCACCGCGATGAAGAGTGGCCCCCGCTTGCCGCAACTAGAGAAAGACCTTGCACAGAAACGAAGACCCAACGCAGCCAAAATAAATAAATAAATAAATAAATAAATAAATAAATAAATAAATAAATAAATAAATAAATAAATAAATAAATGTATTAAAAAAAAAAAAAAAAAAAGACTGGCAAAAGCCATGCTGACATCACCAGTTTATTTCTATAACATTCCAGTAAGCTGCCAAACTATCTCTTCAAAATTAAAAATGAAATCTTTTTGGCATTCTTGCTTCTGTAAGTATTTCTAAGTGATTGCATTTCTTTTCCTAAATATTTGCAGCACACCCAATTTTCTATTCCATACTTTGCTATGGAGTGTTAAGTCCATTAGTTTTTATTTTTTTAAGTCCACCGTTTAACCCTTTTTGAGTTTTAGACCTCCCCCGCACCGAAAGCAAATGATGTATGGAGACACTTTCCATTTCAACACTGTACTGCTCTGCCAGAAGCTTATAAAGTTATAATAAATTGAAATCACTAGTCTCATGCCTACAATTATGTTCATAGCATAATCCTGTCAGTGAAAGAACACCTTACTCTTCAGCTTCAATAGTATGATTGAGAAATCTAAATTTGACTCCTTGGCCCAGCACTTTCTATATGATATAGGATTATGAACATCAGTTAAATACCCTCTTTTTCAAACTATTTTTTTAATAACAAGCATTGATTGATTTACTTTCTAGCAATTGTTTCTGAAAAATCTCAGAAATATTTGTGCTTTGACCTAAAGCAACTAAAATGGTATTTTTACCAAAATTATATTTTCTCAGATATACACAGAATTAATTAATTTAGATTAAGCTAAATCTATTTTGAATATCAACTATTAGATTTTTCTTCCTATATAATTCTGAAATGGGGCATGTACATATTCTTGAAGCATAATTAGCTATGCTTTTTCTTCGAGTAAAAAAAAAGTGATTCCTGGAAAAAAAACATAGGTCTTAAAATAATCTTACTGATAGCAATGATATTTTAGGTCTTGGTTGTGTGTCCAAAGTATGTGCATAGATGTGCACTATTAAGGTGCCATTCTAGATCCAATTCTCCCTTTTTTTCTTTTCTGCAATTATAAACATGTACTCTTTGAAAGAAAGGGAAATAGAAAAGCAAACCTGGCTTAGAATAGTCTTGCAAAGGAAAATTAGATTATCTCACACCTATAGAAGTTGTTCCAGGTCGATGCTTCATGAAACTCTGATTAGAATTTCAGACCTTCTAGATGCATAAAAACTAGAGGTGGCGTGATGATCATTACTCTCACATGATTTTCACTGCAGAAGAATCTAAAAAATAATCTGTTGAAATGTGAAGTTATATGCATACTGAGAATATCAAGCATGTGAGGCATTTCTTTGGCAGACCTTAGGAAAAAAGTATGGAGTTAAAAAAGGCTTAGCCCCATTTCTCACACATGTCCAGTTTTCTTCTCCTGAGTTCTCAGTCTGTGTCCCTTCTAGCTCACAAGACAGATACTAACATTTCCAGAGGGTAACTAATAGGACTGTTTCAGACAGTGAGGCTTCCGTTATTCCTCACCCCCCTTCTCCATTATGGTTCAGATCTCTGAGTGTGTCCCTTTATTTAAAAAAAAAAAAAAGGTCAGCCCATATTGAATTCTTCTGTCTAGCCTATAATGATCAGTGTCAGAATTGCCGCCTCTTCCATCTAATTGTTTGACTGTCTTATCTATGCAAATCACTGCACAATCGTGTCAGTCTTAGATATTGATCAAAGGGAGCCAAGTTGTCCAGATCTTTGACCATGCATGAGATCAGCTTTCTAATCACAGCCTTGCAGATCTGAAGTGCTATTGGACAATTCTATGTGCTTTTATAATCTCTCTCTTTTTAAATGGGGAATTGTCATCTAACACTGCAGCATGATTCACTAGTCTTCAGCGCAGAGAGCTGTCAGGGTACTGTCATAGATTACAATCATGTATATCACAAAGGATACACAATTGTGTTATTCACATGTGTAATCATCCACAGACTGACTAGAAATAACAGTGGTCTTACTATGCAAACAGCAGTCCATAATATGCAAATGAATATAAACAAAACCAAACACAAACCTCCAGAATAATGTTTACTGATGTGTCCTTAAAAATCCCATTCGTAAAACCACATCTTTCCTGTCTTCTCAAAAACGTTATATAAGATAAAAAATTAATGCATGGAAAAGTTTATGCTTTCTCTCTTGCATTTTTGAAATGGGACCACAGTATAATCCTATTCAGATTATTTGATTTATGTTCTCCCAAGGCCATTACTGTCTCCTGGAATCATTATATGCTTGTATAAGGTTTATATGGTGTCTCTTTTAATTACTGACACTAATCTATTCACTGACTGCAAATCTAATGCATACTGGAACTGTCAGCCTATAAATTCAATCCTTCAGATATGTCCTTGAGCATGTGTTTGTCTTGATGAAGAGAAGAAACAAAATAGGAATAATAAAATGGGAGGAGGTTTTTTCAAATAATATATCCAAGAGACCTTAGAAGGCCAAAAGATATTTTAGTTAAAATGAATAAAAATAAACAGCTCCTTGCTCATTCACATTTCATAAAGAATCATTTCTAATTATACTGCAGTTGAGACTTCAGGCTACTCTTAAACAATAGGGTGCTATACCAAACGGTGATATTAGATCATTAAATATGATCTTAAAACAGTTGATATAATATAAATTTTATTTTAGGTATATAGCCTCAATTGAGTGCAAACATTCTTAACACCAAGGAAGAAAACTAAGGTTATGATGAATATTTATTTCCTAATCTTACTTATGCTGATCCACACTGATTATGGAGAGGGCCATCTGAGTATATTGTCAATACACACACACACACACACACACACGTACACACCCTACAATGCAAGAAATCAAATTATTTATACAAGGTGATTGCTTCAGTTCTTAGAAATAGAATTGCTAAAACATATCCAAACCTGGATTCTCTCCTGCGTTAAACAGACTAGTCATGTTTTCCTACTAAATACATAAGAAGCATCACAGACACAAATAGTGGTAGAAGGAGAATGAGAGACAATTGCCATCGAACCCAGAAAAAAAAAAAAATTGTTGTCCGAAGTATTTTCCGCATACAATGCTTATTCTCTTTGTAGGCCTTTGTTTACCTTGTATAACCTAGTGTAAAATACTGAAAGTGAACATTGACATGGCTTAAGTCATGCAAAGTATATTTTTGCAGCCATTCCTCTGTTTAAGAAATGGTTTCTGCCACTCTCCACACTAAGTGTATGTGCAATACTTAGTTTTTCTCAATATCCTACAGCATAGTTTGCAATAAGTCCTGAAATCACTTTGTGGCCTAGTTGTTGAGATCTATGGCTATTTCCAAAAATATCCTTTTGAAATACTGGTTCACTATTTCATTTATTTTTCACAAGAAGGTTTTGACACAGTTCTAATCTCCATTACACTGATACAGAAATTCAGAATCTGGTTTTGGCAAACAAAAAGCCTCAAGGTCAACTTGAGTCACTGGTAGTTCTAATAGAACTTAAGCTTTATGACTCATACTTGTCCTGCCATGGTTTCTTTAAAATAGTAAAATTAGACAAAAAAAATAAAGCTCAGTTAAAAGACTGGTCACTATCTTCTCTTTGTCCATGCTTTATATATAAAGGTTCATCTGGTATCAGGTGAACAGATGAGTGGCCTCGGGGAACTTCCCTATTGTTCATGTAGTATGTCCATCTCCTTTCCAATCAACACTCTATCTAACATTACCGGCTGTAACCATCCCTGAAAACTGCTCTTTATTTCCCTTGGATTCAGGTCCTAGTTCGTGAATTGTAGTATCACTGTGGGAATCAGCCCTATCTCCATGTTTTGTTCTTCCTTGTGGCTTCCCCGGGGCATAATAGTCCTTGCATCCAACCCCTCAGCACCCATCTCTGCTCCTAATTACCTTCACTCATGTACTAAAAGCTATAGAATCTTTTGAAATACTGTTTTAGTCCTTCACAAATCTGAAGGTTTATCTTTATTTTTTACCCCTTCTCATGATGTAAGTTGTTACAAGCAAGAACAAATGCAAACGTCCAAATAACAAGACACCACATCATGATTATTTTATTTTAAAAGATGCTCATGAAATTGGTATGTGTTCCACAGTCAACTACAAAAGGAGAGAAACTCTACTTATGAGGTATAAGATGGAGCAGTGGAAGAGAAGAGGACAGACATATCGGAGGTCCTCCAAGGGAAATGAAGAAGTGACAGGATGGTGATCTAGACCAGTGGTTTCAAACTATTTTGATCATGTACTTCAACCAGATTAAAAAATAAGATATAAACATAAACTTACTACATGTAACTATCTATCCATTTAGAATTATAGCCATGTATTTATACTGTTAGCTAATCTATCAAGGCACAATAAAATTAATGAGACAATGTAACATCTGATTTCAAATATCTTTTACGTGTTCATTTTTTGTATGATGTCTTATCAAATCAGATAGATCATCAGTTAATTTAGAAAATATAAGGTATTTGATGTAAAGCTTATTCTGAGAATAGACATGTCATTTTCTTGTTGCTTCCTGCATCTACTTGTATTATGTTCAGTTGTCAGGTTTGTGATTTGTCCATTTGAAAATGGACACATGAGGATTACTGAGGATGACCTTAGTTATAATAGAATAATATAATCATTATTTCATGTAACAAGGGTATGGAAACCAGTGCATGATACATTGCAGTGAAATCAAATGTGTGACTAAAGATGCCACTGTTCGTCTTTCCATGTTACGGTTCTCCCACCCTCCCCTCAGGTTACCTCAAAAAGGTGAATATGACCACAGTGACCTTGGTGATGGGGGCTGAGTCCCAATCCCTATATTAAATTTTAGAAATTTAAATTTTTTTTCTTCAAGAAAAAATAAACTGTGATTCTAATACTTTTCCCACACTACAATTTGTCATCTCAACTACCCTCTGGAGACTGTGCTCCCCACTTTAAAAGTTACTGATGTAAAGGAGTAGCTGTGAGGGGTGATAGGAAAGAAAATCTCATTTCTGTGTTCCCTAAGCCAGCCCCACTCTCTCCCTCTCTCTCTAGTCACAACCCCTTTCTCAGGGCTATCCTGACACCTACCTTGTTCAACTTCCTGCTCTAAGCTCCAGGCTTAAGATGAGAGAGGCTTGGCTCATCTGTACAGAAATTAGATTAGATAAGAAGCAGGGAAATCATCCTCCAGAATGGAGGGAAAGACAGTCTTGGCATCCCATTTTGAACTTCTGAAAGCATTTTTCCACTTAACAGTAATGCATTCATAACACTCTACCGAACTTTTTCTTTAGATAATTTATGTGCAAATTGTTTGTGAGCTAGCCTATTCACCTAACTTCTTAAAATACATTGTTTTGGTAGTAAAATGGCTTTCTAATTTTAAATGATTGACCTTAACCACACTATGCCCATTCATAAATGACAAACTGCACATATAGAGATTGTCAGCTTTTGTGCCAACTGAGAGTCTAAAGCAGCTCTAAAGTGAAATTTTACATTGTGAAGTTTAATTATGAGTGACTGAACACACAGTACTGTGTGAACTATTCACCTTATCTGCAGCAGTGTTATGACATAACCTGGTTTAAATAAGACAGTTTTAACCACATAGTAGTTAAATGACTTTTGATAAGACAATAATAAAAGCCTGTCTGATGTTAGATATGCTTAGGCTTTTACTCCTTTGTTTATTTTTGAGAATATTAATCATTGTAGTAAACTAATAAAAGAAAATTGTGGGTTTAAAATTCCATTACAACGTTGACATCTTCGCCATGAACCAGCATGATGAATCTCAGTAGATCCTCATGGAGTTCATAATGAACAAAAGAGACAGGGGGATAGGCTAGGCTACAGAAAGTAGGAGTATGAATTACCTCAAATTATTGAATTATAACAATCAAAATTATTTCTGATACCATAAATCTGGGGAGAGAGAGGAACAGACAATCCATTCTAATGTCAAATTATCTCAGTGGAATTTTTAGGGTAAGACTTAATAATAACTGCTAACACTGACTTAACACTTACTCCCTATTAGACATTGTACTATGTGCTTTATATGTGTGGAGTAATCGAATCCAAAAACCATCCCATTCTGTAGATAGGAAAACAAAAGGGGCAGGACAGGAATAAAGACGCAGATATAGAGAACGGACTTGAGGACACGGGGAGGTGGAAGGGTTAGCTGGGACGAAGTGAGAGAGTGGCATAGACTTATATATACTACCAAATGGAAAATAGATAGCTAGTGGGAAGCAGATGCATAGCACAGGGAGATCAGCTTGGTGCTTTGTGACCACCTAGAGGGGTGAGATAAGGAGGGCGGGAGGGAGATGCAAGATGGAGGAGATATGGGGATATATGTATATGTATAGCTGATTCACTTTGTTATAAAGCAGAAACTAACACACTATTGTAAAGCAGTTATACTCCAATAAAGATGTTAAAAAAAAACAAAAAACAAAACACAAAAAACTCTAATAGGTTGCCCAGGGGCATGCAGTGAGGGGATGCTTTTAACCACTGTGCTGGTATGGAATCACTACTGTTTAGGAAGCTAAAAGCTATTTCTGATAAGTTCAAAAATTTTAGTCAATACTGAACATTTTACTCAGAGCAATGATAAAGGTGGAAGGTAGGTAGGTGAAAGAGGGGACAAAGAAATTAAAGAATCATTCAACAGGCATTCTATATTTATTAATGTTTTCATTCAGCAAACTTTTATCGAATGCACACTATGTGCCAGGAACGAGATAACTAGGTGCCAGGAATACGAAATTAATGCACTTGACCTTGTGGGGACCCCAGTGTAGTAAAGGAAATAAAAATAATTACAATAAGCTATGGTAAGAGGAAATGTATTTATATACCAAGTGCTATAATATCATCCCCCTCCAAAAGCAACTTTTACAGTGAATAAAAAGTAATATATTTCTAAGCAAAATTGTGTGGAAGAGCAATTCAGCATCAGTGAGATACAGTTAATCACATGAATTAATCTATAGTGAGTTTTTGCTACATTTTCTAAAAAAGGATGAGGAACTGGGATTGGAAGAGAGAAAGGAAGTATTGAGAAAAAAAATTCTTCTGAAAGATAGGGCATGTACCAAGTGAGACAGGAAATATTTTCTTTGTCCTTTGGGGAAAAATATCAAAGTGACTATTAACTACTGTCTACTTCAATCAATCTCTTAGATACCATTCAATCCTAAAATCCACCTGCGAGAAAATTTCATTTCGGTTACAAGCAATTGTTTTATCCTTTTCCTTTTTCCTGTTCAAAAATTTTAAACTTTGGAGGGAAAAATATTGATTATTCATCTTAAAGCATTAGCAGAAAGAAATGTGTGGAAGATATGGTACTTATTTATAGAGCGGCCAACCTAAGGAACACACAAACTAGAGATGTATTTAAAGTTCCACTCTGCGGCTCTCCCATGGGTCTAATTTGAGGATGACTATACAGGCCCTTTGGCTAAAACTCATTTCCTCTATGAAATCTCTCAGAGCCTGAAATATTACCAGTAAAATAATTCCTTGAGTTTCAAATGATTTTTGGCTTCATGAATAAACTGTAGATTCCCCTAGCCAAGAAACACACCTTATTCCCATGCATACAGTATTTTACTGGGGATTACAATTAAGTATACCCAACAAACCTCAAGACCAATATGGACAACAGAAGTCAATATTTAGGCAAGGCTAAGTTTGGGAGCAAATCTGAGCCTTAAGGGATAGCCCAAACTGAATACCAACTGTCATTTTTCGTTTGTATGACCTTTATCCACTCCAAGAGATTATATTTTTATCTGTAATCAAATAAGAGAAAAAGAACAAATATGATGTTTTGAGGGACTGAAGACAGTTTATTTTACCTTTGTTTCTACCTGTAGATATATCTCACTATCACATTTTTTTTTTCCTTAAAATTCTTGAGGTTAAAGAAAAAAATCTAAAATCAGACAGATCTTTTGGAAATTTGAAACTCATTTTTCATTTTTGTTTCCCATTTAAACACTACCCAAATTCTGAAAAGTAGGCCGTGGCCCCCAACCCCAGTGATCCAAACACCTAATCTGTCACGTTTAAATGATTTGTTGGAAGTATCATTTTCCTTTATTCACTGGAAACCGAAAATAGATTTGGGGTGTGTCATTTTATTTCTCATTCTAGTAATAAATTTCTGAGATCATTATACTTCTCCTTAGGTAATAATTAATATTTCATTCTTCTTAAATAGTATACCTCTCTTTACATATTTAGAATATATACCATCTATATGCTTGACACTTGGAGGATCTTGTCTAATGTTCATAGGAAGAAGAAAAATCTGGCTTGCAGGGTGTTTAGAGTACAGTGATGACAGCCTATATGCCAATTTCACAAGCGTTGCTGCCTGAGTCATAGGCTGTACTTTAAACGGCAGCATATGGCTGGAGAGTCATAGCAGCAGGAAAGCGTGGCAGTGCCCAGATCACAGCTGCAGTCACACAAAGAAAGTTTTGATGTTGGTATCCATATCCCTCTTCCTCATCAACAACAAAAAGGATGACTACTTAAGATTCTGTTGTCTTAAAGGCTTTATTAAGTTATTGCTCAAGGTAGGAAAGGGATATCATTGTCTACATATGTTTGCCAGAATCATGCATCTTCTCTATTCTGTCTTTCCTAGCAGGTGTCTCTTTAAGTACTTATTCTAAATGGAACACAACTGGGAGACATCAGAAAGGGCACTGTTGACAACTGTCATAGTAGGTTCCAGCTTGACTGGTAACTGAGCAGAAGCTCTCTCTCCAGAGCACTTCAGATAATCCTAATAGCAGCAGCATTTCCACTAGGAGCCTAGACGCTACCAGAAAGGAGTGCTGGGAAATAGTGCTTCTGGTGAAATCTGCTCTCCTCACTGGAAATGGTCCATACCACCAGATTTCCTACAGAAAATAGCTATGGCAAAATTAAAAGAATTCTGATTTTAAAGGCAAAACTGTAATTTTTGAAGAAAGTACATAATCTGGATAGATGTCAATAATGTTAAGAGAAAATATGCTAAATTAATCATTGTTCATACCTGTTGAGCCTTTAATGTAATCTAAATCTTTTCATAACCTAAATGGAATGAAAACCCCAAAGCTGACCAACTTTTTCATTAAACTAACATATTAAAGACTAACCTACCAAATATAGGAATGATGATTTAGATGTATACATTCAGATATATGACATTTATGTTTTTGTCTTGTATTATTATTTTTATTAGTTTTGGGGTTCTGTTATTGTTGCTGTCATTAACCATGAGAGAACAGGAAACTTACTTTCAGATGTTGAAATTTGAGTCTGTTTAAATAATACAGGTAGAGCTGGTAAGATATTTAGGGTTAAGTTTCTCTGCAAATCAAAAATGGGGGAAAAACAATATGGATTTTCTTCTTGCTCAGGATTATCCATCTGCAAAACAAAAGCTACTGTAATTTCTGAATGGTTACAAGAAAATAGATAATATCACCTACCATACTATATTACACATTTCTGGAAGGCACCTATTGTTTATAAAGTAAAGTTTATTATGAGACATTAACATATGTTCCAGTTGAAGTTTTCCACATCATCTACAAAAGAGTCTTCCTGTATAGAAGTGAATCACAGATCAGAGACCCATACATATATTGCTGTTTTCTTATTTTAATATATTAATTATCTTCCATGAGAATATATATGTATAGCTATTTAAATTATAAGGGCCGAAACACCATACACATTTGTATTAATAAAAATTGTATAAAATTATCTTTTATAGTCAACATCTGTATTTGGTTAGCAAAGAATGACTTGTTTTTTTCTTTTTCTTTGTTTTTGTTTTTTTACTACATGTCGTAAGTGTTGAGTTGATATTAAATGTCCTTTTCAGAGCAAAGAGATTAAAGTTTACACAAAAAATAAAACTACAAACTTTGGAGATTTTACTGCCTTTGAATGGTCCAGACTTACAGTCTATGCAAAAATGGACCTTAGGTAAATTTTCTTAGAAATAGGTCCTTTACTTATGTAAGTCTGTTACTTATGTAACAGAATTCCCTTGTATGGATTCCAGTGAAAAAGCAAGACTTCACATCATATTTCATTGAGAAAATAAGAGCCATTTGACAGAAACTTTCTAATATTTTATCCAAAAAATCTGTAAATCTACATGGTTCTTGAGTCTACCTTTTCCATCATCTTCCTCATTAATAATGGTGGAAATATCTCTCTTTCTATCAAAAATTGATATAACCATCCTTTCTGGAACCAAGCCCGGCCTCCAAGCGTTCTTAAACATATCTTTCCCCTGAATCTTAAGCATCCTTCTCTGATGATCATTTTAACAACATACAAATATTCCACAGTGGCTGTCATTTTAAAACAAACACAACCAATTGTATTCCACTCCACATTTCTATCAAAATATCATCTACTTTCTCTTCTCTCAGTCATGTTTAAAGTTCTTGCAAGAATCATTTTTTTCTAATCAGATTCTCTCCCTTATAATTCCAAAAACTACATGTGTAAGACTGCCAATAATCTCCATGTGTCTCAAATCATATGGATACTTTTCAGTTCTCATTTTACACAATTAACCATATATACTTGAATCTCTACCCATCATCTCCCCTTCCCTCTCTCCTTCCTCTTCCTTTCTCTCTCCTTCGCTTTCTCTTTTTGGCTTTTTTTCACTCACCACCTACTAGTTATTTTCTCCTACCCCTTGGCCTGTCTCTCTTTGACTTTCTTTCCTATTTCATTCTCTTCTGTTAACTACTGACTTCTGAAACTCTTACTAGCTCAGCTTGGAGTAATTCTTTCATTTTTCCCGAAAGGTGATATCTTCTATTCTCATTGCTTTTAATACCATTTATTTGGCAGTGATATCCACATTAATATATACTATGCATACCATACTGTACCACAGTACTATATATATTATAGTGTATATATATACACATATACATGTAACACTATATGTATACATACACACATATATATCTTTACATTTATCATCTATGTATCTTAACTTCTGATACTTCTAACAACTTCTTTTTAATCTCATTTTTCCACCTCAGGAAATTGCAATGCTATTTATTCCGTTGCTCATGTTCACAAACTGGGAGGCATTCTTAAAACCTCCATCTCTCTCACCAGCCTCATCTAATCCATCAAGAGGTGGTCTTTATCACACCACATATTTACACACACACACACACACACGCACACCATCTCCATCTCCACAATCCAAGTCCACGTTCACTTCATATAAAACAGCTAGGGTAATCTTATAACATTATAAGGGGATTGTATAATTTATCTGAAATGATTTTTAATTTAAAATAAGATAAAGATTTATTATCTTGGCCAACATATACTTATGGTTTCTAACAACTTCAATTACTACCCTGTGTTCTAGAATTTTCTATTCATCCTTTAGATCTTAATTTGAACATTATTTCCTATAGGACAATCTTCCTGATTTGATCTAATGAAGTCCCTTTATCCTTTCTCATCCCCTCTATTTTTCCATCACAATCCTTATCACTATTTGTAATCATATATTCCTTTGTGTGCTCACTTACTTAAAACTATATCAATCACTAATTTTTAAGAATCATAATCATGTTTATATAAGTTTATGTGAATTTATGCTTTCTTTACTACTTTATATCCTGTCCCTTGCTTAATACTTGGCACTCAGTAGGTATTTAATAAATATTTGCCAAATAAACAAATATTTTAGCCAAATCTTTCAGCAGAAAGAGCATTATGGTGAAATTCAGTATAAGTCTAAAACAAAATAAACAAATAATGCATAAAAACACACATGTGGATTCCAAGCTGTTTTGTAAGCTATATTTGTCCAATAATATTCAGCCTTTGTACAATGCTTATTAAAGTAAGCTCCATGTGTTTTGCTATTAACAGTCTATTTTAAACATGTGCAATGTGCTAGGTGTTATATCTATTAACAGAATATATAAAGTACTGACCTTAAAGATATTTCCAGAATCAAATAAGACTAAGACATAGAAAAAGGTAAAAAGCAGTAAATTATACTTAAAAATATACTTGAGAAAGATTTAATTTTTCTTTATTACTATTATAATTACCTACTGAAAACGTGATCCAATTGAAACTTATTGAATTCTTACCTCTTATTAAAGATCCTGTTAATAATACAATTTCTACTAACAGAAAAAAAATTCCCTGGTTGTTAATTTATTAATGGAATGCTTGTTATTCTATAGATTATAGCTATCTAGTTACTGAATGCAATATATCAATATGTCCATCCGCTTTCTTGATCTGTCATAATGCTAATTACAAACATTACTAAATGTTTAAAAATAAACTGAAAAGGTAACGTTAAAAATTAACATGGAACACCAACCTAAAATTTATGACATGATAAGCTTTATAACAGAAAATTAGTCCAACAGTAACTTATTTACCAGTAACAATAACAAATCCCTTATATCAGTTCCTATAAAATACACGTTTTCATATAAAACATGCTCCCAAGTTACCAAAAATGCAGAATTACACGAAGAATATAAAAGTAGACATAAGTATTAGACTATAAAATTACATTATAATTCAATATTTAGTCATAAAAGTAGGATTGGAAGTAGACTTCTTTTCTGCTTTGGTTGAATTAGTTAAATATATGAAAGCTGTCTTCCAGGCCTACCTATGCCCAGGGTCTCCCAGAAGGAGGACCAGGCTGCCTACTCACTCCATCTACCCCCTCCTCAGAAAAGTCTGAGATCATTTCTCCCACCTCTATCAAAACTGGTCTGCTTTCAGCACCACTCCCCCAAACCCTGCTTTGTAAAGAAACAGTGAGTCTGTATGCTTTAAGCAGAAATCTGGAGAAAAAAGAAAACACTTGAAATTCTTTAATCTCCCCCACAGCATTTCTTTCTTAATTTCAAGCAAAATTATTCTATAAGCAGGTTTTTTTTTTTATTAATAACAATGTGAACTCCTGGTCTTGATGTACATTTAGATCTATCGTATGTTCCATTGTATGTTCCATTTTTTGAAAAGTGAAATTTTCATTGAGGCTTTAAAAAGTTGAAAAATTTATCAGAGGATGAAAAGTAGCTTAATGGAGAGAGAGACATGTTTATTTATGTTTATCGGTTAAGATTTTTATAAAAGTTCTGAAAAAGGGGTCACCTACTGATAGGGGGTGGAGTCCCCCTCAGTGTAGAAGCAGGTAGTTAGGAAACAAATGATTTTTCTGGCTTCTCCAGTTCTGTCTCAGCAACTTTAGATGCATGATGATATTTCTTGCATGTAACAAATCAAAGAGGGTAAATACAACCTTTTTCTTTCTTGCATATAATAAATCAGATGGAAGATTTATACCCCTCTTTTGTTTTCCTGAAATGGGTACTTCCCTTCTTCACATAATTGCTTTTAAGTCAGATGGTATGAAGATCATATCTTTGAGGTCAGATAGGTTTGAGTTTAAAGTCTTCTGGTCAAGTTAACCAGTTTCCTCATTTTTAAAATGGCAACAATATCCACCTCACAGGCTATTGAAAGGTTTAAATGAGATCTTGGAAGCACTCAGAAATTATTAGCTCATTTATTCAGGATTTACTATAGAGTAGTCATTATTCTATTTCTGTCTCTTGCTTTCAGTTTTTTACATGGATAAGTTGTCCGAATGCCTAAGTAGAAGAATGCACATCTGTTCGCAACATCTAGTATGTTTCAATTTCTTTATTGGTATTAAAGAGTGATTCCCAAAAAGGGTGTTTTCAGACATAGTTTTAACCAGTGGGTACTTGCAACTTTGCAGTACATGACCAATTACACTGCATAGACACTGACAAACTGCTGTGGTTGTGTGTGTGTGTGTGTGTGTGTATACATATAAATATAAAATGCTAGTTTTATAATCTGAACAATTTCTCTAAAAATATATCCAGTTCCAACCTCTGCGAGTGACAATCAACAGAAGGGAAGAAAATGATGACCCAACAAAATCACTCAGATAGTGAAACACCTTAGTCATCACTGGCATTTCAATTACCTAACAGGTCATCTGGGCACATACGTAACACTTTTGAAGACCAGAAACAGAGTTTTTCAAAGTGAAAACATATTTCCTTCAACTTCAGTTAAAATAATTCATGTCAAAAGTTCCTCTCACTTAAAAAATAATTTATATTCTGTAAGAGATTGAGGGTGGTAGTCATTTAACCTGTTGTTGTTATGCTATACATGTGTATATATGTTATATATACATATATATAATCATTCATGCAAAAATATGTCTGTGTATATTTATAAAATGGTGGGGGAGATTATCTACCTATCTATCTATCTATCTATCTATCTATCTATCTATCTATCTATCTATTTCCCACCTCTCCCACCATTAATTGCATGTTTGCAATCGCAACCCTGAAGTGAGACAAGAAGTACCTATTGCTTCATTGCAAAGGGGGTTGGGCAGGCAGGAGCATCCTGGCGCTTTCCTCCCCTTGCCACTGATGCAAGGAGTATATGTTCTGAGATGAATTAAACCATAGAGTATGGTAGTTGGCTGAAATAACATAGTCCAATAACTTTATTAGAATATATCTTTAAGATAATGCAGATAGAAAATATTATATTAGCTTTCTCTGAATAATTGTATCTTATTTTCTAGTTTTATGCATGATCTAGATACCATGTGCCATATATTGCTTTATGTTGGTTACAATTGCATAATTATATATTATGTTTAACATTATGTAATTTAACTGCAGGTAAACATAATTTGTTTCATCATTCGAAAGTTCACAATTTTCTTAATTTTCACTGTGTTCTAAGAAAGAAAACAATTCTAAATTAGTAAGAGCAACCAGAATTGATAAGACATTTGCCTTGTAAAGAGTCTTCTGATTTGTTTTATTTGAAAAAACCCTTTTCCAAAAGGTAAATGTTTACTAAAATAAATAATGCTGTTTATGTCCCTTAATTAAATCTGCACTACCCCCCAGCCGGTATGCTCTTAACCAGGCCCTAGTTAACTGTGTAGAAGAGGCCGACTGGTACATGATAAGAGGCCAAACCTTGGTAGCAACCTCTGGCTATAGAGTCAAACAGAGACACACATAGGTATAACCTCTGACTCTGCTGCTTTAACACCAGGAGATTTACTTAACCACTCAAAGCTTCACAGGCTAATGTGTAAACTGGGGATAAAGACAGTTTCTATTTCAAAGAGTTGTTGGAAGAATTAGGTGAGATAATTCGGGTAATGGCTAAAACAGGGACTGAAACCTTGAAAAATATTTGCATATGAAACACAAACACACTTCCCATAGACTATTCTCACCCAGCATCCCAGATAGTCCTTTTATAATATGTCAGATCATGTCACCTTTATGCTTAATGTTCTGCAATAGCTTCTCTTCTCAGAATAAAGATCTAAAGTTGGAATATGAACCTTCTCCAAGGTTCTCCATGATTCAGTCCTTGCTGACTGTGACCTCAATTCTCTCAATTCTTACACTCTTTCCCTAATTATCTCATTCCTTGTTCCTGAACTAAACCAAGTGAGTTCCTGATTTGGGCCATTGCACTGTCTTTCCTCCCAAACCGTGAACATTTCTACCAGTTCCCCAACAACCTCTCCCCATGAGCCTTTGTATCTTCTTGGCTGACTTCTTCCTCATTTCTCATATCTGTTCAAATTTCATTTCATCAGAGACTTCTTTACTTACCTAATTCACATCTGTACCCACTATGTTGGCCTTTATCCACTTTCCTTGCTTTATGTATTTTTATGGCACTTAAAAACATTTGAAATGCTATTTACTTGTTTATCTCTTTATTGTTTGTCTCCCTCCAGTGGAATGTAAGCTCAGGGAGGAGAGGGATTTTTTTCCCCTTTGTTCACACTGCTTTTGGACAGTATAATGCATATAGGGAGATTTATTAAATATTTCCTAGATTAATTAATAAACCTAGTTGGCATTATTAAGGTTTTAGAATTCCTAATGCCATCAATGAATTATACAGGCTCAAAAACAGAATGTGGCAGATGTCCTCATGCAAAATACAATTATTTGTTTATACTTGTAGAACTTCCATGAAAAACACACTTATAAGTAGACTTGTATTAAATATTCTATAGTGTGAATATTAAACATTCTATAGTATTAATATTACTGAAATAACAGTAGTATGAAATAGGCTATAGAATTAATATATACTACATAAAGTAGCATAAAATTAATATAAAACATTCTGTGAATATTGATGTTCATGCAAATGTGAAAACAATCATTAAAAATTTAATTCGTAAAAATATTCTTGAGTAATAAGAAAACAGAATATAACTGTCACTATTCCATGATAAAATTAATATAATAAAGCATTGATGGTAATTGGAACACTTTTTAAAATATGATGTATGAAGTAAATTATATATTGTAATCGAAAACAACAAAAAGTAATTTCCTACATTCATTTTCATTATAAAAGCACTCCTGTTTGTTTCTCATTCCTTTAGTAAGATAAATTACAGCATTTGGTATTTTTGTACATCACACACTATCAGAGTTAGGAAGGATGACTCCACTCCTGGCCTTAAAGGTGGCCCCCCAGCTGCCTTACAAATCCACATACTCATACTTCTTACATGGTGGTTGATTTAAGGATAGATGCATAAACTAAGCGTAAGCCAATCTACACGTGGCATCCATTGACACCATTGATATTTCAGGGTGAACCAATGAACTTAATTGATCTAATCAGCAGGAAGCCTAAGACTTGGGCTTGATGTTCTTGGAGCATGCTCTATGTGAGGTCAAGAGCTTTCATAGAACTTTTATTACCATGAGAGAAACCAACCACAGGATATATCTTACGACAAAGCAAAGATGAACCAAGAAAATGGCAGAAATATGGAGCCGAATTCCTGATCAAATCATAGCTGAAGCCTGTACATCCTATTCTTTCAGATAAGGAGAGCAAACATATGTTTTGTTTGTTTGTTTAGGACAGTCTTGGGCTTTTTGCTGCTGGCAGCCAAGAGTATCTACCAAATTACTATGACGTCCTGTGTGTTTTTAAAAATATGTAAATTAAGAAGTTGCTTCAGAGTTGCAGATTAACTTGAATAGGATTCCTGCCAGAATTGACAGTGCCATCCTGTAACATACAGAGATGTATCTAAAGTAGCATGTTTGCATTTCTTCACATATATACATTTACATTAAAATCGTGTGTTAAGTAATGGAAGGGAAAAGGTATCCCATTGCTTTTAATGAAATGTTTTCTGATTCCTATGAATTATTCTTTTCCTTAGGTACTAAAGATTCTGCTCAGAGTTGTTATTACCTTTAAAGAAAATAATTTTTAAATGTCACTTTGTATATTTGTCAATTTGCATATTATTTACTGTAATAAAATGCTTTGTTCCCCTTCACTATCCAGCAGAGTTGGGTAACAAAAAAAAAAAAAAAAAGCTCATTTTCAATTTATGAGAAACATAGTGAGTGTGAGAGAGGTTAGGTGTTTGTGGAAAAATAAAAGGAAAGGAAAGATAGGTAATTAGGCAAATATAAATGGCTTTTAGATTATTCATTGCTTTATCTTATCCTTCTTTTGAGAAGGTAATGGGAACTGATTGCATTCTCAGAATTACTAGAGATGCAGCAGATGGTTTTAAAAATATTCTCAAATTAAAACGAGTTTAGCATGTGCTCTGGCAACAGAAATCATAAAACTTTATACATTCACTCTTGCTTTTGCTGATGTAATCTAATGTAAATAAGAATTACATTTTATTGAAAAGCTACTTTTTGCAAAAGTTCTTATACTCAACACCATATTCTAATAAGTACCAACTAAATAAACAAGAAAAAAATGCTCATAATTTTAGACATTCTGTTATTACCTTTACATCCTTTTTATACATTTATATTATGCAAATAAATATTCATACTAGGTAACAATCGAAATTTCATGAAGACAGATGTAAATAAAATTGTAACTTTATCAAATATTAGACTAGGGTTGAGAAAACCTCTTTACTAGCTGACGAACAAAGAACAAAGAAATTATTCACTTTTTATTTTTTAAGTGGTTGTAATATTATTTGCCATCCTCTAGGGTTGCTTTAAGAATTAGGTAAATCAGGGCTTCCCTGGTGGGGCAGTGGTTGAGAATCTGCCTGCCAATGCAGGGGACATTGGTTCGATCCCTGGTCAGGGAAAATCCCACATGCTGCGGAGCAACTAAGCCCGTGCTCCACAACTACTGAGCCTGCGTGCTGCAACTACTAAAGCCTGCGTGCCTAGAGCCTGTGCTCTGCAACAAGAAAAACTACCCCAATGAGAAGCCCCGCACATCACAACAAAGAGTAGCCTCCGCTCACCACAACTAGAGAAAGCCCATAAGCAGCAATGAAGACCCAACACTGCCAAAAATAAATTAAATAAATTTATTAAAAAAAAAAACTTTAAAAAGAAAAGAATTAGATAAATCAGACATTTAAGTATTCATGAAAATTGTCATATCCTTTTTAAGATATCTATAATCTACATTTTCAAACCAACATCATCTTTTCCACCTCTTGAGTATTTTCATAACAAAGATTCACATGTCATACAACAGGAAAATACACACTGACTTGAGTGCTCAGGGAAAGTTACTTCTAGAGTTTTTCATGTTTGATTGCCTAGGAAAAATTATTGTAGCCTTTGGTTTTCTCGTCTGTAAAACAGGAGAGGAAATATTTGGATCTGATAAAAGCTAAGATATTTTTCAACTGTTTAATTCTAAAATAGAACCACCCATTGGTTGGACTCAAGAAAGTTAATGACAGAAATAAAATCTACTTACAATGAATTATGAAGGGAGTAATTTAACTATAACTGAAATTGAGTAACAAAATTATGTCTACCAAAAATTTTTAAATGTTTTCTTTTAGCAAAACAACAATTGATAATTATCTCATAAAATATCATAGTTGTATATTTTCTCACTAATTTTAGTGATTAGGCTTTTAGTCATTTCCTGTACTATTCCCAAAGGTTGATTTGAAAAGTCTTCTATGTAAGTGAACCCTCCACCACACTCCTCCTGTTCCAGCTCTGTTGGAATCTGCTTGTTCTGCCAACTTGCCAAGTAAGTCCCAACCTCAGATTACTTACACTTCTTATTTCTGCCTGAGACATTCTCCTCCAAATCATTGCTTGCCCAGATCATTCAGATCTCAGCTCAACTCTCATATTATACTGTCTCTAAGTGTATCTTTTGCATAGTGCTTATTATAAGATGAAATCATTTTGTTTGTGTATTTGCTTACTTGTTGTTTTTTTCTTTACCTTGACAAGAATATATATATACTCTCTGTTTTCTTTTACTATAGTGCCAAGATCAGCCCCTGGCAATAAAACCTATCATTGTGGAAGGAATATAAAAGGGCATTTGGGCATTTCTAATATATAAAAAGCTAAATGATTTTTAAAATAATGTAAAGTTAATTCATTCATAGATAATAAGTGATGATGAAGTTACATATTTAAATTGTTTTCATAATTTGGCCTTTGAACAAGTAGCCATGCCTAGTAAAATGCATTGTATATATAGTTACATCTTATACATGTGTTTTTTCTTTGGAAGCTTATTTGAAATTTCAGGCATTAACAAGACTGAAGTGGTCTTCTTTTTTATCCTTGGACTGTATCAAAGTTCACAGGCTATAGTTCCTTTTGATTTCTACCAGGCATCAACATAGCTTATTTGCATGACTGATTATAAAATTTACTTATTCGTTGAATGATGCTCAGCCGCTGTACTGTTCAAGCTCTGTAATAAGAACTGCAGGCTGATTGATAATGGCTTATCATTT
The DNA here is from genome assembly GCF_028021215.1 of Eschrichtius robustus. Taxonomy (NCBI): domain Eukaryota; kingdom Metazoa; phylum Chordata; class Mammalia; order Artiodactyla; family Eschrichtiidae; genus Eschrichtius; species Eschrichtius robustus. The sequence goes on from NC_090841.1 coordinate 42,523,160, forward strand.
CTCTACTACAAAAGCATGTAAATTAGTAAAATAGACGTTTAGTTGTGTTTGTGTGTGTGTTTGTATGTTGGAGGTAGGTGTAGTTTGATCTTCCATTTCAATGCATTGTTACACACTTTTATACAATCCAGGAGGGAAAATACAAGTGTAGACAAAAGATAGTCAATCCTATCCATAAATCCTCATCTGGACAATAGCCACTATATCCATTTGTGTAGCCATGAATATGACTGAAAATATCATATATTCACATATTGTCTATTTTTTATCTGTAAGGCCTCTTCATTACATCAACCAAAACAGGAACATAAGAGTTCCTTGCATTTTCTTTGACACCTTATGAATAAATGATCATGACAAATACAAATGAGTAAATTATTTTTCATTCAGGGCAAAAAGTTTAGGATAACCTGATACTACCTTTAAGATGTGTTATTGGAAATAAACGAAGTCCAAATACTAGATAGTCCATTTACATAATCGATGGGAGAGGAATGACCTTTAGCTACTCATTTTATCTTAGGAATTTAATTTAACTAATATCTTATTAAAATTTCTATATGAAACTTCATAATGATTTCTGATAGATTTTTAGGAGTACTAAAACCATACGGTTTTAGTGTTCAAAATAAACATAAAAACAATTGTATAATAGAAATAGAGAAAAAGTAAATATGCAGACCAATAGAGCATGATTCCATTATTATAATATGAATGTATACATAATAAGTGGTATATATTTATATTTATATCAATATATAGATATATATGTCACAGGTAGGGAAATTGAAGGAATAATTCAAATTAAACTATTAACAGAGCCTACCTCCACAAATGGCATTGGAGAGGGAAGAGACTTTGATCTTTAGTTTCCACACTTCAGTTTTATGTAAATTTATTACAATGAATGTATATTGCTTTGCAATTTAAACAAACTTTAAATGAACTTAAAAAGGACCTGTGATTTATGTTTTGTATTTTTCCATTTTATTCTTTCAATGCGTGTTTTGTAATATGTATACAGTAGTTCCCTCATCTCTGGTTTCACTTTCAGAGATTTCAGTTATTCTTGGTCAACCTCACTCCAAAAATATTAAATGGAAAAACCCAGAAATAAGCAATTCATAAGGTTTAAATGCATGCTGTCCTGAGTAGAGTGATGAAATCTCACACTGATCCACTCCATCATGCCCAGAAGTGAATCACCCCTTTGTCCAGTGTATCCTACCCGTTAATCACTTAGCAGTGGTCTTGATTATCAGATCGACTGTCACAGTATCACAGTGCTTGTATTCAAGTCACCCTTATTTTACTTAATAATGGTCCCAAAGTGCAAGAGTAGTTATGCTAGCAATTCAGATATGCCAAAGAGAAGCTATAGAGTGCTTTCTCTAAGTGAAAAGGTGAATGTGCTCAACTTAATAAGGAAAAAAAATCCTATGTGGAGGTTGCTAAGATCTACGGTAAGAGCGAATCTTCTATTTGTTAAATTGTGAAGAAAGAAAAAGAAATCTGTGCTAATTTTGCTATCTTACCTCAGGTTGAAAAGTTATGGCCACAGTGTGTGATAGTGCTTAGTTAAGACAGAACACTCATTAAATTTTTGTTACTTACAAAAATAACATATTTTTACAAAAGATATTTTGAGAGAGAAAGAAAGAGACCATATTCCCATAACTTTTATTACAATATTATAATAGTTCTTATTATTAGTTGTCATTGTTAATCTCTCACTGTACCTAATTTATAAATTAATCTTTATTATAGGTTTATATGTATAAGAAAAAACATAACATATATAGGGTTCTGTACTAACTGTGGTTTCAGGCATCCACTGGGAGTCTTGGAAAGTATCCCCACAGATATGCGGAGACTACTGTATTTCTGAGCTTCTTGGAAACATTTGAACTAGAGTTCTTTTAATGACTCCAAGGCTGTGTGGTATTTTTCTGCAGCATGTATGTGAAAAGTCTGAGCCCAGCTTCCTCTCCTGTTTATAAACACTCAGAGGACCCTGGTGTGAGCAGTGACATTATTATATTGCTGTTTCATAGCACATGCTGTTGATACATTAATTTCTTTATTGACTATTTTAAAAGTTTATGACCTCATCTACATTGCAATTTGACCTTGTTTTGCACTTTTCTAGTGAATCGCCGTATTCAACAACCTACATAATGTGAATTATAACAAAAAATTTACAAAATGAAAAAAGAGTCAGATGATACGCACCTCATTATTTTTTTAATCAACTAAATCATTGGTAGGCAGGATTTATATTGCAAAGAACTGCATAATCGCAAAACTGTGATGCTGTAGCCTCATGATTAGAAAAGATGCTCCACTTTTTTTAAGTGTAATTTTCTTTTAAATAATAATTACCAGATGATTGAGCCAGGCATACTCATGGTTTAAAACAAGAGAATTGGCTCTAAAACTTAAACTTTAAATAGAGATTTTGTTTGAAAACATCAAATAAATTAAGAATGTGCTCCCTGATACCATAAATATCTGTTCAAAAAATATTCTTAATGGAATTCTCATTTGTAAAACCTGAGTAGAGGCCTAAGCTTCCCAAGTGATGAAAGCTGATTGGGAAAGGCACAGAAGTTAAATGAAGCCGTGAAAATTTGGTTATAATGTAAGATGAAAATAAAATTTTATATCTTAAATGTAACCTGTATCTTAAAGGTGGTCTGATATTTATACAATAAAATCTTACATAAAGCAGTTTTGCCAGTTTCCCCATTCCCATTCCACCCTCAAAATTCCAAGAAAAAATTTTTTTTAAAGAGTCCTCACACAATTTCTCCCTCACTAGGCACCAAATGGTAAGTTTGTGAATTTTGTGTTCTAAAAAGAGGTAGGACAACGTATTACATTCCATGACAGAAAGGATGACACAGACTTTTGGGATATTTATTGAATCTTCATTATTGGATAGTACTGTTCTATGTAGTACTCTGAGTGCTTAAAAATGGTTTAGAAAGGAGAACACACACAATATTTCCCATATGAGATGTAAATGAAGGAACCCAGCAAGAACACAAATGAAAGAATGAAGAAAAAATTAGTGGAAATTATAATTTCAGCACTAGATGCAATAGGGACAATTATCTACTCCTACTTCTTTTTACAGATGAGGAAATGAATGCTCAGAATCATTAGATGACTCGTGCACAGCTTCACTATTAGTGGGAGTACAAGGGTGATCTAAACTTAAGACATCTTGTAACTACTCATCCAGAGTTTTGCTACTGATTGCAGTTGCAGAGAAGACTATGGGGAGCCATTCAGGGCAAATAAATGGTGTGCAAATCTGCTGACATGAAAGAGATGCTCACATGCAGCAGACTTTGTTGGAGCACAACGTACACACTATATACCAAGCAACAGTGAGGCTGCTAAGGGGACAGGTGAGTTTTAGAGAAGGGATTTTTGAGGGGCAAAAATTAAAGATCTGCACTTGTTTCCCAATCATGCTGAATAAGTACTGGTATAAATATCCTATATGTTGCAAATCATGGACTGATTGTGTTTCTAATTGAAATAACATGGAGCCACTAGAATGTGGACTATTTTAAAATTCATATTCTAATTAGTTTATGGATATCATTTGTTAGAGTAGCTAGAAATGTTTTCCGTACCTGATCTACCGCTATCCCAAATGATCTTATGAAATAAGAGTCACATGGCTATTAGGAGCAGACAGTGTCCTTAATATAGAGATTGTAGCCATTAAATAAGCTACGATTTAATTTCATCTTTCCAATGATTTGCTTCCTATGGTCTTACAAATACAATTACTTAAGAAACAGACTAAAATTTATTCCTCAGCTAATGTTATCAAGTAATGAATGCCACTTCCTGATTGTAGAAATGGCACTTTATGAAATTACTCCATGCTCCTAAGTCTTTATTCACTCAACCTTTTTACTATAAAGACTTTCATCTCAGCTTCAGCTCTAAATCACTTTAGTCATGAATAATGGACTAACAATCCTGCGTACTTGTGAATTATTTTAGATATTTAAATTATTGTTAAAATTTACATTCTCACTTCATGTGACAGAGTGCCTAACTGACTATGCACTTAATATAGCAGTTACTTCCTCAGACTCTCACAGAATATTAAAGAACATGGTGAGTCATTAGCACAATGGGGACATAAACAATTGAACAAGGAGGAATACTTCTTCAGACTGGAAGCATTTTCACCTGCACTGTAGAAAAATTCAAAATTACTATCCTGCTAGATGCCCAGGCTGTTTCCTTAGTAGAAACAAATAAAGTGCTGTATAATAGCACATTTCAAAGATGGATGAAAAATAATAAGATTTCAAGACATAATGGTATAATAAATGTATCACCAACTTTTTTTAGCTAAAAAAGTTATTATTTTTAATGGAAGAAGAGGTGTTGGGTTTTTTGTTTGTTTGTTTGTTTTCTTTTGCTTTTCTATTACTGTTTGCAAAGTTTTCTAACTCAACAAACGTTGATAATTGTCCAGTGAATGGGGCCATTAATTTAAAGGTGAAACTGAATGAGGTTTAAAATAATAGTCATGTATATCCTTATATCTTGAGAGGTAAACTAAGATAAAGTTTTAAACCCCAGAAGATTTTAAACAATTAGAAACAGTAAACCCCAAGCACTGGCTATGCCTGGATTGGTGAAAACTTGTGTGACACTACTTGACAGTCCATCATCTCCCTCTCCTTTTCCTTTTCCTCAGAAGAATATAGCATTTGTGACACAGTTAAGCAAATGTGAGAACCAAATCAATATCAAACACAGATTCAGTAGTAAATAAAACTGATAAAAATTTTCATTTATGTTCAAAGAAAATTTACATTTCTGAAGAGTGTAGATGTCTCCACACTTGATATCTAACAAAATAGTATACTAAGATCTATGCCTATTTATATTTGATACTTTCATATCCATTGGATAACTGATACAGTTTCCATCTTCCAACTTCTAGTCATCCTAATTATGATTAAATTTTTTGATATTTTTCATAACAAAGAAGTATTTTTTCTAGTCAAGAATAAGTTCACTACAGAGAATATCCAAAAAATAGGTTCTGGCGTTTATCTCTCCATAAAGTTTGCTTTTTCTTGTTATTGCTTAATGTTAATTTTCCTTTCCAGAAGACCCATCTGAAAATATTTTCAATATTAATATGCTTTTTTAGTATGCTCCCAACTCCAGTTTGTCAGTTATGTATATCATCTGGACCAGAGTTCATAATATATTTTCTTATTCCTTTTTCTGTAAGTGCTCTGAATCTGTCTACAGTCCATAACTTGTCTGCATATATGACAAAATCAAGTTGGAGCTGCAAGACACCAGCAGGTGTAAACTCGATTTTGCAAGACCAATCCATTCATATCTAAAAACTATTAAGAGAAGAACGATGAGGCACATTTTTTCCCATCACAATGGACAAAAGCAAGGCTAAATGTCCTTGTGAAATATTTCAACATGTATCTCAAAACCAAAGTGTACCCTTACCAAAAGGGTACTCTCTAGGAAGAAATACATATATAAGAATCATAAAAGACTTCAGAATAAAATTACTTTCTCTAGTTACTCATTTTTTAAAAAAATGCATACTTTTGATTTACTCTTATTTAATAAACAACATTCTTTATTATTTCAGTTTAGCTCAAATTTAATTTATTCATTGTAATTTCACTTGACTAACTGCTTTTCAATTCCATTAACATTTTCACCTGAACTCAAGCCTGGGAAATAATTTCAAGTGAAGATTAACAATGAGGTTGACTTGAAAACAAACAAAAGAACAAAAACCCAAAACCCAAACCAAAATAAAGTCTTCATCAGAGGTAAAGTAAAGCATACTTTCACAAAGAAAATAAAATGCTTTTCATAAGGGAAAATACTAGTCTTTTCATGAAGGACAATAATAAGTTTCACTAGCATAAATATAAATAGAAACAAGACAAAGAGGCAATGTCAAAACTGATTGGGGCATAATCCTTGAAGTTTCATACCTTAATATTTAATTAATGTTAAATGAAAAGTTTCATACTTAACGTTTCATAAGGTAGTTAGATAGATGATTATGATAAAGTATATTTTTTTATTTTCTAAAAGAACATATTCTTTTCCATTCTGGTTTATCACAGGATATTGAATATAGTTCCCTGTGCTATACAGTAGAACCTTGTTGTTTATCCATCCTTTATATGGTAAAGGATATTTTTTATTTAATATCACTTCCAATTTGATGGAAGTTTTAAGTCTCCATGTGACAGAATAAGCTTTGTTTTTGCTTAACACTGAAAGGAGCCACAAACTCCAGATTTTTAGAAATATATATTAAGATGATGACCAGTGAGCTCTACATATATATTTTATGACTTTTGATTAATCAATGAGCAGATTATAACCTGAGATTCAGGGGATGAAAGGAGACTAATATCCCCATAGGAAAACAAACACTTTGATCATCCAATGATACATTCACTCATCAAATATTTTCTGAGCATCTACTGTGTTTTACATAGTATATGAGGATTTGTGGTACAATGGGGGAAAGACATTTTAGCTGTCTCAAGAGCAGTCAGGGATCTAACTTGACACTGCTGAAACCACGCCCTCCAGTGGAGTGAGTCAATTTGACATGCTTATGAAGCAATCAGAGATGCTGCTTGTTTCCTTGGCAGTGCACCAACCTAACTATATCTGAGTACTGTTCTTTTCTTTGACTCTTGCACCTCATTTGTGATATTAATTCATTTATTCTTTAATATATCATCACACTCCTGTTAGAAGATGAGCTCTTTTAATTTCAGAGCCAGTATCTGTTTCCACTTCACAGCCCCCTGATATTCTTAGTTGGATACAGTGGGTGGTACAAAACCTTGCTTAATTAATGGCTTATTCCAGACCTAAAGGCTTGGATGACTTTGAACTAGTCACAACAACAGGCTGAATTGATAAAAATGCATGCCCCAAAAGACAAAAGACAGAACAGGAGAGAAAATAGGTGAATGAATTTCATCATCAAGAATCTCCTAGGGCCAAAGTATACCGTTATTCTTGCCTATCAGTTGTCTTCATGAGGATGTAAATCAGAGTTATAGAGTAAAAGTCTCTGACCACTTAAGAGTCTTGATTCAAAAAAAGTCCAGAATGGACTACAGCTAAAATGTAAAAGAGTGGCAAAGGAGAAAACACATCTACCATTGAAGGAAGTGTCTACCTATGTCTACCTGTAAAGAAAATATTTTACATTAAAATTTAGATGCTAAAGTTTAGATTTCCTCTGAATTAAACTCTAATAAGGACATCAGATAATTTTCAGTCTTCATGAAATACCTTTCTCTGTATTGCTTATACTAGATATTATTTAGTAAAGAGTGATTCCAAAAAGAAGTTCCCATTAAAAATGTTCAATCTGTGTTTAGTATGTTGCATAATTTGTAGTAGCCATCTGTGAAGCATCTATCAAAAAAAATGAATGAACCAATCAATGTATAAAAACTGGAAAATGATTAACCAAGGAAATAGTTTTGTTTATTTTCCTGATTTACCTGATATTTACTTTGTATGCTGAATATGGAAAAATAAGACCACATCAATAATCCTGTCTATAAATAAACATTTGCAGGTAGTGGTCATAGCTGAATTTCATTTGAGGAAAGATTTAAATTAGATGAATTCCTGACATAGTCTTTGTTCAGAATAATCGGAGACATGGCTATGAAGTAAGAGTAACCATTTCAGAAAGCCAAGTTTTTAGTAGAATGATGAGAAACATTACTTGAAAGAGGGTAGCTCCTGTACTTTTTACCTAAAGCTTCTCACTTGTACAACAGCTGATAGGGAAAGTGACTCTCAGAGTTGTAGCTACTGTCATACTTCTGTCCTTCCTCACACCTTGGCTTGAAATGTGAAACAGACATGGGAAAGCTGGAGAGGGTGGGAGGGAAGAAATCAACCAGTAAAGCTGGTTGGAGCCTGTGAGGGAGCCTGCTAAGAACTCTGATTTTATAAATTTTTTAAAAATTATATATATTATAATTACATGTAAAACATTTCCAATGGTCTAAAACAAAAGAGATCAGAATTCTACAATCATTCAATTATATGGAGTTCCTTTAGAAGCTAGGGACAGACTGGTTGTTTGTTTTGGTTTTTGTTTTTAATGGTCTGTGACACTGGTACCAGCCAAGCACCAGTTGGGAGAAAACAAAGCACATTAGTTGTTTTAGCAGAGAGAATTTAACATAGGAAACTGTTAACCAGATGTTGGAGGGCTAGAAAGTCAAATTTTAAAAATGAGAAAGAAGGAAGAAAGAAAAGGAAAAGAAAGAAAAAAGACACAGAGGTAACATAGTTATGAGTGACTGTGGGAAGCAGCAAACACCTATACAGCTTAGGACACAAAGGAAGAGCTTGGGGTTATCAGAAATGGAAGCCTGGCAGAGGGCCCCACAGAACTGGGCCTCAGACTTCAGAAGAGAGGACACTGTCGGCTACTCCTGGTAACTCCAAGGGTGGGCAAAGAGACTGATTCTAGGCTGCTAAAAAAAAAGCGCTGCAACCAAGAAAGGGCTGCGGTTGCTGCCACGGTGAGCTGTCATTGCTGCAGGACAAGGAAAGGAAGAGCCAGCAAAGAAGGAAGCCAGAGTTTCCCTCCACCCGGCCAGCCAGCCCCCCTCTAGTGCACCCTACTGGCCAAGGGAAAATGCGGTTCGCCCCCATCCAGGAATCACAAAGCTGGTCTGAAGCTGGAAGATAACAGCTTAATAACCAGCACTGAAGTTTAATCAAGGAAATTGGGATGTGATAACAGATAAGATTCCTTTCCTTTTAAATCATTATATTATTTCTGTGGAATAACTTGAGCTGAGGTCCTGACTCCAGAAATAGCACAGAGCGTGTCCAGAGGCTTGATGGTTGAGGACTTCTGAGAGCAAGAGAAAAGGTGAAGACTTTCAAAGCACGAGTTTGTCATCAGATCTCCCTTTTTGAGTCTCCTTTGAAAAGAATCCCTTCCTGGGTCATGCAATGACATTGTCTACAACACTGTGCTGACTATATACCTTACTCTACACTGTATATAAATATAGGCTAAAACCACATAGGGCCTGGCTATATTTAGTATGCCCCACTTATCATGGGAGAGTTAATTTGTACATTCATCTTTTAAAACTAATAATGAATTTCTAAAACCTTTTAAACAGGCTTAAGTTTTGTAATCTATTTATTGAACATGCCTGCAATGAAAAATTAATTATTAAACAAGTGCCTTGGGAAGACATCAGTGGCCTTGTCACCCATACACTAGATTGATAACATGTCAGTTCTCAGACCAGGGAGGGAGCTGACAACTCTCAAATTTAAACCTGGAAGGGTAATGCTAAGCATATCATAGCATAAGTCACATTTTTAATTTATTTTTTATTAAATGTTAGAGAGAATAAATTCATCCATGCCTCTCAAACTCCACCTGATTAAATGAGCTGGCACCTTTTCAAATGTAAAGCATGGTTACAACTTCTCAAGGGCATCAGAAACGCTGAAGCAGAAGACAACGGTAAATACAAAAGGCAAAAGAGGTGGACAGTGATGAATGCACAAGCACCACAGGCGAAGTGAGGTTTTTGAAAATGCTGATGCTAACAAAACAAGGGCAGCACGTTCCCCAAGTGGTAGATGCACCTGCAGGCAGAGGCTCTGCTTGAGCGCTGGTGCATCAATGTGTCCACCATGAAGGTTGGAGAAAAAAAAAAAAAAAAAAAGAAACAGAAAGGAGCAGCTGTAATCAATTTTCAAACCTTAAGTTTTGGGGTTGGGTTAAGAAGTTAGAAGAATTTTTCAATATTTGTGTCAGTTCTACCCTTTAATTTTGCAAAGTGAAGATGGTTTCCGGTGACTCTAAAGGAGAAAAGAACATCTGTTATATTGTGTGTACCTGCAGCTTCTTGAACTCTTCTTCCAGACAGAGCTCAATCTCATTTTATAAAATGATTGAGAAATAGTTTATATCAAACATATTCAACCACGTCAGAGAAAACAGATCATCCAGATTATTGCTATCTAAAAATGCTCTGATCTACTGAATGCAAAATAAGAGACTGAATGAACTAAATGATGATTACTTAGACCTCTTAGATGATTATTATTGCGCCACAATAGGTGAAAAAAAAAATAAAGAACATCTTCACAGTATATTACTTCACAGTATGTAATCCCCACTCATTTTTTTTCCAGTAAACAATTATTTCCTATTATTTACTGGGCTAATGGGCTAAAATCTGTGGAAGATGCAAATATGTGAACAAGACTGTCTGGCCTCACAGAGCTTTTTTATTTAAGAGGAAGATACGGCTAAGGAGAATTTTAAGTCTTATCTGAGAGGCACAAGAAAAGTGCAATACAAACCACAGCTTGGGTCCTCAGAGCAAATTCATCAAGAGAGTGTCTTTTGAGCTGGACATTGTGCTGAATGTTACTATGTTCCAGGAAGGTGGGATACGTGGGCAAATGGTCACAGAGCCCTGTTCTTGCAGAACTGACATTCTAGTGAGTGAAGGAAAATGATTTACAATAGTCACAGTAAAATAAGTAAATTATATGGCAAGTTAGGTAAAGGATTTTACAGAAGATTCAGTATAAAATTGAAAATTACCTAAGTTTTTAACTGGAGTCAAGTGGAGAGGAAAAGAGAAGGAAAAAGTGGTAACATAAACAGAGACATGCTTCGAAGTGGTGATTGAATTAGATTAAATGTGGAAGAGATGGGACCTGATTAATAGGCTGGTAAATATTCACTGCAATAGATAACGCAGACCTCGTATCGGATTATGATACTGAAACGTGAAAAATGGATATCCAAAAGAAACTTACCCATTCATTCACTGAAAACCAAAAAAAGAGTCATAATATTAAGGCTCAGTTCAAAACAAAGACAACATAAAAACTAAACAAAGACTTCAATCAATCATCACTAACTCTAACATAAACCAAGAAAAACCAAGGACTCAAGTCCTTTGCAATCTATACCAGCTTCCTTTTCTTCCTTTTTTTTTTTAAACATCTTTATTGGAGTATAATTGCTTTACAATGGTGTGTTAGTTTCTGCTTTATAACAAAGTGAATCAGCTATCTTCCTTTAACTGTAACCGTTTCCCCAGCCCACTATGCTTTAGAACACCATGCTGTCCAAACAAACTGGTTTTCGAACAAACCCAACCCTCTGCCTGGGTTCAGGCTATATTATTTATTCTTTTATACTCAATCTGGCAAACTCCTACTTATCCTTCAAGGCCCAGTTCATATGTCCTTTAATCTCTAAATTCAATTAATTTTGCCTTAGATGTCAAGCAAGTTTGAGATACAGGTTTCAGAGTAAGCAGCAAATAGGAGAAATGCTGATAATAGATGAAAGTAGCAAAGGAAGAGCATATAAAAAAAGATATGAACAGAGATGACCAAACTCATTTATACTTCTAAAGTACATGCTATCTCACAAGTTTCTTTTACATTCTTTGAACTTTTAAATGAAATAAACTTACTTCTAAAGAAATAAGTAGCTTGATATCATTTCCATTCTTCAATCATATTTCTGAGAGAATAAATTTCACAAGAAATAAAATCAAATTCTCTTTGTACAGAAGGAAACTAATAACATTCTTAATTTTTATCAATGTTAAAAAGTGGATTTTAGACTTAACTCATGACCAACTGATTTTATTCAGTGTTTCTAAACAGTTTTAAGCTAGGAAACAAATACCCCAAGAATGTCCTAAAGTTAAAAATATTAAATTTCTGATACTTTTAAAGTGATAAAAACGTTTATAAAAATAATATATTTATTGGTATTACTGATTTTCACTTTTTGAGTACTTATATGACCCTGTTATATTTCTGAGTACTTGATATCCTTTACTCATTTACAAAATGATAGGTGAAGAGTAGCTTTTATAATTACCCACATTTTACAAAAGATTAAACTAAGATTTAGGAAAAAAACTTCCCAGAAGTCACAAAGCTAATAAGTTCAACACACAGCTAAGTCTGTCTCAACTAATCTTATTTTCCAACTTACAGAGCTGATAAGCTATTTTTTGTAATCACCATACTCAAATAAAAGTGGGAGATTTGATGTTTGAACTAAGGTTCAAATGTGCAGGTGTTGTGCTTCTATTGATCACATTGGTTAGAATAAAACAGCAAAATAATTTCAAAACTGTGTAAACCATTGATAATTTGTGCCATAAAATTTTAAGAATTATGTTCCTGAAAATTATTTCACTGGACACAAAAGAACAAGAATAGAAGCTATGTTGTGCTGCTGGTAATCCAAGTTTTAGTTTCTTACTGTGAACAAAACAAGGGGAGAGAAATCCCAAAATGGGAAAAGCCATGTCTTGTTCCCTGGCTGGCATGGTCTGAGAATGCTCTTGGTACAACACTCTAAGTACCTAGGAGAGAATGCCAATCCCCTTGGTTTAATTAGGACCAGAGTTTGGCTCTGACTGAAAGACAGAGAGAAGGCAAGATGGGATCTAAGAAGTAGGAGGAACAGACAGGGTCGTGTACTCCTAGTGGGATAGAGGGGACAGGGCAGTCCCCCTTGGTGACAGTGAATCCCAGGTACCCTGCCCAAGAGATTAATCTTCCAGAGACAGCTAAGAGCCATTCCAAAAACATGGATGCATTTGATATATTAAGCTTTTTAAGCTTTTACTTCCTACTCTCCTGGTTTTAATTTCTATCAACACAGGTGACTACTCTGCAGGAAGCTTGTAAAACTTCAGTTATTGTCAGGAAGATTTTTCAGCTTATTTATTATGCCTCCAGGTTCGTGTACAAAATTAATGTATGTTTCTCCTGTATTATATCATTTGTAATATAAATATTTATTATTTGAAATAATGCTGAGAAATTGTTCCCATTGTCCCCAGAAACAGTTAGAACCAAAAAAGTAGGCAAGTCAGATTTTTCGGTAGAATGTCTTTATTTTCAGAATTCCTTGAAGTATTTGTAAAAGATTCAAAATATTTAGTTTTATGTAAAACCACACTCTATCAGTTACTGAAATATGGACAACATAGCAATAATTAAGAGAAATATTTATTTTAAAAATCTAATTTGCTATATCAGTAAGCTCACACTAAAAGATTATACTAAGGGTTTTTTAATTGCCTATAATAAATTCATAAGCCATTCAATATCCTCCTAATTTAACTCAAATGAAAAAAGATATAAAGTTCTCAAAATTTATGTCAAAATGCATATCATCTAGATATGTACATGAAACAGTATTTTATACTGAGTTAGAATGGCAATCAAATATGTTCAAGACTGAATTTTTCAATGTATTGAGTCAGCCCTAAATGTCACTATTTTGTTTTTGAAAGGAATTTGACAATTAGCTGTGAGTCTAAGATGTCTAGTTTTTCCATTTCTTTTTTTCTTTCTCTTTTTAAGAAGATAACTACCAATTTTTAGAGACCAATGATTATCTCTGTTTGGTTTCCAAATGGGACTAATGATGTGCTCAATCTAATTACTCATAACTTAACTTTGACTGAAACAAAGTTAGCTTTCCTAAAAGAGAGGTTAGTTTTCTACAAAGTTCCTTTTTTCTATTCATTTGCCATGTGACTATACTTTTAATTATCAGGTTTATTATGCTCTTTTTGTGTCTGATGGAAAATATCATGTATGCTATTAGAAAGTGATAAACTGATCAGTCCTTTAATTATCAGTCTATCTGGTTCTTTCCGGCCACCTACCTCTGGGCATTTCAATAGTTCCTATGTGAACCTGAAGGCTGTTTTTGTTGTTTGTTTGGTTTTTGTTTTGGCTTTTTGGTTGTTGTTTTATTGTTAAATATAACAACTACATTTGGACAGAGATGTTTTTAATAGTCACACATCATTTATGAAATCCCCCTGCATTTTAGTGGCCTTTATCCGGACTTGTTTTCCACAGTTCCCCAAACTGTCTGGTTTGTTTATGGAAGTTTCTGACAATTATAAGTGTACACACATACATATATATAGTAAGTGCACATGATTTAGAAATCCATTGTATAAAGCATATATATTTCTTGAAGTATTGTTATATTTTAAAAGCGAATTTACAAATGATTTTCTTGCAACAAAAATATTATCTGACTTCTAAAAAGTCATTTATTCCAAAAACTTTCAAATTCTGGTCCCTTATACTGAGCTTTGAATAACAGTTTAAATTTAAGAAATAGGGGGGTAGGGAACAGATTGAACTGATTTATCTCCTCATTCTACAGTACGTTTATTTTTAATATATGTTATCATTATATCATTTTAAGGAACTATAATAACAAAAGTTTACTCTCACAGTTTAATCTCTTATTCTATCTGAGGGTATCTACACAAGATGTTTTTTCTTCATCATAAGCAGCCCCCCAATGGATACACATATTATAAACTAAACCTAATGTTAGTAGACTTGAAATAGACTTAGGAACATCACATCCAATTATTTAAATGAAGATTAAGAGGGAACCAATATAGTATGAAGTAGGGAATTTCATTACTTCATATACTGCCAAAAAGTCTGTCCCAGATGCAAAATTAGTCATGATACACTCTTAAGATACTTCACTCTTTAGTCTATCCATTATAACTACAAAATTAAATAACACTTTACAGGAAGTATTTTAATGATTGCTACTCATTATTAGAGAATAGCATAGGAAGAAAGAGGCTTTATTTAAAAAAATAGTCTCTTTAGAAGGCATCACACCTGTCAGGAGTTCTCTATCCGACTAGTCTCAAGGGAAGGCAGATGGATCTGCCTGTTCCCACGTGCAGGGGAGCTCTCACAGAGCTGACTGAGCCTCTGATAAATCTTCTCTATAGTCCCATTAGTTTTGATGAAGTTCATTGAGAAACTGAGAAGAGAAAAATGCCTTTGAAAAATGCCCCTATTCTGCAGTGTGGTGTTATCAGGGCCCTGATTTATTCCATAGAAGGGAGACGGTCTCAGAGGAAAAAATTAACTTTTTTTCTTTGATATAATTTATTTGCTTCATGCAAACATATGGTTAAAAGCCACACTATAGATTAAAAAGCTTTTCACAATACATTAATTAGATTCTTTTAAAATATTCATACAAAATATGAGTTTCTTAAATAAAAAAATTTGTATCTTGCAATTGTTATGAACATATCATTACAAAGAACAAATTTTAAAAGAAATATGCTTAAAATATGTTTGGCAGTGGGCAGTAGATTGCAGGCTTCCATGGAGTCCAGATTGGAATCCAGTTTCTCTCACTTGATCAATATGTGATTTGGGAGATGTTTCTTGAATTATTTGTGCTTGAGTTTCCTTAGCATAAAGAGCAGAGGGATAAAATATTAGATTTATGGGATTTAAGGGATGATTAAATGAGCTATTTTATTTAAGGCTCTTGTTTTTCCTGACATATGATAACAGATAAATTAATGCTTTAGCTGTTGTCATTGTTGTTATTATTAGCATTGGCCAATAAATCTTCAAGTCAGTTATTTCTAACTGCAAATGTCAACATCTAATTTAAAAAAAGGTGTATTTTGAGGTGGTCACCTAGCAATAAATATTATTTTACAAATTATTTGTGGGATGTTCTTCCTCCTTTCTGTACTTAGCGAATATTAAAGAAGTGCCCCTTTGGAAAGAGGTGGACACAGGAGGAAGAGATTGAGCAGCAAGTGTTTCCTGTTCAAAAACTTCACACAGGAGGTTGGAGGAAATTTGAAAAACTAAGGCAAGCAGAGTCACAGACATCTCAGCATGTGGGAACATCCATTTGCTTTCCCTGCTGAGTCACTTCCTCAGAACTAAGATCTCTATGGAAAAGTGGTAAGAAGAGCCCTCAGGAGGGGAAATTGATTTGGTGAAATGAAGGGACTTCATTATTTGAGTTTATTTCAAATCGATGGTTTTCCATTTTGAGGGTTTGGGTAAGTGTGCTTGGCTGGTAGTAAACCTAGGCAAAGACAAGACTAGATGGGCTTTTCTGCACAACTCTGTACCATTTATCACTTTGTCTTCAGACTACCTTCTCCCTCCCCCACTCCCACTTTAAAACGTACGTAAAGTAACCCTCATTCCCCTCAAACATTCCTTGTGTGCTTCTTGTGGTTGGCATCACAGATCCAATGGATCATCTTGTTTCCTTGCCTACAAACTCCTTTTCAGGCAATCATTTTCAATTAAACTATGATACTGTAAATATGTACATTTTGAAACATCTTCCAGAGACAATATGCACATTTCTAATTCTCAAACACTAGGAATGAATTTAGCTAGGTAGTAGGTGATGATTGCATTCTATCAGTGAAAGTGAAGGATGAAGAAGGTATTTCAAGGTCTTTTACATAGTAATATATTTCTGCTTCCTTCATAGCTATTTAGTCCTGCCCTATATCCAGAATGGTTTTATATAAGGGTCAGATGATAAATCTAAAAAGAAATACTGTAGCAGGCATCATTACATAACGAGATTAAAACTGAATTTTATAGGGAGAAATAAAATAATACCTTAAGTTCAAGACCAAAGAGAACGCGATCTATTTGAAGCGTGGAGGATGGACTGTGGCAGGATGTAAGAAACATAAAACCAGGATAGAAATGGAGTGGGTGTCTCTGTTAATCTATGCCGTTGGTTCTGAATTCTGTCTGAAATTATCAGAATTACCTGGGGAACTTATTAAAAATACCGATTCCCAAGCCTCAACCCCTAAAGATTTGGTTGATAAGATCTGGAAATAACTATTTTTAGCCACATCCCTGGTGATTTTATATAGTCTCTTCCACACTGATCCTTGGACCATCATTTGGAACTCAATAACCTAGAAGAAGAGGGAAGATCAGTGAAGGGATATATTTAAAAACAGGGTTTTTTTTAGCTTTATAAATTGGATTAAGGTCATTTATTCTAAAAACATCTCTTTGGGACCATTAATTTCGATGCAATTGTCACTTATTTAATTCCTATTATGAGGTAAATATTACTATATTTAATATTTTATTATTAGACATAGTAACTGAACTATACATTATATATTTTAATAAGGTATAAATAACAACATAACTCTAAAAGAAAGCATAATTTCATATATTGTTTCAAATATATAATAAATAATTCAGTTTCAAAGGGAAGTGATATAATTTCAAAGGGAAAATACTTTTTAAAGGAAGAAATCCATCTAAGCCTAATTTGGCCTCCAATGTTAAGACCCAATGTGCTTATATATATTCAAGCTTCAACAATACTTCCAATGTGTGAATATATTACATGGAAATATTCCAGAGAGCATCAAAATTTTTTTCTGGAAAGATTTCCTAAGTTTATAACCGTAGAAAGAGCTATTCTCTAAAACTTTTTATAGCAGCAATATCTATGACAAGAGCTGGAATGGCTAGATATATTTCAAAGTATAAATTCAGTGTTATTACATTGAGTATTGTACAGCCATTATTGTAATATTATTAAAAGCGTGAAAACCTTTGGAAATATTTAAGATATAATTTTAAGTTAAAAATAATGAACAAGTTCTACCTGTCAAGATAATAGATCTGCAAATACATTTATGGCTGAGCACAAAGATGTAAAGAAAAAGCAAGAGTTCAAACATTACTCAGGATAAAATAGTGAGATCATGAGTGGTTTAGAGATATTTATTTTTTAAAACATTAATTATGTTTAATTTATCAACTTAGAATATGTGTTAATAAATGATTTTTTAAATTTTATGTATATAAACACTATATTAATTTGGCTTAGAAATTATTTTCAGTTGTTAGCATTTGTGGCATAATTGAAAACACTCACAATCCTCTCTGAATTTCCTGAGGAGTTGTGAGCACAGAATAGAGAGAAAGAGGAATAAATAACTGCTCTTCACTCATTCAGCATAAAGTTACTAACCTTATACTATGTTCAGGCCATGCAGTGGAATTTGAATAAGAATCCTCATTTGTGCATGCAGGTAATGTCCACTTTTGTTTCCATGTTCCTCATTTTGTCTAATGCAATTTGTGTGACCAAAGCCCAGGACCTATGCACCTCTGAGTACATGGCTTGTGCCTAAGGCTAACGTTTGTATTCAGGTGTCTTTCCTAAAGTGTATAGTAGCCAATTTGAGAGTGGTTGGGCCATTATGAATATATCAACTTTATGCCATTAAAGACATAGAATGCAATTATATCACTGCTTTGAAAACAACTGGCAAGTGAAAAATGCTTCTGGTCTTATGTGATTGTACACAAAGACAAGGCTTCTAATCAAAGCTTATTTCGCCATTCATATTGGCATCCATCATAAAATACAACTATATTTATTATGTATATATTGCAAAAATACAAATAAAATAGGCACATTTTATTAAAGTTAGAATAATTCCCAATCAGCATTAGATATAATATGTTGATTTTGGAATAAGAGAATGAAACAGAACCATAATAATATGGAACAAAATAATGAAAAGTGCTCCAAAAATCCTTTGTTTCTGTTTACATTCTCCACAGCAGTTAGAATTGCTAGAGCCTATTCAAAGTTACTGGAAAGTAAAAACCACTACTCCACTATAGTGGAATTTCTTTTAAGTACTAGCTACCCACTGGGAAAAGAACAGTATCACACTTCTTTTCTATGCAAACAATTTGAGAAAAAAGAAATCAGCTAGTGCACAATCTGTAAAATTGTTAGTTTATTGTTTTGTGGGGTGAGGAGGGTGTGTAATTACATATTGTTTTGTATTATATTGCCATCCAGGAAATATGCTAACGCTGTATTTCCAGTCCTTGCAACGAACTCCAGTCCCTTTTACCCCATTGGCTACCATATTTTTACTTAAATATCTCATTGGTATCCCAGGGTCAGCATGCTCAAACCAGAATTTTTTTTAAAGCTGATGGAGGTCATTTTTCCTTTTCTGGGCCTCCCTCTTCTCATCTCAAAAACAGGGATAATAATACTGGCCCTACTTATACAATGCAATTGCTAAAAGAATAAAATTATTTATATATATATATATATGTATATACATATATATATGACAATAAAAGTTGCGGAAACATAGAAAATGCTATACCACTCCAGGCAGTGTAACTATTTTTCTCCTTCATTTGACTTATAAATAATGAAAGGGAACAAAAACAACAACAAAAATCCATGCTCTTGTAAAATCTCAAACTTCATTTCCAATGACTCTGAGTGGTTCTACAGTTCTCTCATCTTTAGATTTGCCTCCTCTTCCCTAGTCTATACAGGGCCCCCATCCTGGTGTAAACTCCTGTCTGGTTTGAATAGAGAGGACCCTAGGAAACTGATGAGGTCCATCCCCTGCCTCCCTCTAGTCTTGCATCTTTAGGTCACCTGCTGCAGCCCAAGTCTTGAAGACTTCCTCTTGCCCCTCCCTGGGACACCAGATTTGGGGGGATGTCAGCCTTGAGTGAGTCCTACCGTCAAATTGAAACTCCAGGGAACACCTCTAGGACAGAATTGAAAAGAAGTTATAACATGCACTGAACATGTCTTGGTGTGGCTCTCTAACTACGTTTAAAACAGAATTTTCTATACCTTCTCCCATACATCAACCCCATATTCTCCTTCCAGCAAACGACCCCTCCTGACTTCATTGTTGCTGTCCAAAGCAACCTGGGCACCTGGACTTATCCTGAAATAAAACTCCTTCATACTCGAATGCAGCAATCAAACCTAGTCAATTCCCTTTTACCTATATATCTCCTTATATGCCAACAATGTAACAGGATATCACTTACCTACCTGCCTTTCATCTAGCCAATGCCGAATACGTATAATGTGCCTGAACCCCTTTCTTTCGGAGCTTGCCGTTACTTATTTCATCTTAATTATAGGCTAGTCAGAGACTATCTTCTAGCAAGGTGAATTCTCAAACTTTAGCAGGCGTCTTAATCACCAGGAGGGCTCGTTAAAACACAGGTTGCTGGTTCAAAGTTTCTGAACCAGAAGGTTTGATGTTGGGCCTAGAATTTGCCTTTCTAACAAGTTCCTATCTGAGGCCGATGGTGCTGGTCCTTGGAAGTACACTTTGAGAAACATTGTTCTAACACACTGTTCTAAACTCCTCTTCTAGGATTTCAGAGCTGTCTGTAACCAAGGCCACCCTACTCATTTTATTACACTTGGTGAATACTTCTCTTGTCAGATAGATGTGGATTTACAGTGAAGTTAGACATCAGCTTCAAGGCCCCTCATTTGCACAGGTCTCCTTGAAGACAAAGTAATTAACTTGTATTCCCTTTTTTCTTAAAGAGAGCCCTAAAATGTATAAGTTTCAAGTCACACAAAGTCAGGATCTTCTCCTATTGCTAGGCATCTGGGATTTTTCACTGACTTATGAGCATGTTAAATTTCTTTTCATTTCTGTACCCTGTCTGATCTGTTCCCCAGTTTGTAAGTCTTCCAGCCTTTGCTCTGCTCTTGTTTCTCTCCCACAGCAAATTCCACCCATCCTTGACTACCAAGACCACTTCTTTATTTACTAGACTAATGTAGCTCTTGTTTTATCAGTTGTCTCCTGCTTTGTGCTGCTACTTGTTCTTTACATGTGTTTCTCTCTAAAGAGAATGAATGTAAAATCCTTTTGGATGTTACTTTGCCAAATTATATATCTAGCAATTAGCTAATTGGTGTTAGGGAAATGTGAAGAATAAGTTAATGAAGTTAATTAAAATAACTATGACAATAGCAGCTGATATGTATTGAAGACTTACTGGCAAGCACTGTGCTAAGGGCTTTATACATATTATTTTATTCTAACGTCAAATTTTCCCTAAACTAAGCTACTACTATTGTTGCTATGATTGTTGCTGTTTTAAGATAAAACTGAGGCATAGAAAGGTTAAATAACTTCCTCAAAATCCCTCAGCTAATACAGAGTAAGGATTCAAACTCCAAACTAAGGGGTCCCAAAACCTTAACTCTTAATCAGCTAAACCGGAAGCTGTAATCCATTATGTTGAGGTGCAGTGGGTGTGGGGTGGCCCTTTCAACCATTATTCTTCTCTCTGTTGCCTACAAAGCCTGCAAGGCAGGATGCTAACCTCACACTGGGTCATAGCACAACAGCACCATGGAAAAGGGCACTATACCAACTCCGAACAGGACAGGTACACTGGAAGACAGGAGAATGGCATTGAAGCATATCAGAAATGTCATTTTTTATGGCTTCCAGACTGATGAAATACTAGTTAACTAATTGTGATGATTGCTATTATTTTGATGAGTGTCCTGTTAGACTTAGAACTCCATAATAACAGATTGTGCTGGCCTATTTACAATATTCTTTCCCTTACAAGTATATGCATTGGCCAATTTGTGACAACACTTGACTCACTCAGAGATTTCCTCTCCACCATGACAGATAAACCCCAGTGAACATTAACATTTCTACTGGACTTTATACCAATTTAAAGAAAAGTAATTCAAACTCAGATCAGTTGCCTTTGGCAGGAGGTAGAAACTAATGGGTAAAGTCACCTGTGGGGCTATTTGAGTTACATTTTTCTGAACCAGAAAGATTAAATACTTAGTTCTTACTCCCTGCCAGTTACCCTTCTATGGATTCAAAGAAAATTCACAGACATTGTAGTATTCACCATAATATTCATGTGACCTAGAGAGAGGTGACTGATAAAATGTCCTACATCAATATAAAACCAAAGAAAAAGGAAGTTGAGACATATGCACAACATGTAGGCAAAAACAACTTCTGACTCAGCTTAATATATTGTCACATTGTTTTCTTATATCATTTTTTTACTGCTCATTTTAATCTATGGTAAAATAATGTCAAATGTTTACTTACACAATTGTCTTTCACAGTACTTATTAGGCACATGCTGTATTCAATGTAACCATGAGGAAACAGAAAAATCTGCATCCATATCCTACATTTGCAGTCTAAAGTCTATTAGACCAGAATATTATTAAAAATTTAATCCAGAATTTTATCATTTATTAAGTGTTTTTTTTTTTCACCTTACATAATAGGGATACTAAAATAATTACTAGTTTTCTAAACAAAAGCATTTTATTCTTATTTTGGGAGATGGAAGTTTTGCTAAAATGCTTTCACTAGATATCTGTTAAATTAATACCTTAGAAGTGACTGTACTACTAATGAGTATTTTGATGTGTTAATAATTAAATGCCTTGTGCAGCACCAACCCATCACAGATATACAAGAGACTGTCCCCATATAAAACATCACTAGACCATTGGCATAAGATCTGAGACATTTCATTTTCAATCAGGTAAGCCTCTAAAAGACTGATCAAATGAAAGTTACATAGAAAAGTAGACGCTCCAACAGATTAAAAATGGCTGGAGAGCTGAATGTTGTTGGCTGCTCTTCACAAAATTATCCTGCAAAACTGTTTTGCTCTTGATAGATTT
This sequence comes from Eschrichtius robustus, assembly GCF_028021215.1. NCBI lineage: Eukaryota > Metazoa > Chordata > Mammalia > Artiodactyla > Eschrichtiidae > Eschrichtius > Eschrichtius robustus. The sequence continues at coordinate 42,545,622 of NC_090841.1, forward strand.
AGATTACCCGTTCCTTGAAAATATGGTTTGGTGGTTACTAATATCACCAACCCCCTACTCTAAAATAATAAAGTGCCTAACTTTGAATTTATCTTTCTTTTACTCAAGAAAAACAGCATGGCAACTCTTCTTTAAAGTTTTATGAGGAGAACATATTTCAGTTCAATTATCAACTAAACCATGAAACTAAGGATAAAAACAGGACCTTGCTTGGAGTAGAGCATTCTATGCTGAGCAGTAAGTCTCTCCCTCTCTCCCTTCCTTCCTTCCCTCTCTTCCATCCTTCTTTTCTTTCTTTTTGCAAGTTTGAAATCACCCTATTGCTTATATAGTTTTTTATAAGCATTAAATCTTGAAAGAATTAACAGAATCTTTGAATAGTGATTCCATTGGTAATTGTTGAACAGAATATTAAACTATGAAAAATTAAATTTAACCCTTTTTTAAAGTTATAAAATACATTATTACCCAGTATAAATATTAGCAAGTGAATATTGAAAGCCATCAACAAAGTGTAATTCATGCACAGAATTTACATAGCACCTGGCTCTGTTAGAGCCCAATAACTCTAATCTCTCTAATAGTATTTTTAATAATACTTGTATGATTGATGTCTATGAAATTTAGTGAGATTTAGGCTATAATCACATCAGCAAAATAATGTTTAAATATCCGGTAGCATGTTTACATGCATGTGCATGTGTGCTTCTGAGAGAAAGAAAAAGAATGAGAATAAACCTGGCCTTTGGGTTTTCTATAATGAACTACATTATTTTTCAAGGTACAACAAGCAAGTTATTACCAACAGTATTTAATTACTTTTTCTAACTTATTATTGATGGAAGAAGGAAAGAAAAAAGCAAAACAAACAGTGAGACCTCAACATTTCTCCTGCTGAATGAACACTGATAAGAAAATTCTGAATCATTGTTTCACCCAGTTTATATTATTCATGGACTAATGAACAGGAAGACTACAAATAAATTGAATGGTTAGTGAATCACATTGTTTTCCACCTCATGAACAGCAAAGACAGCCTCTGATTCATCCAGCTCCTACCCCCATCATTGTGATGCCCCTACACTCCCCTCCTCCAACCAACTAAATCAAATGGTTAACACTGAAGCACTCAATAATTGACAAATATTTCCCTTTTTTGTATATAGAAAGATTAAAGAGTCACACTGTTGAGAAAATTCTAAGTATTTTATCATGAAAGGCCCAGAAGATCAATTGCAGAGGACCTATGTGTAAATTGGCTGGCATTAGACATAATGGCAAAAAGCACACACTTCCCAGAACTGCAGAAGATAATTAGGCCCAATTACTAGGTGAAGTCACTGTATTCGTTTGAAAACCAGAAGACAATGTGTCGAAGTGTGTGTGTGTGTGTGTGTGTATGTGTATGCCATAAAATTGTAACATAAAATTATAGCTGTGATCACATAAGTATTCTTTTTTATTAATAAGAAAAGTGA